>NC_086330.1:9562666-10973333 GCF_032445375.1 Bacillus rossius redtenbacheri
CCATCGATGGAGGTTCTGTGATGCTGCGCTCCGCGAGTCCGCAAGCCCTCTGCCACGCACGTTGCTAGCGTCGCTATCGTCGTTTTGGCTAGCTCCCACGATTGACATCTTCAGTCGCGGAGTAGTGCACCTTCGTGAATGACCTGCAATTTGCGTTCGTTCACAGCGCGGCGGGGGACGTGTCCCATAACATCGTTGTGGGCCAAGTGCGCTCAGGGAAAAGGACTAAATAAAACATCTCGTGGACTAACAGCGGACGTTTCCTGGTTCGATCTCCACTCCCATACTCCTGCCCTGTTTATCACCTCCCCCACTTCCCAGCTCCCGGTTCCAGCCACAGTAGGCACGAACCCCCACCTCTTACTGAGTTAGTCGGCCAAAATAATTACAACCAAAATTCACCGCCGCACGTCGGGGATCGGGAAGGAGCCTCGGCCTGGGGACGACATATGGCGCCCAACTAGAGTGGCCAAGGTGTAACTAAAATTCGCCAAATTCGTTAAGTAGCTCGGCGGAGGCTGGCGTAGTGAGTACGGCAGGACTCGTGCACGGCTTCGCTTAAGAAAGCGCTAGGGGCAGCCTAACGGAAGGGGGCGGCAGAACCTGCACTCTTTGTTTGCGAGGTGAAAGCGCGGCATTCCAGTGACTTGGCCGCACGCTTATCCCCCCCCCCTTTACGGGTAGTGCCCACCAAACAAGGGGCAGTTTTTTTTCACCCTCCCTCCCGACTTGTCCCGCCCGCCGCCGACGCTACGGGTTGCAGCCCGGGTCGGAACCGCGAATCGCGAAATGCAAGACTGCGCGCACATAACCATTAACATGGAGGACTTATGCCTGGACTGCCGGAAACCGCGCGCGGCCATCCGCCCGGCGGAGGAATAATCTTACCTGTACTGCATGCGCCAGCAACGCATAAAAGCCGAACTCCAGGCGGACAGTGTAGATGCCAGGGCTAGTGCGCGATGCGCAGCAGTACAGTGTCACGGGCGCCCCGACGAAACCGCACATTGTCACCAATGCGGCGTCATAAAACATCATGCATGCACTGACGTACGAGAGTTTTTGAACTTTCGTGACGGCCTGTTTATGTGCGGAGGGTGCGAGAAACGCATAAGAAAGGCGGGTCACAGATAAGTGTTGCCGATCTCCCGCATCGCAAGAGGAACAATCACTCTTCCAGAGTTCACTGGGCAGACACACGAGGACCCATGAAAGTCTGGTATGGCGGGAGTCGGCCCGTGCCGTATATTGCACGGCCCCACATAATGCGTTGTGCAGGGCGTGTTATGTTTACGCGGCTGGGATAGGCACTACACCGGAAAAGGACTAGGCGCACACGGGGAGTAAGTAAAAAAGGTTACGAAGTATGACTATAGTTACCAGAAGGAAGTTCAGTGAAGACAAAGGATGGTGGCTCCCCGTGGGACGTGTGTCCGTCTAAGTCCGCGAGTCGCGCTGTACTGGCATCTGGCCCTGGCTCGAGGGGAGGGGTGAGCATCCTGTCTCGCCAGAGTTTCTAAAGTTCCGTTATTCGTAAAAAATTATATTAATAACTAAATGTAAGTGGCTCTAAATTCATACAATAAAACTTAATAATTAACTCAATATACATATATGTTTTAGAAATTAAATGTAACAAATTTATATGAAATAAGTTTGAATAATCAGAGTCACACTGGAGACTGTTCGTCGCTTGATGACTGCTCCAGTGGTGAATGATAAATGATAATTTGGGGCGGTTTTATTTAAGTTACATATTCCGTTACTGAAATCGGGCTGAATGTCGCAAGGGGAGCATCACAGCTGTTTTACTAAAAAACCACACATGAGTGACCCGGGCACTCCTACACCGCACTTGTGTTGCACGGTGTTGTTAATTTAAAGTGGCATATTCTATAATGTGTATTGAATTTAAGATGTGCGGGATTCGGGTTGTCTTGGCGATTAAGCACGGCACTCGCCTGACTCGGGCTGGCCATGGCTAGGGGCGCGTTCCGTTAGCGGGGTCGGATACTGGCGGTTGCAGGTCGGGCATTAGGGTGGCTTTCGGTCGGACGATGCAAACCCCCCCCCCCCCCAACTGAGAAACCCGACCTTGAGCCGCTAGTGACCCCGCCATGTGAGGGCATACCCTAGTTTCGGCAGCAGCTCCATCAAGGTGGTGCTCACGGTGGCAGCAGCTGGTAGGCTGGCCGAGGGGCGGCGTCGTGGCATCTATGGAGCGCAGAGTGCGCGTCGCCTCGGCGGCTGCTGTGGCAGGCTGGCCGAGGGGCGGCGACGTGGCGCCTCGAGCGTTTTTGATTTCGTTTCCAGTGGTGACGAAGACGGCGTCGGCTTCGTGCACCTCTGTCTCGTTCTGGCGCATTGAATCGACTGTGCCTCGAAACCAGGCGGTCACCACGTAACAAAACCAGACGGCGGGGCCTCGCTCAGGCGTCTCAGAGTCGTGGCCCTGGGCATTGTGTTGTCCAGCGTCCCTTTTGTGACTGTGTACTCGTGTGGCAGTGACGATGGCTGCATGACGTTGAAGCTAGGCGGTGGCGATGGTGTGGCGCGACGTGTCAGTGTCGAGTCTGGTGGCATTCTGGATTAGGTGTGTGTCGGAGACGACGCTGGTTGCGTCGGAATGGTCCTTCGCGGCACTGTGATGGTGGTCAGGTGCGGTGGCGAGGCCATCCCAGCTGCGTGAGGTGTCTCCGACACGAGGCGGGTTACGGACGGCGTGGCAGACTGCGGTGGGACGGTCGGCGTTGTGCGTCGTTCGGTCGGCTTCGGCGGGTCAAGCGTCGTCACAGTCGTGTTGAGTGGCGAGAGGTCTGCGTGGAGTGTTGAGGGTTGTGGCTTTGGTCCAGGAGGAGCAGGGAGCGGGATTGGCAGCAAGAGGGTGATGAGCGTCGGTGTCGGGACGGAAAGTGTCATTGGTATGTAGTGCGTCGGCGTGAGCGGCGTCAGGTCGATGAAGCGTGGTCTCGCTGGTGACGGTGTTTCCAGATTCGTGTCGGGAGGCGTCAGGTCTACGAGAGATGCTGAGGTGGGTGGCTCCGGGACAGGAGGCGGTGGGAGCTGGATTGGCGGCGAGAGGATAACGAGTGTCGGCATCGGGGTGTTAGGTGTCGGGAACATTGTACGTGATGGTGCGGATGTCGTTGGGATGTGCGTTCGTGATACTGGCGCCCGTGGTACGTCATGCGTCGTCATGAGTGGTGTCTGGATGTCGTGAATCGTCACTGCGTATCGTAGGGGAGGAATTTTTAGGGTCGCTGCCGAATACTGCACCTTGGTGGCTCGCTTTGCGGTACATCGCGCGCCCTTGAAGGTGAAGGACTCGTTTTGCAAAGTCTTTTCACGCTCGTTGGTACAGTCACGATGCCATAGGCCGGCACACTCGTCGCAGTGGTAGCCCACGCTACTTCCTCTGGGACACGAAAGGTTTCCACAATTCGTGACCCCGTATAGGCGGTACTCTTGACAATAGCCGCACTCGTACCCCGCGGCGGTCCTGCCATATAAGTACCAACTCGGGAAGGGGTGGTAACACCCAATGCATTCGTCCGCATACATATCTTGTTATGGTGTGTTCAGCTGTGTCGATTCGTGTTTCTTATTCGTGGCGCGGTGTGCCCGCGGGTAAGTCTGCGGGCGGGTTCGCGTTTGCCAGCTGGGCATGTGTCCGGATAGCCGCACAAAGCGGAGGACGAGAATGACCGCGGCGCAGACGGGGTTGCGGATCAGCGAATGCAGCGATGGCCGAAAGCGCCCAGACAATCGCACAAAGCGGAGGGCGGAAATGGGTGAGCTGGGGGTGGGGGAGTGCAGATAGCCGCGCGCAGTGTAGGCCGAGAGCGCCCGAACATTCGCACAAAGCGGAGGACAGAAACTGGTGCTGAGAAAGAGGGTTGTGGAGGGGTGCGGGTGATGACGTCGGTGGTCCGCGTCACGTGCTGGGCAGGAATGTCCGTGGGAAGAGGGGGGTTGTTGGAGCCCCTTTGTTTCCTCGTTTCGTCACGCTGGCCTGTCTGACCCTAATCCCTTTTCCTGCCCAAAATGGCAGCTCTGTGTCCGTGTTGTGGCTGGAGAAAACAAATGTACAGATAGATGGCTAAAAAAAATGTTTTTTGGGAAAGTTTTCTGTAACGAACGTGAAGGAAATCTTGAATTTTCAGTCTTCGCCCTACGTTGGGCGCCAAATGCCATCGCCCGGGTTCTCGTGTTCGAGACTCGGCGGGGTTCCTAGCGGGAAGGCTGTTTTCTTGCGAAGAGACGTGTCCGGGAGGGCGCCAGGCTAATGCGGTGTTTAGCCACGAGGTGGGTCGTGAGGTCCGAAGGCCCTTGCGTGGCCCACTAGGAACGGCAGCAGTGGTCGTGATGTTAGGGGTCCCTAATGCCTGCTGTACCACTGGCCCTACTCAGCATAGGACGCTGTTCCCTATCTGGATTGGGGAGGTTTGCAAATAACGTACATGGTTTTGCACTATCGTTTAAACGTCGTGCACGGAGTGTGCGAAGTGGACGTTTAATTACGTAGTAGTTACATTTGCAATTACATTCACACGATTTCCCTACATAAAGTACACTGTCATTATACACTGGGCACTCTGACACGCCATCACTATAGTTACGTTGTCATTTCCACCAGTTTGGCCTCGGCTGGTATGATAGCACAAGCCCCAAGTGCGCCACCCATCCTACATAATCTATGGGGAGGAAAGTTAGTTCGCAACCCGCCCCTAGATGGCAGACAAAGGGGAATGTAAATTAAGGAAACTTTGTCTACCTGCCCAGCCTAATTCAGGATAATTATGTAAATACCCAGTGTTGTGACAAGAAACCTGTTAATTATACAAGTGAATGTAAAGAGTATTGTAATTCGAATATGTATGCACAGGAAGGGTACAGATGTGCCCTCCCTAATGAATATGTACATACGTTGTATATTTACCCTGGCTGAGCTAAGCCAGGCGGAAAGCTCTCCCCAGTAATTCTGGGTAAATAAAAGTGGCAAAAAAACTTGAGCAGTATTATTTAGGTAGCGACCTCTCTGGAGGACCGCTCCTCCTTCCTACCTCTCCCTGCTCTTGGGCAGCGACCCCTACTCGGGGACCGCTCCCGCTCTCTCCCCCCATCCTGCTCCTGGGCAGCAACCCCATCTCGGGGACCGCTCCCGCCCTCTCCCTGATCTTGGGCTGCAACCCCTGCTTGGGGACCACTCCCGCTCCTCTCCTCGCTGCCTGGGACAAGTCAATGTCCTCACGCCAGTCGAGGTTGAGGGAGTGAGTTTGATTGGAGTCGGCCAATCCCATAATTTGTGAAAGGCGATGCGCGGGCACTCCTGTGTGAACCGCGGCTTGCTATTAAATTAATTAAAGTCTTCGATCAGATGTGGCCAGTGCCTGTGTACTCGGCAGTTAATTGAAAGTCAGGTATGGCGGGAGTTGGCCCGTGCCGTATATTGCACGGCCCTGCGCAATGCGTTGTGCAGGGCGTTTTATGTTTACGCGGCTGGGATAGGCCCTACACCAGAAAAGGACCGGGCGCAAACGGGGAGTAAGTAAAAAAGGTTTCGAAGTTTGACTATAGTTACCAGAAGGAAGTTCAGTGAAGACAAAGGATGGTGGCTCCCCGTGGGACGTGCGTCCGTCTCGGTCCTCGAGTCGCACTGTACTGGCATCTGGCCCTGGCGCGAGGGGAGGGGTGAGCATCCTGTCTCGCCAGAGTTTCTAAAGTTCCGTTATTCGTAAAAAATTATATTAATAACTAAATGTAAGTGGCTCTAAATTCATACAATAAAACTTAATAATTAACTCAATATACATATATGTTTTAGAAATTAGATGTAACAAATTTATATGAAATAAGTTTGAATAATCAGAGTCACACTGGAGACTGTTCGTCGCTTGATGACTGCTCCAGTGGTGAATGATAAATGATAATTTGGGGCGGTTTTATTTAAGTTACATATTCCGTTACTGAAATCAGGCTGAATGTCGCAAGGGGAGCATCACAGCTGTTTTACTAAAAAACCACACGTGTGTGACCCGGAAACTCCTATGTCGCACTTGTGTTGCACGGTGTTGTTAATTTAAAGTGGTGTATTCTTTAATGTGTATTGAATTTAAGATGTGTGGGATTCGGGTTTTGTTGCCGATTAAGTCATGGGCGTTGATTATACCTTAGTTCCGCTGCGTTCGCCTGACTCGGGTGGGCCATGGCTAGGGGCGCGTTCCATTAGCGGGGTCGGATACTGGCGGTTGCAGGTCGGGCTTTAGGGTGGTCTTCGGTCGGACGATGTCAATATGATACACATGTCGGTCTCCATAATGGGTGTGGAAAAGTGGTGGTGGGCACTCTGTCATTCTGCTGTGGATTCAGAGGTTGGTTACCTGGCGTCATCTCTATGGGAGAGCAGCCTAACAATATAAGGCACGAAACAACATTTCGGCCCAGTGTGGCTGACCAATGAGGCGCCTGCGTCTGAGAGCCCTGCTGTGACAGCTTTGTCTGCCTCCGGTTTCAGACAGAGATGAAGGACTTCAGTGTTGTAGCACAGTCAAGGGGAATCGTAAAGGAAGTTGACTGCAGTTTCTGAAGGGTCGCTATTGGATAGACAGGATGCCTGCGATCTCTGGAGAGTCGCTAGCAATAGGGAGAAAGTGTGAGAGGGAGAGAGATAGAGAGAAGATGAAGAGGTAATGAAAACTGAATTATGGCTTAAGTTTTATAACCCCCCTTCGCCCAACCCAATTGGTTGTGGTAGGAGATCTTACAGGGTCGGTTATCCCAAAGTATCTGTACAGCTATATCATTTTTTAGTTCATGACCTATCTTTATTTTATTTGTCACCAACCATGTTTAGAGTATTACAAGTTATTGAATAGAACTTATGTTGCTGAATACACACACATTAGTAACAACACTTAATCCTAACACTTCAAGTAAACAACCGAATTTTTTATGTAATGAATTATTTTAATGACGGAGATTCTTATTCATACTTTCTAACCATTGAAAAACGTGGTTAAGCTCTTTTGCAGCAATTTTTTGGTTATAACAATTTGGCGTTTGGGAGATTAAAGGTGATTTTTTCCCTAAGCATTTTTACTTTATATCCCGTAGGAGTAATGCTCGTTGCTTTCTAAGGTTGCTTTATATGAATTCTACGAAAATGTTAATCTTTGATATCACTACCACCACATCATGAAACAAACATTTTCATTTTCGGGGAATTTCATGAACCGTGCGGGGTTGTAAACTTAATAATTGTGTCTGTTGAGTACTTATGTATCAAGGCACTAACGTTTAGGGTTTTCATGGTTAAAAAATATAAATTCTATGTCTGTATCTAATTAAAGTTCTTTTCTTACGCAATATTTTATTATAATTGGTTTTCTGAGCGTTTTCGTATTTTCGAGGTTGTGTTCTAAGTTTAATTTTTTCTGGTGTGACTAAAAGTTGTCTGATACTAAGTACGCGTGTGTGTAAATATGATAGCGGACACGTACACGGATAACTGCGAAACTTGCGTTGTGTGTTTCAAGAATGTCACAATATTTTCAATTGGCGATTGCGACCATCCCGTATGTTATGAATGTTCTACCAGAATGCGTGTGCTATGTCGTCAGAATGAATGCCCTATATGTAGACAAGACATGCCGAAGGTGATTATATGATTTATAATTAGGTAGAACGTAGAATGACTTTTAAGGCGCTGTCATGTGTTTTTACTGAGGTTTTTTGTTGCAGGTTATTTTCACCAAACATGTTCGTCCGTTTAAAGACATTCACAGTTACACGTATCCAATGGATAAAAAATTTAAGATATGTTTCGAGAGTCCTGATATTCAGGCAGCTTATGACAAATTGCTGGAGCACGTGTGCACCATTTGCAGGAACAGGCCAGCTTTCAGAACGTTTCAAAACCTGAAAGATCACATGCGAAAGGAACATGAACTCCAATACTGTGATTTGTGTGTGGAAAATCTGAACGTAAGTAAAATAATTGCTGGCTATATAGTTATGAAATAGAGTGCAGTAACTATGGTTAAAGGCCCTGCTACAATAGGCCAGTCCTCAGACATGTAGCTAGTTGCTGTTCCCAATTCTGAAAAACTGACTTGGTGTGATGTTACTCCCACCTGCAGTGACACTGGTCACGATGACCAACTTTTATTTTTGGAATCATCAGACAGCCGTCAGCAGGCCGGAGGGCACGTGTGATTGGTGTGTATTACTTTTGCCAAATGAAATTTTTACAAAATAAAAATATATCAATCCAAATATTCATGTTAAAACAATCTTACTCAAACTTTAGTTGACTAAAAATTTTTCTTGTTGCAACATAAACTTGTGGTTGGTCTAACATACTTGTTCAATATTTGTTATATTATCACGCCATGTTGAATATTGTGCTGTGAATAGTTAGCGAAAATGCAAAGTTATGAAAGCTTCTATTTACAATTAACTAGCACATGGAAACATAGTCTCAGTGTTTAATTTAATAATTTCAGACTTCCAATGCTGAATAGCAAGGGTTGTAGCAGAAGTTGTTATGCAATTTTTTTTTTATTGTTGGCAATTTATATTGTTTTGCTGAGCCTGACCCGTACATCAGGATGTGGAACCAAGCTCACTGTCCAAACACCAGCATCTATTTTAGCATGCACTTCGGAACCAGCACCGCACCAGCAGAGTCACAGGAGTGTTTGCCCGCACTGTCCTAATGTAACAGGGCCTTAAGGATGTGATTTTTGAAATGATCATTTCATAATTTGTGGTTTCATAGGTTTCAGTTCAAATGTATTGACCATTCACTTTTGTGCTCACAGGACCACTCTGGTGCAGTATAAAATAGTAAACCTTTATAAATGGTTTTTGAAGTTTTGAAAGTTATCTCGTGCAAAGTTACGTAATAAAAGCATGATTCAATTGCTTAGAATGCAACTACATTAATATATATATATATATTTTTTTCACAACTACCTTTATAGTTATTTCAATTAAAACACTTTATACTTTTATATATATATATATATATATATATATATATATATTTATATATGTATATATATTTATATGTATATATATAAATATATATATATAAATATATATAAATAAATATAAATATAAAAAAATTATATAGGTAGTTGTGAAAGTAGGTAAGCAAGTAGAAGAAGCAGGGGCACATTTCCAAAATAAAAGTTAGTAAAAATTGGAAAATGCAGGTGGATTGGGGTTTGCCTTACGAACTGCAAACAGATGGTAGGTATGTGTACAGAATGTGTTGTTGAAGGATGGCCGGAGGTAGTGTACTGAAGATCCACTGTTCTTTAGCGACATGGTAAATGATATAGGAGACGGCATAAAGGGTGCCTTTTTTCCGTATGACTTGTGTGTTACATATGTTGAAGCAGTGGCTGGAAGCTTTCAGGAGGATTTAGATGGTTTGAAAGAATGGATGAAAAGGAATAATATGAGGAATGAGGATAAATGTGGGTAAGGGTAGTCAGATTTACCAAGAAGCAGAATTAAAAAAAGAAACAATTTTTTTTTAAAATCCTAGTTTCTTTTTGGTTTCTTTAAACCAGGTTTTTTTTTGTTTTGTTTAAACCAGCTTATTTTTATTACAAGTTACGAGCTCAAAGAGCTGAAGTCCACCTAATCTGCCGATATGACTGGGACTCAATCACAGAAAGTGTATTTCCCCACAGGAAGAGGATTCTCCGTAGGATGGGTGTTTCCCATGGAACGGGAATGTACAGTACAGTCTGGGATTTCCCCCAAAATAGGAATTTTTTTTAATAATAAATTTATTTATATGCTCTTTGGATACAATTCACTAATTGATTTAATTTTAGGGTAGTATTTAGCTGGCTATAATTTAAATCTTATTCAGATAATTTAAATGATAAGATCTTGAATGGTATATTATTGTCTGTTTCGGTAAATCACAAGAGACATTAATGAGCTAACTATGGATGTTATTAAAGTGGCATTATACCTTTCATTAAAAATATTAAAATATTCTATTTAAAAATACATTATTTTAAAAAAAAATTTATTTATAAAACCACTTGTTTACACCATGGTTTGAATAAGCCAACCCTGCTAAGAGATAAAAGAGTGAATAAGGTCTACATTACCCCTGGAAGGAGGAAGAGATAGAGAAAACCAAGGCAGGAATCCTGGGGAAGGGGTTGGGGGAGCGGGTGTAGAAAGCAGCGGAAAGCTGAGCATGTTGCTGAGGGGAGGGAGCCGTGTGTCAAGAAGGCATGCACCACATAGTGCATCCCATTCTGGAGTGTGTTCCAGCGGTCTCCATGGGGTGCAGAGAGCAGCTACGTGGGTGAAGGGCAAGTGGAGTGGAATGTAAAATAATGTAAAGGGAGAACATGCAACTAGCTTGTCGTGGGTAATGTGGGAAATGGAGTGGAAGCCTCTGAAAGTCAGAAGGCGGACGGAGAGGTTAGTTAGGATGTACCAGGTAATTTGTGGGGTGTGAGGATGGGGAAAGCTGGTCACAGGGTAGAGAGAGAGAGGGGGAATTCTGTAAGCCAGAGGGAGAACTCCAGAAAAGTTTCCAGGCAAGAGGAGTACAGAGAGAGGAGAATGGAGTAGAGTATATTAGGAGTGTGTGTTACCAAGGAGTATGGTACAGTTCGGGAGGAGGGTAAGAGGAAAGTGCGGTGGACTGCTTGACACGAGTTTTGTTCCCAGCAGCAGCAGCAAGATTAACATTCAACTTTACATTTGTACATTAAGTTATACTATTCCACCTTCATAAATTATATCAGTCAAATGTTTCAAACAATTGCTCTGTTTATGCTTAAACAAATTCTTGTACTTCTGGAACTGTTACCTCGTGCACTGAACATAACTGAACTTGAAAGCAGTAATATTGGGTGCTCTCTGAGAAGAGGTGGGTTTGCGGCAGTGAGCAGTGGGGGCTGAGCTGGCGTGTGATGCTTGCGTTCAGATCTTCACGGCGGAGAGGCGCTGCTACACGAGGCCGGAGCTCGCGCTGCACAGGCGCAAGGGGGATCCAGACGACCGGTCGCACCGGGGCCACCCCTTGTGCGAGTTCTGCCAGCACCGCTACATGGACAACGACGAGCTGTTCCGGCACCTGCGCCGGGACCACCTGTTCTGCCACTTCTGCGATGCCGACGGCTATCACCGCTTCTACAGGTGATCCGTCCTCCGATGTAGTCACAGCTGTGGGAGGCGGTAGTGCTAGTAAGTAAGTGGCTGCTGTTGGTCGTATGTTCCTGCACTCGTGTATATCCGATGTTGGTTGCCATAGGGACATCATCTTCCCTCCAAAGAAGGTCAACAATCGCCCATATCCACATGGGAAAATATTAACCAATAGGTTCTATCGAATATATACTGAACTTGAGAATGTCGGGTTAAAAGAGATGCCAATGTTCACCTGCGTATGGATTGTATCAAGGATGTGGATGTGACATCTTAACCTTTCTATCTTTCTTTTTTAGTATTGCTTCCGGAGATAAATTTACAGCCGCCAGCGTACAGGGTCAATTTATGTGCAATAGAATTTTATTTAGTTTTTATGGTTTGAAAATTGAAAGCAATGCTTGTAGCACAAATATTTGTTTTTTCAGGCTGTGTGGTAAAGCTGAGACTAACATCTAGTAGACTCACACCAAGAATGCGTGCTTTGATGTGTTCAGAATGCACTTAGGTAACAGTAAACATAGTCAATATAATTCCACGAGTCATGTACCTAACCCTTAAAAAAATTCATTAAAATTAAATGTGAGTGTTATAGTTCTTGAGTTAAAGAATTTTTGTGTGCTGTATTTACAACCTCGTAATTTCTCTGTTTCAGTACGTACGACTGCTTGCGTGAGCACTTCAACACAGATCACTTCTTGTGTGAGGAAGGAGAATGCATCAACGAAAAGTTCACCTCTGTGTTCCGCACCGAGATCGACTTGAAAGGTAATTGGCAGGCTCTCAATGTGGTCTTCCTCTCAGACTAGGCTTGGCCCTGGCAACTATGATTTTCATGTATTTGTATAGTTTTAGCTCTTGTTTTCAAATGCAAAATTCACTAAGGAACACACGTTTGCATCAAAAATTAATTTTTTAACGGGTATCATGTGAACCACTTCTAGTAATATGGAATGTGATGTACCTAACTGCATGAGCAGGTTGTCACCTACTTACTGAAATAACTTTCGTGAGGGTGGGGGTGGGGAGATTTCTTTTGAATCAAGTTTATTAGATGATCACGGTTGAATGGCTGAGTAAGTCATTAGTAAGGTGTATTACTTTATTTATTTTGTTTTCAGTATTTGCATATTAGTTACATTAATGAAGGTTTGTTTCTGTTTAACATACATAAAGTTTTTAAGTGAATTCACATAAGAGGCTAGTATTATGACTGAGCTGACAAAATTTTGAAATATTGTATAGTTAATGTTAGCATTAAGCACCTGTTATTGTGTGGTATCATTTTTACCTGAAAAAGCCTCGCACCAAATTTTTTGATAACAGAATTTGTAACCATATTTTAAGTATATTCTACTTAATTTTTGAAAATAAAAAATTGTCTTTACATTTAAGTTTTTTTTTTTCTAAACAAATATTCTGGGTTGTGATGTATGACAGTTATTTATTTCAGCATTCTGTTTTTGCTACTAATACTAATATTTCCCATTAAATGATAACAAGATAATACATGAAAAATACAGTGATAAATGTAAAATGGCTACCAATCACAGCATTTTGTTTACTGTAACTAAGCACCATTAAAAACTTAGTTAAAAAGTTTACTAAAATAAATTCTATGTTACAAAGTTATAACCAAAATATTAAATAAGTTTTTAATTGCTGAAGAATCACATGCAAAACAAATACTGATAGCACCATTACTCAAAAATATATTTTATATTTTTCTCCAGTCACATACACAACACTCCACAACCTTTCTTCTCGAAGCATAATTTTCTATTTCCAGACCTTTTTTAATCATTTTAGTTTTTTCAGCAACCGTAATAGATTTCGTTCTCAAACCTTCAGTAATCCTTAAAACTTATTTCTGATAGAAACACACTAACAAACCATGTGTAAAAGTCAGTCACCTGATAAGCTACATGAGGTTAAACAAACTTGGAGCTTGACGGAACTTATGCTATGCACCATTGCCACACGGCATTGCTAAGTTTTTAATAAGCTGCGCACCATGCTTATTCATCACACAGTTTATGAAAATTGTGCACAGTTTATTAGGGTAATTATGGTATTTAAACAAGTTTAAACCAAATTCACGACATGTCTGATGCAGATCTAGATTCTTCCTATATCAAGCAAATGTGCACTTTATTAGTGTCTTAGATATTCTCCTGTTCTGCTAATTAATAATTAGGAGTCTGAGTAGCTATGTCTTGAAATAAAGATTGTGATTTAAAGTTTTTACAATGATATCACCACCTGTATGTGAGATATCAGGGAATTTTTGATGGCTTTAGAATAATGAGACTTACTGTATAAACTGTTTTGTAATTCATGATGACATCCGATATGTATTGTAAGTAAGCTGTATTTTATAAACACAGTCTTTAATCTAGGTTTTCGTGTTCCTTATTACATGTGTTATGTTTTTTTCCCCTAGAAGTAAGTTGTCGGTATGTGTGCCACCGTGAGTTGTGAGAGTGGTGGCTGCGGGTTGCAGCGCACCGTGCTCTGGTGCACGGCCGCACCATGGGCAAGGCCGCGGCGAAGCAGGCCCGCACGCTGGAGCTGGAGTTCACCCTGGCCCCCCGCCCCCGGGACAGGGACAGGGACCGCAGACCCCGCGACAGGCACGAGCTAGAGGCGGCCGCGGACGCTCCCCTGGCGTACCAGCCCAGCGCCATCAGCGCTGCGGAGTTCCCCAGCCTGGGGGAGCCTCCCCGGCCCGGCGGCGGAGTCACCGTGCGAGCGTCGCGCCACGCCCAGCCGCCCCTCGCCGTCACCGACGAGAACTTCCCCGTGCTGGCGTCTGGCGCGGCCACCGCCACCAAGACGGTGCGGCTCAGCGTGAACGGCGGGCCCGGCCCGGAGCCCCTCGGCAACGGCCCCAGACCGACCAACCTGTCCATCCATGTGAACCACCGGCCCGGCGGGGCGGTGGCCAGGCTCTCCGGCAGCCAGAGCGCGCGCTTCCGCCCGCCCGTGGGGGGGGAGGACTTCCCGTCGCTGCCCAAGGCCAGCAAGCACCTGCCCCAGGCCTCGGCCAAGACGCGGGCGCCAGCCGCGCCACCGCCCACCGCTGCCGCCGCCACCTCGCAGCCCAAGAAGGCCACGCACGTCACCATCCCGATGGGCCAGGGCAACCAGGAGCCGGACCTGCTCGGCAACGTCAAGGTCAAGTCGAAAAAGAAGAAAGCCAAGAGTCAGAATGTCGCCGCAGACCCGCAGAGTGATAAGAGTGGCGCTGCCAAGACCGCAAACCCGCCGGCCGGTTCTGCGAAGGCCTCCTCGGGCACGGAGGAGTTCGAGCAGCTACTGAAACAGCAGCTGATGCTACAGGATCCCAACAAGCACAGCAATGGGACCGAGGACAAGGTGGGGAATGCGAGTTGGAAGCGTACGGAGCGTAAACGCTCGGAGCTCATGGTCGGCAAACTTTGTCAAGGGGAAGGTAGCGGAAGGAGCGACGAGCAGCGACGTGGTCTCGACGGTGACGGGGCGACGCCGCAACCGCCCCCTGGTTTCTCCGGCATCACCGTGTCGAGGGGCCCGCCGCCCGGCTTCTCGGTGAAGCTGAACTCGGTCGCCCGTCCCCAAGCCAACAGACTGACGTTCACCAGCAGCAGTGGTCGGTCCTACCCCATATCCTCCCAGGGGCTGGTCGCCGGTGCCGGGCCTCCGTGTGCCTACCACCCGCCCCAGAACTTCGAGCACCGCAACGAAGTGCTCATGATTCGGGTCATGAACTCTTTACACAGTTACTCTTTGGAACGGTTCCGTGAGATGTCGAAAAAATTCAGGCAGGGAAACATGTCTGCAGGGGAATTCTACGAGTTGTGCAAAGATATGATGGGTCATGATGCATTCTTGCAGATATTCCCAGAACTGATTGTTCTTCTTCCAGACATCACAAAGCAACAAGTGAGTAGGGGTTCTGGTACTTCACATCATAAAAATATTTTTCATGAAAGAATCTTACTATGTATACTTTTGTTTAATATTATTTAACTTTAAAAATTGAAAGTGAATAAAAAATTTTTTTTTTTTTTTATAAATTTGCATTAAGTAGTACTGTGATACTTGAAAAGTAAGATTTAATATTAATGGCCATCGCAAAGGATTTTCAGTATTTTGTGTTGTAATCGATGGTTGTTGACAATTTTTTCCCTACTACTGGTAAGTGTGACAAAAAAAAGAGAAATAATAGTTTGTTTTCGAAGTTTGAAATGTCGCAAAATAATCAGTGTTTTGAATCGTTCACATAATTTTTTCCACTACTGTTTGTGAGACTAGTGAAATAACTTTGAATACTTGTTGCATGTTTAAATCGCAGAGTATTGTTCACGTGTTTTGACTATTGGGTCCTGTTAAAACATCTGAGTAAAATGAAAATTAAATGCTAGTTAACATGGAATTGAAAATACGATTAGGCGTATACAGTCAAACCTCTATCTATCGAACTCGCATGTATCGATTGTCCGTGTTTATCGTATACTTTCTACGGTCCCGGCAAAATTGCCATACAACTAAGGTTAAAAAAGTCCGCTTGTACCGATGTTCGAATTATCGTTTTGTCCGCATTGATCGTAGAAAATATGTGGTCCCGTCACTATAAGTTATAATAGATTATTGTTTAACCATAAAGATTTTGCAGAAATAACCATTTCTTAGAAAGAAACCGTCATAAAAACAGTAACGATAGTATACAGTAGTAAAAATCAACTTAAATCTGCAGCCAAGTAATGGAGCACGTAAATATGAAGAAAAGACAAATGAACAACAACTTACGAAGAAATATGGATGATGTACCATAACTACAGTACAAACCCAATTGTTATCCTAAGATAATTACCATAAAAAGAACTAAAGATTCTTTGTCGATACCATAATTACTACAGAAGCACGATAGCTACCACATTTGCACTACAGTTAACGTAATAACCGAGATGTATATTTACCGTGACGGTAATGTATTTATTTATGACATATTAAAAATAAAGAACATTATTGAAAAATAGGATGTTAAATTTTTATATGTACGTTTGGCACATGTTGCGAAGAAATAATGCGATCTGAAAAAATGCAGTACTACTACGAAAAGCGAAAAGGGTAATCGTGGATTTTTAGGTTATGGCAGTCTCTCTCGTTTTTCAGTAATATCTGCCGAAAATTAACAAGCGTATCGGAAGTCGGCAGAAATGCCGATTCAACTAAATATTGGCAAAATCGGCTTCTTCAGTACAGCTCTACATTTGATGACATGAGTAAACATATTTCAGACTTCAGGATATTGAAAAAGACTTTAATTTCCATGTAGATTTATTGTGCGTATTTTTTTTTTTTGCAAGTGTAAATTGAATTAAGTAAAATACTTCCATTTTTATTTATTTTTCAACTGATTTAACTTTAATGACAAGTAACTGATATATTTCTGACACTAATTTTGAGGTTGAAATATTTTTTAAAAATTCTTAGAGTGAAGTCCACATCTATTGAATGTCCGCATCTACTGAATTTTTTTGTTGGTCCCCTGAAAAACGATAGATAGAGGTTTGACTGTAATATTAATCCGATATCTTTAAAGACCGATGTCTGGGACATTTGCATGTTATCTAACTTATAATCAAACACAGCAGGATGGAGTTTTCTTGTTAAAGTTAAAATTAGGGTGTTTTATTTGTTAAGACTAACCAAGTAAGATTTAACCATTTAGCTATTTCAATAATATCATATTGTAGAAAGTAGCAATTATGTAAGGAAATAATTTTTCTAAATGTTTTAAAATCCTGCAGTGTGTTGAGTAGAGATGTTAATTTTTTTTTGGGAAAATCTTCAGAATTGTACTCTCACAGACACACACATATTTTATCAACCGTTTTATACAGATGTAACAAAATAACAATATAAGTGGGCCAAAGGTGATAAAGAAAGAATTAACTTCACATAGGTCATACTCCGCGGTTATGTACCTCCTACTTTTTAACTTTTAAAGGTTTTTTACTTGTACTGTAATAAGAATGGTAAAAAAGGTTGTATATAAAGTTTGTAATTGAGGATGAATGCTAAGCCCTACACACGCACACATACACTGTAGCATGGAAAGATTGCGCCATTGTTTTGATACATCACTCTATATTTAATTATGGAAATCAATTTGGTATATTCATAACTAGCGACCTGCTCCGGCTTCGCACGGGGGCAATGCTGATACTAAATATACTACAGAATGTCTATATACAATGTTCACAGCTTTTTTGTCATTAGACAATACAAACATGTTTTCTTTAGAGGTTACTCTTGAAAGAGCGACATATAATTGGCCATGTGAAAAACACTCAATGCTCAAATCTAAGCCTGCAACGTTGAAAGTTTGACCCTGTGATTTATTAATGGTCGCTATGTCCCTGCATTTTAAATCTGTAATATCTTCGAAAATATTCATTTAAATTACATGCTGTAATGGGCCATATTGATCTATATTAAATGCACAATGTATTTAAGGTACTTAATAAGGATTAATGTTGTATTGCTTAAAATCGCTTCGTAAATAAGCCATTATTTCTCGTAAAAAGTAAAGTTTACAAAATGTTTATTGTGGGTTATCGCTAACAGATAGACGTATACCATCACAGACTTTTTTGTAAACCTTATGAAGGTGTACAACACTGTAGTACATTATTTTGATCTAGCTCGTAGGGTTCAGCCAGTGTTTGCAATGTAAGCGCAAAAAAAATGTGTTTATTTACATCACATTAGAAACCTCTAGAATTATCAGTGTTTCTCTAATATATTATGCATGTATTATACTTATAAACCTTCCTCTTGAATCACTCTATCTATTAAAAAAAAATTGGTTGTCTGTAAAGTCGGTTTACGGACGATAGTTTAACGTGACGTCATAACAAAACATTGATGAAATGATTGCATACTTTTATGAATAAAATTGAATCATTTTTATTGAATTATCACTATTTTGTATGTATACAAAGAAGGAGTGAAATGAAAACTACAATTTAATTGATGAATTTACTTTTATTTGCACTCATTAATTCAAATATGTTTATTACTTTAACAAAGAAATTATTTTAACTATAAATTTTATACATGTTTGCTATTTAACTTCTTCCAATCTGTGTTATTCTGTTAAGGATAGGACCATGATAGGAAAAGTATGAAACGAATGGGAGTGTTTCAAGTTTAATGTGCTTCGAAAAAGTAAAATCGATGGTTGTTCCAATCGAGTGGAAGAGAGATAGATGCGGCGTAAGCGTACAATGAGCGTAACGGGACAATGTGTGTTATGGGACACTTTCGTGTGTGCAGCCGGCATTCATCGATTTATTAGACGTGTTGTCAAAAAAACGCATCAAAATCCGTTGCGTAGTTTTAAAGATCTAAGCATACAGACAGCTGGAAGCGACTTTGTTTTATACTATGTAGTGAAGGAAAATTTTCTGAGTGTAAATTTTGGCCGCTGGCATCTCTAGCGCTGAGAGTGCGTGTTTTCCGCAGGAGCTGTGGAGCGTTCACGTGCGAGCGAGCGGCGCGGGGCAGGACCTGCGCACGTGCGCGGAGTGTGGGCAGGTGATCTCGCACGCAGACGCACGGCACCACGCGGCCAGCCATCCAGCCGTGTCTAGCGCGGCCGCTCTGCCCCGGGCCGACTGACGCCCACTGTAGCTGCATCGCGCGTGTCTAACCATCGTCGAGAAGAACGTGTGTATGTATATATGTAAATATCACGCGAGCATTTGTTACCTACATTATTTTTATACCAGTCAACAAATGTCGACACACGGTAAATTCTCGTGGCAAGTTACATGTAGATCAAGAGCCATTTTTTTTTTTTTTTTTTTATGATGGGAATATAAATGTTGCTGTCTCTCTAGTTTGTCTTCTGGTGAAAAGTATCAATCTGGCTGTAAGGTGGCAAAAATAATTTTTTTGGATTTTGTGTGCCCGTTACTCGCGTAAGTTTATCTCTGAAATCCCACCATGAATTCACAACTTTCTATATCGAATATCATTTTATTTACACAATTTGCAATGGCTGGTATGATAAATTTTTGGACTCCCAAGTGTGTGAAGATTTGTTGAAAAATAACATGATTTTATTTTATCAAAATACCATGGATTAGTTTTGTAACCAATTAAAAAAAAATTCAGTTATTTATTGAAACTTCTACATGTACTTTTTATGATTAATGGTTTGAAAGAACAGTTAAATTTTGATTAACAATCATGTGTTAAACCACAAGATTCTGTTATCCTTCTCATCATCAGAATAAAAGTGTAAGTATCGACAAACAAATTGACATCTTTAAAATCATTCACAGTTTACTTGCACATACTGATGTGTATTTTGATCAACTTGTGAACTTAAATACAATATGTAGTTGTGTTATTTAATTTAAAAAAATATATATTTTCATTTTTTGTCCCAAGCCTGCAGTGAAATCATGTTACTGTACAGACGTATTAAGAGGTTTTTATTATCTGTCTATTCGGATATCCTTCTCAGCCCTATCTGTACATGACTGTGATCAGTTTTACTGAACCCTAAATTTAATTGTGACAAAGAGAAAAATTGGCTGCTCTTTCATAAGCTGGTTCTAGTAGACACTTGCAGAAATGAAATATTTGAACTGTGCATAAATATCTTTTCTACCAAGTAGAAAGCCCACCCCAACATGATGTCTAATTTCTTGAACTTTTTGTTAGTGAAAATAAATATTACAATGGAAAAAAAATAATTTTTGGTTTTCATAAACTTTTTTTCTTCATTAATAAATTTTTAGTGGCAATTAGTTTTTATTATTTGATTGAAATGGTTGTAGTACATACCTACTTGTGTATTGTATGGAATTCTTTTTAGTTGAAATTTTTATGTTGAATTACTCCAATTTTTGAACAGCATCCCGGCATTTCTCATATTCAATATAATGAAGTCATTTTATTAAATATTTTTAATGGAGTGGAAAGTACTTACCTGTGTGACTAAAAATAACAAATTATTCTTGAAGGTGTGCAATTTTTCAGTACATATTTTTACTTACCAGAATTTACCTTAAAACAGTTAATTTTTTACAGAAATTGTAATTAGTTAGTACATAACAAAGTACGTATAAGTTTTACTTCAGTTGTTATGTACTCTTATTTCTTTCTGGGTTGGTTTGTATGAGCCTGAAGCCTGGGTTTTGACCCAGGCCTCATGCAGATTGTAGTCAACACTTACGAAATACATTATGAGCAGCACAGCTACTGTGAACAGCATCAAAAATGTTTCGAACATACGAAGTTGCACTCATGGCTTGCTACATTTTGGTGTGTTGAAGTGTGTTGCAAAAAAATGCAATTGCGTTAGCGTGCTCCAAAGTGTTAACGATACATGCTGTATTTACCTGAATATAACGCTATAATTTTTACCAAAAATGTGAAAAATAAAACTGGGGGTCGCATTGTATCTTGCCATTAGGAACGGCTTAGTTGAAAACTAAGTGTGTCGTGGACCTCCGCGCAGGCGTGACGGATGAGAGATGCAGGAAGGAGAGGTGCAAATGGAGTTTGTCTCTGGGTTTTCCTTCTGCTTCTCTTCACTGGCAGACAATCTCCGAGCTCTGACCACCGCACATCACCACATTCTTTGCTTTCTGAACACCCACCGCTTTTGAACTACATAGTCTTTTTTTTTTTCTAACTGTGGTTTGGTGTTTCAAAAGAGACCATGTAAATTACTCCACTGATGAAAGTGGCACCAGAATGGGACTAGTAAATATGGAATAAATTTAATAATTAAGATATATTTCAAATGCTACGTACATTTCCAATCCGTAAAGCCTTTTTCATAAACTCGTTATCAAAAAGTTTGGTGTCACGCAATATTTTCTGGTAAATACAGTACTTCCTTTTGTGGACAGGGAGATGTTACTCTAGCTATTCTATGATGTGAGTTTGAGTGATGTTAACTGATATAATCTATTAATCTTCCAACGTTCCTGCAAGAAGCTGTTGAAATGGAATTTGTGCCTTCCGTTTTTCAAAAACGTAGACCTATTTTGTTTTTCTTTCGGCTGTAATAGGTAATATACGCCTTCCTAAAGTGTCAATTTGTTTGAAAGATGTCCACTGTTTAATAAAATTAATATTTAATTATGTGGTAGCCTTATCTTTGTTCACAAGCTACTGAAAACTATTGCAATAAATATTACAACGATGTGAGTTCGCATGCTGAATATTTTAACTTTGCATGCCTATTAGCTTGACTGGCAGATTATTTTTATTGTATGCAACATTGCTCGCCTCAGTTTAAGAAAGTAATCCGGATACAAATAATTTACTGTTTTTTACGCTAAAAGCACATAATCTTGTTCTAGTCTTAATACCTTCATGCAGTGTTTTTGCAAACCTTAAAATTGATTTGTTTTTGCCTGAAAATTATTTCTAAGTTTAGTGTTACCTTAACCAGGAAGTAACAAATATTTGCTGTTAATAATAGATTTTGTATTACTTTGTGTTTAAAAGTACAAAGACAGTGGAAAACAAAACTATATGAATGGTGAAACATTTTAATTATTTAAGTTGTCTAAGCGTTTTTGAGCTGTCCATGTGTACCTGTTTAACATATGCTCATATAGAAAATAATCGTTTATAGCTCATTACCATTGAACCATATTTTTTACTCCCACTTGATTATACTTGACCATTATGTGACCAAAAAAAATGCAAGTGTATATAAAGCCCTTAATTTTTAAACTTTCACATGCATTTTTTCCTGATTTCTTGGAAAGTAAAAATAATGTGTGTCAGTGGTATAAAATGTTATTTTGTTGTCTCCATTGTGTACATGTGCGGTGGATTCAAAAAGTATACAACCTATGGTCGAAATCCGAAATACTAATCCCCTTCAAAGTAATCTCCTTGCTAACGCACACACACTTCTCCCAGCGCTCCCGCCATTGTTGGAAACACTTCTGGAACACAGTTTGTGGAATGGTTAGCAGCCGTGTCGTTGCATTCCACATGATGTCTTCTCTCGACTCAAATAAAGTCCCTTCCAGCGGCATTTTCAGCGTGGAAAATGGCCTGAAGCCACATGGAGCCATGTAGGGTGAGCGGGAAGCCTGAGGAACTGCCGGACTGTTGTGTTTGGCGATGAAATGCGCAGAACGAGCGGGTGCGTCACGATGGAGCTGCCAAGTTTTTGCCGTCCACAGACCTGGTCGTTTGCGCCGCACAGCATCACGAAGGCGATGGACCTCCTGGTAGTACTACTCCTTTGTGATTGTCTGGTCTTGTGGTGCGTACTCACGATGCACCACACCACAGGAGTCGAAGAAAATGGTCAACATGACCTTGACGTTGCTGCGAACCTGCCGTACCTTTTTTTTTTTGGTCTTGGGGATGATGGATGTCGCCTCTGTGACTGCATCTTGGTCTCTGGGTCGTACCCATAAACTAATGTTTTCGTTGCCTGTGATTACGGTGTTCAAAAAGTTGGGGTCACTGTTTGCAGTGTCCGGCATGTCCTGTGCTCCATTGTTAGCAACTTCGGTAAAAATTTCGCGGACACTCTCCTAATGCCCAAATTCTCGGTCAAAATTGAATGTACCGATCCGATGCTTACCCCTAAATCGTTCAAAATTTCTCGGACTGTGATACGATGGTCCTGCTAGAAGACGATCTGCACTTGCTCAATGACTTGTCGTTCCGGCTTGTTGAGAGCCTACCTGAACGTGGTTCACTGTCCACTGATGTGCGGCCATCTTTGAAGCGGCTGTACCACTCCTTTGAGTGCGGTGCTCGTGGCATCGTCCACGAAAGCCTGTCGAATCTTGCGAATGGTTTCCAAATGGGTATCACCACTCTTTTGGCAAAATTTGATGCAATATCGCTGCTCAAGATTTCTATCATTTTAGTAAAACTGAAATCTGACGACCGCTCACTACACTTCTTCACTCGTTGGCCGACTGCCAGGGATTGACGCTTCCGGCGGCCGGGAAAACATTCACGACTGCGCATGAGTGTCCCCTCCACATCCACACTGAAGGAAGTTTTCTGCAGTTCATTGGTTTATGCAGGAAAAAATAAGGTTTAATACTTTTTGAACACACCTCGCATAGTGCTGAGGTTGTTTTATAGTTTCCACCACATTGCCCCATCTGCCTCTTCAGCACCTATCTTCCCACAATCCTTTTATCTTCTACACTCGGTTTATAATTCTCTTATGGCCTTTCTGAGGGCCCTCCAGCCTCACGTTAGTGCATCAACCACGTTGGAAGGCTCTCGACTTCAATGCGGCCACCTCTACAATAGCCCTGTTCCTCATCAAATAGCACCCAATTGCATATGGTGAAGCAAGGTTATGTTTTTCTTTATGTCCAAGACCAAGTAATAATGCCTAATATTGAAGGTGCAAATTTCATTATTAACCTCATTTTGTATGCTGGAAATGATGGTGAAATTATATTTTTCTAAATCCTTTCCTTGTACAAATATTAATTTTAAGAATGGTCTTAAGCTCTACTTTTTTAGGCACGTTATGGAAAAATTATGAGTGAATTTTTACGTTGCGCATGCAACATACATGCAACACAGTTTTCACAGGATGAAAATAAAGGCTACATACAAATAAAAATTATATATGGCCATATAATTAAAACCATTTATTTATTGTGTGTATAATTTTATATAGATTGTGTTTATGAACTTTTTCAATTGTATTTTAGTAAGGTTATGTTCCCCTATGTATAATTTATTTTGATTGTAAATTATTACATTATTTAATATATAATTAAAATTAATAACTTAGAATACATATCACCATGTTTATTTATTTTCATTATTAATTAACATTTGTCTCAATTATTTTACTAAATTAATTTTGTGATCAAATTTATACTTTACCTACTGTATTTGTAATATTACTCCAGTTATTTTATATCTATTATTTGGATGCAAAATTATTTTTTATTACTGCAAGTAAGGATAATTTCTAACGCTACATTAGTGTGATGAACCCACCCCATGCCAGGTTCACGGGGGCTTTCACTCAACGCTCCGACTATGATAAAGTAGCAGGGCTGTAGCCAGGAGTTGTGGAGGGACTCCCGTATAACCTTATATCTTTTTTTTTTACAATTAAGTATTATTTTATAAATTAATTTATGGAATTTTAAAATGAAAATTGTTACACTAAAATCTATGAAAACACTAGAATTTTAGCACACAGAATTTTTATTTGATGGTTTTAATACTTTATTTTTTAGTCTATTGATCGATTTTAAGACAAATCATAAGTATATTATATATATTAATGTTAATAAAAACATGAAAAACACTAGTGTTGCCCACTAAGGATTACAATATTATTTCCAAAATTATATCCTTGTAACCTTCTTTAGATGAATTTCTGTTATTTTCAAATTCTGTTTTTGCGTGGTTTGTTTCTTGTAAGTTTCGGAAGGGAGGGGTGCGGACCCAGAATACTTCCCCCTGGCTGCATCCCTGACTAGTCCTGAATGGTGTATGGATCTAACCCCGGTATTCTGATTCTGCTGCAGAGATCCCAGGTGCTGTGGGGACCATGAGCAGACAGATGCAGGGTGGCCACATAAGATCTCATATGAAATTCACTGATTTTTCCAGGTCTACATATTTTCTTTATCCTGTGTATGCCTGCTTGGGTAAATGGGGGCAAAAAAGTTTTCTTTCTGTACTTTCACTGTGAGTTTTTCGTCAATCAGCGTGAGAAGATAATTGCCCGAGCCATCGAGATAAGCATCACCCGGCAGCTGGGAATGATGGCCAGCATCGCTCTGTTCTCTACCCGAAAAAATAGCATGTCAGGATTAGAGCCGAAAGTTTTCCACCACGGGGCAGGCACAGCGTTGTGTTAAAATGCGGTTAGCCAATAATGTACCAAGTTGTAGGTTATGTATCGGAATAACGATATATATGAATTTTTAAATTTGTTTTCTCTATGTTGCTTGTGTAGGGAAGTTTTATTATTTATTTTCTTATTTCAAGCCCAGGTTTTTTTCAACCCCCTGCCACAATGGTTCATCTTGTCAAAAAATTCTTTCTGACAGAAGTTCCAGATAAAAATTATAATATTTACAAACAATTTGAACGGATTCAATAGTGTACCTACTAAGGGAGTTATGATTTTTTTTTTTTTTTTAAATTCTGCCCATTAGTTTTTTAAGCCCTTTCAGAAATTATTTTTCTAGTCAAAAATTGTCGAGAAACGTTAGGATAAAAATTATATTTACAAACAATTTGTACCAATTCGATGGTCTCTCCTCTCCCTTGCTTACTCCACCCCTTGCAGGTATAGCTGGTCGTAGCAAAAACCTATTCAGACAAAATATTTTGGTATTACTATGAGTTCAAATATGTTTAAACAGTTGTGATCTTTTCCATAATATGGGAGTTAGTGATTTTTCTGGTTAAAAAACCTTCCCCATTTTTACCCCTTTGGTCAGATATTGCCCAATAGCAAACTCATCCAAGATATTACGTAGCTATATTTTATGCATCAGTTTGGAAGTGATGTGTGCAAATACAGCAGTTATTATGTCCATAAAATGTGAATATGCATGTATGTGTGTGTATATAAAAACCTTAGACCCCAAAACAATCAACTCCATAGACCATGAAACGAAAAACTAACTATAATTATTCCGCAAGTCACACCATGGTAGCATCTACAATAGGTAGCATTTTTATGCAATTTGGCATAATGGTTATCATTAGTCGTATACTCCCATTTTGCAGCAGCTTGGCAAAGTATACAATTAACTTTATCACATTTGAAAACTATGTACGTCTTTGAAAAAATCAGACATTGGAGGTGAAGCCGACTCTTGAAGGAGTTTTACTGCTTCTGTCATGGAGTCCTCTTAGTCTGTTAGCAATGTGTCTACAATCATTTCCAAGTGTACATGATATTTGACATTGTACGATGAATACATTATTTTCAAGAATTTCAACATGTCTTCTTAAGCTGTTACAACCTGGTACCTATAGATCAATACCTTCCACTTGAACACAGGATTAATTCTCAATCTGTCTTAACAAAATGTAGGGAGTCCTAGCTTGGAATGCCAAGCGTATGAGTTTTAATTTGCATCACTAGATTTTCAGGTAATTTTACATAGCACCATTAAAGGCATGACTTAGTCTGTAATAGTTTGCAATGCTAAATAAGCAGCTTTATAAATGTTTCAAGCTCTCAATAATGTATCTATGAAGTTTCCCTAATGAAGATGATAGTTTTGGGTTGATTCCGATTTTTTTCAGTCTTTATAATAATTCTTTACTACCGTATTGGCCCAAAAATAGGCCAACCTCGAATATAGGCCGACCCCTTCTACAGCACACTCAAAATCAGGGAAAACTGCATTTTTCAATTTATTTGCTTGAGCCCGCCAGCGACGCACATTCTTCTCGTCAACACCATATTTCCGCCCAGCTTCCACATTATTTGTGGTTTCTGCATATCTTATTACACTTTTGAAATTGGCAGAGAAAAAGCAAACAATGTTTATTTTTATAATAATCGATAAAATAGCACCGTAACGTAAGACGACAATAATTATGATAGTGTTACGATTCGAAACACCCGTTAATTCCGCAGTTAAACTCGCGATATCGTTCACACGACAATCCGGATATTTGAAAATTTTTTAAAAACATTCAACACAATAGTTTTCTGTGCACTTTTCAAAGGCTTTCCCGTTCTGTGTTTTACAAAACTCGGTCCGGCGTCAGCCATAACAAACCATGCGCGCACGAATCCGAAATACAACTGTTACGCCGGGCATTAACTGTATACACACTGCGTCTGCTAACATAAAATTGTAAGTAAATACTTGCTGACACATTAAACTGTATTGGATATCAATGGTGAAACTCTATATTGCTATATAACAACAATTGTTATAAAAAAAGGCATGGTAAAAATACTTACAAATGGTACTAACCAAGGGACTATTTCTTGCGCACAAATAATGTGCGCGGTGGCCGGCAGCCAATGAAAATGTGTTTACAAGATGCTTTGTTTATTCCAAAACTCCGGTAAGAGTGAACAGAGAATATGGTAAATAACCTTACGGCAAAATAATTGCTGTTTTTACTAATTGTTTACTGTAAATACCACATTTTACAAGCAAATAAAATTACCGCAGCATGTTCAATACAGTTAAAAAATAACCAGACCGAGCTTTTAAAAGCTATGTGCTATAAGTGACCACATCTGTGCACTTATCTTAAAATATGATACGTTATTGGGGTTAAGTGTGTTTACTAAATTTCTAAGTTGGAAAAATTACTAATTACACGTAAGTACGGCGTAATTTTAGGTCAATGAATTGTATATCTGATAACATTTTTATGCCATAAGTGATTCTCCTTGAAATGTATGTGTTTAATTATACTATTTTGGCTAGTGCCCCATTATAGGCCGACTCTAGATTTCAAGGTTGACCAAACTGGCAAAAAAGGTTGGCCTATTTTCGGACCAATACGGTAATACTAGTCTAACTTTTTCTTTGTATACTTGGATACAAAACTAATTTGTTATTAACCAATATAATTAGAAATAAATGATATTTGTTTACTTACAACTATTGCAATTTATAAATCAATGAAAAAAACCAGGCACTATAATTTGACATAAATAAAATTTTCTGTATTTTAACATTGTGATAAACTTACTTAACTATTAAATTTAAAAATTGGGTAAATACTTCTTAAAACATCAAGAGAATTATGGAATTGTGTAGTAATGACACTTGTAATAAAATAATGTTTAATAACAATTATTACTATAATTTTGCCCGTAATATGAAGGAGAAAAAGTGTTACCCTGTTAACTGAACAAAACTCCTAATAAATCAAACAAGACATCTGGTAAATTGGCTCAATACCCTGATACATTTGTGAAAAAAGTGATGGAATTTGATACTACTGGAAACCACCCAAAACATGAAGCAAACGATTTAAGTGATCTGTGACAGTCTTTGACTTAAGATTAAAACGGAACCCTTAATAATAAGATCTGAATTTAAAGTAAACAAACACACAAATATTCACAAACTGGTACTCGTAGATACACAGAAAGATAATATGTACTTACATGAATAATTAGAAATATGTTTAGTGTTGGGAATTTTAACAATTTCCTCCATCCCTGAACACAGGATGTTTCATTTCAAATGTGTTTGCAAGACATCCATTTACATAATAGGATCTATCTATCTATCTATCTATCTATCTATCTATCTATCTCTGTTTTTAAAAAAAACACACACACACTCACCCATTATATAATTTTTGTAGCCATCAGTATATTTAACGTGATTGATTAGAACCTTTATAACTTATTCTGTTTTCCCAGTGCCAGTAAATTAATATCAAATAATAACTGAAAAGGTGGCTTCTTAAAAAATTTTTATTCAAATGAAATTATTAACTTTAAATTACGACACACAGTTAGCCTGCAACAGCAGAAAGTATTGGTACTTTCTGCTCACAGGCAGTCCCAGACCACTCCATTAGTTGACTCTCGACTTGGTGCTCAAGTTCAGTCAAGGCATTGCTTTCCTCACAAATGTCTCCACGCTAGATTGCAAGACAAGAGCAGTCATCACCATTAAAGCAATAGCAAAATGCAAGCTACATTCATGACTAAGCAAAAATAATATACACAATGAGTTCCAATGATTTGTTCAAAAATTTTCTTTAAGCATAGCTTTTAAAAAAAAACAGACAATTAGTTTCAAGACTGTTTATTTCCAAACACTACTGAGTCCCTATATTTTATGTAAATCTCATCACAATTAGCAATCACACATTGCTTGAGCACCTTTAGTTCAAACTTTTCTCTTGCAAAGGAAAATTACTTTTTTTTAAATGTATTATAATATATGTAATATTTAACATTATATAGTCCCTTGAAATTATGAAGTGCTATCAGAAAAAAAAAATTGTGGATGAAAATTACTGACATAATATTTAAAAGGAATAAGTGTTGAATCGCTTCAATCAAATGCACTTGCTCACACAATGTATGTTAGGGTAAAATAAATTATTTCCAGTGCAAATATTCACAACTACTGCATGTAAACTAATATCTATCAGCATGTTTCTGAAAATTTTCCTCCTTCCAAGTACAACTGACATATATATAATATCTGTTACCACTGAAAGTCTATTCATTAATTAACTCCAAATTAAAAATAATGGAACTTGCTATATCTTACACAAGACATTCAAAATGTTACTTTAAGATTTTTATTTCTGCCAACTGAAAATAACAGTATGTCTTTGCTTGTATAAAATTATTCCCTAGCCCTTAAAATTAACAGTACATACAGTATTAATAAACAACAATTACCACAGCAGCAGACAACTTTTCTGCATCATAATTTTTTCCAACATGTCACTCAAAATTTCATTACAAATTACAGAATTAGAAGATAAGGTAGCCAGAAATATTAACAGAAATACCAGTGCTCACAAATGCAATGCAAGATATCACAATAGCCATGTTACAAACATCAAATCAATGATAATGCAGAGCAAGAAATGTAAGAGAAAAACCTACCAACCACTCCATACTTCATATACACAAAAATAATGTGCAAGCACTTTTTAATTAATAATTCCATGTTACGATCAAACTATTTATTACAAGGAACACCTGAAAAATCTGCACTGAAAGTTTTGTTGCATGAATAATGCCTGTTTTTCCAAAAGGAGAAAAAAAAACAAGGAAAAAAAGTTTGTTTTGTTTTCCGCAAGCAGGAGATCTCGCACGCCGACCACACGATTGGAGCGAGCAACCGCAGCATGAATGCAAATAAATTTCAACATGTAATGTCCACAGAAACAAAATTTAAACTTCCTATAATCACAGAAAAATATACACTTTTATATAACATATTGTACACATAATTACTTCATTGCAAAAAACTTTACAAGGCAGGAAAAGTTTGCACGGATTCACCCACGCATGCAATAAAACAAGAGGTTTGTGCCTACGGTTATTCATTTCTTTTTTTTTTCCTTTCCTTCGTGCACTGTACACAACGCACTACAAAAAAGATATGGATAAAACCTTGTCATTACTCGCCAACTTCTTTGTGATCAATGTAGCATACTAGATTAAAAAATTTTTTTTACTACTTGTAATTTTTAAAAACTGTATAAACAAAATGCTACGGACTTGAGTCAGATCAGAAGTAGGACGAAGGTATGAGGAACGAAAGCAGCGCAACCATACTACGCACACCCACAATATACACACAGGCACAGCACCAGGACACTGCTACCCGACTGCTCACTCCACCCACTGTTACCAACCAAAACATTTATTTTTGAAAACATTTTTTTTTTTAAAACATGACCTTCTTTTTAGTTTAGATCTAAATCCAAATGAATAAATGATATTATCTAAGAGTAGGTGTAGCAGCACAGATATAGTTTGTATCAATATTGTTATGGATGGTATCCCAGCAGAACAACACAGCTGCGCCATTACACCGCAGCGCGAAGACGCAGTCAACTGTCCGTATCTCCACACATGGACTCAATATCAAGCAACACACAGCAGGTGGACTGCATTTACTCAATAACTTTCAGCACCTTTCCTATTGCAATGGTTTTTCCTGGAAAAAAAAGAAAAAAAAAAAAAAAGACAACGAATCAAATCAGTGTTTTCAAGGTATTTTTTCACTACTACATAGCTTGGTAGTTGGTACGTCTCAGTTTGTACCCAGCTAAAATACAAACTGATCTGCACAAGACAAAACACTATTCAACATAATTTCTGAAACTATAGAAAACATTTCCGGGATAAAAGTTAATGAATTTTAAAGTTAATTTGTCATTTTGGAAAAAAAAAATGTGCAAATTACTAGAATTTATTTTCTCTCTTTGAATAACCACATGATGAACGCCATTAAAAACTTTCTACATAGTTCCATACGAAACAGCACAATTGATTCCCCGCTTGCAATGCAAAATAAATTAATAGGTTAGAGTATGGGTCAAAGCTAAAAAGTTCTTACAGCAAAATCACACTCAGTCAAATTCCGGGCACGCTCTGCGCCCAAGGAAAACAAGATGTCCTTGGGACGACTGTCGACAAAACATTGCGACAGTGTCGTGGGCTCACACCGATCTGTACGGTTGAAAAAATGTAGTTATAAAGTCCAAAATGAAGGTTTACTAACGGCACAGCCCGGATCAGTAGATGCTAAATTCTCTCTTCGCTACATTGAAATTATGGAACGGCAAGAGGGGGAGATTAAGGAATTGGGGTGGGAAGCACTACAGGGGAGGAGAAGGGTGGAAAGGTTAGTCAGACTACATGAGAGGGTGGCTGGGAACTCCAGATTCCAGATGAAATTAGCAGTGTTTATAATATTTCTGAACTAAAATACAGTTTACTTTTCTGGCGTGTACAATGAAAAGCATGAATAACTAGGGTTTAAATATGTAAATAAATATACCTCATTTAATCACTAATTCAGGAAAACAACATTAAAAAAAATGGATTGCATTGGATTCCACTGTGTTTTGCATATCACTAATTTTTCTTTATCAATATGTAGTGTAGCAGATTCTGGAAAATCAGGTGAATAGGAACTGAAATGGAAGGTTGGTTATGTTTGGTTTGGTTAAGTTAGGTTAGCTGCATAATAATAATAATAATAAAACATTTTTTTTCCTTCATTATTTAAATTTTTTAACAAGTATTTTACATATAATTATTAAAGCTGATTCAAGCTAACAAACCTTTAGATTTAGTATTATTTGCCTAATTTACTAGATGTCACTACACTACAAATTTACTTTTTTTTTCTTTCCTGATGTATTTATTTAATTATGGGAAAAAAAGTTTTAGTGGGATTCTCATTCTTAATATTCAAATTCAAGAATAATTTCATATTCATATTCAATTTGAACAAAAAAAGTAATGATCTTGAAGTAATTTAACATGTCTTTTGTATATATGTAATATTGCAAGGTGAGTTGTGTACACATTGTGAGCTCACTGACCAGAAAATACTGCAATCGTGGCAAGAACCACTAGTTTTATGTGAATCTATTTTACATACATGTATACATAATTATTATTCCATATAGGGTGAAATTCCTTAGAGTTAAAGAATCTGAGGTTCTGATTCCAGGTGGAATATCGGTGGAATCAAAGCATCGAAGACTCAACATGCCCACTCCTAAGTTTTACGTATACAGTCAAACCTCGATTCTACGTACACTCACGGTTCTCCAAAATTTGTCCGTACGACCGAGTTGTACGTACGAACCAGTGAGGTCAAATTACGTCCATTTGTGGCTACTCCCCCTCCCCCCCCCCCCCCCCCCCCAAATCAGTTTTCCCACCGCTCCCACGGGAAATGAATTGCAGTTGCCGTGTCTATACACGGCACGTACATGTGCGTGCCTTTAGCAAACAAGTAAATTTTTTACATGTACGTATGTTTATTATGCTGGAATTAACGCATAACATATTTGCTCAAATAAAAAAATTACAGTGGGTTCTTTATAAATGTAGATAAGATAAGCTAGTAGGCCTAAAAACATCATGAAAAACGTAACGTTTATAGGCTGAAATGAGCATTTTAAATCGCAATATATATATATATATATTTTATAGAAAAGTTTATTTTATTTCGTATTTTTCCATAAGCGTAATAGCTTTTTATAGCACGAGACGATCTAAAATGCACGAGGGAAAAACGTAAACTCACGAATGTATGAACGTAACGGAAATATTACGTGTCTTGTAAGTTCTGATACTGTATTTATTTCATAACTTAGCCAAAATACTGGTACGTATGAGATATAATCTTCACAAAATAAAATGAGCGGTGTCTTATAACTGTTTTATACGTATTTTATAATTTAAGAAGTATTACACAGTTGATGCATATTTTTTAACTAACCATTTATTTCTGGGGATTGTAAATAATTAATCATTGGTATCAAGACATCAAGATGAACGTAAACTTGAACACGTCACGGCAGCGAGAAAACTGGTGCGTATACCAATAAACTGGTATTAGAACTGGACAAAACTGGTACACGCGTCTAGAGCCAGCCGGCTACGCCGCGCCATAACAGCAGCTGACCGAATACAATGACCTTTCTCCGCGTACGGCATGCTATTGACGGTAAATTACATCAATTTGCGGCTTTTTATTTTTTATTTTTTACTGTGTATGTAGCCCATACTAGTTATAAACGCTGCAGGTTACGACTGTATTTTAATAAACTTTAACGTATTTCTTACACTTTTCATATTTTTTAACTTTTTTTTTTTTTTAATTTTTTGCCTTATTTTTCACGGTTTCTGAAATCTGTACGTACGACCGAGGTGTACGTACGAACCGGGGGCCGTACCAGCGAGGTTTGACTGTATAAAAGAAAGTAAACAGTACCTTCGTCTCGCAACGTAAACCTGCCCATCTGAGGAAAAAGCTTGAACTGCTCCATGCAGATCACTCCTGCACACTCCACTCTCATGATTGCTACTTGGTCCTGCTTCACGAAGCGAGGTCGCGTCTTCGACTTTTCCCCCGTCTTCTTGTCCACCAAGCAGATTAGTGCCTGAAGCACAACACGTCATTGCAATTCACACCTTTCATGTTGCCCGTTGTTTTATTACACACCTTACAAAAACCTGGGAAGCAGGGTTGGAACAAAAAAAATACAGGTTTTTTTTTAACAACCAAACCACCTAGTTTTTGTATTATGTTAGTTATTTTTATTCTCAGCATGTGCAAATAAAAGCCATACAACTTCCTGCTTTCTGCCACTCACGATGAACCAGAAAAGTTAAATCATCAAAGAAACAAAGTCCAGCAAATCAGCACATCTGACTGGGACTTTCACCACAGAAAGGGTGTTTCGCCACAGGAAGAGGATTTTCCATAGAATGGGCTTGTCTCACAGAATGGGGGTTTATAGTATAACGGTTCGTTATATACAAAAATAAACAGATGTTGAACGCCGATTTGTTTTTTTTTTTTTTTTTCCCCACACGGAATGCCCCGACGAATCCAAACACTTCCAATGGTTCATTCACTCGTTTCATTCATACCTCTGCCCGTCGAAAAACTGCTGGTAGCTCGCGCGAGGAAAATTAACGAAAAGTAATAGCGTAGATTAAGTCCTTCATCAATGTTTTGCTGCAAATACATGAAGTCAGTGCGGCCTCAAACGTGGCCGCACCCAGCGAAACCGAATTTCGCCCCGAGCCAAATGCCGACGAAGGTGGCCGCAATTTATAATTATTGTCCGAAAGAAAATAAAACAAATTAGGTTGACTTGATACTCGGCCTGGCTCTGACCACCAACGTTAAGTTATCCATTAGCAAATTACTGCATAATTTAGCGAGAAGCCACCGAACGCGACCTACTGGGGCAGCGATCGACAGACGACTGGTGAAGTCCTGCCACACTCTTCTCCACGCAGGGAGTAGACGTCACATGACCTCACCGACCAATCACACGCACGCTTCTTTCACGCTTACAGATACAAGCCAATCATAGAACAAGTTACACTACATGAAAAAACCTTTTACACACAGAACTATGGGCTTCCCCTGATCTGTCTCTTTTCAATTTCACCTCAAAATCGGGGACTCCCACTCTCGTTCTCTCTCCCACACCGTGATACAGCAGTTTCACTCAGTTCCCACTCAGTGGGGAAATTACCGTCTTTATCTCGGTTGGCGGGGAAGCACTGTTTCTTTCTCACTCCCACTTACAGGCCTCTCATGCCTCTCTTTCCAACCATTACACCAGACACAGTCCCGTGATTTATAATTATATTACAATACGTTAATAAAAATTAAGAACAGCATTCATAATACAAATTACTTTACCAAAATTAAACTTATTGAGAAAAACCTGAAAAAGTAGGCCTAAACAGGTAAAATTCCAGGACAGCGACTTCTTTGTGAATAATTACATAAAAAATAGTACTGATTGAAAATGTCTAATAAAATAATCAATACCTTCTTAAAAACATAGCAAGTGAAAAATATCAACCCTAAAGTATATAACAAACGGTAAAATATCATTAGAAAGACTTTTTAAGAAATATTTACATTCATGAACATAGTTTAAAAGAAAAATTATTTAATTAGGAGGGCAGAGTTCTGCAACATTACAATAGTGCAATCGGAGATTTAACACAGAAGGGAATTTATTTTTTTAATAAAAAACTTACTTATCCTTTTTTTTTTTTTTACACTTTGACTACAATTGGGGACGCACCACAACGCCGAATACCATAACGCCGAATGTCAAAATTTACCACAACGCCGACAGCTAGAAAACTGCTGTGTACCACAACGCCGAATTACCACAATGCCGAAATACATTAACGCCGAAAAATGTCATTGCAGGACTGCCACAAAGGTTACGTTACGTAAGGTCAGCACACAAATTCATTCAGTTGTTTTTCATTTTGCTACTATGGCCCCCCTTCCCCGCAAAATCATTTTTCGGCATTGTGGTACACAGCAGTTTTCTAGCTGTCGGCGTTGTGGTCAATTTTGACATTCGGCGTTATGGTATTCAGTGTTATTGTACGTTCGGCGTTGTGGTAACGACCCCTACAATTCACTAAATACATAATTTAATTTTAGAGGAGTACTTAGGTGGGTATATTTTACGACTTATTTAAATGATAAAATTTCGATTAGTACATTAGTATTAGTTCCTGTAAATCACAAGAAACATTAATGAACAAACTATTGTAATGAGACTGGAATTAGATGTTTCATTAAAAATATTAAATTATTCAATTTAAAAATACATAATTTAAAAAAAAAATAAATTGGTTTAAACCATGGTTTAAATGAGCCAACCCTGCTGGGAAAGAATACAATAAATTTTGTTAGAGGTTAAAACTTCCATTTGTAGTGTGTTTCAATGGTAAAACAAAACTTTTGATTCTGCTATTTTCTACACAAATGTTACTTTACTAACTAAGCAGAATTCCTTGAGACTGTCTCACTTTATATGTGAATAGACATAGCAATAAGCCCTTACACAACACACAAGTAACACAGTGCCCATGCTGCAATGCAACTGAACTTGACATTCATTTGTTTAAGTTTGGTTGTTTTCTTGCGTAAAAATATTGCTGCGATATTTGGTACAGTATAATCACAAGAAAACGTATATTGTACATGCAGAACAAAGCCCACATGACACATATTAAGGGCCCGCCTACCCGGACACACACAACGGTGTGCAGAACTTCAGAAGAACCCATGCAACTTGATAACTGCTCGCGATTGAGTGCTATCATTTTTAAACTTTATTTCTTAAAAAGTTAAAATGACTAAGACTACATGATTTCAGAATAATGTTTAGGCATGATACATTTGGAAAAGATACTTCCTAGCACTGAAGGCACTTGCATTACAACTTTTATCTTCATTACTTCGCCATTTAATGCTAGGGTTACCGCTCAAATCTTATATGTAGTTGCCCTATCCACGACGAGAAGACTGCGCGCCAGTTCAGAGGAGACACCGTGCTAGAAGCACCAGGGAGTGTTGCACTCACTGACACAAACACACCCCCGACAAGGCAGACCCCTTAAAGGCAGAAAATAAATTATTTTGCCTTCAGATATTAAGCAGTCTTAATTGTAGTTTTGAAGGTTACTATGAATGTTTAGATATTGTATACTGAAATAAATTCACATCTCAATTAAAATTATACCAACTTTCCAAAATAGACTTTACACACAAATTTCACTAAAACTTATGTTTTTTTTTTGGCAACCCGAAATATTAAATAAGCTGTTACCAAAAAGTTCACTAGATGTGTGACAAATGAAATAAGTCAATACCTCAAAAATTAAATCTTCTTCATTTTCTAACAACAAACCGTTGAAAACTGTCATTGAAATTTAAATAAATATAAATAAATAAAATATGAAAGCACCTACAAGACATTTGAGTAAACTTTTACGTTAGGTAGACACTTAACCCAGTACGGTCACTTTGCACTACAGCTGTTCCCATCAACTCCAACACTGTGAATGAATCAGATAGTTTGCTATAGAGCTGGGCCGATCAACTATTTTGCCGATCATGCGGATGTAGATCATCTGCTGCCGATTTTGCCGATCTTCTGAGCCGATTAGAGCCTTTCAAGTACCTACCTCTGATTACACGTTGCTTTTGACGGATCACTATAAACGGTGAAATATTCCCAGACATATACTTTTCATTGTCATGATTACTTATAAATCACCGCACACACGTTAAAATGTAATAAGGTCAAACCAAATCTTCACCTAATCACAACTCCGTCATTCTGTGATCCGTGTGTGCCGGTAGACGTCAGCGATGATGATTTTATTGCCCTTTCTTCCCCCAGTGCCGCCAACAAACTTTCGATAATTCCCGATTGTAAGTCAATTTGAAAATACGATATACCACTAAATAGGGAACAAAACTCTTCATCAACCAGGTTTTTATACAAAAGAAAAATAAGCTCTATTTCCCGCTAAACAGGATAAGAATATTAATTTCGCTAAACAAAACTTTCAATAGGCCATATTTAGCGAGAAAAAGCTAAATAGATGAATTCCCAAAGAGGTAGTTGTTTACTAACCATGAGACTACTAGCACCATTAATCCGTACAAAGTCCGTCGCGCGACGCGCGTCACTCTAATCTCTGGCGTCACATAACCAACCTAAACAACAGTCGCCATTCGCCATTGCAGTAATATTAACTGTAAATGGTAAACAAATACATAGTTTTCGGTTCGTAAATGATAAGAAATTACTTTGCAAATAGTATAATGGAAAATTATTTTACCGAAAGTATCGTAAATATACGTGGAAATATATACTTAGGTATGTAACAGTTCAATGTTCATAAAACTTACACTATTTGTTTACTTTATTGGTATGTATATTATTTCCGTGTGTGGTTAGTTTTAAATTATTAAATCCTATTATTTTTCGATCAATAATTGAATTTTCTTCCTGAAAAGTACCGTAAACAAAGATGGAAAGTTGTTAGGTATAGGTAAATACAGTAAAACCTCAGTATAACAAACTTGAAGGGACTGATTTCGAGTGTGTATGTTATAGTGAGGTTTCTTTATAACGAGGTGAATTCAAAACTACAAGTGATATGTATACAAAAAAGAAATTAAAAAGAATTGAATGCATGACGCTAAGGGCCGCTTGCAGAGTAAGGTAAGTAAATCCAAGCAAAAACTGACTGTTAAATGAAATGGAGAAATACTTTTGCATCAAAGTGACAACTATGCAAGCCTGTATAATTTTTTTTACTCAGACAAACTTTTTTGCCTCTCTAACCAACACCATAGCCATAGGCTACAGACTTTTTAATTTTGTGGTAAAATATATTGCATTCTTTTTTTCAAATCCATTATTGTAAACAAAAAATAATTATAGCACCGAAAAAAGTTAAAATTCGTCGTAATCATTGCATTGTAACCGTGGTGCTGTGCTCAGGATAAAACCATAATTATTAATAATAAATGTCCGGTGGAAGCGTCAGGCTAATTATCTAAAAGGACTTGCCAGAGGGGCACAGCCCACTAACAAACACAATTTAAAATTAACCTCCCTGACAGAAGGAAAGGTTACGTGGATTGTGGTTTCAAGTAGCAGCAAATGAAAACAATCGTATGGTTTGGTTTCATTAGAGGCTTTTACTGTTGATTAGTAGTTTAGTATCTTTTCATTGCCGGTTTCTTACATTTGAAAATATCTTACGCCATTACAGCCATTACAAACAAAACTGGTAACAATGTCAGATTCTTATTTTTGATACATTACATTGAGTACACTAACGAATAAAATATAAAAAAAGGAGGGGGGCTGGGAGGGGGAGGAAACCAATTTCATGCTATACTAAGTTCAACTGTTTAGGAACATTGAGCTCGCAGGCTCATAAAACAAATATATGTGTTTAAAATACAATATTTTATAATAATAAGGAAAACATCCTAAAACTGGCGGAATTATAAAACTGTTCTTCACTTCTTTTTGAGGGGTGCCGAAAGGTGGAGGGAGACTCCGTTATAGAGGCTCACGAGTTACATTTTGAGGTGCAAAATGTGGCGCCGGAACTGGGCCGCCATCTTGAACTGGTCTGGGGTCCTTGAAGCACTCTGGAATTCTTGAATAGTCTGGGATTCTGGAACCCTCTGGGATTCTGGAACCCTGCCTATAACCAATAATCCACCTGGATTAGCTTGGTTAGCAGGCAGTTTATGCCGGGCGAAGTTAAGCCCAAAAAAAGGCAACCTAACAGGTTTGTGTGGGACGAAGTGCAGCTTACCTTAGCTGGCAGGGTGAAGTAGATAGTGGCTGTCCCTGGGGGTGATTCCGGGACGCACGGCGCGGGAGGTCGCGGTAGCCATAGAAGAAATAATTATGCCGAAAACCAAAATAAACTAAAGTTAAACTTAACTATTTGGGCAGCTACGAAGAAAAACTAAAAAAATCTAGGCGACATGGCCTGGCTCAGAAAACAACTACATTATTGGCGAAAGCGGATCACGATAGCTGCTGGTCGTTACTGCGACCTGTTGCGAAGATGCGCGCTGGACGAGAGCTGCCCTCAAAATCCCTGAAATGGCGCCGGGACGCTAACTTAAAATTAAGTCCGGTCGTCTGTTCCTCTGGAGGAGGGGATCGGGAAACCCGAAGTGCTCCGAAGGGCTCCGAAAGAAAAAAAAGGGCTCCGGCGACCTATCGACTGAGTGTGAGGTCGACTGTTTCTCCTGGTGGGGATAGGGGATAGCTGGTTCGTCCTTTCGCCGCTAGATGGCGTGGGCATGCAGATCGGAGTCTCGCAGAGACCATCGCGGCACTTGGTGGCCGCCATTTTGCAAGTGGGGGGGATTTTGGCCTTGAGGTTGGTCACTGCCCCGGCTGGCCGATGACCGCTGTGGACCAGGGAGGGGTGGGGGGTATGTCCGGTGAATGACCTGCCCTGAGAGACTTCGCCGGCCAGGCGTCGGGACGTGCGGCGGAGCTTAAAAAAAGGACACCAAAACGTGTTAGAGACCGCAAACTTCAGCACACCTCTGAGAAGGGGTGGAGGTGACCATGGGAAGCTTAGGGTGGCTACTTTCGTCACGCGTAGCGCTAAACTCGTGACGAGACGCGACGGCCAGTGGATACCGTTGCTGATGATAGCCCTGTAGTCGGCTAGACCCAGCAAATTTGGTGGGAAACGGCGGTGAGAGCACTATACTGCTCAACAAGCTAACCTGCCGGTACACTCGACCGAACAAGTTTGGATGGGGGCGAAAGCAGCGGGCGAAAGAGGAAAATTGAAGTTATAAAAAAAAATTTAAAATTTTGTAAAAATAAGAAAATAAAAAAAATCGTGCCTAAAGTAGCACTGATTCGGCACAGCATATGGTTTTGTCCATCCATAACCTAATTTGTATGTAATCAAAAGTAATTCATCAAAGCTAACCTCCAAACAACAAAATATGCTAAATATATTGCCTTCTTTTTTTAAATCCATTATTGTAAACAAAAACTAATTATAGCACCGAAAGAAGTTAAAATGCGTCCTAATCATCGCAAATGGTTTTGTGCATCCATAACCTAATTTGTATGTAATCAAAAGTAATTCATCAAAGCTAACCTCCAAACAACAAAATATGCTAAATATATTTCCTTCTTTTTTTAAATCCATTATTGTAAACAAAAAATAATTATAGCACGAAAGAAGTTAAAATGTGTCCTAATCATCGCAAATGGTTTTGTGCAACCATAACCTAATTCGTATGTAAACAAAAGTAATTCATCAAAGCTAACCTCCAAACAATAAAATACTCTAAGTAGAATTTATTTTACCACAATTAGAAAACAACTCTTAGACTCCTGCGAATTTTAGATAAGTAAAACTTCCACAGAATCTAAAATAAATATCGGCATTCATGAGAACAAACGAACGAATGCGTATTTCCACAGAAAGAGATGTAGCTTTTGTAGGTGGCATTTGTGACAATTTTCTTTGGCGAAGTTCGGAACATTGATTAATCAAAGTGAATTTTTTTCTCGCTAGTGGTGGTGCAATGTGTTAGCTTCGAAGTGCGTTTCAGTACGTCAATAGTTCTATGGTCAAAGTCAGCCAATATTATAAGATGCGGGAATATTTGTGTTTGTTTATCGAAACGTAATATTAACGAAGCAAAATTGTATAAATATTAAAATTCTAAGTAAATTTTTTTAAAAATTTTTAATTTTGCTTTCGCTGTAGCGGGGGTTTTTTGGTGGAAATATGAAAAAATACTTAGTTATTTTGAGGTACAAATACATATGGTTATATGGCGTTTTGGTGGGACCAAACAACTGATTCGTAGAGAGGGTGAAAAATCGTAAAAACTATATAGCCGCGAATTAATGCAACTCGTTAATTACTTGCGATTAAATGCGAAAATCCCATATTCCTGCGAATTGACACTAAAAACGTCTCATAAACACTTTGCCGGCGAAAACTAACATTAAAAATACATTTTACAATAATTTTTCATGGAAAATTTGACATTTTAAATGTTATATTTTCACTTACATGTAATCAAACCCTAATATTTACTCTAGAAACAAACCATGCCACCATGTTGCCAAAGAATTGCTGCCAACACTTTGTTCGGCATTGTCAACAACTTTACAAACAATACGAGAGAAATAAAATATGGCCGCTGTATATTCTCTCTATGAAATTATTGAAGTTAGTGCTTACGAGTAGTGTCGTTGAATCTCGTAAGCAACGGTACTACGTGGTTCGATATATTGATTTACGATTCTCGATGTATTTATGTATTTCCGTAGCGCCATTTGCTACTTTATTTACTCTTATGTGCTACAGTACACATACGGTGCAGTAAACCTTTGCTTTGTTTTTACCGTTGGTTTTTACGCTGTTTGTCAACAAAGTGTAGTATGCGCGGAATTTTGATAAAGTGCTCACATTTTACCATACAGTAATTGTTTTTACGTGTTTATGATGATATGGGGCAGACCAAGTCCGTTTCCGTACATTCGCGTGCATCGGAATATAATTTTTATGTTAGCGATACGAATATTTTGATGTGCAAGCCGTGCAACCTTCGCATCAACTGGGAGAAAAAGGATACGTCGGAAAAACATATTAAAACATCGGGTCACATTGACAGACTCAAGCAATTTTCTGAGCAAGATGACAGGAAATGACATGCAACATTACCAACCACACTGCATAACCAAAAAAAAAGCAAAAATTGAGAAAAAGGAATTTATTGAAGAGACTGTGAAAATGTTTCTCAAGGCTAATATCCCTCTTAGAAAAATCGATGATCCAGCTGTAAGGGAATACATCAACAAGTACATTCCTGGTTCTGGGGACATACCCCAAGCATCTACACTGAGAAAAAATTATGTCCCTGTGGTTGGTGAAGCGCATATAAAATTCTATAATATTGGTAATAAATGCTATAAAAATGCTACAAGTAAATATTTAAATGCTATAAACGACCAGAATAAATGCTATTTTTCACCCTCTCTACTGATTCGTTATAATGAGGAATTCGTTATAAAGGAGTTTGTTGTAAGAGGTTTTACTGTATTCAATGATATTAGTTTGCAGTAGGAGACCAATGATCGGCTCAAATAATCGGCTGCATTTACCCAATCATTATGATCGGCAAAATTAATAAAATCGGCCGATTATGACGATCGGGGATCGGCATCGGCCCAGCTCTAGTTTGCTACCGGCAATCATCACACAAACGAAACTGCATGTCACCAAGTAAAAGCACAAACTACTGAGTACTGCTTAGTGAGAAAGGTTGTGATAATGTGATTGGCCGCTTGCTTGCCTTTACTGTGACTTCCTCGGCTGCGCAGTGGATGTGCATGACGGCCGAGTACCCCGCACAGATGATGCTCTTGTGTTCTAGGATTACAACCTGTGGCACAACAAACAGGACAGCTGCTTAAAAACTTGCCTTGCCAAGTAAAGTGAGCCACTTTTACAATTAACGTGGTAGCATGATGGTTTGGTCACGTCACGCACAAATGTACACATGACCTGACATACATAGACATTCATAATCAAATCAGTAGGCCAGTGCATTTCCCAGATTTTTAAGATTTTCGGTTTCAGTTCCTTGAATACATACCCGACTACATTAACAAAAACCAATTTTCAATTTATATATATAAAAAAAAGGATGCATGTACTTATGTATGCGCACTTTCGGTTATACTTTATTTTTTCCATATTACTATAAATCAACGTGCAATATATATTTCTTCTACAAATACCTCAACTAGCTAACATATAATTAAACACTAGATTGATGTTCTTGGTATTTACGAATAATAATGACGTTGTTGATTAGTAACAGAATATGTGATTATTTAGGTGGATTCAATGAAACATTTTGACACCCTACGTAAATAACTGAAAATGTAATTTAATGTCTTATAGGAATTAAATTTTTTTTCGCTGTAAGGAGAGAAGCATACAAGTAGGATATTTTCTACAGACTTAATTTTGGTCACTCATAAATGTTGACATTGACAATAACTTTAATACTGTACATGCACTTTAAGTCATTCTTTATTTTTTTAATTTAATACACTTAATTTTTAAAGCAAAATTAACAAAAATATAAAACCATATTTTTCTGTGCCTACTCATATGGTAGGGTCTCTGGTTGGGAGAAATAGTTGCCTGTACTCTATTTCTGTCACTAAAACATAAATTTTTTCTGTAGTTGGAGTAAAAAAGGTGAGACTAAAGCAAGTCCACAGAATGACACAATATCAAGCTGTGAACAGTTTATTGGCCCACACTTTGTCTAAGCCTAAAACCTCCTGTAAAATAACAACACCGCATTCTTGACAATGCAAATGGGCAAGGACAATAAAGGGAATTTTTTCATATACAGCGAACAATTTTCAATATGGTCATGATCCTTAAAATTAAACAAAAGTTGACAAAACCACTTTAATGTAGAACTTCCACCAATTATCAGGTGGAAAAAAACTATTACTGGTTTTTGTTACTTCCAATATCATCAAAATTCTGAGTTTGACACAAGTAATTCAAGCATGATTTCAGATTTTTTCCCCGACAATGAAAAGTCATGTATATTTCCCAATTTTCCTGAAATACAAGGTTGCTGACCACCCTGCTAAACAAATTACAAGTTATAAAATAATTTTATTAAATTTTAGTTTTCGAAATTCAATAATACGTTGTTCAAAAATAATTCACAAAATCCTATGAAATTCAGCAGTTTTCAAAGTTTTTCCTGAAATTTCAACAAATTTAAAATTCTCTTACAGCACATATGATGTGCAGATTAATACTTTTAAGTTTTAAACACAAATTTTTTAACTCATTTTTTTTACCTACTCATTTTACCAACAAGCCAAATGCATGGTGTGCACTGATCTACTCAACAATGCACAGCACATAAAATTGTAAAAATAAAACGGTTCAGATCAGTAAAAATAATACCATTTAACAGTACTATTAGTTGTAACAATCACAACCACACGTCTACGAACATTTAACGGAAAAATCACCGGTAAAAGAGACATGAAAATATTTAACCTATAGAATTAAAAAATTCTGAAAAACATTCAAACAGTACCAAAAAAAAAAATTGTAAATACCCAGACAACTACAACACATGGAGCTCACCTGAGCATCAAATATTCGTCCAGTCTTAATGGGGTTGGTGCTGTCGCAGAGGACAAAGCCAGGAGACACGTCGTCCTCCTCTATGCCTTTCAGCTTGATCTTGACGTTCTCGCCGGGGCCCACCGCCGTCACCTCCTCGTCGTCAGACCACATCTGGTCCACCACCACCGTCGTCTGCGGGAACACGTCACTCCGTCACTCGTCACACTTGGCACTTCCGGCAGGCTCGCGAGGTGCGTTACGCGAGCGACACACCACAACCTGAGGTAAGGACGCACGCACGCACGCACGAGAGAGGATCCAACTGGCTGTCGGTTACAACATTACTGTAACATTGCTTCCAAGTTAGCTAGCTCAACATGCGACTCTAAGAACCTGTGGCGTGTAAAGAAATTATTATCTTTTTCATGTCACAATCAAATGCACTACTCATAAAAACATCATTCATCAAACAATTATTGCAATACGGAGCCTTAAATGGAGTGATTCTGAGGTAAAAATGTTCAGTGGTGACACTGGTGTAAAATGAAATAGAAAAATATACAAGAATATTAAGGGAAGTACGTATGAAAAAATGTTTATTCCAAAATAAACAAAAACTATTTTAGTTACAATGTCATAGAGTATGGCTACAATGAATTTGGGGAGAAACAGGAACATAAAGTTGCCATCTTGGGTTCAACAAAATTTTGGCCATAATTGCTTCATTTTGTCTCTTGGTGACTGGTTGCTTATGAACGTTTTATTTCAAACTGTTAACGAAACAAACACAGTTGTAACAATATGGCGGACCTTTCAGTTCCTTTCATGTATTGGTGGTACTGTTTTTTCCCGTTAGAATGTTACGATTGCTGGCCGTTCATCAAATGGTAACCCTCTTAGTGGCAGTCTCTGCTGTAATGGTTGTGTTAAGTGTCAGGTCATTTTTAACATGATTACAAATCTAAAGTTAAATTTTGAATCAATTTTTAACCTACACTTGAAAGTATGAAATTTTTACAGCTTATAAATGAATGATTTGTTTTGACTAGGGATGGGTCGATTCGATTCTCCGATTCCTCGATACCACCGATTATTAAAAAATTTGGGTACTCAGTATCGGGTACTAAAAAAGGGCAAGGTAGGTTAGGAATCGGTTAAGTTAAGAAAATACAGTAGTAATATATTTTCGTCTGAACTTTACTTACTTATTTTAATATATCTTACCTGCCGTATGCGCATAAAATTCCTAATAATGCTCATTATGATTAAATATTAATTTTATACGAATAAAAATAAATAAAAACAATGTTACCGGGCATGTTTAACCTCTAATTAAAACTCCACGAGCGAAGAACATTATTCCTCACTCATGTATTAGACGTAAATAAATTGTAAAAAGAGTTATTAATTTTATTTGCAGTTAAGAAAAGTCCATTGTTTTTTGTGAAGAAAGTGACGGTTATGAAACGAGATCACATCACAGTCGTCACCATTTTAGTTGTGAGCCATTCAAGGATGATGGCCTCCACAAAATCTCTGGTGGCCATAAAATATAAAGTCAAGTCGAAACGTATCGATTCGTTGCGTACGGGACAAATTGTATAATGAAAGCAACAATCGATAATAAAGAATTATCTGGCCATACCGCCAACAGAGGCTCGTGTTTATTTCTTGCAAAGGAAAACCGTAATAATTACTAGAAAAACACTTGAAAATAGTTTTAGCAAAACAATATTTGTGCCAAATAAATAGCATAAATGCGAAACAATTCACAGTAACCTGGCTAGTCGTGCTATTGAGGTTACTGTGAATTGTTTCGCATTTATGCTATTTATTTGGCACAAATATTGTTTTGCTAAAACTATTTTCAAGTGTTTTGCTAGTTTGTTAGTAAAAAAATGTTCGCCGACTGTCGTTTCAAATTACGATGCGAATGGTCTGATATTGTATCAACATGTCTAAAGTTTGGGAACATTTTCGCATCAATAGTGAAAATGACAAATATGCAATTTGTAATAATGGTAGTGCGCAAATTTCACGGAGCGGTACTTATAAATCTACAACCAATTTAACCCTTTCATTCCCATTGATACCATATGGCAACATAAATTTTTAACCTCTCTTGTGAATGCAAATATAAATATAAATATAATTAAATTCTGTTTTCCAATGGTTGCCATATGGCCATATCCTCAAAATGTATATATATTTTATTAAAATTATTTTTTTAATATAATTGTAATTCTAGATATATATTTATCCGTATTTTACCTAAGAATATTTTTTCTATTTACAATAATTTGGGAATGAAAGGGTTTTAATGAAGCATTTGAAATCCTGGCACACATTACTACCAGAAAAAATAGTCTTTGAAGAAAAACAAACTTTTGTTTACAGCACTGTCACCAACAAAGTCACAAGGTACCACAGAAAAAAGTAGTGCTACCTTTGAACCCATTTTGAACAAAGATGTTATGTTATCGGCGTTATCGCCTGTTAAAGAACCTTGTCTAAATGTTGAACTTCATTGTGCACAGCCTAGTACTTACTAGCAAACAAACTTTATGTGAAAATGCTTCTTCACTGGTAATTGAAAAAAAAAAAAAAACCCTCAACATTTAATCCTAAGTCTATAATTATCCTTTATACATGTTATTATCATTATGTAATGCATTCAATTCTTAAGTAGTTTTAATTATGTGACCAGAATTACCAGGAATCGAAAACTGGAATGACTCGGAATCGAGAATCGAAATTTAGGAATCGGTACTGGTATCGGAATCGATAAAAATGTGTACTCAACCCATCCCTAGTTTTGACATTTCTTAAGTTTAAACTTATATTGATATACCATTATGAATACCCGGAAGAATGACACCTCTGCTCTTTAATATGAGAAAAAGCAACTCAATAGTAGGGTGAGTCCAACCAACAACAGTATAATGTACTGCTAATGTCGTATATGCATCCTTGGGGAAAAAAAATCAAGACTATTTTTCAGCCCTGGCAATTTTCTCAAAACAAAGCAATGCCAATTTATTGGACTTCGCACTAAAAGGGTTAAAGGCCAATGCAAGCAAAAACAAATTACATTATAATAAAGTATATTAAAACTGTAGACTTTTAAGAACAAATGCCAAAAATGCAGAACTAGAAATTTGGTTTTTCCGACACAATTTTGAAGCCAGGTTTGAAGTTAGCTTTAAAATACTTTTAAAAATATAGTTTTTAAGGCTAATGTATAACCCTGTGTTATTTTTAAATTGTTTTTTGATAACTAAATAATGACACAGATAACCTCATTCATACTTAGTGAAGCGTTGAGATTTTTTCTTTATAAAAACCGAAACCAGAACAGAGAACCCAGGTTCTTGATGTAAAACCGAACAGACCAACAAAAATTATAACTACACAGCGCTAATCAACATACTTATAATACTTGGGGCTTATTGATGTAATAAAATGCTTCATGGAACAGAATATAATTTTCCAGTTCCTGTTGACATCTGGCCGTGATCACACTCGAGGTGTGGAGAGGTCCCACCAGGCATCAGCAGTGACTTCCACTTTCCCTCATCCTTGCCAGGGGGAAAGCTTCAGTCAAAGATTTTCCATTCAACTTATTTCATGAAGACAACGAAAAAAAAATGCAACAATGGTCACGATAAAAAAAACTTGAGTTAGTTGGGGTTTAAGCAAGTATATAGTCGGAGGAATAATCTCTCTCCCATGAAACTGCTGGACAGTTACCCTGTTGGGCATGAGCAGCAGCGACTGGCCCTTCTTCGCCTCCCCGGCCTCCACCTTGCCCATCACCACCATGCCCATGTCCTTGTACTTGTCCACCACGGGCATCACGAAGGGGCCTCCCATCTTGCGGTTCAGAGAAGGCAGCTTGTCTATGAACGGTATGAACGCATCCCCGCTGAAACACACGCCGGCCTGGTTCGGACACGCGACGCTGCGACTGTGCGCTTCGAGTAGTTCTCAACAGAAACTAGAGCGTGACCACACTATATACAACACACAAAAATATTAATTAATCCACTAACAGTCAATCCTACAAAATAAGAGGCTGCTCAAGATTAACCTGCTTGCCATTTAGAAAAAAACCTAAAAGGAAAATGACCATACCACAATGCAATTAAAAATACAGTAAACTTTTGACTTGATGTAAGCTTTCGGACATACGAAATTGCTAAGCAATGCTAAGCTTAGCAACGGCGTATGTCCAAAAGCTTACATCAAGTCATGCACTCCCATTGCACAAATCTTTCAAAGATAATAGTAAACTTTTGCGAAGAAGTTTCTAAAGGGGCTTAAAATAAAGTAAATTACATTATGTTTACGAGTGATTTGAAAACTTATTGAAACTGATTTAAGCAGGATACAGTGTAGTCGCACGTGGACACTCACCTGTACCAGGGGCAGAGCTTCTCGTCGATGGGGTCCTTGAGCCCCAGCCCCATGAGCCCCGAGCAGGGGATGAAGGTGAGGTCCTTCTGGGGGTTGAAGCCCAGCTTGCGCAGGTAGGGCAGGATCTTGTCGCGGCACTCGCTGAAGCGCTCCTCCGACCACTCCACCGTGGGGTCGTCCATCTTGTTGACGAGCACCACCAGGTGCTTGACGCCCGCCGTCTTGGCCAGCATGGCGTGCTCCCGCGTCTGCCCGCCCCGGTCGAACCCCGTCTCGAACTCCCCCTTGCGCGCGGAGATCACCTGCAGCACCGCGGCGCTCCGACAACCACCTTCACAGGATCACTCAACAGTGAACAGATCGAACCCCAACGTTCTCGAACTCAAATAACAACGAGTACAGTAGAATCTACGCCTCGGATCCGAATCCAGGCAGCAACGACCAAGAAATTTAAACTATGATGAACATTCAACTCTTTAAATGCTTGTTTCACGAACTAAGTTTCCAGAAACAAGACAATTGTAATTTTTTTTTTACATACATGGCGTTGCTGTGGCCTGGGATGTGTAGCCCTGGTGTTAGTGATCAAACAATGGGGTACAACTAGGCTGAGAAGCACACATCGGCACATCAGTGCCTCGTTTCGGACCCACTGGTTATGTCGAGATTTTCCCCTTGCTACTTAAGGACGTGGTAAGAGATTGCTCGTTGCAGTTTTGCTGCCGTGAATATTTCAACAGTGAGTTGCAAACAGAATATGGTAATTATTGATTACATGTTTAAAGTACAATATCTTGGGGGGAAAAGAAATAAGACTAGGTAAAAAGACAAACACAAATAGACCTAGTTAATGGATTCAATCATTTCATCCCTACATCATACATAAATTTCTAACACAGAGAAAAAAAGTAGATATTATCTGTAATGACGTATACTACAAATATTATGAAAAAGGTTTTACAATGATGTTTACAAAACTAATCCAAATTTAATTTAAAGAATTAACTACTTAAATAAAAGCAACATAATTTACACACATACACCAGATAAACTTACAAAGTTATTGTTTGAGTAACAAAATAAACAAGCTTTACACAGTTTGCATATGAGATACTAGTATGCTACACCTATGCTTGATTACAGCAATATTCAAACTGAAACACACTGCATCAAGCAATGAAAAAAAAAAAAATTATTTTTACTAACAAAAAAAAAGAATAAAATAAGAATAGCAAAACACTATGGAATAATCTAAAACTTTGTTATGAAGTTTATACTCGATGCAAGAAACTCATAACCATTCCATTACCAGTTTAAGAGCATGATTTGGTTTCTATTTCATTGCATAAGGTCGAGGTTGTCTTATGATCTTGGTATATGATTGAGGAGATAATTTGGGTTCGAATTAACGCTTTGATTCTTTGATTCAGATAACTGATAAAAGAATTTTCAGAAATGAATCATCATTACAACACTAATATAAAATGTTTTCTAGTCCAAAATTATAAAAAAAAAAATAGGTAGATTACAGTGGTGCCACCATGACTTGAATGTCACATTATTATTATTTTTTTTAATAACAATGGTTGTGCATGTATTTAGAAGTGGAATGGTATTATGATAAAACAACTCAAAAAAATGTCAAAATCAATAAGAAATTCTCTTGAAAGTCAATGAAACAAAGATACGTATTTGATTTAAGTGAATTTTTTTAATGCCTATCAAACTTTTATTTAGTTCATATTAAATTACTGATTAGGAATATAATAATATTATTTGCTAAAGGAAATTTTGGATATTGAATTTATTAAATTTATTCTTAAATAATATTAAGCTTCTTAACCAATTAGTGACATAGGATGACTTAAATATAATATGTCCTAGATTGCCTAAAATAAAAGATACTCTTGTATTTAGGACTATCTCAAATGTAAGGAAATATTATGAGCAAAACACTCTCAAATGTAAGATAGCATTAATAGTAATAGGACTACAATTGTAATATAGTTAAAGGAACACAGAATGGAGGATTTAACACCTTTCACTGTACAACCTCCAATATAAGAGAGACTTGGATTAAAATGGCGATCTCATTTTTAAGAGGTCCTCAAATGTAAGTCACATTTGAATATAAGGATACCTACTCTGTTAGACAGCCTGAAATAAAAGGTTGTCAAAAGAATATTACAACTCATGATTCACATAATTATGTACTAAAAAATTACCTAGCTAAAATTCAATTGCGATCAAGTAGTAAAAACATAAAATAAAGTTTAATTTTCATTTTTGTATTCCTAAAATTCATAATATTTTTATAAAAAAATACGGCATGATAAAACAATGTCATTTAATTGAGAATGTTATATAATTTTGTACCAGAATTAGATGAATTTAACAAGCAGAAATTGTTTATTATAATTTCATTACAAAACATTTTTTTTTTTGTCAAATTAGAACAAGGAACTTTTCATAGTTCTGGAAACAAATTTCACTATGAGGTAAACCTTAACAAGGAATTTTCATTTGATTTACACGATAGTTTTTAAGCCAGCGTTGTTGCATAATTTGGAGTTTCACAGCAGTTCATACATGACATGGTGAATAGATGAGTATGGAGAAATTCAAGTGAATGTAAAATGTTACCTCCTAAAAGAACGAAACAGGAACAATAACTCAAAATAACCAGGAAAGAAGTTTCAAAATGTAATATTCTATTTGTCAGGTCTCGACAGTTCTGGTGTTGTTGAACGTCTCACCAGCACCGCAAGGTCCGCCTGTGCCGCGCCTCCGATCATGTTGGGGACGAAGCTCTTGTGGCCCGGGGCGTCCAGGATGGTGAAGTGCTTGCGGTCCGTCTCGAAGTACGCCCGCCCCACCTCCACCGTCTTGCCCTTCTCCCGCTCTGCGGCAACGTACCAACCACTCAGCACCGCGCTCCTCTACCGACACTGCACGCCTCCACAGCCTGGGACACTCGCCGCAGGTCGCTGCTGCTCCTGTGTTCTACTAGAGCAGGAACAATCTCACCATGGTTCCCACACTCTCATCTAGACAGTTTCCCCGAGTTTTCTCTGTCACCCCTGTCTCATTATACAATTCTGTAACATAACATAAATATATTAACAACTACTTATTGAAACACATTTTGACCACATGTAACAAGTCAAATTAATAATAAAATCTTTTCTTGATTCACAGCTTGCGATTATATTATTCCCATCAGTGCTATACAACCAACATTGTTAAAATATGATTAAAAAAAACACTATATTGATTAAACTTTGAAAAAATACATTATTTTTGACCAGGTGAATACCTACAGACATTTAATAGTGCTTCGGATCATTAAATCAATAAACAGTTGATTCATTAGTTTGTTCTTAACTTTTAATTAATGATAACAGATGGGTTTTCAACTACACAGGCATTTGTGATTAAAATACAGATTGATTTTAAGACATTAAAGAAAAACACATGTATTAAAAAGATACAAATCCACTTTGGTATTTCACATTTAGTCAATTTCCCTGTGTTTTGAAGGTTTTGAAAAAACTCTATTCAAGTTTTCCCTGTTAAACAGAATTTCCCTGTATGTGTTTATGTGAGAAGCCTGCTCATTACCTTCCATTTATCCATTTATCATTATAATTTATGTTTTGGCTCATTTCTCTTGATTATCAGCATGACAAGACACCAAAAATATTTTCCACGCTGTTGTAATCTAGCATTAAGCTGATAACTGCCAGAAAAAAAAAAGAACTGATTATATTGTGTGGGTAATTGCAGGCTACAAATAGTTACACAAGCCAAGAAGTGTACAGAACTATATATGCACTGTGGTTTGTAAAACCATAAAATTAAATAATAAGTCTTCACTCTAAGCTGCGGCTCATAAATCAAAAATATAAGTTGGTTTTTGAACATTATTCTGTTTCACCTGCCAAGTTAAGTTACTAAATATTAATTTTATTACCTTTTTTTTTGTTTTATTGCAATTTCAGCAGATGTTGCTTTTTGTTACAAAATTTTGACTCCAGGTATACTCTAAACATTAATTGGTTTTTGAAAAAAAAATTCAGGGAAATATTAATGATCCAAATTTTTGCTCGACTAAATGCAGCATGGTAACTTACAAGAAGTTCCATTTTCAGTGTTTCCTCAGCCCAGTAACAAATTTACTAATTCTATAGTAGGCAGGGGTGCAACAAATGGGGAGGGGGGGGGGGCAAGGGTATTTCGGCCCCCCTCTGAAACCTTGAAGTGGGGGCAAACGGGGGCAAAGAAAGTGCTGTGTAATCAATTTTTAGATAATAAAACTTCTTAAATTGCACCTTTTTCCACCTTGAAATACAAATTTTCCCGGGGGAGGACCCCAGGACCCCCGCTTCAATAGGGGGGATCGATGATTCTTTATAAAAAGGTATATTGCCCCCCCCCCCCCCCTTGGAAATTTAGTTGTTGCGCCCCTGATAGTAGGTACCAATTTTTTAGATATTTCTTCACGAGGATATGGACTCAACGATAAAACAAAAACCTGGGAAGGCAAGTGCACACCCGGGTGGTCACGAGACACTGGCAGCGGGAGCGTCGGCCTACCTTCCTGGTTGGTGTCGAGCGCCCACGACAAGTACCACGTCTCCCTGCTCCTCTCCTTGGCCTCCCGCTCGTACTTCTCCAGCGTCCTCTTGTCCACCATGCCGGTGAGGTTCATTATCTGGCCCCCGATCGTGGACTTGCCCGCGTCTGGGACACACGCGCCACAAACACGCTCACGCCCGACCCACCTGTTCACAACGCCGTGCAATCATCCGAGACCGTGCCCACGGGCAATTTAAAGTGAAAAAAAAATTGATAGTAACAAAAGTGCTCACGAGTTAATAACTTGTAGAGACATTCAGAACCAACCAATACCAAAATTTTTTCAAGGATTGGTGGTCATGATCTGCTGATAGTATACAAGAGACAGCAGTAAACTGGTGGCCTAAAAACCTATACAAGTACCTGCCTGAGAGGATAGTTTCGAATTTTTCACTTCAAAAAGAAACAAATAATTATTTCACACCATGAATTTTTTTTTTAAATATTCAAACTTCCTAGTAAAAAAATTCAGGGATATTGTAAATGAATCAGCAGTGGCCTATAGTAGAGTTACATTAGTTTGTTAATAGGGCCATTTAAAAAAAAAATTAATGCTTGGTGGTACACATATACAAAATTGTAGCTTGGATGTATATAAGAAACCAGTAAACTTAATGATAAATATAATAACAGTGATAAAATAAAATACTTCAATGATTTTCAGATATATAGTATATTTCCTGATGTCACTGACTAAAACTGGATCTAGCTTGAACTAATTGGTTTTATTAACTTTTAAAAATAAAATTTTTTTTTTCTCTTTTGACCATACCGTATCACATTTTATGAAATGCCTTTTTATTAATAGTGACCAACAGCTACAAATAGTTTCTCCTGCAAAATAATAACCAGTGCTGAGCATTGAATTATTTTCTTTCTGTTAAAATAACTGTAATGATGTCAATATAAACTAATTTGCTGTCTTAGAAAAATCAACGCAAGGTAAATTTTAAAATAAAATATTATAACTTATAATAATTTAAAAAAATATAAAAAAATGAGATTTTTTAATGTTAACAAGCCCAGTAGAATCAATGTGACAACAGTAGTTGACAGTTGACATTTGCTCTGTACTGCACTCCAAGTGTGCGACAGACTACGGAAATGCGACAGACTACGGAAATGAAATATCAAACACCTGGCAACTGAAACGGGGCCATTAAAAGCAATACTACATCTCATGTAAATGACGTGCCACATGCGTCCACAAAAACCCACGTTCACGACAGTTCTGTCGGCAAGTAAGCCGTACAACGTCGAGGCCACAAATATTTTACTGCACAGTCCATGTGCAATCTATTATCATTGATTCAATAGTAACAAAGTTAAGCTACTATCATTTATATAGCGTATGTTTGTTTCCCACTCGCGTAAAACCTGCCGGATGTTGGATGCAGGGGACGAGCGGTCCGACCACTCAACCACGCCAGTGTGGAGGGGGGATATGAACGAGCAGCGTGCACGAACCCACGTGGCCGATGAACACCACGTTGACGTGCTCCTTCTTGCTCTTGGTCTCCTCCGCCTTGCTGGTGACGCGCTTCTTGGGCCTGACCACCTCCTCCGCCTCCAGGTCGTCCTCGTCGTCGCCTGCCTCCTCCCGCTCGTCGTCGGGCGTGAGCAGGGGGTCCGCGTCCACCGCCTCCTCCCAGCTGTCGGCGGGGGGCGGCGGGGCCCCCCCTCCCGGGGGCTCGTCCGCGTCCCTCGCGTGGGGGCCCGCCTCCTCGTCCGCCGCCGTCCCTCCTGCAACCGCACGCCCCGGGCTCCTTCACCGAGTCCCGCAGGCCTGTCTCCAGAGGAATACACAGAGTCCGGGGTGTGGAGGCCTCGATCGCCGAGAGATTTCTCTCGTCCCTGGCTGTAATATTTAACATGTCTTTTTTTCCCTCCCGAGACCTCCGTGTCATCAGAGTTGGCTGAGGGCTGGAGCCAAGGTGGAATGTGTTGGTGGAGAAAAGGGGGAGACACAGACTATATCAGTGATCAAGGAGCTGGGGAGGGAAACAATGAAAGGGAAGGAAAGATAAGATTTCATTTGTGGAGAGGTTTCTGCTAAAAGGATGTAAATTATAGGAGTTTCAATAAATTTATTTCCAATTACAAGTCCACAAGATAGTAACTAAATCAATCAAGTAACACGCGAGACTATCCCGACATCCAATACTAATGTTCATGCTGACACAAATAGCCTAAATACTAAAACACATACGCTTACGGGTGTCACCTGCCCGAGCACACGTACGGTGCTCAGAGCTTCAGGAGAAATAACGCGATTTCAAAAATACTCAAAATATCAGAGTGGAGCCTGTTTACGAAAAGCATTTAAGAATTCGCCGAGGACCGAAAAGTACTTTTGATTTCGAATTGAGTTTTTAACCTGTGTTTTTACAAGAGTGAAAATGGCTACAAGGTGTGTTTTCGGAGTAATTTTTAGGCGTTAAACAACTGGTACAGATTCTTCAAAGCACTTAAGGAACTGCATTACTTCTTTATCTTCATTTCTCCACCATATAATGTTACAGTCACCGCCAAAATTTCACAGTTTTCCTGTGATGACGAGAAGACTGAGCATCAGTTCAGAACCTTGCGCTTAGACTATACAGCGCTAGAAATACCAGTGAGCATTGTGTTTATCATCCTGCCTCACTAACACACATACACCTTAACCTGATGGTGCCCTTAAGTACACTATAATATTGAAACTGTTTTATACAAATTAGTACATCCTCATAATAATTTTGCTACTACACAAACAATAATGAAGTGCTACCTTAAGGAAATGTTGAACATCAATATTGACCTACAGTTTTACGAGAACTGAGCAAAAAAAAATTGGCTGTCTGTAAAGTCGGTTTACGGACGATAGTTTAACGTGACGTCATAACAAAACATTGATGAAATTATTGATCCAGAAGGAAATGAAATATCATATTCAGCCTGAGACTGAGCCGTAATAGGTTTTTGCAACCAAACCATTTAGGCAATAAAAATATTATATTCTTTGAGGAAGAAATTTTTTTTAAATTTTTCTATCTTTTGTATGATAAAATCTACCTCTGCATACTTCTATGAATAAAATTGAATAATTTTTATTGAATTATCACTATTTTGTATGGATATACAAAGAAGGAGTGAAATGAAATCTACAATTTAATTGATAAATTTACTTTTATTTGCATTCATTAATTCAAATATATTTATTACTTTTGTAGTGTCACGTGCGCCGTATTTATTTTTACAAGTACAAAAATGAAAGTATTGCAGCGGCCGGGATTTGATCCGTTAACCTTTGGATTGGTAGTCAGCAATGCTAACCGCACGGCCACGAGGCCATATTAGAAACAATTGTTTCAGATGTTATATATATATATATTTATAAAAATTTTGTTTTGTGTTGTGGAAGTTTTAAAAACATATGTATTCCGCCATGTTTATTTCTTATAGTGGTAGGCGGGAAATTAATAACCGTAATGATTGTGCTGAAAATTAGTGGACGATCGTTAAATTACATAATATTAATAATTCAAACGACGAAAATATGATTGAAAAGTCAAATCGATGGTTGTTCCAATCGAGTGGAAGAGAGATGCCACGCATGCGTACAATTAGCATAACAGGACACATCGGTATTGGGACATCCGTAGTGGGACAATGTGCATTACGGGACACTTTTTCGTGCGTGCAGCCGGCGTTCATCGATTTATTAGACGTCACGTCAAAATATTACATTAAAAGTTAAAAAAAAAAAAAAACATTTGGTAGCAAATATGACCCAAGATTAACACAGTTTGGGCTCCACAGAAACTGCTTTAATTCCTTTAGTTGCTGTAAGTACTTCGATTGTGGATTCTATAGATACCGGTACATAACCTGATAACTGACAGCTGAAAGCTTTTTATTAAATATTTATACAGCAGACCTCAGTGCTGTAACGGTCCCATAGCGAGCTTTTTACGGAAGGGACGAACCATATACAAAATAGGGTGCAGTTACAATGGTCTGTGAACTACTCCAAGTAAACATGTTCAACTTTTGCTTGCGGTTATACACAGTCTAAACATGTTTCATTCAAAGCCATTTCTCATTCAACCTAAACAGGTTGGCAAAGTCTCAGATGGATGTTGAGTGTTGAGAGTATAAACAATCCATTGTGAATAACCCAAGATGGAGAAAGTTCCTGGCACAAGTTCGTGTAATATCTTAATTACTGTAACAAAAAAAAATCAACAGGTAAATATTTCATTGCATTTAAATTAAGCTGGTGGTAATTCTCTAACAGAGGTACACTTGTTCAAACAAACAGGATCCACAAAACAACATTCATTCTATGAAACAAGACAATAGCCTTGGGAGCTAAACACACTTTATACCAACTGCAGTATAACCAAACACTTTAATGTTTGCAAACACTGTTTACTTAAACATGTTCACCTGAAGTAGTTTGGAATTCGGTGTAGCCACGCCCTTGATCTGGCATTGTATGGTTCTGGCACATTCCGTCATTGTTACTGTCGTTTTCATTTCAGAGCGGTTTCTAGTGGACTACATTCACGTACATTTGGTATTCCTGTTAAAACTATGGCCATGGTCCTGAATATGTTGGATCTGAAACCTTTCTGTGTGCTACACAAGAGAAGCTAGATGTGACTGATCCTGCACAGACCAAATGTTATTGAATTAAATATTAGCTTCGCATACTAACCAGACTTTTATGTACGTAAAGCACCAGCCAGCACATTTACATTGCTGTTTAAGTCACCAATCCTGTGCTAGACTTTTCATTTCTCATCGTAAGTGGTTCATCCGACCTCCGCTGTTATCCACTTAATTGGTCCAGTCAGGTTCCACCTCTAAGATTCTTACCATCTAATTTTATTCTATTAATAATTTGGCATTTGTTAAATCAAATCATGCAATCTAGTATTTTATATTGTTATAAACTTAGTTAATAATTACAACAGAGATTTATATGTGTGTGTGTGTGTGTGTGTGTGTGCTTCTTTTGTATAATTTTGTGTTGTCTGTCATTATTGGTGTTTATTGTAGTTTTGTATTTTTCGTGTCTGTTGTTGTGTTTCTGTATTTATCACCGCCAATATGTGGTACATTTCCTTCATGTGTTGGCCATGTGTTGTTCTTACCTGCTATTGGTACCGCCGGGGAAGGAGTTCACATTTTGGTGGTGATAACCTTATGTTTATGTTTGTCCATGTATAATTATCGTGCTCACCACCCAAGTCTAGCGACTGTCTGTGGCCATGTTATAATTTTAAATAAATAAAAAAAATAAATAAATAAATACTGTTTCAGACGTTCATGAATATTACACTGAGTCAACGAGAGACAAATTTTTTTTTTCCGCAGCAACTTCAGTTGTTTCACTCATTTGACCAAGAGTTCAATATACAATGCAAGCAAAACTTGATTGCAGACAGCCTAATTACTGCTAATTTCTCTTTCTACCGCAAAATTCAAGTCTTTTGGGCAAATCCATCATAACTGTTCCTGTTCATGCAACAAGCAGTGGCAGTCCGTTCCCAAGTTTCAGTAACTCTGGTTGGCAATTGGTAAGAAAACAAACCGGAGCTGCCTAAAGGCTAGTGCTAAAAGTTGGTTCAATAGCTTGAAAGGCACTCGCTAGAAATAATTGTAAAATTGCCATCATAAGTGAATATTGTTAAACAAATATTTAGACAAAAAATCTACAAGTAATTAGCGTTAAACTTCTTTATAACCAGAAATGTAATGCTGTTCAGATGGGAAATTGGTGGGGTGGGGAGAAGAGGGAAGGGGAAAGTTCTTCTCATTTCGACTTCAAGTATTAATATGGCGAAAATTGCACACACATACTCCATACCTTCTTACCTACCTGGCAATTTACACGTTGTGTAAGAATACATGTTGAAACGGTCCTTGTTTTTACGTAAACATGATGCCTGCACTTATGCTAACGACTGAAGCAGGAAGAGATGTTTCTCCGAAGCACTCGACTCAACGGCTCCTGACAGAGACTGCAATCGTAAACTACCTCCCTCTCCATCCCAATGTAGTTAGGTAACATTTCCAGGCAATAACAAATAATTTACATTTCACTTCAATTCATTTTTTCATTTATCAATGCCATTGTGTAGAGTAAAATGTATACGATTTAAGATTTTTTTTAAACATTCACCATCACTGTTTACAATATGTCATAAGAAATCACAATAACTGACAAAAATGATGAATATGAAAACACCCAGAAAACACACCAAAATCAGTTTATGTCAAAAGTTAAAAACATACAAGGTTTTTTTTTTTTCAACCTCCGATCGGCTGTAATAAAAAAACGGGAATGAATTCGGAAATTATTTTAATGTCAAAAGAAACGTACATCTTTACTCTATTTTTCCACATAATCACCGTGCAGATTGAGGAATTTGTCGTACCGATGCACCAGCTTTCCAATACCCTCTGCATAAAATGATGCCTCCTGCCTATTCAGCCACGTTTTAACAGTGCCCTGCAGTGTGATTACAGTTTCATTTCTCCATGGCATGCCCATTAATTGATACCCTAATCGCTCGTACACGAATCGACACGTCTCATAGTGTTTACTCCCTTCCACCAACTATGTGGAGCGGCCAACTCACACCTCAGTTGAAGCTTGGTTAAGGGAATGTCAACATGGCTGCAACGATAAACTGTACGGCGAAATGCGAGCTGCGTAGAGTCATCCGTTTCTTACAGGCAGAAGGGCACACTGCAGCAGAAATCCATCGCCGAATGAGGACTGTTAAAACGTGGCTGAATAGGCAGGAGGCATCATTTTATGCAGAGGGTATTGGAAAGCTGGTGCATCGGTACGACAAATGCCTCAATCTGCACTGTGATTATGTGGAAAAATAGAGTAAAGATGTACGTTTTTTTTTGACATTAAAATAGTTTCCCAATTCATTCCGGGTTTTTTTATTACAGCCGATCGGAGGTTGAAAAAAAAAATAACCCTCGTACAACAGCACACAGAAAAAATTTGTGAAAGGATTTAGTCAGAAAAATATTACAGCACAGACGGACACAGTGGCCGAAAGTGACGAAACAGTTGCAACTAGAACCGTAGATAAAAAAAATAGACCTTGAACATCACAGCCAAAAAGAGAACTTAACGATGATACTTAACAGATGTGGACAACACAACAGCTTCACAACCCAGGGATGTGACAAAACAGATATTCTGTACATTTCCCGTCCTCGGGCACAAAAAGACAGCAATGAAGTATGATCAAAAAATAATCTTAAATCAATGTTCCCAATTTCAAGAACAATTCAAAGAACATGTAAAATTTATTATCTTCATCTTTTATGGCCAGACTTAACTCGTGGTTGTAACGTATGACTCGCCTAATCAACATTTGCAGTGATGATGTAATGATCATTGGTGGGGAGCGTCGAATTGAAGTCAGTGAGAGCTGTAACTCCACAAGTAATAGAACAACTTGCGTGATTTAAACTTCAAGTTGCTCGTGAGTGAGCACTCAGTGGTGCTAGTTGAGTGGAATAACTATAAAGTTACTAAATTTGATTTTGAGCCATTAATCACAAAAAAAAAGGAAAGAAACAAAATAACCCAAGCAGAAGCAATTAAAAATGCAGAGAAGTGTCGTAGGTATCGAAAGAGGCAAAATGTATCAGAGAGAAATGAATCAGTGGGGCAAAAAGCCCCCGAACAAGGCAAGAAATATGTACTCGAGCGAGCCTCAGACGTCTACCTCACGAGAAGATACAGCGAATGCAGAAAATTCTGATGTTGATATGGAGTCAGTTGAGCCAGTGGTTGTGAAAGATGGGACCGAGTTTGTCGTGGTTTGGTGTCGCAATTTTTTTTTTGTCAGCCACCATACTCACAAGAAAGAGACCCATGAAGCAATGGAAGAAAGGCTGATAGATTTATTTCGCAACAAATAACTAACAAATAATTCTTACAGTCTTCAAGGCCACTTTCCATAGTTTTGCAGACACTCGGAAACATAATTCCTACCACAAATTACTTAGCAGGGAAGAAAAACACTGCCTGGAGCATTGTAAATAAAGCTACAATTTTCTCATAAAAGCAATGATTATTTTCTTCAACCATAATTTGTTTGGTGTCACAATTTTTCTGGCGTGGCCGCCTGAATGTCGTAAAACGTTCATTGAATCCATGTCAAAAAATAAAGCAATGCCATTTTTGTTTATTTATTTTGTTTCATACTCATTACCATTAGGCACAATATAAATTAATGAAACTAACCCCTTGCGGCTTTAGTCCACAATGCAGCCTACCCAAAATTTTTTTGCATCTTCTGCCTTTCCCTTCAACTCAAACATAGCTCATGCAAGTATTCTGTCCGACTTTAAAATCATAAACATTTGGAAAAAAATTACTACTCTATAATTTAGTATTTTCTTTTATCATAATTTATAGGGTACTTGGGCTTCTCATCTTTACCACTGGCATATAATTTGCATACATTTATGTAGCACCTACATAATAAGACCAAGTTATTTTCACGTTTTGTTTAACACTAGAGTTAGTGTACCATCAGACCTTGATCAAATACTATAGAGTTCAATACTGGACACTGGGCCTGTTTAACATGGAGAAACATGGAAACCATGACACTAGAGCTACCTTGCGAGAGTTGTACAGAAAATTGTTTAGAAAAATCAAGGGAAATATTGTAATTACTTAGGACTAGGAGAAATATTATAGTTACAAGCTTGTCTAGGAATTCTAACCAAAAAAATTTTCATAGTGAAACCTCATTACAAAGTATCTCACTTGACATTATTTCTCAGTTAAAAGAATAAATTTTCAGGTCCCTAGAAGATGCTTTACACTTAGTAATAGATCATTATAAAGTACTTTCAAATATTAAGTACAAAAACTGTGGATTTTTATAGGCATGTTGTAATGAGAATTCACTGTGTGTTATTTGATTTTAACCAAACAATTCATAACATTTTTGACATAATACTTAATGGAAGCTGTGGTACCTGAAAAATAAACCCGTATTTATGCATACGCTACGAAAACACACACACACACACACACATACACACACTTGAAAACAGGCTAAACTATCACACATTATTATTCCTTCTGTAAGTATTGATATATTAACTAAACACATTAGAGCCATAAATAAAAGTTTTTTCAAAACATTTTACACATAAATACTCTACAATGCAATAACATTTAACGAAATTCATAACTATAACAAATCTCCTTCAATCTTAAGTACGAAATAACTCTCGCTATAAGCACTGAACACAGTGGTTTCCACATTTTCCAGAGTGTGCTTGGTATTAAGTTGCTTGGTATTAAGTTCTATGGTATTTATTTATCATGATTCATTTCTTTGCTATAGTGTTTGCATAGTGTTGATGTAGTAATAACAGGGTTGCTACAAGCTTGACATTTGAAAATTCCCTGAATTTTCCAGCTTTTCCAGAACTGAATCGACAAGTTTCCCTGACCTTCCAGACACAAATTATCCCACAAGCCATTTTATGTTGCTTTTTGGGGAAAAAGAGGTTATATATACACTGTTAAAATGTGTCACATTAACAAAATCAACACAATTTTAAATGGTTAAACATGTTTGTAAATAACTGCTTAAGATTCACCTAAAACTATTGGACGTAGACTATAGAAATTGTATATATGCAAGCGGAAATAAATTTTATTCTTTTGTGTTTAAAGTAAATTGCCCAGGGTTTACGAGAAAAAAAAAATGAACCAAATTTTGTGAATAGTAAACTTTTTATCATTTTACTAGGCGCCTAAACATCGGCGGATGCAGTACTTTTTGTTTATTATTGCTGCCGCAAGAAAAAATTACTGAAATAGTTGGTGATTGCCCAGACTTTTCCAGGTATTCCCTCACATTTTTAATTTCTCTGACTTTTCCCCGTTTTTAATAGCCTTTAGCAACCCTGAATAAGTCAAATTTCAGTAGCAGAAACCGTATTAAGTAAAGTAACATTTAACATACCAAAAATAAAATATATGTTGTATCTTCAATTTTTATTGATATACTGACATTGAGTGACTGCTGACAAATAGTGTGTTACCACTGGGTTGGTAACGGCGTCACCCGTTTACCTTTTTTTTTTTGTAAACGGAATTTATTTGCTATGATTAGTGAATCTAGATTTGTTTATTTCAAGGAGATGGTTTTTTGAAATTTTTTTTCTTCCGAACTTTCCCGTGTTTGTGACGTCTGGACGTACGGACGAGTTGTGAAGTTGGTAACATTGTGACTGACCCCTTCGTGGCTTTTCCGTGGAGACCAAGATTCCCGAGTGAGGAGCGACGAGGGAGTGTGTGGCGAGCACCACGAGATGAGAGCGGTTTTTGATGCCGATGTGCCCACAGCCATGAAGGGATCAGTCACAATGTTAACAACTTCACAACTCGTCCAGACGTCACAAACACGAGAAAGTTCGGAAGGAAAATTTTTAAAAAAAAACCATCTACTTGAAATAAACAAATCTAGATTCACTAATCATAGCAAATAAATTCCGTTAACAAAAAAAAAAAGGTAAATGGTTGACGCCGTTACCAACCCAGTGGTAACAAGAGGTCTTCCAACAACACCTGTCATTGAAACATGTACGTACATAACCAAACTACAGCCTGCAAGTGTCCTTGACCAGATAAGTACTTGATGCAAGACAAACTGTGACGAGGCACAAGGGTACCATCATGCACGCCGCTCAAACAAGCAAGTACCAATAACAAGCGCCACACTCAACTACAATAATTCCGTTGGCTCCTGTGAATCCAGCACACACATGTTAAGTTACAGTCTGACAAACTCTAACAACCCTGATTAAAAAAAAAATCCCAACATAAATACTGGCCTTGCTGACATCCCGAGTGGAGAGGCAGACAAGTGAAGGTGGTTTAAGTTTAACTGAAAATATTTACCAAGCGTGGCTAAAAAATTAACTATGTGCATATTTCTGCCTCACGACAATTGTCTTGTCCTGTATCCGTACGTCAATCACTGGAAACCATGAAATATGCAGAATATAGATTATGTATTGTAATTACATTAAATCTAATGGAATTTAAAGACCAAAACTTTCTATGGCCAACAAATATTTATTTTTTTACTTTTAATAGTACTTTGAATATACAGATACAATTTCCCCATTTTACTGGCCATGTTACACTGGCGTCACAACAGGCAAAGCACGAGTTAAATTTGCAAGTAGAAACAAACAGGGCATTCTTACATATGTTTTACTTATTAAGTGTAGCAAAATAGCATTTAAAATATGGTTATAATACTTATTCTAAACTACTAATACTTAAAGTTGCACATAACTATATATACTGAATCATGAAATGCTTTAAATTACACTTATCTGAATATTACAAGAGCAGTAAAAAAAATGATAAATTATCATTAAATTTCTAAAAAATAGCCCGCTCATGAGATATAAGATATACTATGATTACTGAATATAAAAACTCATCTCAAAATAACTTACACAATTAAATATAAGTATTAATTTATTACATGGCAAAGATATGTTTGATTAAAATGTTTCTTTGTTAATAGGACCTAACTGAAGATAAGAGACCAACTCGCATTTATAATAACTTCTATGTGCTCTCCACGCCAGCCAACATCACCTCTCCCATTTTCCTTTCAAACAGTTCTGTTTCTTGCCCAGGCCTCACTTCTTCAGCTTCACCAAGCCAACAAGCTATTCAGCTAATATTTTTCACCATTAGTAGATTTGAATCTTTCAACACAAAAAATTCTTAGCTCTTATTATTTGGCGTGATTCCGGCTTTACCTATCCAGGTTACATTGCCACGAGTAATTATTACAGCATAATTAGACACACAGTGATTAAAGGAACATAATAAAATACTTCAATAAAAATTGAATCATGGGAATTTGGCAAGCTCAAAAATATATTTCACTGATTTTACTACCTCGCTGGAAATAGGGTTGTTTTGGCATCGCGTCTCACAAAAAAATACATATATAAATCTTTTGTTGACAACGCCAAGCCCTCAGATGTACCCTAGCCGGGTCTCTATTCTCTATGCCCATGCACCCTAGCACAGTAAAACACTGTATGGTAATTCACTTGGGTGTAGCCAAGGACATGGCTACAACCCAGAAGCCAAGCTACTTCAGACAATGGAAGTGAAAGCCTGCGAACATTATTGTACGATAAACCTTTCGATGCAACTCATTATCAGTTTCTTGAATAATATTTGAAGCCGGAACCGAGAACAAAATAAGTCAGTAATTGATCCCTAATGGCATAATGCGCACATTTTAGTGAGACGGAGAGATGGGCAACGGTTTTATTGGTGAGAGCAATGCACACAGAAGGGCAATGTGGACTTGGTGGTAGTAACTGCTCTATTTGCACCCTGGTCATTGATACTTGATACTGTGTGTCGTCTGAGCTGCACGGCTAGAGGATGGTTAGGAGACAACCGGTGAGCAAGTTTTTAAACATTCCCTTTTAAAATGTAAATAGTCGAGGCAGTGTTGGGATTGACAAATTCCCTCCTGCCGAAGTTGGTCTTTCCGACGTACTGTAGCATTCCAACCAAGATTTCTCGCAAGTGGGAAAGAAAACACACATTCTCAAAGTGCTTCCATCGCACCCACCAATAGCATCCCGTCACTTCTGAAACCCCCGCCTCCTCCTCAGACTGACCCAAATACCAGGTCTGTGTCTTTCGAACAACACCGTCTGTCTCAACCCAGTCATGCTGAACCTGCTACCCCTAGATTCACATATCCTCCGGCAGTTTGTTTCACTGAAGTCGAGAGGTTTCTGCGCACGTATGTCCGCTGCCTGTCACGATTTAAATCCTGCTTTAATGTTCACAGAGACACTTATAAACTACAAAATTAACGTGCTGGCTTTAGATCACAAAAATTATGTTAAGTTTGAATTATGGTCTACATTCTGTTTCTCAGTTAGATATTTTCTCGGAGCTTTCATGCTTAAGGTCCATCCAACTATTAAATTACAAAAATAATTATATTGGAAGTTACTCACATTGTTTTACTAGCACATTCTATGCATTTTCCAATCAGCATTAGGAGTAAAAACAATGTTTTTATGATAAAAATGTCTTTTACAAAAATTGTGAAAAATATTTTTATAAATAATGGTTTTAAAATCATCTACAATATGGTTTTTGAAATACTTTCAAGTTGTTATGACAGTTTTTTCAGTACAGCAAAAACAGTAAAGATTGTACACTGTAATTGTGTACTATATCATAAGTAACTGATGTTTATCTTTCAAAATTAATTTCTTTACAACTCTTGTAACCTGGAGCATAGGTTAACACCGGTCGCAACAGGAGTTCTAGGTTAGCAGCTACTTGAGTTAGAAAGATCACAGTTATTCTTTAAGACTAAGTTGGTTTACCATCAGTAAATGAGTACTGTGATTCAGCCTTGTAATTTACGTTAACAGTGAAAAAGTGTGAATTGTTCACCTTACACTAGGTCAGCTGTGTTAATCCTTGAAGAGCTTAGAAGCTGATATGCTTCTATCTGAACTATTTAGTTTACAGCACAATGTAAACAATTTTAAGACCTTTTGATTTTTAGTATTAACTGCAGTACCGAGAAGTGTAACAAATGTAGCGAATCGTAATATGTGGTCAGTTACACAAATGTGAGTAAACATAATTAGTTTGATATAGACAATATTTTGTTTTAAGAAGTGTCATCTAGCACAACTATCTGGTTAGTAATGGCCAATATTAATGTTGTGCTGGTGATGTGAACAGACATCATCAACGTAAGTTGTATAATGTAACGTTGTGTGCTTAATACATGAGAAACACTGGTACAAGGTTAGCAGTACTTGATTGGTAAGGACTGAAGTCCTGACACAAAGTACCGCGAAGGTCCCGCAGAAAGCAGGATGCAATGGATATATGCACATGGCTAAGCTGAATTATTAACTAAGCTAGATTTACGTATGACCTACATAAAATGAACTGTATTTTTCATTAACCTATCATAAATTTTTTATGAAATAAGTGTTTCAGTACATTCAACAAAACTCTTTAAAATATTTTGGTGACTGAAATAAGATATGGTAAATGATTTTTTTTTTTTACCATGTACAGCTTAAAAGAACGCAGATTTGGTAATCAGAAAATCCTCTATCTTCATAAATAGTGTTTTATTTAACATGTTTTTAATTAGAATTATGTTTAAATGTTGCTTGGTTTAATCCCAATTTGGTGATTATGAGTTTATGCCCTAATTCTAAGATTTGGTTGCATCAAAAGCTATGAAACAGAGTTTAAGTTATTTTTTGGTAATATTCTGGGGCTTTTTAACGCACTCACCGCATAATCCACTTCATCTTCAACCCTTCTCCTCCCCAACCCCTATGAGAATTTAGGAAGGATTGAAACTTAAATTTTTTAAAATATTATCACATAAACTGATGTAACGTATTTTATGTAAAAAAAAAAAAACTGTAAAGTAATGTAGCAAGAATCATGTGGATGAATACCAATACAAGTTTTTAAACTGTATAGGGAAGCCTGAAAGTCTTGTGAACACTCCACAAATGATTACCAGTTACATTGTCTGCTTTCAGATAGCTGACACAAGTATCCATGGTGTCAAACTGCATGGTTTAAATGCTGAAGTCGTGGCTTATCAGAACAAATAAGATAAATATCCACAATGAATTTTATTGGCATAAGAAACTATACAACATTGTTTGCTGAAGGGGAAATGACAGTGAAATATTAAAAATTGTTTTTCACCCAAGATGGTAGTAGTCACTGCTTCTGAGTAGAAATAAGTTGAAAATAATTAAGTGAAGGTTGGTTAAGTTAGGATCCGCTACATTTTTAACAGGTAAAATCTCTTTTAGAAATTGTAATTTACATATCATTAATTGTTATCTAACCTAATCAAGCTTTCACTCAAGTTACAATTCACATTACTTTCCAGAAGCAGCGACCCTAAACACTTCATAAGTAAAAAAAAAAACAATTGCAATATTTTAATACTACCTTCAGCTAAATCAACATGGTGTTAACATAGTTTACCGCAAAATTTATGTTAAATTTATCCCACTTAGTTGCAATAAGCCACGACTTTCAACAGGTACCCTGCATGAAACTACCAAAATAGAAAACCATACTCAATTTACAACCATGTATATTAATATATTTACAGTGTTAATGTGAAACAGTCTTCTCAGAAGGTCAGTATGAATGCCACCATTACCGTGACAACATGATTCACCTTGGGAGGTTCTCCAAGCCGCATGCAGGGTTCTGGGGAACGTCGAGGACTTCAGGAGAGGTGGTTGGAAGGATCTGCTCACCACCTGCAACTCCGCGTGGCCCACTCCTCGACTCTCGAAACGCTGCCGTAAGAGGTATTGTTAAGAAACGAGATCCCAAGAGAAGTGACCATACAACCACCAAGCCGTAGGACGCTGATCTCTGTTCTGCATCCACACAAAGTGACACGCCCAGACTCCGTGACAAATTTGCGTCACTAAAAATGGTGGAGTTCATACTGACCTTCTGGAGCGGAAATTTCAAAATGAAAGTTAATAAACAACAAAAAAATGACTACTGAAAATTGCTACTTCTTTGCAGTTTCATGCAAGAGATACTTGTGTCAGCCATCTGAAATCATACAAAATATGTACCTATGTAAACACTGATCACCACTGGCGGAGGTAACAAAAGACACTGGACCAATGCAGCATGGTAAACTAAGACAAGTCCCACAACCACAGTTAATTTTATAGGAGACACGCATCCGAAAATGCATATTTTACTTCATGTCAATTTTTTCTTAACCTTCTGTAAAAAAAGAAAGGCCATGATTGCATCATTTGTTAAAATTATTACGTCGTGGCTTTTCCGAAAATTAATAATAAAATTCCAAAAATACTTTTTTGCGAACACTAGAGACGTTCCTGTATTCAGCCTGAAAACAGGGCTGATAAATTTCTACTGGTTTATGAGAATCACAGTTTACGGATTACATTACAATCCTTGTGCTCTGAGGTGGCCGTCGCCATTGTTTGCTTTCCCGTGTGGGTCTGTGTATGTATGGTTAGGAGAACTTTAGTCAATTCGTGAGAATTGGCGAACAGGTTAGGTTAGCTACATTAACAATAATTTAAAACAATGAGGACAGTTAGTTACGTTGGTATACGTGCATTGAAAACACTGTAAAATATTTTTAATGGTTGCTTGGGAATTACCAATTTAAGATGTATCTATTCTGACCAAACCAACAGTTCACACAATTTCACAGTATCAGTAGCTAACCAAACCTAATCAACCGCCCGAACTATTTTAAACATAGCACGACAATTCTTTAATTTCTCCGTCACTTCGGTCTATTAAAGACGAAATGGACATCTTTCATACGCGTTTTTATCCTATAATATGTACTACTGAAGTTGCTCGTGCAAATTTGGTGAACTTCAGACATGTTCAGGTCTCGGAGTGGACTGGCGTGAACTGGTTGCTACGGTACGTGGTAATTCCTAAGCAGCCATTTAAATATTTTACAGTATTTTTAATGTAGTTTTACTAACCTAGCTAACCATCCACAATATTTTAAATTATTTTTAATGCAGCTAGCTTAATAAAATCAATCATTCTAACAATATTACAAATGTGTAATATCTACACCAAACATACACGAACGCATCCTCGTAATGGACTGTTGTGAATGTTAGATTTGTCGATCCTGTGATTCTCCACATATAAGAAAGTTTACCTGGATCTGTGTACAAGTAAAAAGGAGGTGGCTGCATAAAGCATAGGTATTGTAATGTAATCTATAAACGGAGCTTTCTCAGAAACCAGTAGGAATTTAAAGACGATGTTTTCAGGGTAGATAATGGATCGCTTAAATGTTCAAAAAAAGTACTTTAGAATTTTATTACTAATTTACAAAAAAGCTAAAACTAAAGAACATTACCTATTATTTTATTAAGATAAAATTATTTTCCAGAATCCTGTTCATGAAAAGATATGATTTTTTCCACGTTGAATAGGTACTTCAAACAAGAAGTTGGCATGTGAACAGATGTAAGTTGTTGCAGAAGTGAGTTACTTGATGTTTATTCATATATCGTATTTAATTTTACTATATAATATATATTTTTTTTAATTAAATTTTCACAAGTTGTGCCAATTCTGGCAAAAAAGTTCAATACATGACATGTACATTAAATGTTATTAATGTAGCCGACTTAACCTAATCAAACATACATATTTATACAGTATTAAAAATTTAGTTACTTAACATAACAACCTATTCAAACAGTTAACTACTTCCAAATTTGTAATGCTTTTTTACAGAATAAGTAAATGTGTGAAAGTAATATAGAATAATTATTTCAATTTTTTTAACTTTTTTTGGATATGCTCTTCCGCTACATAATAATTATCCCCTACATTATTATCAGGATTGTATACAGATTTCATTTTGTAGAGAGGGGAAGAGAGGGGAACCTCTTTGCCCACTGTTTGCTTTCAAATTGTTTACATTTGTTGGTGGGAATGATGAGAATTTTATTAGGATTATGAAGGGGAGAGAAGAGGATGAATGTCCCTATCTGCCTCCTGGGTACATCCCTGATTAAGACTTAACTTAAAAAGTGCAGTGTACCACAAGCTACAAAATCAAAACTTTATGACAAATATTATTGCCTAGGTTAAAATGAAACTTAAAAGTTTTCATTTGCCAAAAAAAAAACTACTACTCACATTATAGGTTCTAATGTAGGTAACTTGAAGATATTGCTTTGTCAACGCTATATCTAGTTCTATCACATTCGAAAGATTCAACATACTGCAAAATAAGCTTTCAAACAGATTATATCAGCAACAAAACCAATGAAACCTTGTCAGCATTAAAAAATCGTCAATATCATAAAGGTCATATGTCAAGCAAATGTGACATATTTTAGTCATATAAAAATTTTTTGAATTTCACCACCGTAAAGCTGAAATATCAGATACGTGTTTAACAAGCCAATGACTAAACCATATTGCAGACGTCAAAGTATGTCAACTTTTTTAACCTACATTCGCTACGAGTACATCTACCACAAGCACAGAACACGCCGGTCTCTTCAGACACAGGGCGGATACTTGCCATTTGTTATAGGTGCCGAGGAGTCGCCACTTTCTGGCGTGTCAATTCTCGGCAGCGGGTCTGCTTGTCGAGGCAAGAATGAAGGCACAAATTCGGCTGCGTTCACATTCAACGTTGAAAACTTACTGGACATATCATTTTTCTCGCCGGATTCCGTCACACCACTGTCCGCCTCCTGTTCCCACGAGTCTGGGGCACCGTTATTAGCCATTGTAAATATTCAAGATATTGTCCAAAAATTACAAACAAGAAAATAATCTCATAAACTGCTGCTCTACCACATCCGCGTGCTATCCTATAAACCGGAAGGTCCACCAACTTATGAGTTGAGTAATGAGATTCCTAAGGATTTAAGTAATACAATAAACCAAATTTAACTACCAAAATGAAGCTATACAATGTTATTAATTAAAATAATTACTTCCGTATGAATTAAATTTGACAGTAAATACAATAAAATGTTTGATATCTCAAAAACATAAATGGTACTGGTGTATTTCCGCTAGCAAAGTTGTGAATATTATTGTACGTGGCAATTATTTAATTTGTTATTATTAAATAAAACGTTTGTTTTTTTACCCTATGTTTCTCAAAGACATTTGTAACAACAATTAAATGATTTTTACCTAACATAAGAATAGAAACGACGTTCAGAGTAAGAAAAACAATACTTTCTGCCAATGCACGTACTGCACCGCTTTCAATGGCCTTGGAACATGTGGTCTGTTGCTGCTTTGCGTGCTTACTTATTTCATTGTCAGTTTAGGTCGCATATTTGTGTATGAAGTACTTCTAAATAACAAAAATACGTATGCTTAAATTTAAAAAAAATTATTATTAGCTTAGAGTCAAAATTTCTAGGCGATCCTTGACAGGCAGTATCAGTGCAAAATTATTTCTTGAAATATATTTTACAAAAAAACTTGCAGATACGAATTCATATTTCTTCATCAAAAAGATTGGACAATTAAATATCTAGTTCCACTATCAAAGGTTATTTCTTGGCTGTAATAGAAGTTTAAATTTTTCAAGTATAATTTTTTTTTAAAGATTAGTGTTGGAAAAATGTAGCAATAATGCAATGGGCCCTTTATACTGTTTTTTTAATATATCAATAAACATCGTGATAATCTTTCTGCAATTAAGTTATCGAAATAATTTTGTTTACACAAATAGAAAACTTAAAAGATTAATTTAATATATTGGGGAAAAGGTAAAATATCATAATAGGACTATCGTTCACAGGCCTCCTTAATATTATAATAATGTATCACAGAGCTCGATAAAAATTTTAACATGCTATATGATATTTTCATTTCTTAAATTTTAAAACAAAATTTAAATCGTAGTATTATAAGAAAGTGAATAATCTCTGAACTAGGTACTATTTATTTGATAACAAACTCATTATCCTTCATAAAAAGAATGTTGACGCCGCCCGTCGGTGCTCCCTCTGATCTCACAGGCCGTTGTGTGTCCTCGACACCCGACTAGGATGAGTGCAACGAACGCGCCCGCGCATGTCGTGTGAAGTGAGTTGGGGCAGTGCGCAAAACGCCTGGGAGTAATCCCGGCTTGCGGTGTTGTGTGATGCGCCCGGCTGGGTGTGGCGTTGCGCTGTCAAAACATAGTGCCCACGTAATTTCATGTCAAACAAAAAACTGTCGTCGTCCCTCCGAAGGCCATAAAGCCCGGTCTCCACCCGCCAGTATTAAACCCCGCTAACGGAACGTACCACTAGCCCATGTCACATGAGTCAAGCAAGCCGTCGACGTCGGTGAGTGTTTAAACAGATTATGCCCATATGCCAACACCACCAAACAGTTCTTATGCATCATTAATTACTGTGCGTAATTAAGCTATTTTTGATTAACAAAATAACCCTTAAGAGTACAAGTGCGTCGTAGGGGTGCAGCGGTTTTCCCCGTGGGAAACCGTAAATTAATAAACGTCCGGAACGTCCCTTGCGGCCTTCCGCCAATAATTAACCACAGCATTTATCAACCTAATTCACCTCCCTGTTTTCACCTGCAAATAGCCACTGGAGTAGACAACAAATGACAGACAGTCTCCAGCTTGACTTTCTATTTTCAAATATTATTAATCTCAATTTTATTATGTATTATTATTATAGGCCTTCCGCCAACTAATTCAGACAAATGTAATTAAGTTATGAGGGTTCTAGAAATAATAAAGTCTAATTATAATTATAAATTTGGAATAACGGCACATTAGAAAGTTCGGCGCGTCATGATGCTTCCTCCCCTCCCAAGCCGGCACAAAGCAGCAGTAGAGTTTTACTCACGGGCCGGGGCGGACATGTGATCCCGCGGGGAGACTTCAACTTTTGTATTCCTGATTCTTCATACTGGTAAATATCATAACTCATTAAAACCTCTTTTTCCTCTCCCCACGTGCCCCCGTGCCCTTTTCCGGTGCAGGACTTAACCCGGCCGCGTTAATTTTTGCTCGTCGCGCAACAACGGTTCGCGACGCAGTCACTTTACGGTCCGGGCCGACTCCCGCGAACAGAAGTTAATATAATTCGTCGAGCATACGACTGCCGACTACAAACTTAAAGACTTTGCCACTATTATCTTCGTGGGCCCGTGACTCTCACAGGTGAGCCCGGGCACGAAGCTATCTCCTTTTACCTTCAAACCAGTGTAGGGATCTTGTTTGCAAGTGCCGCAACGTCTGCGAGTCTGTGTAGTGCCAGCGTATTTTGTCAAGTGTAATTGTGTAACTTGTGCCCATCCACACTATGTGAGATGCGGAATTAAAAACCAGCACCTAAATACCGTTTTCTTTATTTCGTAGACGCCTCCTGAACAATTAGTAAACAGTCCTCTACACTGTTTTGGGCCAGTGCATATTAGAAGCAGGGACTCCCTCCCACCATCAACAGCCGTCGATCCTAGTGGAACACGCAGGGGCAAAAACCCACGACCACCTCGGTTAATCTTCGAATTAACCTGGCGCCCGCCGGAGATTTCCTTTAGAGCCACTGAAAACCACTAGGACCGCCCCGGGTCTCGATCACGAGACCGCGGTTGACGGCAAAACTAAAACTTTTTATATTTTTAATTTTTATTAGAATAATGTTGATTCTGGCGCGTTTTCGTCATAATGCTGGCCGTCACCATCTTCCCGCGCTCCGTAAACTTCCGCGGGAGATAAAGCCCTCCTTGGCCGGGTCGCCAGGAAGTGGCAGTCGCAGTCAAACACTCATCAGGGCCGGCAGCCCTGCGAGCGTGGAGCATTTTTTTTGGCGCCAAAACCGACATGTAGTGTTCAATAGGTAAATTTTCTTAATGAGTTTTCATCCGTTCCACGGCTGGCCCAAACCGACCGTGCGATATTTTTTCGCGGTTCATAAATAATTCTTTGGCTCCAGGGAGTAAGAGTATAAGTCAAAATATTGAATTTTTTTTTTTTTCGGATATTAGTATTTTTTAAGTAGCCGACTATGTGTGTCTAAGAGTATAAGTCTCTACTGTACTTTGTTTCCAGTGTAATAACGATTTGAACCTAACAGTCCAAGAGAAATAAAGTTCATTATGTTGGGTGTAAGAGTACAAGTCAACTTATACTGTTACACCCAAGTCAAAATTATGTTGGGTGTAAGAGTACAAGTCAACTTATACTGTTACACCCAAGTCAAAATTATGTTGGTACTGTTGCTTGTTTACTGACTTATACTATTGGGAACAACTTCTCCCAGCTGTTGGTTGTGGTTAGAATTTAACTTATAAAGTTATAACAATAGTAGAAGATTCTGCGTTATTTTTCACTATTCCTCTGATTTTTACATTATAATGTATAGTGTGTAGGAGAAATAATGTATAGCAGAGGAAAAAAACTTGTTGAACTTGTAAAAACGAAAATAGCTAAAGAGAATACCTCCAGTTTAAATGCAGGTAAGTGCTAATTAAATTTAGTGTGGTACTCCATTTATGTCTGTAACTGCAGTAAAATCTTTTGCATTATTACTTTTGTCTTTTATTTTATTTCAGATGTGATTGAAAATGTGAAAGACATACCTGTTGTAACAAACGACCGAATTGAGGTTAGGGACGATATAGATGAGAAAGGAACTGTGAATATCGCGGAATACTGGTCAGGTAAGGACAAAAGTTATGTTGCTTTTATAGTGCAGTTATTCTCATGTTATGATAGTGCCCATATTTTATTTGTTTATTTATTGCAGAAAGAAAAACAAACGAGGACGATCATGTCTTTGTTCAAGATACTAGGAACACAATTTCGAATGGTATGGATGAAGAAATTTCTAATGTGACTGAAGAACAACTCGTTAATGTTGATGGCACACAGCTACCAAACACCTCATCATACAATTGGGAACTTGATGAAGTTTTATTTGAAGTTGTTGTTGAGGACACAGGCCTTGCAAGTAAGTTACATAGTATGAGTTGGCATGTAAGCGTAGATGTAAAACTATTATTATATTGTAGTCTTTGGCTTTATTGTGTGGTTATACTTACATCATTATTTTTATGTGTAGGTAATAATGAAGATGGAAGTTTGACAGTGCTCCAACCAATGGTTATTGAAGACATTGCAGATGCAAATAACAGAAATAAAGAAAATGAACCACATTATGAACAGAGTGAATTTTCCTATGATGTTGTTGATGAGGACAGAGGCCTTGAAAATACGCGGAACACATGGGCAGGTAAGAGAGTTGATACAAAACTAATCATTCTTTTAAAAGTCATTGGCATTATTGTGTGCTTGTAGCTAAAATAATTGTTTTACTTATAGGTAATAATGGAGATGGAAGTTTGACAGTGCTCCATCCAATGGTTACTGAAGACATTGCAGAAGTAAATATTGATAATGGAGAAATTGATCCAGATTATGAACCGATAGAAGAGAAAAGCTCAAGTGAAGATGATGTTTCCGTTAATGTTCCTCGCCAGAGGAAGGCTGGTCTCGGAGAAAAAGAAGACAATACACAAACAATTGAAGCTGAAGTGAAAAAATGTAGGTTTTCAAGAGCAAGAAAAAGAGAAAAGTGTGTAAACCGTAACAGAGGGGTGTCATACACAACTTTAAGCGGTAAAGTTGTCAAAGCTAGAGTAATGAAACCTCTTAGAGACTGTCGAGCAGAATGTAGAAAGAGACTTCCTGAAGACATAAGAGAAAGTATTTTTAAAGAATATTGGTCTCTTGGTAGTAGAGACAGGAGAGTAGCATATGTTGCCAGCCTTGTTGATACTATGGAAACCAAAACATCAAGAAAAAGAGCTTACAATCCTGATAAAGAGAAATTTAGAATGGTTACACATACGTTTCATTTTAAGATAAATGGGAAAAGAGAAAAAGTTTGTAGGGGATGTTTTATGAACACATTAGATGAGACACAAATGTTTGTAACTCTTGCAATCACCAACAGAAGTACCTCTACATCTGGTATCACACAGCAGGACAACAGGGGAAAAACATCACCTGGTAATGCAATTTCTGATGAACGACTGGATGAGGTTCGAAGGCATATACAATCATTCCCTTCTTACGAATCTCATTACACGCGAAGAACAAACAACAAGAAGTATCTTCCTTCTTTTCTGGATTTGAATACTATGTTCTCATTTTACAAAGAATCAACTTCTAATCCTGTGGGGCGTACTGTATATACTAGGGAGTTTAAGTCCTTGGGACTAGCCTTTAAAGCACCAAAAGTAGACACTTGTCATAGGTGTGACACATTACAAATGAAAGTGAAGCTAGCGAGTGGTGCAGAAGAAGAAGATATAAAACAGGAAATATCTGTGCATCATGCAGAAGCTGATAAAGCATACCTACAGAAAGATCTCGACAAGAAAACTGCTAAAGATGATCCTAGCAAAAGGTGTTTTACGTTCGACTTACAACAATGTTTGCCCACACCTTTTGTTCAGTCGTCTGTGTCTTTTTACAAAAGACAGCTCTGGACGTATAATTTAACTATGCACGAAACTAGTAAACCATCTGTTCGTTGTTATATGTGGCATGAAGGCGAAGGTGCTCGTGGAGCAAATCAAGTTGCCACATGTGTATTGAGAGAGCTTTCTGAGTTACCTGAAGATGTAACGCACATTATTTTATATTCAGATACATGTGGCGGCCAGAACCGTAACTCGCATGTAGCAGCAATGTTTCTGTATTTGATGCAACAGAAATGTAATCTTCAGTTGGTGGACCATAAATTTATGGTGAGTGGGCATAGTCATATGGAATGTGACACAGACCATGCACTTATAGAAAAGCAGAAGAAAAAACTGCGCTTCACTGTGTCACACCCCCATGACTGGTACCAGCTTGTCAGAACTGTTGGAAGGAAAAACAAATTTGAAGTTGTAGAACTTAATCATCAGGACTTCCTCAATTTTGCTGAGCTGTACAAAACTAGTCTCTTTCTTAGAAAGAAGGATAGTTCAGGAGAACCCTTCAAGTGGACTGAGATGAGATGGCTCAGATACACTCAAGAACGACGAGTGATTCAATTTAAGAACACACTTGATGAAGACGCACCTTTCAGAGAAATTTGTTTAAAACGACGGAACCGCAGTCCAGATGAGCTGTTACATCCAAAGAAATGTTATAACTCCACACTTGCCATTTCCAAAGAGAAAAAGAAGGATCTCTTGGAGCTGTTGCCATTGATAGACACAGTTTTTCACAGCTTTTATTTAAACTTGAAAACTACTGTGGATGCAAGAGATGTACTTCCTGATATAGAGGAATCCAATGAATGAATATTTTTGCACTTTCCGGAGCTTTACCTTCCAAAGGTTTTTGTAATAAGTATACGAATGTTGTCAATTAATCATTTTCTTAGCAAAAAGTGTCATCTAATTTAAGAAAACCTGCAATATTCTCACCAGTATAAGTCATGTAATTAATGGTCTTAAGAGTACATGTCTTTAAACCTGCAGTGTTCTCACCAGTATAAGTCATGTAAATGATGGGCCCTAACAGTACATGTCATTTATTTAATCTTTAGCAATAAAGAAAGAAATATTGTTGTAAAATGCTAATAAATCATTTACTAAGCATATGTAGCCATTTGGTTTATTTAAAATAATGGAAATTTGATATTGTCACTAATTTAAAATCTTTAAACCTCTCTCCTGAAAAATAGAAGTTTTTGACTTATACTATTACTCCCTGGAGCAATAGAATTGACTGTGGCTCAGACATGAGCATTTTCCTGTGTTACCTACGTAATTTCTCTTTGTTAAGGGTACCATGTCAATGGGCCAGTGCTTCACGCCTTAGTAAATCCACTAGGAGTCGGAACTTCGCCCACGCAGGGCCGCTTAGTAGCTAATTAAATGTAACGGTATACGACAGTGCAAACCAGACTCATGTATGTTATTTTGTGAATTTCCCCAATCCAGTTAGAGATCAGCGTGCTATGCTGTGTAGGGCCAATAGTGTATCAATAACCAGGGATCCCTCACACCACGACCACCGCCGCCATTCCTAGCGGGCCATGCAGGGGCATTCGCACCCAACGATCCACCTCGTGGTTAGCCATAGAGTTTGCCTGGCGCCCTCCCGGACACATTTTCAGTAAAAAACCAGCCTTCTCGCTAGGAACCACACCTGACCTCGAACACGAGAACCCGGATGACAGCAATGTCTTAACATAACTATAATACATTGTCTGTTCATATTTACAACTGCCGTCTGGTGACGAGTGGAATGTTGTGCCGCGGATAGGACTGTGACCCGGGTTTTAGTGTAAATAAAGAGGAGGTACGACGTCAAAGTAACATACTATTTAATTATATACTCTACTTTTTACAAAATCCAAATTTAATAAATCATCCAATAAATCATTACAAAAAAAATCATTTGAAAGATGATGGTTAAGTTTACTGTAATGATATAACATGATTTTGGTCAAGAACATATGGCGTCTATCAGCTACGCGCTCTTTCTCTCTCTTTCTCACTTTTTCTCTTTCTCTGTCTCACAAATATAGCTATTCTAGCGCTCGTTCGGCTCTGTATACAACGAAAATGAGGTTACATATATTCCATATTTAGTTCTTACCTCGTGTTTCAAATCTATGACAATATGTGACACATGCTATGAAAACATGAGGAAATGTAGTGGTATTATATTTTTATTTTTGTTGTGAAATTAATTTGTGTGGTAGTTTAACTGTTAAAATTTAGTATTCTGTGTATGTATAAAATGTGTCCTTACATTGCAATCATTTTAATTATATTTAAATTAAACTCTTTGGGTATGCGTGCAAGTAATGAGCACGCAACAGAATGGATTCAGAAACTTGGCAGGTAAACAATGGAACGTAAAGTTTTTAAACAATGGAGCACTAATATTTTAACTGGTTGACAAGATTTTACACAGAAGAACTATAGTTTACTGTTCATAATTGTTAGAATTTTCTAAATTTTATAATGTGCGTTTCTAAGACGGTAAGATAATTAGTTATGCGTTGGTAAAGTAGACAGTTTAGAAATCAGATGACGTATGTTAATGCATATTGTTTTGTATGTAGCACAACGATGAATAAGCCCTCAGGTGTGCAATGACAGTTGCAGAAGAATATTTGGCGTTCATTTTAGTGCATCCATTACATATTTTTGTTTGTACACGTTTATACAAAGATAATGGAAAAGTCATGTTATACCAAAATACAATTATACAATAACAACAATACATTTAAATCAATTAATATTATTTTATTTTTCTACTTTTTCTTTGTATCTGCAGCAAGTGTATCAGTCAGCAGTCTCCACATGTATGGACAAAAGATAAATTGGGAATGAACACAATTTTAATTACATGTTAAATTTTTTATTAGTTATTCAAATATTTTTGGATGGCATAGAATGGCCATTTAAAAAGTTTCTTTTGTTTGTAACTAGTTATAACTCAAGTTATATCTATGCCACGCATCTTGGTGGGTGAAAATCATTGGTGTGAGCCTGCGTCATTGCATTAAGGTGACAGTCTGTTAAAATTTTTGTCAGTGTGTGCTCACAGCCAAACTGTCATGAATGCCTACAATGCACTGTGATTTTTCAAGGACCAAATAGTAGGCGACTGGTGGATTCTTGCTGCATGCAGTCAACAAGTTAAACTTTGATATTTCAGTTTGTCAGTTTAATATAAGTATGTTTCCCACGACTAGCCAATAGCTCTGACTAGAGCTGCGAGTATTGAAACTACACAGATAAGGTCATGCCTGAGTTTAAGCTTTCAGTTACGTACTTGTGACCGTGACGTGTGACTTGTCATTGTAGTGTATTGAAATAGTTCAGACTTTACTACTTTTGGCCTCTGCAGGCGTAAACAAGTTTTAAATATTGATTTTTTTTCTTGTAAATGTTTATGTAATCCCTGCCAACAAATAAATAGAGAAGTGTTTGCACATAATCACCAAATTATGAATTTACTGCAGCCTACATAATTTTCTACCTTGGTTTCATAGGTTACAATCTGTATATGTGTGTTAAGTTTAGTTTATTGCATCTATTAGAACTTTACGACAATTTTTAGAAATCAGAACACTACAGGCATCGCTGTTTTCATGATACTAGCTGCAACCTGATCATGTGGTTCTCCAAAAATCCTTGAGAATACAGCATTGCTGCAAATGTTTTCTAAAATACAGGGATGTGTAATGTCAGAACGTTTCCCATCCTAATTGTTCCCAATTAGGGTGGAAAACAGTCTTGACCCCAACCATAACATCCTGACATGAAACATCTCTGCCTTTTAGAAGACTGTCTTGGCTACACTGTATTCCTGAGCATCTCTGGAGAATCACAGGATCAGTTTGCAGCTAGTATCAAGGAAACGGTAGGGCAGCGACAACAACCAGGGATATTTCTTGTGGAAAACAGTCTCAGCTGCACTATTAAATCACAACTTAATTTGACATCACTTAAGCGAGCACAGTCTACCATAATTAATTTGTCATTAGTTTTATATATTGGGGGCTCCTGGCCCTAGGTTCACGTGTATGGTGTCGGTTTTGGGGTCTGCCGTCTTGTATTGTGACATCATGGCAGCCATCTTGTATTGTGACATGGCAGCCATCTTGGATTACCTTGACTTTGGCCACAATCTTGGATGACCTTGACCCTGCCGGTGATATTGAATGACATTGCCCACAACTATAATCTGGGAATTGAGTGCCCCACTCCTGAACATTGTACTGTTCATTATGGTTGCATCACCATTAAGTGTCCCTTTCCAAAATGTTGCACTTTTCGTTACAATGGCATCAACATCGAGCCCCCTACTCCTGAGTTACATTTTTTCATCTGCTGGAGGCAAACATCTTGGATTCTGATTTCACAGCTGCCATCTTGTTTTCGTCTGCTGTAGGTTGCTATCTGGGGTGACATAATGTTCGCCATCTTTGTTTCCGCTGTTGCTTCTAGAGTGCGCTAGCATTATTCTATCTCATGCACGTAGGGTTGATGTTCCATTACCTACCAATGCTATTAGTGTTATAGATGTATTACATTTAATTTTTTATACAAAATATTTTGTAAGTGAAGTGATTCAAACCATGACAGCTTAGACCTCTGATATGCAAAACATGCCTTAGACCACACTGCCATTCAGACATTTACCAGATTGAGAATTAAATACAATATATGTAAAAATTGCACGTATTCTGACTTATTTGCGCCGAATGTATGTGGAATTGGTATAAATGATCACACTTGGACATCTGCATCACCTAAATTGAAAGTTAATGATATTCCAGCGTTGGTTAAATAGTGACAAGATATTGTACTACAGGAAGAAAATGTTGACAAGTTTCCTAATATGAGTAATGAAGGGATTGACTTTCCTACAGATCAATGTTATAAAAAGTCAATGTTCGGAAAACGATGGAGCCGGATCCTAACATAGTCTGTAAATGAAATCCTACCATATCCATTGATTGTATCCCATCGTTTGTATCCCATCGTTTGTATACTTCCATATCCTATCGTATCCTGTCAATCGTATCCTACCATATCATGTGATCGTATCCTACTGGCATATCTTATTGATCGTATTCTGCAGATTTTATTCTTTTTTATCCTGTGATTGTATCCTACCGATTGTATACTACAGAGTTGAATGTTCGTCCAAATTTGCATCCTTTTCGTCAAATGTCCATATTTAAGTCTGTAGTCAGAACTGAATATTCAATGGTTCAAATCTCTTAGTCTTATAGTAGGTGTAAAACATTAGTCAGGGAATCTTGGTCATACGGTAAGTGTAAAACATGCTTAGTTAGTTTGTCTGTTAGCTTATAATAGATAATATCCGTACCGTAGATCTGACAGTTTGGAGACTTGTTTTGTCTGCTTGAAATAGAACATGTTTGTTTGAAAAATATGACTATCAGTGAAGAAAGCCTGGTGGTTTGGAGAAACTTGGTCTTTATGCGCGATGTTCGTCATGGCTTGTTTGAAAGGCATGCCAGGTATCTAAATTGATGAAGAAGGCCTCATGGTTCGGATACACTTGGCCCAAAAGCGTGGCATTGGTCTTGGCTTTTTCAGAAAACAAGAAAGCCCTTCAAAGACTGACTCTGTTTGGTGGAATTTTTTTTAATTCGCAACCAAAGTCGAGTGACACATCTTGATTCAACTTACATTTGTAGGTATTAACAGTTATTAATGTAAAATCCTGAAATTCACGATACTTATTCAGAATTTTATGTTCATTTCAAATATCACTCGTAAAATGTAATTTAATGCCCAGAAGTACATAAAATTTATGTTAGCAGTGGAAAAAATGAATTACCAAAAAACTGTTAACATCAGTTCAGTAATCCTATTATAACTTTTTTCTATTAATCTTTACAATCTCGGGCTTAGTACCATTAGAAAGAGCACAAAATTTGTTACAAAATGGTAAATATAATCTGTGGATATTTACCTTTTCTCTTTATAAAAGCAAGTTCGTGGTAGGGCTCTGCTTTTACTTGCCAGGGGTCTCCTTCAGGTAGCCAAGGAAGAGGCATCTCTTACATCAGAGAGCTTGTATTTGTTCTCTGACAATATCATCCATTTGTTCAGTTCAAAATATTGTCATTTAGTTCAATTTTTTCTTTTAGTCTATTTAGCTTTAAAAAAAAAAACAACAAAAAAAACTCAATTCTCAGTTGCATAGCTGTGAAACTCAAATAACACCTTAATTACATAATTTAAGCGGTGATAGTTTTCCCGGAATGCAGCCAAAAGTGCCATTTCAAAAAGCAGAATTGAAATAGAGAGTTCTTGAAAGATATTAAATACCTTAACTTGAGAGTAAATTATTCTACATGTACCTGTGTAAACACATTTTCATCAATAAAAATTGCATTGTGTTTCTACCAAACAATAAAAATAAGTACTAAACACATTTGATAGTTAAGATCATACCAAAATATGATGACCACAAAACAATGTACTGCTTATATTTTCATACGCACACCCGCTCTCTCTCGAAAACTTACGTGTTCCGCCGCCTGTCTTAACTTTGCGTTGCCTTGCACTCTGCCTATAATATGTATTTATGTCTCATATGGATAAAATTATTTTTATTTGTAAAACTTGAACAAAATTTATGTGAATATCTACTTTTCAAAATTCATAGTTACTTTTATATTAAATGCAGTGATAAGCACTTCATATCAATTACAAGAAGCCATATCCAGTGAAAAACTGCCGTGAACGCTAGCTTTTTTACTGTTGGTTGCACAGATTTTGCAGAGCGTGACAGTAGGGTGGGGGGTCAATTGGGAAAGGGGGGGGGGGGGGTTATAAATGTGTGCAAGCCTGTAATGGCATGTTCTTTGCTTTGCACACTCATTAAGTGCATTTCTGCATACTTCACTCTCAGTTCAAACAGCTGTTGTGTAGTCACTTCTGGGTGCGCTAGGTGTAAGAATGTACTTCGCATGAATTCAGACATTGCCTTTTTTTTTATGAGGTTATTACGTATATTTATAAATACTTGTGTAAAGTGTTATTGTTCTATTAAAATGAGCTCTTTTATCTTTTAGTCTTTTGATAGTTTGTAATTGGTTCTTAGTTTAGATATTATTTTTAAACAACTATGAATATCACTGCAACTTTCATAAATGTTATGACCTAGGATCTTACTCTATGATGAATTAACTTACTTTGACAGAAATTGAAAATCTCACCTAGGGAAATGAAACTGATATATTCTTACTGTCTGCACATACAGTAGTCATATTGTATATGTGTCTGCCTGTGTTTATATTTGTCATTTTATATCAGTTATCATTATTATGTTATTCTATTGTATTATACAGGTAAAATAACTGTTGCTGCTGTGTCTATATATGTAAAAACTTAAGGTAAAAAGGGCTGGTATTGTCTGTTTCAAATCAATAAAGAAAAAGAATTTTTGAAAAATGTGTTACATGGAGTTCTGATAATCCGAACCCCGTTAATTTGAAAATCCGGCTTATCAGAATGAGGTTCATTAGGAATATAATACATTTTTTAGAATTATTTATGTCATCTTGACCCTATTGTTAACATGTGTAGTTAATTCTTGTTTGTAAAAGTGTTACAGGCTGTGTTACATGATAATGTTTATGTTTTATGGCAATTATTTGACTGATCCGAAAATATTTTAATCCAAACAGGTTTCGGCCCCAATTAGTTTAGATTAGTGGGACTTCACTGTAACAACACTGCATGATCTTGAATAAATAAAAAAAATTGCTTGTCTGTAAAGTTGGTTTACAGACGATAGTTTAACGCAACGTCATAACAAAACATTGATGAAATTATTGCATACTTTTATGAATAAAATTGAATCATTTCTATTTTGATAATTAAAGAATAAATACTTGAAATTATACTTGTAATCAGATATTTAAAATGCAAGAATAATTAACCTTTATTGCCGAAATTGTTGTTGTAATAAGCAATGAAAACCACATTAACTTTTCACTTCACTTTATAAACAGTCGACGAAACAGTTCACGTCTAGATGACTTGTAACTAATTTTAAAAACTGGCATTCAGCTATACAGTTTAAATATAATTATGAAAAAGTTTTCATATAAATTAACTGTAATCAAATATCTATCATAAATTATATGATTCACCATAATTCACAGCGTAACGGAACAATGTGCGTAATGGGACACTTTTTCGTGCGTGCAGCCGGCGTTCATCGATTTATAGATGTCACGTCAAAAGCACTACTTCATTCAAATTCATTTCTCTCGCAAAGTGCATTTCCCTTGCATATCTCCGTGGTGACGTGCGACGCGTCATTATGCCCCGGTCGGCTTGGGAAGCCGGAGTCTTGTTGCAACAGACAGCGCGCTAGACGCTGCTGAATGCCGGACTGTATCTCTCATGTGTCGTACACACTGTCCTAGAGGCCGGGACTTGCGACTGCTGACCGAATGATTTGGAAATGTAAACTGCAACATGCTGTGGTGGACTGTTCACGCCAAGTTGTGGTGAGAAAAGTGGTTTGTGGTTGTGCAGGATACAGAAGTAACAAAGGAGCATCTCTACCCGGCCTCTTAATGAAGTTCAAGGGGAGAGCAGACAGAAGCAACCAATGGGAAACTGTTTTTCTTGCTTCAAAGTCCCTCCGCCGGCAGACTTGTCCAACAATTCTTCCTTGGACAAGGGCAAGGACGGTGAGTGCCAGCGATGTTATATACTGGTTCGACACGATTGCCAATTGCAGTTAAACTCATTCGTGGACAGGATCTTTATTTCAGTGCTGTTGGTCTTTCGTAACCAATTAAAATAACGTGTCTTAAAAACAAAATTAAGAAACATATTAATGATATTAATAGAATAGAAAGTATACCAAAAAAAATTAAATCATCTGATTTGCTCTTAAGATATTTCCCATTCCCTCATTAACTTCACTAGCTGACCATAGAACTTAACTTTATTCTCTTATTGTTCAGAATTGCTATAGTTCTAAAATTAAATGTACCTTCCTCCTAAATAACACTGGTCTGAACGTTCCACAATTTAATAGTCGCCTCCCGCCAGCTTTCTGTACTCTCCATAATAATAATGATGATCTAATTTTAATTTCAAACTACCATAAATTAAACATGTAATCCTCTCTTTATTATGTAATTCATGATATTTAATCTAATTTGTAGAATAATGTATTTCATATTTACTAGTACATATTTCTAGTATGTCTTGCAGTTAATTAAAATTTTTCATTATATAAACACATTTCCTAATTCAATGTTTTGTTGATTATCTCATTGTTTTTATAACAACTTTGATGTTTTGTACCTTTATTCTGTTTTTTTTTTGTGTTATTTGTGATTGTGTCTGTCAGTTTTGTTGTTTTGTTTAGATCTCTGGCGCTGTATGGTGCACTCCCCCACTGTATGTAGGCCTTGTGTGTATCTGCCTACCTGTCATGGTTTCCCCTCAGATAGTGCTTAACTACTGTAGGTGCCAACAGTTGTGGGGTGCCCATATAGCGGCATGAGTTACTACTGTCCTCGTAATATATACCACCCAAGTCCTTGGCTGTTGGTGGGCATCTAACAAATTAAAAAAAAAAAAAAAAAAAAACATCTTTAGTTTTTTAAAGCTAATGTATTTACACCTCTTTGATATCTTTAAAAATTGGTTGTCTGTAAAGTCGGTATATACGGACGATAGTTTAACATGACATCATAACAAAACATTGATGAAATGATTGCATAGTTTTATGAATAAAATTGAATCATTTTTATTTTAATAATAAAAGAATACATACTCGAAATTATACTAGTAATCAGATTTTTAAAATGCAAGAATAATTAACCTTTATTGCCGAAATTGTTGTTGTAATAAGCAATGAAAACCACATTAACTTTTCACTTCACTTTATAAACAGTCAACGAAACAGTTCATGTGTAGATGACTTGTAATTAATTTTAAAAACTGGCATTTAGCTATAAATTTTAAATATAATTATGAACAAGTTTTCATATAAATAAGCTGTCATCAAATATCTATCATCAATTATATGAATCACCATAATTTTTTAGTCATTATTACTGCACTCCAGCGTAACGGAACAATGAGTGTAACGGGACACAGCGTAACAGAACAATGAGCGTAACGGGACACAGCGTAATAGAACAATGTGCCTAACGGGACACTTTCGTGCGTGCAGCCGGCGTTCATTGATTTATTAGACGTCACATCAAAAAGATCTTAATTAAATTTAATAAGGGTCCTTAAATTTCACTAAAACTGAGTGCTAGCAAGTAATCCGCTTTGCCAAACTCAAGAAAAGTTGTTTTCAGTTATTAGTATACAGAATATCAAACCATGTAGGCATGTTATTGCGATATTTAATTAAATAATGTGTTTTTGCTAATAATTTTTGTATTAATTTAGGGCAGTAACTTTTGTACCTTAAAAAATGTAGACAAAGATTCTATTTCAGCTCTAACATTTTTCTGTCTCATAATGTACAAATGTACATTCAACACCTGATTGTACATAAGTAACAGTACTCTATGAAACTGTTGTAGAGAGGGAGCTGGTGAATGTGATCGGCTCCCTGGAGGAACCGCTCCACTTGCCGCTGACTGCGGGGGAGCAGCAGGCCAACGGGAACAGGAACTCGGTAGCGGGCGTGGGCGACAGCGACACCTTGCCCCGGGAGAAGCTGACGCGCCCCTTCTACGGCCGCCTGCCGCCCCTGGGGCGCTCCGCCGGCGGCGGCGAGGCCAAGGGCAAGGAGGCGTCCGACGCGAAGCTCAACGCCCTGTTCGAGCACTACCGGGACGCCGGCGAGGACGCCATGCTGGCCGACGGCATCGAGAGGTTCTGCGCCGACCTGGCCCTCTCGCCCGACGAGTTCAGAGTGCTGGTGCTGGCGTGGAAGTTCGACGCCCAGCAGATGTGCCGCTTCTCCAGGTCCGAGTTCGTGGGCGGCTGCCGGGCCCTGCGGGCGGACACGCTCCGCGGCATCCAGTCGCGGCTGCCCGAGCTGGTGGCGGAGGTGGCCGGGAGCCCGGACCTGTTCAAGGACCTGTACCGCTTCACGTTCCGCTTCGGCCTGGACTCGGAGTGCGGCCAGCGCATCCTGCCGGCCGAGATGGCCGTCTGCCTCTGGAGGCTGGTGTTCTCGGTGCGGGAGCCGGCCGTGCTGTCGCGCTGGCTCTTCTTCCTGGAGACCCACCCCCACGTCAAGGGCATCCCGCGCGACACCTGGAACATGTTCCTCAACTTCTGCGAGGCCGTGGACGAGGACTTGAGCTTGTACGACGACACGGCGGCGTGGCCCAGTCTGTTCGACGACTTTGTGGAGTTTGAGAACGACCAAGCAAACCAGAATATTTCTAAAGACAGAGACGAACTAATCAAACAAGACTGTGAGTGAATGTTTTGCTGCGAAATTGTGAAATATATGAATGGTTAAAAAGTATTTTTGTGAGTTACATCAAAGACTGATGTTTATATTTAAAAAAATAATAATAATATTTTTTACAACATAAGGTAAATTGGGTTTTGTTTTGAAAAATAACTTAAAATAAACATACTGGTTTTCTAATCAACCTATATACTTGATAGCAAAATGTTATTTCAAATGTTGTTTCTGAAGAAAATACTGTTTTATGTTTAATTTTTGATCTTCATCCTTACTGAGCATGAAGTGTAAGCCAATCATGTTAACTTTATGTTGGATTATTTGTCAGAAATTGGAGGAAAATGTGATATATAAAATATTATTGTGTTCAGTTATCAGGGCAAAAATGTATAAACAGACCATCTTTCTCAAGAGAAAGACTGAATTGTGATTTTTATAGGTGTCAGCCTTTGTACATTGATTGATGTTTCGTCAGACATAATTCTTGGAAAAAAAGGTGCCTCGTAGAGAAATTTATTTATGTTGTAATATTTTCTATGCTGAAAGTGAGCGGGAACATTGGCAGTGTTATGATGTTATTGATTTTTGTTCTCATTAAGTTAGCTGCAAATTTTTAAGGCTTTGTAAATAAATTATATTATTTAGTTGTGGGATATTTCATATCAAGTGAATGTTCAGTGTTTGCTTGTAATATAAACAATGAATATTTTTGTTATTTTGGTAGCGGGGCATACAGTGCTCCCAGTTGCATATCTGCATGTTGGAATCTCGTGTGTCTTAACAATTTACTATATCTGTTAATAAACTGTAAAGTCAGTGATTGGTGAGAGTAAGCTATGTGTATCCTCCTCTTCCAAACAGCCAAGCAGTAACATTCATTGTAACGTGTACTAGTCGCTGCTGTTATACAAGAAAACTTTAAATTGGCACTCTTGTGTATTGTATATCATGAACACGTATTTTTGGGTTCAATTTTCTGTGCAGTCATTACGTGCTGTGGTTTTTGGAGGAGTCAACCCCCTTTTTGGCATACAATCCATGTTTAGCTGATGAGTAGTATGCACAAACTTTTCACTTTATTATATTGTAATGGGTGGAGTTAAAAAATTGAAAATCTAAGCGAAATTGTTCAATAATAAATTAATAGTTCTTGCGTCAACTTCTTACTTGGAGCAAAATGGAACTCAAGAGCATTCAGTAACTTATTCATCTTGCATCATCAGTACAGTGTGTTAAAACTTATTTATTATTATTTTTCAATCATTTAGAAGATTGTTTCCCGCCACACTATTTTATTCACATACCTACTTCTGTAAATCACTTAAAGGCATCCTTAGTTTTGGTTCAAACATTGTTTACATATGTTCCTATGACATTTGTTATGTCTGTTTGACATAATTTTTTAATTTCAGGTCCGGTTCTTGTTGACAAAGTTTTGAAATTGGCGCAGTGTGATAGGCCACAGTTTCAGTGGCGCGGCGTTCAAAGATAAAATTGGTTGAATCTGTGAGCGTCGCAGCCCGTTGCATTGTAGGAATTTGGAAGGTTCCTAAAAGTACAGTAGCTCTGGTGCCTAGCTGTTAGCATCCTTTACAAAACACAATTGACGTCAAGCACAGTGTGCCTTGCCCGCTTTTTCAAACTTCCTGCCAACATGTGCGCGTGTACATGTGCAAGAGGGGCGCACAGAGTCTGTGCCATGTACCCTCATTATTAATTAGGTTAATATGTAATTGTCATTTTTCACTTTTATCTTAACCTCCCGTGCATGTTTTCAGACTAGCATGTAAGGACGGAACAGTGCCATGCGCAACCCTTTTGGAAAGCACCCTCACGTGGGCTATTTAAATTTGAACTTGAATAACAAATAAGTAATTATAAAAATAACATTAATACAGCTTAAATACTTGCAAATAATAATCATTATTATTATAGGCTAAAATAGTTGTCATGCTATCTGTTCCTTCACATAATGGTTTCAAAACCTAACTGTAATTACGAAGCTTCATGTTGCCATTGTTCTCTTTCTCAAAAAATCAGTGCCACCCAACCGTGAGTACTCTGTCTATCGACCAAGTGTACCCCTGTATTGGGATGGGCATGTGGGACGTCCAAAGAGCCCACCTACAATCACCGTCCGATTAAGTACTAGTGTGCTTGCTGCTGAGAGCAGGCTGGAAGGTAGGTTTCAATGCCGTGTTGGGAGATCAGAGCTTCGCTACCCACACTGTCCACGTCACGACCCAGGGGCAGTGTTTAAGCCGGGTCCACGTGGTGGCGCCCAAGAACATCACCAGTCCGCGACCTAATTAATTACATTAATTCCCAGTGATGACAGAATTGTCTGTTAAGTGTATTTTCAGCAAAAAGTGTGTCCAGTGAAGTAAGTGCTGAACCGTACTGTAGAGAGTTTGTAAGAGAAAAACAAACTATTGATGTTTTCCGGACATTTATATGCGTGGTCAAGCATCCTGCGGCTGACCATTTTTGATTTTTTAAAGGACTGTGCAAAAATGAGGTGATGCCAACATGTTTTTTAGCTGCTTATTGCATGTCCAGCAGCAAATAAACAATTAGTATGCCTCATAGAAACAGCCAATTTCTAGTCTGAAAACTGTATTTAAATGGAAACATTAATACACCACCTTAGTAAGCGTTACAAACGTAAAGGTGTGTGTTGCCGGAGTAGGCTAGCCCTGTACAATAGTGTGATGATAACTTTACATTTTGAATCAAACAAAATTGAGCCATTTTCTTTGCCATAAACAATATTTTTGGAACTTTTTAACTGTTGCAGTCTAGTGCACATTGTACTGGCACCTATATCTAGCTTTTGAAAGGTTATCTTATGCTTTTCCTTCATTAACTGGCTCTCAGTTTTCCTAGAACTTCTGTTCACACAACCATATGCAACACACGATGCCATAATTTATTAATATATCATGCTTTATAGATTGTCACACTGGTTCAAAATCACACATTCTACTTCTAAAACTGCCGCACACGGCCTCTGTGGAAGGCCCGGGAAGTACCTGATGGGTGCTACGGGCATCGTAGTGCTACTGTTTTCTGGGGGGGGGGGGGGGGGGGCAGGCTAGTGAGACACTAGGCAGTTGATGGTGGGTCGTAGGTACTCTGCCCTCGCGTGCCCTGCCAGGTACGCGGCTTGAAGTCTACCCTGAAATCCACTTGGCCGTGTGGAGGACGGGGGTGGCGCGAAATAACTGTACGTGACACCGGTTACGTTGATTTACGTTTATGTTAATGCTCTATGCGGCGTCTGACGTTACTTACAGAACAAAACACGACACTAATATCACACAATGAACTCGCCGCGGCAGTCTCGCGGGACGCGGTTAGGAATGTTCTGGAGACAGCCAGTACCGAAAGTCTTAGGGTGGCTCAGTGAGCGTGACCTTAAATTACACTTGTGATCGCAGCCGGCAGGCGTATGCGCGGCGGTTTATGAAAAGCGTGTTGGCTGGAGTCGGACAGTGCCGTACGTAGCGTGGCCCGCGACGCGGTGCGGAACCACTAAGGCGGTCGGGATAAGCCTGGGCCCGCAAAATACACGCAAGTAGACGTGAGCAGCGATGAAATAAAAGAAAAGGTTTAGGTATTGAAATGACTGCAGAATGACCGGTCGGTGGAACAAAGTGAAAGGCTGCTCACGGACACACATCTTGACCCGGCGTGGAGTGGTTGGAGACTGCCGAACATGGCCGCTTCGCAAGGGAGGGAAACTGTGAGTCGGCACCAAAAAACTATATTAACTTAATTTACTCTGTTATAATTTAAAACACTTTCCAGGTGCCCAATTAAAAGGTAGCACCTGGTAATTGGGTGCTTAAGGCTTAACAATGGTATTAATGTATTTAATTATTTAAATTGTGACATCAAGTTGGCGACTGTAAATTTACTAACATATTGTCCCACTGTGAATTGTTTTAGAGGGATTTCTCCTAGTCTGACTCGATCATAGTCACGGGCACTTTAATTAAGGTCAGTGGCAGCGGTGAATGTTAATGAGGTTTGTTATCTGCTCCATACGAGCACCGCACGCACGGAGTGGCTACGACGCACTTGTTTCATGTCGGGTAATTAGTAATTTTGTCCTAATGACTTTTCCCTTAATTGTTTTATGAGTTCGAGCCCCCGGGGTTCCGTGCCCTTAAGTTTCTTTACGTCTATTAGGGTCACGCCCGAGGCGCTCGCCTGACTCAGTCCCGCTGGCCTGGGGGTGCGCTCCGAAAATGGGATCGGGTACTAACGGTGCGGAGCACAGGCTTAGAGGCCATGGTCGGTACGACGTCAAAACAACCAAACTTTTGAAAAATTACAAAAGATTCACCTACAACACTCAAAAACCAAATGAACAATACATAAATCAACAAACTTTCAACTACTCGCAATGTAATCAAGTGGCGAAATCAAAGATGTTATTCACTAAGTAATATGGCGGAACTTCCCCCTCACCATTCCTCTCATGACTTCAACCCCCTCCTCAAAACGATGTGTTTATGTTCCATCTGGTCCATTTACTTATCTCTGTTTTTAATTATTGCGGATGCTGTTATCTATGGACCATAGAGTGAATAAATACTAGTACTCAACTTAGAGACTTCGATTAGTAATATAGAGTAAGTAATTATGTACTTTCATAGACACTTAGGTTTTATATATATATAATATTATATAACCTAAGTTTCTATGAACGTAAATTATTATTTACTCTATAGTACAAGTCAAGGTTTCGATGTTGAGTATTAGTACTTTATTAACTATATGGTCCATAGATAAGCACCCACGTCCCACGAGTTATGATGTGTTTTTGGTTGCCTAGTAACCTTTTTAAATTTTGATTGCAACCTTGTGTTGCAATAGAGAATTGGAAATGCTTTGGGGTAAAATCGTTCTTTTATTTGAATAATATTTGTAGAGCAAGGACAAGGAATTTTGAAACAAGCATTTTCAGGCTGCCTAAAAGTGAACACTGAAAGAAGAAGAAGAAATGGTGTGGATTTAACTTACCATAGTTTTCAAAGCTAAACAACTTTAAAACAAAAAATCCAGCATTTTATATCTTTCGCAACAGTTAAATACCTGTTATACTTTAAGTGTTGCTTATTTTGTATTACATATAATATTACATTTTTGTAATAATGATATGTACTGTAAGGTATCATTATACCTACATATGTTTAAAAATACAAATGTTCTCTAGTTCTCCCATCCTGAATGTAGACAATGTAGGTAGCATCTGCATGTAGTATAGTTTCAACAAAATATAAAGACATGTGTGATGTGTATTGGTACAACAGATTTTTTTTTTGATGTTCAATTTATTTTGTACCCAGTAATTGCATTTTTCTTGGTGATGTTTCATACTGTAGCCTTATATTTTTATTTGGCCTAAAAAGAACAAGAGAGGCTAAATATTTTTATAAAATCACTTGAGTATACTTTTTTTTTTTTGCTGGAAGAACATTGTATGTATCTTCCTTTAATTTTTTCATAATTTCACTGTGGGTGTTTACATTTGTTTAATGACTGTTTGTGGTTATTGAAGCAGGTAGCAGTTGAGTTGTCTGTGGGTTGCAGCCGCCCAAGAAGAAGGGCGCGGGGGCCGGCAAAGGAGGCAAGAAGAAAGCCGAGGGCTACATGATCGATGGCGTGTCCACCACGGAAATGTCGCGAGAGCAGCTGGAGGTGTTCGCCCACAGACTGCGCGAGGAGATTGATCGGGAGAGGGAGGAGAGGAACTTCTTCGAGCTGGAGCGGGACAAGATTCACACCTTCTGGGAGATCACGCGTGAGCAGCTGGACGAGTCTCGGGCCGAGCTGAGGTGATTGGTAAACTATTTGAAATATTTGCGACACTCTCTTAGAATAAAATGACTGAAAAACACGTTGGGAAGTAAAAGAAAAAAAATTATGGAATTTGTTTTTATTTGGTTTTCCAGAAAAGTGGCTCTCGTTCAGAACTACCCTCTGTTAGACTGACCAATTTGTGGCTGATATACACTGTTAGACTGACCAACAGTCTTAAACTTTATGACTGACCGACTCTGTTAAACCAACACACTGGTAGACATCCAACACCAAGACTGACTGACGCAGTTTGACTAAAGCAAAACTATAAAACTGACCGACATTATAAGACTGACAGACTGTTATAATATTATAATGTTATTAATAAAAAGTAAAAAAAAAAGTTTCCAGTGATGAGATTCAAAACACGCCCCTTCGGGTTAACAAGTACATGCTTCACCGCTGGGCTACCTGAGCCCGTTGACATATAGCAAGGAGAAATGTGTTACAATCATTGTAATGCCAGTTTTCTTAGGTATTTTAAAACTTGGGATTACTTTTTACTATGACTATTTTAGTTCACCAAATATATTCCAGGGTAGTTTCACTATCATAAAGTTTCATTTGGCACACCATTACGTTTGGTATGTATGTTAGAGTTTACAAAAGTGACTATATACGGTTTTATGTTGCTACACGTGGGACGGCCATCTTTGTGACACGTTTCCGTTCATTGACCTCTGTTTCATTTTCACAAAATTACTCCCACCAAATGCAGTATACCGAGAGCTAAGATGTTTACACATCAAAAATGCAAGAAAATTTTACTGAAAGGTCCTGAAAAAGTCCTGACATAAAACTAATATTTTTCAAAAGAATGCTGTAGTCACTGTCCTCTTGCCTGTATACCTTAACAAACTGACATTTGACTGAACCCAAGGCAACACTTCAGTACTGCACATCTGTTGCAGGAACAAAGACAGAGAAATAGAAGAGTCTGAGGAGAAACATCAGGCTGAGTTGGAAACGTTGAAGCAGAAAGTTAAATTGCTCATGTATGAGCAACAAAACGATATCGCTGAGCTCAAGGTACAACAATTCGTGCAGCAACCTTTTAACAGATGAGAAAACAAATAAAATCATAGTGTAACTGATTTGGTGCACATAATTTCACAATTTTGGTATAAAAATATACTTAAGTGATAGACAGTGTGAAATCCCAATTAGTGGAGACAAGATTTTATGGTTTTATTTTTGACCTGTATGTGCGAAAGAATGGACTATGTAATAAAATCTTTCCATTCAATTTTAACCAAATTTTTGACATCCAAAAGTGTTGAAGTTTTGCATACATATAAAGAACCCCTGACAATACAATATTTTGATACATTATGTCCATAGAGTTAAAAGGGAGAGGGGAGGCCAGAAGGTCAAAAAACCACTAATTTCGAGCGATGGGTAATAGCCATGCTTTTTGTGCATGGGCATGGTGAGAATTTTCTCGGGGTCGACTCCCCCTGGGGGAAGACCCAAAATTTTGAAATTTTTAATGCTTTTTCGATTTGGACGTTTCCGATCCAAAAGGTCAGACTATGGTGGAAAATGTGTTCCGGGAAGCAGGAAAAGGGAGGGAGTGGGGTGTATAAGGCCCATAAATTTCGAAATTTTAAAAAATATATATATATTTTTTAAAATTTCGAAATTTTAAAAAATATATATATATTTTTTATTTAGAGTGTTTCCGAGGTCGGGTTATGGTGGAAAATGTGCCCGGAGTTCAACTTTCTTCCCCTCGGAGGGGGGTGGGGTTAATGAACCTAAATTTAGAAATTAAAAAAAATATATATTTTTTATTTTTATTTTTTGAAGTGTTTCCAAACAAATAGGCTGGGTAATGGTGGAAATTATGCCAGGGGAGGGGTTATAGCCCTAAAATCTTTAATGCTCCCTTAACTCTCCTTGGAGGCTTATTTTAGGAAAACGATGTGCTCAGTTAATGCGTATGTAATATAAAGCAAATCCCTGCTGAGTTTCAAGTCTGTGGACATATTCTTGAAAGACGGTCAAGAGCTTTCATTTCACCTAGAACTCACAAATTTAGTTCACTCTTACTTTAAATTAGTTTTTTCAAAACCATACACATTTCGTATTTAATTTTAAAATAATTTTTAACTGGCAGGCTAAAACCATTGTCGTCTTAATTTTTATTATATTAATCGATTCCTACAGTTCTGTGGTAGTGCTAATGTGCCGTGGTAAACAATTAAGTATGAAAGGGGTCATGACAACTGTATCGAACATGGCAACATTTTATTTTAAGACTAAAAATGATAAAATAAACTTATAGATAAACAAACTAAAAAAAAAAAATTATCATCAATGAACTAAAAAATAAGAAATAAAAATTAAATATAAGTTTTTGGTCCAACAGTACAACTGTGTACAAGTAAAAGCGTGTGTGGTTGGCTGCGGCAGGCGGAGGGGCGGGTGACCTTGAAGCTGGCGGAGGACGGCTTCAAGCGGGATGAGCAGGGGCTGCTGGAGAACAAGCGGCAGCTCAAGGCCAGCCTGCGGGAGCAGCAGCTGCTGTTCCACGACCAGATGAGCGAGCTGAGCATGGTGACTGCCCCCCCCCCCATCCCCCATTCCCCCCTCGCCGCGGCCAGGGTGTCCGCAAGGGAAAAAAAAATTTCCTACCAACTTAGGCGAGAAAAAAATTAGTACTAGATTTGATAAGAAAAGTACTAAATTATAATTTTTTTATGGTTTCAACAATTCAGGAAGTTATTACGGCATTGCAATGCTCGAACTTAAATATCACACCAAACACACACATACATTCCATAGTTTTTTTAAAAATAATTACGCTTAATAAAGAAAACATATTGGAGTTGCTGTAATATTATTATATTAAAGAAAAAAAGTACTAGATCCGAGTGTAAATGTACTAGACGACTAAAAAACTTATGAAAGTACTAGATCTGGTACGAAAGTACTAACTGTGGATACCCAGCGCACGTTTGCGGCACACTCTCAGTCCTGGCACTTGTCTTGGTTTGTTCGCCACTTTCACTTCCTCTTGACGATTTCCTCGAGATCAGAGTCTCGCATTCCTCAACACCTCCACAAACTTGTTTAAACTATTTCCTACAACCTTTGTAACAGTATCAGTGCTGAACTGATTATGCGTTTCACTTGCATGAGTAGGTGCCTACACGGTGCAGGTAAGTTAGTTAGGCAAGCCGGCGAGTTAAAAAAAAAGCCACTGGAAACTGTTCCGTTGTGTAATTTACTCGCGGGCTGGCTGGCTGGCTGGCTCCACCGGGACAACTTCTCGTCCCAGTAGAAGAGCGAGTTGTCTCCAATGCAATCAGTGTAAACTGGACTGTGTATCCGGGATAAGTCGGATGGTGACTTTCTTATCAAATAAAATTGTATGAAAATATAAATAAGGTTCCTAGGAGGTTTTTAGACTGTGGCCATAATGTAGCACGGGGCTATGGTTCATGCTCAACTTCCAACACACTTATAATTTATGAGTATTGGATTGGTAGTTGAGTGGTTCAGATTGAAATTACATTCTGTAGTGCACCAATGAGATTTGGACAATGGCCCTCCATGCTTGCTAAATGAGTACACTGTTATGTAAAATAAATGTATAAAATGTGCCGTTCTGTTTTTTTATCAGAGCATTTGGTATAGAATCATACAGGCGAATGACTCTTTTTTTATAATGATAAATGTGGAAATATAAATTCAAACAAACTTTTTTGAATGGTATTTGCAAACTGTGACAAGTATATTAATATATTTGCTTATCACATTTTCTTTTAGTTAGTGTGTTTTTTTAATCTTTCAGAAAACTGAAACACACTATAAGTTACAAAAAAGTCTACATAGTAAAAAAAAGAGTTTTCTGTACAAAATACTTCAGTTCTTTACATTTTTGTATTTTTTACTTAGTACCCAAGACAAATCATATCAGGTAAAATCTTAAGGATGAATTACAAAAATTTATAAAAAAAATAGAAGTCGGTCATGGGGACTGTCGACAGAAGTGAAAACTTGACATTTTGTTTTTAATGTGTAATATGACATCATTTCTACGTCAAATATACGCAAGAAAATTATTTTGGTATTATATCACTAGCATGTCGGTGACGTGAACCCATAAGTTTTGCCCCTACCAATAATAACTTTAAAACTAGAAGAAATGAAGTTTTTTCACTGAAAAAAAAAATTACTAACTTAAATCTACAAATAATCAACATTATCTCTAACAAATCAATAACCTGACATTTTAAGAAATTCAAATCGTAAGTAAATAAACAAAATAAAAACATTACCTCAACTTAACTAACTACTAAAAATTATCCAATACTCGCAATATGTAAGTACCACACAATAACGTTAAAGTTTCCTTGGGAAAATGAAGATAAAATTAAACACTTGTATCTTTAAAAATAGAACAAATTAAGTTTTATCCTTGAAATATAAAAAAAATTAACATGTCACGTGATCGTGTCGATGACGACTTACATGAATTTACTCCGTATCCAAACATTCCTACAGAAGTTTTCACTTCAAAAAAATACGTTTTGTGACAGAGAACATGAACATCAAAACATTCATGGATTTAAGAGCCCCTGGTTATACCTGTACGATGGTTCGCTCTTTCCAAATTTCATCTTCATCAATAGTACAGACATGAATGGAGGACCCCACGTACCTGCTATACAGGAGCAAGATCTCAAATTGGGTTAAAAAAAAAAAAGATTTGTGACAGAGATCGTGAAAATCACACTTATCGAGCATATCGGTGCCCCTGTTTAAACCTGTACGATGCGATGGTTCGCACTATAATTTTTAATTTTTTAACGATAGAACAGACATCAGATCGGTTTGATTTGTTCCTTGCACAGACCCTAATACTAACCCATTAGAGAACCTTCCGAAAGAAGTTTTCACTTCAAAAATTTGGGACACGTATGAAAACTCTAGAAGTTTTAAGTCCCTGGAAACTGAACGCGGGCGGGGCGTGGTGCGCAGCGACACAGCGAGGAGGCGAGCGAGATGCGGGCGGCCTTCGCGCTGGAGGCACGCACGCTCCGGGACCGGCTGGAGCGGCGGCTGGCGGAGACGCGCGGCGAGCTGGCCCTCAGACACCGGCTGGAGCTGACGCAGCTGGAGGAGCAGAAGAACCAGCACATCTGCGAGCTGACCAGGGGCCACGAGCGCGCCTTCTCCGACATGAAGAACTACTACGACGACATCACGCTCAACAACCTGGCGCTCAACGGCAGCCTCAAGGTACCGCCACTCCTGCTGCTTCCCGGGTTCCCCCCCGGCCTCGTCAGCCTATACCAGTGGCGGATCCAGAGGTTCACCTCTAGGATTTCAGAATAGCCAGAGAAAAAATGTCTTAAAATAACTAAATTTGTATTTAATCTACTCACACTACACATTACTAGGGACACCTGTATTTCGCGAATACATTTCGTTTCAAGGTATTTCACAAAATACTGTAGCTTTTCTCCTGTGGGTATTGGCTGAGGTCGGTGAGAGGTGTCGTCCCGCTCTTGACGGGGCCAATGAGAATGTGGTCGCCGCACTGCTGCACCTCACAATTTGCCATGACTCTTAGAAAAAGCTACATTGTTTTGTGAAATACCTTGACATGAAATGAAATCGCGAAATACAGGTGTCCCTACACATAACATCCAACCACCAGATTTTATGATTCTTCAAGAAATTCATTAATTATATTAAAATAGATTATTGGTTTCAGAAACAATCATTTTTTTCGGCAATATTAATGTAGCAGACAACTGGATTTTTTTTGGGGGGGGGGGGAGGGGGGGGCACTTGCCCCTGGTGCCTCCCTTGGATCTGCCACTGGCCAATACAGACAAATTCTAGCAACTTAGAAACTTGTGCTTATTTGTGTTTAATAATTTAGCCCGACTAAGATTACGTCATTCTCCGCACAAAACTTTGTATGTTTTTTTTGGTTGTTTGCATACTCAACATACAAAAGTCGGGGAAAATTGCCTGCACCAGATACCTACAGTTAGCTTGTGTGACAATAACCATTTGTTTTATGACTACCCACTATAAACAAAATAAAAATATTCCTTTTAAGTGTTGTTTTTAGATGCAGTTTTTTTAAACCTAGTAGACCTACCAAATTATACAAAAGATTTTTTGCATTTCCAGTGAATTTTTAAAAAAATTTCTAGAGTACATTTTTTTTATTTATTATAAGTGCAATAAGTGATTTGGGCACCAGCTTGCTCTGCCTTCGGACTACTTCACAACAAAAGCTGTTATATTTTAAAAGGAGGTATTGAAGTGGGCTAAATAGATTTTGGAGACAAGCAATATCTTTTGTTTGGAATTTTGAGTTTCGAGTGAGGGGCAGATAAACTTATTTATGTAATTTTTATTCACAGACACAATTAGTTTGTGAATACTGTACCAGCAGAAAATTGTCTGCAATGGTTTCATTCTCTTATGCAAGCTTCTGTTAATAATAATAATAATAATAATAATAATAATAATAATAATAATAATAATAATAATAATAATAATAATAACAATAACAACAACAACAATAATATAGTGTTTGAGATTAATAAACAAAATATGTTATGGGCTTTTAGCAAACTGTTGTACAAACAATTATGCCATTGGCATAAAACACATCAAACGTATACAGTAACACCGTCAGAATTGTCACTTTGACAATCAATAATAACAATTTTATAACATTTAACAGGGCTGTCTGTATCTCAATATCATATAATATCCAGACTGTATCAACTTAAACTTGCTAATGGTCCGGGGGTATGAAGGGCACATCCAGATACAGCTTTCTTTATTAGTAGTTTTGAGTCAACTAATATACCGTGCAGAACTCAGGTTATGATTGATTACTACACAACACATCTGGACATGAGGTCCATGTGGCGCAGTGGTGGGGTCACAGAGGGCTCGGGGCTACCCGGTCGCGGCCACCATGTTTTCCGACACCCTGCAGGCGAGGGCTGGAAATGCTTCCTCGCGATTGGCCGAGGCCTCTGGCTTCCCCACTGTCCCCTTGAGGGGGTCGAACAACTTGATTATTTCCACTTGTTGATGAGAATAATACCATTTTTTTAGCATACGCCCCTGTCCCTGTGGTCTGTATGGTCTGTGTGGTTGTCTCCAGAGCCTTGAGTGTGCGAGGTGTTGAGGCGGAGGCGGGCCCCGGGTTCAGGAGCAGCTGGAGAAGGTGAAGCAGCAGGCGGAGCGCATGGAGCAGCAGATGCACGATGTCCTGGCCAGGAACAAGCAGCTGGCGGAGCCCCTGTCCCTGTGGTCTGTGTGGTCTGTGTGGTTGTCTCCAGAGCCGTGTGAGTGCGTGGTGTTGAGGCGGAGGCGGGCCCCGGGTGTAGGAGCAGCTGGAGAAGGTGAAGCAGCAGGCGGAGCGCATGGAGCAGCAGATGCACGACGTCCTGGCCAGGAACAAGCAGCTGGCGGAGCCCCTGTCCCTGTGGTCTGTGTGGTCTGTGTGGTTGTCTCCAGAGCCGTGTGAGTGCGAGGTGTTGAGGCGGAGGCGGGCCCCGGGTGTAGGAGCAGCTGGAGAAGGTGAAGCAGCAGGCGGAGCGCATGGAGCAGCAGATGTATGACGTCCTGGCCAGGAACAAGCAGCTGGCGGAGCCCCTGTCCCTGTGGTCTGTGTGGTCTGTGTGGTTGTCTCCAGAGCCGTGTGAGTGCGTGGTGTTGAGGCGGAGGCGGGCCCCGGGTGCAGGAGCAGCTGGAGAAGGTGAAGCAGCAGGCGGAGCGCATGGAGCAGCAGATGCACGACGTCCTGGCCAGGAACAAGCAGCTGGCGGAGCCCCTGTCCCTGTGGTCTGTGTGGTCTGTGTGGTTGTCTCCAGAGCTGTGTGAGTGCGTGGTGTTGAGGCGGAGGCGGGCCCCGGGTTCAGGAGCAGCTGGAGAAGGTGAAGCAGCAGGCGGAGCGCATGGAGCAGCAGATGCACGATGTCCTGGCCAGGAACAAGCAGCTGGCGGAGCCCCTGTCCCTGTGGTCTGTGTGGTCTGTGTGGTTGTCTCCAGAGCCGTGTGAGTGCGTGGTGTTGAGGCGGAGGCGGGCCCCGGGTGTAGGAGCAGCTGGAGAAGGTGAAGCAGCAGGCGGAGCGCATGGAGCAGCAGATGCACGACGTCCTGGCCAGGAACAAGCAGCTGGCGGAGCCCCTGTCCCTGTGGTCTGTGTGGTCTGTGTGGTTGTCTCCAGAGCCGTGTGAGTGCGAGGTGTTGAGGCGGAGGCGGGCCCCGGGTGTAGGAGCAGCTGGAGAAGGTGAAGCAGCAGGCGGAGCGCATGGAGCAGCAGATGTATGACGTCCTGGCCAGGAACAAGCAGCTGGCGGAGCCCCTGTCCCTGTGGTCTGTGTGGTCTGTGTGGTTGTCTCCAGAGCCGTGTGAGTGCGTGGTGTTGAGGCGGAGGCGGGCCCCGGGTGCAGGAGCAGCTGGAGAAGGTGAAGCAGCAGGCGGAGCGCATGGAGCAGCAGATGCACGACGTCCTGGCCAGGAACAAGCAGCTGGCGGAGCCCCTGTCCCTGTGGTCTGTGTGGTCTGTGTGGTTGTCTCCAGAGCCGTGTGAGTGCGAGGTGTTGAGGCGGAGGCGGGCCCCGGGTGCAGGAGCAGCTGGAGAAGGTGAAGCAGCAGGCGGAGCGCATGGAGCAGCAGATGTATGACGTCCTGGCCAGGAATAAGCTGGCGGAGCCCCTGTCCCTCTGGTCTGTGTGGTCTGTGTGGTCTGTGTGGTTGTCTCCAGAGCCGTGTGAGTGCGTGGTGTTGAGGCGGAGGCGGGCCCCGGGTGTAGGAGCAGCTGGAGAAGGTGAAGCAGCAGGCGGAGCGCATGGAGCAGCAGATGTATGACGTCCTGGCCAGGTACAAGCAGCTGGCGGAGCCCCTGTCCCTGTGGTCTGTATGGTCTGTGTGGTTGTCTCCAGAGCCTTGAGTGTGCGAGGTGTTGAGGCGGAGGCGGGCCCCGGGTTCAGGAGCAGCTGGAGAAGGTGAAGCAGCAGGCGGAGCGCATGGAGCAGCAGATGCACGACGTCCTGGCCAGGAACAAGCAGCTGGCGGAGCCCCTGTCCCTGTGGTCTGTGTGGTCTGTGTGGTTGTCTCCAGAGCCGTGTGAGTGCGAGGTGTTGAGGCGGAGGCGGGCCCCGGGTGTAGGAGCAGCTGGAGAAGGTGAAGTAGCAGGCGGAGCGCATGGAGCAGCAGATGCACGACGTCCTGGCCAGGAACAAGCAGCTGGCGGAGCCCCTGTCCCTGTGGTCTGTGTGGTCTGTGTGGTTGTCTCCAGAGCCGTGTGAGTGCGAGGTGTTGAGGCGGAGGCGGGCCCCGGGTGCAGGAGCAGCTGGAGAAGGTGAAGCAGCAGGCGGAGCGCATGGAGCAGCAGATGTATGACGTCCTGGCCAGGAACAAGCTGGCGGAGCCCCTGTCCCTCTGGTCTGTGTGGTCTGTGTGGTTGTCTCCAGAGCCGTGTGAGTGCGTGGTGTTGAGGCGGAGGCGGGCCCCGGGTGTAGGAGCAGCTGGAGAAGGTGAAGCAGCAGGCGGAGCGCATGGAGCAGCAGATGTATGACGTCCTGGCCAGGTACAAGCAGCTGGCGGAGCCCCTGTCCCTGTGGTCTGTGTGGTCTGTGTGGTTGTCTCCAGAGCCTTGAGTGTGCGAGGTGTTGAGGCGGAGGCGGGCCCCGGGTGCAGGAGCAGCTGGAGAAGATGAAGCAGCAGGCGGAGCGCATGGAGCAGCAGATGCACGACGTCCTGGCCAGGAACAAGCAGCTGGCGAAGCCCCTGTCCCTGTGGTCTGTGTGGTCTGTGTGGTTGTCTCCAGAGCCGTGTGAGTGCGAGGTGTTGAGGCGGAGGCGGGCCCCGGGTGTAGGAGCAGCTGAAGAAGGTGAAGCAGCAGGCGGAGCGCATGGAGCAGCAGATGTATGACGTCCTGGCCAGGAACAAGCAGCTGGCGGAGCCCCTGTCCCTGTGGTCTGTGTGGTCTGTGTGGTTGTCTCCAGAGCCTTGAGTGTACGAGGTGTTGAGGCGGAGGCGGGCCCCGGGTGCAGGAGCAGCTGGAGAAGGTGAAGCAGCAGGTGGAGCGCATGGAGCAGCAGATGCACGACGTCCTGGCCAGGAACAAGCAGCTGGCGGAGCCCCTGTCCCTGTGGTCTGTGTGGTCTGTGTGGTTGTCTCCAGAGCCGTGTGAGTGCGTGGTGTTGAGGCGGAGGCGGGTCCCGGGTGCAGGAGCAGCTGGAGAAGGTGAAGCAGCAGGCGGAGCGCATGGAGCAGCAGATGCACGACGTCCTGGCCAGGAACAAGCAGCTGGCGGAGCCCCTGTCCATGTGGTCTTTGTGGTCTGTGTGGTTGTCTCCAGAGCCGTGTGAGTGCGAGGTGTTGAGGCGGAGGCGGGCCCCGGGTGTAGGAGCAGCTGGAGAAGGTGAAGCAGCAGGCGGAGCGCATGGTGCAGCAGATGCACGACGTCCTGGCCAGGAACAAGCAGCTGGCGGAGCCCCTGTCCCTGTGGTCTGTGTGGTCTGTGTGGTTGTCTCCAGAGCCGTGTGAGTACGTGGTGTTGAGGCGGAGGCGGGCCCCGGGTGCAGGAGCAGCTGGAGAAGGTGAAGCAGCAGGCGGAGCGCATGGAGCAGCAGATGTATGACGTCCTGGCCAGGAACAAGCTGGCGGAGCCCCTGTCCCTGTGGTCTGTGTGGTCTGTGTGGTTGTCTCCAGAGCCGTGTGAGTGCGTGGTGTTGAGGCGGAGGCGGGCCCCGGGTGTAGGAGCAGCTGGAGAAGGTGAAGCAGCAGGCGGAGCGCATGGAGCAGCAGATGCACGACGTCCTGGCCAGGAACAAGCAGCTGGCGGAGCCCCTGTCCCTGTGGTCTGTGTGGTCTGTGTGGTTGTCTCCAGAGACGTGAGAGTGCGTGGTGTTGAGGCGGAGGCGGGTCCCGGGTGCAGGAGCAGCTGGAGAAGGTGAAGCAGCAGGCGGAGCGCATGGAGCAGCAGATGCACGACGTCCTGGCCAGGAACAAGCAGCTGGCAGAGCCCCTGTCCCTGTGGTCTGTGTGGTCTGTGTGGTTGTCTCCAGAGCCGTGTGAGTGCGTGGTGTTGAGGCGGAGGCGGGCCCCGGGTGTAGGAGCAACTGGAGAAGGTGAAGCAGCAGGCGGAGCGCATGGAGCAGCAGATGCACGACGTCCTGGTCAGGAACAAGCAGCTGGCAGAGCCCCTGTCCCTGTGGTCTGTGTGGTCTGTGTGGTTGTCTCCAGAGCTGTGTGAGTGCGTGGTGTTGAGGCGGAGGCGGGCCCCGGGTGTAGGAGCAGCTGGAGAAGGTGAAGCAGCAGGCGGAGCGCATGGAGCAGCAGATGCACGACGTCCTGGCCAGGAACAAGCAGCTGGCGGAGCCCCTGTCCCTGTGGTCTGTGTGGTCTGTGTGGTTGTCTCCAGAGCCGTGTGAGTGCGTGGTGTTGAGGCGGAGGCGGGCCCCGGGTGCAGGAGCAGCTGGAGAAGGTGAAGCAGCAGGCGGAGCGCATGGAGCAGCAGATGCACGACGTCCTGGCCAGGAACAAGCAGCTGCAGAGCCCCTGTCCCTGTGGTCTGTGTGGTCTGTGTGGTTGTCTCCAGAGCCGTGTGAGTGCGTGGTGTTGAGGCGGAGGCGGGCCCCGGGTGCAGGAGCAGCTGGAGAAGGTGAAGCAGCAGGCGGAGCGCATGGAGCAGCAGATGTATGACGTCCTGGCCAGGAACAAGCTGGCGGAGCCCCTGTCCCTGTGGTCTGTGTGGTCTGTGTGGTTGTCTCCAGAGCCGTGTGAGTGCGTGGTGTTGAGGCGGAGGCGGGTCCCGGGTGCAGGAGCAGCTGGAGAAGGTGAAGCAGCAGGCGGAGCGCATGGAGCAGCAGATGCACGACGTCCTGGCCAGGAACAAGCAGCTGGCAGAGCCCCTGTCCCTGTGGTCTGTGTGGTCTGTGTGGTTGTCTCCAGAGACGTGAGAGTGCGTGGTGTTGAGGCGGAGGCGGGCCCCGGGTGTAGGAGCAGCTGGAGAAGGTGAAGCAGCAGGCGGAGCGCATGGAGCAGCAGATGCACGACGTCCTGGCCAGTAACAAGCAGCTGGCAGAGCCCCTGTCCCTGTGGTCTGTGTGGTCTGTGTGGTTGTCTCCAGAGCTGTGTGAGTGCGTGGTGTTGAGGCGGAGGCGGGCCCCGGGTGTAGGAGCAGCTGGAGAAGGTGAAGCAGCAGGCGGAGCGCATGGAGCAGCAGATGCACGACGTCCTGGCCAGGAACAAGCAGCTGCAGAGCCCCTGTCCCTGTGGTCTGTGTGGTCTGTGTGGTTGTCTCCAGAGCCGTGTGAGTGCGTGGTGTTGAGGCGGAGGCGGGCCCCGGGTGTAGGAGCAGCTGGAGAAGGTGAAGCAGCAGGCGGAGCGCATGGAGCAGCAGATGCACGACGTCCTGGCCAGGAACAAGCAGCTGGCGGAGCCCCTGGAGGCCACTCGGGCCGCCCTGGCCGACCTGCAGCGCAGGACTGCCAACTACGACCAGGACAAGGCCTCCCTCTCTGTGAGTCTGCTCGCTCGCTCGCTCCCGGCTACCAGTGTAAATTCATACAACATGCAAACCGGCATTTAAATATAGATTAAGTGGAAACACTATAGTTCCTGCCTTTTCTGTGTAAGAGGCATGTCTGGCTATAATGACAAGGAAATATGTTATCGATCCATGTAAGGATTAAAATAATCATTTCAAAATAATCTCTCTCCAACATCATATAGCTAAGTTGCTATTATTTTCTTATTCAGTATTTGCCTTTTTTTTTAAATCCTGAAAGGAAGGGGTTTGGAACCCAGCAACCCTCTCCCCCGGGCTATGTCCCTGCGTGGGGAATTGGTTAAGAATGCTACTTATTTTGAGAACTGTCTCTTCAGAGGCAAGTTATATGACTGACTATACCTTTTTGATGAATAGTCAGAAAACCATGCTTCCACAATTATATAAATTGTAAAAAAGGAAGTGGAGAAGTAATAAACTTGGGGTATCACTTCCATTTGCTGCAACGAAAAAAGCAGTGTATATTGTGTGTACGTTTGTAAATGTGTTGTTTGCTTGTTGAACACTCAACAAGTTTTCCTTACACTGGGAGAGATCATGTGAGTGAGTAAAGTCGAATTTTGTTTTTCGGAATGGAGCAGTGTGGGATCATTTCTTGTTGTAGAGTTACATGCACTGAAAAAAAAAGTCCAGCAAAGCTTTACCAATGATGTTTCTTTCAATATGTATTTAGTTTAAAATTGTATCACGTCTCATAGACAAAACTAGTTTTTCCAGCCGTAACTTAAGCCACGTGAAAGTAATTACCTCACTCTACGCTCTTTACTACTCTTGGAGTCTCACTATTGTTATGAGCAATTTGTTACATCAGAAGGGTGAGTTATTTATTAGAAAAAAAAAGGTTGTTATTTCAATAACTTACTTTTTTATTTATGTTTCAGAACATGAAGATTCGGCTGAACAAATGTTATAAAAAGCTGGAAGACTTAAAATGTGAAAATGAATTCCTGCAACTGCGCTATGAGAAGGTATCGATTCGAAACAAGTATCCGTTCTGGAAAAAAAACAAATTTAAATAATAAGGAGCATGAGTAAGGCTTAAAATAGATGTCCAGATAGTAAAAATGGACTTAAGTAAGTTTTAAGATGCTTTTTATTTCTGAATAATTTAATATTCTTGCCGGCTAAATCTGTGGCTGTGATAGCTAATCATTTATTTTTCAAGTGACAAAACAAGCATTATCATTCATTCCCAAGCCCGCTGTTCAGTAAGTGCTGTCATATATTGTATTAATTGTTGCCTTCATATTCCCGATGGCCCGCTCTTCATAGTCCTTCCCTGGTGTTCTAGGAGCCGCCGTTCAGTTGTGTCCGGTGGTACGAACGTCCTCTTCATTATCCTTCTGACTCTTCTGTTGCAGATGATCATTTCGTCAATGTTTTTGTAGTCGTATAAATTTTAACTTGGAGTTTTTCTCTTTATTGCATGAAAAAAATTAACAGCTTTGTTTGTGTGGTAACTGATTGTATCAATGCATCTATCATCCATTGGCGGAACCAGAGGAGGGGGGAGGCATAGCGTCAAGCCCCCCCCCCCCCCTTCTGAACCCTGAATAATTTCTGATTTTCCTAATCATAGTTTTCCAAAATTACTAAAGTAATTATTTTACTGCAGTGCTATAAATAATAGGACGTTTTTGAACCAGGAATCAAATGCACACGACTAAATCACAACTACAAAAGTATTATTCAGCTTCCAACCCACTGTCAAATACAGTAGCAAGCTTACTGTTCTGTATTGAAATTCTAAATATACTAGAATTTACTAGAAAAATTAATTTGGCCCCTCCCTGAGCCCCATTCTGGATCCGCCCTTGCTATCATCTGAATACGTATGTGATGTACAGTACACTCCCGATTATCCGTGAAATCAAGTGGCTGGGCCACTGCGGATAGTGAAGATCGCGGATAATCCGCAAAAGAGCCGAAAATGGAAAAAAAAAAAAAAAAAAAGGAAACAATTTCAACTTAAAAATCTAAAACTTTATGTACAGTAAAAGTTACAATAAATTAACCGTAAAATTTTTTTTAAATGATGCTGAAATTTTTAGTATTTTACTGAATAATTAACATACAATACATTAAAGTAATGCAAACATAAAAGTGCTCAACCATAGGACTAGAAACAAAGCGGCGACAGAGACAAAAATAGCAACGTATGCCAGCACCTACCAAGCGAGTTCCGAGGAAAGGCCTGTGGCGTTTCACTGTATACTGCACGCAATAGTACACTCGTCCGTACAGTTCAAATTTGCTCACTTGTAATAATATACAGGTTTACATGTGTGCTGTATTTTTTTCGTAGCATGCACGGGTAATAAGGAGTTTACTGTAGTTAGATTTGCTACTATTTGGCCAGTCATAACATCCACTCGAGCGGACGCAGGTTCACAGCGCGGGGGGCACGGCAGTTGCAGGCGGAGCGGGACGAGCTGCAGGCCCGGTCAGTGCAGGCAGCACAAGAGCTGCAGCAGAAGGCCGCGCTGCGCGTCGCGCTGCTCGAGGAGCGCCTGGGGGCACTCGCGCAGCTGCTGGAGCAGAAGGAGGCGCAGGTCGCGGAGGTGCTCGCGGCCGCCCAGCTGGACCCCGTCGCCACGGCCGCCCTGCGCCACAAGCTCGACAGCCTGCTCGACAGCAAGAACACCGTCATCAAGGTAGCCCTGTCCTCATTGCAGTTGGACATTCACCAACACGCTAGAGTACAGTTGGACATTCACTAACATGCTAGAGTACAGTTGGACGTTCACTAACACGCTAGAGTACAGTTGGACATTCACTAACATGCTAGAGTACAGTTGGACGTTCACTAACACGCTAGAGTACAGTTGGACGTTCACTAACACGCTAGAGTACAGTTGGACATTCACTAACATGCTAGAGTACAATTGGACATTCACTAACACGCTAGAGTACAGTTGGACATTCACTAACACGCTAGAGTACAGTTGGACATTCACTAACATGCTAGAGTACAGTTGGACATTCACTAACACGCTAGAGTACAGTTGGACGTTCACTAACACGCTAGAGTACAGTTGGACGTTCACTAACACGCTAGAGTACAGTTGGACATTCAATAACATGCTAGAGTACAATTGGACATTCACTAACACGCTAGAGTACAGTTGGACATTCACTAACACGCTAGAGTACAGTTGGACATTCACTAACATGCTAGAGTACAGTTGGACATTCACTAACACGCTAGAGTACAGTTGGACATTCACTAACATGCTAGAGTACAATTGGACATTCACTAACACGCTAGAGTACAGTTGGACATTCACTAACACGCTAGAGTACAGTTGGACATTCACTAACATGCTAGAGTACAGTTGGACATTCACTAACACGCTAGAGTACAGTTGGACATTCACTAACATGCTAGAGTACAGTTGGACGTTCACTAACACGCTAGAGTACAGTTGGACGTTCACTAACACGCTAGAGTACAGTTGGACATTTACTAACATGCTAGAGTACAATTGGACATTCACTAACACGCTAGAGTACAGTTGGACATTCACTAACATGCTAGAGTACAGTTGGACGTTCACTAACACGCTAGAGTACAGTTGGACATTCACTAACACGCTAGAGTACAGTTGGACATTCACTAACACGCTAGAGTACAGTTGGACGTTCACTAACACGCTAGAGTACTGCTGGACATTCACTAACACGCTAGAGTACAGTTGGACATTCACTAACACGCTAGAGTACAGTTGGACATTCACTAACACGCTAGAGTACAGTTGGACGTTCACTAACACGCTAGAGTACTGCTGGACATTCACTAACACGCTAGAGTACAGTTGGACATTCACTAACACGCTAGAGTACAGTTGGACGTTCACTAACACGCTAGAGTACTGCTGGACATTCACTAACACGCTAGAGTACAGTTGGACATTCACTAACATGCTAGAGTACAGTTGGACGTTCACTAACACGCTAGAGTACAGTTGGACATTCACTAACACGCTAGAGTACAGTTGGACATTCACTAACACGCTAGAGTACAGTTGGACATTCACTAACACGCTAGAGTACAGTCGGACGTTCACTAACACGCTTGAGCCTGGTGTGGCTAAGAGGCAGCAGTTGACTTCAAAACCTGAGCGCCAGGTCGCCGTGATGGCTAACTATTCAAGAAACTGGAATGGCATTTAAGCTAGTTTGCAATAATTTAATCTGTGGTGCACAGCATAACATAAGCTTGTACATAATTAAAGTATTTGGTGTAGATTGGTGGTCAGCATCCCCCATGTCAGACCCACTCAACACGAACACAGCACCATTGTGTACCAAATGCTTATGAGCATCGCACACTTGCAAACTAGACGATGAGCTCCTGGATCAAGTTCCTGGCTCGTGAACATGTAGAAATTGTGTAGACCTGTGGTTCCGAAACGTTTTCGGCTGGCGACCCAACTTTCCTTATAGGAATACCTCCACAGTCTATTGGTCCAGAGTGGAGTAAAAAAAACCTTATTTGTCACGTATCCCTTTCTTATGTATATATAATTTACCATCAAATATTGCATATGTGTGCTTTTTTTTAAGATACCGATTGATTATTGATAAACAGTTTGTGTTCTGATTTGAAAATGGTTGACAAAATATAAGTACTTTGTAGCAAAAAAGTTACCTATTTATTTAACAATAGATATGTGATTGCACACAATTCCATTTGTTTCGATTTTTGTCATCTTTTTTCTGATGGTTTTTTAAATGGTTATCGATAGTTTTAGGATAGAGTTGCGACCCACCTGTAACCCTTCTGTGACCCACCGTTTGGGAACCGCCGGGTGTAGAGGCCTGTTTGAAGTGTTTTTTTTTCCTTACCTAACCTAACTAATAACTAAGTGTATTTGGGAGGGGTCTGGGTGGGGAAGACTCTAAGTGCGTCTCAGGCCGAAGTATACTCTTTAAGCATGAAGGTTATGAACCATTCAGGAGAGGAAGCATGCATCATGTGCTAGGATGGGATTGGCCAGCCATGGCAACGTTTTAGCCATGACTAACTCCCCTCACTGACTATTCTAGGTTAAAAACTAGATAAGTTGGGCCCAGGTAAAACCTGCATAGACACGGGGAAAACCATGGGCACTTACATGCGGGATGCAAAATTTCAGACATTAGTTACATGCGGGTTGGCTACGGGAATAGAAGGATGGCTCAGGAAGAAGAGTTGGAAGAGTAGAAAATATCTACTGAGCAAGGGCGGGCACTTGGACGTTTTTGTCCGCATTGGGGGTTTCGGGCATGACTGGTAGTTAGGGAGCGACTACCGTCGTTTCCCGCCAGGCTGCCAGCCAGCCAAATTAGCTGTCAATTCTTTGTATCCTGCCTTCTGCAAGTTTTTGGTCAAAGTGGGTGAAGGGGGTACAGGCACAAGCGCACGAGCAGCTCTAGATCCTGACAACCGGAAATGTTCCCGCGCTTCTTAGATCCACACCGGCCAGAACACTCAAATCTGAGGTTACGTCTCGCGCCGCCACACGGCTAACGGTAAATAACACCGCGCCGGGAACACAAAAACAAGCGCCACCAAATGCGACGTGACACACACATCACAAATGTTTGAAGTGCTGGGGCCCTGAGTGGCGTGGCGTGGCGTGGCGTGCAGGAGCTGAGGTACGAGCTGGCCCGGGCACACAAGGCGCGCGACGACACGCTGCGCGCCGTGCAGGCCAAGCTGCGGCAGCACGGCATCCCCGCCGAGGAGCTGGGCCTGGAGCCCCAGGAGCCTGCGGTGAAGGGCCCGCGGCTGGGCAGGGGCCCCGCGGGGCTGGTCACCGCCAACCGCTGACCCTCCCGGAGACTCTCCTGTGGTAGCCAGTGTCCTGCCATCACACAGCCGGGGGATGGTGTACTAGTGCATAGTCATTCACACAATAAGTGTTTGAAGTGGGCCAGCAATGGGGATTGTGGACGCTGGAATTTTCCTAATTTTTTATTTTTTTTTTGACGTGATAACGTCTTATAAATGGATGAACGCCGGCTGCACGCACGGAAAAATTGTCACGTTCCGGCTGAGCCGAGCGTGCAAGAACCGGCCAACCACCGTGCGAGAAAATCTTCTATAATATAAAAGCAGGTAAAGGCAGGCTTTTTTTAACTAATTGTTCGTTAATTATATTTAAACAAATTTTTAAAATTAAATTTGCAAAAACTGTAAATAATATTTGAAAATTAAAAAAAGTATGCATTTTTTCGTCAAGGTTTTCTTATGACGTTATCACGTAAAATTATTGTCCGTAGACCGACAACCCCCTTTTTAAATTGCTAAATAGGTATTTAAGTTATTAAAAAAAATATATTTCTCAGGGTAGTTTGTAATTTCAATAATAGTAAGTGAGGGAAAAGTCAGGGAAATTTTATTGCAGGTCTGTGTGTACACCCTGCAGGGCGAAAGGGTAAGAGGTGGACTTGCTCTCGCTCCAGAACCACCCACGAGCAAGTTGCGAGGCAGTTCACGTATGGCTTGCAGTCAAGCACAACTGTGCTGCAGCGGCTGCTATGTCAGCGTGGTGGCACACCTGGAGCGGCAGCTCTCTGTCGCTGATCTTGCCTCCCTCGGGTCGTAGCTACCAGCTACTGCTTCTCTAGCAGGCCTGTGCCAAGCTTCCACCAAGTGAATCAATTTGAGCTCTTTTGACGTGACAACGTCTAATAAATCATTGAACGCCGGCTGCACGCACGAAAAAGTGTCCCGTTACGCACATTGTCCCGTTTCGCTGTGTCCCATTACGCTCATTTTATATTGCTCTTTGCTAACCTGAACCTACTAGCATTGCGACAAAATCCGTGGTGTGATTCTGTTTTCATGCATTTCAATGTAACATTTTCATTGCTCTTTGCTAACCCGTTCCTCCTAGCATTGCTGCAGAGTCCGTGGCGCAAATATATTATTTTTGACTGCGTCTTGGTGTTGGGTAAGCCATTTACCTTCACATCATCCTTGAAACACTCCCATTCGTTTCCTACTTTTCCTATCATCGTCCTATCATTAACAGAATAACACAGATTGGAAGAAGTTAAATAGCAAACATGTATAAAAGTTATAGTTAAAATAATCTTTGTTAAAGTAATAAACATATTTTAATTAATGAGTGCAAATAAAAGTAAATTCATCAATTAAATTGTAGATTTTATTTCACTCCTTCTTTGTATCCATACAAAATAGTGATAATTCAATAAAAATGATTCAATTTTATTCATAAAGTATGCAATAATTTCATCAATGATTTGTTATGACGTTGTCATGTTAAACTGTCGTCCGTAAACCGACTTTACAGACAACCAATTTTTTTAATATTCAGTTTGATTTTGTCAGTAAGTTTGCTATTTGTTTTATTTGACACTTTGATTGTGATGCAAAGCTTTGCGCCAGATGTGAAGCTTCATATTTGCTCGTAAAAATATTTAAATTTTTTTTGTTTTGTGTTGTATATGTTTTTCTTTAATAAAGTTTGTTTCTAAAAAAAATCGAAAGGTGGCATTCTGTTTGCTTTTGTGACAGTCAATATTAATATTATGCCTAGTTATTTTATAATATCCTATGAAAAGAACTGAAATGATGTTATAAATGGGGCCCAATTGGTTACTCACTTAATCAAATTGAACATTACAAAATTTAAATAATTTTTTTTTTTACTTCTATCCAGTATTTTATAAAAAAAAGTGTAAAGTATCTTTGCAGAGAATATGTTTTATGTGTTATGGTTCTTTAACCTTTGTTAGTGTTTTGTCTGTTTTGTTAATATCACTGCTAGTGTGTGGTACTCTTGCGCTCGTTTTTGGCCATCTGTAGATGTTTTCCTCCTATGGTACCGACGGAGGTGGGAGTCCATACACTGGTAGTGATAACTGTGTTCCTGTTATTACATGTAGTGCCCACCACCTAAGTCTACGACTGTTGATGGGCATGTGACAAATTACAAATAAATAAAAATAAATAAAATAAAATAAAAATATTCGCAACTTGATTCAACTTCGTGAATAATTTTATATACGCTTCGTATAAAAAAAATAGTACTCTCGCAGGCCTGCTCTCTAGCACTTCTTATGTCAGCATCTCTGATGTAATTCATTCAAGTTTACTTCCATAGTTACTGGAACCGTGCTGAAGTTACTTTCAGCTACCAACTGTGTATTCTTCCATTTGGCAGCTGTCACATTTTAAAACTATGTTACTTAGAACACAAAATGATATGTTTGTGCTGCCCTGTAGTTGCGAGGGTATTATATATTATTACTTTTACGTTTCCAGAAGTATGACAGTCATTTTGGAACAATATTACACTATATTTTATTATTTCAGCAATTAACTGAAAATATTATTGAGTGTTATTTCGTATTCACATCAAGAATTTTCTGTTATACGTGCTTAATGATGATGACACAATATATCTGAAAAAGTGCTACTATGTTTTTGTCAGTAAAAAAAAATCTACCCTTCTGTTAAAAAATACAGTTACATATTTCAAAAACAGCTGTTTAAAATTGGTTTTGAAATAAAGTTAGTGTTTAAATTTCTGTGATATTTTTTTTTAAAATTCTATTTACACAATTTTCCCTATCGCACAATTGCACAATTACACAGTTGCACAATTGCACAATTGCACAATTTTCCCCAGTGTTATTGAGGAAAATGGTAGAAATTAAATAAGTGAATGATGGAGACAAACAGGATTGCTCGTGAAAATTCTCGGAAGTTTGTAGTGAAGCAAGGAAAATGTTGAAAGAAACAAATGGTTGCATTGAAAATACTTACATGTATTGAAAATACTGTGCACATATATGTTTGGGTGTCAAAAAAAGTAATTAGATTTTAAAGAAACCAATCTGTGATTTAAGATTCATGTTATACTTTCTCCCTCTCTCTTCTTCCTTCCTCTGGAGCGGCCTTCGGGAGCTCGCTCTAGGGCTCCGGCTGACTCCCTTTCCTCGCACTTTGCCTGACCCCTCCCCTCCTCTTCCCCATGCCCAGCAAGAGGGCTGGCAAGAGGCACCTCAAGAGAGACAAGAGAGACAAGGAGCAGCTGTTGGCCTATCGACGAGGATACTTCTCGGTCCTGCGGACTCAGTGGCGCCCAGCCTGGAATACAGCCCCCTCCTTAAAGTAATTGAGGTTTTTTGGTTTTATCGGTAGAGCTCTACTAATGACTACTTTAATTGTTTTACACATATGTTTTTTTTTCCCTAAGTAGCCTTTATTTTTTAGACTTTATTTTGAATATGTGAATAAAATATGATTGTATTTTTTCTCTTAAAATTCCATGTAGATACTGTGAAAATGCATGTTGTGGCTCTAAAAAGTTGGAGATTCTATTTACTTAATAAGTCTGCCGACCCCTGACCTAGGGTATTTTATGGTGGTCTGGGAAGATGCCCCTGTAAGTCCATTATTGTGCTTACTGAGTATGCTCTCATGTTCTTCGGGAACTGCATACTTCGTATTGCCTGGTTCGACTGTGCAAATGCCAGCGTACAGACAGTCTCTGCTGTTTGTCAAATGACCACTCTGGGGGGTGCCCATCTACCTACTGTACAATATGTTCACTGTTTATACTATTTGTCATTTATTATTTCTTTAAGGGTGCTTTGAGAATACCTTTATATATGCAAGCCAACAGTAAAACTGATAAAAAAAAATAGTACTTTTTGATTTTGTGTCAGGTGATGGGATGCTATAGCTTTTTAATGTATGAATGAATGCATGGCCAATAAAATGCATATCACTAGTTGGAACGAAGCAAGTTTGGTGAAATATACTTTAAACATGGCATATAGAGTTTTATTGTTAAGTTATCACTCGCAGCAGTCACAATCTCTGTGGCCTGGTTAATGAGTGAGTTACCTACGTCCAGTTATTTCCATCCCACTCAAGTTGTTAGAGCTGGGTTTATTTGCTAAAAATAATTTTAACTGAATATACTTTAAAATTAAGTTAATTAAAGAAAAATAAAACTTATATTTTTATAAGTCAACTAAAAAAGTTGAAAATATTTTTTTTTTTTATGGCTGGCTCTACAAACTACACGAGGAACACTGTAACACGAGGATACAACATGCCTCTTTGCTAGAAGTCATTATCGTGCACAAAGCAGAGCAGTTGCAAGATGGCACCAACCCTACGACCAGAATTCGTTAAAGCCCAGGAAATCAATTTATTCTCCGGGCTGCTTTTCCAATTCCAGTTTATCCATGAAAATGTGTGAAACTGTCAGTAAAATTTATTTAACAACAGAGATCACGTTGCACACAAAAGAGAGAGTAGTACTTATAGAAATATATATACACACAAAGTTCTGCATCTGTAAAGTTTACGACCACTTCAAACATGGGCGCAACAAGTCCAAGAGCAATAGGCGGTAAAGCTGGCCGACGCTTGCGAAATGCTGGAGGAATTTATAAACTGTTATCGGAAAATGTCATTTTAATTTTTTTTGACGTGATAACGTCTTATAAATCAAAGAACGCCGGCTGCACGCACGAAAAATTGGTCACGTTCCGCCAGAGCCAAGCTTGCAAGAACCGGCCAACCATCGTGTGAGAAAATTCTTCTATAATATCAAACAGGTTTAATGCGGGGATTTTTTAACTAATTGTTTGTGATTATATTTAAACAAAATTATATAGGTAAATTAAACATTTTGCAAAAAAAAAAAAAAAAATGGTTGTCTGTAAAGTCGGTTTACGGACGATAGTTTAACGTGGCGTCATAACATAACATTAATGAAATGATTGCATACTTTTATGAATAAAATTGAATCATTTTTATTGAATTATCACTATTTTGTATGGATACAAAGAAGGAGTGAAATGAAATCTACAATTTAATTGATAAATTTATTTTTATTTGCACTCATTAATTCAAAATATGTATGTTTATTACTTTAAAAAGAGATTAGTTTAACTATAACTTTTATACATGTTTGCTATTTAACTTCTTCCAATCTGTGTTATTCTGTTAAGGATAGCACGATGATAGGAAAAGTAGGAAACGAATGGGAGTGTTTCAAGTTTAATGTGCCTCGAAAAAGTCAAATCGATGGTTGTTCCAATCGAGTGGAAGAGAGACAGATGCGGCGCAAGCTTACAATGAGGGTAACGGGACACAGCGTAACGGGACAGTTTGCGTAACGGGACACTCATCGATATATTAGACGTTGTCACGTCAAAAACTGTAAATAATATTTGAAAATTAAAAAAGAAAAGAATGCAATTTTTCATCAATGTTTTCTTATGATGTTATCACGTAAAATTATCGTCCGTAAACCGACCTTACGGACAACCCCCCTACGTTGCGCGGTGCAGGAGCATGTTTGGGATGCGCCGGAGAGAAAAGACCCGGGGGAAGTTTGGAAGCTCGCCGACCAGTAGGAGCAGGAGAGCTGGGCTGAAGTCACGTCAGTTTACAAATAGCCGGGGCGATTGTCTCCTGGCGCGGCCGTGCGCAGCGGGGGGGAATCTCTCCTGACCGGGGTCGAGCCGGCGGCCGGAATGCCAAGTCCGCGGGGGCGGGACCCGGGGGAGTTGCTATGGACACCGTCATCAGCGGCCGGTCCGCCCCCCTTCCCGGCCCTGAGACACGCACGAGCGGAGATACCTCGAGTCCGGCTCGGGGAGACTGAAGCACCGGCCGCGAAGAGCGAGAACAAATCCCGAAACAAACAACAACGGCGCTGGAAGTCGTCAATAGAGACCGGAAAAAATTCGCGCTTTCGATGACCTGTAGGATAGACAACACAACCCCCTACACACTCGGTCAAATTGCCACATGCTCATTGGCTACTGTACCGTGACACCTGTCGACTGGAATGCTTGCGATTCGATATTTTTTTTTTTTTGGTTGAAGGTTTTCCATTGGCTCAAAGTCTTTCAGATAAACTGTGAGCCAAACAGAGAAGCAATATAAAGGTACAGTTGGTTGGATTCTAGCACATCGTGAAATGAATGCGCGAATTTTTCCGGTCTCTAGTCGATAGAAACCGGAAAAAATTCGCAGATTAATTCGTGATAGTCCGAAATCCAAACACGTGTACAATTCTGCTCTTTTTGCTATTGGCTCGCAGTTTAACTTGAGCTCTTTGGGCCAATGAGATTATCGACCAAAGAATCGAATCACAAGCTACCTATTGGAGACGCCTCACAATTTAGTACCCAATGAACACGCGTGTTTACTTGAGAAATGCAGAGGATAATGGAGGCTATCCTAGAGGTAATTGAATCCGCGAATTTTTCCGGTCTCTATATATATGGGTTCCCCATTGGCCAAGTAGAATTTTAGCTCACCACAAAATGAATCCGCGGATTTTACAGTCTCTATGAAACAAAAAATTAGATATATGATAGGTAACAAAAATGTGTCGATGAATCATCAACTCTACTGATGCTCTTAACAAAGCGGTGTAAATGAAACTAATAAAAAAAAAGGGTTTTCATAGTCAAATTTTCATTACAATTCTAAGCCTGGAGCGCAACCGCAAAGGTAACAGAAAATATTTCGTGTCGGAAATACAGTCCATTCCGTAATTCCCCCGCGCATTTCCTCGTGCGAGTCACCAGGTGTCAGCGGGGAATAGGTGAGAGAGAGAGAGAGAGAGAGAGAGAGAGTGTGTGTGTAGGAGGAGGAGGAGGAGGGGTAGAGGAAAAGGGGGTGGACTTTTTTTTATATTATATATATATTTATATTTCCAGTGTGACACAATTTGCAAAATGCCTGACGCACACCGGGCGAAGTGTGGAAATCTAATTTCGGCCCTTATTTGATCACGTCGGGACCTTTTGATGGTTCGACGCGCGTTCGGCGTGTCAACTCTCTCCGGTGCTGATGTGCTTTTACCTCCCCTCCCCCCCACCTTCACCCCTCCCCCCGTCAACACGACCACCTTCCCTCCCCCTCTCGGGACTGTACCATCCTTCCTGACACCTCGACACCTCGACACCTCGACACCTCGACACCTCGACACAGCGGGCGAGGCGTCGCTCGCCCGCCAAGCAAATATAATTTTTGGCACTTTGAAATCTTAATTCGATCAGCAGCCGGGCAGGGCAGGTACAATCGCGCTCTGAAGCAAACGCTACCCGCCCGGCCTTGCATGTGTAGGCTGGACGGACAGCTGCCAGCTGCATCCGGGCGAGAGGCAGGCTCTGTAGCTGCAGCTGCAGCTGTATCGAGGGCCCGTCTCTCTCCTGGGACGAGCGACCACGGACGTGATTAGCTTCGCCGGGCAGCGCAGTGAAACCTTAGCAGCGGCTCGCGTTCTGAGACCAGCCGAGAGCTGAAACATCGTAGCACCGTCTGTGTTTCCCGATGGCGGCTTCAGGATGACTTTTTGGGAGGGGCTATCGCACAAAGAAAGGTCGTAGTTGCAAAAAAATTAAAGTGGTCAGATATTGGCCTTGTAATATTATTTACAAATTACAGGTTTCAAATACAGAACCTTAGTAGCTCCATGCAACTTTTGATGAAATAAAAGTTTAACATATGAAATTATATATTTAAGTAAACATAAATATACACTAATCAATGAAATTGGTCTCGGGAGGGGCTATCGCCCCCACCGCCCCCCTTCTGGAGCCGCGCTTGGTGTTTCCTTCAGGTGAGTGTCACGAAACATGGACGATGCTGCAGTTTCGTAGCTCTCAGCTAGCCTCGAGACATCTTCTCCGCGAGAAGTACATTTAAATTACAATTAAAGTACAATTAAATTCCTTTTATTTCATTACAAATGGGTTCTTTTGGTGCTTTTTCGTGTAATTTAACTTCATTTTATTTATTCGATTACATTCTGGGCACAGATCATTTCATTTGTATTGTATCAAGTCATTTTGTTTGTTGTATTAGTAGAGACCGGAAAAATTCGCGGATTCCTTTCGAAACAGCCTGGAATCCAAAATCGTTTAGCTTAATGCTGCGTCAGTGATTGGACCACAATTTACCTGAAGGACTCTGAGCCAATGGCAAACACTCAACAAAAGAAGTATCGAATCATAAGAATCGCAGTAAACAGGTGTCCCGAGTCGGTAGCCAATGACCAGGTGATAGTGGCCCGAGTACATAGAGAATCGAGGAGTCTATCCTAGTGGTCAGTGAAACTGCGAATTTTTCCAGTCACTACTTATAAAATAGTAACCATAATTATGTATTATCAGGTTGAATAACATTGTAATAAGAGTGTAGGTAAGAAATAACCATGTAATTATAAAGTAGCGCGTGACTGTAATATATTTTGGGGGGGGGGGGGAACAGTCTCCGATCTTGGATCCAGGGCCCGTGATCGAACGTGGGGGGCATGGCTCGGGAACATGTCGCGCCTGGGGCGTAACTGCTCGTGCCTCGTGGCCGGCGAGGGATTGGCGGGTAGTCGGGGGACCCCCCCCCCCTCCCTCGGGGCCCCACAGCCGGGCGAAGCCCTGCAAGGAGCGCTGCTTGCGGTACAGTTGCCGGCAGTTGCCAGGAATCCACCGCTGATCCGCCGCAGGCTTTGCCGGGTGTGCGGGCAGACACAGAGCCCAAGTTAAATTAACAGACTTCAAGTTCGGCGTAAAACGGTCTGCTTCTCCTTTGTAGGAACACGAATTATCTGGAATCGTCTGGTTGGCTGAGTGAGGCAGGGGGTGACGATGGTGTCTATGCTGGGATGGGTAGCCTTAGCCTCTGGACATAGCCTGATCTCTAACACCTCTCCTGTTACGTGTATACGTAGAGACAGAAAAATTTCGCTGGTTCAATGACCTCCAGGATAGACTCCACAATCCTCTACACACTCGGGCAAAAGCCAACTGCTCATTGGCTGTTGACTTGTGAGTCGTCTCGATTGGGCAGCCTGTGATTTGACACTTCCACGAGTGATGGGTCTCTAATTGGGCCTCATTATTCCAGATTAACAGTGAACCAATGGCAGAAGCAGCGCTAAGGTATTATTATTTGAGTTGTAGCATGACACGAAATGAATCCGCGAATTTTTCAGGTCTCTACTGATACGGCGTATCCGTATCCACGCCCGCGGGGGCCCCAGGCCGGCAGGGCCTAACGGCTAACAGGGCTGGGTTACCAAATAAAAGGGAAGAAATCCCTCAGACAGTCATGTTGCTGCAAAACCTACCATTCAAAATATTTATTTCAAAAACTTTCAATGAATGCTATAAATCAAAATCTCCAGAGCGTCAGCCAGGTGTTATTTACCTTACCATGCGGGATGGCTTGTCTCAAGACTCAAAACCAATATAATGCGCGGAACACTTAGCTCGGGTTTATATGCTATGCAAACAAAATGAAAGCTGCAAAAAGTTAAATAACGGAAGTTTTTTAAAATAATCTTTTATAAACTATACGCAGGATTAAAAAAAAAAAAAAAACAACCAAGAATCGATCAACGTTAACTATTGACGAGCGTTTCGGATTGCCTTATTTATCTGAAACGAAGTGTTAAGATGCAGATGTAATGAGTGAAGAAGGCTACGGTTTTCTTTTAATCACACGCATCACGTTTTCACTTAACAAACTATCGAACAGTGAAAGAAAATGACGCTTACAAAACAAATTAAAAATAATTTCATACTTTTTATGAAAAACAGTAACTATGAAAAATTGAAAAGAAGCCTAGTGAAAAAGATTTTCTACAGTTTTATAGTTTTAAGTACTTAGGGCTAGGATGTCGTGGAACTTGCGTAATTTACGAACTACCGTGGTTTTCTTGTGTTTGTTGAGTGTTTCATCCTTTGACTCTTTCGTTCTTTGCAACGTTATGAACCTAGCGTTGTGCTTGAGAGGAGTATTTCGACGTGAAAACGTTATTTTTTTTTATAATTATTCTTTAGACGTGTTTTTAAAAAAAATGATGAGAATGAATTTTTACGATGCGTGCACAGCATGCAATGAAATTTTCATAGGATGAAAAAAAAGGGTACATACATACAAATAAAAATTATACATATATATTTGCTTTTAAATATTTTACTTTAGTGATTGGTAATGAATATTGGTCCATATGATATAAAACATTTATTTATTGCGAATAGTATTGATATAAATTGTGTTTAGAATTTTTTTAAGTGTACCTATTTATATAAGTGAGGTTATGTTTCCGTGTGTATAATTTATGTGCATTATATAATATCACTTAAGTCCTTTTATTTCTTATTTATATTAATTATTTGTATGCAAAATTGAGTTAGTTTTTATCTCGCCAAGTAAATATAACTTCTAACACGCGTACATAAGTAGGCCTATTTCTTAGAAAAATTGGCGCGTAATTTTACATTTTAATTGAAGTTTCATTCCAGCATAAATTTTTTAAAACATGGGAAAAGAAATATAACATTCAATAATTTGACTTTATTTTGTTTTGCTGTGCTCATTAATATGCTCAATTAATACTGGCAAACTATTCAGGGAACTGTTTACAAATAACTATTAACTATCGGAGGCGATGGGACAACACAAAGCATGAATTCCCGGGGTGGAATCGGAACCCAGTATTACCGCAGACACTTTTTTTTTGTGGTTGTACGGTCGTATACGTGTAAACGTGCGTATATATGTAAGTTCGCGTGAATATATCGAGAAACCGGAAAAATTCGCGGATTAATTTCGCGATGGTCTGAAATCCAAACACAAGGTACAATTCTGCTGGTTTTGCTATTGGCTCGCAGTTTAACTTGAGCTCTCTGGGCCGATGAGAGATTATCGACCATATATAATCATCGAATCACAAGCTACCTATTGGAGACGCCTCACAAGTTAGCACCCAATGAAAACACTTGTTTGCTTGAGAAGTGCAGAGGATAACGGAGGTAATTGAATCCGCGAATTTTTCCGGTCTCTATATCTGTTCCGTCCGCGGTGCTAGAGGAGATGTTCCCGGTCGCTGGCTGCAGCTGCAGCTGCAGATGGACACGCGCGCAGTAGCAGGTGTAGCGGGGCGACGAGGCGACAGGCTGTCCTCCGAGGCGACTGGGCCGGCCGCTGCATGCCAATGACCTCGTCGTCCAGGGACCTGCCACTCTGCGCCTCCCTAGAGCTTCCACGCCGCAGCTTTCGTACAAACCCACACATCCAAAAATTGTAAATTGTTCGTTCGTTCGAAAATCTTGACTCTCCGAAAAAAATTCTTCACCGCGATTTCGTAGAGACAGGAAAAATTCGCGAATACATTTCGCGATAGGCTAAAATACAAATAGTTACACCTCATTGCTGCCTCTGCTATTGGCTCACAACTCACCTGGATGACTCTGAGCCGATGAGAAACACCCAACCAGAGCTGTATCGAATCACAGGCTGCTACGTTGGGACGTCTCACAAGACAGCAGCCAATGAGCGGGTGACATTTGACCGAGTGTACGTAGAACTATGGAGTTCATCCTACAGGTCATTGAACCCGCGAATTTTTCCGGTCCCTACCTATGAGTAGAGACTGGAAAAATTCGCGATTTCTATGACCTCTAGGATAGACTGCACAATCCCCTACACATTTGGGCAAATGCCACCTGCTCATTGGCTATTGACTCGTGACACCTGTCGACTGGGACGCTTGCGATTCGATACTTTTTTGGTTGAAGTTTTTTTCATTGGCTCAAAAGTCCTTCAGATGAACTGTAAGCCAGTCACAGAAGCAATATAAAGATACAGTTGTTTGGATTATAGCATATCATGAAATGAATCCGCGAATTTTTCCGGTCTCTACCTATGAGACTACAACAATAGTCATACCCGCATCAGAGGTTTCTTTCCTTGAGATTGGCGGCCGTCTGCCCAGAGAAGTCGTTGCCTTATTTTTGACCCGGGCCATTTCAGGACGCTTTTGCTTCCGCGCTGAACTAGGTACTGTGAATGGTTTAGTAACAATCGACATGTACCTGAAAGAAACTCAACCAATCACGAAACACAGACGATGCTACAACGTTTTTAACTTTCATCTCGTCTCGGGATCTTTTCGCTAAATAGGCCTATAGGTATGCGTGCCCCCAAACGAATTGCTTTGAAATTTTCACACAACGTTGCATGCGAATACGCGCGTGTTTTTGACGCGATAACGTCTTATAAATCGATGAACGCCGGCTGCACGCACGAAAAATTGTCACGTTCCGCCTGAGCCGAGCGTGCAATGAGCCGGACAACCACCGTGCGCGAAAATCTTCTATAATATCATACAGGGATAAGGCGGGCTCTTTGACTAATTGTTCGTGATTATATTTAAACAAATTATTTAAATTAAATTAGCAAAAAAACTGTAAATAATATTTGAAAATTAAAATAAGTAGGTATGCAATTTTTCATCAATGTTTTCTTATGACGTTATCACGTAAAATTATCGCCCGTAAATCGACTTTACAGACAACCCCCCTTTTTCTATATACCTATGTGTGTTCGTCTTCTGTTTTGTAAAGATGAAGATAGGAAGTTATATACACGGAGAGATAGAGAGAGTGAGATGTACATATATAGAGAACTAGAGTTAGAGGTATGTAGAGATACTATCTGTTGTCCCCGCGACTCCGTGTTCACGGATGTTGATAAGAATTACCGCCCAAGAGTGTAGCCAGGGAATGCAGCAGCCAAGATGGCTAGGGACCGGAAAAATTCGTGGTTTCAATAGCCTTCAGGATAGACTGCACATTCCCCTGTACACTCGGGCAAACAACGCCAGTTCATTGGCTGCCGACTTGTGAGTCGTCTCAGCTGGTTTGTCTGTGATTCGATCCTTCTTTGGTTGAGGGTTTATAACTGGTTGAGATTCGTACAGATGGACAGTAAGCCAATAGGAAAATAATCTAAAAGGTATATGTGTTAGACTTCTAGCCTATCGCCAAATGTATCCGCGAATTTTTCCGGTCTCTAAAGATGGCGGTGCGGCGGGGAAGACGCACGGCCGAGCTGGGTTGCAGGGCAGACCTCGGCCACTCCACTCCCCCGGGGGCCGCCGCCCCAAGTTCCCGCTCCCCGTCCACGGACAGCAACTACGTTACAAGTAGCCGGCTCGTTGCCTGATTGGCCGGCTGGGGGGCGGCGGGCAATTAGATTGCGCGCCGCGGACACCTCGGGCGGCGGTAATCCAATCAGCGCCGGCGAGACACCCGACACCAGCGCCCGCCCGGGGGATGCGGGAACTACGACGCCTGCTGCCTCGGCCGCCTCGAGGCAAGCCTTCTGTTCACAGACGAGAGAGCCTCACGCCCGATCGTGCATCTTCGGGTTTTCTTTTTTGTTCATTGCAACTCATGATAACTAATGGTCAATTAGGTTAGGTTAGCTACATTATAAATACTTTAAAACATTGTGGGACGGTTGATTTGGTTAGGATAGCTACATTAAAGATACTTTGAAATAATGTAAACGGTTTCCTAGCCCTGGATAGCTACATATTAAAAAGTTATTTGCTAAGCAACCATAAAATGATTTTACAGAATTTTTAATGTAGCTATACTTACCTAATGTAACCAACAATCCACAATGTTTTAAAGTATTTATAATGTAGCTAAACTATCTTAATCGAAAGCAAAATTTAATGCCACACCGGTTTATACAATGAGATAAAACGGGGAGGGAAAAAGCGAGCACGAACTTCGGGGAACTTCGGGCGTGTCTCTCTCGTCTGTGAAATGAAGGCTTCCCCTGCCTCGAGCCGTCTTCTCTGTTGTTTCGGACGTCACACTGCGCAGACACTGCGTGTTGCGTTCTGCCGCGAATACTTGTTCTCTGGAACCTACCTTCTTGTAAACGTAACGTATTTATTCGTCATCACACCTATTAAGCTGGATTCACGATTTAAAAAAAAAACTGGTTTTCTGTAAAGTCGGTTTACGGACGATAGTTTAACGTGACATAGTCATACGATGCTAACCGCACGGCCACGAGGCCATATTGAAAATAATTGTTTCAGATTATATATATATTTATAAAAATTTTGTTTTGTGCTGTGGGAGTTTTGAAAACGAATGTAGTCTGCCATATTTATTTCTTATAGTGGTAGGCGGGAAATTAAAAATTTATTGTCGGCTGCAAATCGGTGGACGATCGTTAAATTACATAATATTAATAATTCAAACGACGAAAATATGATTGAAAAGTCAAATCGATTGTTGTTACAATCGAGTGGAAGAGAGATCCCACGCATGCGTACAATGAGCATAACAGGACACATCCGTAGTGGGACATCGGTAGTGGGACAAGGTGCGTTACGGGACACTTTTTCGTGCGTGCAACCGGCGTTCATCGATTTATTAGACGTCACGTCAAAAAAAAAAAACGAAAAGGCAGTCATAAGGACTGTCGACAGAAGTGAAAACTTAAAACTTTGTTTTTAAATGTGATATATTACATATAATTTCTACGTCAAATGTACGTAAGAAACTCACAAGATTTTACCCATCCAAAAAAGAGTCCAACATGCACACGATTCAGTCGAGTATATATACAATGTATTAGTGTATATTCGCGTATACATGTACCCATGGGCGCAAATCTGTAGGATTTCCAGGGGGGGCCCGTGAATTCTGCGGTTTAAGAATTTTACGCTAGAGGTCAACCGAAACAAGTCTTCTCTGGATGATAAGCTCGTATGTTATACACTTTATTTTTACGTAAGTGATATTAACAATAAAGCAGAGCAAAATTTGTTTTAGTAATTATTAATTAATTACTATAAGCAGTGATCTCTCAAACATGTTTGAATAATTTGGTAACCTAAATACATAAAATATCCACGAAAAAAATATATAAAAATAATATACGTGAATATAATGCAAATATATAACACCCCACCGATACATTACCATTTTCCAAAAGTGTTTATTCTAATTTCAATTTAAAAATAAATGATTAAATTAAAATAAAACAAATATTTAAGGGGGCTCCCATACAATAAACGTGAAAACAGAAAAAAATTCACAAATGATGTATTTCTGTTGCCGCTATAACAAGAAATACTAAAACAGAATAAAATAAATATTTAAGTGGGGCTCCCATACAACAGACATGATTTTTTTTTTTTGCCGTTTTTATAGATAATGGTACGGAACCCTTCGTGCGCGAGTTAGACTCGCACTTTGTCGGTTTTTTTTATGCCACATCACATAATTACTGCGATTCAAATGCTGTTCGTGAAATTCTTTGTTCAAAGTTTTTGTTGCGCCCTAAAAACCCAAAGCGCCAAAGCTAATAAACGGATCAACATCAAATGAACGATCGAATCATATTAAAACCCTTAAAGAATATTTTATTTAGTAAAGGCATCAACCAGGTAAAAAAGAAAAAAAACTTAATGATACAAATGAACAATCTCGGAGATAGAACTATGAAATTTATCCTTCAGCTAATTAAACTACATACATTTCTCGGCTTATATTTAGTATAATCAGTGTTTTGGCAGTGAATTATTAAGTTAAAATATGCCGCTTGATTAGTTATTAAATAGACGCGTTTGCTTCCTTATTAACTTAAATACGGATGTGTAACGTTTAAATACTTATTTCTCACTCTTACTTCTGTTTACTCGTGCAGTGTTGCAGTTATCAAATAACAAATGTTATAAAGTGATTATCGGCCATGAATTGTGAAAATTATCGATTGATAATAAAAGGGGAGTGATTTTAAATTCCATATTGACGAGGAAAAAAATTATTCCCTGTATATTCACATGTAACGTACAGAGCAGCTAGCCTTACAGAATGAAGATGAGCTAAAAAATTTCAGAAAATGGTATATAAGTTTCAGTTCGTAAATAAACTAAATTCTGCTATAATTACTGTTAAAGTATTAAGTTGTTTATTTACTGGAAAAAATATTACATAATCACTTAAATAAAATATATTACCTAAATAATAGTCACTACTTATAAAACAATCAAGCTTACCAGGTGAGAAACAGATTCTGTTTTCCGTGTCTTCCGCGTCACGAACTTATCCATGTTGATGTTTGCCAAGAAAGCAGAAGACTGGCGCACACGAGAGCAAAACCACTTTAAAAACAGACTACCTGAAACCTATAATACTGTCGTTTCAGAGGACAAGGTAGTGTGGGTAACAATGGGGAGGAAATGCTAACGGAACCCTACCCTAGCTTCGTCCTTTGGAATGAACGGTTTCTAGGAATTAAGGGTTTCAAAGTTCTCACTGGAAAACTCCATACCATGGCTTTCGCAGAAGGGGTAGGGGAAAATAACTACGGAACTCGAAGGTATGAATGTAAAGCATGTCAAAGTGTCTGTCGTCGTTGTAAATAATAATCTGATATATATATGATGTGTACACCATTAACTTTAAAATCACGAAGTGGGCCCCCCCAAGGGGGGGCCCATAAATTCCAGGGGGGGCCCGGGCCCCCCTGGCCCCCCCGGGATCTACGCCCATGCATGTACCTACACAGGCCGCTGCGATTCGCCAGTCTGGCGCAACACGTCACTAGCATGTCTGTGACGCGAACCCAAATGTTTTGCCCCTACCAAAAATCGTCCAACGTTGCTAAAGAAGTTTGAACTTAAAAAAAAAAAACCATAAACGAGTGCATAGCATGCCAAGCTCACGACCTGTTCGAAATCGGTTCACAAATGGAAATCTTACTGTTGATTTCAGCCGATGAAATTTCGCGATGTAGCCGAGGTTTGCTATATTAATTACCAAATGATTATCCCACCACATCTGTCTAGTAATGTGTGAACACGGATCTACATTTATGCTAGTGACTTTTTAAAAGCAATAGCAATTATTATTTTTAAAGTAGGGATTACATACGCCTGGGCGTTGTAATACCTCGAAAATTCCATGCCATGATATGACTGATAAATATAAACAGTCCTCTAGTCCCGCAGAAACGGCTTCCTACTCTACTCTCATTGATTGTTGCGCTACGCGTCCGTGACAGAAATGAAATACATTCATTTCCCTGCCATGCCTACGACCGTCCTATACGCTGTTGTGAATCAGTAGGTTGGAAAACATGGCGGTCAACTCTTGTGCGCACGGCCTGCTGTCTCTGTTAGTTCTTCAACTTTCGCCAACAGCACGCGCACAGCACAGGCGCACGGGAAAACTTAACGCACACAAACAGATAGCAGCTGCCTGCATTGGAGAATGGCACATGCACAGAAAAACAGCACACACGCTTGGCTCACGGCAAGTTGTCGAACTTTTGACTTTTCTCTGAGCTGTGCTCCGTCGCGGACGAACAGCGTTTACTGCGTCAGCGGCACAGAATAACTGCCGGTTAATATTTCGTACTCTCTCTCTCTCTCTCTCTCTCTCTCTCTCTCTCTCTATACATATATATATATATATATATATATATATATATATATATATATATATATAACGCAAGCAGGCAAGGAATAATGCCCAAACAAAAAGTGAATAAACCGAAGCAACCACTAACCGACCGCCTCGGCTCCCGACGCAGAGATATGTCGGCCTTGTCTTCTAAGAAAGAAGGAAGCGCAGGGAAAGGCATGACGTCACACGACGTCTCCAGCTGCAGCCGTCCTCATTGGCCCAGCCCAGCGATGACGCGGCGGGCAGAGGATCAGCGGACGTGGACAACCAGAGCAATCACAACATCGCACCCGATCTAGACAGTTCTGTTTGATTTTACTCATTCCTTCAAAACATCCAAAGCATCCTACTTTGGAACTTGAATCGAATTCACGCAAAACAAAATTGGTTGCCTGTAAAGTCGGTTTACGGACCATAGTTTAACGTGACAACGTCATAACAAAACATTGATGAAATGATTGCATACTTTTATGAATCAAATTGAATAATTTTTATTGAATTATCACTATTTTGTATGGATACAAAGAAGGAGTGAAATGAAATATACAATTTAATTGATAAATTTACTTTTATTTGCACTCATTAATTCAAATATGTTTATTACTTTAACGAAGAGATTATTTTAACTATAACTTTTATACATGTTTGCTATTTAACTTCTTCCAATCTGTGTTATTCTGTTAAGGATAGAACGATGATAGGAAAAGTAGGAAACAAATGGGAGTGTTTCAAGTTTAATGGGCCTCGAAAAAGTCAAATCGATGGTTGTTCCAATCGAGTGGAAGAGAGATAGGTGCGGCGCAAGCGTACAATTAGCGTAACGGGACAATGTTCGTAACGGGACAATGAGTCATCATTTTCGTGCGTGCAGCTGGCGTTCATCGATTTATTAGACGTTGTCACGTCAAAAAAAAATAGCCACCACAATTTTTTTTTGTTTTCATGATGACCATGATTCATCAAAATAAGCACGGTATAAATATTTGTTTTATACTGTTTTTACAGTTTTGAATAGTGTTGGCTTACGGATTGCGTGTTTAATAAACGACTGCGTGTTTGCTGCGTGTTGCGTCCTGTGCGTGTTTTTACGAAGCCAGCCTGAACGAGGCGTATAAGACTTGCCTCTGCAGCGTCGCGTGACAACCGTCGTCTGTCCCACTCTCGCAACTCCCTCTCTCTCTCTCTCTCTCTCTCTCTCTCTCTAGCCGTGTCCTCTCAAACAAGGCTCGCGACTCTGAAGAGCCTCTTACACAATGTCACTTAATTAAAAAGCTTTTATAGTTGACACCGAGCGCCAGGCAGCCCGAGGGGCGATGGAGCCAAGTTTTACAACACGGCACAGACAGCAGTTAAATTGCGTTAAGATCTCCCCGCGCCGGCTGCCGGCAAGAGTGGGCCAAGTCCGCGGCACATTGCCGAACCACTGGCGCTCGTACTTGCTGCGCTGTGAGGAATTACAGTCAATTTTAGCCTACGGAATCTTCTACGAAGAAAATCACCCCAAGTAAACAAAGATCTCGGGTGGCGCGTCTTTTGTGGTTTAAACACCCTCCAATGTTCTTACCCTACTGAATGCGACGTAAACTTGGCCCTTTGCAAAAAATAAGTTTTCCAACGTCAACAAAATAAAGGAATGAAATCGGTTAAATTGGGGGTTTACAAGGTAAAATAGACTTCTCCTATTGTTAAAGTCGGTTAAAATGTAGCCAATGTTACCCGTACCACAATAACGAATCGATTGACACCTTATTCATCAAAATCGGATGAATAGTTTAGGCTCTACGGAGGAACATACGTAAATAAATACATACATACATAGAATGTTAAAATTATAACCCTTCCTATTGGCTTCGCCGTAGTTGGGTAAAAATTTTAAGGCATAGGTACGCTTTTGCTGGTTTTCAATGTAGCCATGTCATAGAGATACCCCGAGCACGAAAAAAAAAATGAATACACAAACACACACAGACCAACACTAAATCAGTCGATGGCTAAAGTTAAATGCACAGACAGCAAAGAGATTCCGCGGGAGGATTACATCAGAAAAATATCACAGCACAAACAAACACAGATGGAGGAGACAGGACGACTAGTTGCAACAAGAAAAGTAAATACAGACGTACCGAACAATGTCAACAAAGAGACAATCTCTATGACAAAAACAGCTGCGATGTGTCCGGATCTGACATCTGCTGCCGTCGTCAGGCACAAATACACTCATGTCTAATTCGTTCCACGGGATTTTCTGTGCTGTCTACGAATTTAACTTCTGATATCGGCTGATATCGGCTTGTATTCTGTGTTTTTGCGTATTAATATCTTTGTCTCTCTTCGAGGTGTCCATATGCCATACAGTGTGAACCAGTTATAGCTAAGGGCATGCAGATTTCGCGAAAAGATTTGGAGATTAGATGAAAGTTAAAACACTGTAGCATCGTCTGTGTTTCGTGATTGGGTGAGTTTCTCCCAGGTACATATAGATTGTAACAACACCAATCACAGTAATTCAGTGCGGAAGTAAACGCGACCTTAGTGGCTCGGTCAAACAAGGCAACAACTTCTCTCGCAGACGGCCGCCAATCACAAGGCAGAAACAGCTGGTGCGTGTATAACTTGTTGCAGTCTAATAGGCATTCAGCTTTTTTCGCGAAAAACGCCTGCCCCTAGTTATAGCGTATGGTTTTAATGCAGTTTTTAGACATACGCCATTGCAGTTTTGCACTGTTCGCCATGGAAAAATTTCGAAAGTAAAAAAAAATATACGAAGATAAATAATTCACAGAAAACAAGACTAACTCAGTCTTCATATTATTTAGTTTTTATTTTTGGAAAATTTCCCAAGACAAACAGTGCAAATATTCTCCATTGCTAGAGACCTGCAAACTTCGCGGATTATTTCTGTGTTAGGCTAGAATTCATTCACATATACCTCTTAGATAATTTTGCTATTGGCTTACTGTTCATCTGGACGAATCTCAACCAGTTATAAACCTTCAACCAAAAAAGGATCGAATCAGACAAACCAGCTGAGACGACTTACAAGTCGGCAGCCAATGAACTTGCGTTATTTGACCGAGTGTACAGGGGTAATTGCAGTATATTCTGAAGGCCATCGAAACCGCGAATTTTGCAGGTCTCTACCCATTGCATAAATCATTTTAAAGAACGTAGCGATAGCGTTTGTAAAAAATAAAAATAAAATGTTTAAATAAATCTACCCCATTGCAAGGGTAATTGGAAGAACATGCTTTAACTAGACTCTGGGATATAACAGTGTTGGCCTGCTTCAAACCTACCTTCTTGCACTAAAGCCACGCGTTGTCGCGCCTAAGAGGACACCGGGAAGTTGCGACGCAGCGGTTTCGCCAGTCGACTGTTTTACAACACTGTTTCTTTACTCTAGTTACCTTTACTTCTTTAGGCGCGTTATGGGAAGAAAAAACAACGTTGAGAGTGAATTTTAGCGATGCGCACGGACCATGCAATGAAATTTTCATAACATGGAAATAAAAAGGCTACATAGGTACAAATAAAAATAATTGGTTGTCTGTAAAGTCGGTTTTCGGACGATAGTTTAACGTGACGTCATGAATAAACATTGATGAAATAATTGCATACTTTTATGAATAAAATTGAATAATTTTTTATTATTGAATTATCACTATTTTGTATGTATACAAAGAAGGAGTGAAATGAAATCTACAATTTAATTGATAAATTTACTTTTATTTGCACTCATTAATTCAAATATGTTTATTACTTCAACGAAGAGATTATTTTTATAACTTTTATTCATGTTTGCTATTTAACTTCTTCCAATCTGTGTTATTCTGTTAAGGATAGGACGATGATAGGAAATGTAGGAAACGAATGGGGGTGTTTCAAGTTTAATGTGCCTTGAAAAAGTCAAATCGATGGTTGTTCCAATCGAGTGGAAGAGAGATAGATGCAGCGCAAGCGTACAATGAGCGTAACGGGACACAGCGTAACGGGACAATGTGCGTAATTGGACACTTTTTCGTGCGTGCAGCCGGCGTTCATCGATTTATTAGACGTCAGGTCAAAATTATATTGGTATATGTCCTTTTAAGTCTTATTCATTTGTGATTGATAGAGACCTGCAAAATTCGCGGATTCATTGACCTCTAGGATAGACTCCACAGTCCTTTAAATACTCGCGGAAATGACACCTGTTAACTGTTTACTGATACGTGAGACGTCTCAACCTGTCCGTAATTCGGTACTTTCTTGGTTTAGTGTTTCCCATTGGCTCACAGTTCCCCGGATAAAATGTGGGCCAATCGCAGAAGCGGTACGAAAGTATAGTTGTTTTGATGCTAGCCTATCGCGAAATGAATCCGCGAATTTTGCATGTCTCTAGGTCATTAACCTTCCAGGCATGCATCGATATGGCGGATGCCTTGGAAAGCTTTGGCCTTGGAATGTTACCAATCTGCCATATGAACGGTAAAAAAAAAAAAAAAAAAACCAGTACGTGGGGGTCATTACCAAGAATAACATATCCATTCTGTTTTTCACAGCCGTGCCTGAAGCCAGATTAAATCTTTGTCAATATTGTCATTGAAAGCTATGCCTTGAACGGTCAGTGGAAAGTGGGGCCACACTAATCCTATTCTTTATAGGCGTTTATTTTAACTTTCATCCTCTAGATATAAACCCCTAGAAGGAATTTTCTTTTCCAATTTTTTTTCGATTCTATAAGTTATAACATTATTAGCCACTACTTTCTCTTTAATTCTTTTATTTTGGTTTAGGGCATAATTAGGTATATATTATATATAATTATTTATATTCATTTAATGATTATATAGGTTAAATGCGATTATTATATATATATATATATATTTCAGCAACATGTATTTGCTCAATAGAATTTCCGCTAGTGAAATCCGTTTGAAAGCCGGTCCACACAGCGGGGCCAGTCTGGCGACCAGGGCGCCAGAGGGTCTTCAGCACGAGTCGCCGGGAAACTCGTCTCTGAAGCTCGGGCTCGGGGAATTTCCCCTCGCGACTCGCGACCCGACCGCCATCTAGCGCGCCAGGCACGTAACATTCTTTATTTCCTTTCTTTCCCACCCCTCAAGCCTAGGAGCCGCTCAGCTCAATCCCTGTGCCTGACCGCGTGGCGTCGGATCATCCGGCGCTGGCTCCCATCCGACATATCCCCCCCCCCTCCGCAAATTGTCGACTGCTTAGCTTTGATCCCCCGGGAGCGAGACCACCCCTCCCTCCCTCCCTCCCAGAGCCTCCCTCGCGCTACAGCCCTCGTCGATTCACCGCTAATCCTCTGGAAAATCAGTTTTTCTAAGCCCATTGATACGGCAGCCCCTCCGCAGGCAACAGCGCTCCCTCCGCACATTCGGCGCATGCGCGCGCGAGTCGAACAGAAATATTTGCCGTGATCACCTATGCCCCCTCTACACCCCTCGGCGCAGATCAGTTCCACCTGTCAGTCTATAAAACCCAAGACCAAGAGACACAACCGTTGCGTCCTACTTTCTCAAGTGTATTGAAAAGAGGTGACAAGACAACAGTACAGAATAAGGAAGAATGGAGTACTGTGAGACCTAAGAAGCAGGTCATTGTGGCATATCCAGAGGATGTCAACCAGAGCAGTGAGGAGACTAAAAGCAAAATTATGCAGAATGTGGACCCTGTTAAGGATCAACTTCAGGTCCGAGGTGTACGAAAAATTGGTAAAGGCGGGATTCTAATTGAATCCGATGACAGTGGAACAATTGAGAAGCTCAAAAATGCAGAACGACTCAAGGCTCTCGGGCTAAGGTTTGAGACACCTAAAGGGAGAGGACCCAAGGTTATCCTATATGATGTTCCCAGGGAACTCGACGAGCCTGAATTATTAGAAACTGTCTATGAGCAGAATTTTAAAGGTACTGAATTGACGCAAGAGCAGTTCCTTTCTGAGTGCACAGTTCGGTTACGCAGGGGGCCGAAAGAGAATAAGGATAAGGTCCACCTGGTAGTGGAGTGTTCCCCAAAGACCAGGAACATGCTGATAGTTAAGGGCCATATCTACATAGGGTTTTCCTCTTGTAGGATTCGTGACTATGTGGTTGCAACCAGATGTTATAAGTGCCAGGGATATGGTCACACATCCCTCAAGTGTAGAGGCCAATTGACATGTTCGTGCTGTGGGGAGACGGGACATAAGTACTCGGAGTGTAAGGTTAAAGAACAGGGTGAGAAGTGTGCTAATTGTAAGAGATTAAAAAAGGACTTTAACCACAGAGTGGATTCTACAGACTGCACAGAGTACCAGAAGGCCTTGTCGAGGGAACTAAATCGAATTGATTATGGATAACTTGAGCAAGAGCATCCTAATCGGGCAGATAAATCTTCAAAGGTCTGCTGTAGCAACAACTGAAATCCAAATGGTTGCTGAGGAAATGCATCTGGACGTTGTGTTAATCCAGGAGCCTTATGTTGTACGTGGAAAGCTGGTGGGCATGCCTGACAGGACTTATACCTCTGGGAAGAATCCCAAGGCTGCTGTATGGATTCGTAATCCTCGGATTACGGCACTTTTCTTACCAAAGATCAGTGGGGAGCATCATGTGTGCGTGCGCTTAGAGATTGGATCCACTATTATCAATGTGGTTTCCTCCTATTTTCAGTTCGCTGAAGAAACAGAGGTTCTCCTGCAAGAATGGGTTAAAATATTACAACATGTACGAACAAGCAGAATACTGTTTGGTGGTGATATAAATGCGAAGTCCCCTCTCTGGGGGTCACCAGTTATGGATGATAAAGGTGAACTTGTAAGCAACTTTATAGTTGCTAATGACCTAAGAGTCATTAATGAACCTGGATCCATGGCCACATATGTGTCTCCGGCCCATGATAGTGAGTCCTTTCTGGATGTCACCCTGACATGTAGGAGATTAAAGCATGCAGTTACAAATTGGAGAGTAACTGACGAGATTACAAGTGATCATCGGTTGATCTTGTTTGAAATTGCTACTCAAGACCAGCTACCTACTCACGAACCCTCTGCAACCAGATATGGATGCAAGAGGGTAGACTGGAAGGCATTCAATAACATGCTGAAATCGAAAATGGACGAATATCGGTCCAATATGTTGCAAGAGGTTGAAGAAGATGCAGTCCGTCTTAGAGAAGCAGTTATGGCAGTTTGCGATAAGCACATGGAAAAGCTTTCAGGCAAGAACAGAAGACATAGCTGGTGGACGCAAGATCTGCAAGATCAGAGAACAAGACTCAAGTCTCTTCGGAAACGAATGAAGCGGCAGACTGATCAAGAGTTGAAGAGTGCTTCACTCGTGGAATACCGAAGAAACAAGAAAAGTTATACTAAAGCAGTCAGGGGTGCCAAGAGAGCTTCATGGCGGAAAACCGTAACGGAGACCGGAAGTACTGATACATGGGGTCTGATATATAAGATGTGTGCGAACAAACTTAAGCGACCCTTGGAGATACCTTCTCTGTTGGATGAAAATGAGGAACCATCTATAAGGGCAAACTTGCATATGGTGCTACATGAATTGCTCCCGGATGATAGTCCAGAAAATGACACAGAAGACCAGAAGGTCAAGAGAGAAGCAATGATTGCCATTCCCTCTACGGAGGATACGGCCCCATTTAGTGCAGCCGAATTATTGCAGGTTGTTAAGACCCTGAGATTAAAAAAGGCTCCTGGGCACGACAATGTGACATCTGAGATACTTCTTAGAGTCTATGGAGAAGTCCATAAGGATTTGCTAGCACTATATAACAGTGCATTGTTGACGGGGACATTCCCAAGTGACTGGAAGAAGGGAATATTGAAGATTTTATATAAGGGCAATGGTAAGGATCCTGGCCATGTCAAATCATATAGACCCTTGACCATGCTTCCTCTCTTCGGAAAAATCTTGGAAAAGCTTATAACCTTACGCATCACTCAATTCTTGGATGTCCATAATGGACTGAGTGATTTGCAGTATGGATTTCGGAAGGGTAGGAGCACGGAAAAGGCAATTCTGCGAATGATGCAAAAAGTTAACACCATCAACGCACAGTATGTCATGGCTATTACACTGGATATTGCTGGGGCCTTTGATAATGCCTGGTGGCCCCAGATCATGTGGAGGTTGAAGGAGCTAAACTGTCCAAGGAACCTATACAAACTGGTACTTTCCTTTTTTCATGACAGAACATGTGTGTGCACTATGGGATATGTCTCCTGCAATAAGGTACTTACGAAGGGATGCCCCCAAGGATCCGTCTTGGGTCCTCTCTTGTGGAATGTCTTGTTTGATGAACTGCTCAGATTGGAGCTCCCGTATGGGTGTGACATCTTCGGATATGCCGATGATGGCCTGCTTATCATCCCAGGCAATTCAAGACGGCTCCTCGAAGAAAAGGCGGAGGAGGCTCTTACCATTGTCCGAGACTGGACCATGCGGTGCAAGCTTAAGATAGCCCCGGATAAAATGGAGTCTGTTATGCTAAAGGGAAGACTTAGCTCAAATAGACCCCCGGTGATCAGGTACGACGGAAGACCAGTGAAAGCTGTGTCATCTCTGAAGTACCTAGGGGTTTGGTTGGATCAATGTGGTCAATTTAACACACATGCCAAAGAAACGAGCTGCAAGTCAACTATCCTCTTTCATGAAATGCGTTCAGTGGCTCCGGCTGGATGGGGGCTAGTGTATAATACCATGATGAGGATTTATGAAGCCACCTTTATTGCAGTAGTTTGTTATGCTGCAGTGGTCTGGTACCACGCAGCACTACAAGTTCACATCAAGAGAAAATTGCTTACTGCACAAAGAACTGCATTGTTAACTGTGGCTAAGGCGTATCGGACAACATCTACTGAGGCCTTGCAAGTAGTCACGGGAGCAATCCCTATTGACTTACTCCTGAAGGAACGAGGAGAATTGTCATTGCTTGCTACCGGTGGCCCAGTCTCAAAAGGAGACAAGCGGATCGCCAGAGAACTCACTCTTGATGCATGGCAACAACGTTGGGATTCTTCCAACAATGGCAGATATACGTATCGGATACTTCCGAATATTAGAGAACGCCTCAAGAGACGGACTATTCCAGTGGACCATTACTGCACTCAGTATCTTACGGGTCACGGAAATTTCAAGGCTAAATTGTACACCATGAACTTGGTGGACGACCCAATGTGTGCAGTCTGCGGGCTTCCAGATACTGCCATCCATGTTATGTTGGAATGTTCTAAGGTGCATGACATTCGGCAACGTTATGAAGACCTCGCATCAAATTTACAATTGTCCCTCTGGAACATTTCTGGTTTGTTGGCTGATCCAGAGGGTCAAAGAATATGGAAAAATTATTGCAATGAGATTGGCAAGAGATTAGAAGAGTTCGATAGCTGGATGGCAGCAATGGACCTTCAAGAACATCAAGAAGGAGAATAACATCTGCAATTGTGGGGAATAGTTAGACAAGAGACAATAGTTGAAGAATATCAAGACATAGCCCATACTCGGATTTGGTATTTTATTAACTCACAAAAGTGACAACTGTTGATGGAACTAGAATGATTAAGTAAGGGAATTGGAAGCAGGTGTTGGAGAGGGTTGCGGATGCAACAGATGGACTGGATTGGCATTTTATGATAGAACTATGGAAGGAAAAGAAGAGAAACACTTGCTGGCTGTGGAATCGGCGCCCCTGCATGGGTTCGGTGCCGGGTACTAGTAATCGTCCTGTCACCGGGGACATGCGGGGTGATTCCACGTGGATTGATGAGGTAAAAGTTTTATATATCCACCGCCGGTTTATATAATTGTGGACACAAGAAATGCATATATATTTGAAAATTTGACAAAGCTATAACCTGGCTGCAGCGCCGGCGGTGAAAACAGGTTGGATGAGTTATTCTGGTTAATGGCCCTCGAGTGACGAAAATCAAGTCACTCAATGGAAACATGGGAATATAGGCCAAAAATTGGAAAATTAAAGTAGTGCACTTGGTACACCCCTACTGGGGTTTAGTTCCAGGTGGAGGAGGTGGTGAGGCTTGGCCGGGCTTTTGCCCAGAATAACTTGTCAGTTCGGACTCGTCAGTCGGAACCGCCGCTTGTGCTCTGCTAAACACTTCCACCCTTCAATTTGTGAAGAACGCTGGTTCTGGTTACAAAACCCATGGATCTCCGTAAAATTATCTTTAAATTCGTTAACTTTACGGGTACAAAGTTCACTTACTGCGAATATGAATCCAGTACAATAATCTTTGTATGAATGAAAAACCTTCAAAAACTGGTTAGGGCTCACGTAAACACACACTTATTTCTTCCACGTGTAAGTTTAACCTGTTTATACAGAAAGAAAAAAAGAGTTCAGAAGTTGAAATACCGCGTATTTTCTTTGAAGATACAGCTGTTCGAAATAACTAAGAACTCTTCGTTTGAAAGTCCATACATTTACTGTAATTGTTAACAGTGCTGTCAGTCGGAACTGGTGGCTTCCCATCCAATCGGACAGCGGGCTCGAGAGCCCGCGAGTCCTAACTGCCCTGCGTGGGAGCAGCGTTTCGCCAGTCCAAACTGTCAGTCCATCAACTGAGTGTCATGGCAGACATCTTTGTTTATACTCTTTGGTTGCTGTGCTGTTTTTCTAACCAAAAGTGCAACTGCAATTTATTGCAACATCCGAAGTTTATTCCATGTTCTACGATGAAACTATACACAGCCAACGGCAACAGCAACCACAGGACTGGTCGTGTGTGGGGGAGGTTTCAGTTCAGTCTAAATTGACTGTCAAGATTGTTCGTTCCGAACTGAAACTCTGGACTGATGGCGAGTGAAGATGTCGTCAATTCAGTCCAGACTTTCAGTTCTGGCTGAGCAGTCCGAACTGGAGGCTGTGTGGGGGCCTTTGCACACTCCCCGTGATTTTTTTCCAGTCTAAGTTAATCTAAGTGTATGTGTGTGTGGGGGGGGGGGAGGGGTTCAGGTTAGGGGAGGACCTAAGGGTATCTCAGGCCGAAGCCTATACACTATACCATGCGGGGTATTAATCATGCATAACAAGGGCGCGTGCATCGTGTGCTTGTTTGGGGTTCATTGGCCAGTCATGGCTGCGATTGTCGTCATGGCTGGCGCCCCTTTGGTTCCCTAGCCTAAAGCTAACTAATGTGACCCGGGTAAAACCTGCACAGACACAGGGAAAACACTGGGCCGGAACATGCGGGGATCAAATAAAAATGCATTAAAGCAAGCAAGACAACTACTGGACAAGAGGGGAAAAGGTCCGGGCAAGAAGAGTTGTACGGCGCAGAAAGATTCTGCACCTTCTTCGAGAGAGTCCATGAGTAGGATCCGGAAAAATTCGCGGGTTCACTGACCTGTAGGATAAACTCCATAGTTCTACGTACACTCGGTCAAATGTCACCCCCTCATTGGCTGCTGTCTTGTGAGACGTCCCTCGGTTGCAGCCTGTGATTCGCATAAAGTCTTAGGTTGGGAGTTTCTCATTGGCCCAGAGACATCCAGGTGAGTTGTGAGCCAATAGCAGAGGCAGCACTGAGGTATAACTATTTGTATTTTAGCCTATCGCGAAATGAATTCGCGAATTTTTCCGGTCTCTATCCACGAGTCCTCTTGCTTCCCACAGGACGCTGCGCTGGTCGGACAAGCATTTCGCCCAGTCGCTCGTCCTCCCGTCGTGCGCAACGACGAGCACTGACGAACCCTTGTAAACTACAACATCTCCACGGCCGTCGACACAAAGATTGCACGTCCGTAACAAGCGAGATCCCGCGCAGGTCTCGACGAAAGCTTCCACGAGATAAGCGTCAAGCCAACGTGCGAACAAGCGAGGTTCTGTAGGTTTTCCGTTGTTTTCAGAACGGGAAGCCTAAGATACACAACAAGTTCTGTCCCTGCCCGAACACGCCCGAATATTCACCTTCTGCCAACCTCGGGATTTGTTTTATTTTTGCGCAGGAAAAATGAATTCAAATATTTAAAGTGGTCGGTTAGGTTAGCTCCATTAAAACACTTTAAAACACTATGGACGGTTAGTTATGTTAGTATAGCTACATTTAAATAAACAGAGAAATATAAATATATATAAATAAACCCGAGGTTGGCCGAAGGTGAATATTCGGGCATGTTCGGGCAGGGACAGAACTTGATGGGCATCTTAGGCTTCCATTTCAGAACACCTCACAATATTCCACTCACAGCTCCCGCAACTAGCCCATTCGTGAAAATGATTCCAACTTATAGTATTACATTTGTAAGTCACTGGTGATCGTTTTCCAGTAAGTATTATCTACGAAATACAAAAACTAAATTATTTCTCCGCGAGGGGCTAAATACGTATGTTGTTATGGATATTTTTGTGTTTACTGCACAAGAATATTGAAAAAATGACCGTGGCAGCTTTACAACTTTGACGTGCAACGACTAACAATCTTAGGAAGGATTAAATATTAAAAATTTTCGCATGACAAAGTTACACTCTCAACAGACATACATTTTCACTAGCTATTCAAATAACTGTTCGTATGGATTTTATTATTATTATTATTATTATTATTATTATTATTATTGGTAGCGTTATACGACCACCACAAGAAAGACTCAGATTTGCTTCCCGGGAAAATAAATCGCATCCAAAATGTTACGTGATCAGTATAAAAAAAATTCCGGACTTGTTTATTCATCCACGATTTTGCACTGTTAGATAATTTTTGTTTGAAAAGTTGACTTCACAATTGTAAATAAATATAACGAGTTGAAAAAAATAAAATGTGAGCGAATCTTACAGTACTCGTCATCTGACCTCGGTAAATAGCAAATTAATGTGTTCTCATGTTGCAAATAAACACGGACACGAAATTTAACGTATAATTATTTGAAATAATGCTGAACGTGATAAATATACGAAGAGTGTTATTTTCGGGAACAACTGTAAACATTTTTCTTCTTTGAAAAACCTAACAAGATGCTACTATTGATTTCTCAGGGCTAGCCGAACAACAGGAGTACCGAACCTGTGACATTTTCCCCTAGACCAGAATTATCATCGCCTGCTTTTTTAAAGATATACTCCGTTTGGTGCATTGAGAGTGAACTTTTATAATGCACCATAAATACAATGAAATAAGTTAGCATTACACTACGAAAATTTAATTTAAAATTACCATAGGTTAAAAAAAATTATTTTTCCCGTCACTCAAAATATGTCCTTTTTTTTTTTTTCCCCGCGCGTCCAATCCTCCCGCCCCTCAGAAAAGCTTGCGCTCGGGACAAATGCCCGGTTGGCCCGGGTGTAAATCGGGGCGTGACTACATACATGAGCTATTGTTTAAAGATTGTAAATAACTTGGTTTGAAGGGCCTCGCGAAGCGTGTGCAGCCGAGTCCAGAACGAGATGTCAACGTCTTTTTTTTTTTTTTTTTTTTAATTCCCCCTTTCCTCACCCCAATAGCTTTTGTCCGGAGCAGGCATTACTAATAAAAGTAGTGGAAGTAATAACGGACAGAGTTTTTTTTTGTCGCGCTGGAAAGTCGCGGAAGTGCGCCCAGCCGCGATGCACTTTGTGCCCCCCCTCCCCCCCCAGCTGGTGGTAAGGGAGGGGGGTGAATGCTGATGTGCCCGCCGCTGCTACAGAAACAACACACAGGGCGCAGCCGAGCGCTAACATTTAATTGCTTCCGGCGCGCCGCTCATCAAGTCTGAGGGAAATATTTCGCGACCAGCCCCCCTTGGAGGCTGGCCGCTAACGAAGATGAACATGATAATGGCGAGTGGGGGGGTCGCGATTTGCGGGCGGGGAGAAGGGGAGGGTAAGGGGTTGCCACCACCCGCCGTCTATCAGGACTCCTGAACACCACAGGGTCTTCCCTGAGATAATAGAGTCCTCCGTTCCCTCTCGAAGGACGTCGGGACCTTACATCCGAGGTTTATCTGTACCTACCGTATCACTGCGCAGGTCTCGACAAGTCAGGGTCTATAAGTAGAGACCAAAAAAATTCGCGAATTAATTTCGCGATAGGATAAAATACAAATAGTTATACCTCAGTGCTGCCTCTGCTATTGGCTCACAACACACCTGGATGACTCTGGGCCAATGAGAAACACCCAACCTAAGACTTTATCGAATCACAGGCTGCTACGTTGGGACGTCTCACAAGACAGCAGCCAATGAGTGGGTGACATTTGACCGAGTGTACGTATAACTATGGAGTTCATCCTACAGGTCATTGAACCCGCGAATTTTTCCGGTCCCTAACTATAAGGGGTGTATCTGTGTCAGCGACGCTCGCTGGTGCTTCCAGGCGCGGTGTCTACTCTGGACTGGCGAGCAGTCTTCTCGTCGTGCATATGAGCGGTGACCGTAACATTGAGTGCTTTCAATATTCTTTACCGGGCGTTTCGTGCCTGAAAAATTATTCTGAAAACACGCGTTTCACACTGGCATATCTCGACCAGTGCGTAATTTTCTTATGAAGCTCTGCAACACCATATGCGTGCCCAGGTATGCGTGGCCCTTAAGAGATATCGGTACTTTCCACACTGGACTTTTACAGACATAGTCTGACTACGTTCTATAAAGAAGTTTTTAAGTATCTAACCTCATCATTTACCTACAGTTATTTTTGTCACAACAGTAAACTAATCAAAATAAATGTATATATATACCTATTTTTTTCACTTTCATTTCACAAGAGAAATAATTGATGTCGCTCAAAGCTTTGAATATATATACTGTATAGAAGTCGCCAGCCCAGGTTAAAATTTCTAATACGGTTTTGAGGTAGTTGGTTAATTCACCGCCGCAATCGCCACCATCTCTAGGGCATCGAATGGTGGTGGTCCCTAGCGGACAAGTGTCGAACTCTTCAAACACCCCTTCCCCCTCCCGTTGAACGACGTTGAGCTGCAGTGAATGTTGGGTTGGGGGTGCGGGGAATTACAGCGGGCGACAGCGCTGCGCTCTAACGTGTAAATAACAACTAAGACGATACAGGGCGTTACGGCAGCGCACTGCAGCGGTGAAGTTCCCAAGCTGCTCATCATAAGCTTCTGAAAAACGTAGAGTAAATCCTATCCACTCGCGACTTCTATACATTATATATATTCAAAGCTCAAAGTGAACTGGTTCCAGAAAATCTGTTAGGGGGATTATGTAAGCCAAGATGAGCTTGGATTTTAATTTTTGCACCTGTCAAGTAATTTACAAAGGGGTTTAAAAAGTACTCGCTGGAGAGGATCTCTCCACTTCGACCTGTTATCACCGCAGATCCGACCAACGGAGACGACAAGAAGCCTGCAGACGAGCGGTCAGTTGGGAAGCGACGAGCTGAGGAAGGGAAGGGTTGCTCTGTCCGGAACTTGGAGGGCGGGTCTGTGCCATCTCTACGACCTCGTCAGCTCACAGCCGTTTTTTCTCTCTCCCCACTCTGGTACATAGAGGGCTGTGGGGGCTGTAAGTAAAAAGTTAAAGTTAAAATGGCGGGCATTGAAATGTTCAAGCCAATAGAAAAAAGTTAAGGAAAAAAAATACAAAAATATTTGTTTAAGTTAAATAAAAAAAACGTGTTTACGAGCTTGAACATTTCAATGCCCGCCATTTTACTTTAACATCCCCTCGCAGCCCCCACAGCCCTCTACCGGTGTGGGGGAGAGAAGAAAAAAAATTGGTTGTCTGTAAAGTCGGTTTACGGACGATAGTTTAAAGTGACAACGTCATAACAAAACATTGATGAAATGATTGCATATTTTTATGAATAAAATTGAATAATTTTTATTCAATTATCACTATTTTGTATGGATATAAAGAAGGAGTGAAATGAAATCTACAAATTAATTGATAAATTTACTTTTATTTGCACTCATTAATCCAAATATGTTTATTACTTTAACGAAGAGATTATTTTAACTATGTATAACTTTTATACATGTTTGCTATTTAACTTCTTCCAATAAGTGCTATTCTGTTAAGGATAGGACGATGATAGTAAAAGTAGGAAACGAATGGGAGTGTTTCAAGTTTAATGTGCCTCGAAACAGTCATATCGATGGTTGTTCCAATCGAGTGGAAGAGATATAGATGCGGCGCAAGCGTACAATGAGCTTAACGGGACACAGCGAAACGGGACTATGCGTAACGGGACAATGAGTCATCCTTTTTCGTGCGTGCAGCCGGCGTTCATCGATTTATTAGACTTTGTCACGTCAAAAAAAAGGTTGTGAGCTGACGAGGTCGTAGAGATGGGGTGTCGTGTCTGGCCGGGAACTGTGAACCACGAGCCCTGGTGGCCACAGAGTAGCAGACAGGCCTGCCTCCAGACGCCCACAAGTTGTCGCCTGCAAGTTGAAGTGTCAGTTGCGTGAGGCAACATGACCACCCTCTCACACCAACACATGCTCATTCCAGTAGGCATTCTTTCCTTTGGTAGCACATGTACTTGTGTTTATACACCTATTTGTTGTGATTTGAAATTTTATATATTTTTGAACCAATTAAACATTTTAACAAACTACAAATTATTTGCTCTTTTAAAAATAAGATTAAAAATTATAATTTTTTGTTTTGTTTATTTGTTAATAATGTTCGCAGGCTTTCGCGGCCATTGTCTGAAGTAGCTTGGCTTCTGGGTTGTAGCCGTGTCCTTGGCAGATAATTCACCGACGTTTCGGTCGACATTGCAGTCGCCATCATCAGGGAGCAGTTACCTACTGAGTAGGACACGGCTACAACCCAGAAGCCAAGCTACTACTTGTTTATTTGTTTTTTTTATTGTTTGTATTTTTGTTATTTTTTTTGTAATATTTTATTACTTTTTTATTATATGTATATCATATTATACATAAAATACAGCACGTAGCATAGAGCGACTAGCGCGCACAAGCTTGCTCTTACGAGTTTTCCTCTCCTGGAAAACTTGTGATTGAGTAAATAGTATAAAATAAGAAAACAAATAATAATTATTTTACCAGGAATGTTTATTTTCAGCATAAATTTCGTTACGATTTCAGTTCACTTCTGTGTTTTTTTATTTAAACTCATTAGATGACGAATTAGACCACAACATCTTTCTTCAAGATAATTACAATTAATAAACTTGTAAATGCAACCTACCTTAGATGTGAACTAGGTAGAAAATTAATATTAAACAGTTGTCAGCTACAAGTCTGCAAGCGACAATTATTGTCAAAAACACAGGGTATTTTTTTTTAGTGGCCTACAAGTGAAAAACTCGTTGAATTGTGAAAATTTACTTTACATAAACAAGTTTCCAAGAGTGCTTTTCCGAAATACTTACGACGGGATGTTTTCACAGACTAGTAAAACGTCACCTGTTAGTTAGAGCTTGTTTCTCTTGTGAACCGGGCTGCAGGCTTCTGTGAGCCCCAGGCTCTGGTGCACTGCGCTCCAGTCCAACAGCAAGCTGGGCACACAGGAACACGTTGAAACGCATTGTTTATAACGTTCTGCAGTGAGACTATACCGTGCTGGTACCGAAGATTTGATTTCCGCTAACTTGTAAATATACAACTGAACTGTGTTCTACCCAGTGGCGCAAAAACAGGGGGGAGGGGGGGCAAGGGTATTTTGCTCCCTCTCTGAAACCTTGAAGTGGGGGCAAGGGTATTTTGCCCCCCCCCCTCTGAAACCTTGAAGTGGGGGCAAACGGGGCAAATAAAGTGCTGTGTAATCAATTTTTAGATGATAAAACTGCTTAAATAGAACCATTTTCCACCTTGAAATACAAATTTTCCCGGGGGAGGACCCCCCCCCCCCCCCCCGCTTCAATAGGGCGGATCGATGATTCTTTATAAAAAGGTATATTGCCCTCCCTTTGGAAATTTAGTTGTTGCGCCCCTGGTTCTACCCCCTCCCCCCTAAATGTAACAACTTTGTTGCATTGCTACCCAAATGGGCACAGGGTTTCCAGTTGATGTTACTTCTGCTTTTATTTTTTGGGCGTGCGTTTTGAGGTAGGGATGGGGTGATAAACGAGAGGCGATCAAACAAAATATACTGTGGATGAATTTTCATAGCAGCAACTGCTGATGCTACGTGTATTTGAAGTAATCAGCCCGATAGCCTGGTCCGTTGAGATCGGTCAGTGTCAGGTTGGAACAGGTTGAGACTTGTCCAGAGCCGTGTGTGTCTGTGTCTGTGTCTGTGTCAGACCCACCACATCATTCTGTGGGCCTCGTTGCTAGAAGTCATGATGCCCCCCCCCCTTCCTCTTTACTAACAAAGATATAAAAAATTGGGCCTTTATGTATATTGTTTTAGTTGTATTAATTTATAACCTTATCACAATTATTTTTCAACACAGTACATTAAAACTAGTTTTAAGTCAATCTTTAGATTGTCAAAATGAATTTATTTTGAATAATGGCAAATACATGAGTGTAAGTGTTCTGCACTGTCAACATGGTGTCACGTCAGATGGTGGTGGTTTTGTTACTCACAGTTGTATATTCAGACACGTTCTGTACGCACAGAATATTCCGAATCATATTACTCTCGTGTAATATTTCATAGGTAGGGACCGGAAAAATTCGCGGTTTCAGTAGCCTTCAGGATAGACTCCTGTACACTTGTGCAAATAACGTCAGTTCATTGGCTGCTGACTTGTGAGTCTTCTCAGCTGGTTTGTCTGTGATTCGCTCCTTCTTTGGTTGAGGGTTTATAATTGGTTGAGTTTCGTACAGATGAACAGTAAGCCAAGAGAAAAATCATCTAAAAGGTATATATGTATTTGACTTCTAGCCTATCGCCGAATGAATCCGCGAATTTTTCCGGTCTATATTCGTAGGTAACTAAAATTAGGCCTAACTGTTTCATTGTTTTCTATGATTTATTTCAAATTGTATACTTTTTTTGTTTTAATTTTTCTTTCTTTCCTTCGAGGGCCCCCCTAGGCCCACGGGCCCCGTTGCCGTAGCAACGGCAGCACCGGCCATGAGGGGGCCCTGGGCTGTTCAGTGTCCGTCGCGGATCTTGGCGTGGACGACGAGTGACGCGCCATCATTCAAGTCTTGCTCGCGGCTTCCTTCTTCATCTCAACGCGCCGCGCCGCACCTCGCTTCTGTGGCACACGATGATCTCGGCCGAATAATTACACTCGTGTAATCGACACTAGGACAAAAATGCGCGTCGCCAGTCAAGGAGAGTATTTTGAAGGATTTCATGTAAACTTAATTACTGTTGTTCGTAATAAAATTATTCACCGTGTGTTTTTTTGACGTGATAACGTCTTATAAATACGATGAACGACGGCTGCACGCACGAAAAAAAATTGTCACGTTCCGCCTGAGCCGAGCGTGCAAGAACCGGCCAACCACGTTGCGAGAAAATCTTCTAAGTATAATATCAAACAGATTAAGGCGGAGATTTTTTAACTAATTGTTCGTGATTATATTTAAATTAAAATTTGCAAAAACTGTAAATAATATTTGAAAATTAAAAAAAAAATTATGCAATTTTTGATCAATTTTTTTCGTATGACGTTATCGCATAAAATTATCGTCCGTAAACCGACTTTACAGACAACCCCCCCCCCCTTTTTTTTTTAAAACACTCACTTCGAGTACACCCCCCTCCCGGACAACTGAATCCTAAAAAACAAATCTCTAGTTCCTGTAAGTATCTCGGAAGCAAAGAGCGGGTAAAGCTGGCGGGCTGGAGGAGTCTCTTAGGGGGGGGGGGAGGGGGCGTGCTCCTTGGAGCGCTGTTGCCCCGCGAGGCGCTGCAGTTGCCCGGTGCAGGGGGGAGGTGGTGGGGGGAGGGGCAGGCAGCCCTGTAATCTGGAGGTGCCGAGAGCGAGTGGCAGGCAGGCCGGAGTGTTTGAGCTGCCCGCCGCCAGACACGGCCAGACCTCCACACCCCAGCCGGTCGCAGTCCGTGCAAGCTCGGCTGAGCTGCGCGACCTCCCATTTCAGGGCAACATTTCTTATTCACAGCAATCACTAGAGACCTGGAAAATTCGCGGATTCATTTCGAGATAGGATAGAGTCCAAATACTTTTGACATTATTTTGCTTCAGTGATTGGGCCACAGTTTATCTAAAGGATTCTGGACCAATGAATAATCTTTAACAGAAGAATTAGCGAATCACGATCATTCCAGTCAACAGGTGTTATGAGTTGGTAAACCAATCAGCAGATGTAATTTGCACGAGTGCGTAGAGGATCTTGGAGTCTATCCTTTAGGGATTTGAAATCGCGAATTTTACAGGTCTCTAGTAATCACAGATATAGGGATACTTGTAGACTTTTTAAATTGTTAGAGACCTGAAAAATTCGCGAGTTCATTTCGCGATAGACTGACATCCAAAAATGTAGCTATAACTTCGTACAGCTTCTGCGATTGTCCCACATTTTATCTCGGGGAACTTAAACGGGCCAATGGAAAAAACATAAACCAAGAAAGTGCCGAATCATGGACAAATTGTTTGAGACGATTTACGAATCAGCAGCTAATGAACAGGTGTCATTACCCCGAGTTTGTTAAGTACTGTGGAGTCTATCCTGGAGGTCAATGGACCCGCGAATTTTTCCGATCCCTATCAATTGTTCAACTTTCACGAAATGAAATAATATATACAGCGCATACTTCTTTGCATAATTAGCCGCCAAAGTTACATTTTTAACGTTTTTTTTGTGTTGTACAAATAAGGCGAATTTAATTTATTGCAAAACTGAAACTTTTGTTTAGGTTTAACTGCAATGCCACTGGCTACTTCAAGAAATGGTTGTTTCCATTTCTTTCAGAAAATATTAATTAATTTTAGTTGGCATTTAAATATTCTCAAATTTTGTTACGATTTTGACAGCCAAGAAACATGAAACGAGTTTAGTGATAGAAATTCCAACTATTTCTTGAAGTATCCAGTGGCATTGCAGTTAAACCTTAAAAAAGTTTCAGTTCTGCAATAAATTAAATTCTCCTTATTTGTACAACCCGAAAACGTTAAAAATGTAACTTTGGCAGCTGATTATGCAAAAAGTATGCGCTGAATATATTTTTAATTTCGTGAAAGTTAAACAACTGAAAAAGTCTACAAGTTGATCAGTGATTAATATACCTAAATATAAAATCATGACCTGAAATGGGAGGCACCTCCTTACATTCCTTCAGGCGCCTCATCGACTAGGTAGCTATTCAAGAGGCGCGCGCACCACGCAACGGTAATACTTGACAGAACGAATGAAGTCTACATTCACATAAACATAATATATAGGTATGTAATACGTGCTTTTAAACCACGTACTTTAGTGATTGATGTCGAATACAGGTCCTTATAACTAAAAAAAAAAAAAAAAAAAAAAAAAACATTTATTTGTCAATATTAGTGATATAAATGATATTTATACCCTTTGGTCAAGTGTACCTATTGACGTAAGTAAAGTTATGTTCCCGTATGTATAATTTATTTTCATAATAATTGTTAAAAAATGAATTCAGCATAGTTTATTGATTTAGATTATTAATTAAAATTCATCTCGATTTTTTACTAAATTAAATAACGAATTTTATACACATGTTTATATAACTAATGAATACTCAGTATTCATTTGATTCTTTTCAATTTAACTGAAATTGTACTTTACCAATAAAATTTATAATATCACTCCAGCCCTTTTATTATTTTATTTCTATTTATTATTTGAATACAAAATTAAGTTAGTTATTTTTATCATACCAAGTAGGTAAGTATAACTTCTAACGTGACTACATAGGTACACAAACCCATTTTTAATCTATTGGCAAATTGAGGACTGTATAAGTGTCTACATTCCCAATTATGAAATTTGGATTAAGTAATTGTAATCCACTGGCAGCCAAATTTAGTATATAGTAGCTAAATATATTTTGTTTTACTGCAAAACCATATTTCTTTCTGAGTCCATAAATTAATAACATTTAAAGTGCACTGACATACCTACAACAGTAAAAAAAACATTATCTCTAAAACACCACCTCAACAACATCATAATTTTTTTGTAAAATTGTGTTTTATTTGCAAACAAACACTACTAAATCTTGCCCAACATATTATCAATATTTTTTTAACTGCAACGATTGTTTTATACTATGTATGGTCCAGTGTCCCAAATTGAAGAAATGTTTAGATGTTTAAAACTAGAATTGTTACTAGAAATGGTCAGTCATTTTGGTCAGATAATCACAAGACTCTTATCTTGATTCTTGCCTCGAGTATTTCAGGTTGTGCGAATATTCTGTAATATTACATTAGTAAAAGGTTTTGGTTGATGACTTGGTTATCTGTTTTGTGATCCTTAGGTACATGAGAATTTTATACGTGTCATATTGTGAGCCATATTAAATGTAATTATTATAAAAATAACTTATATTTAAAAAAAAAAGATTGCTTCGGAGTTACTTGAAAGCTTCAAACTTACGTGCAGACTTTTTGTTTAGCTCATTAAAAGATGACCCCGACATTTTATTGTAAGAGTCAAACGAAATGTTTGTTCTGGAAACTAAAATATTTCTCATTCAGAATAACTTAAAAAAAATTCTCATTTTAGTTTTTTTTTAAAATCGAATGCACTTTAACGAACTTAATATAACTGACAATCATGTAGCTGAGTATATGTTTCCTAAATGTTATCCGAAGCAGTCACTGGCATAATAATGTTCAGTAGTTTTGCAATAACGGACGCATTAATAAAAATATACAATTTAAGTTATCTCAAATCATCGAAAAACTCTGGTTTCCAGAATTTTGGGAAAATCTATCGTTTTTTTATTGTAGGTTGATATCCTAACACTAGAGAGTTTTATGACAAACACTACATACAAACGGTTCGTTCAAAGTTGTAAACAATTTCATTACGAGATCTCAGGTTGAAATATATATTTACCTGAAGCGTTCTTAACAGAATTAAATAAACAATTATTGAATCGATAAAACAATCGATTAACAAATAAATACAGCCAACAATTGAGGAAATTACATGCTTAATTCACGAACCTGACGGTGTTGTTATTATTATTTCTTTAGTACCTTTAGTTACGCGTATGTATACACACGAGTAGGAATAAGTACCAGGCATAATGTTCGCGGAAGTATGTTGCTTCATAAACGACCATTCTATCGATATCCTTTGTAACTAACAGTTTGCCGTCCGATTGGCTTACGTTTCACAGGCGGCGGAAAGCCTGCCACGGTAAACGGCAATGTTTTTTTTTGTTTTGGGAAGGGGGGGGGGGGTGGTAAGGGTCTCTCAGAAGGGGAGGGGGGAAGAGAAGACGGCCGGAGATGGGCATCTCCAGAGATGACGCAGGCGGCCTGCTCAATTAATGACTGCGCCCGTCATCCCGCCCTCCCTAGGTGTTGTCTCTAGCGCCGCCACTGGATTTGCTTTGGCTACCGCACCGCCGACAGGCTCGGTGCTAGAACCGCACAACTCGCACTCCGAGCTCTGTCCCAGCATCGTGATGTGCGGTCATCCACCATTCATCTTCCATTCTGTTGTATGTAGCTCTTTTGTGGAGATCACCATCTACAGGCGCTGAGTGATACTGTGGACTTATAAGTATTTGTTATTTAAGCACTTAGGATGGGCTGGGCTATGTTAAATAAGTTACCCTGGGTTGAATTAAGTTACCTAATTTCAGTTCGATCTCAGTTGAGTTAAGTTAGTTTGGGATATGATGTTATCAATTATCCGTTCAGCTACTGACTAAAATATACTAAAATACGGCTTTGAGTGATACTGTGGACTTCTAAGTTTATGTTCTTTAATCACTTAGGATGGGCTGGGCTAAGTTAAATTAGTTACCCTGGGTTGAATTAAGTTACCTAATTTTTAAGTTCGATCTCAGTTGAGTTACGTTAGTTTGGGATATGATCTTAAAAACTATCTGTTCAGCTATTGACTAAAATACACTAAAATACGGTTTTGAGTGATACTGTGGACTTCTAAGTTTATGTTATTTAATCACTTAGGATGGACTGGGCTATGTTAAATTAGTTACCCTGGGTTGAATTAAGTTACCTAATTTCAGTTCGATCTCAGTTGAGTTAAGTTAGTTTGGGATATGATGTTATCAATTATCCGTTCAGCTACTGACTAAAATATACTAAAATACGGCTTTGAGTGATACTGTGGACTTCTAAGTTTATGTTCTTTAATCACTTAGGATGGGCTGGGCTAAGTTAAATTAGTTACCCTGGGTTGAATTAAGTTACCTAATTTTTAAGTTCGATCTCAGTTGAGTTACGTTAGTTTGGGATATGATCTTAAAAACTATCCGTTCAGCTACAACTGACTAAAATATAGGTACTAAAATACGCGAAAGTATTTTACATATTTCAATGCAAGGTCGTATAAACGTTTCTTTTACATTCATTTAACACAGACGGAAAATCTGAAAACAAACAGCCATGTGGTGACATGTCTTTAAAGACTTATTTTTAAAGCAGTCAAACTTGAATTATTTTCTTATGAAGACATACTAACGCGCTGGCCGTTATTTTAAAAAAAAAAACTTGCTACTGAAGACCCGACCTCACCGGCCGTGTTCAGTAACATCTCTTCACGAACATTGTCTAGAACTCTAGATATTATACGTATTTCGTTTTGAATTGCGTTTCCAGACACGTGCAACAAGGTATACCTACATTCTTTTTAAAACGCCAGGCTTTTGATATACAGCTTACAGAAGGTCTGTTTTAAAGTAAGTATTAAAAAAAATCGTAACTTGAAATAGGTAACGACTGTGAAAGTTTTTTTAGCAACTTCAGGTACGCGCGTGTGTGTGTGTGTGTGGGGGGGGGGGGGGGGTTGGCGTAAAAATTTATGTGATAAGTTAATTAGCTTAATAGGTATACCTAAATAATTAATTTTTTTAGTTTTCGAAAAGGCCTACAGTGTAGTTTACATAAGTTTTATTTTTATAATTTATATTAGTTTTTGTTCTTGTTTTATTTATTTTTAAATTTTACATTTTATATTTGTATTGTGTACTACTTCTGTGTAAGAAACGAGACTAACATTAAAGAGCACATATTGAATAAAAAATTTAATTAATAATTATACATTTTTTTCCTGTAGTTTTAATTGTGAACTATTTTCTTAGTTTAGTCTTGTTTTTAACTGATCAACTCTGTGTTTTACTATTTAATGTTTTTATTTGTGTCAGTAATGAATCATTATTTTAATCTGTGGTTAAGTGTAAGACAAGCTGAGGTACACGCCACGTGTAAAAAAAAAAGATAAATAATTAGGGACAGGAAAAATTCGCGGGTTCAATGACCTGTAGGATGAACTCCAATGTTCTACGTACACTCGGTCAAAAGCCACCCACTCATTCGCTGCTGTCTTGTGAGACGTTCCTGCGTAGCAGCTTGTGATTCGATAAAGCTTTGGTTGGATGTTTCTCATTGGCCCAGAGTCATCCAGGTGAGTTGTGAGCCGATAGCAGAGGCAACACTGAGGTATAACTATTTGTATCTTAGCCTATCGCGTAATGAACTCGCGAATTTTTCCGGTCTCTAGTTATAGGAAGCAGCACTTTATACTTATAGCCGCGATCTGTAAAAATAAAAATAAGTATGGTACTTTTCCTCCTGTTTTGACGTGGGAGGTGGGTTGACGGAAGACTGCCATACTGGAAGACTACCATACTGGAAAACTGCCAAACTGAATATGCTACATTCCTATATAACCTATTTGCATTGTCTATTTATTAGACGATCGATCAGTAATGCACTTTTTATTATAAACATTTTGTTACCATTTTGGTTGGTTCAGACATAATGACTCGGTTTGGATTAAGAAGTCTCTATAAATAAATAACGCTCGTGTAGGAGTGTGGCCTCCTCCCGCAGTCTGCCATCGAGCGCCCCGCTCCCGGGCGCTGCATGCCGAGAGAGCGGCTCGCGGGTCGCAGGTAGGCGGCCTGTGACAGCGACCGGCGCATTCCTGCCCGTCTGGCCCGCCGCATACCTCCACCCCCCTGTCCCCTGGGGCGGTGGTATCGCCCACAATTAGATGCCCTCTCTCCCTCGCGGCCGCTGGGACAAAATGGCGGCCAATTTGGGGAGGCGATGCCATTACAATCGCTTTTCGTTTGTTTGTGGAGCGGCGCTGCCATGACTCGCGGTTTCCCCTCCCCCCTCCCCCCATCCCACCGACACCCGGCCGTGTTGCCAATGCCGACACACGGCGTGGCTCCACGGAACAGGCTTCCATCACATCAAGGCGAGTTCTCCAGACCGATATCTGGAGTCACGTCAGGTGCCTACTGTGTTCTTAATTTTTTTTCAAGTGAAAACTGCTATGGGAAGGTTTGGATAGGGAGTAAATTCATTTAAGTCGTCATCGGGTCGTGACCACAACGCCGAAATATCACAACGCCGAACGTACAATAACGCCGAATACCATAACGCCGAATGCCAAATTGACCGCAACGCCGACAGCTAGAAAACTGCTGTGTAACACAACGCCGAAATACAGTAACGCCGAAAAATGTACCACAACCTAACCTAACCTAGGCTAGCCTAACCTAGCCTAAACTAACCAACCTTACCTTACCTAACCTAACCTTTGTGGCAGTCCTGCAATGACATTTTTTGGGGTTAATGTATTTCGGCGTTGTGGTAATTCGGCGTTGTGGTACACAGCAGTTTTCCAGCTGTCGGCGTTGTAGTCAATTTGGCATTCGGCGTTATGGTTTTCGGCGTTATTGTACGTTCGGCGTTGTGGTGCGTCCCCGTCGTCATCGACACGGTCACGTGACGTCAGCTGTGAATGTGTGTATATATATATATATATATATATATATATATATATATATATATATATATATATATATATATATACACACACACACTCAGTGTGGTGCGCGCGCAGCCAGTACACATAACACAGGTCGACAAGTAATGCACACGACATATACCAATACATAGGGACACCTGTATTTCGCGAATACATTTCGTGTCAAGGTATTTCACATAATACTGTAGCTTTTCTCCTGTGGTTATTGGCTGAGGTCGGTGAGAGGTGTCGTCCCGCTCTTGACGGGGCAATAATAATGTGGTCACCGTACTGCTGCACCCTCACAATTTGTCATGACTCTTAGAAAAAGCTACAGTATTTTGTGAAATACCTTGACATGAAATGAAATCGCGAAATACAGGTGTCCCTACCAATACATATCTTATAAATACGCGTATTCAGTCCCTCTACATAAGTGCTGTGCATTATGTGAATCGAATGTGTGTATGCAGTAAAAGGTGAGTATAAAATACATTAATATTCTCATATAGACATATAGTTTAAATAACGAAGAAAACGGAGTCTTTTCAGCAAGATAACATAAAAATCAAGAACATCATTTTTTTTGAATACCTACAATTACTATGCAATTCCCTTTTTTATAGTAATTTTGGAGTTATTTTACTAAAGTGATAAAACAAATTTGTTGTGTGATAATATTTTTTCGTAAAAATTGCCAAAAAGTCTTTGATTTTTATCAAAAAATATTTTATGTTACACAGTTATCTTTAGTATTTCTTATTTAAATTGTATTTGTATTTTATTAATTCCTTTATTAATATTAATCATAGTTACTTTATTTACAAGTTTTAATTTAAGATCAAACAATTAATTTTGGTATCCAAAAATAACAACTGTTTGTTTATAGTTTTAAGTTTTCACTTCTGTCGGCAGTACTCATGACTGCTTTGAAATTTTTTATTATTTTTACTTCGAATTCTAATTTATTTAACCAATTATGCTGAATTGATATGATGGCAAAGATGGTCATCACAGAATGACTGGAGTAAGATCCTAGATTTCTTTTAGAGGGCCAGATATTATTTTTGAAACTTATCTGCGGGCCTGACACAAAAGAATAATTGATATTAAATATCTTAAAACCGATTTTTTAACGTCATTTTATTCCGTACGATAACCAATAAATACAATATGGTAAAGATAAGAAACAAATTATCTTTAAAAATAGTGTTTAGCGTAGAAAAAATAACAAACCTTTAAATGTAAGAAAAATAACCATGTTTGGAAAATTTTAATTTTTTTTCCTCTAAGTATATTTTTGTGAGAATATTGTGGTTTTCTAAGAGTGTTTATGAATGTGCAAAAAAAGCCAGCTCACACCTAACGGTACACCTCATGACTAGAGACCGGAAAAATTCGCGGATTCAATTAGGCCTACTTCTAGGATAGCCTCCATTATCCTCTGCATTTCTCAAGCAAACAAGTGTTTTCATTGGGTGCTAACTTGTGAGGCGTATCCAATAGGTAGCTTGTGATTCGATGATTCTTTGGTCGATAAACTCTCATTGGCCCAAAGAGCTCAAGTTAAAACTGCGAGCCAATAGAAAAAAAACCAGCAGAATTTTACACGTGTTTGGATTTCAGACTATCACGAAATTAATCCGCGAATTTTTCCGGTCTCTACTCATGACATTTCTTTGTTGGAAGATTGTTAAGTCGGGCCGCGAGAATCACGTTGAGGACCGAGTGTGGCCCGCGACTACCACTATAAGTAGGGACTGGAAAAATTCGCGGTTTCAATGACCACTAGGATAGACTCCACGATTCTCTATGTACTCGGGCAACTATCACCTGGTCATTGGCTACCGACTCGGGACACCTGTTTACTGCGATTCTTATGATTCGATATTTCTTTTGTTGAGTGTTTGCCATTGGCTCAGAGTCCTTCAGGTAAATTGCGGTCCAATCACTGACGCAGCATTAAGCTAAACGATTTTGGATTCCAGCCTATCTCGAAAGGAATCCGCGAATTTTTCCGGTCTCTAACTATAAGACAGTTCGTGTGCCACGTGAGAGCGCCACTGATGGCTGTGTTACCAGTTCACCGTTTGGTCAGCACAAGCCAAGAGAGCGGACAGTTGGGTCTGTTTTTATACAGATCTAGTCAGAATCACTGTAATAGCTTACGGAAACACACATACACTATTGCTATGGTTAGAGACCGGAAAAATACGCGGATTTGTTTCGCGTTATGTTAGGATCAAAACAGCTGTACCTTCATGTTACTTCTGTGATTGGCTCACAGTTTATGTTAAGGACTTTGAGCCAGTGAAAAACCCTTCAACCAAAGAAGTATCGAATCGGAAGCATTCTCGTTGACATGTCTCAGAAGTAATTAGCATGTGGCATTTGCCCGAATATGTAGGGAATCGTGGAGTCTATCCTAGAGGTCATTGAACTCGAGAATATTTCCAGTCCCTAGCTATGGTTCATCGGGAATGATGTAGCTTTATAGCTGATGTGTAACATCTTAGATGTCGGCATTTGGTTGGGAGTAGTTTCGCGTGAATGCGACGGAAATGCGTGACAGGAAGCAAGGAGAATCACTCGCCATTCAAGTGTCGGCGAGAGCAGACACTTCCACAGAGAAGGGGACAAAGAGAAAGAAGACGCAGCTCTTTACCGTTCGATTCGCTAACAGTAGTTCAGAACAGCCTGTGGACTTATGAGATATATATAGATACCGGAAAAATTCGCGTGTTCAATGACCTCTAGGATAGACTCCACAATCCTCTACACACTCGGGCAAATGCCAACTGCTCATTGGCTGTTGACTTGTGAGTCGTCTCGATTGGGCAGCCTGTGATTTGACACTTTCACGAGTGAGGGTTTCTAATTGGCCCTCATTACTCCAGATTAACAGTGAACCAATGGCAGAAGCAGCACTAAGGTACGCGTATAATTATTTGAATTGTAGCATGACATGAAATGAATCCGCGAATTTTTGAGGTCTCTAGATATACAATATAAATTCAATAATTTTATGAGTTGTAGATATTAAAATACGTGTTGTGTTATTACAAAGTTCGTGATACGAATTTCATTCCAGGAAGTTATTAGCTCAAAGTGGGTATTAATAAATAAGTCCTGTGATTCGTATTATAAATTTAAAAATGGAATGTGGTAGGTATATTCGGTGGCGCTCGAGTTTGAAATGCGTGTTCTCGAGAGAGCCAAAGAGCAACAACCAGGCGCAGAATCCAGCCGTCCCGACTGTTATCTGCGAGCGCTCTGCCCCCTCTAGCGCCGACTGAAACCCACCGCACCTTAATTGCTACAATTTGTACATGCTTGCCAACATTTGCTTCCCGAAATCCCCTCCCCAACCGACCCCCCTCCCACCCCCAGGGGAGCGGCCCTCGGTCGCTGCTGAAATTCGGGATGTTAACCCCCCCCCCCCTTCCCCCGGCAGGTCTCTGCACCCTCGTCATCCAGGACTCATTACCTCGCCTGCTGGGGCGGGGGGTAGGGGAGGGGGCGGGGTTGTGACGAGTAGAAGCGCCCGAGGCCGCCATTTGCAATGCATGAGGCAGGCCTGCCATATCTGCAAGCTCGCTGGTTGGAATGTATGTATGCGGTGATGTTCGTCCATTCACAGGTAGGCCTACTAACTTATGCGTTGAACATGGATCCTCAAGAATAATATTTGTGTTTCTTTTTTTCTCTCTTTCAAAACGTTAAAAAAAAAGAGCGCGTGTAACTCAGCACGTGATAGAAGTGAAACTTCTTTGGTAATTCAAACCTCTACTCGTGCGTATATCGTAAGGGGTAAAACGGCAAATAGAGAGAGAGAAAAAGAAATAAGACAATTTTTTTTAAACAAACATGTATTAATAATAATATTACTCATTTCAACATGGAACATAAATATTCATGTAAACTTACAAAATTTATAATTTTTAACATTTACATGAAAACAATTGTATCACTACAAAATAGTGTTCGCAGTAATAATGGGTTCGGATTTGGGGCGACCGAAGACTACCATATCGGAAGACTACCATAATGACAGTATTCCGCCTGCCCTCTTCGAAAAAGGCGGAAAAGTACCATAACGGAAATCTGCCATAGTCCAAAGGACGAGACGGAATTCTGCCATATTTTCTTACACCCTCCATGGAATGAGTACAGCAGCATTGTCCTCGAAGTAGTGTATAGAATACTCGGTAGGTAGCGCTGTCAACCCTCTAGCTGTTTTTCAGGTTAACTTTAAAGCGTACAGATAGCGCTTCAGACGGTGATAGTTGCAATAACAAATCATATTCAGATCGCGGACGAGAAGAAAGAAAAGTTTCCAAAAAAGTTAAACTGTATTCTTATTACGACGATTAAAAAAAATACATTTGTTACCAAGTATTCCATTCTGCCAAAATTTCTTATACATTCTACGGAATGAGGAAAATGGCCTTAAGGCCTTTTCACAATACCGCGATGCGACGCGATCTGGCGACGCGATGTAGCGAAGGCAGCGACGTAAATATATGTCGCCAGCTAGTGCACTTCATAATAGCGCGACGCGATCGCCATGCAGCTGGCGAAAAAAACCGAACCAGCCTGCACTCTGCTGGGGATATTTTACAACATGGTTGTAAACAAACGTTTTTTGCGGTAATATTCAGAATGTTGTTATTATATTTGTACACTGACTGACTGGTAGAAGCATTTAATTATGAATAGGAATCGCGAAGCCCATAATATATTTCTAGCCAAGCATTATTTTTCTCCGTTTGATTACAATGTTTGTTACTAGAAACATCGTACAAACACGGCTTTTTCTGAACTTCATCAATCAGACGCTCTTCAATACTCATTTCAATTGAACAAAATCCACGTGTTGTTTACTAACATTACTTAGATGCATTACATCGTTTCTTACCTCTTGTTTTCAGTACTTCTTCTTCTTTACCACAATCTTGTTTCTGATTGGCTGTTATTTCTGACGTCATTAGCGACATCGCCGAAGCGACGAAACAGCCTCGTCGCCAAGTGAGCTGTCGCGCATCGCGGGCGATGTAGTTGTGATTGGCTGGTTAGGTATGACGTCACGTCACATCGCGCCGCGTCGCGGTATTGTGAAAAGGGCTTTACTCGTAAAATTGTAATGTTACTAGCTTCATAGAATTTACATTTTTGCACACTGGAATGATTGAAGTAATTGTAGTTCATTATTTAATGAATGCAAATCCAATGTTTTCTGTGACTGAACACAAAAAACTCAGATGTTAAGGTTATTAATGTATATAATAAATCATTTAATGTCTACAAAATTCGTTTTCAAGGTACTGAAATGCGCTCTAGGGGATACATAGGCTCGTACATTTCAAATGTTGATGAGCTTTTGCACAGGCGTGCAGTCTTTCAATTATATCTTTATATTAGAAAATAAAAATCTAATTGAAATTCAGTTTTTGTGCCTTACAGCACCTATAAACGAATATGACATAAAATAATAACAAAAACACATTAACACAAGATATACACTGGTACACATCAATGCGACAAAACACGAAACAACACAACACACAGATAGATAAATATTGATAAAAAACACACAGATAGATAAATATTGATAATGTTCAGTTAACCAATATGTTACTTTGGTTTTCACAAAAATCTTAAATCGAAACTAAAATGGTGTAAGTATACAAAATAAATATGTAGATTACAAAAGTTTTACCAATGAATATTTGTAGATTATTCAAAAGGAGTTATATAATTTGGTTTTTAAAGTGTCACTAATTCTGTAATTGCAAGTTGTAATTCTTAATCCAAACCGAGTCATTATGTCTGAACCAACAAAAATGGTAATAAAATGTTTATAATAAAAAGTGCATCACTGATCGAACGTCTAATAAATAGAAAATTCAAATAGGTTATACAGGAAAGTAGCATATTCAAATTAATTTAAATGCCTGGAATTTTTAAATATTAATTTAAGAACTTTTTCTGCATACTTAAAATTATTTTATAATTAAAATCGGTTGATGCAGAGAAAGTTTAAAATTTAAAAAGACCTAAAGATCTTTATGTGTTGCTAATATTAGTATCTACATGTTGGTGAAAAAAAGCTTGGCATCCAATATAACTCGAAGGTCTTAAAAGAGGACACCACGTTTAATGTCATTACTTACTATGTGATAATTTTGATTAATTAAATTAGTATTTTTGACTAAAGGTTATACGATAAATGCTATCGTAATTCAGAGACGTACATATGTTAACTTGAAAATCAGATCCGGACAGCTGAAATATCTTGCTGAATAGTTTCACAAACATATTTCCCAAATATATATATTTTTTGATCAACATATTTTCTTGATAAACTCTGATTACAGTTGGATTACCATTTATTAAATATTAAAGAGTAGTTGAGATAAACTACTACTTTGCGGAACACCTAATACCATGAAATTGCATTTGCAAATTTGACTGCAAAGCGTCTATTTGTAAGATAATTAAAACATATATACCACGCATTGCTTGACAAGGCCTAAAATTGACAATTTTTAAATCATAAGATTATTTTGGAAAGTAATAAAGGTTTTGCTCATGTTGAAATAAATAGAATATTTTATTTACATCTGCATTTATACTGGTACACACACACCTACATAAAGCGTGTGTTAAAGACGATATTATTGATTGAAAACTATGTGGTTTTACAGAATAGGAATAAAATGCATGTGCCTATAAATATTTTTTCGTCAAAATCTTACTACAAAACAAAGGTTTCTAAATAGAAAATTAACCGTCAATAATACTTCAAGAAAATATATAGGTTGAACACACAACCACTCAATGACTGATGCACACTTAAATAAAATATTTTTGTATAAAGGCAAAATTTTAAAGTTTTATTTATATCATGTTGGAATGATAATGCTACAGTTACTAAAAGCTAAAATGCTACAAAACTACAAAAAATATTTTTGCAAAACTCCGTTCCCCCGGAGAAACCCCCGGAATGGCCACCGCATGGGGAGCCCAAGAAAAGAAACGGGCTCCCCATTTGGAAGCCACCTGGAAGGTTTTTTTCTGTTCCACCCACCGTTTCTTTGGTAGCCTGACTTGTTACAAGGGATTGTATTCCTACCAGAGAAAATGCCACCATTTCATCTGGGCAATCCGCCTTGGAGGAGCCGGGGCGCGAACCCGGGTCCTACAAGTCACAAGGCAGGCGCTCTACCCCAGAACCAGAGCGGTAGAGCGACAATCGGCAGTCTTCTTAACACTGACATGGTGGTATTCCATGAATTTACTGTAGTTATTAACACGTGTTTATTTCTGGCAGTTAATTTGGAAAGTATCCTGTACCTACAGTACGTATTACATTATTAAAAACAAACTGTGAGTTGTTCTTTCAGTACTCGTCAGGAATATGTAACATCTAACCTCGGTAATGAGCAATTTAATGTGTTCTCATATTGCAAACACACTTGTAATACAAAACAAAATCCATTTTGGCATAGCCTACAGGCGTAGGAAAAGTTGTGGAAACTGCTACAAACTTCTGCTACCACATGATATGTTATCCAATATTCCAAAATGATCGAAAAAACTTTTTCTTATATTCCATGCAGCAAAAATGTTTCGAATGTTTGTAACTCAATGCATCAATCATTAAATAGCATAGTATGAATTTTTTACTATGCCAAAAAAGGTAGTTATGAATATTTTGAATTACAAACACTACTTTTCATTATTTGTACATTTGCTCTGGACAAATGTTTAAGATAATATTAAGATTGTTTAAAATAACTATTTTTTTTATTTCAACTCCAGTTATAATGGTAATTAGTTCGTTTCATCAAAAATTGTTTCAGCCACATGTTCATATAATGTTTAAAATGTTTACAAGTAATTCTTTTTTTGTCTTTTAACCCTAGTTATTTACACTCCTTGCAGTAATGGTTGGTTACATATAAATTTTGAAAGTATAAAATAAATAACAAAGAATTTGTTAATGTAAGTATATGTCAAGGAAGTTCATCTTATCAAAAGTGTTCAGACCAAAGTTTTGGATAATGTTTTAGAAGATTTAAAACTATTTACTTATAGGTTACCTGATAAGGGAGTTAGGATTATTTTTATATTCTTTAGTCCCTATTTATTTCACCCTTAGAAGCAATGGTTAGTTGTAACAAAAAATTGTTTCATACAAATAATTTAAATAATATTAGTTACAAGGTTTACAAACAGCCTTCAAGTGTGATAGCTGATTGTAGTGTATTTCGAACGTAAGTTGTAAATAATATTTTAAGGTCTCACAATATATAAAAATGGATTTTATATTATACATGGTTAAACCTCTTGCAGGAATGGTTTTCTTACCAAAAATAGTTTCAGACAAAAGTTTTAAATACAATTTATAAGATTTACAAATATTTTGAACTGATTATATTGTGAACCTACTAAGGGAGTTATGAAGTTGTTTGTCCTCTAAAACTTGTTTTTTCCACCCCTTGCAGTTATGGTTGGCTTTATCAAAAATATTGCACCTACGAGTTATAGAATATGTTCAAACGGAAGCAATATTCGTTATAATGGGAGTTATATATAATTGTATCCCCTTATTGTAAAGAGTACCTTTCATACTTTTTGTGGCGGTAGTGTAGCTGGGTACCCTTTCCAGTTTCTTAAAATGTTTTAGTTTTAATGCAAATATGGACTGGAAAGGTATCCCCTCGGAAAGGGTACCTTTCAGGATTTTCTGTACAATGACACAGCAGGAAATAAACTGGAACGGTACCCTTTCCTATTTCTCAAAATGCATATTATTTTCTGCTTTAAAATCCTGAAAGTTATCCCCTTGGTTAGGTTAGGTAGGTTAGGTTAGGTTAGGTTAGGTTGAGTTAGGTAGGTAAGTATAGTGCACTAACAGAGACAATACACGGGATAAGAATTTGCCTCCGATCATATGTTCTGATCGAAGCAGAACAAATGACAATTTAAAATGTTGCGCTGCATAGGCGGTTAGTTTGCTAAGGTATTCTGTGGACACTCCCTACCAGCGCTACCTAGTGTTAAACTGAGGCACTAGGTGCTTGTATCGATACATTACTTGTCTGGCAGCCATTTTGGGATATGTTTCCAGAGGGGATAACTTTCACGATTTTAAACCAGAAAAATAACATGCATTTTAAGAAATCGGAAAGGGCACATTTCCAGTTTATTTTCTGCTGTGTCATTGCACAGAAAATCCTGAAAGGTACCCTTTCCGAGGGGATACAATCCTATCGCCCCAAGACGAGCAGTTAGAGACAGCCACTGTCGAGCCGAGCGCCAGTGGGGGGAGTGAAGTGTTGTTATCTAATTATTAGTGTAAATAGTAGTTGGTAAATAAAAATGTACCTATTTGACTAATTGGGCTATCATTTTAGAACATGTTTTCTCACTTGTAAAAATAATTTACATTTTTAGTTCGGAATCCCAATGAGAAACCCTCAAACAAAAAAAAACAAACAAAAAAGCAGTATCGAATCACTAACTGCTACGTTGGGACGTCTGGCAAGACAGCGGCCTATGATTGGGCGACGTTTTCCCGAGTATATAGGTATATGCGAAATATTTCGGAGCCTGTCCTCGCGATCATTGACACCTGGAATTGTTTCAGTCCTTAGACATTAGTTCATATGTTACCACGCTTTTATTAGCTTCACCTTGTATGTATGTATGAATGGACAATGTAATAAAATTTTTACTTTCAATTTTTACCTACTTTTTCGACGTCCGAATGTGTTGAAATGTTTCTTACATACAAAGAACCTCTGACAATACAATATTTTTAAATCTTCAAATCTTAGTGTTAAGAGGGAGTGGGGGGTCACAGGGTAAAAAAATGCAATGTTTTCTTTTCGATTTGGAAAATGTGTCCGCGTAAATTTTCGAAAATTTTAAAAAATATATATTCTTTTCTACTTTGAGTATTTTCGAGGCCGTATTATTTTGAAAAATGTTCTCAGGCTTCGGTTTTGTCCCCCTCGGAATAGGGGGGGGGGGGGGTTAAATACTCTAAATTCGAAAATTTCAAAAATATATTATTTTCGTTTAAGAGTGTTTCATCCGATGACGGTTTATGATATAAAATGTGTCCGGGGTTAGTTAATGGTAATATGGGTACTAAAATTATCTGGCCACTCTTACGGACATCCATCAGTCCGTGTTGATTTCGGCACACATGGTATACTTACATATAATTAAACCAATAGCCATTCAGTTCCAAGCGAAATACAGCTATGGTACTGCTGAAAGGCGAATATTGGGCATCTACCGTTCATAAAATGCAAGGCTGCACTGTAGATTATGCAGTTGTTTATTTGGGATCGCATCTCTTTGCAGCTGGACAACCTTATGCAGCTCTTAGTCCCGTAAAGTCACTGAATGGTCTCCAAGTAGAAGAAAATTTCCTTTTAATGTTGACGTATTACCTGAAATGACTAGATTACGCGAAAATTAATCACTTATTTTAAGTTCGTTGTAAAGAATTAATACTTTAATCATTAATATTCCATGTTTTTATTTTATTTTGAGACGGAAAAGAATAAAATAAACTTATAGTTTAAAAAATTAAAAAAACGGAATTTACGGAAATAAATTTTATTTTTGAAGTTATACTTCTTTAGGCGCGTTATGAAAAAATGACGAGAGAGAAATTTTAAGATGCGCGCGCATCTCTGTAACACAAAATTAACAGGTTGAAGCTGCACATGCACCCATTTTTTTAATTGTTAGTTTATTCAACGATAAAAGCGTATTTTAACTAAAAGTTTAATTTATTCTTTAGCCACTGTAAATTACAAAGCGATATGCCGTCAAAAGCATTTTTTATATATTATATTTATTCGTGTTATTTTTACATGTGGCTAAGTTAAGGCGTGGACACCGCCTGTTTTACACAAAAACACAGATTATATATACCTATATATATGTATATACATATATATATCTTTTACAAATAAAAAAAATAAATATCTATTAGAAAAACAAAGAATTTAGACCTATTACTAAGAAAATTAAAAAATTCTCAGTATTTAATATTAATTTAAACAAGTGTTTATAATTAATTTAGTAAAATAATTGAGAAAAAAATTAAATATAATGAAAATCAATAAATGCTGAATATTTAGTCTAATTTCTTTATTTGATTTATTTATTAAATAATTCAATAATTCATAATTTATAATGCAAATAAATTATACATACGGGAACATAATCTCACATATATAAATACATTTGAAAAGGTTTATTGCCCCCTACATTCACAGTTAATAATGTTTTTTTAATTGTATGGACCAGTATCCAATCTCAATCACCAAGGTATAAGATTTGAAGAACATATATATATTTTTTTCTTTTATCCTGTGAAAATTTCGTTGCAAGTTGCGCGCGCATTGTAAAAATTCACTCTTGTAATATTTTTCATAAAGAGCCTAAAGAAGCATAACTTCAAAAAATATCGATTTTAAACATAAAATTTAAACGTAAATATAAAAACCAAGAAATAATCATTAAAAAATGACTAAACCAAGATAATGTATAATTAATTTTTTTTTCAATTTGCACTCTTAAATTGTGGTCTTTTTACTTGCAGAAAAAAAGTACACAGTATAAATATAAAATTATAAAAAGATAGATAAAAAATTACAACTACAAAAAAAAATAAAACTGATGTAACCACACGGTATTACTTTAAAAACTAAAAACTATTCCTTTTTTAACTATAAATTTTAAGCTAGTTAACTTATCACATAAAATGTACCTATAGGCTAACCAAACACACAAATGGACACACTCGTACATGAATTTGCTTATTAAAAAAACAAAAAGGGCTCACATTCACTGCCCATGTCGACTTCTACGTTCCGCGACGAGTGACGAGAGTTAAAAGTTGTTGTCGTCGGTGGTCGGTCGCGGCTGGAACTTGTTCCGCCGGGTGTACGCGCCGACGCCATGCTAATGCGCGGGGCTGGCTGGTGTCTTCTTGCTGTTGGCGCGGCGTCGCAACATAACAAGGGGTAGCTGGCTGGCGCGGTTGGCAAGCCTGCTCTCCGAGGAGGGTTGGGGGGGGGGGGGACTCCCCGATCCCAGGGCGTCGGCGGGAAGTAACAACTTTGTACATAGCAAGCAAATTCCCAGCTCTGTGCATTCCGCCAACACGGGGAGGCGGCGATGGCTGGAGGCTGCCTCCCCACACACACCAGAGGGAGCGCATTTGAATAACGCGATAAAAGCGAAACGTCAGCGGCGCTTGGCGCGCGGGAACGCAATTAGCATTCTCCGGGAAGCGCTCCGCTCACCCGGGGCTGCTTGCTATGCGCCGTGCGGCGCCTAGAGGGGCTGGTGGGGGGTGTTTGCTCGGGCGAGTACCTGGCTCACTGCCATCCTCCCTCATGCCTGCGCTTACACACGTCAATACTTCCGCGAACTGAGGGTTGCAGCCTCGTTGACATCTCGGTCATTTAGACTCGTGCATCAGGGAGAACGAAAGGGTTTTGCTGTCATTAACCCAGAAATACACAGCTTAAGAAGCATACGAGATAGAATCTGCGTGTTTCGAAATCTATGACGATATTACAAGTCACGCGGTTCGGATGTTTTTTGTGTTTCTAAGTTATTGACAGTTCTAAGTTACGAAGTTTTCTAAGAAGGGTGTTTCTAAATTATTTGGAATTTTTTTTTCTCGAGAATTATAAGTTATGACTGTTCTAAGTTGTGTGTTTCTAAGCAATGCGTGGATCCCAGATTGAAGCAGGGAAGGAATGAAAGACAGGAGGAAACTGGAGCACCCACGGAAATGTCCGCCACGTCCCCCACTGTTGGAGACTGCTGGTGTGACCTGGCCTGACCTCTGAACCGTGATCAGCCACTGGCAGGCAGCCACGGCGTGGCGGGGTGGCTGGCACTGCCTCCTTGCGCGATGTGGAGGGACAGCACGACACCCACAAGCTTTATGTAAGCTTTTGGACATACGCCATTGCTAAGCACATGCATGTCTGTAGAAGAAAACTACAAAAAAACCAAAAAGACAAAAACACAAATTAGGCAAACAATTGCTGTTGTCAACAGGATATAAACACCACATAATATTCCATGACAGGAATATGGTCAACAAATAAAGAAAAAGAAAGAAAAATTGATTAACAGAAGGGGAAAAAAACCCACAAATGATGACAGCACAAAAATATTGAACCCAAAAAAATTCAGCACAGCAGTAGAAACGAGACAAAAACACGACAAAACGAAAAGACGAAACAAACACAATAATTTTTCAAAACAGAAGAGAACGAAAAAAAAAAAAAAACCCACAAATGATGACAGCAAAAAAATATTGAACCCCCCCCCCCCCCCAAAAAAAATCAGCACAACAGTTGAAATGAGACAAAAACACGACAAAACGAAAAGTCGAAACAAACACAATAGTTTTCCAAAACAGAAACAAGCGACGTTTCGGGAACTGCTATCTGCTCCCGTCCTCAGGCAGAGACGCACATGGTACGAAAAAACAGGTGCCACCAAGCCAACAGCGTGAACCTGATTAAAACACAGACCATACTTAGTTTTGAATTGTCCTGTTAAGGGGCCCGCCTCGTCAGGGGTGTATCTGTGTCGGTGAGGCGGGATGATAAGTGCGACGCTTGCTGGTGCTTCCAGCGCAGTGCCGCCTCTAAGAGCAAGGCTGTGGATTGCTGTGCAGTCTTCTCGTCGTGCAAAGGTAACTATGGTATTTGAGCGGTAACCAACATTATATGATGGAGAAATGAAGATAAAGGTGTAATGCAATTTCCCTGAGTGCTTTCAATAATCTGCACCGGGATTTTCATATCTAAAAGCATTTTGGCCAATTTTCACTCTCCTAAAACTGCAGTTTAAAACGAAATACGGAACCGACCTCACTTGGATATCTCTAGCAGTTTTCAAATAGCGTGGTTTTTTCTCTCTGAAGATCTACGCACCGAATGTTACTAACGTTGAACTACTTTAGTTATTTCCTGGGATAGGGACGAGTTTACAACAAATTTATTTCAATACATAAATAATTCGTTCAAAAAAAAATATATATATATAAATTCAATGGCTATGTGAGAACCAATAAAACAACCCACAATATCTGTACATGCATTCGCACAATTCTGAGGTAAAGTATTAACGTACCTAGCAGTTGTCGCCCCGAAGCACTTTCAAAAGTCACGCATTTCTCAACAGAAGTACACCGTTATGTTATCTCCCACCATGTGTCCATTAACGAACACAGAAAAATTAAATTACTGCAAACGCAAACTTATGCCCGAAAAGCCATTTCATACTCGCACGCAAGCAAAAGAAAAAAAAGTAAGAAGCTGAAATCAAAACCCCCCCCCCCCCTTTTCAATAGAAAGCTTTTTAAAACGTTAACGCTGTAATCGATTGGGCGTCTCAAAGAATTCGATTCAGCGACAAACATGTTAAATAAAATTAATTTAATGAGTAGTTAGAAATTAGGTTTGAAACTAAAAATGAAAGTGATCTATAGTTTTCTGGACAATCAATGAAATCTAATATATTATCTGGACTATATTTCAGTGGTATTACCTACTTTTTCAGACAATTCCAGAAAAATGTTTTAAGTTATAAACATTAAAAAGTGACATTTAAGCGTATTGGTAATAGGCTTATTGTAGTCAAGGTCTTGGCAAGTTTAAAATTATATATTATAAATTATAAAAGAAATTTTCAAAATTATTTTAAAGTTTAAATAATTACTTAATTAAGTTGCATTTACGTAACGGGATAGTTAACAGCCTTGTACTTAGTAACTTATATAACTTATAATTTATTGGTAGCTAACTAATATTAGGCTAGCATGGCTTCGGTTTATAACCATTTTATATAAATTTAGTCAGTCAAGAATTGTATTGGCACCAAAATAGAGAATGATATTTGTATAAGTAGTATTTTTTGTGATTATTTATAGTAATTTTTATAACTGGTATTACATTGTTGCTAGTATGGCTTATGTGCTTTAGAATGTTCTGGTAGTGATAACTATTCAATTAAGTTATAAACTTATTAATCCATTAGGTAACTGGTAGATAACAGTTTGGTAAAAATATGTATGGTAGCTTATTTTCTTACATACTTAACATCTACTGGAATCGTAAAGTGTTTTAATAGCTAACTCCTAAAGTTTGAATCTTTTTGGAAACGACGTTTTGTTCAAATTATTTAATAATTTTATCCTGTTCCTACTTGGAGTTGATTTTCCCCTACACCAGAGGTTAAAAGATTTTTGTAATTTTTTCTCAGGTCTATGGCGTTGAGTCAAAATAATATCGTTCATAAAATATGGTATTTTTCATGTCATATGTAATTGTTTTCTTTTTTTTTCGCTTTTGATAGTACCTATAAAACTAATTATTTAGTGATTCAAAAACTTTTTTCATTCAGAAACAAATGTTTTAACATTTATATATAAGCCTACTATCACAAACCAACAAATACGTTTATATGTAGGCCATTATAGTATTTCAAATACCATACATAAATATAAACTAAATATTTTTAATGAAATTTTAATTTATTAAACTCTTTAACTACATAAATGTATGTAATGTAAGTAATTTGTATTAGAAATAAACTACGGTTGGCGTGTAGTTTAAAAATCGAAATCAGTAAACTTTTTTAAATATGTTACCACTATCTTTATTAGATTTAGAAAATATATCCAAAACCTGTCAGGCACTCACGCGTTATTTTATCGTGGGTAAATTAAATTACGTTGCTAATACATTTATTATTTATCTTTGATGTTTGTAACTAGATTCCATCAAGATGGCAACATTAAATAAATCATTAACCTGAAGCGCTTAACTCTTCCCGGATATAATTAGATTATGTATTTTCTGTCATACTTTTACTGTTGGATTCTGTTTTTGTTATTGTAAATCGTAGTATAAGATAGAGGAGGTTATTCATTTTCTTTTCGTGACAATTAATTAAGTTAATTTCCTGAAAATTTATTCCGACATTCCTCTTGCATTTGTTTGTTGTTGGACACGAATTGTCACCGGAAATTTAATGAACTTTATATTCTATCAGTTAAATAAATGGCACGCTAGTGATCATAATAAAGAACATGTGATATCCATAAAAAAAAAATTCCCTGTATCAATGTTATAACAGTTTAATTTAGACTACTTACAACACATCATACATCAAACCGAAGGCAAATCAACCCAATTTTTATTACAAATGTTCCATATGTGCATATTTAGTTATACGGCACACATCCAACCTAAAGTCTAATTTTTTTCATACTCTGGTTAACACGTCTGGAGTAATGGAAGAAATAGCCTTTTCAGTTCTGCGTCTCAACTGTGGTAAATCATATTAGGTAGCGGCGGAACGTAGACACGATCTTTTATAAAGCCCCAAAGGAAAAAAAAAACATCGCATGGCGTAATATCAGGTGAACGTGGAGGCCAGCGATAAAAGAGCTCTGTCGTCTCGACCATTAAGACCAATCCAACGGTCAGGGACTTGGACATTCAACCACTCTCGTGCAAAGAGATTCCAACGAGGAGGGGCTCCATCCTGTTGTCGAATAAAGTTTACAGGTTCACCCTCTGCTAATTTCAAGAGAGAAAAACAACAAAGCAGTACTCGCGCATGCGGTTATATAAAACTGTCTGAGTTACTCTTTAATTGTGACCTCGAACCAACACTTTACAACGCTTACAGTTGATACAATTAAAATTTATACCTGACACATCCTTTTATGGACTTACTGTACAATAGAGCTATCATTATGAGTAAATTATGTCTATTATCTTAGAAAGAATTTGTAGAAATATGCAGCACACAAAGTCTTGTGATTCTATTTCATGTGTTAACTCCAGGTCACTAGTTGAAACTAAATGCAATCTAGTGACTGAAAATCTCAATTCCCTGACAACCGACGGTTAAGTAAGTAAAATATTGCATGATTTATATCATATGTTTAAAATGCCACGACAGATTGTCACTATCACGTGTATAACCATCTATAGTACTGAAGTGGCAATTAAATTGATTTAATTTTACGTCATGTCAATCAAAAGAACGATAAAATAAACTTAAGCATGAATTATTTCACAAAAAAAAAATTGGTTGTCTGTAAAGTCGGTTTACGGACGATGGTTTAACGTGACAACGTCATAACAAAACATTGATGAAATGATTGATCCAGAAGAAAAGGAAATATCATATTCGGCCTGAGACTGAGCGGTAATAGGATTTGCATCCAAACCAGTTAGGCATTAAAAATATTATATTCTTCGAGGAAGAAATTTTTATTTTTAATTATTCTATCTTTTGTATGATAAAATCTACCTCTGCATACTTTTATGAATAAAATTGAATCATTTTTATTGAATTATCACTAATTTTTACGGATACAAAGGAGTGAAATGAAATGTACAATTTAATTAATAAATTTAATTTTATTTGCATTCATTAATTAAAATATATTTATTACTTTTGAAATGTTGCGTGCGCCGTATTTCTTTTTACAAGTTCAAAAAAAAATTTCGCAGCTGCCGGGATTCGAACCGACAACATTTGGATTAGCGATGCTGACCGCACGGCCACGAGGCCATACTTGAAAAATAATAGTTTCAGATGTTATATACATATTTATAAAAATTTTGTTCACTGTAGGGGAATAATATTATTTCGTTTTTATAACACGATTTTATAACAAATACGCATCCCAAATACAACAAACTTATTTATTATGTGTTACAATATTTTTTAAAACATTGTGCAAAAGATCCCGGGTGTAATTGGAATTATGTGTAACTGTAAAACACCATTGTTGGTTCAAAACGTATTTGAATATTCGACTTTACTTTTAAATAATCGTACCGATTATGCTGAAAATCGGTGGACGATCGTTAAATTACATAATATTATTAATTGAAACGACGACAATATGATTGAAAAGTCAAATCGATGGTTGTTCCAATCGAGTGGAAGAGAGATGCCACGCATGTGTAGGCCCTACAATGAGCATGAAGAGAGATGCCACGCATGCGTACAATGAGCAAACAGGACACATCCGTAGTGGGACATCCGTAGTGGGACACTTTTTCGTGCGTGCAGCCGGCGTTCATCGATTTATTAGACGTCACGTCAAAAACAATAAAAACGAGAAATTGACTACGTACTAAAATTTTAAATTGAAAACAGATACTAAATTGTAGCTTACTATTAATTTCAATTAATATTCGACGAAAATTCTGTTTAACGTTGGCCTGTGATATGATAAATGAGATACCGATGTCATAAAATCAAAATTAATGTTTTTTGGTGAACGTACAATCTGTATTGCCCAGTATACACAATCACACGAATCACCGCGCTATTACATCTGAGTCATGAGCTACACTGAACAGAAATTTTTTCCAAACCTAAATTAAAACTAAGTAAATATGGGAGGTCTAGGTAAGGAAGACTTTAAGATGATACACACCTTTTCGTCAGACTTTCTCTGGTACCCATATGTTTCGCTGTGATTTTTTAGACGTTTCACGTCAAAATTATATGATAATTACCAGTCGGGATTTGAACCTATGTTCTCTTGAATACGAATATAGTGTCTTACGACTCGGTCAATAAACTTTAATAGTGTATCTTTTCTCATCATCAGATTGCCTTCTAATGATTCCTTATGCTACAGGCGTGAGTGTAATATTATTGCATAACAGTACAAATACATAGTTTCAGAATATAGTACTCCATGTAGGCTATCATCACATGTCTTGAAAAATTATTGACATCTAATATTATAAGTACAACTATCAAATATGACGGTCTCCTAAATTTTAATTCACGTCTTTTGAGTATATCCTGTACTAGTGCGTGTAACTACATGTGATTTTGTTTACACATTTACCATGGGTGTAGACAGTATTTGAAGGGGAGGGCAGAAGCCAGTCCCTCCTCCGGAAACTCTTTTACAAAGATAATGCTTGAAAATACATTTTTAGGTTAATTGACGATCCCTTAAGTACTTTTTGAAATTCCTGCCATTGTAATTTTTGTAAAATAAAATTCTTTGTCTAAATAAATCTGGCAACCCTACATTCCCCCCCCCCCTTTTTTTTTCTACGCTCTTGACACTTATTGTTACAGAAACAGGTTCCTCTTTTGAATAAGCTTCTCTGCACTAATACCTGCGCCTTGTTAACAGAAGTGTAAACAAATATACACATAAAACAAACAAAACACAAATCTGTTTAAAGAAAGTCAGTATATATGTGAATATCAACAAATTCAGTAGGTATAGTTCATTAAATAAAATTTCCACTGACAAACAACATTTTAAATAATAGGTAAATTAATTCAAGATGTAGTTTCGGACAAACGCCATTACTAATTAAACTGTATGTCATGACAGACATCAGTCTGTTTGTGCCTTAAAATCTCTTTCCCGAAACGTCGCAAATGTTCTCTACGCTAACATCGTTGTAGTTTTCAAAATATTTTTTTTTTTTTTTTTTTCGCTCAACTGTTGCTTACGGTGTTTGTCTGTGCTGTCATCACTGTTTCTTCACATCGCTGGGTTCACCTGTGCATCTCTGTATAGCCTTTTTTTTTTTTTTTTTTTAAATCTTTATCTGTCAAGTTTCATCGTTGATTTATTCTGTTTGCCGTTGTGAACCGTAAATTTTCTTTGTAAATTGAACAGAAATTTTCATGTAACCTTAACTATTTGTTCATTTAGATGAATTTACATGTATCACTGCAAAATAGTGTTATCATTTATGCTTCGTGTTGCTCCAGTACCTCCAATATTTAATTATTTTCAAACATTTGTTTTTAAATAGCTTTCCAGGGATTAGCTGTACATGTTAAGCACGGTAAGACAAAAGAAAGCCAAAAGTAATATAAAAAAATTAACTTTTCTGTGGCTTTAAAACCAAATAAATAAAATGTTTATACAATAACTCCATGCTTGTAAGCATACGAATATTTTAACTAAACACACTCTTTTAATATCTAACATTGATTTCAGAAAACTTTACCATCGACAGTACAAGCTCTAACATATGTTTTTACTAGTCTATATTTCTATACTATATAATTATTTTAAGTTTTTTTGCAGGAAATTAACTAAAAAATTGCCAGACTAGTTATAAAAATTATATTTCACTGTTATGAAATTACATAATTCATGCAACGAACAACATAAGATAACATAAATTTGTTCGTTACCGAGGTTAAATGTTACTGCACGTACTGCACGTGTTAATGACACACGAAACTACAGTAAACTCGTGGAATAACTTCATGTCAGTGTTAAGAAGACTGCCGATTGTCGCTCTACCGCTCTGGTTCTGGGGTAGAGCGCCTGCCTTGTGACTTGTAGGACCCGGGTTCGCGCCCCGGCTCCTCCAAGGCGGATTGCCCAGACAAAATGGTGGCATTTTCTCTGGTAGGAATACAATCCCTTGCAACAAGTCAGGCTACCAAAGAAACGGTGGGTGGAACAGAAAAAAACCTTCCAGGTGGCTTCCAAATGGGGAGCCCGTTTCTTTTCTTGGGCTCCCCATGCGGTGGCCATTCCGGGGGTTTCTCCGGGGGAACGGAGTTTTGCAAAAATATTTGTAACTATTTTTTAATTTTTTTAGTTATAATGTCATAATAATAGTGAAGATTATGCGACTTATATCTATCAAAAAAATAATTGTACTACAATTTGTTTATATTTTTCGATACTTTTAACGCTTGTCAATATCTTAAAGAATATTATTTTAATTGATGTGTCCGTTATAAGTGTATTTGAAACATGAGGAATTGCTCGTTATTGAAAGACTAGCTCATTTTTTTTAAAGATGTCTCGTTTTTAATGCTTTAGCTGATCCAGTCTCTCAAGATGTAAGTTTTATGGAGCTCTCAATACTACGCAACTTATACATCTGATGAAAAAATAAAAATATATAATGAAATAGGTATATAAACAAAAATACTATAATTTAATATCACTGACGGAAATATGTTGACCTACGTGTTACCTCCTCAAAAAAAATACACGCACAAGTACGCATATCTGTACCTTACTTGTTTGCTAAGAAACTAAAATTTTTCCATAAATAATTAAGTCGTGACGAAAGTTTGCCGATTTAGTGCTATATTTGTATATTTTGTATATTTGTGAATGCTGCTCAATAAAGAATCAAAAATAAATATCAGGGATATAAAATATATTTAATATATATATATATATATATAATATCAGGGATGTAATGCGGCTACAGCCAATGACCACGTGGCAACGACTTCATTACTCGCATGCTTGTGGATTCCAGCATGGTACCAAGAACACATCGTGAACTTTACAGGTCTGTAATCATTTGCTTTAAAAAGATTACTGTAGCCATAAAATAAAATTAAAAATGTTACATTCGCCTGTTTAGATGCAGCACACCTGATACTTAGAGACCGGAAAAATTCGCGGGTTCAGTGACCTCCAGGATAGACTCCACAATCCTCTACACACTCGGGCAAATGCCAACTGCTCATTGGCTGTTGACTTGTGAGTCGTCTCGATTGGGCAGTCTGTGATTCGACACTTCTATGAGTGAGGGTCTCTAATTGGCCCTCATTACTCCAGATTAACAGTGAACCAATGGCAGAAGCAGCACTAAGGTATATAATTATTTGAATTGTAGCATGACACGAAATGAATCCGCGAATTTTTCAGGTCTCTACTGATACTGAATGTTTGAAGTCTGGCGTGTGTTTCCTGCCTGTAGGCGCGGGTCCGGCAGTTCACCTGGGCCGATGGTGTGGTTGCACAAACACCGCTACCTGCCGAAAACACTCCACCCTCCCGCCTCCGTCTCCACCGCATTCTTCACGCCCTTGAGGAAACACACCCGCCCGTCGAGACACGACCGCGCTAGCTAGTCGTCGCTTGTTTATCTTCCCCGACTGTGTCCCCCCCCCCACACACACACCCTCCCTCACCTTAACGCCCTTCCTCCCCCACGTGGATTCCAGGACGTACAACCGCCCCATGTTGGGAAATTATTTACCCAGCAAATAACACCGTGACGTCACAAACGTGTGTTGAGCTTCGTACCCTCGGATAACGTTCGAGTTTCATATTTAATGTACAGGGAAAGGCAATTGTTAGAGACAGGAAAAATTCGCGGGTTCGTTTCTCGTTAAGCTGGGATCCAAACTCCTGTACCTTCATATTACTTCTGCGATTGGCTCACATGTTTATGTTAAGGACTTTGAGCCAGTGAAAAAACCCTTCAACCAAAGAAGTATCGAATCGGAAGCATTCTCGTTGACAGGTCTCAAAAGTAATCAGCCTATGAGCATGTGGCATGTGGCATTTGACCGAATATGTAGGGAATCGTGGAGTCTATCCTAGAGGTCATTGAACTCGCGAATATTTCTAGTCCCTAGCAATTGTCGCGAGGGAAAAAAACACGGATATCCATTAGACTGCAAAAGGGTATGCCTGCGTCAGCGTTTTTTCCCCCTGTGATTGGCGCCCGTCTGCAAGAGAAGTCATTGCCTTTTTGGCCGGGCCATCCAGGACACATTTGTTTTTCCGCACAAGAGTGGCTGTGCCAACAGTAGTCATGTAATACTTGAAAGAAACATGCAACTAGTCTCGAAATATTTTCGCGAAAAATCATGTCCCAACTACTATTTAAGTTAGTCTTATAGTTTTTCAAAAGTTTCTTTTTTTTATCAGCTAAGTGCGTGTACTTTGCTACGGCAGTCTACAGACAGAACACTGCACATGTCCATGCATAGTGCGCGATGTTACGCCGTAGATAACATCGAGTGCACCAGCCACATAGTTGTTCGGTAATATGTTCTATTCCCACACTATGTTCGTCAGTGATTCGTATGTAAATGACTAAAATCCGGAAAAAAATAAAATAGTTCTACCAACCAAATATGTTGAAAGAGCTATGCTAGAATTAATTTTCTGGACACATTAACATTTTCACGAACCACAACTGTCTCCACATCCTCTTTCTAAACAAAAAAAATATTTTCCATGTACTTTTACAAAAGATTCCTATGGAAATTAGTTGCCCAGAATAGTTAGTAATATGAACTACAAGAAATATATTGTACATTTGTACAAAACATGGCTGTTTTCGCATATCCGAAATACGTTTTTTTCCGTAATAATAATGAGTATTTACTACGAGACTTGGAGGTTAATTTTACAATTTAATTGATGTTTCATTCAAGCAAAATTAAAAATCGAATATTCAACAAATTTGACTTTATGTTGCTTAATATGTGCGAAGTTAATACTTGAAAGGTATTCAAGGAACGGTTTACAAATACATAACAGCCCGGGTAAGAATCGGAACCCAGTACTTATTACTGCGAACACTATTTTGTTGCAATACAGTCGTTTTTAATGTAAAATGTACAATTTTTTTAAAAAAAGTCTGCGGTTTTACGTGAATATTTCTGTTCCGTTTACAAAGAAAAAGCACAGAGGAGAAAGAGTGTTTGTATTGGTCGCCAAGATCACGCTGGGGCGGACGAAAGCGGTCGGCGCGGGAAAGAGTTGCACTCGAGCGCGCTAGATGGCAGGAAGTGTCGCTGGTGTTTGTCCACCACTCCTGGCACGCCAGTGACGCGACCGGGAGCTCCCCCCCCTCCCCCGTGGGCACCCCTGTACCAATATTTGCGGTGTCCGCCGGTGAAAACTGTCAACACCGGGGGCCTCGTCGCGCGCACGGGAGCCGCGAGGGGCCGGCGTAAAAACAAAACAACGTCGCGCGGGCGAACCAGGTATCGCGTTACACGACCTCCCCCCTCTCCCACCCCTCCCCGCGCGCCGAGGCGTGGGTGGCCCGGCGCGACTCGCAGCTGGCCCCGAACCCACCATTGTTCTCTACTCACTCGACAAACACTCCCCGGCCGTAGGCGTGACCCCGTGCGATGTTGCAGCGTCCATTATCATCACCGCAGCCACTCAGCGTCGAGCAGGGTCGCGGTGAAGAGGGCTCGGTTCGGAAACTGCCCGACATTCGCGTCATTTCGCGTTTCACCTTCCCACGGTGTTTGTCCTGAAAGACACACACAGTCGTCCCCACCCGTGTGGTGGGACCATCGTTCATTTGACAGCTCATCGAGTACGGTACACTAGTGAAGTCTATTGTCGTGGTAGAATAAACCTGAAATAATAGGGATGTGAGCTTCTAAAGAATGTATTTCGTGATCACTGTCAGTTCACGGACTTTCCGACGAAAGAATCGCTTCAAATAAACGAAGAGCTATTCGTACTTTCAGATAACTGGCATTTCATTTTAACTACGCTGTACTTAACCTTCCCAGTGTTATGACTTTTTTTCTTTACAAATAGAATTATCATACACTTGTAAGAAATTAGTGTGTTCTATTTTTAATTTTTATGTTGGTTTGCTGGTATACCAAGAATATTCTAGTGGATTCGTGCTCAAAATAAGTGATCTTAGTACCTACAAACTTACGAAAATAACGGTATATTTACGAAGATTCCTGGATAATTTGTAACAAACGTTCTTTGTAAATTTTAGGTGAAAAATTCTAACAGTGCAGTTGTCTTAAATATAGACACAACTCACACACGCTAGCAAGAAACATACATTGACTGTTTTGTATTTATAATATTTATCGTTAATATAAATACTACAGTACTAATTGTTCGTATATAATTTTAGTTTTAGTTTTACCGTACACTAAGATAGGACAACAACAAAACAGATTTGCAAGGGAACAGTCACAAAACTCCAGTACCAGAAATAGAATGATTCGTCTGCAGAAAATTATAAACCACAGTTAATACTAGTCTTGAGAGTTTCAGGAACAGTTGTATGTCAACAACTGCTCTAAATATGAGACATTTAGAACTACTGCAAACCAGAGTGATTTCACTGGGAAATAGTTTAAACCGCTTCGCACAGATTCATATTAACAGTCTGTATGGGTTGTGGGTACCAAAATGTGATTACAAAAAAATTGGTTGTCTGTAAAGTTGGTTTACGGACGATAGTTTAACGTGACGTCATAACAAAACTTTGATGAATTGATTGCATAATTTTATGAATAAAATTGAATCATTTTTATTGAATTATCACTATTTTGTATGGATACTAAGAAGGAGTTAAATGAAATATACAATTTAATTGATAAATTTACTTTTATTTGCACTCATTAAAACAAATATGTTTATTACTTTAACGAAGAGATTATTTTAACTATAACTTTTATACATGTTTGCTATTTAACTTCTTCCAATCTGTGTTATTCTGTTAAGGATAGGACGATGATAGGAAAAGTAGGAAACGAATGGGAGTGTTTCAAGTTTAATGCGCCTCGAAGAAGTCAAATCGATGGTTGTTCCAATTGAGTAGAAGAGAGATAGATGCGACGCAAGCGTAAAATGAGCGTAACGGGACACAACGTAATGGGCAAGGTGCGTTACGGGACACTTTTTCGTGCGTGCAGCCGGCGTTCATCGATTTATTAGACGTTGACACGTCAAAAAACAATACTTAAAAACAAGTTAGAGATGGAACTAGATTTGTAGCCCGTGAATAGAGGAGCCTTGGTGTTCCTGTGAGTGACGTCTGTATTCGTGACCACATCTGAAGTCACACACGACGCCATCGCACAGAGATTCCTAGAATCGGCATGCTACGTCGTCAGTCGAGACATAACAATGACTTGTCCTATGTGGTGTTTACTAACGAAGCACACCTATTGACTGCTTATTGCAAAAAAAAAATATTTGCTTGAGGCTGCCCCCTTTATGGCGACTTGAAGGTTAAAACACGTTTCAGTTTTCTGTGATCTGATGTAGTATCAGACTAGTAAGACGCTTTTTAGTCACCCGGTGGTTGCAATTCAGATTTTAAGAAGAATATAATAAATAAAAGTTTAAAAAAACTAAAAAACACGCTTTTATAGAAAATCCAACTAAAAAATAGAAAATAAATTTTAATAAATTTAATTTAAAAATAGTGTAAAATAAAAAAAGTATTTTTATTTTAAAAAACCGTGGGGTGCATGGTGTCAATAGTTATAATTATTTTACTGACAGATATGAGTAGAAGGATTATCATTTTGATATCTTAAAAAGCACCCCACGCTTTTTTTTTTAAAATAAAACTACATTTTTTATTTTACACTATTTTTAAATTAAATTTATTAAAATTTATTTTCTATTTTTTAGTTGGATTTTCTATAAAAGCGTGTTTTTTAGTTTTTAAACTTTTATTTATTTTTTACTTTTTAGTTTTGTTTATTTATAAAAGCGTGTTTTTTAATTTTTTTAAACTGTTATTTGTTATAATCTACTATTAATTCCGTGATAACTATAAGTAACTGTAATTATTTTACAAATTATTAATGTGTACAGCTGTATTGATAGTCAAATCTCGATTTTAGAAGCCATTCAAAAATGTTAACGTTATCAATATATACAGTGAGACTTAATGGTATAAGGTTATTGACGAAAAGTGATATCGACCAGTCTTACATACTGTACTAAATTAATGCTGTGAAGCAGGAAAGTATGGGAGTTACGGATTAATTATTACGTGAAGCGTTCCACATTTACGTAACAGGATTTTTGGGAAGGATAAGGATTGATAAAGGATGAGGAAAGGACCTGCTCAATGAGAGTGTATACAATATGTGAGAAAAATTCGGATAGACCGGACTGGGATTCGAACCCAGAGCCTTCCGATGACATGTCGGCTGCTCTACCATCGGGCGCTCGATATACGATAAATATGATACAAAGCGCTCCACGCCTTTTTCACAATAATACTAGTATTTTTCATTAATTATTGTTTTAAGCTTATTTTAAAAATTATTTCCTCAATTTCTTCCAGGTAAAAATACTTAAAATGTAAGTTTTTCTCTCTATCCAAATATGTTTTTGATATATCATTTGTCAAACTTATCCATATTTTCCGTGTTTGATGTCTTTTATTTAATGAGTTACTGACCTTGGCATAGTTTGGAGTATTTGTAACTGCTTGGTGTAGATTTGCAGGTTGTTGTTCGAGTGGAATTTCAAAAATCTGCCCATCAGGTGTAGCTATTGAGGTTATGCATAATGGTGTTTTATTTCCCATCTGCTGTTGGTTTCACAGCAAAATCAAACTTCAATTTTCCCATGTTACGTGAAATATTTGCAGAAAATGTTGTTTTATAATAAGTTTTCACTCTTGGTTAATTGGTAAAATGAAACAAAGACGTAATTGTGTTTCTCTATTTAACGAAAGAAACAACATTTAAAGCCCTTATTTCAGGTTTTTTTTTCATATTTTTACAAATATAGATAATATTCTCCTCAAGAAAGTATATTGTTCACAATAAACATAACCCATTCTCACTTTTCATTTAATTAAATGTCACAATATTTAGTAGGCTTTGTTTATAACGCGCCAAAGACAGACAAACTGAAAGAAAAGAGTTCGCACATTGTAAAGAAAACCATTTTGCTCATGTGCGAACTCCTTCTTGTGAAATTATATAAATTGACAAAAATCTTATTTTGCAAATTGAATAATGGAATAATCTTATCAAATTAGTGTATTGTCATCGGTCCTCGATAAATCTACAAAGTTTGAATGAAATCTGGCCGTTTAAAGTGGGTCAAAATCGCACCCAAAGGAGTCGGTTACAAACATACAAACAAACATACAGGTGAAGCTAATATAAAGCGTGTAAAAAATTAACAAGCATGCAAAACTGTTATATTATGTCGTGCTAAGGTTCAAGAATAGAGTTCAAAGGTTTCGTAAAGTATAATGGCTGAACATTAGTGCAATACAAATATGTTTGTTTCAAAATAACTTAACTCTGAGTGTAATTATCTTCATTATACTCGAAGTTAACGTGTTGTTTTGTTAGGAGAATTCGCCTTAGTTTGTTTTTACTAACTACGTTTTACCTAGTGAAGTTTTATTTGGAAATGTCGGGGATTTTCGATTACAGCGTTTGGACTAGTGACAATTTGAAGTATGCGAATGTTGTTTTGCCTAAAAACGTTTTACCTAACGTAAGTATTTCGCCTGAAGGCGTATTGCAATGCGAGATCCAACACACACACTAAAATAAAAGAAGGAAACTCGTAAAGAAGTTGTACCGCGAAAGTAGTGAGCACAGCTGAAAGCAGAAGCGAAGTGACCGTCGCTACTTGACCTCTTGCCGAAGACAATAGAAAGCAGGAGCTACTGAGCGCGTATCTCCTGACGAACTGAAAAAAGAAGCTGACGTAATTCACAAACAACGTGGAGTACAGTGTATTCAGCTTTCTGCGTACAAAATCAGTATAGATACTGGGATATGTTACGAAAGTTTTTCAGTCAAGGATATTTTTCAACACATAAAACATTTAGTTGTAAGAAAAAAAATTCTGTTCTCAAAACTCCTCCAAAATGACAACAAAGGATTGGATTGTTATTACAATGTAAATGTATAAACCATACGGTTTATAATGTTTGACTACGGATTGTTCTGTTGGTGTTGGGAATCTACCCAAGTTTATTACTGCTACCCAGTAAACCTATTGAAATCTGTTACGTTGTTAAGGCTTTCGCCGCCATTTTGCAATAAACTGTCTTGGCTTTAGAGGCTTAGCCATGTCGAAGTGGTAGATAGTACCATCGTTTCGCTCTGCACTGCAGCTGGCATCTTCAGTAAAACGTCAGTAGAATCCACCACTTATACGCGGTTTAACCTCTAAAGCCAATATAGTGTATGTTATGTTGTTAATTTCACCGTTAATTTTCATAGTAAAAAATGTAAAGCGTTTCTAATTTTTTTAATTGCCTGATTTTTTAAAATTTGCTTAACTGTTTATTGGCGATTTGCAGTCGTTAAATATTAGGAAGTAGACCAATTGAAACTACGGTAATGTTTTATCACAATGACTGTCAATAGAAAAAAACACGTGCACATTATGTTCAAATATGTGCCCATTAAAAATAGACGTTCACACTATAGTATACATATTTTAAGTTTAATTATACCTATATCAGGCATTTGAATTACAAATATGGTTTGCAATTGCATGCTTAACGGAAATTGAGTTTTAAATTTACCAATATATTTGCTACGTAACAATTTTCCAAATTTACCTAAAAATATATGGTTTAAAAAATGTGATTGTATCTATTTTATGAGTAGAAATAATAAAAAATAGTTTTTTTTAACTACACATAAAATAACCAATTGCAACTTATAAATCCTAGATATGTTTCTCTTCTTTCCTGACCTCTTCATAGCACATTAAAAGTGTGCACTAGTTACATTTCCACCCTTCAGATATTAATGAATTCACACATTTTTGGTAAGTCATTGTTGTTCTCTGCAGGTTATTTTGAATATATATGTAAGTTTTCGAATAACCTTTTGATAAATGACCCAGAGAAGCCTTACGACTGAGGATTTTCTTAAGTACCTACTGCGATAAATTTTCATTATCATGGGTGCTGAAATTCTTTAATAAACAATAAAAAAACTGACACCCTGCATAATGTCAGTGTGAAGAATAATTGCATCCAAGCATTGTACACTCCAATAACGAGACGAAAATAACTTGTGACTCACACGAAACCTCAGGGAATCGTTTTATGCCCAAGCCTTTACTCAGCTACATCCGAGAACGAACTAATAAACATATGTAAGTAGGTAGCATACAATTATCACTGGTTTTGAGTCAAGGCTGCTGTGGAATTGCTTTTCAAACAGATTATAAACCACTTATCGAAATAATAAAAAGTATGAATAACAGAAAATATCCTGTCGTTTAAAACATAACTCTCATCAGTGCAACGTCTGGAGACTATGACGTCAATGACATTAGGAGCAACATTTTTCAAGATTTTTAAGAAGTTTCCTTGAAAGCAACACGAATAGATCAGTGCTTCCAGGATAGAGACAAGTTTAAACTTCTTAATGCCACCATAATTGCCGCAGTGGTTCGTTACAAAGAACTAAAACTCGTTTTTATTAATGACGTACTAAGTTTTGTTAATTCCAATCTATTAGAATTTTTTTTTTTCATGTTTAGTTAGCTCATAACAAGGTTCACCTACCGAAATATGATCGGATCAGATACTTGCTCTTAATGAAAATATTTATTATGTAAAATAATAATAAATAATGATACTTCCTGGAGCAGTCTTATAATAACTGTAGGCCTACTATTGCAGGTGACATCGATTATTCCAAGTAAAATCATAATGTTTCGGATATTAATTTATTTAATACTTACATATACTTTGAACGAGTTATATATAACACATCTAACATTTGGTTTATAATCTTATGAAGTTATGAATTTCAGTTAGAACTTTTTTCAATTGTGAGCTGATATTATGGTAAGTGATATAATAAACTAATAGGCTTCAACTACAAACTTTTCGGTTCATTGTATTATTGTCTAGAAAATATTAAGGAGCACTGGGGTTTAAGGTGAGCATGTGTTTGCTTTTATCTTGCGTTATTTTTGTTTTGATTACCATCATATCTATTTTGGCTCTTTACAATATGTATTTAGTAAATCTGTTTAGCAAGTATTCCATATAAAATACATTCGTTATTTTATATTAATATGTAACCTATTTTTCATCCTGTGAAAATTTCGTTGCATGGTGGCGCGCATCGTAAAAATTGACACTCTTCATTTGTTCATACATCGTTTAAAGAAGTATAACTTAAAAAAAAAAAAAAAAAAAAAGAAGTTAGTTGCGGATTGCTGAGATTCGAATACTTTCACACGTGTGTTGCTGACGACAGTTAACGTGCAGAGACGCCCGAGCGAAGAGGTGGCCAATCACAAGGAGACCTCGCGTGTCAGCAGCCAATGAGCAGAGCGCTGTGGAGTCTGGCCCGGATGTCTTGGAGCGTACATCAGGAGGACTGCAATCTTGGCCCGATCTGGAACACGCATTGCTGCCGCGCACAGAACAATAAGCTGTACTTCTACAAAAGACTCCTTTGGGAAACCAGTTGCCAATACACAGTTTGTAACACTACAATAAATATATTCTATTTTTGCACAACACACGGCTATGTTTATTTTTGTATACATAAAATACGTTTTTTTTACAGATAATACTGATTATTTCTTACGAAAATTGGCTAATGGTTTAATATTTTAACTGATAATTAACATATATATATTTTTTAAACCGTGCAAAATATAATCGAATATGTAATAGTTTTACTTAATTTCGTTTTATTATGCTTATCAATGTGCGCAGTTAATACTGGGAAGCTATTCAGGGATGGTTCACAAAAAAAAAACTTTTAAGTATTGGAGGTATATGTAAGTTTAACTACTGAGGTACTAGGACAACACAAAGCATAAATGCTCGGGTAAGAATCCGAACCCAGAACTACTGCGAACACTATTTTGTAGTGATACGTTTGTTTTCATGTAAATATACAAATTCACAAATATCTGTAGTTTTTACATGAATATTTCTGTTCCGTTTACAAACAAAAATTAACACTGTAGCTCGGTGACTGGAGGCGTTGATATATGTGAGGACGATTCTAATAATCCACGGCCATAGTACCTAAGTCTTTAAGCGGTGACCTCGAAGGAAATTACTTACTGTTTCGGTGAGCCGACGTATCTCTTGAGCGTCTGTAAATCAGCGAACTATCAGCTAACACATCGTAACTTGATTGGTCTAAACTTGCACAGCGGCTGAGCTCCCGGCTGGTTCTTGTAGCCCCTAGCAACGTCGCTGGCACTCAGACCACCCTGAAGTAGGGCTTGACTCTGCCAGGCTTATAGATTGGCGGCATGGACTCGACACAGGTACAGTCCCGAACCCTGAGAAAATAATAAATATTTAGAGACCCGGAAATTTCGCAGATTCATCTGGCTTCAGAGTAGAATGTAAGGTAATAGGTGTGCTCAACCCATGTTCGCTTTCCCATTGGTTGATTTCTTAGCGAGGGCATGTTTATTCTTGTTAATCGGCACTACCCGATTCGCCTACTTCTTTCTTAGCTGGACATCGTTGGCTCACGGTCGTAGAGGGGCGTGTCCAAACAACTGCGGGCCAATCATGAACACAGTGCGAGAGTGTTAAGGTTTGCATTCTAACTTGCGACTAAATGAATGCGCGAAATTTCCGTGTCTCTATTTCAAGGTCGGTAACACAGCCTTAAGTGCCCGCCCCGTCAGGGCGGATAAGAGCGACGCTCGCTGGTGCTTCTAGCGCGGTGTCTCCTCTGGACTGGCGCGCAGTCTTCTCGTCGTCACAGGATAACTGCGAGATCCGAGCGGTAACCGTGAGAATAGATGGCTGAGGCATGGAGATGAAGGTGAAATACTGAAATGTGCTTTCAAGAATCCTTACTGGGCGTTTCATATGTAAAAAAGGGGTGTTGTCTGTAAAGTCGGTTTACGGACGATACTTTTACGTGATAACGTCATAAGAAAACATTGATGAAAAATTGCATACTTTTTAATTTTCAAATATTATTTATAGTTTTTGAAAATTTAATTTAAATAATTTGTTTAAATATAATCACGAACAATTAGTTATAGAAATAAAATGAAATCAAATCAATGTAAATAAATTGTTAATTTAAAATGACGAAATTGGAACAAATAAATCAACTTTTTTAAATTGCTGCTTTTAAAAAGCCCGCCTTAACCTGTTTGATATTACAGAAGATTTTCTCGCACGGTGGTTGGCCGGTTCTTGCACGCTCGGCTCAGGCGGAAAGTGACAATGAGTCATGCTATTTCGTGCGTGCAGCCGGCGTTCATCGATTTATAAGACGTTATCACATCCAAAAATTATTAAAGAAACGCCTTTTAGTCCTTTTCACTCTCCTTAAAATACAGTTTAAAAACTAAAATCGTAAACAGAACTAACCACCAGTCCTCAGAGCATTATTAAGTGATGTTCGTGAACAGACACCCAGGGCCGGATTTAGGGGAGGGCAACCGGGGTGAAAGCCCCGGGGCCTCCACAAACGGAGGGCCCCCATAATAGAGACTTTGGAAAAAAAATCTTTCAAATTCCGACAAATAAACACTAGTAAGCATCTTTTCCTTTGATATTATTTTTTCGCTGTTTTACCTTTACCTACAGTACTTTATACATACATGATTATATTATTGTTAAATATTAACATAAATATTCATTAACACTAAAATTTAATTTCATATAATTCTTGTCTCTGATTATATTCATGTATGTTTTTTTTAATACTAAGAGAATCTACTTGATTTCACAATAAATTATTTATTGGAAAACTCGACTGAAAAACATTGTTTATTTTATTTGTAAAATAATTTGGGGCCAGGAAACCTCCGCTCCTCTGTTGCCCCGAGGCCTCCAGACCTCTCAATCCGGCCCTGCAGACACCGCTGTGGTAGCGGGAGCAGTTTTCAAACGGCATGGTTTCTCCGGGCTCCGCGCGCCGTAAAAGGCGGGGGCCTTAAGGGGCATACGGTGCGCAGAACTTCAGGAAAAACCACGCAATTTGAAAACTACTTAAGATATCCGAAAGGGGGTCTGTTTACGAAAAGCGTTTAAGGGTTAGCTGAGGGCCGGTAAGTATGGCCATGCATATTTCGCGAAAAAGATTTCGAGATTCATTGAAAGTTAAAACACTGTAGCATCGTCTGTGTTTCGTGATTGGGTGAGTTTCTTTCGGCTACATGTCGATCGTTACTACGCCAAATCACAGTAATTCAGTGCGGAAGCAAACGCGTCCTGAGTGGCTCGGTCAAATAATGGAGTAACTCTCTCGCAGACGGCCACCAATCACAAGGAAGAAACCACTGGTGCGGGCATTGCCTTGTTGCAGTCTAATAGGCGTTCAGATTTTTTTCGCGAAAAATGCCGGCCCTTACCGATAAGTAGTTTGTTTTACGAATCAAGTTTTCAAACCGTATTTTTTATGTGCTGAAAGGCGTTTTTTCAGAGTAATTTTTCAAGCACTCGAAAGCACTTAAGGGACTTGCATCGCACCTTTGTCTCGATGTCTCCGCTACATAAAGGCATGGTTGCCACTGAAGTCTCGCGGATGTCCGCGGCACTGGGAGAAGACGGCGCGGCGCGCTAGAAGCAGCAAGCAGCAGCTGTGTTCCAACCTTTTGGTCGGTATCCTTCACCACTTCTCCCAAATATGCGACCTTTAAGGGGGTACCTCCAATTTCAGGTCAAGATTTTATATTTATAGTAATTACTAGGAACCGGACAAAATTCGCCGGTTCAATGACCTGTAGGATGAACTCCATAGTTCTACGTACACTCGGTCAAATGTCACCCACTCATTGGCTGCTGTCTTGTGAGACGTCCCAACGTAGCAGCCTGTGATTCGATAAAGCTTTGGTTGGGTGTTTCTCATTGGCTCAGAGTCATCCAGGTGAGTTGTGAGCCAATAGCAGAGGCAGCAATGAGGTATAACTATTTGTATTTCAGCCTATCGCGAAATGAACTCGCGAATTTTTCCGGTCTCTAGTAATTACAGATAAACTTGTAGACTTTTTCAATTGTTTAACTTTCACGTAATGAAAAATATATACAGCGCATCCTTTTTGCATAATTAGCTGCCAAAGTTACTTTTTTAACGTTTTTGGGTCGTACAAATAAGGAGAATTTAATTTACTCATTGCAGAATTGAAACTATTTAGGTTTAACTGCAATGCCACTGGCTACTTCAATAAATGGTTTGAATTTCTTTAAGATAATATTAATTAATTTTACCTGGAATTTCCAAATTCTCAAATTTGTTACGATTATTTGTAGTTACAACCCAAAAAAAACGTTAAAAAAATGTAACTTTGGCAGCCAATTATACAAAAAAGTATGGGATGTATATATATTTTTTTTCATTTTCGTGAAAGTTAAACAATTGAAAAAGTCTAAAAGTTGATCAGTGATTAATATAAATATAAAATCATGACCTGAAATGGGAGGCACGCCCTTAAGGGTAGATTGGGAGTCGACTTACAGATCCTCTTTTTTTTATCACATTCCAGAGCAAGTAACATTGCGACCGAGCTTCAAGGGATCACTGCCTCCTTTGATCAGGAAGGTGTTGGAGCCTCAGCCTGACCCAGCACAGGCATCAGCCTCGCTCGGCTGACCGGACAGTTGGCTGTGTCCTCAGCACTGCTAGCACCTACCCTGGTCTCCCACTGGGAAGCCTGAGATGTACATCAAGTTCAGTCCCTGCCCGAACACGCCCGAATATTCACCTTCGGCCAACCTCGTGTTTATTTATATATATATATATATATATTTCTCTGTTTATTTTAATGTAGCTATACTACCCTTACTAACCGTGCATAGTGTTTTAAAGTTTTTTAATGTAGCTAACCTAATCGACCACTTTTAATATTTGAATTCATTTTTCCTGCGAAAAAATAAAACAAATCCCGAAGTTGGCCGAAGGTGAATATTCGGGCGTAGAACGGGCAGGGACAGAACTTGATGTACATCTTAGGCTTCTCTCCATAAGCCTGCCTAGTAGGTACTTACAGAAACTACTGTTAAAAATTATCACAACTATTAAAAATGTTGTTTGGCCTCTGGTTTGTGGCCGTGTCCTCGGCGAATAAATCACCGACGTTTCGGTCGACATTGCAGTCGCCATCATCAGGGAGCAGTTACCTACATTATTAAAAATTGTTCACCTTTGAATATTCGGGCGTGTTCGGGCAGGGACAGAACTTGATGTACATCTTAGGCTTCTCGTCTGCCACAGCAGCAAGCAGCAAGCCGCACCCCGCTGTGCCCCGGGCGAAGGGGGCAGAGCGCCTGGACGAGCCGGGGGGCCGCGAGCCCGGAGAGACGCCCCCCCCCCCCCCACAACTGCCCCCACCACCTCGAGCCTCGCTTGCGTCGAGGGACAGCCAGTCACAGGGTCCCGCTCCGCCAATCAAACCTTTTAACTGCGTGATGTTCGGTGTAAAACCTGTGTACCTACCAATTCATGAAGAAATAAAAAAAATATATTTTTAAAATAATATTTATAGTAAATAAAAAAATAAATATTATCTTATCTAAGAATAAGTACCATAAAATAATGTAAGGATTAGCAAAGTACAAATACCTAATATATGTTTCAATATTATTGTGAGAATGTCATGGGTTCATAGCAGTGTCTGCTGACAGCTTTATACCACGTGCATGCAAAAAACAAGATGGCACACACTCCACATATGAGAGAGAAAGATTCACCGAGCATACCTCCCGTCAGCCATCAGCCACCCGCGCAGTTAGAATGAACGTAAATTGAGGTTCCGTTGAGTATGTCAATTTTTCGTCATTACTATTTATTAATGGACCAGCTAATGCCCGGCATGCGTTGATTTGTCTCTTTCAATTATTTTTATAATTTGTTTTAATTAGGTAAACATATACAAAGCGTCACTCTCTCTCGTTCTATCTCTAGCTCTCCATAACTCTATCTCTCTATAACAGTGGTTCCCAAACTTTTTCAGCTGGCGACCCACCTTTCCTTATAGGAATAACTCCACGGTCTATCGGTCCCTGGTGGAGTAAAAAACCTTATTTGTATCGTATCCCTTCCTTATGTATATACAACTAGCAAACCCGGCGAACTCCGTTTCGCCACCAAATGGCTTCGTTTTATGTAACATTTCGTTTGGTGATTAAAAGATGAAGAAAAATTTTTTTTTTGTTTTATATTTGAAAAGGAAAAATTTTATTTCATTTCACAACAGTAATGAATTCATTTCGATTACAAAAATGAAGTGTTATTTAGTTGACTTCTCTAAGTAAATGAAAGTGAATCCAAAGTAAATACTGAATCGAAGCGTTATACGTGTCCGCAAATTATCCGTTTCATTGAAGTGCTCTTTGGTAAACCACATTTTTTGTTTTTTGGTCTGACGTTAACACAAAAAAAAGCGGATGGTTTCCCAACTCGTGTACACGCAACGTATAACTGCCCATGTGAAAAACAATGATTTTCTAAATTTATTCCGCAAACACTAAGCGATTGCCCATGAGAGAAGCACTCTTTTCTTAGGTCGATGCCAACAATCGAAAAAGTTTGTCCCTGTGATTTATTTATCGTAAGGGCAAACGATATCTTCACAGGAAACTGTAACCTTTTAAAGGATATAGACCAATCTGTTGGAATAATCGGAATTCGCGGAATGTGAGCGAGCTGTCCGGCCGCGGGCCCAGTGATGATTGTTGCTACAATCACATTGTCTCGTAATTCCTTTATCAAAAGTATTGTGCCATTACACATACTGGGAGGTCTTAAATTTCTCAATAGCATAATGCGAGTACCTCCTTTTAATTTTAGTTCGTGGGGTGGCAAGCCGGCAGGATTAATGGAATTTAAAAATTCTTATGGGTAGTGCACTGTATCTTCGATGTTACACACGGTGTTAATAGATTTGTAACATTTAAAATCACCCGGTACTATTTCCATAATCATTCTATTTATCTCATTTACTGATTCGTTTCTTGGTGACAATATCGCCCTCGAACAGAGCCAATTGAAATTTCTTTTTGTGGGATTTTCGATGTCGGGATAGATTGTGTCTATCAGAATTTCTGGACTGTTAACAGTTTGAGCTAATTCATTGTCCAACAATACTTGGGGGCTATATATAATGTTGAAAAAATGTAAATAAATAAATACTAAGTAATATGTCTCCCTTAAGATTAAATAAGTTACTTTAATATAAAAACGATGAACAAATTCGGATTGTAAGTATACATAGATAATGTGATACTGTGTTTAAAAACATATAGAAATGAGACAATGTATCACGCACCGGCGCCATCTACTTAAAATGTTGGTTTGTCCTGAATTTTTCCTGAATTTTCTTTGTTATAAACCTCACGGAGCCCGAGACCTTTCCAACGACTGCAAAACCGTGGAAATCGGTTCGTGCGTTCTGGAGTTATAGCGTCAGGAAGGAAAACCCGACTTATTTTTATATAGTAGATTTACCATAAAATATTGCAAATAAATATATATGTATGCTTTTTTAAAGATACCGATTGGTTATTGACAAACAATTTGTGTACTGATTAGAAATTGGTTAACAAAATATAAGAACTTTGTAGCAAAACATTTATTTATTTACCAATAGATATGTGTTTGCGCACAATTCGATTTGTTTCGATTTTTCTTATCTTTTCTGATGGTTTATTCGATGGTTTGTGATAGTTTTAGGATCGAGTCGCGACCCACTAGTGGGTCGCGACCCACCGTTTGGGAACCACTGAAGCATCTATACATCTCTCAATATCACTCTATCTCACTTTATATACAACTCTCTCTATACATCTTTATATTCCTCGCTCTATCTCTATATCTCTCTATATATCTGGATATCTACCTCTGTACCTGTCGCTATCTCTGTATAACGCTCTCTATATCTCTGTCGGTCTAAATATCTTCCTATGTATATCCTTATATTTACAGAACAGAAGACGAATACACAAAACGTTCATTTATATATATATTTTTTATCTATTTTATTTTACTTGTTGCAGGTGTGACTTAGGTAGTATTCTATGTATAAAACACACACATTGTGTCAAAATTTCAAAGCAATGGATGAAGAACTTTCATAGATTTAATATTTTGTAAGAACATTTATATTTAATATAGATTTTCAGGTTTTTTTTTCAAGTTCTTTGAAAAAAAAGCGTTTTATTGATTTACACAATAATTATTTTCTAAAAATAAAGAGTTTTATGTAAAATACCACATATAAACTTTAAATTGTAAACTTTGTAGGTAACATCCAATTACACTCTCTGAGTTCATACTATGAGATTGAAATATAATTCATCCCAAGCAAATGCCGGGAAAGTTCCTCATTATTAGAGACAGGAAAAATTCGCGGATTTCTTTTTGTAATGAGCTAAAACCCAACTATGCCTATTCATACCTATGAGCTGTCTCTGCTATTGGCTCACAGATAACCTGGAGGGTTCTTGGCCAGTGAGAAACCATCAACCAAAAAAGAGTATCGAATCATAAGTTAGGCATATGTGACGTCTCACAAGTCAGCAGTCAATGAACAAGTGACATCTTTAATATGCAGAGGATTGTGGGAGTTCATCCTAGAGGTCAACTAACCTGCAGATTTCTCCGGTTTCCTGCTCATTTATAGGCGTGGATGATACAAAATGTCACGGGTTCAAAGACTTGTGGCCAAAGACACAGAGAACATGCTTCTCGGGCAGACCACAACCAGTGACCAATGGAGTGTCTTCTAAGGTAGCCGCCTGTCCGGCCGCACGATCTCTGGAAGCCCGGGGTCGCTAAGGGCGACACTGGCTGGCGCACCACACGCCTCTTCGCCTCTACGCACCAGGCACCGAGCTGGTGTGCAGTCTTCAGGTCGGTCTATGGTCGGCGCCTCTATGGGACTTGTAGCTGTGACCCTATCATCTTATGGTGGAGTATCACGGGTCGTTACCACAACGTCGAAATACCATAACGCCGAATGTCAAAACTGACCACAACGCCGACAGCTAGAAAACTGCCGTGTACCACAACGCCGAAATAACAACTGAATGAATTTGTGTGTGTTTCTTAAATGTACCTTAACGCCGAAATACCACAATCAAACCTAACCTTACCTAACATAACCTAACCTAGCGTAATATAACCTAACCTAACTTAACCTAGCCTATCCTAGCCTAGCCTAACCTAGCCTAACCTAACCTAGTCTAGTCTAACCTAACCTAGTCTAACCTAACCTAAACTTTGTGGCAGTCCGTCAATTACATTTTTCGGCGTTAGTGTATTTCGGCGTTGTGGTGCGTCCCCGAGTATCACTATCACTACATTGTATAAAACAAAGTCGTTTCCCGCTGTCTGACTATCCCTATGTATGCTTAGATCTTTAAAACTACGCAACGGATTTTGATGCGTTTTTTTTAATAGATAGAGTGATTCAAGAACAAGGTTTATATGTATAATACATGCATAATATAGTAGAGAAACACTGATAATTTTAGAGGTTTCTAATGTGATGTCGTAAATAAACACATTTTTTTGCGCTTGCATTGCAAACACTGGCTGAACCCTACGAGATAGATCAAAATAATGTAGGGGAGAGTTGGGTAAAACAGGGTAGTTGGGTAGAACGGGGTACCACTGTTATTTTCCGTACACGTGGTGCTATCTGTGTGTACGTTTGGTAAGTTACTCCTCTATACGTCGTCACTAGAGTGAGGTAGTATGAAGTGTCGCACAGTATTCTTTCGTGCGTAATAATGGAAATTACAAATTTATGATGTTTCACTAAAATGTTTAGCGTGTATTGGCTATACAATATTTAATCAGTGGTTGCAGATATATTTTATGGTAAGTTGTATTCAAGTAAAGTATTATATTTGCTATGTTGTGCCATAGTAACCGATGTAATTGACGGGTGTTAAGATTTTCTGTTGTCTTTTTGCTTGAGAACCTGCATGTAGGGTAAAACAGGGTACACAGGTAATGGGTAAAACGGGGTAGTACCTCGTTCTGTCCAACCAGTTTCCTGTTTTAATCATCTTTTCGATCAATTGTGCAAATGACTTTTAAAATTAAAAACAGTTTTGTTATGCATACTAAATGTTATACAGAGTTACCTACAGTACATTTATACAGTCAACCAAAAGTCTTGTATCGGTGAGGAAAAAAATTGGAAACGTAAAAATGTTGTAGGCCCATGTAATTAAATTGTAATTTGACTTTATCTTTTTTTCTATTTTTAAAAATAAAAACCATGCTCGAAAAAACCATGTCGTCCTATTGTGTTTTCCCCCACACTGCACCCATAGGTTGCAGCCCTTAGATGTTTCCTTCATGTCCCCATTGATGCAGTATTATAGTGATGAAGCAAGGAAATGGGTTCGTTTACATCCTGGACGTCCCATTACAATTAACCAGATCGGGAAACTCTATGGCGCTGCATTTACGAAGGCCGCTTCTATGGAAACTGCGGTAAATGGTTTCAGAAGAACTGGAATATTTCCCCTTGATGCAAGTATCTTCCCAGATTGGATGTTTTAGCCAGCGGCAACAACTGACCGAGCTAACTCCAGGCCTTCAGAACCGAGTGGAAATGACACTGTCGGTGATATTCCACTGACTGCTGCAACAACTGACCGAGCTAACTCCAGGCCTTCAAAACCGAGTGGAAATGACAGTGTAGGTGATATTCCAGTGACTGCTGCAACAACTGATCGAGCTTACACAATGCCTTCAGAGTCCCATGGAAATGTCAGTGTTGGTAATATTCCTGGGACATCTGGTTTGGTATCTTCACCAACTGAATCTCGTTTAGGCCTATCTGATAAAAACAATCGAAATGCTTCATCAAACAGTAGCTTCACAATTCCACCGACTACAGTGATGCCGATTTCCCATGTCAAAAGGAATCCTGCAGAAGGAAGAGGACGACGACGTGGCAAGGCAGCTGTGCTGACCGACTCGCCATATAAGAACGAACTAATTATTATTCAGTCAGCTTCACCAAAATCTTTAAAAAGTAAAAATGCTGGTGTGTCTAAATCTCAAAACAGTTCTAAAACACATAAGAATAAAGAAGACAGCAACAAATCCATAACAACAGTAACTATGCGTGTGTCTGATGATGATGACGTTCCTTGCATTTATTGCGCTGAACAGTTCTCCACTTCAAAATCAGCCGAAAGTTGGGTGCAATGATTAAAGTGTCATTCTTGGAGCCATGAAGGATGTGCTGGTGTAGACACAGATGACTGTAGGCCATTTGAATGTGATTTCTGCCAGTTTGGAATAAAGACTCTGGCCTTATTTTGTGTTCTGATGGGCCTACTATGCCATATTAGGCTAATTAAACAATCATATGTTTTGTCAGATATTTGGGTTCACCGCATATGCAAGTTTGTATTATACATAGTAAGATTATGCTTTTAGACTAACCACTTCCTCAAAATTAACAGTGTTGTGTTATTGTTGTTCAAACAATGTTTGTGATTTTCCGCAAACCAATGTTTTTGTGAAGTTTTACTGCAAATACAGAGGAAGGCTTATAATTGATTTTTTTTTAAATTCTCATATTTTTACTGACATTTGTATTTATTTGTCATACTACATGTTGTTCAGAATTTTTTATAGTGCACATGTAAAATCATTTTAAAAATCTGCTTTCTGTACCCCGTTTTACCCAACCAGTTGGGTAAAACAGGGTAGTGTGCATACATTCAAATAAATAAATATCTCTGCAAGAATAATATTTCAGAAGACACGGTACTAGTTGCAGAATTAAACTCACATTCTAATCTACGCATGCTGATGTTTTCAGACAGATACAGCAATATTAAAACAATAAATTAAAGCGATTTATACTAAGTACCCCGTTATACCCTACTCTCCCCTACTACAGTATTGTACACCTTAAAAAGGTCTACAAAAAAGTCCGCGATGGTATATGTCTATCTCTTAGGGATAACCCACAATAAACATTTTTTATCTTTTACTTTTTACGAGAAATAATGTGGTACCGTAGAAGATGTATTGATTCCCCGAATTCCTCTGATACCATCGGATTTACCTTTCCAATTTAAACGCCTACAATTTTCGGTAAAGGCTTTTGCAGGCTTAGATTTGAGCGTGTGAGTGTTTTTCACATGGCCAATTATATGTCGCTCTTTCAAAAGAAACCTCTAAAGAAACATGTTTGTACTGTCTAATGACAAAAAAAGCTGTGAACGTTGTATATAAAGACATTCTGTAGTATATTTAGTAACAGCATTGCATCCGTGCGAAGCCGGGGCGGGTCGCTAGTTAAAGATAAAGGCTCCCTGAATTTACAATACTGTGTGAAGAACTTTTCTGAACCCAATAACGCCTGTGAAAACACCCGTTGTAGCCTTTTTCAACTGTCCAGAAAGTACACGTTATAGTTGAAACCTTATAACAAAACTCGTACAGACATGTGCAGTGGCTCTTAAATCCTATTCGTGATCAGACAACTGATAAAGGTTGAGCGGTTTGTAACACCTGGAGTTCTGCACGGTGTTTTAAAGCGCAGCCAGGCGGCTACTCTAGCCTTATTTGACTATAGTTTCTGCTGGGGCGGGTGTGCGGACTCTTCATTGCACGCAAGTAACGAGCAGGAAATATTTTCCAAATGTTGACTCCTAATGTGCTCAGGTTAGCGTGAGGGCCCTGGAGCACCATTGAGGCGACCGCTGAGGGTCTCGCCTCGTGGGGCGCCGACTCGCTCGACTGTGCCTCATTTAATAGCCGCGGAGTGGCGCGCTCGTCACCTCCATTGTGCCTCGCCTCGCGTCGCGTCAGGCAGCTGCTACCCGCCGCTGGGCCGTCCTTGCTCTCTCCTCCTCTGCTCTGCTCTGCTCTCCTATTCTCTCCTCTCCTCTCCTCTGATCTTCTGTCATGCCCTTTGCTCTCCTATGCTTCCTCTCCTCTGATATCCTATTCTCTCCTCTCCTGTCCTTCTCTTTGCTCTCCTCTCCTCTGCTCTCTCATTCTCTGCTCTCCTCTGCTCTCATCTGCTCTGCTCTGCTCTGATTACTCCTTCTCTGAACTCCTCTGCTCTGCTTACTCCATCTCTGCTGTCATCTGCTCTGCTCTCCTCTCCTCTGCTCTCCTTTCCTCTGCTCTCCTTGTACTCCCCTTCATTGCTCTCCTCTCTTCTCCTTTGCTCTCCTCTTTTATCTTTTGCTTTCCTATCCTCTGCTTCCTCTCCTTTGCTCTCCCCTTTTCTGCTCTCCTCTCAGACTCCTCTCCTCACCGTTTCTCTCCTCTCCTCAACTATTATATTCTCTCCTGTCCTGTCCTCTTTTCCTCTTTTCATGATTTGGGAATATTAATTTTAGACGATTAATATATATATATAAAGTATACATATGCATAAAACATTTAATGATAAGCCTAGCATATATATCTGTAAGAAATATGCATACGCATAAATCTTATATCGATATGCTAAGCATATATGCAATTAATTTTAAATTATGAACACGCATAAAAAATATATAAATATGATAAGTATACGTATGGTATTAAATTTGTAATATGTATGCAAGCATAAATATAAATGTACTTATTAACAGAGTATGATTTTAAGTAAACTTCTGGTGTTTTTCTCCGTGTACTCCTGGTTATTCCTGGCAAGACCTTTGTCGGTTTTCTCCGTGTGGTCCTGGCAAGACATTTTTTCCATGTGTTACTAGTTGTTACTGAGAAAACAATACTCCATGTATATTTGTTCATTCACAGAGCTTAATTTTGCAAGACTTCTGTTGGATTTACTCAGTGTGCTTCTAGTTAATCTTGAGACATCAATTCTCTGTAGAATTGTTTTCCTTAAAATATATATATATATACACATTGAGTCATTTAATGATGCGACATGTTGGTAAAAAAGAAAAAAAATCTGATTCATTGGGGTTTCAAAATGAAAGAAATTAACTCTCGCTGATGGATGATTTTAATTCAATTTTAAGTCTTTTATTTAAATATGAAATAGAAGTATGAATCTGACTACAGTCGCAAAAGCTATTATGGTTTCCGGATCTATGCCTGCAGCATTATCGAAAGCCCACATACAGGTGTAGTTACTGTAGCAAGGCGTTCACTCGGAGAAAGAATGCTAGACGTTACGAGAAGAATGATTGTGTTAAAAGCCCACTACGCAAAATGTTAAGTTATGATCGGCGTGGCAGGTTTTCTTTTTACGCGAAGTGATGGCTTAAAAAGACACGGCAGGACTTTTTAAAAGCCATGCACATTTACAAACCAGATAAAGGATAACGATAGAGCTACTACGTACGCTAAATAATAGTGTGCTGCATTACGAAAATAATTTTCCTTGTCTTGAACGTTATTATGTTCATAGCTCTCCTGGTCTCGATAAAGAACTCGAACTGAAGGACATTGAAGGTTTAAGGAAGACTGGAATACAATGGAAAATTGTGACTTCATTCAAGCCGATTTCAGGAAGATCTTCCGAACTTTGGAAATATGACGGACACTTAGAAAGGATGCGTTTAGACGATGAAGAAGCTTCGATATCGTTAAAGATTTCGGATTGTTACAGTAATCTAGATGCAGATTTTGATAACTAAGATGATAACAACTTTCAGGCTTGTGATAAAACAAGACTATAGAGACGCCGAAAATATTGACGGTAAAGGTGTAAAGAAGATGGAAGCATCAGAAGAGACGGATTACGCATCGTGGAACGATCCAAATGGATTAATTAACAGGCTGAGACATTTAATTGCTTCTCTGTGTGCAGGAGATTATTCTCGCAAGGATGAGATAGCCTCCATACTTGAAGTCCCGAGAGAAGCGTGATTCACAGAATCAAACATCGATATGTTGGTTGAACGTTGTTTATAGATTTTTTTTTACATTTGTGAGGTGAATAAAAATAATAAATCAGTAATCCAATTTTTTGTGACCGATTGAAACATAATGCTTATCCATGATGACGAATGTGTGTCCAATTGTGCGTCCTTTCCATTGATTATGGATCCAATTGTGCGTCCTAGTAGTACAGGGGTACTATATTGTCGCTAGAGACCAGGAACCTTGGCAGTTACAGCAACTTCTAGGATAGACTCCACAACCCATTATGTGCTCAGACTAATGTCATGTGTGTTTGGCTGCTCATCTGATTAGAGATTTATTTGATTACTGGTTTCACGTTGTGTCAGAATTATCTACATAAACTCTAGTCCAATAATAGGACCATCCCAAAAGTAAGACAAAAAAAAATCGAATTTCATAGCCCGTCGTGAAATAAAAACCGCTAATATTTACGTTCTCTGCTCACAGAATGGAAATTTTAAACATACTATTTTGTTGGATACAGTATTTTATCGGGATGATGACGTAATAGATAAATAATCGACACTATAAATATAATTTAATTTTTTAAACAATAAATTCAACAAATATGACACTTAAATGCTCCATGATACTAATTTCTTCAAAACAGTGTCATTTTGACTGATACATGATGAACATTTACAATATAATAATTTGTATTAAGCATGTGTACAACAGAACTACTGGGTAATTGGCAAGTATTTTTGTGGCTGAAAAATAAACCAATTTTGTAATGTAAAAATGACTTATTATGTTATTATTAGATACCTAACAGTTGCAATATCAGAAAAGTTAAATTTATTTATTTAGTACGTACATTTTCGTACAAACTACATAACTAAATAATTGTAACTTCAAAAGTAATTTTTTTTTTTAACTGTATGCCAAAGTTGTGATTTCATGACCTTTGAGGATAAGTCGTGGAGAAACACATGTCATTCTATCGAGATGAAAATTTAGGTTAAAATTTCCAATCCGATAAAAATTATCTGTGTTTTCTCAATTTTAAAAAGTAGGTTGGTGAGACCAGCCCTAAATGAGTCCTAGGTATTCCCACTGTGGCTTGGAAACACTCTCCAAGTCAGCGGCATCTGTCTGACTCAAGCCAGAGAATTGGCACTGTGAACGTATCAGTGTCATCTGAGGCACTGTGGTGTGCAATATGTTTGTATGTATTGCCATCCCAACTGTGCATTATCTCACCAATTGTAAGAAATCAGGAACACACTAGCAGTAGTTAATCATGAAAGACAATACTACAACCTGTGCAGTTTCTAATGCTACATATTTCGGATCACGTACCTATGTGTGTAGAGTTTCTTTGTGCAAGGGAGAAATGAAGGAAAAGGCGAATCGGTTGACGAAAACAGTTTTGAATTAAATAGCTGCACGATTATCAACGAAATTAAAATTTTTTGTGATGGTTACAAAATATTTTTACGGAAATTCGACCTGCCTGGTTTGTTTCTTGATGATAGATTTTTTTATGTTGTGACTCAAAACGATTTGTTAGTGACTACCAAATTTGTGTTAGCCTACACCTTACCTACTTTTTTTGTTATACATATAGGCCTACTTGTCAAAGTGAAGCTCAACATTTGTTTTTACTATGAGCAACATATAAAAATAATTAACTTAACTATGTGTCATTTATAAAGATGGCAGGCTTTCGCGTCCATTGTATAAAGTAGCTTGGCTTCTGGATTGTAGCTGCGTCCAAGGAGAATATATCACCGACGTTTCGGTCGACATTGCAGTCGCCATCATCAGGGTAGAGTTACCTACTGAGGTTATTATAATAACGTCGGTGATATATACGCCTTGATTGTTATAATAACCTCAGTATACGTAACTCTACCCTGTTGATGGCGACTGCAATGTCGACCGAAACGTCGGTGATAGGTATATATTACCTTGGACGCGGCTACAACCCAGAAGCCAAGCTACTATGTGCCTTTTTTTTTTTTTTTTTTTTTGCATTTTGTGTCTGATTGCAAAGAGCGGTAAGATAATTCGAACTGTTATAACTGTTTATGAGGGAGAGGGGACAAGAAATGAAAGTGAGCCGCGTATGCCCGCACGTAGTTCTACGTCGCTTCGTTGTTTGATGAGTGGCAGAACAGCGGCCTGCCTGACAGCCTGCCAGCCTGCCAGCCTGTCAGCCTGCCAGCCTGCCTGCCTGCCAGCCTGCCAGCCTGTCAGCCTGCCAGCCTGCCAGCCTGCCTGCCTGCCAGCCTGCCAGCCTGTCAGCCTGCCAGCCTGCCTGCCTGCCAGCCTGCCAGCCTGTCAGCCTGCCAGCCTGCCAGCCTGCCAGCCTGTCAGCCTGTCAGCCTGCCAGCCTGCCAGCCTGCCTGCCTGCCAGCCTGCCAGCCTGTCAGCCTGCCAGCCTGCCTGCCTGCCAGCCTGCCAGCCTGCCAGCCTGCCAGCCTGTCAGCCTGCCAGCCTGCCTGCCTGCCAGCCTGCCAGCCTGCCAGCCTGCCAGCCTGTCAGCCTGCCAGCCTGCCTGCCTGCCAGCCTGCCAGCCTGCCAGCCTGCCAGCCTGTCAGCCTGCCAGCCTGCCTGCCTGCCAGCCTGCCAGCCTGCCAGCCTGCCAGCCTGTCAGCCTGCCAGCCTGCCTGCCTGCCAGCCTGCCAGCCTGCCAGCCTGCCAGCCTGTCAGCCTGCCTGCCTGCCTGCCTGCCAGCCTGCCAGCCTGCCAGCCTGCCAGCCTGCCAGCCTGCCAGCCTGCCAGCCTGCCAGCCTGCCTGCCTGCCAGCCTGCCGAGGGCGCTGTCTGGTGCCGCCTAGCCAGACTCCTCAAGGACTCCGCGCCTGCTCTACTTCCCACTTCGCGGCAGCCAGACACACCCGCGCACACCTCGGCCCCCGGGGGGTGGGGGGGGGGTTTGCACGCGTCTACTCAGGCGAAGGCAAACAAATAACAGCCGCATTACTCTCTTTTAAAGTTGTCACCACATTGGCCCTCCCGGACCAAGGCGTGTCTCCAGTTTCCCTTAGGTGGTTGAAGGTTTAGCGGTGAGGGGGGGGGGAGTTGTCGAAAGGACACAATCCCTACTAATCTCATTCCTTCAATAAACCCGCACGTCAAAAGCTTTTCTTCCCTTCCTTCCAAGAGTGTTGACACTGTGAGAAACCCCCCCTGTCCTGGAGAGGCAAAGCGCATTACCAAGGTTAAGACGGGCGGAAAGGCTCTCTCGTTGCAGGGGTGCCACCACGGGCCCATTGACGGCGGGTGAAGGAGGAGGGGGGGGGGGGGTGGTGAATAGGCGCGGGCCACAATGGCGTGAGACTCGCCGCCCAAACAAGGCTAATGAACCCGGCCCTCGACTCGCGCCGAGCTGCAGCGACCAGCGGGCAGATGTCTCCCCCTCGAGGCCGCGCAGGCACACCTCGGTGGTCCCCGTCGCAGGCCCAAAGTGTTCCGTCCAAAAAAAACCCGTGGCCTCAGCACTTCACAGGCACAACACCCATCTTCAGGAGTTATAGGTACAGACCTGTAAAATTCGCGGATTCATTTCGCGATAGGATAGAGTCCAAATACTTTTGACATTTTTTTGCTTCAGTGATTGGGGCCACAGTTTATCTGAAGGACTCTGGGCCAATGAAAAATCTTTAACAGAAGAATTAGCGAATCACGATCATTCCAGTCAACAGGTGTTACGAGTCGGTAACCAATCTGCAGATGTAATTTGCACGAGTGCGTAGAGGATCATGGAGTCTATCCTTTAGGGATTTGAAATCTCAAATTTTACAGGTCTCTAGTTATAGGTAGAGACCGGAAAAATTCGCGGTTTCGTTTCGCGTTATGTTAGGATCCGAACAGCTGTACCTTCATATCACTTCTGTGATTGGCTCACGTGTTTATGTTAAGGACTTTGAGCCAGTGGCAAAAACCTTCATTCAAAGAATTATCGAATCGGAAGCATTCTCGTTGACAGGTTTCAGAAGTAATTAGCCAATGAGCATGTGGCATTCGCCCGAATATGTAGGGACTCGTGGAGTCTATCCTAGAGGTCATTGAACTCGCGAATATTTCCAGTCCCTAGTTATAGGCAAACAGACATTACAAATTACACCGGAATATTCGTGATTTCTGCTTGGTTCGGATTACAAAAACCAATCCGTGAAGAATCAAAGGGAAACTGAAGGAAAAAAAAATATCACACATAATATCTGATAAGCTTTTATTTTATGGTAAACTAAAAATTTATTAATGGTAGGTATATATATATTTTTTCGATTTACTAAAATATTTTGAGACAACAACCTCTTTTTGTCTTGACCCCAAAAAAAGTACCATAGATGGTAGATGATGACGGATGATTATTCATTATTTCAGATATTGAAGACATTTGGTGATATGGATTGATCATCCCCATGGCTGATTGCAGATCTATTTCTAGCCATAGTGGGTTTAACGTGGCATATTTGATCAACGTTATTCTGCAGTGGTCTAAAATTACCTCCTGAACTCTGAAAGGCTATATCTCACAGGTGAAAAATCCCCTCGTACGAGAATCGAACCCATGGACCTTGTGTTTTCAGGTCAGAGGTCATGACCGCTAGACGAACTAGCCGTCAGCAAACATTTTTGTGAATTATCGTTTTACGGATTAGAGTTTTTTATCTACAAAAATAATGAACGGAATACATTAAAGAGACATTTTTTAAAAATTATGTACGTACCTATTATCCTATAGAGTGACTAATAAATGTTTGAACAAGAAGTTTTCAAGAATATTTACATAGCCTACATGTATATTTTTTTATAATACCTACATGTCACTGTAGCGAATCTGTACTGAAGTAATCAGTATTTTTTCCAATAACACTATAATGGATTTGTTAAAATAATTCTGCACCACCCTGACGTGGATTTTCGCTTTGGCCACTATATTCAGAATAAACTCTAAAATGTAATTTATTTTTGAAGAAATAAATAATATTTTAGCAAATTTAGATATTTACACTGTGTTTAAACTATGGCTTAACAATTTGGGTAAAAGTGATTAAATTGTGTTGTCATTAAAAGCAGTTAAATCTATTAAAATGTTAATGGAACCCGGTTTTATGTATAAAAGAAAACTATTTTGGCCGAATTGGAAATCGTTACGAGAGCTGCGGACTTACACGTCAGCCTAGTACAGTAGGCCCACAGTTTTACTGACACTTGTATTTTTCAAGAATGAATTACCATGTGAATATATTTGGTTTGCATATTTTATACAAAACAAGATTTTGTATTATTATTTTTATTATGCTTGATGTCTTTCTTGTTTACGGGGAAAATTTCGAATTCGTAACAGAATTTTGGTTCTTTTAGCCTTGGAGAGAGAGAGCTTTCTTCTTTAAAAAAAAAAACAAGGTTAGACACAACTAACGGAATGGTAGCAGTGGTGGAAAAACCAAAGACGAGACATGGTACTGGATGGATACTGAAAACGTTTTGGTCTCTGCTTATCTTAGTTTAGATTATTGGTAGTGATGACATCCCTTTGAGAGGGTAGATTAATAGCTTTGCATAGAGCAGTCGTGTTTCAAAAGATAAGAAGGTATGTTGTTGGCAGCGGAGTAACCATGTGATAGCGGACTGCTACACCAAGTAAATGTTGTAGTTATTTTCAAGGTATATTTAGTCAGTTTATATTATTAATATAAACAATTATTTCTTGAAAATATTTAATTTAATTAAAATTTTTACTTTTTTGTATACACCTATTATGCTATTCGGCTATTACTCAGGTAAAGTAAAATTATATATTTATTTTCAGATGGTGTTTTGAAAAAAAAGGGAGTCTGTATAAAAAATGTAAATGGAAACTCAGAAGATGTTTAGTAAAGTAATGAGTCTTCGGACAGCAGCAACTTTAATTTATTAGCCTACCTATTCAGTTTTCCATTTTCACATAATGTTTGTCTGGACATCACTTCAGAAGATGAAGAAGAAAATTAGCCATCGGAACAAGAAAAGCCCAAAGGGAAACATTCTCAAAGATTTTCCACCAGACACTTAATTTCTGAAGAACCGCTACACAGAAACTAAGGTGAGACTATGTCTCAGGATGGAATATCAAGCATAATTTTTTTTATGCAGCAGCCAAGTTACAAGGCAGAATGAAGAAGGATGAAAACACTTCATGTGGTTTCTGTGTACTTCCGAATTGTTCCTAAAAATCTACAAATAACTATTATTGGATTGGACTGTATGTAAAATGTGTCAAGTGTGGTTTCATACAGAAAGTGTTTGCAAATTTTGAAAAATTAATTTTGCTGTGAGCGGAATATATGAATGTTTTGCCATTTATCCATTTTTAATGCTGTCAAGTTGCAGTTTAGGTTTAATCGCATTTACGAATGTTTATGTAGGCTTAAGAAATACTCTTTCCTATGGTTCAGTTAAAATTTTACATAATTGTTTTAAAAAAAAAAAGTTACAAGTGTTTAAATTGAAAGTAAGTAGAATAGACCCACCTTGCCCTAAATGAAAGTTAATTCTTCAGATTTCAAGTCACATGCTGTACTAGTGTGTAATTATACTGTCAGTTCACGTTTAAATATATATTTTTTTTAATGACCACAGTAACTACGGAGTATAAGTAAATAAACATTACAAACTCCACCAGAATATTTTGATTTCTGCTTGGTTAAGATTATAAAATCCATCCATGAAGAATTGAAGGACACTGAAAGAAAAAAAATCACACAAATTACCTGATAACAAGCTTTATTTCATGATCATATTTGGAGTAAACTAAAATTTATTCATGGTATTTTTTCGCTTTATTTAAATATTTGAGACAACAGCCTCTTTGTCGTGACCCAAAAAAAAAGTATCTTAGAATGCAACTTCAAAATCCTTTCACTTATGGTCTCAGTTCATTAATTCAATCCTTTGCTTCGGAAAATAAATTAAATTTAGCTTAAAAATGTATCATGAAGCAAGCTATATCAAATAATAAATAAAATTATGTACCTAAATAAAAAAAGCTACTTTTCACATTTAAAAACCAACAAACATAGCGAAATATGCTTAAAATTTTGTCTATTCTATCCATCCTACTAATATTATAGACAGAGTATGGTTTTTTTTTGTCTGAAGTAAACTCGACAACTACTGAACCGATTTTCATAATTCCTTCACTGTTATAAAGCTACATTATTCAAGATGGACATAGATAGTGTTTTATTTATTTTTTAAATAAAAATTAATAATAAAACACTTAAAAATAAGTGTCAACAAATACACCGAATACATATGTATAGCTTGAAGACATAGCTACATGTCAGGAATAAACAAAGTTATACCTACCAAAGAGGTATGGAAGTGCGTATATATACCTATTGGGTGTGATACTCAAATTCGTTACCTTTTTTTTATTTGTACCAATATTAACATGGAGGTTAAAAAATGTACCTCTGATATGTTAAATTTTAGATATTAAAAAAAAAATGGTTGTGTAAGGTATAAGGTATAGCCTATTTGTAACTCAAACCATAAATTCTCAAGTAAAACGTTAAAAATATAATATATATTTTAAATGTAAGCAAAAATGCAGTATGCTACTTCCTATTGCATAGTATCAAATATTTATATCATGTTATCGTATACATATTGAGTACCTATTTACTCCTTTCTGCAGTTTATAATGCATTTGTTTGGAAATTAGCAATAACTTAAATATAATTTTTATTAAGATTCTTCAGAATAGTTGTTTCTCTGTAAAAAAAAATACTTTCTACCCAAGCGAAGCTGGTACGTGCTGATATTTAGGCGAATAACATTATCTTTGGCTTACTGTACTGCTACAATCTTTGTCGGTTTTAGACCGGGTTTATTAACTATGCAAGAAACTAAAAACGTAAAAAGGTTCCACAACAAGATTTTCAAATACCCGTTTTTAAACTACGCACAGCGCAAAAACTCAACGCACTCATCAACCAACATTCAACTTCTTACGTTTCGTCTTGCGTTTTCACCATCCGTATTTAAAGTGAAATGCTCCAAAAAATTTAAAGATTCAGACGATATACGCATAGAAGGGAACAATTTTGTTTTTACATTATTCATCAGGTTTTCATTGTTAAAATCACCCTTTTAAATATTCTTATGATAAATATGAATTATAAAAAAAAGTCCAGGAGAATTACCTAATTTGTTTTCTAATGTTTTACGATTTCAGATTGTAGGGTTACTTGCCTGCTTTATAAATCGCATTGCGCTGGTTACGTGTTACTTGTTGTGACCATTTGCGTGGTTTATAAACCGCACCTTAATGGCAATGAATTTAAAGCAAATAGTGATTTCTTACATCAGAAAGTGACGTAATATTTTGAACTTAATTAAGAACACGATAAAGTTTGAAGATATTCACGTATAATTTATCTAAGTGTCTGGTTGCACTTTAAGTTGGTTGTAATTAGTATTTTTTTTTACTCCAGGAACATTTGTGAGTTTAAATTCACGACTTTTTTGTCCAGGAATATTGTTGCTTATTTCAAATCAAATAATGCGTAGCGATTCTTTAAATTATTATTTTAATAAAGCCATGGCTTGAGTGTATACTGTTTGTTATTAATAATTGTTTATTTAAATCTAAATCGTATAGTGTACCGATATTTCTCTGGTCGAACAATTTTAAAACAGTATTCAAGCACAATTATCACTCCAGATACTGGGTTGACTTAACCATAAAAAAATCATATGAATATGGAAAGAGTATTAACCTTGTTCATTCAAAAAAAAAATACTTCTCAACTTTCTCGCCTGTTTATAATAATATCCCACTATGTAGATGATTTAGTACTTAATTTATGTCAGAATATTTTCTTTGTAAGAATAGGAAATCCATTTTTACTGTATAGGCTGATAGATTTTTTATAATGCAAGTTATACATTCGCTCATATTGTCGTTTATAATTGCTGTTTTTTTTTCGGTGGTAGGTATTAATTCGACATAAGTACTTGAACGTTCATTTGATAGATTTCATATATATAGTCACACATCGCATTCTACTAACGGTTTGTTGAGTTCAATAGTGCCACGAATCTGTATGTATGATTCGCTGTAAGTTCATAGGAATATCTACAAATGCATTGTAAACTCATAAATTAACCATATCAGCGTATATTCGTTGTCCTCCTAAATCAAACATTTTCAAGTCTTTAAAAATTATAACATTAACAATTTTTTTCCACTTAGTATCCAGCTTACATGAACTTTATTCTTGGGAATATATAACTTGAAACAACGAAACAGCATTCAAAAATTGTATATCTCTAAATAATTTCTTAAACATGAAAATTAATAACGAATAATCATTAAACTATTGGAGAGTTATCGATTGTGTTAGATATTGTTGCTCAAAGATTCAATACTACGAATTGTTGTACTGTATAGGAAATAAAGACATGTCATGATTTTCTTCAGCATAAACTGTAAAATAATATGGCAACATTCGTAAATATGTACACATTGCAAATATGTACATAACCTATGGGAAATTTACTGTAGGTACAGATATGATACATCACCTATGCATTTGAGACTTTTCCGTAAACAAAAGTAGGATGAATTTTTTATCTCAAAAGTGTTCTGGATCAAAATATTCTACAAAACACTGTAACTTAGTCATACAAGTATCGTTATTGAAATAAAAAGTTTCGAAATGTTACATTTAGAGGAATCACAGATGTTCTGTGGGGCAACAGTAGCGTTTTGATTGGCTCACGCAAGAGGCTTGTAAGCTTCTTTCGCTGGACAGAGCAAGTAAGATGATTAGATAAGTATGTACAATATTAGTAAATTTTTCATGCTGAAGCCTAAAAAAGAGACAAATTTTTCCATGGTAAAACACCATAGATCTACCTACACAATTTTATTATCACGGGAAAATCCGACTTACTTGTTTAGGCATATAGTTGTTTGCCCAATATAAACTAACCTTTATTTCGTTAAGTTAGCCTAAATATTACATATTTAAAATCCACAGAAAAGCTGAAAACCTCAAAAGCTTAAGTACTCACCGATTACGTGTATTCGCTTGTAGGTGTAGGTATGTGTAGGCTTCGAAACCACACACGTTTGGGTCACTTTTACAAAATTCATCCGGAATAATTTAAGACAGCTGGATAAACCCAGATGCTGAGTCTGTTTCCCCAAGACGTCTGCAACCACCAATGAAAACAATGAAGAACTTAGTAAAAAGAACCTATCAAGAAAACAACAAAAATGTCATGATAATAAGATTTATAATGTATGACTTTAAACCAATCCAAATAAATTTCATAGGTATTAGCTAATTCAAAATTTAAATTACATCAATATTTCAAAGGCAGAGAATATTTATTTTCTTAGGAACTCGAATTATGTTTTGTAAATAGTTCAGCGTTTACTAATAGAAGTATGATTTATAAACTAAGGTACCTATAGAATATCATCGCACAAAATATTTTACATACCAGCATTTTTCTTCTTAAAATGTCAGTTTTATGAATTCAAGCATTACGCAAAGAAAATGTTCGGTATGGTTCTTTTAAAGTTATATTTAGGTAAGTTTTTTTTACGAAAAACAAATTTCTTGGTAAAATTTTATGTTACTAGATTTTTACTTTTTTTTACATCCGAGGATATTCCACTCATCGTAGACTACGCGGCTATTGCACTCAGTGCAAATTCAGCTATCACACTCAGGTAAAATAACTTAGTTTTTCTTTTTAGATAGTGCGTAGTTATAAGTGTGTTAAAAATTTAAAAAGTAAACATGGAAATGGTAACTCGGAATGTCTTTAGTAAAGTAACTACTCTTCACAGAGCAGCAACTTAATTTGCAATTCGATTTTCCACTTCCAAGCATAGAGTTAATTTGATACAGAAATGTGAAACTTTTTTTGAGGCAATTCGTTTTTCACGCATGGTTTTTCCTGACATCACGCCATAAGAATATGTAAAATTAGCTACCGAAACATGAAAAGCCCAAAAGTGAAAATTTTCGGAAATTTTCCACCAGACACTTAACTTTCAAAGAACATTACACAGAAACTAAGGCGAAACAAAGTTTCAAGATGGATTATCCCGAAAATAAAACTATTTTAAGCGTGAAAATTTTTCTGCAGCAGCTATGCTACGAAAATGAAAATGAAAATGCGTCATGTGATCACTGTAGACTATCGTATTTTTTTTTAGAATAATTGACAAAAAAAGATAATTGGATTGAATAGTATGTCGTAAGTTCAGTTGTGGTTTCATGATGTCTATGTTAGAAGCTACAGGAAAAATATATACATAAATGCGGAAAGTGTTTGTAAATTTTCGAACATTTGTCTAAGAGCGGAAAAGCCCCCCATGTGAGCAGAATTACCCAGCAAATGTGAATATTTATCAGTTTCTTCGTGTTTGATGTATTAGCTTGTCAAGCTAACGTGTTTGATTCCATTTCTGAATGTTTATCTCTTCATAGCTAAAGAAACACTCTTGCCTATGGTTTAATAATTTTTTTTTAAAAAATAATTATATAACAATTTGTATGGTGTTGTAAATGAAGGTTAATGGAATAACCCTGCTCTACCTATAAAATATAGCTATACATTTTTCTGTTATGTACAACTTAAATAATAATTTGCTTAATTTATACCAGTTTATGTACTTACTTAGTATATATATATATATATATATATATATATATATAATGAGTATGGATGTTATGCTTTGCTGATCGCAAAACAATATCATATTAAATCTTTTTTTTAAACATAAAAACATGCTTCTCTTGTACAATAATTCAGTATCAGTTCCAGGAAGGTGAAGTCTGGTTAGGACCAAGGATATGTAAACCTATTTATTCTCAAAAAAAACACTGAGAAAAAAAACATATGCTGGACGAAACAAAATATCGATGCCACATATTTTAAAAGTTACCTTAAAATTTAGACGACTCTTTGAACAAAATATTTCATTTGTATCATGATTGTGCTGTTCTAAGAAATCGTTAGCGTTTTATTTTAATTCTACGCACTGTATGATTTCTATTGTAAATCGAACTGAAATATTGATATAAGATTGCAGATATTTGTAATTTTTTTTACATTTATATGAAGGCAACTGTATCGCTATAAAAAGTGTTCGCAGTATACTGGGTTCAGAAACTTGCCTAGCCGTATATGCTTTGTATGTTCCAGTACCTACAATAGTTAAAGTTATTTATAAACCTTTACAGTATCAACTGATTACATTTATAAGCACATCAAAACAAAATGAAGTAAAATAGTTGATTACTTGATCATCTTTTCCATGGTTGCAAAAATATAATAGTAGGTATGCTTGTATAAAACATGAATCAAAATTTAAAATCATGCACCGATTTTCGTAAGCGCAACAAGAAATATTCAGTATTTTTTACAAAAAATGTGTTTCATATGTCAAAAATAACCATAGCAATGTGTTGTACGAAATTTACAATAGTTTTCCTGTAGTATTACAAACATTTCTTGTCAGTTGTTTCCAGAGGAATCTTTTGTTAAAGTACAAAAAAGATTGTTTTGTGTTTAGTTAGTTGATTTAATAAATAAGGCTTGTTCATCACATTTAGTTGTAAACTCATGTGGCATATATCTGTAAACATTAAAAAAGAACTTCTTCTCGGTGAGTATTTAATGTTCATCTCCAAAGCATAATTTTGATTTTTTTTCCCCGTAAAAAAAAACAGCAGTGCATAAGGCCTACATATTAAGCTATTACAATACTTCAGCCCTCAATGTCAGCCAATTAACCAGGCAAATTAGTTCTTTCAGAATGCCGTTTCAAGACTTAAATGTCACCAACCATGTTGGTGCAGTACCTATAGGTATAAAAAAAGGCTCTATACGCAGTTACTCAGAAATTCTTACCATGGTTAGGTAAGATTATGGTTAAGATGGTACCATAACTTGATTCTTAAAATTTATTGATTACACGTATTAACTGATATCAATAACACCGGAAAACACATAGTAATATTCACTATATATATATATAAAGAAAAAAAACCGTATCTAGTGGTCACTCTTGGCAAAACAGAACATTGCGAAAGGTTGTGTAAAGGCTGTAGATTGTTGTGGTTACAAAACAGTTTTCTTTGTTAAAACATCACCGGGCTACTTCAGTACCTACTCACCAGTGATGTGTAAACATCTGACCTCGGCAACGAGCAAACTCATATGTTTTCATGTTGCAAATACATTTATAATGCGAAACTCGGAAACGAAATTTAACGTAGAATTCTTTAAAATAATGCCGAGCGTGATAAATAAACTAATAGTCTGTTTTCAAATACCAACATTTCTGGAAGCGAATCTCACGTAGTTCAAGCACCTGCCGCTAGAATTCGCTGCCTGGATCGTAATCGTTGCTTGATATTACCAAACGTAGATAACAATTAGCAGCACGAAACAACAGGAAATTTTAAAATATTAGGAACGGTTCCGATAAAACCCCGGTTTGAACCTGATTTTCAACAAGGAGTTTTATTAGAATACTGTCCATCTTGTAGAAATTCACTAAACAGTTAATCATATTAAATTGACGCACTCGTTAAATGTAATTACTCAAGTAGCTTGGCTTCTGGGTTTTAGCCGCGTCCTTGGCGAATAATTCACCATCTTGGTGAATTATTTTCCAAGGACGCGGCTACAATCAGAAGCCAAGCTACTTCAGACAATGGCCGTGAAAGCCTGCGAACATTATTAAAATTTTAATCTGAAACATTTTAAAACACATATTTAAACATAAAGAATATGTTTGTATATTTGTTTTTGTTTCAACGTCTGAAATCAGTCTGTAAACACTTTCTACAAATAATCCTTAAACGTATTGAGCTGATTAAACATTATTATTGTATCATATTTTTTTATAAAGTTATCAAATTTTTTAAAAAAGAAGTTAATCTTGTGACGAAATTTATTTCGTTCATCTACTTACGTTCCATTTTCACGAAATTACGCCCACCAAATGCAATATATCGAGAGCTAAGATGTTTACACATAAACAATATCGCTGTAAGAAAAACAAAATCTGTATCCAAAAAATTTTAAGAGTTTTAACACAGGAAATGATAAACGAGTTTTTTCTGCAAAACATGCAACTGGTATGAACGATATATACGAATCATTTTATGGTTGATACTGAATTCTTACAGCTCATAGGTACCTATACCTTGTAAACCTATTACAGAACTATTATACTGTTCTTAGCCTGCTCGTTCTTTTCAGTGAAAATATTATTTTCACTATAAAAATATCAGTGGATTTTCCACACAACATTTTGTGCTGGCAGCAATAAATTGTAGGTATTGATACCTATTCGGTGCATAAACAGAACACCACAAGGAAAAAATATATATAGGTATAATTATATTAAAACATTTGAAGGAAATTTTTTTCATTTGGTTTGCTATTTTTATTTTATTATTTCTCATTTTGTTAAGCTATAGTGTGTTTTTTTTTTCAAGTATGCGGGATAGTCAATTAATTAGTTATCTGTAATGTTTGTTGAAATTAAAATAAAATTGTTAGTTTTAATCAACAAAATATTCTCAGGTATTTGGAAACAAACATGTCGATAGCCATGAATAAGTAATTATTTATTACTTAAATATTGGGTGTGGTAAATCATAAAAAAATTTTTTGTGGCATTTCGATTGATGTAGCGTTATATAAAAACGAAACAGTAGTTCTAAAAAGCCCTAGGGAATAATAGCGAAGAATTGATATTATTGTGTGAGTCCAGGCAGTTTTGTACTCGCCTAATATTAAAGGAACCGTCAGTTTCGTGGGGCCGGCGTATCTGCATTGACGCTGCCTGCACTGGAAACAAAAAAAAAAACAGATTTGTGCCCGACACAAAATACGTCGGCACTCGTGGCTTGCAAACTATTATGTGGTTACAGCAAAATAATTTTGAAGTGTTCACAAAGTGTCTTATTAGTAGAGACCTGCAAAATTCGCGGTTTCGTGGCCTTCAGGATAGACTGCACATACCCCTGTACACTCGGGCAAATAATGCAAGTTCATTGGCTGCCGACTTGTAAGTCGTCTCAGCTGGTTTGTCTGTGATTCGATCCTTCTTTGGGTGAGGGTTTATAACTGGTTGAGATTCGTCCAGATGAACAGTAAGCCAATAGCAAAACTATCTAAGAGATATATGTGTTTGAATTCTAGCCTATCACCGAATGAATCCGCGAATTTGGCAGGTCTGTACTTATTAGTAGAGACCTGAAAAATTCGCGGATTCATTTCGCGATAGGATAGAGTCCAAATACTTTTGACATTATTTTGCTTCAGTGATTGGACCACAGTTTATCTGAAGGACTCTTGGCCAATGAAAAATCTTTAACAGAAGTATTAGCGAATCACGATGATTCCAGTCAACAGGTGTTACGAGTAAGTAACCAATCAGCAGATGTAATTTGCACGAGTGCATAGAGGATCATGGAGTCTATCCTTTAGGGATTTGAAATCGCGAATTTTACAGGTCTTATTATTAGTGACAGCGAAGTTAGGTTGTCAATGGGTCTGCCGAGGCTGGCAAATCAGTGCCATGACAAAAATATTTGGTAGGATGTAATTGACAAAATATTCTATGAAGGTCACAAAACAGGTTTTTTCCCCCTTCAGTGTAGTAAGACTGTTTTGCTGAGGGGCCGCCTATCAAGAGTCAAGAGTATCTACTTCAGGACTGATCGCATTATGCGTCGCTCACCACTGACCAGTGCGGACTATTTATGCAAATAATATTCAACACCAACACAAAATATTATTGCAAAATTATAATAATTTATTTGTAAGGGCAGGCATTTTTCGCGAAAAAAATATCTAAATACCCATTAAACTGCAAGGTATACCAGCACCAGCGGTTCCTTCCTTGTGATTGGCGGCCGTCTGCGAGAGAAGTCGTTGCCTTGTTTGACCGAGCCACTCAGGACGCGTTTGCTTCCGCACTGAATTACTGTGATTGGTGTTGTTACAATCGATATATACCTGAGAGAAACTCAAGCAATCACGAAACACAGACGATGCTACAGTTTTTTTTTTTTTTTTTTACTTTTCGCGAAATGTGCATGCCCCTACTTATTTGTTTCGTTTCTTGATAATATATTTAGGTTCCAAATTATTTTTACAAGCATAAAATTAAAATTTTAATCCGCATTTAATTCTTTAATGTATATAAATTATTCCCAGATGTACGACTGCAGTAGTCTTTATATTTAAAGCAATATATATATTTTTTGCGTATAAACAAACTTTATAACCTATAGGTACCTAGTAGAAAAAAAACGTTATTTTTTTGTCTGTACATAGACTGATTAGACTAATAAATCTCAAGCATACATTTTAAAATTTTTAAGGAAGCCTCAAACTTGTTATTTTTTTAATTCACGTAGTTTCATAAAACAGAATCTTACAAAATATTCTACTTAGATGACTAAAAAAAATAAATGAATTTATATAAAAATCAATATACCTAAGTGGAAAAATTCGTGTCTGCAATGAAAATAATTTTTTTAATAGTTACGATTTAAAATTTAAGGTTTATGCCGTGTTCTTGTTAACAAAAGGTTGAGTTAATTAAATACATGTTCTGCTAATTTTAGTTTTAATCTCTGCCAACGTAAATACTTAGAAGTTACGAAATACCTACTATTTGAAAATACGCTTAGCCTCTATAGATACTCATAGCTAAGGCACCCTTATTGTCAGAGGTTTTTTTTTTTTAGAAAATATTCACACCAATTCTATAATGGTATCTCCCGTACATTTGTAAAGAAACATTGTTGCAAACAACTAAGTTTTAATTTTGGGAACGATATCTAATTTTTTTCTTTTATTTTAGTTTAACTAGATTAAGCTATCGTGCTGTAAATATCGAACAGTAAGGCTCTACAATGGAGGTTAAAAAAAGCAAATCGTGAAACGATAAATACATTCTATCCTGACAAATGTGTTTATGGACTGGGTGTTTTGCCATCAACCATAACAAATTGGCGTCCTATCACAATACTTTTATTTCATAAATATGCTTTTGAGACATAGGAATATATATATATATATATATATATATATATATATATATATCCCTAGGTCTCAATAGTGCTCTATTCAATTATTAATACCTAGGGACCGGAAAAATTCGCGGATACATTGACCTCTAGGATAGACTCCATTATCCTCTGCATTTCTCAAGTAAACACGCGTGTTCATTGGTTACTAAATGTGAGGCGTCTCCACTGGGTAGCTTGTGAATCGACACTTCTTTGGTCGATAGTCTCTCATTGGCCCAAAGAGCTCCAGTTAAACCGCGAGCCAATTGCAGAACCAGCAGAATTGTACACATGTTTGAATTTCAGCCTATCACGAAATGAATCCGCGAATTTTTCCGGTCTCTATTAATACCTTGTCTGGACTAGGGCTGTTATCATACACTGTGTAATATCTTTCAAAAGTGTTTGATTCAATTAGTTGTTATCCCTTGCATGTACTAGAGCTGATATAGTGGATTGAAAATCTTTTTGTGACCATGCAAAATATATTTTGTGAAAACGCTTGCTTCTAATGTAAGTTATTGTTATCAGTGATTAAAAAAGTTGCTTAATTTGTGTGCGCCAGAGACACAATGAATAAGCGCCAAATATTTTTGGTTACAATTTTTTAAATTTAGTTATTTACTATTTCTGCTAGCGTATAGTTACACTTCTGATTTTCGTCCACACTAATGGGAATGTTATACAAAATATTTATGGGTTTGCTAACTTTTGCATCATAACAATCAATTCTCATTTTTATAAAATGTGCACAAAGTTATGAAACAGAGTTTCTTACGCTCTCTCTAAAATTATTTTAGAATTCCTCAATTTGCTGGTGTGTCACTGGTAGGTTATCAATACATAATCTATTTGACGCGGTGGCGTCAAAACGTCTTATAATGTGTGACACTGTGTTTTAAATCAAGGAGTGATTCTCGCAGAAATTTGTGTTTGACTACAAACAAACCAGTACACCAATCAAATATGTGGCTGTGTTATAACACAGTAAAATAAGTATGTTTGTGGATACAACAAAAAAATCTTTATGAAATATTTGCCAAAATATTTCTGCAATGCTAAAGATAAATAAGTGATAAGTACAAATTAAATTGTATAGAAAATTGAAAATAAAGCTAAGATGTGTTGAAAAATGTGAGATACAACCATTCATCTGAAGCTTTTGTAACAATATTTTGGCAACTATAGTTTCCAAATAGTTCTTTCGAAAAATGTACAGAAATATCTTACAGAGAATAAACCAAATTTCTGTACCAACACACCACCAAGACTTGTGTAACGAGCGTGATCCTCTATTGAAACCACTTAACTGTAGTAAAGTTTTAGCCATTTGACTGAGTTGTTAATGTGAACCTGCAAACCGGTTTGAGAAATGTTCTTGTGTTGTACTTCTTGTCAGTATGAAATTCGTTGCCAGCGTAAACCAATGACGACGCCAAACTTGAGAATCCAAGTTTAACTATTTTTTTTCAACGAAAAATTTAAAACAGTTTTCATCTATTCTTGGAGCAGTAATTTTCATTTCTACAACAATTAATATAAAATCACCAGGAATAAGACCTGGAGAAATCCTTCTATTTGTATGTATGATCAGTAGTAATTACCGCTATTTTATTACTACTATCATTAGCAGTATTAGCAGGAGCAATCACTATATTATTAACTGACCGTAATATAAATTCACAATTTTTCGACCCATCAGGAGGGGGTGGTCCAATTTTATATCAATATTTGTTTTGATTCTTTGGACATCCAGAAGTATATATTCTAATTCTACCTGGATTTGGTATAATTTCACATATTATCTCTCATGAAAGAGGTAAAAAATAAGTTTTTGGTCACTGGGTTCTGGAAGACAACTCAGTTCGACTGGTCTAGTAGCATAAGACAGAAATTTGGCTAGATTAATGCAGATTAGTTTAAACGTGTATTGTATCGGTATAATCATTAATTAATAACTTGCCTGATAATACCTGGGCAAAGCTCATCAAAAAATCTTCTTTGTCTATGTTAGTGAACAAACGTTCCAAACCTTTAAACTATACACGAAGTTATGGTTTCGGTTAATTAAATAATACACAGAAAATTGGAGAACAAAATGGAGCAATTTATTATACCTGTAACACTGTTAACATTTTGAAAAAAAAAACAATCAAAGTTTTCTTGTAAATAACATATTTACATAAATAATATCTTAAATTAATGTCAGATCTATACATATATTTTTACACTACAAGTCTATAGGTGGTTTCACATTTTCCGACATAGTATGGCACATGCCTTAATTTAATAATAATTAAATATAAATTCTTTTGTCTCGATACATTTAGGTAGACTATATACATTTGTATAGTTATGTGCAGTAACATTTTGCAGAACAATTAATTTTAAAAACACTACCACACTTTGTTAAGGTTGTACATATTTTGTAAGAGCAAACGTTTCTCAAAATACCAACGAAAAGTTTTGCTACATATGAAAAATTTAACGTTTAGGAATCATTTATTAATCTAAAATGTCTCGTCTGTTTAGCATTTGTAAGACACCGTTTCAGTTAAGACAATAATATTTACGTTTAAGAGATAGAAGTTCACTTGCATATACAAGAAACAACATGCAGTAGGAGTGCCATATAGGCGAATGTATGTAAGTACATAGCAACGAACTGCGACAAGTATACTGTCGGTATAAAATGATGGAATTGTTACGTTGGTACAAATGACTATAGTCGGTGACTAGTAAGAAACAGTTTGGACATTTAAAAATTGCTGTTCGTCCGCAGAATATAGCTAAATTCCTTCATTAGCATTTCGAATAAAGTAAGTTATGGCACACACCTACATCTGCTTTGCTTTTCAAATGTACATATATAAAGTCCAACCTTTTTTTGTTTATTTCCGAAATTGACTTTTGCTATTTAAAAAAGTGACTATGGACACGATACCGTATTGTTTCATCTAGACCTCCAAAGAGCTAAGGATGGTTACTGATGAATACTTTCTATCACTAGTCAAACGATAATAAAATTGCGAGCGCTTTAAGAATTATGAATTTTAACAAAAACAATTTTTAAATTAGCTTAGTCAGACTTTTTCCATAAAAAAATTATCAAAATTACAATCACGTCAAATTTATTTTGCTTTACCAATGAAACAAAATTCAGTTTTCAGTTACAGAATACAAAGATTATTAAGGTATTCTAAATAACTTAAATAAAAATTCAAAATGTTGGTTTACAAGTATGATTTTAAATAGCAAAAATGAAAAAAGTCATATTCTTAACACAAAGTATTAAAGAACGAGTTAAAATTACATTTTATGTCTAGCTATCTCGTTTCTTTAAAAAAAAAAAAAAAAAAAAAAAAAATTGTGAGAAAAAGACATTACATATAACCCGTACCTCACGGAGAGTTATTGCCACTTACGAAGCTCATTTCTGAAATCATTTTGAATATTTAATGCTACGCGAGTTTAATGTCATATTCTGAAGCTATAAGCTTTTAAATTCAAAACTGTATTCTTTAGTAGTTATAATTACATTCTAGGTGTGAAAAATACTGTCAAATAGCAACCTAGCTCAGAATATAAAGTGAATTTCTAAATTATTCTGCAAAAATGTAATAACTTTTGATAATTTTTTTAACAACATATATTTACACTTTTCCAAAGCATTTAGAGCTATAAGAATGGTTGCAAGTACCTATCACAATTTCTAGCGGTTTTTGTCATCTGCAGTTTAATTTTGAATTCTATTAAACACATCCTAATAAGGTTTACAATATATTTACAAACATGCAAACCATCTACTTCGATAGTGTACCTATGGTTAAGCGCTTAGGTATAACAATACGCGCGTGATCCGAGGCGACTGAACAATTATCTCTGAAGTCACTAGTAATTTTTTTGTAAGCGATAGAAATTAAAGAGGGCGGCTGGTTTTCGAACACCCTGCACACCGTTCAAAACTGCAGTGAATGAAGTGACTTCTGCAACGAAAAACGCGCCTCTAATAACTAAACGTCTGTGATCGTAGTTTCAGGTGACTGGTTAACTTGATGTAAGCTTTTGGACATACGCCATTGCTAAGCACATGTATGTCTGTAGAAGAAAACTACAAAAAACACAAAAGACAAAAACACAAATTAAGCAAGCAATTTTTTGCTTAATTTGTGTTTTTGTCTTTTGTGTTTTTTGTAGTTTTCTTATACAGACATACATGTGCTTTAGCAATGGCGTATGTCCAAAAGCTTACATCAAGTCATGCACTCCCATTGCACAAATCTTTCAAAGATAATAGGTGACTGGTTCTTCCTAGAAAAAAAACGTCGGATTCAGACTTCAGTTGCGAACGAGGTAATCACGTCCAAGGAAGGGGAAACGAGTGCGTTTGATGCGGACTTGGTCGTATTCGAAGTTAACTCAATCCAGTCCACCTAATGGCCCCGCCTGCCCGGACACACACGCGGTGCGCAGAGCTCAGAAGATAACCACGCAATTTAAAAACTACTCGAGATATACGAGCGGTGTCTGTTCACGAAAAGCATTTGAGATTACGCCAAGTAAAGGACGAGTAATTAGTTCTGTTTCCGAGTTTCGTTTTGAAGCCGAATTTTTGTAAGAGTGAAAATGGCTAAAACAGGTATTTTCAGAGTAATTTTTTTAGGCATGAAACACCCGGTACACATTCTTGAAATCACCCTAGAGGACTTGCATTACACCTTTATTTTCATTTCTACGCCATATAATGTAATGAAGTAGCTTGGCTTCTGGGTTGTAGCCGTGTCCTTCACTCTAAAAATTTTTTTGTAATTTTACAAGGTAAATTCTTGGAAACCCTGTTGCCAAGGATATTTCTTGCAAAACTACAAGACAGAGTCTTGCAAAATCGCACATGCTACAAAGATATGCCTTGTAGTTTTACAAGTAATATCCTTGGCAACAGGGTTTCCAAGGATTTTCCTTGTAAAATATACAAAAATTTCTTTCAGTGTTGGCGAATAATTCACCGAATGCAATGTCGACCGAGACGTCGGTGAATTATTCGCCAAGGACGCAGCTAAAGCCCAGAAGCCAATCTACTTCAGACAATGGCCGTGAAAAGCCTGCGAACATTATATAATGTTATGGTCGCCGCTCAAATCTCACAGTTGCCCTATGCACAAAATTAAGACTGCGCGCCAGTTCAGAGCCTTGCGCTTAGAGGCTATACAGCTCTGGAAGCACCACTAACGCAAATACACCCCTGACTAAGCGGGCTCTTTAAATTGTCAAAGATACTCGTCACTTCACAAATATCCTCTTATAGTTTGTAACCAGTTGGTCATAAATTTACGTTAAAAAATTGTAACATTGCTGGTATAGTGCGAAAGTGACGTAGTGATAGCCTAACTAAGCCCGAACCAAGCAATTAGATGTTGTCAAAATGATCTCTCTAATGAGCTTTGTGAGCGATCGAAACTCCTTATGATTCAATGCAGTTTTTTTGGACATTAAAGTGGCCACATACATTTTGGACATACGCCAATGCAATGGCGTATGTCCAAAAACCTGCATTGAATCAAAATTCCACATTGCATGAATCATTTTTAAAGAACGTTCCTCATGAATTCGTCCTGTTGTTCGGTGACTGTGATTGGTCGACGTGGTGTCCACAACGCCTAGGCTTCAGACCGGAGTTCCTGGCTACCCCTGATTGTCTGTCTTTTAACCGCGACTTGAGAAATAGTTATACAAGTAAAGTAGATTACCAGCAAAGCATAACGCGCAGAAATTATAACACAAATATACCACAGGAATTGCCAGATGTGTCACAAAATACGATTTCAGATGCAATAGATTTTATGGAAAGTAAGTACGAACCATGAATTAATTTGCCTATTTATTGCATGAAAATTTTATTTGCATTGAATTTCACTAGAAGATAATAAAAAGTCCAATATGTACATGATAAAAGGGTGTTTTAGTCACATATTGCCATGGGAACTGTTGTATTTATGTCAAAATAAAGGCATTTACTTAATCAACTGTAAAAATCCAGATTGCCATATTGATTTTATACCTTTGAATCCTTACCTATGGCCAACGTTAAATCAGTTGAAAATTTACACTAAAAACGTTTTATTACATATAGTGTTTAATATAAGTAAACTAATACCCGTTACGATTAATGTAATTGTTTGCTATGTTTTCATAGCATTTCTACGAAACTAAAAGTTTACTTTTGTTTTAATGGTTCAAATATAATATAATACATTTGTGTAGTGTTGTAAAAGAAAGGCATTCTACGTTTACCTGTGACACACGTGGCAGTTGCTGTACTATGAAGTAATGCGCTGTGGACCTGCCCGGGGCCCTGCAGGGCGAGCGACACAGGCCGCGAGTGACGAGCCTACAGCGGACCAGCGCGCGCGGCCGGGAGGGGGCGAGGGAGCCGCAGCCGGGCTCACCGCGGAGGGGAGCTGGTGCGGCGCTCGGCTGGATCGCAGGTCTAGGTGTTGCCCGGCGCGCCCAGCTGCTGCAGCAGGCGGCGCTGGTGCTCGTAGTAGCGGCTCACCAGCTGGTGCTCCAGCCCCAGAGGCGCCGGCCACGCCCCCTCGGGCTCCTCCGCGGCGTCGCGACGCCCCGCCTTGCGCGGCGGCTGCTCGTCGTCGGGCGCCAGCAGCGACGCCACGTCGAACTGGCGGCGGCGCGCCGGGGCCTGCACCGGGGGCGGCTGCGGGGGCGGGGGCAGCGCGGGCCAGCAGGGCGGCGGCGTGGCGGGCGGGCTGGGCGAGTCGCCGGCTCCGTCCTCGTCCACGGCCAGCCCCATGTGGCGCCGCACCTTGCGCTGCGCCTTGCGCCGCCTGAAGTCGCCACGCCTGAAGTCGTCCACGTTGGCCGGGTGCACGGCCCAGTAGTGGCCCTTGCCGTTGGCGCTGCGGCCCGCCTTCACGAAGCAGTCGTTGAGCGACAGGTTGTGGCGGATGGAGTTCCTCCAGCCGGGCCCGCGCGACCGGAAGTAGGGGTAGTGGTCGAGGATGTACTGGTAGATGTCGGACAGCACGAGCTTGTGGTCGGGCGAGCTGAGGATGGCCATGGCGATGAGGCCGATGTAGCTGTGCTGCGGCTTGGGCTCCTCAGGCTGCAGCGCGCGGTGGTGCAGGAAGGACATGGACAGCGCGAGGCGCGGCACGTAGGCTCCCGGGTAGCCGGGGCACAGCGGCAGCGGCGCGTAGGGCGCGGCGAAGCGCAGGCGCTCGGCCATGGCGTAGTTGTAGAGCTGCAGGCGGTAGTGGTCCAGCGGCGGGAAGGCGGCCTCGGGGGTCGGCTTGGCGGCCAGCGGGCACGGGAACACCCCCGACCCCGCGGCGGGCGACAGCCGCTCGTTGCTGCACATGTCTGCTCGCGCCGGCCCGCGCGAATCACTGCACCCGGCGCCTCCACCAAACCTCGGGCCGCACGCGCCTATTTGCGCCGCGGTGTTTCGCTGTTGTCACGCGCGCGCGGCCCTGCGATTGGCTCCCCTCCCCTCCCCCTCCTCCTCCTCCTCCTCCTCCTCCGCCCAGTTGTTTGGGTACACAGTTTGCAAAGCGAAGGGGGAGCCGCTTCGCCCCGCCGCGCCGGCCGCTCGACCAATCGCGAGGCCGCTCTCGCCGACCCCCTCTCCCCCCTCCCGGGCCCTTCGCGGCCACGCCCACTTCTCCGCGCGGTCCGCATCTTTCTTGTTTGCTCTCCCTTCTCCACCCCCCGCCATTTTGAACAGCCTCTTTTTTTATCTTCCTATTTTCCTCCCGTGAAGGGCCAGCCCCGACGACCCAAATCATCACTCGTGAATTGAAACTTATTCTCACCAAAACACTGTTGGTTTAATAAAAGCGGCCACACTATTTATGGAGCGCGAGAGAGACAGAGTATTTGAAAAGGGCTCCGTGAGGGGGGCGGGGGGGGGGTGGTGGCAATGATTGTGTTGCTAATCTAAACAGCGTTTAGCCGAAATGATTGTGGAGGGAGTGTTCTTTCTTCGCAGCTGTGGAGAGGTGCGTCCAACAGGGTGGTGTGCTGGGACTACCCACGCTCCGTGCAACACAGGGGTAAGTCTCGCTCTGAACGCCTGCAACTGTAGTACCTACGATTAATCATTATTCATTTAGTTTATTCTTTGCTTTGCGGGATTATAAATAGTGTTTTACGACCAACGTTCAATCAATGCTTTGTGTGTCGAAAACTAACTAAACATGCTACAGGGCGTGTTACAATTCTTAGGCGTAATTCTTCTGTGCCTACTCAACATAACTTCCCCACGAGCGAAATTTAGTTTTTGTAATAAAACTTTAATTGATCACTACTGTGTGCATTAGGCCTATTGTTTATGAATTAAAACTTCGTGAATATATTAAATTGTGACATATTAACAAGTTAGTAGATTTTAAATTTAAAGTTGAGGCGTAAGTGGGCCAATATTATTATTCTTAATTCCACTCAATTTTTTGCAAAAAAAAAATATAGTTTTGAAAACATAATCAGAGCACCGAAATTTTTTAAAACTATTTGTAACGAAGTATAAACAATCGAGATCATTGAGATACACAAGTGATTGAACGTATTCAGTAAGAATAAAATAAAACCTTAAAATGTGTTAACTGAAAGCTATTAGCGATTGTATTATTAAGTCACTCGGTGAAATATTTAATTGAGTTAAGTATAGTTAAATTGTTTGAAAAACGGTATATTGAGGCGTATGTTCTTTTATTTGTGTTAGTTCCAGGCACATAAAACTTAAATAAAAGTTATTTCAACCTTCTTTTATACTTACTTACATTACAGATAGGTACTAGAATACATACTATACCTAATGTTTCCTACATTTTATACTGTAGGCTCTTTGTCTAAGAGAGAATGTCTGGTTATTTTTATATTGTCCAAAAGTCTTTGTCTTCACTGACGACTATATACACTGTTTCAGCATTTGAGAAACGTTGCACATAGGCTACCTCTGTAGGCCTATGCGTCAGTTTATTTTGTTCTCGCTGAAGCTTAGTTACTTGAGCATACAAATTGCCAAATCAGTTATTTTCAAAATGACTTTTAAATGAGAAAAATTCAGTTTCTAGACGATCGAATTATTTAAAGTGCGTAGAGCAAGCCTTCTCGTGTGTCAGTGCGATATTCAAGATTCTGTCTCTCTCGCCACGCTAATTTTTTTTTCCATCATTACATTTATCCAAGAGCTATTTGTAAAATCCTAACTCGATATGCCTCCATTGCATTTGTTGTTCCACCACAAATATTTTCAACAGATATTAAATTAGTACAGACCTGCCAAATTCGCGGTTTCAATGGCCTTCAGGATAGACTGCACATACCCCTGTACACTCGGGCAAATATCGCAAGTTCATTGGCTGCCGACTTGTAAGTCGTCTCAGCTGATTAGTCTGTGATTAGATCCTTCTTTGGTTGAGGGTTTATAACTGGTTGAGATTCGTCCAGATAAACAGTAAGCCAACAGCAAAATTATCTAAGAGGTATATGTGTTTGAATTCTAGCCTATCACCGAATGATTCCGCGAATTTTGCAGGTCTCTATAAATTAGTAGAGACCGGAAAAATTCGCGAGTTCATTTCGCGATAGGCTAAAATACAAATAGCTATACCTCAGTGCTGCCTCTGCTATTGGCTCACAATTCACCTGAATGACTCTGAGCCAATGAGAAACAGCCAACCAAAGCTGTATCGAATCACAGGCTGCTACGTTGGGACGTCTCACAAGACAGCAGCCAATGAGCGGGTGACATTTGACCGAGTGTACGTAGAACTATGGACCTTATCCTACAGGTCATTGAACACGCGAATTTTTCCGGTACCTATTAATTAGTGTACCTAATATCGTGGGCGTTAAAGAGCGCGCAAGTCCTCGTTATCACCGTCACTTGTGCGACTATTTACAATCGACAATACACTTAGTGAATATACGTTTAAATTACTTTAGGCAGAACGACAAATGCAAAGGTGGCATTGAGTTAAAAATGTTAGAAACAGCCCTTAGATAGAAGGGTGTACGGATGAGACGAAAGAATAAACATGCGAGTGAGTGAGCCTTAAGGGAGATTAAGTCTCGCCATCAGCTTGCAATAAAGCTTCCGTCTAAATATTTTAGTTTCACTTGGCATGGGATGCAGCTTTGGCTGCTTGTTGACGTCAGCACATGCAAACTGACGTGATTATCATTGAGATCTAGTCGCATGCGTGAAATAATAAGTTAGGCTATTTCTCGCTGCGCTTACATACTAGATAGAGCCTGTTGGTAAATAAGATGTGTTTGCAAGCCATAGAAGATTAAATACTATTTCTTGTACATACGCCATTGCAGTTTTTCACTGTTTGTCATGGCCGTAGAGACCTTTAAAATTCGTGGATTCATTTCGCGATAGGATAGAGTCCAAATACTTTTGACATTATTTTGCTTCAGTGATTGGGCCACAGTTTATCTGAAGGACTCTGGGCCAATGAAAAATCTTTAACAGAAGAATTAGCGAATCACGATCATTCCAGTCAACAGGTGTTACGAGTCGGTAACCAATCAGCAGATGTAATTTGCACGAGTGCATAGAGGATCATGGAGTCTATCCTTTAGGGATTTGAAATCGCGAATTTTACAGGTCTCTAGATGGGAAATAGGGGGTTGTCTGTAAAGTTGGTTTACGGACGATAATTTTACGTGATAACATCATAAGAAAACATTGATGAAAAATTTCATACTTTTGAATTTTCAAATATTATTTAAAGTTTTTGCAAATTTAATTTAAGTTCCAGTGACTGGTGATTGTGCATTTTTAAGTAAAATTATTTATTACTAACTATTAAAACTGTAATTAAACCTATTTGGGCTATCCTTCACGAACACATTACTCCACGCATAAGTCGTAACAATATGAAATATGTTTTTTTTTCGAGATAATACTCTATGTAGGTAGGTATTTCTTACGAAAATTTGTTGCATCATTTTACATTTTTATTGATGTTTCATCAAGCATCTTTTTAAAACAAGGACAAGATAATCTAAAATTCAAAAATTGGACTATATTTCGTTATATTATTCTTATTAATGTGGGCAGTTAATACTGGAAAGTTATTGGAGGAACGGTTTACAAATTACTTTAACTTTATTGGAGGTACTGGGACAACATAAACCATAAATGCCCGGGCAAGAATCCGAACCAAATATTACTGCGAAAACTATTTTGTAGTGATACAGTTGTTTTCCCGTAAATGCGCAAATTTTCAAATGCTTATCTGTAATTTTAAATAAATAATATTTTCATTTATAAAAAATAAATTACAGTGCAGGTTCTCTAAACGATTTTTTTTGTAACTGTAGCCACGTGGGATGAGTTTTGAGAGTTTAGTTGAACAGCGATGCAATGTACTTACTGGAGATCCATTTTCTTAAGACATAACACATAAGACCACCGTGGTGAATGTTTGTCTGCACAATTGCAACAATTTTCTTGTACATACAATTTTATAAAACGTTTTGGCAACTTTTCCTCTTATTTTTATTTACTTTAATTTCTGGCTGAGCGGTAGCTGCATACGTTTTTTTCCAAAGATTTCCTAATAGGCATCGTCCCATATCACGAGACCTTGTGATCTAACTTCAAATAATGCTCAGTGCGTTACAGTCTAGCCTGCCGACGAACTCTAACACCGTGGGTTACTTTGCAGACTGCAAATTTTTTTTGAATGGAAGAGAAATATAACTACAGATATTTGTACATTTGTCATTTACGTGAAACGACAACAACACTACAAAATATTGTTGGCAGCAATATTGGGTTTGGATAAATACCCGGGTTTTTATGCACTGTGTCTTCCCAGAACATCCAATAATTAAGGTTTTTGTAAAACGTTCCCGTAATATTATTAAATGCACACTAAAATAAGTATAATAAATCAAAACTAAGTCCAATTATTATTGAATATTCGTTTATCTTTTCAATTTTTTAAATTGTGCTTGAATGAAACATCTATATTAAAATATAAAATCTTGAGTCAATTTTCGTAAGAAATGACCTACTCAGAATTATCTCGAAAAACGTATTTCATTTTTGCAAAAATAACCATCGCTATGAATTGTATCTAGCCCCTATAAAGTTACTTCATATTTCTTGTAGTAGGCTACTACAAATAATTTCTTGGCACCTGGTTTCCAAAGGAATATGTTTTAGTATAAAATTACAGTGCAAGTCCGTTTGTTATAATAATGCAGTTAATTTTACAGATTGTCTTAAAGAATTATTACTGTTAGAGTCAGGTCAAATATAGGATACTACTAACAACAGCCGGCGTTCATCGATTTATTAGACGTTGTCACGTCAAAAAAACCTTCTGTTGCTGCGACATATTAATTTTGTAGTGACGATGCAAATTTGAAACACTAACAAACAGTTTCATGGACACCATATATTTATTCTGTTGCTATTCCACGAATAATTTGGCGGAATGAACTCTTCAAAAAATAACTTTGCAGTGACCGCAGTGTCGTGAATATCTGCCACCAACCTCCCCCCCCCCTTCTATTTTGTTTGTCAGCGCATTTGTGGGTACAGAGAAGCCTGAGCTATTTGCTTTTTCAAGAAAATACGGTTTTGAAATAAACCCACATAATTTGGTTTCCGTCTGCAAAATAAGTAGGCTTATAGGTAGAGACCGGAAAAATTCGCGAATTCATTTCGCGATAGGCTAAAATACAAATAGTTATACCTCAGTGCTGCCTCTGCTATTGGCTCACAACTCACCTGATGACTCTTAACCAATGAGAAACACCCAACCAAAGCTGTATCGAATCACAGGCTGCTACGTTGGGACGTCTCACAAGACAGCAGCCAATGAGTGGGTGACATTTGACCGAGTGTACGTAGAACTATGGAGTTCATCCTAGAGGTCATTGAACCTGCGAATTTTTCCGGTCCCTACTTATAGGTCTTTATCTGTAAAAAAAAAAGCTGTATTTATGTTCAAAGATGTTTTTTTCATATTTTTACTTTTAAGATATAAAATTGTTATCCGGATTTTGTTACTAAAAAACAACAAATACAAATTGTTGACAGAAATTAGAATTTTTGTGTATGCTAATAAACTTAATTTCTAAAGTAATTTTTGTATTATCATGATATTATTTTAAAATTATATACTTATAAAATCTTAAATAAATTTTATTAAAAAAAAAACTATAATACTCTACACGTGACTCAGATTCTATGAAATTCATAAGATGGATGTAATGTGAGAAATGTAACGCAGTGTAACATATTTTATAATTTTGGGAGTCAGTAACTTAGTTAAAGGTGCCTTTTAAACCTTGTTCATACTATAATTTTATTTTTTTTTTCCTTCTCGTCTTCATTATCAAATAACCCTGACGATTGTTATAAGGCTGGCACCCATATTTACAGTCTATTTCTGCCTATCCACTATGTAGGTTTATATCTTTGTATTAACGTGGTACATTTTGTGTTTGCAGTGTAACGAGTAGGTATAGGCAGCTAGTCAGAAATTACAATCTGATGTTCGCTTTTTGGAAACACCAAAGTTTGGAAGTTCATAAGAATACCTGACACAATTTTCATCTTTTTAAGCTAGGTTTGCTGGAACGAAATATTTCAGTATCCAAGGTGTAATTTTTTCTGGGTGTATTAAACAAAAGTGGGTTCATATAAATTATTGTTTGGCCTTGCAGATTTCGCCGGAGTTATGAGTAGCTTGTACGACTTATTTGTAGAGACCGGAAAAATTAACTGGTTAAATGACCTCTAGGATAGACTCCACTATCATCTACACACTCAGGCACATTCCAACTGTTCATTGGCTGTTGACTTGTGAGTCGTCTCGACTGGGCGGCCTGTGATTCGACACTTCCACGAGTGAGGGTCTCTAATTGGCCCTCATTAGACCAAATGGCGGAAGCAGCACTGAGGTATAGATAATTATTTGAATTCTAGCATTTCACGAAATGAATCCGCGAATTTTTCAGGTCTCTACGTCAAAATATACCGCATGTGATTTGAAGTGACTAGATGCACTCACATACAAGCTTGCTTTCGTGAGTGCTAAATTTACTGGTTAATTAAGTGAATATTGTTAACAAAGTGTAAAAAAATGGGAAATAAATTTTTATTATTATTATTTGGCGTTATTGTTGTGGTGAGAATCGTGCGGTAGATTTCTTTGGACGCAATATTAGGCTAGAGACCTGCAAAATTTGCGGTTTCGATGGCCTTCAGGATAGACTGCACATACCCCCTGTACACCCGGGAAAATAACGCAAGTTCATTGGCTGCCGACTTGTAAGTCGTCTCAGCTGGTTTGTGTGTGATTCGATCCTTCTTTGGTTGAGGGTTTATATAACTGGTTGAGATTCGTCCAGATGAACAGTGAGCCAATAGCAAAATTATCTAAGAGGTATATGTGTTTGAATTCTAGCCTATCACTAAATGAATCCGCGAATTTTGCAGGTCTCTACACATTACGCATGACCACCCCAAAGACACCAGGCCAGAGACATCGCCCTCCCTCCTTGTCGCTCGAAGCGGTCGGGACAAGGGACTGCTGAGACAGGACGAAGGCCAGGCAGGTCGGGAGGAGTAACCGCTATTCGCAGGCGCATGGGAAACGTGTGTGCGTCAAATATTTGATAACTGCGGCCCGTGAAATACTGCTCCTCCCAACAACACTTGCTAATAGCAGCATACAGGCCTGACATTGTGCCGGCCGACATATGGCGGGTTGAACTGGTTACCGACTTGCGGTGGGGTTGACGGGGGATGGGGGGGATGGGGGGAGGTAGTTTAACCCTTTCTTCCTCCGCCATTATGGGGTGACAACTGTCAGCCCTCGGGGGGTGAGAGCCACAACGTCCAATGGGCGCGCAGCTGCCGCGACAACGCAGCTCGGAGCATACTTGCGGCCGGAGTGAGTGTTGGCAGAGAGGGTTGAGTCACTGCGCCCATCAACAAGACACACCGCAGGAAACACATGTACCTACCTATATGTTGTATGCCAAACCATCTTTTTTTTTTTTTTTTACCATACCACAAGTACATGTGCCGTTTGTTATGTTACAAAAAATAATCCAGCAGACAGATTCCAAGGAAATATTTTTTTGAAGTACATAAAGACCTTTTTGACGTGACAACGTCTAATAAATCGATGAACGCCGACTGCACGCACGAAAAAGTGTCCCGCAACGCACATTGTCCCGTTTCGCTGTGTCCCGTTACGCTCATTGTACGCTTGCGCCACATATATCTCTCTTCCACTCGATTGGAACAACCATCGAATTGACTTTTTCGAGGCACATTAAACTTGAAACACTCCCATTCGTTTCCTACTTTTCCTATCATCGTCCTATCCTTAACAGAATAACACAGATTGGAAGAAGTTAAATAGCAAACATGTATAAAAGTTATAGTAAAAAATAATCTCTTCGTTAAAGTAATAAACATATTTGAATTAATGAGTGCAAATAAAAGTAAATTTATGAATTAAATTGTAGATTTCATTTCACTCCTTCTTTGTATCCATACAAAATAGTGATAATTCAATAAAAATGATTCAATTTTATTCATAAAAGTATGCAATCATTTCATCAATGTTTTTTTATGACGGTGTCACGTTAAACTATCGTCCGTAAACCATCTTTACAGACAATCAATTTTTTTTTCTTTCGATTATTCACAGTTTTCCACGAAGCACATATCTTTGTATCATCACTCACCTTCCTTTTCTTTTTTTTCCCCCCTTTCCACCATTCGTTCCAACGCCCTAGCAAGGAAACGTACCAGGGTCAGAGTGGTGCAGACGGGAAACTCAGTCTTCACTGACGCCGTGTCAGACGCTCTGTTAACTCACAATCCTGCATTCTCGGATTATTTTTTTATGTTGTAAAATTTAGATTAGGTCAGGTCAGCTGGCTTACAAAAAAAATATTCTCACAAACAATCATTGCTTATTTTCCCCCCCGAGAAAATACATTTTAGCACGTCTATGATTACAATTAAAATTAAAGGGTACACACATAATACGTAAAATCGTTTTTAAAGCATTAATATCCTCACAAAAAAATTAGTTCTTTATTTTTTTTTCCTCAGAGGGGTTGGTTTTCAGGCGTCTACGGGCTCGTAACTAAAATGAAATGTTGGTTTTATTAGGTCAGCGACATTTAAAATAGTCTAGAACTGTGAAAATGAAAATTTTATGTTAGCTCCCGATTTTTTTTCTAACCTAACTAAAAATAAGTGTATTTTGGAGGGGTCCGGGTTAGGGAGGGACCTAGGTGCGTCTCAGGCCGAAGCCTATACGCCTAGTCATGCTGGGATTAGCCATGCAAGGAGAGGGTCGCATGCATCATGTGCTAGGAGGGGATTGGCCAGCCATGGCAGCGATTGGCGCCATGACTAACTCCCCTCACTCTTAACTCTAGACTATAACTAGAGATAGGTTGGGCCCAGGTAAAACATGCATAGACACAGGGAAAACCCTGGGCGCATTCATGCGGGATGCAAATTGGCATGCATTACGTGTAGGAATTTACAGGAGACAGAGGATGGTCTGGATGAAGAGTTGGACAGAGTAGAAAATAGTCTACCATGCGGGGGTTGGGCACTTGGACTCGTGGTCCGCTTTGAATTTTATTTGTATCTGGAATATTTGACCAGGGACGCAAACGCCCCTGGTGGTGAGTGGTTACACTGACCACTCACTCCGCCGCCAGTCAGCACCTAAAAAACTAAGAAACTAAGACAGAAAAAAGATAAATGACTTACAAACTAGGCATTTCGTTACGAAATATGCAAACACCCAACTCAGGGATGGACGTGCAGTGCTTAAGATAAAACGAAAAAAAATAACTATAAATATTATTATTATTTTTTTAAATTATTATTTAGAAATATATATTTTTGGTTACTATTACTTAGTAGCTAGGACTTATTACTAATTTACAGATCTCTAATATCTACTACTATACTACTAGTTAAATATAGAGGAACTGTCGGCTGATCCTGTGGACAGAGCGTCTGCCTATCACACGATTTTTTTTCTTATTCCGACCACGAAGTTGCACGAACTAGCGGTGTACTTCGGACATGTTCGGGACTGATCGAGGGTCAGTGAAGTTTAACGACAATCACCTCCAGCTGGACAGAGATGAGGGAAAAACACAGATGGAGCATAACGGCCGATTCTAGTGGAGGGGAGTGAAGCCAAAAGGGGAGGGGGATCTCAGTGTACTTCACTGTACCAACATGGCGACCGTTTGTTTACAAATGTATCAGCTGAACCTGTATTGGAGGTTCAATTTGAGGAAAAAAAAATGTCAACTCATATTACATTTGCATTATTAAAATTTGTTTTGGACTTTTAACATGTATAAACATATTAACCAGTGTTATTTAGATTCTAAATTTTCTTCCGAACTGCTTAACTACAGTCGTTAATAAAAGCAGGCTAGAACAGCTGATACAAGTATAAACAAACGTCCGCCATACTGGCATGTAAAAATCAGAAAAAAAAGGGGGGTTGCCTGTAAAGTCTGTTTACGGACGATAATTTTACGTGATAACGTCATAAGAAAAACATTGATGAAAAATTGCATCCTTTTTAATTTTCAAATGTTAAGTCGGTATTTAAAGTTATTGCAAATTTTAATTTAAATTATTTTTTTAAATATAATCACGAACAATTAGTTAAAAAGCCCGCCTTAACATGTTTGACATTATAGAAGATTTTCTCGCTCGGTTGTTGGGCCGGTTATTGCACGCTCGGCTCAGGCGGAACGTGACAATTTTTTCGTGCGTGCAGCCGGCGTTCATCGATTAATATAGAGACCTGTAAAGTTCGCGGATTCATTTCGCGATAGGATAGAGTCCAAATACTTTTGACATTATTTTGCTTCAGTGATTGGGCCACAGTTTATCTGAAGGACTCTGGGCCAATGAAATATCCTTGAACAGAAGAATTATCGAATCACGATCATCCCAGTCAACAGGTGTTACGAGTCGGTAACCAATCAGCAGATGTAATTTGCACGAGTGCGTAGAGGATCATGGAGTCTATCCTTTACGGATTTGAAATCGCGAATTTTACAGGTCTCTATCATAAGTAGGGACCGGAAAAAAATTGCGGGTTCAATGACCTCCAGGATGAACTCCATAGTTCTACGTACACTCGGACAAATGTCACCCAACTCATTGGCTGCTGTCTCGTGAGACGTCCCAACGTAGCAGCCTGTGAATTCATACAGCTTTGGTTGGGTGTTTCTCATTGGCTCGGAGTCATCCAGGTGAGTTGTGAGCCAATAGCAGAGGCAGCACTGAGGTATAACTATTTGTATTTTAGGCTATCGCGAAATGAATTCGCGAATTTTTCCGGTCTCTAATCGTAAGACGTCACGTCAATAATGGGGATGAAAAGGGCTGGCTTCACGTCTAACGGCCAGTGGCCCGTGTGTAATCTCCGCGGCTGGCCGCCGGGAAACAAAGCAGAGTCCACGTGACCCGGCCACGACCAGAGAGGGGGTGGTACCCAGAGGGGGGTAGAGGAGGAGGCAGGGAGGTTGTTGATAAGCCCCGCACACAACATGCCCGCCGTAATGAAAACAGCATCACGTATTCATAAAGAGAAGCCACGCCGGGCTAATGAAGGCGTGCTCACGGCCGCTTTGATCTCGCAGCACAACAAACAGCGCGCACCGCGGCCCAGGCCAGTAGGTGGGGGAGGTGGTGGGGTTGTTGGAGGGGGGTGACGTGCACAAGATGGCCGCCGTGCCGCTGCTATCGATCACCGCAGCCCGCCAGCGCGGTAATCACGTTATTAGCATGTTTGGCAGGCGCAGCGCCGCCGAGTCGAATCTGGGCACGGCCATCGCTCTGTGCCTTATTCGTGCAACGTTCAGTCGCATTTACTTCAACGAACCTTCCGTTCCAAACAAGTAATCTGCAGTAGGATCGGTTTCTTCAACTCAACTACGTATTAAGTTAGGTGGTACTAATCCAATTTCGCTTCACCGAAAATTTTTACCTGACGGCCAACCAAATCTTCTGTTGCATCAAGTGAATATTTTTGTTTGGCCATAGACAAACTAATGTTTGTTTGTAAAAAAAAAAAATTCCTGTGTGCACACAATCAACACGAGTTGCACGAGAACTCAGCGAAATAGTTTCCACTGACTCTTCAGCGACCGGAGTTGCCTTTCTCCAATGTTAGTCCCGCGTGTCTTTAACAACAAATTGGCTCAAACCCTGAAAACAGTTCTTTTTTCTCTCCTTGTAAAACTTTTTTTTTATTAAAAATAAAACTTTTGTCATTGTTGATAAAACAATTAAATATGTTTTAGGAGCAAACACATATATTAAATATATCACTTTTTATCAAAACTGTTCTTTATACATTAAAAGAATTTTTTATAATTACCCTACGACTGATTCAATCCTATGTACACAGTACATTAATAACTTTCCAATTGAATGGGAAACGAACATCCTACTTTATTTGTTTGAATTAGGCTACGTAGGAAAACTAAAAAAAAATCAATAATGGGAATGTTCATGAATTTACGGATACGTTCGTGAATTTGCGGATGGTCGGTTTAGGCCTACTTAATTCAAGCACGAACTCGCAAGGGTCACCTTGAAGAACAAACAATGTTCAATCTACAGCGAAACCTCTCCCTTCGCACTCTTCCTTCTTTACTTCCTCTTCGCAACGAACAGGACAAGAAACAGGACGTTACAACAGAAGGTTGTTTAGACGAAGATCCAGTTATCAGGAACTACGTAGAACGCTTAGTTTATTGGAAGTGCATTCTCGGTCGATTTATTGTACCTATTTGCAACAGTTAAGCTGGGATCTCGCACGCCATGTTGTTTTTGACGTGACAATGTCTAATAAATCGATGAACGCCGGCTGCACGCACGAAAAAGTGTCTCGTTACGCTCATTGTTCCGTTACGCTGTGTCCCGTTACGCTCATTGTACGCTTGCGCAGCATCTGTCTCTCTTCCACTCGATTGGAACAACCATCGATTTGACTTTTTCGAGGCACATTAAACTTGAAACACTCCCATTTGTTTCCTACTTTTCCTATCATCGTCCTATCCTTAACAGAATAACACAGATTAGAAGAAGTTAAATAGCAAACATGTATAAAAGTTATAATTAAAATAATCTCTTCGTTAAAGTAATAAAAATATTTGAATTAATGAGTGCAAATAAAAGTAAATTTATCAATTAAATTGTAGATTTCATTTCACTCCTTCTTTGTATCCAAACAAAATAGTGTTAATTCAAAGTAGTATAGGTTAGTATGTTCTGGAACATGGCTTCTGGCTGTGGTGCCTGTGGTGCCGACCGCCATCTTGGATTGTGACGTCACGGCGGCCATCTTGGACTCAAAAATTCCTCAAAATTCCTCAAAATTCCTCAAAATTGACTCAAAATGACTCAAAATTTCCCGTTTTCGAGGGAAAAATTCCCGATCCGAGGGAAAATTTCCCGTTTTATTCCTTAAAAATCCCAGCGGCTGAAAATTCCTAAAACAGGCTTAAGCATCCTTAACTCAAGCCAACGTTAAGCCATTTATAGGATGATGACGTCACCGTTGCAATTTTCGTTACGTCCGTAATCTTGAAAATCCGCAATTTTTATGTTAGAAAATCGGGAAAATTTTAAAAAATCATTAAAAAAATTATTTAATCGAATAAATAATAAAAATCTTAAAAACCACTGTTGCAGTTATCGTTACGGTCGCCATCTTGGATTATATAAATGTTGCATATTTCGTTACACCCGCCATCTTGGTTGAGTACTATAACATCGTTAAACTTTATGTTACGACCACCATATTGGATCCTATTAATGTTGAAATTATCGTTATGGTCGCCATCTTAAAATTTAGACGCCATCTTGAAAATCCGTAATTTTAATGCTAGAGATTCGGGAAAAAATTTAAAAATCATTAAAAAAATTAATCAACATAATTAAATAATAAAAAAAACCTTAAAACCACCGTTGCACTTTTCGTGACGACCGCCATCTTGAAATAACCCGCTGGAGATCATCATCTTGTTTTCGTCCGCTAGTGTGCTGATACCATGTTAGTATAAGTATCTAGTCACCACACCTTTGTCCTTGACCTTGAACTTTGACCTTGACCTTGAACTTTGACCTTGACCTTGAACTTTGACCTTGACCTTTGACCTTGACCTTGAAATTTGACCTTGACCTTGAACTTTGACCTTGACCTTGAAATTTGACCTTGAACTTGAAATTTGACCTTGACCTTGAAATTTGATCTTGACCTTGAAATTTGACTTTGTCCTTGAAATTTGACTTTGTCCTTGTCGACCATCATGGATCCGACATTTTATGTTCAGTACATGCTACCAGGAGCTACCACCTGCCGGAGTACACCATCTTGTGTGTACTTGTATTATGGAGTACATTTCCATCTGGATAATTTTATTCTAACCCGCTACAGTGCAGTAATCATTTATTACCGAGGTGCCCCCGCCATCTTGAAATTCGACCGCCATCTTGAAATCATGTAATAATGTAGCTAGAAAAGCGGGAAAAAATCCAAAATTCATTAAATAAATCACTCATTAACTTACATATTGATTCGATCTGCTCCAGTCCTTGGTTCGATCCCTGAATGATGCAAAACATTTAATTTTATATAAAAAATAATAATTTCAATAAACCATGTTCAAAATTCTTAAAGAGACTTTAAATCCTCTACCACCATTATCCTATCAGACATCAAGACCACCATATTGGAAATTCGTAATTGTAATGATAGAGATTCGGGAAAAAGTTCAAAATTCATTAAATAAATTTGTAATCTATATACTGATTGATTAGATCGACTAAGGTCCTTGGTTCGATCCCTGGCCGATACAAATCAACTTTAATTTTAAAAAAGTACCAGAAAAGTGTAAGGTTCGAGAAATAAAACACCTCAAAGTCTTTTACAAACATAATATTTATTACACAATTTCTATCCTACTACAGAATCACTTGCGAAAGCCAGCAATCTTATAAACATTTAGCCCAGCATAGACGTGCAACGACTACTTCTTAGCTCCAAATGGCTCCAAATGCTCCAAACGGTCTTCAAATGGCTCCAACAGCTCCAACAACCTCCAAATGCTTGACAGCTCCAAATGGCTCCAAATGCTTCAAAAGGCTCCAAATGCTCCAAATGCTCCAAATGTCTCCAAATGGCTCCAAATGCTCCAACAGCTCCAAAAAAAGGCTCCAAATGCTCCAAATGTCTCCAATTGGCACAAATGCTCCAAACGGCTCCAAATGCTCCAAATGTCTCCAAAAGGCTCCAAATGCTGGACAGCTCCAAATGCTCCAAACGGCTCCAAATGCTCCAATTGTCTCCAAAAGGCTCCAAATGCTGCAAAAGGCTCCAAATGCTCCAACAGCTCCAAAAAAGGCTCCAAATGCTTGACAGCTCCAAATTACTCCAAATGCTCCAAACGGCTCCAAATGGCTCCAACAGCCTCCAAATGCTTAACACAGCTCCAAATGGCTCCAAATGCTCCAAACGGCTCCAAATGCTCCAAAGGCCTCCAAATGGCTCCAAATGCTCCAACAGCTCCAAAAAAAAGGCTCCAAATGCTTGACAGCTCCAAATGGCTCCAAATGCTCCAAATGCTCCAAATGGCTCCAAATGGCTCCAACAGCCTCCAAATGCTTAACACAGCTCCAAAAGGCTCCAAATGCTTCAAAAGGCTCCAATAATTCCAAGAGCTCCATCTTCAATTGGTTCCAACTGATTCCAATTACTTTTCTTATCGAACTTGGCATGATTACTAACATGTCTTTATAAGTATACATTTTGACTGGCAGTGGTAACGTATTTTGCACCTTTAATTTATAAGTTTTATTTAGAAATCAGATTTCGATAAATGGTAGATACCATTTGGAAAGAAAATATATTAATTTATCTTCAAGTTATACACATACATTTAATTTAAGCCATTATTGTATGTAGCCAGCTTCCCTCAGTTCTTTGAGTATGAAGGATATTTCTTTAATGTTCGAATAGTTTCCTGCACAAAGAGATCCATGTAGTAGTCGTAGCCTGTCAACCAATATGTTAGGATCTTCCCATGAGGTATAATCAATCTCTTCTACTGCGTTCATCATCCTTGCATGTTTATAATAAATATTATTATCTCTGGTGTCTTTCGTTTTAACACCATCCTCAAGGTCACTTTCGTCATCGTGCCAGTGATTATCAAAAGCTTGATCAGGATAATTTATTTTATTACGACGTTTCCATCGTTTTGGTCTCAAACCACCATCACAGTCTTCGCTCTTGCATGCTTTTGGTGCTTCAGCACAGTACTCAATCATGTCAACCTCAGATGTGTCAGCACAGTCTTCGTTCATGCCAGCTTCTGATGTGTCACCACAGTCTTCAATCATGTCAGCACCACAAACTTGATCAGGATAATTTATTTTATTACATCGTTTCCATCGTTTTGGTATCAGACCGCCATCACAGTCTTCGATCTTGCCTGATTTAGGTGCTTCAGTACAGTACTCAATCATGTCAGCCTCAGATGTGTCACCACAATCTTCAATCATGCCCGCTTCAGATGATTCATCAAAGTCTTCGACCTTGTAAGCTTCAGATGGTTCTCCATCTTTCTCATTTTCATGGAGACGACTATATATTGAAGTAAATATATTTTCATTTCTAATGAGGTTACAACTTCCTTCGTTTGTTTTAAATTTTAAATTATTATCTTGATCTAGATCAGTAATTTTAGCATTAGCTTTTTCGCCTTCGTTCCTCTTCCGCGATGTTGTAGCCCAGTCTTCGTTATCTTTATTCATCTTAATTGTACAGGTCTTGTAATGTCTATCCAAGTAATATCTTCTACCAAAGGATTTCTGACACTGACTGCAATGAAATGGTTTTTGACAAGGACCCAAATTACACTCGCTTCTCTCATGTCGTTTAGCATTCTTTCTCAAGGTAAACACCTTGCTACAGTATCTACAGTGATGACGTTTCGATACAGCAACAAATCCCGAATCAGGATTCATATTAGTTACTGAGACTAATGCCAGATGCAAACTAAGAGTTTTAAATTAGATATATTACTTAAATAGATTTTTTTAATTATTTCATCAGCGAGAATTAATTTATCTCATTCAAAGGTACTTGTTGCAAGTAGTTCTGCTTTTCAACAACAGATGTCGCTACATGTTACTTGCAGGTAAATAATATTTAGTTCTTTTATGCGGGATGCGGGATGCTCACTAACGATCGCAATAGAACGATGGCTTCGCTAGACTCCAAGGAGAAGGAAGTTCGTCCATCCTGTTAGTGCTTCTTAGATTTCTCAGAGATAATTTGACTGAGTAATGATATATATATTTTTAAATTTCCACCTGATAAAAATATTACAAGTGATGATTAAGTAGCAGAAGTTCACTAATTATATGCAACCTTGAATAAAAAATGACATGCTTCATTAAGTAAAAAAATCCTTCATGCAGAGATAAATTCCTCATCAGTAACCAGAAGCACTCGGAGAAAACCATCAGATGTCTAGTCAGGAATAATCAGAAGCACCCAGAGAAAACCATCAAAATATTGTCAAGAATAATCAGGAGCACACGGAGAAATCCACCATAATACTGTCAAGAATAAACTGGAGCACACGGAGAAAACCGCCATAATATTGACAAGAATAATCGGAAAGCACACGGAGAAAACCGCCACAAGTTTTCTTTGATATCATAAAATTTTCAGGAAAAAATAATAATAAATAAAAATAAATTAATAAAAAATTATATGATATCAAAGAAAACTTGTGGCGGTTTTCTCCGTGTGCTTTCCGATTATTCTTGTCAATATTATGGCGGTTTTCTCCGTGTGCTCCAGTTTATTCTTGACAGTATTATGGTGGATTTCTCCGTGTGCTCCTGATTATTCTTGACAATATTTTGATGGTTTTCTCTGGGTGCTTCTGATTATTCCTGACTAGACATCTGATGGTTTTCTCCGAGTGCTTCTGGTTACTGATGAGGAATTTATCTCTGCATGAAGGATTTTTTTACTTAATGAAGCATGTCATTTTTTATTCAAGGTTGCATATAATTAGTGAACTTCTGCTACTTAATCATCACTTGTAATATTTTTATCAGGTGGAAATTTAAAAATATATATATCATTACTCAGTCAAATTATCTCTGAGAAATCTAAGAAGCACTAACAGGATGGACGAACTTCCTTCTCCTTGGAGTCTAGCGAAGCCATCGTTCTATTGCGATCGTTAGTGAGCATCCCGCATCCCGCATAAAAGAACTAAATATTATTTACCTGCAAGTAACATGTAGCGACATCTGTTGTTGAAAAGCAGAACTACTTGCAACAAGTACCTTTGAATGAGATAAATTAATTCTCGCTGATGAAATAATTAAAAAAATCTATTTAAGTAATATATCTAATTTAAAACTCTTAGTTTGCATCTGGCATTAGTCTCAGTAACTAATATGAATCCTGATTCGGGATTTGTTGCTGTATCGAAACGTCATCACTGTAGATACTGTAGCAAGGTGTTTACCTTGAGAAAGAATGCTAAACGACATGAGAGAAGCGAGTGTAATTTGGGTCCTTGTCAAAAACCGTTTCATTGCAGTCAGTGTCAGAAATCCTTTGGTAGAAGATATTACTTGGATAGACATTACAAGACCTGTACAATTAAGATGAATAAAGATAACGAAGACTGGGCTACAACATCGCGGAAGAGGAACGAAGGCGAAAAAGCTAATGCTAAAATTACTGATCTAGATCAAGATAATAATTTAAAATTTAAAACAAACGAAGGAAGTTGTAACCTCATTAGAAATGAAAATATATTTACTTCAATATATAGTCGTCTCCATGAAAATGAGAAAGATGGAGAACCATCTGAAGCTTACAAGGTCGAAGACTTTGATGAATCATCTGAAGCGGGCATGATTGAAGATTGTGGTGACACATCTGAGGCTGACATGATTGAGTACTGTACTGAAGCACCTAAATCAGGCAAGATCGAAGACTGTGATGGCGGTCTGATACCAAAACGATGGAAACGATGTAATAAAATAAATTATCCTGATCAAGTTTGTGGTGCTGACATGATTGAAGACTGTGGTGACACATCAGAAGCTGGCATGAACGAAGACTGTGCTGACACATCTGAGGTTGACATGATTGAGTACTGTGCTGAAGCACCAAAAGCATGCAAGAGCGAAGACTGTGATGGTGGTTTGAGACCAAAACGATGGAAACGTCGTAATAAAATAAATTATCCTGATCAAGCTTTTGATAATCACTGGCACGATGATAAAAGTGACCTTGAGGATGGTGTTAAAACGAAAGACACCAGAGATAATAATATTTATTATAAACATGCAAGGATGATGAACGCAGTAGAAGAGATTGATTATACCTCATGGGAAGATCCTAACATATTGGTTGACAGGCTACGACTACTACATGGATCGCTTTGTGCAGGAAACTATTCGAACATTAAAGAAATATCCTTCATACTCAAAGAACTGAGGGAAGCTGGCTACATACAATAATGGCTTAAATTAAATGTATGTGTATAACTTGAAGATAAATTAATATATTTTCTTTCCAAATGGTATCTACCATTTATCGAAATCTGATTTCTAAATAAAACTTATAAATTAAAGGTGCAAAATACGTTACCACTGCCAGTCAAAATGTATACTTATAAAGACATGTTAGTAATCATGCCAAGTTCGATAAGAAAAGTAATTGGAATCAGTTGGAACCAATTGAAGATGGAGCTCTTGGAATTATTGGAGCCTTTTGAAGCATTTGGAGCCTTTTGGAGCTGTGTTAAGCATTTGGAGGCTGTTGGAGCCATTTGGAGCCATTTGGAGCATTTGGAGCCGTTTGGAGCATTTGGAGCCATTTGGAGCTGTCAAGCATTTGGAGCCTTTTTTTTGGAGCTGTTGGAGCATTTGGAGCCATTTGGAGGCCTTTGGAGCATTTGGAGCCGTTTGGAGCATTTGGAGCCATTTGGAGCTGTGTTAAGCATTTGGAGGCTGTTGGAGCCATTTGGAGCCGTTTGGAGCATTTGGAGTAATTTGGAGCTGTCAAGCATTTGGAGCCTTTTTTGGAGCTGTTGGAGCATTTGGAGCCTTTTGCAGCATTTGGAGCCTTTTGGAGACAATTGGAGCATTTGGAGCCGTTTGGAGCATTTGGAGCTGTCCAGCATTTGGAGCCTTTTGGAGACATTTGGAGCATTTGGAGCCGTTTGGAGCATTTGTGCCAATTGGAGACATTTGGAGCATTTGGAGCCTTTTTTTGGAGCTGTTGGAGCATTTGGAGCCATTTGGAGACATTTGGAGCATTTGGAGCATTTGGAGCCTTTTGAAGCATTTGGAGCCATTTGGAGCTGTCAAGCATTTGGAGGTTGTTGGAGCTGTTGGAGCCATTTGAAGACCGTTTGGAGCATTTGGAGCCATTTGGAGCTAAGAAGTAGTCGTTGCACGTCTATGCTGGGCTAAATGTTTATAAGATTGCTGGCTTTCGCAAGTGATTCTGTAGTAGGATAGAAATTGTGTAATAAATATTATGTTTGTAAAAGACTTTGAGGTGTTTTATTTCTCGAACCTTACACTTTTCTGGTACTTTTTTAAAATTAAAGTTGATTTGTATCGGCCAGGGATCGAACCAAGGACCTTAGTCGATCTAATCAATCAGTATATAGATTACAAATTTATTTAATGAATTTTGAACTTTTTCCCGAATCTCTATCATTACAATTACGAATTTCCAATATGGTGGTCTTGATGTCTGATAGGATAATGGTGGTAGAGGATTTAAAGTCTCTTTAAGAATTTTGAACATGGTTTATTGAAATTATTATTTTTTATATAAAATTAAATGTTTTGCATCATTCAGGGATCGAACCAAGGACTGGAGCAGATCGAATCAATATGTAAGTTAATGAGTGATTTATTTAATGAATTTTGGATTTTTTCCCGCTTTTCTAGCTACATTATTACATGATTTCAAGATGGCGGTCGAATTTCAAGATGGCGGGGGCACCTCGGTAATAAATGATTACTGCACTGTAGCGGGTTAGAATAAAATTATCCAGATGGAAATGTACTCCATAATACAAGTACACACAAGATGGTGTACTCCGGCAGGTGGTAGCTCCTGGTAGCATGTACTGAACATAAAATGTCGGATCCATGATGGTCGACAAGGACAAAGTCAAATTTCAAGGACAAAGTCAAATTTCAAGGTCAAGATCAAATTTCAAGGTCAAGGTCAAATTTCAAGTTCAAGGTCAAATTTCAAGGTCAAGGTCAAAGTTCAAGGTCAAGGTCAAATTTCAAGGTCAAGGTCAAAGGTCAAGGTCAAAGTTCAAGGTCAAGGTCAAAGTTCAAGGTCAAGGTCAAAGTTCAAGGTCAAGGACAAAGGTGTGGTGACTAGATACTTATACTAACATGGTATCAGCACACTAGCGGACGAAAACAAGATGATGATCTCCAGCGGGTTATTTCAAGATGGCGGTCGTCACGAAAAGTGCAACGGTGGTTTTAAGGTTTTTTTTATTATTTAATTATGTTGATTAATTTTTTTAATGATTTTTAAATTTTTTCCCGAATCTCTAGCATTAAAATTACGGATTTTCAAGATGGCGTCTAAATTTTAAGATGGCGACCATAACGATAATTTCAACATTAATAGGATCCAATATGGTGGTCGTAACATAAAGTGTAACGATGTTATAGTACTCAACCAAGATGGCGGGTGTAACGAAATATGCAACATTTATATAATCCAAGATGGCGACCGTAACGATAACTGCAACAGTGGTTTTTAAGATTTTTATTATTTATTCGATTAAATAATTTTTTTAATGATTTTTTAAAATTTTCCCGATTTTCTAACATAAAAATTGCGGATTTTCAAGATTACGGACGTAACGAAAATTGCAACGGTGACGTCATCATCCTATAAATGGCTTAACGTTGGCTTGAGTTAAGGATGCTTAAGCCAGTTTTAGGAATTTTCAGCCGCTGGGATTTTTAAGGAATAAAACGGGAAATTTTCCCTCGGATCGGGAATTTTTCCCTCGAAAACGGGAAATTTTGAGTCATTTTGAGTCAATTTTGAGGAATTTTGAGGAATTTTGAGGAATTTTTGAGTCCAAGATGGCCGCCGTGACGTCACAATCCAAGATGGCGGTCGGCACCACAGGCACCACAGCCAGAAGCCATGTTCCAGAACATACTAACCTATACTACTATTCAATAAAAATGATTCAATTTTATTCATAAAAGTATGCAATCATTTCATCAATGTTTTGTTATGACGTTGTCACGTTAATTAAACTATCGTCCGTAAACCGACTTTACAGAGAACCAATTTTTTCCATTTTATTTTGTAATTACTATGAGTTAGTTTTTTTAAATGAAAATCTAACACTAAGCCTCTCTTGCATTTATTGTTCTGTCACAAATATTTTCAAGCGATGTTTTTTAAATGTGATAAAATTATTGTAATAAGTCACGCAAGTGAAAACAATTTCAAAATCTTGCGTGATGTTTTACAGATATCATATAACACTAGTAAATATGTGCTGAAAATATTTGGACAGAAGAACAAATGAATGAATTGTAAAGTGTTAAAATTCCAGAAATAGCCCTTAACTATTAGTAATAACCATAAAATTAAAAAAAAATAAAACATTGGTAAGGGAGACTGAAAAACCTGGCGTGTCAATGACCTCCAGGACAGAATCCACAGTTCTTCGTGAAAATGTCACCCACTCACAGCCCGCTGTCTGGTGAGACGTCCCAACGTAGCAAACCTGCGATTCGATACAGCTTTGGTTGAGGCTTTCTCATTGGCCCATAGTAGGCCTACTCCAGCAAAACAGCGAAGCAGCACTAAGAATAACTAATGAATCCGTGAAATTTCTTGGTCTTAGTAACAGCGAAACACGAGACTGGAACTTTAGACGATGAGACTGGAACTTTAGACGATGAGACTGGAACTTTAGACGATGAGACTGGAACTCCCGGCGAAGAGACTGGAACTCCCGGCGAAGAGACTGGAACTTCCGGCGATGAGACTGGAACTCCCGGCGAAGAGACTGGAACTTCTGGCGATGAGACTGGAACTTTCGGCCACGAGACTGGAACTTTAGGGGATGAGACTGGAACTTCCGGCGATGAGACTGGAACTCCCGGCGAAGAGACTGGAACTTCCGGCGATGAGACTGGAACTCCCGGCGAAGAGACTGGAACTTCTGGCGATGAGACTGGAACTTCCGGCGATGAGACTGGAACTTCCGGCCACGAGACTGGAATTTCCGGCGATGAGACTTGAACTTCCGGCGATTAGACTGGAACATCCGGCCACGAGACTGGAACTTTAGGGGATGAGACTGGAACTTCCGGCGATGAGACTGGAACTCCCGGCGAAGAGACTGGAACTTCCGGCGATGAGACTGGAACTTCCGGCGATGAGACTGGAACTTCCGGCCACGAGACTGGAATTTCCGGCGATGAGACTTGAACTTCCGGCGATTAGACTGGAACATCCGGCCACGAGACTGGAACTTTAGGGGATGAGACTGGAACTTCCGGCGACGAGACTAGAACTTCCGGCGACGACGTACGACGAAATCCCGTCGCTCCGCTCGTTTCGCAGACGAAACAAAAAAATAAAAAATAAAGGCGGGGAGGGGAAAGAGTCGAGGTTTTTTTTTGCCAAAGCACGGCCCCGCCAAGACTTGTTTTCGCGGCAAATATTTTCCGGGACCAAGGATGAAAAGAGCGCTCGTTGCTTCTCGCCTTTTGTCCGCGTGACACCGCCTTGTTTCTCGGCCGCGTGGACCCCCCGGGGGCAGGGGGGGGGGGTAGGTAATGACTCCCGCCCAGAGCAGCTCGAGCAACGACGTGTAAATATTCATCTTCTTGTTCCCCCACAACCCCCTCCCCCCCCTCCCCCAATGGGTGGGAAGGGGCCTCAGAGCGAGAGACTTGGATAAACTTGCCGGAGGGAGGGCGGTGTTTAAATTGCTGCCCGTGCTAGGGGAAGGGGAAGTAATTACATCAATTCGGGACACTTTAATAGCGAGGGGTGGGGGGGGGGGGGTTTAGAGCGTCAGAAGCCAACCACCGCGCCAGGCGCCTTCTTCACGTCTTCAGTATTTTTGTCATCTTTCGGTAAATTATTTTACAGATACCTGCGTGAGTCTTTCTTGCGACCGACTGTATTTCACAACACTATGCGTAGGTCCTACACTTTTTCATCTCAAATTTCGAAGAACGCTGTTTTTTTTAATCCTCCAGGGATCTTCGTTAATGTACGGGTGTCTTCGTTGGATTACGGATTCTGTGTTTACTTACTTTGAGCATGAATCCACAAGAATAATCTTCGTATAGTAGCAAAACATTCACAAACTTGTTAAGACTCCTACGAAAACACTCTTAATTATTTTAATTGTGTTATTATCCCATAAACAAAATTAGGAAGTCGAAGTAGCTACGGCGTAGCTTATACGAATATCCCGTTATCTGAAATTACGAACAACCTTTCGTTTATTTGAGGTGAATTATTCGCCGAAAAGTCCGTAAATCAACTGTAATTTATAACAGTTTATAGGCTCTGCATCAAAAGCAACTCGACACGCCCTTGTTGAATGAAAGATAATTCCAATGTTTCTGTGTTTATGTACTTATGACCGAATACTTTTTTTTCATTTCGGACAGACAGTGAAATGTGTGTAGCAGTCAATGAAGAGGAAAGAAATGTACCTACATATTAGGTACTGGTAAGAAAGTGGATTACAACCAGATTATTTTGCGAAAACCATCGGTATACACAGATACATAAAAAGTAAAAAAAATCATGACATGAATAATTATTATTCAGTAGGCTTCCTGGCTTTGGTATAGAACTTGTGAGTCATTATTTAAAAAGTAATATTGAAAAATTAAGAGCAAAAATATGATTACTTTAAACTATTGTTAAGAATGTGACAAATATAAAGTAACTTATAATAGAGTATCTAAAATGAAACTAAACTATTAGTGTCCTAAAGAGAATTTTTTAAACACTAAATTCTACAGTAAATTATGAATATATATATATATATATATATATATACACATAACTTTATCATTGTGAAGGACCTTTTTCATCCTAAACGGAAAATCCTGCTGTTGCATGCTGCTAAATTTGCAAAATGAATGTTCATTAAACCTTTTCAAAAAATAGTTTTTAATTACTTTCCGGAAAAAAAATTACTTGACCACAAAACATTTGGTTTTGTTACTGTTTGCTACCTTAGAAGTAGTTTGACAATCTATTCAGTTAAAACGTAGAAGTAACGAACGCTCTTTCCTGTAGAATCTAAATAGATATTAATTTCATTATATTAATATAATTCTTACTTAGAACGACTTCTGGAGATAGTTTTCAACACGGTGGAAGTTTGCATGATTCTTTTATGATACAAATTACGAAATTATAAAATCCAAGAAAACTATAATCATCCATTTATTATACTTAATGAAACTACAACTATAAGTTTTGCTCTGGAAATGTTTCGATTCATAAAAAAACTATTCAAAGGTTTATATAAAACTTTGATTCTTCAGGGTTACAATGATGTTTCTGCATTTATGAAGCTAAGATAACTTTTAATGAAACTTGTAGTGTTGAGGGTCAAAAATGTTTACTGTGCCGCCAGTGTGTGCTACTGTGAGTTTAACCAGAAGTGTCCCTACACACAGGAAATATTTATTTCGAAGCTAGAAAAAATTTTAGTTTCCTTTCACGTATAATTTAAAACTCAATGTGTTTGATTGGTTTCCTCACTTATGTTAACAAGCCCGTGTTGATATAAAAATAAATGCATATATATATATATACAGTATGCACAACACTTAGACTATATATTTTATCGGGACCTACATCCGTAATTTAATGACTGTTATAACATGTTTATATTTATATAGGTACGTAACTTAAATATATTATCCTGACAAAACAGTTAAAATATTTAAAACGGTATCATTTTAAAACAAATTGGTATTTTTTCGGTAGTTGTTTTCCATTCTACTATTATACATTATCATGATGCTTTCCTTTTTCACCGTCCAACAAAAAAGACTAGCGCTGAACCCTACAATTAAGTATATTTGCTAACTGAAAAACCTTGTTGTGTAGCTGAATAGTGGAATAGTCAGTGACTTACTACCCCGCCGCTCTTCTAAGCCATCTGCGCTCCACACCCTCAAATAATCCTTATGAGTATACGCATATAATAGACTGAGACTGCGGATTAGTGTCCACTGTGGTGGGCTGGGGGGGGGGGGGGGAGTAAATTTTGTAGCCGTCACATACTGTTTGCAACTTGCCGCTCTGTGAGAGCATAATAATTTGGTAGCGACGACAAAATGTTATCGCTGCACAGAGAAAAAAGTTTGTTTGAATCAAACAAATATTTGTTTAGGCCTATATATGGGGAAAAAAATATTTACTTGGTGGAACAAAATATTTCGTTAGTTGAACCAAACTCGGTAAGTAACAAAAATAATTTGTTACACCTAACCAAATATACAATTGAGTTGACAAAATAATTTTGTTGGGTCAACAGAATCTTTCCTACTACAAAATATTTTTTTTTTGGATTAACATAATATATTTATTTCGCCATATATAAACAAATATTTGGTTGAGGCAAACAAACCTTTCTCTCAGAGTGGACACGGATAATTTCGCGGATAAATTGCGTGAGAGGAAACTCTCAAATCTAAAACATTTCGTGATTGGTCCACAGATACCACGTGTCACTGCGATCGAGTCCAACCCAGTTGGCACTGAGATGGCCAATCACCAAGCCGCTTGTTCCCGGATGTCCGTAAGTCTGCGCCGCGAACCACTTTTGACTAGAGTTGCGGGCATTTGGCAGGTTATAGGCTCGCTGGGACCGTAGATTCTAGAAGCATCTGTCAGTTTGTCCAATGGCAGTCAGTACTTTTATACAAGGGCTCATTCCGGTATTTTAACTCTTTACCTCCAATGCATAGAGACCGGAAAAATTCGCGAATTCATTTCTCGGTAGGCTAAAATACAAATAGTTATACCTCAGTGCTGCCTCTGCTATTGGCTCACAACACACCTAGAGGACTCTGGGCCAATGAGAAACACTCAACCAAAGCTTTATCGAATCGCAGGATGCTACGTTGGGACGTCTCACAAGACAGCAGCCAATGAGTGGGTGACATTTGTCCGAGTGTACGTAGAACTATGGAGTTCATCCTGGAGGTCATTGAACCCGCGAAATTTTCCAGTCCCTACCAATGCATTTGCTGTTCTGTCACAAATATTTCTAACACATGTTCACCCAGTGTAACATAAGACTTGGGTGTAGAAGGTCGCGCAAATGATAACAACCACGAAGAGTTACGGCGGGTAGTTTATGAATGCATTTCCGAGCGCAGGTTCCAGGTTCAGGAGCCAGGAGCCGACCGGCCTCTGACGTCATGGCGGCCATCTCGGATGATGAAGTCTCCGTTGCACTTTTCGTTACGGTCGGCATCTTGAATTTTGACGTCACGGTGGCCACATTGGATGATGACGTCACCGTTGCACTTTTCGTTACGGTCGGCATCTTGAATTCTGACGTCACGGGGGCCCGTTTGGATGACGGTATTGACTTTGACCTTCACATTTACCTTGAACTTTGACCTTCAGCTTTAACATTGACATTTGACCTTATACATTTACTTTGACCTTGACCTTTGGCTCGTCCCAAACCCCGTGGTGACCATGCCTGCTCCAGTGGTCGACAAACTTACGAGTGGGACGAGCCAAATGTTAAACAAATAAATTCTCCAATTTTTTTTACAGAACCGCAACACGTATTTTCTCTTAATCATCTTGGTATTCTAAAGTAATAAAAATAAACGAGATGAAATCAATTTATTTTATTTACAACTTCAACAGGAGCCAGGGCTTGGAGGGTGGTGGCGGTGTAGGCCATTTTGGAATGTGACGTAACGGATGGGCATATTGGATGACCTTGGCCATGACCTGTTACCTTGGCCTCAACATTTGACTTGAGAAAAAAACATGAAAATGTAAAAAATATATAATGGTCGTCATTAGTAGAGCTCTACTGATAAAAAAATGAAACCTAAATTATTTTAATTAATTAATTATTACTTGATGTAAGATTTTGGACATACACCTTTGCTAAGCACATTTATGTCTGTAGAAGAAAACTACAAAAAACCCAAAACACAAAAACACAAATTAAGCAAAAAATTGCTGTTGTCAACAGCTGTTGTCAACTGTTGTCCAAAAGCTTACATCAAGTCATGTACTCCCATTGCACAAATCTTTCAAAATTAATAATTAATTATTAAAATAAAAAAAATATCCGGGTGAGAGCGGTGCGATGGTAGTGTAAGGGCTGGCAGGTCGAGAACATGCGTTGTGGTTGTGCCGTTTGTTTTTGTGCGGCAATTGTTTCTTCTGCTGTGGCAGTGCAGGGAGTGTTTCCGTGTCCGCTGTCCGTGGACCTCTGATCTAGTGGATCACACCTCATGCGATCTCAAAGATCATTCAAACCAACGAACATCCTAACTTGCAAGTCGTCCTCTTCTCACTCTACTGACTCACAGGAAAAATATGTAGGTACAGGGGCCTATATATGTTTTGTCTAGAGACGTACGAGACTGTAAAATCCATATAAAACGACACAATTAATGATGCACTTGCAAACAACTCGATTGGCAGCAAGCGTGCACGATAGTACGACTTACCGCCATGATGGTTCAACAACAACTGAAGCTGCAGGGCTACCCACCTCGGCAGGCAGCCAACTTGAAAAACTTGGCGCTGCTAGCAAGCAGCGCGGGAAGTTCAAATTTCAAATGTTTCAAACACTATACACTAAATTACACACAATATTTACAAGTCCAAACAATATATATTGTTGTAAATTTACAAGATATTCCATTGCAAGAACCACTTTCCAGGAAAGTTTGTAATACTACAAGAAAATATAGTATTTGTAAAGCACATTTCTAATGTTACATTTGTACAGACCCCATATGAAATACCTTTTTGGAAACAATAGATAGCCTACTTATATTTTCACGCTCACGCAAAATGGTGCATAATTCTAAATTTTGATTGATGTTTTATGCAAGCATTATTTAACTTTCACTAAAAAACATATAATCGAATACTATTTAAATTTTTGACTACTTGATTTTATTATGGTTTTTAATGCGCGCAGTTAATTCTGGAAAAGCTTTTCAGGGAACGGTTTACAAATAACTTCAACTAATGTATAGATACTGGGAACCGTTGAATACTGCGAATATTTTTTTAAAGATACATTTTGTACAATTTTTACAAATATCTCTAATTTTTCATGATTTCTTCAGTTCAATTTACAAGTTTTTTTTTACACTTGAGTGTAACGTAAGAAGGAACTTACATTTCATTCAAAGTAAAATTATAGTAAGAATTTAAACTGAAAAGACGATGGAAAATCATCTAAACTTAATAATTGAATGTATGGCTTACCCAATGACTCAAGAGTCACCATTAGTTAACTTATGTCACGAATGTAGCAGTGAACTGCTAAAAAATTCAGTAAATTTTCGGACGTTTCAAAATAATGCTCCCGAAATGTACGGAGGGTACTTATAACTTCCAGATAACTGTTATCTTCGCAGGAATCACGCTGTATTCCAACTACCGTGTTTGTGTTCTGTCGCAAACAAGACAAAAATTTCACATGGAGGGAAATATAATTTATTGTTGAAGATTCGTAAAGGTTAAATTTTAGGTTTATTTTTGTGAGTTAAAGTTTAACGCTCTGTTTTTGTAAAATTTCGAAGATATTCGTGGATTTACAAAGCTCCCTGGATAATTTTTAACCAGTTTTCTTCCTAAATTCGACGTGAAAATATTGAACAGAACTTGTAGTTAAGAATTTACTTGACATTAAGGTTCACTGTTATAACGAAAATAAAACTAAACTGGTCGTAACAGGCATTGGTTAAGGACGCAAACTCTTGGATCTCCCACTCGTGACGTCATTGGTCAGGGAGAAGGCTGAACACGCCCCTACTACTAACAGTAACGTCGGATAAGAATGAATTTACTTTACTTAATAATTAAAATTTCTCGTGAGATAAAGTAAGAAAAAAAAAACAACATACAGTCAGTCATGGGGACTGTCGACAGAAGTGAAAACTTAAAATTTTGTTTTTAAATGTGTAATATGAAATCATTTCTACGTCAAATGTACGCAAGAAAATTATTTTGGTATTATATCACTAGCATGTCGGTGATGCGAACCCATAAGTTTTGCCCCTACCAATAATAACTTTAAAACTAGAAGAAATAAAGTTTTTTCATTGAAAAATAAACAATTATTAACTTAAATCTACAAATAATCAATATTATCTCTAATAAATCAATAACCTGACATTTGAATAAATTCACATCGTAAATTAATAAAAAAAAGAAAAAAAACATACATAACCTCAACTTAACTACCTACTAAAAATATTCATTAGCTACTCGCAATATGTACCACACAATAAAGTTAAAATTTTCTTGGAAAATAAAGATAAAATTAAAAACTTGTATATTTAAAAATAGAATAAATTAAGTTTTATCCTTGAAATATAAAAAAATTAACACGTCATATGACCATGTCGATGACGACTTACATGAATTTACTCCCTATCCAAACCTTCCTATAGAATATTTCACTTCAAAATGTAATGTCGGAAAAAAATACAGCAGGCTAAAGATTTGAATCTTGAAAGCGACGAGCAAGTATCAAAAGGTTATGCCTTCGCCCTCTAACGTTTGCGTGCTCGCGCGAATGGGTTGCAAAGTAAAGAATTGTCATCGAGAGAAGACCGCACTACTTCTTCTGGTTTCTCTCTGAAGACGCCGTGATGAAGCGCAACATGGCGACAACTCAGCAGCGTAATTACACTCCAGCAAGTTTTGAAAGCTGCCGGAAAATTTGATAATTTCCCCAATTAAGGCAGCTGGCAATCTGCATTCAAATCGCCCGCGCGATTTGAATGCCTTTGTGACGTCGCGGGCGTGGCGTCTCGCCTCGCAGCCCCCGGGTGACGTCATTACACGGCCCGACGCGGAACGAGTTTTTGCAGATGTTTGCAAATACGTAGGAAACGTTCATTACGGCGGAAAAAGGGTTTTCTTTCCCCCGCTTTCGCAATAACTTTAATTTGCTGCGCCGCCTTTGTGAGTCTACTGCGGAGAATTGCTTCGTTAAAGGAGGAATTCAGGATAACTCCCCCCCCCCCCCCGCCTCCTCCCCGTAAAAAAAAAGGCTGCCAGTCTTGGTAAGAAAATATATTCTTAGGCTCAGACAGTATTTTTCTAAGGTTTATTGTGTTTGGTGAATGCTTTTTTTTAAAGGTTGTCTAAAAGTGTGTAGAACTATTGACGAAGCTTCTAAGTGTTTTCCAAGTTTTCGTGTCATAATACCACATACATGCTGCAAGATGTACAAATTGAATAATACGTGACTATAATATTACGACTAGTAAGAAAAGTTTTGAACAAGAGTTAAGATGTTTTCAATTCACATCTGAATTATAACTACAATGAAACTCTTGTTAGCCACAAAGAAAGACGTAAAGTAGGTACAAAATAAGTAATACGTGTTTTATATTTACTGTAGTTGCATGTTAATTAGTTTCAGAAACACAGTTCAGGGTTTAGAAATCTGCATTGTGAGCAATGCTCGGTGAAGTAGTCCTGTTTTTTCTTACAGGACCTTTATAGACTGACGTAATTCCTGCAACTCCATCGCTTCAAACTCCATCGCTTCAATCCACATGTAGAGCTACAGCTCGGTGGATATTGTGTGTCTCAGTAAAGGCCCTGCCACACTTGCGCGGTCGCTTACGTGCGACCCGCCTTAGTGTGTGGTCCGACCATGCTGTCCGACACGTTGTATGGTGCGTCGGATTCACATGGCATCATACAGAGGGCAGCATTGTTTATTGCTATAGATATTTATTTTGACTTTACCCGAGAACTTTATACAAAATGGATATTTATAACATTTCGATACATTTCTTGAAATTTTGACTAATATTTTAATATATATTTGGACCTAACCTGCTATTTTCATGCCTACAAATTTTAATAATTTTTATTTTCCTGTACATGGTTTACGGTTTTAAAGAAACTTAACGGATAACAATTAGGTAGGTAGGATAGCAAACTGGTGTCCCAGATGAAAAGATAATAAAAAAATTATAAAACTTTTGTTTTGTACTCGACATGCTTCTCATTGGTCAATAGTGCACATGACTTCAGACGCAGACGGTGTAGTGTGACCTCGGATGTTTTCGTGAGGTCTGGTCAGACAGAACCTCTTCACGCGACTGCACCGTTACAACCTGACGTCATACGTGACGTGAATCAACCACGTGTCATGATAGCATCTACGTCATCAGCTCCGACACGGCGATTGCGCGAATGTGACAGGGCGTTAATATAACTCAAAACTGAGTAGCCAGCACTGGTGCTCAGTAGAGACTCGGAAATTTCGCGGATTCTTCTGGCCTCAGGATAGAATTCAAAGTTATAGGTGTGCTCGACTCATGTTTTCTTTCCCATTGGTTGATTTCTTAACGAAATCATTTTTATCCTTGTTATTTGGCACTAACTGATTCGCTTACTTCTCTCCTAGCTGGGCATCATTGGCTCACGGTCGTAGAGGGGCGTGTCCAAACAACTGCGGGCCAATCATGAACACAGTGCGAGAGTGTGGGAAGGTTTCCATTCTAGCTTGCGACTAAATGAATCCGCGAAATTTCAGGGTATTTATTGATCAGTATTGGGTGTATTTTAGGCATGTGTGTGTCGTATTGTGGAGCTACTGATATCTCATTGTTTATGAATTTTGTTTCAGGTTTTATGACCGACGAACGAAAAAAGATATGAAAAAAGTGAAGATTTGATTCAGTTTGGACCACAATTTTAAAAACCACCAGTAAAAATACAAAAAACTTTGTTAAATATTAATTTGAATAAAAACTGCATGTTAAACAAAACATTCCGTCAACTAATGGCACCTAAAACTGAATGTAAAGCATATTACTAGTTCTTGGAAGGAATATGTTGAAATGGCTGAGCTGTTTCCACAGGAATCACAGCTATTCCAAACACTGTGATTGCGTTCTCATAGGCCCTGTTAAAAACCGAACCTTGAAATGCCACTGAAGAAATGTTGCACACGAGGCAAAGTTACGAGGCTTAAGAAGCACGAATATTTTCAGTGAAGAAATCAACGTGTATACTACTGACGTACGTCGTTTGCAAGCCGTCCTTCCAGATGGATGTTGGCTTTTAAGACCTCCACTCCACCTGGACTCGTGATACGTGACACAATAATGTGGTTGCGAGATCCTTAATAAATGAAAAACCACAATTAAATTAAAAGATGGCCACTCGCTAAACTTGGCTGCAGGTAAGTATAACTCTATAATAATTAATAAATTAAGATTAGTATTGAACTGAAAATAACGGACGGCTTAGGATCCAGTATGATTCTCCAACTATGGCCCTCCAAAAGTTGAGACATTACTTTGGGGTTGGCGTTGACACTTCATGCCTAGAGACCTGAAAAATTCGCGGACTCATTTTGTGAAATGCTACAATTCAAATAATTCTACCTGAGTGCTGCTTCTGCCATTTGGTCCACTGTTAATCTGGAGTAATGAGAGCCAATTAGAGACCCTCACTCGTGGAAGTGTCGAATCACAGGCTACCCAGTCGAGACGACTCACAAGTCAACAGCCAATGAACAGTTGGAATTTGCCCGAGTGTGTAGAGGATAGTGGAGTCTATCCTGGAGGTCACTGAACCCGCGAATTTTTCCGGTCTCTATTCATGCCCCATAATTAGAGACCGGAAATATTCGCGGATTAATTTTGTGATAGGCTGAAATCCAAACACGTGTACAATTCTGCTGGTTTTGCCATTGGCTCGCAGCTTAACTTGACCTCTCTGGGCAAATGAGAGATTATCGACCAAAGAATCATCGAATCACAAGCTACCCAGTGGAGACGCCTCACAAGTTAGCACGCAATGAACACGCGTGTTTGCTTGAAAAATGCAGAGGATAATGGAGGCTATCCTAGAGGTAATTGAAGCCGCGAATTTTTCCGGTCTCTACCCATAATTAAATAAAATACTGTATCAACATTTTTTTTTGTAATTTTCAAAATATCCCTCCGGAAACTAGTTGCCAAGGAATAATTTGTAGAACTACAAGAAAGATATCATAAATTTGTACATCACATTGCAGTGGTTATTTTTTTTTGCACATATGAAATACGTCTTTGGAAAGCAATACCGAATGTTTCTTTTGACGCTTACGAAAATCAGCGCATATGTTTTGTAAATTTTGATTGATGTATTTTTTTATAAAAGCATATAATTTTTAAACTTATAAAAAAGATAATTGAATATTCAAATATCGGGCTCTGTTTTGTTTTTTTATCATTATCATTAATGTGCTCAGTTAATACTGACAAACTATTCACGGAACGGTTAACAAATAACTTAACAAAATGTAGGAACTGGAACAAAAATAAAAAGCATGAATGGGTGGGCAACGCAATAACCCGCACCCAGTATTAAATGCGAACATTTGTCTATTTCTTTGTGGCAAAACATTTGCTTTCATGTAAATGTAAACAAATTCACAAATGTCTGTATAAATTTACATGAACAAAGAAGTATTTGTGCAGCATGTTAATATTGTGTAAAAGAAAACCCTGTTTAGGGAGATATTGTTCTGTAAAATTGGTGGAGGTAGAGAGATGTAAATATTTTTATAGATATACTGTAGATAGAAAGATAGAGGGATAGAGATATGTAATGAGATATAGATATATAGAGAGATATTGAGCTATATATAGAGAGATGTTTATAATGTGTACCAACTTCAAGCAAATTACAAAAAAAAATTGGTTTTCTGTAAAGTCGGTTTACGGACGATAGTTTAATATGACAACTTCATAACAACACACTGATGAAATGATTGCATACGTTTATAAATAAACTTGAATCATTTTTATTGAATTATCACAAGGAAGGAGTGAAATGTAATCTACAATTTAATTGATAAATTTACTTTTATTTGCACTCATTAATTCAAATATGTATGTTTATTACTTTAACGAAGATATTATTTTAACTATAACTTTTATACATGTTTACTATTTAACTTCTTCCAATCTGTGTTATTCTGTTAAGGATAGGACGATGATAGGAAAAGTAGGAAACGAATGGGAGTGTTTCAAGTTTAATGTGCCTCGAAAAATTTCAAATCGATGGTCGTTCCAATCGAGTGGAAGAGAGACAGATGCGGCGCAAGCGTACAATGAGCGTAACGGGACACAGCGTAACGGGACAATGTGCGTTACGTGACACTTTTTCGTGCGTGCAGCCGGCGTTCATCGATTTATTAGACGTTGTCACGTAAAAAAAAAATTATGATGCATTGCAACGCATGCATGGGCGTTAATAAATCCACTGGCTACATGTTCACGTCCTTTGTCATGTTAACAGTGGATTGTTTGTTACTGGGTGAGGGTCATCAAGGGGCGTGTCAGCAGCACCGAGGTCCAATCACACAAGTGGAGGTGATGTACCCGCGCCACCACGTGGTGATCGGCGCAGTACCCACAGCTGGGTCATCTGCGAGGGATGCGCGACAGACAGCGGGGCGTGTCTGGTTTCAGGGACACGCGATGCGGTCGCCGACCCATTCACGCGGCGAGGGGAGTTGTGCGGGCGGGAGTGGAATCTCGTTAGTCGACGGAGGCGGCGCCATTGTGCGTCCGGGCGTCGGGACGCGAACCTGCGACGTCTCCCGTGTCGCCGCAACCCCTTTGAGCCCCGCGCACAATGCCGGGCCCTTTGTGGCGCCGCCGCGCTGTTTGGAAACACTGCGCTCCCTAGTGCTCCCCTGCTCCGTCCGCGCTGCTCCTGCACCTGCCAGCCTGCGGGGACGCACCACGACGCCGAATTACCACAACGCCGAAAAATGTCACTGCAGGACTGCCACAAAGGTTATGTTACATTAAGGATAGGTTAGGTTAGGCTAGGTTAGGCAAGCTTTGATTAGGTTTGATTGTGGTATTTCGGCGTTAAGGTACAGCGAAGAAACACACCCAAATTCATTCAGTTGTTATTTCGGCGTTGTGGTAGGTACACAACAGTTTTCTAGCTGTCGGCGTTGTGGTCAATTTTGACATTCGGCGTTATGGTACTTCGGCGTTGCGGTAACGACCCCCAGCCTGCCCCTACTTCAGCAGCACTTCCAGCAACTATTCCTACTGATGTCTTCTTAAATAACCAGCTCCTATACACAGATTATTTGTCATCCAGTAGAAAGAAGTAAAAAAATAAATATAGTTTAAAAAACTAAAGAAACATGCATTTAAAGATTATCAAACTAAAAAGTAAAAAATAATTTTAAAATTAAATTTATGACAATAGTATATAAGCAATACTAGTATAAATGAGAAAAAAGCTTGAGGCGCTTTGTGCCATATTTTTTGAATATTAAGCGCCCCATGCTTTTTTCTCATTTATACTAGTATTGCTTATATACTATTGTCATAAATTTAATTTTAAAATTATTTTTTACTTTTTAGTTTGATAATCTTTAAAAGCATGTTTCTTTAGTTTTTTAAACTATATTTATTTTTAACTTTTTAGTTTGATATTCTTTAAAAGCATGTTTTTTAGTTTTTTAAACTATATTTATTTTTAACTTTTTAGTTTGATATTCTTTAAAAGAATGTTTTTTTTAGTTTTTTAAACTATATTTATGTATAATTATCATAGGGAAATGAGTTACCGACACTACCTATTACCATCTGAGATAACTATTTGGAGTTGCAACGTCACAAAGAAATGGTAAAGTCTCTACGAATCACTTGCAGTTAGATGTATGGATATAATATTAGAATTTACCGGGGAAAAAAAAAACATTTTTTTTTTTCGGCGTGGCCGGAAGTAGAACCCACGATCGCTGATTCCGAAAGCTGACGTCACAGAAGTCGCGCGCCTTAGACCGCTCGGCTAACGAACGTAATGAAATGGATTGGACATTTTACAGTGATGAGTCACTCACTCTTAGTCGAAAGAGTTACAGACGGACAGACAGAGTTACAGACGGACAGACAAACATACAGGTGAAGCTAATATAAAGCATGTAAAAAGAAGGGGGTTGTCTGTAAAGTCGGTTTACGGACGATATTTTTACATGATAATGACATAAGAAAAACATTGATGAAATATTGCATACTTTTTTTAATTTTCAAATATTATTTACAGTTTTTTGAAAAATTAATTTAAGTAATTTGTTTAAATATAATCAACGAAAATTTAGTTAAAAAAAGGCCCGCCTTTACCTGTTTGATATTACAGAAGATTTTCTCGCACGGTGGTTGGCCGGTTCTTGCACGCTCGGCTCAGGCGGAACGTGACAATTTTTTCGTGCGTGCCGCCGGCGTTCGTCGATTTATAAGACGTTATCACGTCAAAAACTTCATGTACCTTGGAGGCATAAGACACAACGTCACCAAAGCCATATTTTTCAAGAGAGAAGTTTAAAGAATTCTAAATAGTGCACTACTTATATTCTCAACTATTTTCTACCCCCGGTATTTGAATTTTTTGGTCATATCTTAGATATTAGTGTTGTTAGCCAATAGAATGAACGTCAAACTATGGTCGAGTTCATGGTTCAAAGTTCGTGTTGTCCGAAAGTGAACATAGTGTCTTGTGCCTCCGAGCTACAAACGCATCCCATCCATAAGAGGCAGGGGAAATTACAATACTTTGCAAACCAACTTAAAACACCCGGAATAAATTAATAATTATTTGTAAAGTATTCATATACTAATTAAATTTTAAAACCCGTTCAAAGCTACTTATAGGCAAGTAACCAGCGCGTTTTAATAAATAGGACTATGATAGTTGAAAAAAATAATCATGTTGAAAAAAAATTATACAGGCTAAACATAAATAACGAACTAAACCCCATCACCTTGAAGTTTTAAATCCTTATGCGATGGCAAGCAGTTACTTTATCTGAACAGGTCTGCATTGTACATCTCACCAGGCCACTGCACCTTGCTTTGAGAACCTGTCGAGTTCAGTATTCGAGGTCGGGGTAGCATCTGCGACCGCTTAGCAATACATATATTTAGGGGCATGAATATTTCGCGAAAAGATTCCGAGACTAGTTGAAATTTAAAACCCTGTGGCATCGTTTGTGTTTAGTGATTGGGTGAGTTTCTCCCAGGTCCATGTCAATTGTAACAACACCAATCACAATAATTCAACGGGAAACAAACGCGTCCTGAGTGGCTCGGTCAAACAAGGCAACGACTTCTCTCGCGGACGGCCGCCAATAACAAGCGAGAAACCGCTGGTGCGGGTACATATTGTTGCAGTCTAATATGCGTTCAGATTTATTCGCGAAAAATGTCTACCCCTACATATATTGTAAAAATTTAAAGCAATTTTATCGGACACACGCTGTTGCTTTGATTGTGCCTGATGAGGGGAGCGGATGTCAGTTCCCGAACTCTGCAACTGTTTTGTCGTAGCAAGCCCATAAGCCCATTGCGTTCGTCCGTGCTGCCGTAGTTGTGTTGTCCAGAGCATCTGTCTAGTATCATCGTTGGGCTCGTCTACTTGTCACCGTGTTGTCCGTGAATGTTGTTTGTCTGTGTTTACTGTTCTTGTTGCTAATGCCTCGTCATTGTCAGCCCAAAGGTGTTCGTCCAGGCTGTAATATTAGTTTCTGACTAGATCCTGCCACAGAATTCTCTTTGCTGTCCAAGGATTCAACATTTGACAACAGATGATATTTGCTTGTTATCTGTGTGTTCCTGTATCATCGTTATAATCCATTCTTGAGGTCCTAACAATGGCGATAACATTAAAATTGCTTTTAAAACAATCTTCTCCATTTAAAGAATCAGTCAAAGAACATACTGTAATCCCCTAAGGTTATAAAGAAATTGGTAGAGTATTACTTATAAACTGTCGAGCCAAAAATTCTGACAAATATCACAAAACTAAAATGATAACCCCAAAATTGAAAAAGAAACCAAGAAGTTGGAAACACGCCATAAATCGGGTAAGAAACACTTCATGCTACGCCTCTAAAGTAGGCAAGACTTCATGCTAAGCCTCTAAAGTAGGCAAAACATCATGCAACACCTTTAAGGTAGGCTACAATTCATTTGCCCACGCACCGAGGTTCCTAAGGGTGACATTGGCTTGCGAATCACACGGCTCTTCGCCTCTGTGCGCTAGGGCCTGAACTGGAGTGCAGGCTTATCATCGGCAACACGCATCTACTGGACTTAAGCGGCAACCTGGTAATTGTATGGTGGAATATCAAACCTAAAGCTTCCCTCCCTGCACGTATTTATCCTACAGAATTTCAAACCATATCATGAAGTAGCCAGTGGCATTGCAGTTTAACCTAAAAAGTTTCAGTTCTGCAATATATTAAATTCTCCTTATTTGTACAGCCCAAAAACGTTAAAAATGTAACTTTGGCGGCTAACTATGCAAAAAGTATGCTCTGTATATATTTGTCATTTCGTGAAAGTTAAACATTTGAAAAAAATGGTTGTCTGTAAAGTAGGTTTACGGACGATAGTTTAACATGACAACGTCATAACAAAACATTGATGAAATGATTGCATACTTTTATGAATAAAATTAAATAATTTTTATTTTAATAATAAAAGAATGAATACTTGAAATTATACTAGTAATCAGATTTTTAAAATGCAAGAATAATTAACCTTTATTGCCGAAATTGTTGTTGTAATAAGCAATGAAAACCACATTAACTTTTCACTTCACTTTATAAACAGTCGACGAAACAGTTCACGTGTAGATGACTTGCAAATTAATTTTAAAAACTGGCGTTTAGCTATAAAGTTTAAATATAATTATGAACAAGTTTTCATATAAATAAAATGTAATCAAATGTCTATCATCAATTATATGAATCACCATAATTTTTTAGGTAGTTTATTAGCGTAACGGGACACAGCGTAACGGAACAATGTGCGTAACGGGACACTTTTTCGTGCGTGCAGCCGGCGTTCATAGATTTATTAGACGTTGTCACGTCAAAAGTCTGCAAGTTTGTCTGTAATTACTGTAAGTATAAAGTCTTGATCTGAAATGGGATGCGCCCCCTTGAAGGCGAGCGGTGCCGGGGGCGAGGCAGCAGTGGCGTGGAAGCTGTGGAGGGCAACTCGAGGGGGGAGGGGGTGATCACGCGCGGCCACTCGGAGAAGGGTCGCGGCGCTATTGTCGCGGTGCCCCTCACACACCAGCCCCGCTCGAACCAGGCACCTTGCTGCCCGCACGGCAATACGGCCTGCGTTCTCGCGTTCCCCTCCCACATGTGCGCACCATATCAGGGTAGGGTGGGAGTAACAGTCCAGTTCTCTTACATTTTGACATTCCAGAGCTTTTAAAGTAACAGAACTGTAAGGGATCGCTCCCTGTTGTTGATCGGGTGGGTATTAGAGCTTCGGCAATGTCCAGCGGCTGGGGCCACCAACCCAGCATAGTCGCCGCCTCAGCCCCTCTACCGCACTCAGCTGACCAGACAGTTGGCTGTGTCCTGAGCCCTGAGACATCATCAGCATTGCTGGCGCCTACATCACACTGGGACCCCTCAAAACACCCGGTGAACCCGTGGTCCGGTGGAGGCCTATACAACCTCTGCTATCTGTCCAGGGTAGTCGCACGGCAATACAGCGCCTCTCGACCGCACACCTGCAGGTGTCTGCAGTGGTAGCCTACAACTGCGGCGGGGACCAGCCGCTTGCCGTCAGAGTCTCCCCCCGTGCCGTGGGGCAGTGACACTTCACAGGCCACTGCAGGAAACTCAGGCGTTGTTGAAACTAAGCAAATAACTAGGGACCAGACAAATTAAATTCGCGGGTTCAATGACCTGTAGGATGAACTCCATAGTTCTACGTACTCTCGGTCAAATGTCACCCACTCATTGGCTGCTGTATTGTGAGACGTCCCAACGTAGCAGCCTGTGATTCGATACAGCTTTGGTTGGGTGTTTCTCATTGGCCCAGAGACATCCAGGTGAGTTGTGAGCCAATAGCAGAGGCAGTACTGAGGTATAACTATTTGTATTTTAGCCTATTGCGAAATGAATTCACGAATATTTCCGGTATCTACAAATAACTTACAAATCAAAAATTTAAAAAAAAAGTCTTATGTACAAAACGTAGGGGAAAGCTGAGATTATATTTTTCTCCAAAACGGAACTTGAACACACCGCATTCTTTTATAAAGTCCCTGGAAAGGCATGGGTGTAAATTTTTAAAGTCTAAATTCGTATCTAAAATTTCAATATCATTGGAAATGTTAAAAAAATTAAAAAAAAGGAAAATTAATATTGGTTCTATAAAACGCCCGTACTCGCAATTGGTAGGAGCGGGTATCAAATTCCAGTCCATTCACCCTGAGTTCTGTTAGCCTGGTCCATTGAGACCACTCTACCTGTCTGTGTGGGTGGTTCTTCCTGTGGGCCAAACACATTCCTATTCCTGTTTTCTGTGCAGACAATCCAGCCCATGATCTCGTTCAGAGCTTTCAAGCCAAATACGAGTAGGTAATACAATTATAAATAAATACCATATTTCTGCGCACGAATCAATGAATCAACAAAGAATTTTCGCAGACTTGTAAATCAGTATTGCACTGTATATATTGGACAATTTTCTGAAATTCAATAAATAATCAGTGAAAAAAGGCAATGAAAGAGATCTTAGGAAATACAAAGATTCACATGGAGCAATTCAAACAGATTGGCAAGTCGAATTTACATTAAAATGGATAAGTTTTAATTGTTTCTATTGTGCCTACTGTAATATGCCCACGTATTTATTATATTTGTTAATATCTACAAAGGTACCAGCGATTTCATTATAAGTGTTTTAATTAAAGTTTTAATGCTAAATATTCAGTATTTAAAATTATGCTGGGCCGAACGGTACACTTCTGAAGAGGCAGAGGCGGGATAAATATCCCTTGTGAAAGCATGTCCTGCTGTTTGGAGATAGCGGTCCGACACAGGGCTGGCGGTCCCAGACAGGGCTGGCGGTCCCAGACAGGGCTGGCGGTCCCAGACAGGGCTGGCGGTCCCAGACAGGGCTGGCGGTCCCAGACAGGGCTGGCGGTCCCAGACAGGGCTGGCGGTCCCAGACAGGGATGGCGGTCACAGACAGGGCTGGCGGTCCCAGACAGGGCTGGCGGTCCCAGACAGGGCTGGCGGTCCCAGACAGGTCTGTCGGTCCCAGACAGGGCTGGCGGTCCCAGACAGGGCTGGCGGTCCCAGACAGGGCTGGCGGTCCCAGACAGGGCTGGCGGTCCCAGACAGGGCTGGCGGTCCGAGACAGGGCTGGCGGTCCGAGACAGGGCTGGCGGTCCCAGACAGGGCTGGCGGTCCGAGACAGGGCTGGCGGTCCCAGACAGGGCTGGCGGTCCGAGACAGGGCTGGCGGTCCCAGACAGGGCTGGCGGTCCCAGACAGGGCTGGCGGTCCGAGACAGGGCTGGCGGTCCCAGACAGGGCTGGCGGTCCGAGACAGGGCTGGCGGTCCCAGACAGGGCTGGCGATCCCAGACAGGGCTGGCGGTCCCAGACAGGGCTGGCGGTCCGAGACAGGGCTGGCGGTCCGAGACAGGGCTGGCCTTTTAGCGGTCCCAAACTGGGTTGGTGGTCCCAGACAGGGCTGGCGGTCCGAGACAGGGCTGGCGGTCCCAGACAGGGCTGGCGGTCCGAGACAGGGCTGGCGGTCCCAGACAGGGCTGGCGGTCCCAGACAGGGCTGGCGGTCCGAGACAGGGCTGGCGGTCCGAGACAGGGCTGGCGGTCCCAGACAGGGCTAGCGGTCCGAGACAGGGCTGGCGGTCCCAGACAGGGCTGGCGGTCCGAGACAGGGCTGGCGGTCCCAGACAGGGCTGGCGGTCCGAGACAGGGCTGGCGGTCCGAGACAGGGCTGGCGGTCCCAGACAGGGCTGGCGGTCCCAGACAGGGCTGGCGGTCCGAGACAGGGCTGGCCTTTTAGCGGTCCCAAACTGGGTTGGTGGTCCCAGACAGGGCTGGCGGTCCGAGACAGGGCTGGCGGTCCCAGACAGGGCTGGCGGTCCGAGACAGGGCTGGCGGTCCCAGACAGGGCTGGCGGTCCGAGACAGGGCTGGCGGTCCCAGACAGGGCTGGCGGTCCCAGACAGGGCTGGCGGTCCCAGACAGGGCTGGCGGTCCCAGACAGGGCTGGCGGTCCGAGACAGGACTGGCGGTCCCAGACAGGGCTGGCGGTCCGAGACAGGGCTGGCGGTCCCAGACAGGGCTGGCGGTCCGAGACAGGGCTGGCGGTCCCAGACAGGGCTGGCGGTCCCAGACAGGGCTGGCGGTCCCAGACAGGGCTGGCGGTCCCAGACAGGGCTGGCGGTCCCAGACAGGGCTGGCGGTCCCAGACAGGGCTGGCGGTCCCAGACAGGGCTGGCGGTCCCAGACAGGGCTGGCGGTCCCAGACAGGGCTGGCGGTCCCAGACAGGGCTGGCGGTCCCAGACAGGGCTGGCGGTCCCAGACAGGGCTGGCGGTCCCAGACAGGGCTGGCGGTCCCAGACAGGGCTGGCGGTCCCAGACAGGGCTGGCGGTCCGAGACAGGGCTGGCGGTCCGAGACAGGGCTGGCGGTCCAGACAGGGCTGGCGGTCCCAGACAGGGCTGGCGGTCCCAGACAGGGCTGGCGGTCCGAGACAGGGCTGGCGGTCCCAGACAGGGCTGGCGGTCCGAGACAGGGCTGGCGGTCCGAGACAGGGCTGGCGGTCCCAGACAGGGTTGGCGGTCCGAGACAGGGCTGGCGGTCCCAGACAGGGCTGGCGGTCCGAGAGTGGGCTGGCGGTCCGAGACAGGGCTGGCGGTCCCAGACAGGGCTGGCGGTCCGAGACAGGGCTGGCGGTCCCAGACAGAGCTGGCGGTCCGAGACAGGGCTGGCGGTCCGAGACAGGGCTGGCGGTCCCAGACAGGGCTGGCGGTCCCAGACAGGGCTGGCGGTCCCAGACAGGGCTGGCGGTCCGAGACAGGGCTGGCGGTCCCAGACAGGGCTGGCGGTCCGAGACAGGGCTGGCGGTCCCAGACAGGGCTGGCGGTCCCAGACAGGGCTGGCGGTCCCAGACAGGGCTGGCGGTCCGAGACAGGGCTGGCGGTCCCAGACAGGGCTGGCGGTCCGAGACAGGGCTGGCGGTCCGAGACAGGGCTGGCGGTCCGAGACAGGGCTGGCGGTCCGAGACAGGGCTGGCGGTCCCAGACAGGGCTGGCGGTCCCAGACAGGGCTGGCGGTCCGAGACAGGGCTGGCGGTCCCAGACAGGGCTGGCGGTCCGAGACAGGGCTGGCGGTCCCAGACAGGGCTGGCGGTCCGAGACAGGGCTGGCGGTCCCAGACAGGGCTGGCGGTCCCAGACAGGGCTGGCGGTCCCAGACAGGGCTGGCGGTCCGAGACAGGGCTGGCTTTCCCAGACAGGGCTGGCGGTCCCAGACAGGGCTGGCGGTCCGAGACAGGGCTGGCGGTCCCAGACAGGGCAGGCGGTCCCAGACAGGGCTGGCGGTCCGAGACAGGGCTGTCGGTCCCAGACAGGGCTGGCGGTCCGAGACAGGGCTGGCGGTCCCAGAAAGGGCTGCCGGTCCGAGACAGGGCTGGCGGTCCCAGACAGGGCTGGCGGTCCGAGACAGGGCTGGCGGTCCGAGACAGGGCTGGCGGTCCCAGACAGGGCTGGCGGTCCGAGACAGGGCTGGCGGTCCGAGACAGGGCTGGCGGTCCCAGACAGGGCTGGCGGTCCCAGACAGGGCTGTCGGTCCCAGACAGGGCTGGCGGTCCGAGACAGGGCTGGCGGTCCCAGACAGGGCTGCCGGTCCGAGACAGGGCTGGCGGTCCCAGACAGGGCTGGCGGTCCGAGACAGGGCTGGCGGTCCGAGACAGGGCTGGCGGTCCGAGACAGGGCTGGCGGTCCGAGACAGGGCTGGCGGTCCGAGACAGGGCTGGCGGTCCCAGACAGGGCTGGCGGTCCGAGACAGGGCTGGCGGTCCCAGACAGGGCTGGCGGTCCGAGACAGGGCTGGCGGTCCGAGACAGGGCTGGCGGTCCCAGACAGGGCTGGCGGTCCTAGACAGGGCTGGCGGTCCGAGACAGGGCTGGCGGTCCGAGACAGGGCTGGCGGTCCGAGACAGGGCTGGCGGTCCCAGACAGGGCTGGCGGTCCCAGACAGGGCTGGCGGTCCGAGACAGGGCTGGCGGTCCCAGACAGGGCTGGCGGTCCGAGACAGGGCTGGCGGTCCGAGACAGGGCTGGCGGTCCCAGACAGGGCTGGCGGTCCCAGACAGGGCTGGCGGTCCGAGACAGTGCTGGCCTTTTAGCCGTCCCAAACTGGGTTGGTGGTCCCAGACAGGGCTGGCGGTCCGAGACAGGGCTGGCGGTCCCAGACAGGGCTGGCGGTCCGAGACAGGGCTGGCGGTCCCAGACAGGGCTGGCGGTCCGAGACAGGGCTGGCGGTCCCAGACAGGGCTGGCGGTCCGAGACAGGGCTGGCGGTCCCAGACAGGGCTGGCGGTCCGAGACAGGGCTGGCGGTCCCAGACAGGGCTGGCGGTCCCAGACAGGGCTGGCGGTCCCAGACAGGGCTGGCGGTCCGAGACAGGGCTGGCTTTCCCAGACAGGGCTGGCGGTCCCAGACAGGGCTGGCGGTCCGAGACAGGGCTGGCGGTCCCAGACAGGGCAGGCGGTCCCAGACAGGGCTGGCGGTCCGAGACAGGGCTGTCGGTCCCAGACAGGGCTGGCGGTCCGAGACAGGGCTGGCGGTCCCAGAAAGGGCTGCCGGTCCGAGACAGGGCTGGCGGTCCCAGACAGGGCTGGCGGTCCGAGACAGGGCTGGCGGTCCGAGACAGGGCTGGCGGTCCCAGACAGGGCTGGCGGTCCGAGACAGGGCTGGCGGTCCGAGACAGGGCTGGCGGTCCCAGACATGGCTGGCGGTCCCAGACAGGGCTGTCGGTCCCAGACAGGGCTGGCGGTCCGAGACAGGGCTGGCGGTCCCAGACAGGGCTGCCGGTCCGAGACAGGGCTGGCGGTCCCAGACAGGGCTGGCGGTCCGAGACAGGGCTGGCGGTCCGAGACAGGGCTGGCGGTCCGAGACAGGGCTGGCGGTCCGAGACAGGGCTGGCGGTCCGAGACAGGGCTGGCGGTCCCAGACAGGGCTGGCGGTCCGAGACAGGGCTGGCGGTCCCAGACAGGGCTGGCGGTCCGAGACAGGGCTGGCGGTCCGAGACAGGGCTGGCGGTCCCAGACAGGGCTGGCGGTCCTAGACAGGGCTGGCGGTCCGAGACAGGGCTGGCGGTCCGAGACAGGGCTGGCGGTCCGAGACAGGGCTGGCGGTCCCAGACAGGGCTGGCGGTCCCAGACAGGGCTGGCGGTCCGAGACAGGGCTGGCGGTCCCAGACAGGGCTGGCGGTCCGAGACAGGGCTGGCGGTCCGAGACAGGGCTGGCGGTCCCAGACAGGGCTGGCGGTCCCAGACAGGGCTGGCGGTCCGAGACAGTGCTGGCCTTTTAGCCGTCCCAAACTGGGTTGGTGGTCCCAGACAGGGCTGGCGGTCCGAGACAGGGCTGGCGGTCCCAGACAGGGCTGCGGTCCGAGACAGGGCTGGCGGTCCCAGACAGGGCTGGCGGTCCGAGACAGGGCTGGCGGTCCCAGACAGTGCTGGCGGTCCCAGACAGGGCTGGCGGTCCGAGACAGGGCTGGCGGTCCCAGACAGGGCTGGCGGTCCGAGACAGGGCTGGCGGTCCCAGACAGGGCTGGCGGTCCGAGACAGGGCTGGCGGTCCGAGACAGGGCTGGCGGTCCGAGACAGGGCTGGCGGTCCCAGACAGGGCTGGCGGTCCGAGACAGGGCTGGCGGTCCCAGACAGGGCTGGCGGTCCGAGACAGGGCTGGCGGTCCGAGACAGGGCTGACGGTCCCAGACAGGCTGGCGGTCCGAGACAGAGCTGGCGGTCCCAGACAGGGCTGGCGGTCCGAGACAGGGCTGGCGGTCCCAGACAGGGCTGGCGGTCCGAGACAGGGCTGGCGGTCCCAGACAGGTCTGGCGGTCCGAGACAGGGCTGGCGGTCCCAGACAGGGCTGGCGGTCCCAGACAGGGCTGGCGGTCCCAGACAGGGCTGGCGGTCCGAGACAGGGCTGGCGGTCCGAGACAGGGCTGGCGGTCCCAGACAGGGCTGGCGGTCCGAGACAGGGCTGGCGGTCCGATACAGGGCTGGCGGTCCGAGACAGGGCTGGCGGTCCCAGACAGGGCTGGCGGTCCCAGACAGGGCGACTGACCGGTCCCTTTCTTACATTCTGGCCAATGGGGAAGTTGCTTTCCAAGGATAGTAAAATATTAAATTTAAAACTATTTTTTTCAAAATGTTATACGAACTTTAGTTCTGATTTACGTACATTGTGTAACATTGTAGGAAGGTTACATACCAAAAAATAAATCAAAGAAATGACAGTAAAATTCTGCACGCAAATATTAAATTGGCCCGCGGGGGCGTGTCTTATGAATTTCGATGATTGCTGGTTGGTGGACCGGGAGAGCTCCGAGTCACTGAGCTGGGGGCGTGTTCTAAGAAGCATGTATCGTTACATCCATCGATTCATCTCGACGTCGAGTTCCTCTCGATAGGGTTTCTAACTGACAGAAAATATCGAGAGCAGCCAAGTGTATTCTAAGTAGATAATCGTTAAGACGCTACAGTCGCTCGGATAAGTTCGGGTTTTCCTATTTCCTCTCCTCCTCTGAGACTTGGGAGTGGACATGACGTCACAGCGGTGACGCAAGGAATGACAAAAATATATATATCTAAGTATGGTACAAAAAACTCATTTTTCTGGAACGCAAATGTGTTGTATTAAAATATGTGTTGATTTTTAGAATTAAAATTTTATTGATTGATAGAACAAATACTGTGTACGTCACACACTCCCGTGATTAAAAATTTGAGTTTTACAACTGTGGCGACACTGCGAAAGTTTGTATAGGAGAAAAAATGTGTTTCTTCTCATACGATACCTAAAGTACGAACAGAATAAAACAGCCAACGCAGTTGCTGACAAAGAAACTGCTTATTTACGTAAACATAAACATGTTGCTGTCAAATAACCCAAACTCTAAAAAGAAAAAAAATAGAAAAAACTCTCAGCCGTTTATTCTAAGAAATTTTAACTCGGGGATGTATTTTTGATATTTTATAATCTATACTTTACTTGCAATAAAATGCAATTAAACATAGTTGCATTAAAAAAAATCCTGTGCAATCTTCGTCTTAAAATTAACTTTTCTTCGTTATGCAAGTTTTTATATGTAGTAATATTACAATATAAACAGGTCATAAAGTAATTGGTGTCTGCTTTGATGTGAGCAGGTTATTTATGAAATAATCTTATAATAACGCGTAGTTAGTCAGCTCATGGAGATAATTCGCAGTAAGTAATAATAGTGCTCATTTAATCTAAAGAGTTCAAAATGTTACCCAGCCATTATTTTTATATGGTCTTTGAGAAACTGTAAATAACAATAGAGACAAAGAAACAAGCAGAATGAAAGATAAAGAATGTAAAATAAGTGAAAAAAAATCTATCTTGTTTTTTTCATTTGCTATGTGTGCAGTTCGTATAAATGCTTTATTTATGATTTATTTATTTATGTACATTTATTTATTTTTAAAAGTTGGTGTTTCATTTAGAGATTTATTTTCATTAAGTTATTTGTGATCAGATTATTTATTTTTATTACTAGTAAAAACTTTAAGGCTGTAGGCTTAACAAACATTAAATAACTAAACCAAAGGACTGAGCTATGAATTAAAATTATTACAATTAGATTTAAAAAATTTAATTTTACATGAACTAGGCTTCGTATTGTTTAATGCAACAAACAGTTAATTTTTTTTAGTGACGGGATTCGAACCACATCAGAATGTTAGCAACAGTCGCAGGACCGCGCGCTTAAACCGACACGCTGCCGTTATACAGAGTAAAAAATTACCAGTTTTCTTGCGTAGTATTTAAGTGTGATTATTTCTAGCCATGACTATTTAAGTTTACAAATCGTATTCCAGGATGGTTCCACCAACACAAAGTTTCACTCGGCACACCAGGACGTTCGGTCCGTCTCCCAAATGTTAATGAATGAGAATATTCGAGTGCATGGCATCTCAACCGGGTCTCCCATCGTGACGACTTCGGGTCGTGGGTTTGGCAGGGAAATAGCACCCGTTACAGAGCGGGTTTAGGTTGAGTCTTTGGGCATGAAGACTCTCAAACCCAGAGCCATGCCCTCTTGGAAGGTTGCCAAGGGCATATGCACGGGAGCAGATGTGCGTAAGCAGAAACAAGCAGAAAAACTGCCAATGAAATGTGCATCGTGCGGGGCTTGCGCCCTCTCTGTCTATCTTTTTACACATCGAGAATGACCTCACGGAAAAAAATTTAGTTTACGAAACTGTCTAGGAAGAACGATAATCAATAGGTAGAGATCTGAAAAATTCGCGGATTCATTTCGTGAAATGCTACAATTCAAATAATTATACCTTAGCGCTGCTTCTACCACTGGTTCACTGTTAATCTGGATTAATGAGGGCCAATTAGAGACCCTCACTCATAGAAATGTCCTATCACAGGCCACCCAGTCGAGACGACTCACAAGTCAACAGCCAATGAACAGTTGACATTTGCCCGAGTGTGTAGAGGATAGTGGAATCTGTCCTGGAGGTCATTGAATCCGCGAATTTTTCCGGTCTCTATCAATAGACATTGACAATTTTTTTTATCGAAACGATGAACTCAGAATAAGCACCCTGGCCTCCTCGGGGGACAATGTGCGATAATGTCGACACTGCCTCGAGGCTGACGTGTTCTGCTCTGTAGGAGTTGACTCAGTTCCGTGGCTTGACCCCGGAGACCCATCTTGGTCTGTGGAGGGCCCGAGATGGTTTGATCTACCGCGTCACGAGCCCGTCCCGGGACTTGCGATGGAATCCTAATGGTAAATGAGTAAATATTATGATAAATTAGTCATAAATCGAACCTCCAGCATTTTTGAATTCAATTGTTGTTGCGTTTTAGTGATATCGCAAGCACAGTCTTGTGATTTTACCCTGATGATAGCCGCAGCCAGAGCAGAACAAATGGGGCGACTGAAATGCTGCCCCTTGGAAGGGCAGCCCTTTAGGATTTTTCTGACAGTGGTTAGTTTGTAAAGTGACCTAACCTAACCTAACCTAAACTAACCACGGTCAGAAAAATCCTGAAGGGCTGCCCATCCAAGGGGCAACAAATCAGCTCCCCCGTTAAAAGGACCTAGCTAACGGTATTCCACGAAAAAAGCGGATTACACTACTCGAAAAAAAATTTTTTTTGTACTTTTACAAAAGATTCCCTTGGAAACCAGCTGCTAAGATATAGTTTGTGATATAACAAGAAATATGTCTCTTTTTACAACACATGGCTATGTTTATTTCTTCATATATATAAAACACGTTTTTCGAGATAATGCTGTTGGCGCATAATTTTATATTTTAATTAATGTTTCATTTTAAACTATGGAAAAGATAATCGAATATTCAATAATTTTATTTCTTATTATGCTTATTAATTTGCGCAGTTAGTACCGGGAAGCTAACCCGGGAACGGTTTACAAATAACTTTAATGTTGGCGGTACTCCTCCTGGGACAACACAAAGAATACGAATACGAACCCAGTATTACGTACCGCGAACACTATTTTGTAGTGATAGAGTTTTGGTTTTCATGTAAATGTACAAAATTTACATATTTCTGTAATTTCGCGTGAATGTTTTTTTTTTGTTCCAAATACCTAGGGACCGGAAAAATTCGCGGGTTCAATGACCTGTAGGATGGACTCAATAGTTCTACGTACACTCGGTCAAATGTCACCCACTCATTGGCTGCTGTCTTGTGAGACGTCCCAACGTAGCAGCCTGTGATTCGATACAGCTTTGGTTGGGTGTTTCTCATTGGCCCAGAGTCATCCAGGTGAGTTGTGAGCCAATAACAGAGGCAGCACTGAGGAATAACTATTTGTGTTTTAGCCTATCGCGAAATTAATTCGCGATTTTTTCCTGTCTCTACAAACACCACAAATGACAGCTACACAGACCTGTGTGCGGTACTGGGGAAGCAAGCCCGACTCCGCGACTGAGGAGTTCCTGAGGGTGGGGTCAGACCCTCAGCAGATGGCCTGTGAGGACTCAGTGAGAGTGTTCAAGCTCGCGGAAGAGAAGACAAGAGGAGAACCGACCATTCCAGACGAGGCAGGTAACGTCCAAATAAGTATAACAAATCAGTTACGGTCAAGACAAACTGTTGATCCTTTTTTTTTTTGACGTGACAACGTCTAATGAATCGATGAACGCCGGCTGCAGGCACGATAAAGGGTCCCGTTACGCACATTGTTCCGTTACGCTGTGTACCGTTACGTCATTGTTCCGTTACGCTGTGTCGCGAAAGCTTAAAACTTTGTTTATAAATGTGTGATATGAAATAATTTCTACGTCAAATGTACGTAAGAAAATGAATCTGATTACTAGTATAATTTCAAGTATTTATTCTTTTATTATTCAAAAAGTAACATCTGTCGGCGAGTGCAGTAATAATAAGTAGGTTATGTTAGATATTTGATTACATTTTATTTATATGAAAACTTGTTCATAATTATATTTAAACTTGATAGCTAAACGTGTTTAAAATTAATTACAAGTCATCTACACGTGAACTGTTTCGTCGACTGTTTATAAAGTGAAGTGAAAAGTTAATGTGGTTTTCATTGCTTATTACAACAACAATTTCGGCAGTAAAGGTTAATTATTCTTGCATTTTAAAAATCTGATTACTAGTATAATTTCAAGTATTTATTCTTTTATTATTAAAATAAAAATGATTCCATTTTATTCATAAAAGTATGCAATCATTTCACCAATGTTTTGTTATGACGTTGTCACGTTAAAATATCGTCCGTAAACCGACTTTATAGACAACCAATTTTTTTTTTGTTTTATATTGTGGCCACAGTAAAAAAATATAGGCCTATTGTAAAATTTCACCCCACTAAAAGATATACTAAAAAAACTAGGAGTTATAAATAAAAATGTTGTGGTTCACCATAAAGTAGTTTGGCTTTCAGCATATAAACTTTTGGCAGGCGATATTTTAATATACTTTTTGTGAAGCCTTGACTAATTTTTTTTTTTCACTGGGATTTCACTTTACAAACTTCATTGCGTCATGAAGTCGTACTTTGTAATTGGCTCAGGATATATATTATTATTTGTATTTTAATTAATTCTTGTTAGCTACATGCTTTCCATGGGGTATTAAAAACATTTTTATTCAGTGACGATCGTACGTAAATATATTTATGAAGTTTTAAAGTATAAACAATTCAATAATTGCCTGTAAATTATTGCTGTGTTTTCTAATACAAATTTAAAAAAAAATATTTTTCATGATGTATCTTTTGTTATTTATTTTTAGTATAATATTTAATATGCGTTTATGACACGCAATTTACTCAATCAAAAACATCGCTAAAAGTATGATCCATACGTGCTAGCTATGGATATTATAATTTATGTTAAAGAAATGTTTCCCTTTGCTTGTTTATTATGACTGAGCTAATGAGTATTACTCCAAAATATGCATTAATTGAAAAGAATAAAATATAACAGTATCTATGTCCGAAAATAATAGGTGCTGTTGCTTTGTCGTTATTGAAACAGTTATTTTTAACTTGCCATCCTTTGTGTCCCTGATACATCCCAGGGCTTTGTTATTTGTTGTTGCACAAATCGTGCATCGTGAGGTCCAGTTCAAGCCCCGTATACAAAATATAAAGTTTCCCTTTGTCTTTGCGAACTTCGGTTCACAACATCCGCCACAGACGGCAGCCCCGTGGCTGTTACACATTTCCGTCGCTTGACTTCCGTCGCATTCACAAAATTACTCCAACTAAATGCCGCATACGCTGTTAAAAATTGTCATCTAAAATTTACGAAGAAAACTGGTTACAAATTATCAAAGGACCTTCGTAATTTTACGGGTGCTGAGTTCACGTACTTCTAACATGAATCAACAATAATAATCATTTTGTCTGAATAATGCTTTTAAAAAAAGTTGAGTCTACAGCGATAACCTTTTTTACACAACTTCTGTGTTAACATTGTTTATAGATAAACACAGAAATCAGAAGTCGGAATACAGAGATTATGAAGAACTAACCTTAACGAAAAGTTCTTCGTAATCTCAGGTAACTGGATCTTTGTGAATATTACCCTGTATTCAGACTTCTAATTTCTGTGTTTATCTGTACACAATGTTAACACAGAAGTAGACTAAAAAAGGTTATCGCTGCAGACAGACTCAACACTTTTTTTGAAAGTATTATTTATACATAATGTTCGCAGGCTTTCACGGCCATTATCTGAAGTAGCTTGGCTTCTGGGTTGTAGCCGTGTCCTTGGCGAATAATTCACCGACGTTTCGGTCAACATTGCAGTCGCCATCATCAGGGAGCAGTTACCTACTGAGGTTCTTACCAGTTTTCCTGACTTTATATACTCTCGCCTGAGGGGAAGGTGATTCCTGATTGGCTGCAGATGTGGGCCAATCAGAGCCTTCCTTTCTTCTGGTTGGCGGGGCTGTTTTGCCAATCAAGGGCGATCTGTCTGATGTTGGATGTAGAGCTATGTTTTGAGAATTTCTAAAGAGTGGTTTCCATATTTTGCTTAATTTGTAGCCATCTTCTCTATTAATGTTTGCTGGGTGTTTTATTATTTCTACTGATTCTCGAATGTATCTTTTCTTGTATTGTCGGATGTCGGATATGGCGTGGAATTTGACGAAATCAATGCTGCGTCTGGTTTCCGTGGAGTGTTCAGCTATAGTTTATCGTGGGTTTTCATGTTTGTAATCACTAGAGACCTGCAAAATTCGCGGTTTCGATGGCCTTCAGGATGGACTGCACTTACCCCTCAACACTCGGGCAAATAACGCAAGTTCATTGGCTGCCGACCTGTAAGTCATCTCAGCTGGTTTGTCTGTGATTCGATCCTTCTTTGGTTGAGGGTTTATAACTGGTTGAGATTCGTCCAGATGAACAGTAAGCCAATAGCAAAATTATCTAAGAAGTATATGTGTTTGAATTCTAGCCTATCACCGAATGAATCCGCGAATTTTGCAGGTCTCTAGTAATCACTGATGTGTTCTTTAACCCTTGTGATTATTCGTCTGCCATTTTGTCCTATACATACCTACCTTGCCACAGGAACATGAAAACGTCGGTGAATTATTCACCAAAGGACACGGCTACAACCCAGAAGCCAAGCTACTTATTATTTATGCAATATGGATATTATTGTTGATTCATGTTAGAAGTACGTGAACTGAGCACCCATACAATTATGACTACAATTTCTAACAGTGTGCTGAGAACTAAGGTTTGACACGTCAAAACCGCACCAGCGGGTAATCCGTAGAGACCGGAAAAATTCGCGGGTTCAGTGACCTGCAGGATATACTCCACTATCATCTACACACTCAGGTAAATTCCAACTGTTCATTGGCTGTTGACTTGTGAGTCGTCTCGACTGGGCAGCCTGTGATTCGACACTTCTATGAGTGAGGGTCTCTAATTGGCCCTCATTACTCCAGATTAACAGTGGACCAAAATGGCAGAAGCAGCACTGAGGTATGGATAATTATTTTGAATTGTAGCATTTCACGAACTTAATCCGCGAATTTTCCAAGTCTCTAGTAATCTGTCAGGAACACTCGCAGGGCGCGGTGGTCCAGTTGTGCCGAGGACGCGACTGTACCGCCGGTAGGGACGGGAGTCAGCACGCGCCACGCACGCAGTCACGGCCGCGCGGCTGAGAGCATCGCGAGGGCACAAAGGGGTTTTTTTTAAGCCTATTTCACAACACGAGCGAGTCCCGGCGCGCATGAATGCGTAATGAATCCCGCGAGAGAGAGAGAGAGAGAGAGAGAGAGAGAGAGAGAGAGAGAGACATGTACAACCCCGTGCGCCGACCGCAGAAAACGCGAAATTAATTATTTTAATCCTGGTCAAAAACCGCTTTCTGATGCGTTCCCGACCGAGTCTCTATTTTGTTCTCGACTGTTCCCGAAATTACTGATGAAAGAGAAGAACGGTGAAGAGGTACCGTTCCCCGAAAAAAAAAAAAAAAAACGTATTTCGCCAGACAATTCCACGCCGGGTTGCTTTGTTGTGATTATTTAAATGCAGGCCATTTTTTTTTCCTCCCCCCACACTCGTTGTGTGAGCGTTTGATCAACTCTGCTGTGAACATTTAATTTTTTTTTTTGCCAGAGCCGCCGAATGTGGCCAGCAGTGTGCGAAGCAACTTATTCAAAGCCCGCGGAGGAATACAAAGGGGAGATGAACGAACTGGATGTAAACTTCCACAGCAGTTAGCGCTAGGCCGGTGGTCCATGGGCGCGGGCACTCGCATGTGGAACAGCCCGCCTCCAGATAAGTTCCCTGGTAGCGGCGGCTTTGTGGTTCAGACTTCGTGACGGTGAAGTCGTCATATCAATACCAGCGAATAATCATTTCCTGGTGGGTTACCGACTAATTATGCTCTTCGGAATACCACATGGAGAAAAAGGTTGGTTTGAATCAAACAAATATTTGTTTATATAATATGGCGAAACAAATATTTACTTCCTGTAACAAAATATTTTGTTGGCCAAACCAAATTTTGTGAGTAACAAAATTGATTCATTAAAACTAACAAAATATTGGCCCCTACAGTTAAACTGACCAAACCATTTTTCTGGATCAACAAAATCTTTCCAACAACAAAATATTTGTTTAAATCAACAAAATAAATGTATTTCCTCATATATAATCAAATATTTTGCTGTGGCAAACAAACCTTTCTCTCGGTGCAATATAAACGAATCAAGAGACATAAATCTTCATCGTAGGCATTTGTGGCCAGAGTAACTAACTAACTAACTCTCTGAGGATGGCTGCAACAAGGCATGCCGAAACGTCGGGCACATACTTTTTTTTAAAAAAATCGACGTGGACTCTATCCAGAAGCCACGAAGTATGAAGTTAAATTAGAGACAGTCATTATATGGAACCCGTTTTGCTGGTCGCGAACTAATTATTTACTCCGTTTAACGGTACCAAATGAGGTTCCTAAATGAAGCGTAGTAGACAGCGTTGCTTTGCTGTGAAATGTTTACTGACAGACTGTAAACATCACAGAAGTTCGAAACCAGAAAACGTAATTATTTTTTTTTTAGAAAGTCGCGTTAGCGTGTCAAATTAAAGAGACGCTGTGTTCCTTCGAGTAAGTGAAATAAAGCTATAGGTATAAGATAAGGCTTCTAAATCGTGGTCAATAGAGAAGGAAAATTGCAGGTAGTGTTTGAATTAAAGTTGAGGGCGTATATGCACTTTATCTCCGCCCATTTGGCTCAGCGGTGCCAACTTCGGCAGTGCAGTAGGATGCTCATTGGCTCTACATGCGAGGGTTCTGGGTTTGAGTTCCGGGTAGGGCGTGGTTGGAGATTTGTAAGTGCCGAAATTTAACACTTAAACAGTCAAAGTCAATGGAATATACAAATGTCAATAATAGGTCATAAAGTGAAGGAGCGATCAGCTCGTTGGTGTATTAAAATACCGCCATTTATCCAAAAAATTAAATTAAATCGTTTTTAAAAAATGAAAAAGTAAAAAAGATATCTTTTAGAAATTGCAGATTTACAAGAAGAAACATTTTAACTGAATCTTCTACATTGCAAGAATCATTCAGCAAACGTATGAAAGAAATCCGGTTTGATCCCCGGCCGTGTCTTGGGATATTCCCTTCGCGGTCCAGGACTGGATGCTGTGTTGTGCCTAAGGACTCCGTACTGCGGAAGGCAATTTGCAACCATTGCAGAATCACCCTGCCACGTAAACCACCGGGTTCCGTCACCACGACGTCACCTGTGGTCACCTGGCGTCACTTGGCGTCCTCTGGCGTCTCCTGGCGTCACTTGGCGTCACCTGGCGTCACTTGGCGTCACCTGGCGTCCCCTGGCGTCTCCTGGCGTCACTTGGCGTCACTTGGCGTCACCTGGCGTCACTTGGCGTCCTCTGGCGTCCGCTGGCGTCTCCTGGCGTCACTTGGCGTCCCCTGGCGTCACCTGGCGTCACTTGGCGTCCTCTGGCGTCCCCTGGCGTCTCCTGGCGTCACTTGGCGTTACTTGGCGTCACCTGGCGTCCCCTGGCGTCTCCTGGCGTCACTTGGCGTCACCTGGCGTCTCCTGGCGTCACTTGGCGTCACTTGGCGTCACCTGGCGTCACTTGGCGTCCTCTGGCGTCCCCTGGCGTCTCCTGGCGTCACTTGGCGTCACATGGCGTCACTTGGCGTCACCTGGCGTCACTTGGCGTCACCTGGCGTCACTTGTCGTCCCCTGGCGTCACTTGGCGTCACTTGGCGTCACTTGGCGTCACTTGGCGTCACTTGGCGTCACTTGGCGTCACCTGGCCTCTCATGGGATCACCGCGCTTGGATAAGAGTGTTGACAATCATCATCATCATCACCATGCAGTTGTTAATTAATAAGTATTTTATCTTGTTTGTTGATTTCAAAAGTGTCTTGATCGTGCGAACGGTGCACTTAAAACTCTGTCTCACTCGCATACATAGGTTTTTTATTTTCTTTTTTATTGTAATTTAAGGGTTTTTCCTGAGAATTTATCATGGTATCTTGTAGTTTTTGGTTCGTCACAACGTGTCTCACCACATATTTAATTAAAACATTATTAAGTTTTGAAACGTCACGCATGTGATCGTAATTATGAACACTTAGCTGACTTTTATCGCTAGCAGAGGAACCCGGCGTTGCCAGGGTTAAACACATCATAACATAAGGAACACCAAAACCCAGTTTCAAGCCTGTACGACATACACACACACATCCGAGGCCTATCCAACCTCAACTATCTCAGCAGGCTAGTACCTGTAGGACATTCACTTGGAAAACAGGAAATTGGATTTTAAAGTCCCATTGATAGCACAATCTCGGTGCATGAAGGCTACGCATCAGCCAAGCCGGGACTACAATCTTCAGCTTCGTTTTGCGGGGAGGCAGAGGAGAGGCGGACAAGTTCAAATTCACGCACCTCAAGAGAGATGCGCATTTCTTTATTCACTAGGTTTTAGTAATTTGTAGAGACCTGCAAAATTCGCGGATTCATTCGGTGATAGGTTACAAATCAAACACATATACCTCTTAGATAATTTTGCTATTGGCTTACTGTTCATCTGGACGAATCTCAACCAGTTATAAACCCTCAACCAAAGAAGGATCGAATCACAGACAAACCAGCTGAGACGACTTACAAGTCGGCAGCCAATGAACTTGCGTTATTTGCTCGAGTGTACAGGGGTATGTGCAGTCTATTTTGAAGGCCATCGAAACCGCGAATTTTTCAGGTCTCTAGTCATTTGGCATATTAACATTAACCAGTTTTTGAAAACCAAGAGATATAACTGTAAATATAAGTGTAGCTAACAAATTGACAGTTGGACTGTCCTTTGAAATCCTTTTTTTCGTAGTTGTAGTTAGGCCTTGTAGAGTATGCTTAACATTGCTGATGGTCACAACAACCGTTGAATGAAGTGTTACTGATGACATTGCTGATGATTAAAAACAAGACTCTTTACAGAATAGTCATTACTTCAGTTCTTCGTGTTTCAGTGTTAATAAAAATTTAAGTTGAAACAAGCAGCGGGTTTGTCAATATAATTTATGTATTTTACTTTACTTCTGTTTGTATCTAGTATTAGCTTAAGTAACAACATCCATGGCTGTTAAAACAGAACCTTGTCAATCTAACACTATGTTGGCAACAATAAATTGAGAAAAAAGGGGGTTGTCTGTAAAGTCGGTTTACGAACGATAATTTTACGTGATAACGTCATAAAGAAAACATTGATGAAAAATTGCATACTTTTTTAATTTTCAAATATTATTTATTTACAGTTTTTGCAAAATTAATTTAAATAATTTGTGTAAACATAATCACGAACAATTAGTTAAAAAGCCCTACCTTAACATGTTTGACATTATAGATTTTCTCGCACGGTGGTTGGCCGGTTCTTGCAAGCTCGGCTCAGGCGGAACGTGACAATGAGTCATGCTTTTTCGTGCGTGCAGCCGGCTTTCATCGATTTATAAGACGTTATCACGTCAAAAAAAACAAATTAAAATGTCCGTGAAGGAACGAGATCAACTGACAGGAAGACGTAGGGAAACTTGGGTCGCCAGAAGCCAGTCGCTGGAAGTGGGGACGCCACATATGCCGCCCTGATGCGAACAACACTGCGCTCCGGCGACGGGCAGATGTAACTGCGCCCCCTCCTTCTCATCGTCAAATTACACCCCTAATTGCCTCCCCCACCCCACCCGACCCCTGTATTGGCCGGTAAATGGTCGCGGAGGGGAGCCTCCGTGCTCGCCCCTGGGCGACAGGCTACCCGCCGGTATTTACCATTGTTTAAGTGATTGCTTTAGGCGCTAATGTCCGCTCTAGCGCGCGCGCGTCCTGTTCGCGGGTGTAATCCCATTCCTGCCTGCCTGCCTGCCTGCTCCTTGCGCAACCGTTCCCTGGGGCATTGCCCCGGGGGTGCAGGGGGAGGTCGTCTTGAGAGCGAGTTATTGCTGGTTTCAGACAAACCTCAGGCTATAGCGACACCTCCTGGCTCCGAGTCAGCTCACCCGACACTCCCTGTCGCTCACAGATACTCCCTGTACCTCACAGATACTCCCTGTAGCTCAGCTGGCACTCCCTGTAGCTCGCCTGACACTCCTTGTAGCTCACAGATACTACATGTAGCTCAGCCGACACTCCCTGTAGCTCGCCTGACACTCCTTTTAGTTCGCCAGACACTCCCTGTAGCTCGCTTGACAGTCTATGTAGCTGATGGTGGGTGATTGAATATAACTGTCATAAATGAGGACAGTCTGTTTAAAGCTATTTGCACACTCGTAATGTACCAATAATGCATTACAATTTATTTTCCATTTTTTACAAATCTGCAAAAATTACTCTATATTTTAAAAAATGTATCACCCAAAAAATGTGCTTGTTTGCTACTGCTACTATGTTACTTTTTATGTATACGTGTGGTACTTTTAAATATATACCTTACTTTACATGTACTATTAAAAAATATAAAAACGTTATATTAGTAATTGTAAAAAAATTAAATAATTTCATATAGTGTGACTTGATGTAAGTTTTTGGACATACGCCATTGCTAAGAACTTTTTCTGTTGAAGAAAAACTAAAAAATAAAAAATAAATAAAAACCCAAAAAAGACAACAAAAAAAAACACAAAATTAAGCAAAAAATTGCTGTTGTCAACAAGGATATAAACACCACAAAATATTCCGTAACAGGAATACGGTCAAAAAAACAAATAAACATGTACTATGAGAACGAAAAAAAAACCACAAATGATGACGACACAGAAATATTGAACCCAAAAAATTCAGCACAGCGGTTGAAACGAAACAAAGAACACGACAAAACGAAAAGGTGTTTATATCCTTGTTGACAACAGCAATTTTTTTTGTCTTTTTTTGTCTTTATTGGGTTTTATTTATTTATTTCTTAATTTTTTTATTTTTTATTTTTTCTTCAACAGAAAAAGTTCTCAGCAATGGCGTATGTACAAAAACTTACATCAAGTCATGCACTCCCATTGCACGAATCTTTCAAAAATAATTGCATATAGGTTAACGCAAAACAACACACTGAACACATTGATTTGAAAATTTAAAATTAAAATATTTAATATTAGAGAAAATATATTTTCTGTAACTGCTAGAGATATCGCATCATAAGTTAAAATATTAAAATTATGGGATATTAAATTTTTCATTGAAATTTTTTTTAATGTAAAATAGTGCATATAATTTATTGAGATATTGCCGGAAAAAATTACTTTGCTTGAAAAGAACCTTATCTAAAATTAAAATTCGGCTTTAAATATCTGCAAATATGTGGTTTCAAAACTATTTAAATAAATAACACACAAATTCATAAATTAGGCAGTTTTAATTTGACTCAAATTACTGACATGTAATAAGCACAGTCTCTTTAATTTGAAAAACGAAAAGATATGGCGGCACATTCGCTCACAAAAGTCTGGGGTCAGAAGGGAATCTTTGGATCCTGCATGCAGCAAAAGAATTTATGTTTGAACCAGACAAAAAATTTTACTTTAAGATAGTTTAAAAATCGATATATTTTCCTCGTCCTCGCGGTTGAAGATATATATTCAACAAGACCTCTTTGTGTTCACGCAAGTCACTGACACTGCAAGATCAACGGCTGCGTTCTTATTGGTTGAAGCAAGTAGTGTGTGACGATCTTCATTCGCCAGTCGCAGCCAGTCACGAAAGAAATATTCAAGACATCAACATAGTCTGATAAAAAAAAAAAGTACATTTTTTCGAGATTTTTAATCTCATGTATAGTGTGTGTGTGTGTGTGTGTATATATATATATATATATATATATATATATATATATATATATATGACATGTTCCTTAAATTATTCATGCAAAGGGGATTTTTTTATTTAATAAAATTTGTTGGACTCACGCAATTGCAGTTTTGTCTTTGAAAAATCCAAGAACGCGAATTAAGACAGAAAAATGAAAACATAAACCCACAGAGAAAAAGCCTGAATCAGTCATGTTATAAACAGATGAACCCAACCATGTACCAGTATTTTGGACAACACAAGGTGGACAGCACAGACGAACACAAGCAGACAGCACAAGCCATTTCTGGCGGGTTCAAGTCCGGTGTTTCGCAAGCAGGAACGTGCAAATTATCCCATAATTAGTCTTTTTTTGACGTGACGTCTAATAATTCGATGAACGCCGGCTGCACGCACGAAAAAAATGTCCCGTTGCGTAAATTGTTCCATTACGCTGTGTCCCGTTACGTTGATTGTTCCGTTACGCTGTGTCACGTTACGCTCATTGTTCCGTTACGCTGTGTTCCGTTACGCTCATTGTTCCGTTACGCTGTGTTCCGTTACGCTGTGGGCGAGAGCAGTAATAATAGGTTATGTTACAATTGACTAAAAAATTATGGTGATTCATATAATTATGATAGACATTTGATTACATTTTATTTATATGAAAACTTGTTCATAATTATATTTTAACTTTATAGCTAAACGCCAGTTTTTAAAATTATTTACAAGTCATCTACACGTGAACTTTTTCGTCGACTGCTTATAAAGTGAAGTGAAAAGTTAATGTGGTTTTCATTGCTTATTACAACAACAATTTCGGCAATAAAGGTTTAGTTATTCTTGCATTTTAAAAATCTGATTACTAGTATAATTTAAAATATTTATTATTTTGTGTTAAAATAAAAAAGATTCAATTTTATTCATAAAAGTAGGCAATCATTTCATCAATGTTTTGTTATGACGTTGTCACATTAAACTATCGTCCGTAAACCGACTTTACAGACAAACAATTTTTTTTAAAAGAAATGTTATACCAAGGTGACAATATGAGGTCACGAACTACTTTAATAGTCTTTTTTTATATAATCCGTACTCAAAAAAATTCAATTGAAGACATGATAAATAAATATAATTAACCTTACCTTAGAATTAATGTGGAAAAAACGAAAACATGTCGCCATAAACATTATCAACGAGCAGTGGCGTCTCGTCAGGGCAAGCAAGGCAAGCAGTGCTTGCCCAGGCAGTTTCCAGACATTGTATTTTTTAAATAAATATTTTATTCAGAATAGTATTTTACTTTGGCTCGTGCAGTTAGGTGTATGTATTTTTTACACTATCTTCTTGGGACCCAATACTGTGCGCTGTGCGCTATAAAAAAAGAACTCGTTGACACAAAAACATGCTGTTTTAGAAGCGTTGCTAGGTTTAGAAGCGCTGGCAGGACCGCTTTCAGCAGGAAGGCTGCCGCAGTAGTTTCCTTTCGGGAGGGGGGGGTGGCATGGTACAAAGGTTCAGGGAGGGGATTGGCTGGAAAAATACGCGGTAGAAGCTACGAAGGTAACGCTTTCTTGCCGAACTGGAGCGAACATGGCCGAAGCAGACTGTGGAATTTTTCCGCCGACTGCTTCGGCTATGTCCGCCACAGTTCGGCAGGGCAGGTGGCGATGTCGCGTTTCAGTCGGCGGTCGTCTCTCGGGGCGCGCGCATCTCTCCCGTGGGCTGTTGGCTGGCAGTGCGTGGGGGATTTGTGGGCGTACGATGATACTCCACTCCCACTTAGTATATAAGTAATGTAGAGTAGGTATTTTACTATCAGAATAATGTAAGTCAATCATTATTTTTCAAAAATAATGTATTTAAAAAAAATGTCAATTTTTCTACCTGTGGAATAGTCAATGTTCAGTTAAGAAAACTACTTAAATAGCACCATTTTGTACCTTGAAATCCATATTTTCCCGGCGGAGGGCCCCCAAACCCCCCCCCCCCCAACCTCATCATGTTTTGGTGTGAACGGAGTTATTGCTTCCCCTCATGTAAACCTCACGCCTCGCCACTGTCAACGAGTCATAGATAAAGGCACTGCTGTGTGCTGGGAAAACGGTTACCATTCAGAGCAACTATAGACTGAGTAGAGGGTTGAGTTAATTATTTTGTTTTAAACAGGGATACCAACCGTATAGAATAAAAACCGAAGCTCGTCTACATATCGATTGTGCCGCGTATAATACAGACTAGTGAAGAATGTTCAAGAAGAGTCCCGTTGCTTCTCGGACGGTCTGATTTCCCGGGGGATTTGATGAGCGATGGGAGGGAAAGGGGAGAGATTGTAGAGTATATATGCTCGGGTTTTGAGCAGATTAGGCAGAGAGAATCATGATGTAGTCACACGATAAACCGCATTGTGAGAGAGAAATAAAGGGGGGAGGTTTAATGGAGGTTTGTTGAGCAAAGTATTGTAATGTATTTATTAGTAGTTTTTCAGAACTAATGTGTTTGCTTGCTGCAATGATGGAGCTTTTATTATGGATTTGTCCTAGTATGATTCACCTGTTGAAAAAAAGATTTTGTTTTATGAGTGCTCATGAAGTTAGTTTCTCATATTTCCCTTTTCTGCACCTTTTTGCACTAACGATTGTAAGTTGTTTTTATGGCTATCTTTGTTTCAGGAAAAATACTTTATCTCTCCAAATAGGCTTTCTTATATTGGTGTTTTTTCTTGACCAGAATTAATTTGATTTTATTGTGAATACCATCACAGCCTTTAAGATTTTTTTTGCTTATTTTATTCAATAAAATATACTTTTGCGTGTATAACAAAAACAAATCATATGTTCCTGAGATCTTAAAATAGATAGAAACTATAAATGAAAAGTCAGTTATATTTTGCTTCTAATATTTTTTCTATAAGTATAGAAATATAACAATAAATATAAAAAAAATCTTCATCTTTTTGGTGTACGGCCACCCAATAGAGGTTATTCTGACATAAGTTATATTTTCCTTCTGTTTTGAATTAAAACATGCAGGTTAAGCCCCATCTGGGCAAGCAAGTTTTACCTTGAGTGGACAAAATACGTAGCAAGTTTTTGAAAGGTTATTTTAATACACCAAGAATATCCTTTTGGATTTATGTTCAAAGAAAGTGATCTTCAGTGTCCGTACATCAACGAGTTTCCCCGGATGGATGGCACCGGCGTTCTTCGTAAATCAAAGGTGAAACTTTTTAATAATGTAGGTATAAATTCTCCCTGATGATGGCGACTGCAATGTCGACCGAAACGTCGGTGAATTATTCGCCGAGGACACGGCCACGAACCAGAGGCCAAGCAACATTTATAATAGTTGTGATAATTTTTTAACAGTTGCTGTAAGTACCTACTAGGCAGGCTTATGGAGAGAAGCCTAAGATGTACATCAAGTTCTGTCCCTGCCCGAACACGCCCGAATATTCACCTTCGGCCAACCTCGGGATTTGTTTTATTTTTGGGCAGGAAAAATTAATTCAAATATCAAAAGTGGTCGGTTAATAGGTTAGCTACATTAAAACACTTTAAAAGACTATGGACGGTTAGTTAGGTTAGTATAGCTACATTAAAATAAACAGAGAAATATAAATATATAAGTTATAAATAAACCCGAGGTTGGCCGAAGGTGAATATTCGGGCGTGTTCGGGCAGGGACAGAGCTTGAAGTACATCTTAGGCTTCCCGGCTTATGGAGGTTGGGATTGGTTCCAAAGCAGGGTGTCGCGCCCATGTTTGACCGACAAGGAACTAGCTGCAGGCGGCGGATGGATACTGCAGCCCTCGCGGATAACAGCTGGAGCACGGTGCGCTTGCGGCGGGAGATAGAGGAACAACCAACCCCCCCCCCCCCTTTTATTTTCCGCTTTCACTGTCCCCCGACCAACTCCTCTTTTTTTTTGTCAGTTCCAATGCTGTAATCGCCGTCAACTTCACCCCCACGTTCCCCCCTAACCCCTCCCCTCCCTCGCCGACGGCCAGGAGACCAATTTGCCGATTTCCATACATTTGCAACCCGATCTCTGGCGGCTAATCAATGGACTAACTGGCCCCTCTTCCCTGCGTTCCCTCCCCCCTCCCCCCCTATCTACCTCTTTTTATCAGAGAGGTTTGCTGCCAGACCGTCCGGCGGAGGCAGCGCTCTGCTGGCGACTAGCGGCGGTGTCTGCTACCAGGGGAACCACACATAACTTAGAAACACACAACTTAGAACAGTCATAACTTAGAAACCTCGAAAAAATCCACGTAACTTAGAACTGTCATAAGCTATAACGATCATAACTTAGAAACACGCAACGCAGAACCACACTACTTAGAAACGTCATAACTTAGAAAGTCATAACTTAGAACTATCACAAGTTAGAAACACACAACTTAGAACTGCCGAAACTTAGAAACACGTGACTTAGAAGCACGCAACGCAGAACCACACAACATAGAAAGTGTAACTTAGAACTATCACAAGTTAGAAACTCACAACTTAGAACTGTCATAATTTAGAAACACGTAACGTAGAAACACGCAACGCAGAACCACACAACTTAGAAACGTCATAACTTAGAAACACACAACTTAGAACCGGCATAACTTAGAAGATTCCATCTTGTGTGTTTCTAAGTTATGTGTTTCTAAGTTGTGTGTTTCTAAGTTGTGACAGCACCCACTCCGCCATTCTGCTGACTCAGTGGTTTGAGGTCAGTACGCGCTGACAAGCACTGCGCGTTCATGATTCTTCTTTAGGCGCGTTACGGGAAAATTATGACAATGGGTTTTCCCCATCAGGAAGATGGCAGACCCACGTGTATGAACATAAACCCATATGTACGGACTGGAAATATTCGCGAGTTCAATGCCCTCTAGGATATACTCCACGATTCCCTACATATTCGGACAAATGCCACATGCTCATTGGCTGATTACTTCCGAGACCCGTAACGAGAATGCTTCCGATTCGATACTTCTTTGGTTGAAGGTTTTTTCACTGGCTCAAAGTCCTTAACATAAACTGTGAGCCAATCACAGAAGTAATATGAAGGTACAGGAGTTTCGATCCCCGCTTAACGCGAAACGAATACGCGAATTTTTCATGTCTCTACCCATATGTAGTCACTTCCGTAAAAAAATTAGGGAACATTCCAAACTCATTGGTGTACTAAATGAAACTTTATGATAGTGAAACTACTCTGAAATATAACTGGTAAAATTAAATAATCATAGTAAAGAGTCAGGTTTTAAATATCCTAAGGACATTGCTTATGAAACATATCCTCACAATCTTCAGTTAAGCTTCTTAGTATAATTGTAATATTACGTAGCTAATAAGCTCAAAGAAAACGATTAAAACTCAAAAAAAAAAAAAACATTAAAATTATTTTTTTGTTTGCATTTATCATTGCTGGTTATAATACTGTATGTCACAGAGAAGCCTAATTAGCAGACGAAAAATGTGAACACGCAAACGCACAGAAAACAAGCAAAAATTCAGCATATATCAAAAGTTAAGTGCATAAACAGCACAGAGAATTCCGTGAAAAGAATAGGTCTAAAGAAATCACAGCACATACTAACATGAGAGCTGACAACGACGAGACAGTGGCAACGAGAACAGTAAATACAGACAAAAAAATAAGACCTCAACAAAACAAGAACGGCGCACAGACGAACACAATAGGAATATGTCCACAAAAATGTTTTAAACAAATATTACCTCTCACAAGAATCATTCCAAAAACGTGTAAATTTGTTGTTATTTTTTATTTTAATTTCATATAGCCTGCATAGATATAGTAAAAACCTATGCAGGTAGACACTAAAAAGATTAGTAGCACCCAAACCGGAGCGATCTTAAACGGTTAGTATCCTAAATTAAATTGCTTCAAATGTTTCGTGTTTTTGTACGTGGTTTTAAATAAATTAATAACACACCCCATTTTATTTTTAGTTAAGAGTTTCTTCAACTAATCAAATCCTCACTTAATGTTTTTTTTTATAAACTTCAAGGCAAACTTTTTTGTCAGTCCAAGTATTTACTGAAAGCATTAAAGCATGTAGTGTAGCCTACACTTTTAAATTAACCTTTCGTATACAGCTTTCGTCTGTGCACTGCCCGATACGTGACTCAGTCACTGACTGACTAGGTATCTATAAAAATTATAACCCACTTATAGACAAGCTAGAAACTTGAAAATTTTCTTAGGAGGTAAATCTACACCAGTAACCAACGGGAAATTTCCGAAAATTTGAAATTGTTTACATTAAACAACGAAAAAAAAAACTTTAAAAAATCTACCAAGCCAGGCCATAGTAGCATTGTTATAGAAGAACCATCATGACAACACCATTGTAAGAGATGATAGAAAATCGTCTAAACCACATAGGGGTCGTCCATTAATCACGTGATGTTTTTTTAGCAAATTTTTAACCCCCCCTCCCCCCTAGTGATTTGTGGTGAGGTTTCAGACTAACCCCCCCCCCTCCCCCCAATAAATCACGTGTATTTTTTGGTACAAAATATTTTTTTAAAAATTTAAGAATATTATCTTTAAATATAGGTATAATCTAATTTAATTCTGGAAAATTAAGCACAGTGATAAAAATGTCCAGACACACATTAAGGTTGCAGGTTTATTCTCACTGGCATAAAAATAATAAAGGAAAGGCTTATATGTGATTTACGCATGTATTCGGCACCAAAATCACAGTCTTACTGGCGACTGGCAAGCCGAGCCGGGTGGTTCATGTTGCGGCGGGCGGAGATATTGTTGTCTGGCTACGGCGAGTCAAGGTCACGCGTCGCTTTTCGGTTTAGTAGAAATCGTGCGAAAAAATAAATACACGTGATATCTCTCTACACCCCCCTCCCCCCTTGTGACATTTCGTGATTTTTCCCGACCCCCCCCCCCCCCCCCCCCTCTAGAGCCACACGTGATTAATGGATGATCCCATAGTCACGAAAAATTGCTATAAACATATTTGTGGACAACAAAACTATATAGTTCCTGGATGATCTAGCTTTTCTCGGTATTTTTTTTGGTAAATTGTGTTTTTTAGAAATTATATTTAAATACGAATTACATAGGCCTACTGATGAAATGGTGAAATATGATTAATATTTTTCGATCTTACCAACATAATAATAAGCGTTTTTTTCGAAGATCATTTAGGCATTTTTAAGTGAACACATGAGTTAAAAAGACAAAAATATTATAAGTAAACAAATGATTTTCTTGGTATAACCTCAAACTGAACACACATTGGCTTAGTGTTGCTTAAAAACGCCATCTACTGGAGTAGCTTAAGTGTTGTGTCGTTAAAGCAGTTAGTTGCTTCCAATTAAAAAAAAATGGTATTATTACTCGCCAATAGATGTCAGGAAGAGTCATTTATGTTTAAGTTGATTATCGATAATGTTGATTATTGAAAACACTGATAAAACGAAAATTTCTAAAAATAAATCCAATATCGATTTATCGCCCCCGAAACCCCCTGCATACTAAATTTCATGAAAATCGTTGGAGCCGTTTCCGAGATTCAGATTATAGCCTATATATACAAGAATAGCTCGTTTAAAGATATAAGATATTGGCGACAAAACGCTATAATATCTTATTGGAAACAAGAGGATATAATATCACAAAACAGCGAATTTTCGCACATAAAAAAAAGCCCTATAAATGTTTTTGAACTTTTCGTTAGGTTAACTACAATTATAATACTGTAACAATTATTTGAGTGGTCTGTTAGGTTAGGTTTTGTGGTATAGTTCAAGAATTATAGTTGTAAAACATCCAATTTACAGATTTTTTTACATGGAATAGTAACAACTCTAGAAAATTACTTTTTTTTGCCAGAATTTTCAAAACTATCCCTAAATTTGTCATGCAATTGGCCCATTTTGACACTAAAATTTTGATTCCAAGCATTTAAATTAGCTTTTAAAGACTGGAGACAAAAATAATTATTTTAATTACATTATTTTTTAAATACATTATGTGTAAAAACAAACATTCATTAAATGATATAAATTCAACATTTTTCGTGGAAAATTAACATTTTTCATGTCATAGAACAACTGTGCACCTAGAGATTAAAATGTCCTCTTTGCCATACTTTCCCATATCAAGATAAATTTAATTCCTTACTTGTAAAATAAACATGAATCAAGGTTAATGTTTTAAAATCTACGTTCAACATAATGTGATGAACTAAATTAGGGAATTTCCATTTAAGATGCATAATGTTTTCGTAAGCATTGTGCTAGCGTTAGCTACATTTAAAATAGTGCACTTCTGTTTGAACTTATTAAGTGGGAAAAAAAAAATTCTCAGAAACATACAGCGAGGCATCTTAAAATGCTAATGTACATTTAAAAACCGCTATTTTCGATAATCTCTAATCATTATTGAATTTTTTTTAATTTACTTATTAGGATGCAAGTACAGTAGTATAAAAGTAGTAGTGTAACGTAGTAGAAAAGTATAGTAGTGTAAAGTAGTAGAAAAATATAATAGTGTAAAATATTAGAAAATTAGAGTAGTGTAAAGTAGAAGAAAAATATAGTAGTGTAAAGTATTAGAAAAATAATAGTGTAAAATAGTAGAAAAATATAATAGTGTAAAATAGTAGAAAAGTATAGTAGTGTAAAGTAGTAGAAAACTATAGTAGTGTAAATATTAGAAAAAATATAATAGTGTAAAATAGTAGAAAGTATAGTAGTGTAAAGTAGTAGAAAGGTATAGTAGTAGTATAGTAGTATAAAATGGATCAAAACTCATGAGTAGAGACCGGAAAAATTCGCGAATTCATTTCGCGATAGGCTAAAATACAAATAGTTATACCTTCAGTGCTGCCTCTGCTATTGGCTCACAACTCACCTGGAGGACTCTGGGCCAATGAGAAACACACGACCAGAGCTGTATCGAATCACAGGCTGCTACGTTGGGACGTCTCACAAGACAGCAACCAATGAGTGGGTGACATTTGACCGAGTGTACGTAGAACTATGGAGTTCATCCTACAGGTCATTGAACCCGAGAATTTTTCCAGTCCCTACTCATGAGGGTGTTTGGGAGGCTAAGCTCCAAGAGCGAAAGGAAAATGAGCTTGAAACGCGTTTTTTTTAAATCGATGCAGAACCGTTGAAATCGATGTCCGTTGCGGACGAACCGGAAACACGTAAGTTATGAAAACACGAACAGAACCTGCTTATCAGATTTGGTGAGATCTACAATTTCGGTCTCCTGACTTATTATATCTACGTCGCTAAATACCTTAGTTACGAAAACATTCTTAGATCCAAGGTACGTTTTCTAATTTTTTTCACGAAATAATTGTTATGCTTAACTTACGTTTACCTTATAGAAATTAATGAGATATATAATTACTGTCTCATTGCGGTGTATAGTAGCATCATCTGTTATAAGTAATAAAACATAGTTATAAAAATATATTTCGTGTTTTTATCCATTATTTTTTCCCCCCCATGATTACGCGGCACCAGCAAAAATTAAATTAAGCAAATTTTAGGCAGTTGTAAGTACTTATATTTCTACCAAATATAACTACTCCGTATTTTCTATAAATGTTAAAATAAATAATAATTATTTTTTTAACAAGTATGCAAAATATACAAAACATGTATTTTCTCACTGAATGTTACATCTACAGGCCTCATGTGGGAAAAAGGGGGGGGGCGGGGTGGTTTGTTAGGGGTCAAGTCCTCAACGAACGAAAGTGAGTTTTCAGATAACTATTCATTAAATATATAAAAATTAAGGTTATTCCAAAAAAACAAAAACATGAAAAACTGAGGTTTATGTGGTTTTCGGAAAACTTACATATTATTTTTATTGATTTAATGAAACATATTCTTAAAACAAAGAGTTTAAGAGGAAAGCTACATAATAACGGTTAATACAAATCTGCACACCATACGATTGAATTCTTCCATTACGTGCTAGGACTGACATGAAAATTTGCCTTTAAGTTTGTATTAAAAAAATTGGTTAAAAATTGGTTGTCTGTAAAATCGGTTTACGGACGATAGTTTAACGTGACAACGTCATAACAAAACATTGATGTAATGATTGCATACTTTTATGAATAAAATTGAATCATTATTATTGAATTATCACTATTTTGTATGGATACAAAGAAGGAGTGAAATTAAATCTACAATTTAATTGATAAATTTACTTTTATGTGCACTCATTAATTCAAATATGTTTAGTTACTTTAACGAAGAGATTATTTTAACTATAACTTTTATACATGTTTGCTATTTAACTTCTTCCAATCTGTGTTATTGTATTAAGGATAGGACGATGATAGGAAAAGTAGGAAACGAATGGGAGTGTTTCAAGTTTAATGTGCCTCGGAAAAGTCAAATCGATGGTTGTTCCAATCGAGTGGAAGGGAGACAGATGCGGCGCAAGCGTACAATGAGCGTAACGGGACGCGGCGTAACGCAACATTGTGCGTAACGGGACACTTTTTCGTGCGTGCAGCCATTGTTCATCGATTTATTAGACGTTGTGACGTCAAAAAATCTTTTATTAACAATTAACTAAGGTTATATTATGAATTTATTTAAATTAATCATTTAATTAATTATACCACCCCCATAACGGGTGTTATACCGATATGTAGGCCCGCGCGGCTCCAGAAATTCTGGGCGTGTGTTTTAACCGCCACCAGTCATCTCATTTATGGAGTGCTTTGTTGTGTGCTGACCACGTTTCGGCCTGGATGCGTGCGGTAAGCAGAAATCTTTAAAAATACACAGAAAGCTTCCCCATGAAACTATAGTTTTGACGTTCAACGTTCAACACATCTCCGTTCCACGGTCGCGATCTTGCGAGCGCAAGCGGACACCCTCACTCAGCGAGGGGTTCCTTCGTTCCAGTGGGCGGGGGTTATGCTTGCTGTATAGTAACACTCTGCACGGTGCACAGAACAAGGAGGGAAATAAACAAGTGCGACTCTTACAGTGTGTCGCTATCTGTTGGGCGGGCCCATAACTACCAGCAAATAAAATATCGGAATAGAGGTTCTCATACAATTTTTTTTTTTTAATGGGGGATCCCCCCGGGGGGTCTGCCCCGCCAAAAATTAGCTCTTTATTATAAAAAGAGAATACAAATAGAAAACATGGAAGAGAACATCTGATACATTTACATTAAGGTATTTACAATTAAAGATACATACATTTTTGTCCCACGTTTTTTCCCATGTTCCTTGGCGGCGCAAAACTAATTTAATCGATGCGAAAATATTTAATGCTGTTTTGTAATAAACCGTAATGTAATAAATAAAAGGAGTACGAGGTGCAGAAACTCATTGTATTACACACCACAAAATTAGTGGCTACCTAAATAGAGTGAATTTTCACTGGTTTGTTTGCCTGATAATAGCTTATACATTACTTCTCCTAATAAATTATAGTAGTTATGTCAGCAATATATTGAGAAAACTAATATCTAGCGGACGGGCCCATAACTACTTCAAAAAACTAGGTCTCAGTCTCGGTAATTAGAGTTTCTCCCCCGTGGCTGTAGCACTCTGCACGGTGTATTCGCGCTGGTCGCCAGTTGGTGGGGGGATGGAGAAGTACAGGAGGGGAGGGAGAAAGGGTGCTCGGCGGGCAGGCATAAGGCGCCAGGCGGCGGGGCTCTTTCAGACGAGACAAGGCCTGACAGGCGGTGGTTACCCACTTGCCTGTACACCCGCTCCCCCGACAACCCCCCTTCCCCCCCCATCACCCCCGCCTCAGGCATGCATGACGTCGGCGACAACTATCATCAGCCAGAAGAGACCGCCTCTGTGCAGATACAACTACAACCTACACATACACAGAGGGAGGAGGGGGAACGTAATAACACACAACACGTGATATAATATGAACATCACAGGAACATGAAAAATAAATTTTTATATACAATATTGGTAGATACATGCCAAATTCGCGGAATCATTTCGCGATATGCTAGCATCAAAACAACTATACCTCCGTACCGCTTCTGCGATTGGCCCACATTTTATCCGGGGAACTGTGAGCCGATGGGAAACACTAAACCAAGAAAGTGCCGAATTACGGACAGCCTAGTTGAGACGTCTCACGCGTCAGTAGCCAATGAACAGGTGTCATTTCCGCGAGTATTTAAAGGACTGTGGAGTCTATCCTAGAGGTCAATGAAACCGCGAATTTTGCAGGTTCTCTAGATTGGTTAAGTAACCAATTATCATAGTTCATATCCATAGTTCAAGTCAACAAAATTCTCAAACCCAGAATAAAATAATGCAGTGTCTTCTTTGCCGAAAAACCATTCAACTGACGAATATTGTCTGTTAGACTCACCTCCCTCTAGGCGAAACGTAAATGGACGTAGCCATTTCTCAAAAACACTTTAGCATGAGGCGTAACTACGAGTATACAACTAGCTCTCTTGGAATTCACAAACCTTCTAATTGAAAGTTCTAAAGAAGGAAAAAACTTACAAAATTTCTATTAAAATGGAAGTTTGCCAAATAGATAGTATTAACATTACTTACATTTAAAAATAAGTGCAAAGTTGTGTATTTATTGACTTAACTGAATTTGTAATAAAAAAGGTTATATATGTAAGGAAAATATAACCTGAATTACAATGCTGGAGTCCTTGTTTTCTTTATAAACTGGTTAAACACACAAGTGGGATAAATACGTGAGTTTTTGCAGTTTTATTAACCAGTTTTCGAATGTTTTACTTGTATACCAATAATTCATGTTCGAAGTAAGCTAACTTAGAGCCCGTATATCTGAGAAAATAGCTAATTCCACTTGTAAGAAGGTTTTTGACGTGATAACGTCTTATAAATCTATGAACGCTGGCTGCACGCACGAAAAAGCATGACTCATTGTCACATTCCGCCTGAGCCGAGCGTGCAAGAACCGGCCAACCACCGTGCGAGAAAATCTTCTATAATATCAAACAGGTTAAGGCTGACTTTTTAACTAATTGTTCGTGATTATTAGGGACTGGAAATATTCGCAAATTCAATGCCCTTTAGGATAGACTCCACGATTCCCTACATATTCGGGCAAATGCCACATGCTCATTGGCTAATTACTTCTGAAACCTGTCAACGAGAATGCTTCCGATTCGATACTTCTTTGGTTGAAGGGTTTTTTTTCACTGGCTCAAAGTCCTTAACATAAACTGCGAGCCAATCACAGAAGTAATATGAAGGTACAACTGTTTGGATCCCAGCTTAACGCGAAACGAATCCGCGAATTTTTCCGGTCTCTAGTGATCATATTTAAATAAATTTTTTAAATTAAATTGGCAAAAAAACTGTAAATAATATTTGAAAATTAAAAAAAAAAAGTATGCAGTCATTTCATCAATGTTTTCTTATGACGTTTTCACGTAAAATGATCGTCCGTAAACCGACTTTACAGACAACCCCTTATTTTTTTTATTTTTTTAACGGTGTAGAAGACCGGCGCGGGAGATGAGCGGCGAGCGACTCGGTCTGTTGTCGTGCTTCGAGGCATGAACGCACCGACGACGCCGGAGACTCGTCCGCGATGAATCGGCGTCTCTGATTGGCGATCGCGACACGTGGCCGTAGGGGCGGTTCCCACGAGGAGACACCACCCCCCTTCCACGGCTCCTGGAGGGGCGCTGGACGCCAGTTTCACGGGCCGGCGGGCCCCATGCATGAGAGACTCGGCGGAAACAATTAGGGCCCCCGGCGTGCTCCGGGTACGACCTAGACGTGACAGCCGTCACGTCGTCTGCAACAAAGATATATCAACACGTGTGAGCGAGCACTCAACAGTTGCCGTCATCCAACTTGGGTGACGAGCACATTCGTGTCTTCTCATGTTGCAAATACACCACTTGTAATAACGAGCGTGGTAAATAAATATACGCCGATCGTGTATTTTTTCAACCACTACGTCGACTATATCGAATCATTCCATTTGCATACCGAAAATTTAAAATATATTAGAGACCTGAAAAATTCGCGGGTTTCTTTTCGTGTTATGCTAAAATTCAAATAATTATACCTTAGTGCTGCTTCTGCCATTGGTTCACTGTTAATCTGGAGGACTGAGGGCCAATTAGAGACCCTCACTCGTAGAAGTGTCGAATCACACGCTACCCAGTCGAGACGACTCACAAGTCAACAGCCAATGAGCAGTTGGCATTTGCCCGAGTGTGTAGAGGATATTGGAGTCTATCTTGAAGTTCATTGAACCCACGAATTTTTCCGGTCTCTATGTATATGTAATGAAACGGTTACCATGAAAGCGGGAAAAAAACTTGGAAAAAAATACTAAACCCCCGGCTTTTTTTATGAACACTGCTAATCTTGTTACAATTCACTGAACAGTTAAAACTTTGCAGTTTCCATATGTATCTATGCTCCATGAGACTTTCGTTCCAATCCACGAAACTACTCATACCAAATGCCCCAGACAGAGAGATAAGTTGTTACACATAAAAAAATAAATGAATAATTTTTCGACTGTGCATGTATTGCCTCAGCAACTCATCCAAGTTGGACATATGAATATCGGCCGAGCCCAGAATATTATTTTTTTACGAATAAAGCACGTATTTACGACTTTTGACTCGCTACGCTATACTCTAAAAAATTCTCACCGTAATTTTACGAATAACGATGGTTACTCAATATCCAGGGATCTTTTTAAACTTGCGGTTTTCTTCGTAAATTTGCGGGCACTGTGTTCACTTCCAACACGAATCCGCCATATTAAAAATAATTCAAAACCTTGTTAACTCCACTAAAAAAACATAACATGAAATATTACGTCCACATATCTTAAATTACGAAGGATTTATTGTTAATTTCAGGAAAATCCGTAAGTGCTCCGATTATAAATGTGGTTCGCACTGGAGGTAACTTAAAATTCGTATGGATCAGGATCAGTAAATGAGTTACACGGGGGCAGGGCCGCTGAGAGAATTTGTGGGCCCCTGGGCAGCTGGGGTAGTAGGCCCCCTTCCTTTTTTTTGCATACCACTACTACGTACTACGTATACCATAAATATAAATGGTATCGTAAAATTGCATACTTCATTTGAACATACATAACGATTTCCTAGTTACTTAGTTACTTTTACATTGTTAATCCCATCAAAATACAAATAATAATTAATTTTGATGTATATGTTGCTAAAAAAAATAAATCTTAAATGGTAATTAGAAATTGCATTATTGTATGAGTGTTTAAAATACATAAGTATAATAATTTATTCTGAAAGTAAATATTATTAAAATAATGTAAAGTAATAATCAATTTTATTACTTCGAAATCATCAAACACACTGAACCACGTTCATTACATTGAAAAATTTGTGATACATATTAATTATTTATAACGTTCCAGGGACGTCGGAACGTTTTCATTAGTGGGGGGCCGAACAGATGTATCACACTTACCTCAGTCATAGAGCGGGGGGTCCGGGGGCCCTCCCCCGGAAAAATTTGGAATTTTAGATGCATAATTGTGCTATTTAATGAGTTTCCGAACCAAAATATTAAATATACCATTCCAAGAATTTGATGACGTAGTATGTATTAAATACTACTCTGACAGTAGATGTAGTACAATTTAAATAAAACACCATCTAGGAATTTGAAATCATTTTACAGTATATTGACAATCATAAATTTGATTTTCTAATCAATGTGATCACCAATGCAACATTTGTAACTACAGGTTGAGAAAAATACTACTACGACCAAACATTTATTCTGGGAAAAGGAGGGGGGGGGGCGAAATGCTACTCTCGCCCCCCCCCCCCCATGCTTAACAGCACGGGGGCGACTCGCCCCTGCTGTCCCCCTGTTCCGACGTCCCTGTAACGTTCCCATTTCTGCTACTACGCAAGTATTTTGGTATGAACTGAATGTTACAAGTACCTACTGCTCGGTTAGGTTATTGGTTATCGACTGTAGTTTTAGGAACATACAAAACTCTATATATATATATATATATATATATATATATATATATCTTATATATAAAATTCTCGTGTCACAGTTTTCGTTGCCATACTCCTCCGAAACGGCTTGACCGATTTTGATGAAATTTTTTGTGCTTATCCGGTATCTATGAGAATCGGCCAACATCTATTTTTCATCCCCCTAAATGTTAGGGGTATTCCACCCCTAAATTTATTTTTTAATTTTTCGGACAAATTTTTTTTTTAAATTTTTTTTATAAAGCGGCATCAATAAATACATTCAACCCTAAATTTTCACCCTTCTATCACCAACCCCTAATTTTTAATAGAATTTTATATTTTTCAACCCCGGTCGATAGCAGATCAATTAACACTTGATCAACTTTCCCCCCCTACAGAGAGCTCATTACCTGGATTAACACATAGACCACATATTAATATGAAATTCCATCCCTAAGGGAGTGAAAAAGTGATAATTTCATTTTATAATAGAAAAAATCATAGGTCATAGACATACAAATAGTGAGTGAGTGTCATTTCTCTATGTCTGCCACACGATCATAAACATAGTAAGGTCTGGCAAATTCATTTTTTTCTCCTTGGTGAGACCAGCTCACTTAGTGTAGTTCGCAGCGGCTAGCAAAATAAAGGAGCTCATAACTGTTTTGTTCTTAACTTCGTCAATAGATAGAGTTAGTTGCCTTGAATTTTAAACGAACCATCGTTTGATGTGTTTGTCATGTCTTTAATTTTCGTTTGTTTGTGCCGTATGCGTTCCTATACCATTCATCCGATTGCGATGAAATTTTGGTGAGTTGTTATGCGCATGCCCGTGAAGGTTTCTGAGACGGTATAACTATTTTTCAATAGTTGGAACACAAATCATTTCAAAAAATGTGTTTATTTCATATTATATAGTGACACTTCGTCTGTTTTTGTTGTATAAGTGCGCACACATGACGCAATTTATTTAAATATAAAAGAGAGACAGATAGAGTGATATATATAGAGTGAGATAGAGAGAGAGAGACAGAGAGATACGTTGAGATGGAGCGAGGTATAGAGAATGAAATGGGATATATAAAGAGATATATAGATGTATAGAGCTATATAGAGATTTATATATAGAATAGATAGAGATAGTGGGAGTTATATATGTATATATGTAGATATAAAGAGATAAATAGAGATAGAGATATACATATATATAGAAGAAGATAGAGATAAATATATATTTAGAGAGATGGATAGATGATTTGTATATGTGTAACTACTTCAAACATATTACAAAACAAAACTGAATGAGGCATTGCAATGCATTCCGAGCATTAGCTAGATAATGGAATCTTTTCAATATTAGTAATCTCTTATTTTTAAGCTTTTTTCTGTAGTGCTTTATAGAGTCTAGACTACATACAGACAACCAATTTTAAAAAGTATACAGGTTAAAAACTATACACTGGCAGAACAACGTCTGTTGGGATCTGAAAGTGCTATAAATTATTTTGCACACTTGACATTAAAATTCAGAAGACAATTACTAACTAAATCTGATTTCTAAAAATGTCCCGTTCACCCTGTATTCAGCCCGGGCAACGCCGGGTACTGCAGCTAGGAATTCCCTAGAAATAATTTATATGGCAAAACAACGTTTGCCGGGTCAGCTAGTATATATATATATAGAACAAGATGTTTTAATAGCAGGGGGAAATGTTTTTCCAGCCATTTATTTTCCACTTCCCAGCCGGGCGCCCGGGCCCCTAAGGCTACCGGGCCCCTGGGCATTTGCCCCTTTTGCCCCCCCCCCCCCCCCTCTCGGCGGCCCTGCACGGGGGCTATTAGTCTATTTATTAGGTAGATTACGAAGAAACACTACATATGGTAGCCGTTACCATGGCGTGACTTCCGAAAAAAATTTATATAATTTTTTGTTTCATGGTCCATAGCCCCCAAAACCATCGTCAACTCAAAGTTTATGTGTGTGTAGGTATATATATAATTTTTGTGTACACAATAACTGCCGTAATTTTTCACAAATCACTTCCAAACTAATACGTAAAATCTAGTTTTGGAAAATCTCGATCAAATTCGTTAATGGGCAATATCCGACCAAAGGGGTAGAAATGGGAAATGTTAAAAAAAAACAAAAAAAAAACAGTTATCATCTTCCATAATATGGTGAATATCACATCAGTTTCTACGTATAATAACTAGTAGGAATAATCCCAAAAATTTTTGTCTAAAATTATTTTGATACGACGAACCATAACTGCAAGGGGTGGAAAAATAAAAATAATCAAGGGTTGGAGGGCAAAAAATGTCATAACTCTGTTTCAAGGCACACCATCGTATTCGTTCTAAGTCTTTGTAATCTTAAAGTTTTTATCCAAAACTTTTGTTTGAAGCAATTTTTTTATAAGTTAAACAATTGCAGGGTTTTGAAATAAAGGGTATTTATTTTTAAAAAATTCATAAGTTCCTTAGAATGTATACTATTAAATTAGTTCTAATTTATTGTAAAACAATGAATTATTATCTACCTAGTTTGTCTAAATAATTTTTATACCTCCTACCACGATTGCAAAGGGTGAAATAAAAATGACAAAAAATTCATAACTCACTTAGTAGGAACAAACACTATCATATCCGTTCAAATTGTTTGTTTATTTAATATAAAACTTTTGTCTGAAACAATTTTTGATAGTAAAACAATTATTGCAAGAGGTTTAAAAAATAAATAAAAATCTCCCACCATTTACACTATCGAATACATTCTTATTTTTATTTAACTTTCTAAATATGTCTAAAACTGTTGTTAAAATTAATTTTTATGTAACTATCCACTCCTGCAAGGGGCGGAAACAACAAGGTTTGGAAGTAAAAAAAATCATTACTTTTTTAATATATATGGTGTGCTGTTACTATTTTCATAATGCACAGAAAGTTATGACTTATTTTAATGCTACTATTATTTATAAAGTCTTATTATTTTGATTGCTATTATTATTATGAAATTTTATTATTTAATTTGTATATTGTTCGCCCGCAAAAGTTATTTAAATATATTTTTATTAATTATGTATATCTACGAGAGCTATGCTCTATGACCTGAAATGGACTTATATGGACAGTCAATTGAGTATACCCCTCTAAGGACTAATGAACTTAACGAATTAACGATGATTTTATTCGGGGTATTACTTAAAAAAATTTTCATTGTTGGAAATTTTCGTTTTAAATTTACCGCATTTTTGTGTTTTCAATTGTATTAATGAGTGTTATTTACGGTATTTATATTGTAAATTACGCTAACCGATTTTGGTTTCGGCCAATGAGAGGCCGTGTTTTAGATGTGAGGCGTCTAGAACGTCTTAATTAATAAGAGTTTGGTTGTATGAAGGCGTCTGATGCCGACGCAAAGGCGCGAGGCCTATTTTAAATTTGAAATATAGCTAGCTAGATTATGCCATCCGACACTCAGGATGAGCTTAAACGACGTATAAATAAATAATGTGTAAGATTATAAGGGCATATTCTGACGGATATGTTATTAGGAGTGAAAATCTGTAAGTAAAGATCTTGCATTTTGTATCGCCCATAGACATACCCAGCTGTATGTAATTTCGTCGTAAATAACTCCGATTTGACTACAAACTGATTAGTTTTCACGTAAAAGGTGTCAATTATCCTGAACTACGTCATGAATTGTTAGTTCCAAGATTTAAATTATTATTTTATTTTGTGATACCCAGAGGTGAAATGGGAGTACAAGTTTCGTGTCTCTACCATATAAACTGAGTTAAGCCAAGGCAAATACGAACCCAAATATAAACATAAATAGTAATCATACTAATTAATTGTGCTATGATTTCAAACATTTTTCTGTTATGTAAGAATGCGTCCGTAAAAATATCATTTGATTGATTTTCTAAACTTACACTAACGAACTTTTGTGAACGATTCATGTGTGCTACGTATTTTCCTGATGTTTAATTTACATAAGCGTATATCCACGAGTCATGTTCAGTATCGTTAGGATTGTTTTTCTGTGATTTTTATCTAATTATATTAATGTTGATTTTTATCTCTACACATATGTTAGTTGTCCCTGATGAATAGTAATTTTATTATTAATAAAAATCTGGATTCTATCCCTATGTATTGATATATGTTACCTAGCTACCTGTGTCCAAGAGTGTGTTTTATGATAAATAACATTTTATACATGTTTCTAAGGGTCAGAGTACAAGAGCATAACAGTACCATTGACACATATATATATGTCTATATATATATGTCTATATATATATCTTGAAAAATAGTGACAGCCAGTGTATATCGTCCCGACAACACACACACAACAAAAGGGTCTATTTATAAATCAACGAGTACTATTAATGGTACTGGCGCCAGGAGCAAGCATACACCAACAAGTTTAGCAGCAGTACAATGGTATAAAATCCGTTAGAATTTATTTTATAAATACTAAACATCATCTAAAACTTTGGCTGAAACCAGTTTTTTGTTCCAATGAATTATGGAGGTAAAAACAGGGGTTTAGATTTAAAATTAAAATCATGGTATCAAATTCGTTCGAATTTATTTTAAACAACCTTAATATTTTTTTAAACCTTGGTGTATCTAGGGACCGGAAAAATTCTCGGGTTCAATGACCTGCAGGATGAACTCCATAGTTCTACATACACTCGGTCAAATGCCACCCACTCATTGGCTGCTGTCTTGTGAGATGTCCCAACGTAGCAGCCTGTGATTCGATAAAGCTTTGGTCGGGTGTTTCTCATTGACCCAGAGTCATTCAGGTGAGTTGTGAGCCAATAGCAGAGGCAGCACTGAGGTATAACTATTTGTATTTAAGCCTATAGCGAAATGAATTCGCGAATTTTTCCGGTCTGTATGTATAGCAAATTTTTTACGACAACATTATTAGTGCAAGGGATGAAAAATTGTGTTATAAAGTAAAAAATAATAATACTTAATTTTTTATCTAAGCTTCTTATTTTTGGACACATTGAGTTAAAAATATTCCTAATATTTTCGCTGCTTGGAAAATGAGCAAATATTTAATCTATAAATTTGTAATATTGGAGAACATTAATATGTTATTCAATGAAGTTCTTAAAATTTTACAGAAATTTATAATCTCCGAAATATTTCCAGAATAAATATACATATGCCTGGAGGCTGTGACGAAAGTGATTTTATTATATAAGATTATCCTACAACTAACTTTTAATAATCACTGTAGTGGAAACACGGATAATGAATTACTAGTGAGTAACTATGACACAATAAGTCAGGCAAAAAAGCGTGGTTACTAATATTTGCATGACTACTTGCAGATAACGTGTCAAACAATACGTAATTTTAAGATAAATATCAGCAGGAATTACTCTAAAGCCGTAAATAATGATGTGGGAATACTTTCAACAGTTGTTTTCCGTCTTGGTAATTACCCTTGAAAGAAACCATGTGTAAATTAAAAACCAAATCAGTGTTAAGAAGACTGCAGGTTGCCGCTCTGGTTCTGGGGTAGAGCGCCTGCCTTGTGACTTGTAGGACCCGGGTTCGCGCCCCGGCTCCTCCAAGGCGGATTGCCCCTTGCAACAAGTCAGGCTACCAAAGAGACGGTGTGTGGTAAAAAAAAAAAAAAAAAAAACCTTCCAGGTGGCTTCCAAATTGAGAGCCCGTTTCTTTTTCTAGGGCTCCCCATGCGGTGGCCATTCCGGGGGTTTCTCCGGGGGAACGGAGTTTTGCAAAATTATATATTTTTTAATTTCACTATCCTCATTTTTGTGCAAATTCGTCAAAAATTTCCTCACAAATATAAAAAAAAACAAGGAATAAGTTACGATTAATAATAATCTATAAGCTCATTATATGCGTATAAAATATTGCCGTTTTATATATCTATGTGTATCAAATTTGACAGGAATATCGCATATTCAACTGCCACCAGCTTTCAAATATGGACAAACATAAAAGAATGAGACAATTTACACTGAATGTTAACTTAATCCAAGGAGAAATTACGTACAATGTTTAACCGATCGAGGTAGGTATGACAAAACGTTACGAGACCTCAATTAGTTGTTCTGAAAGGTCAGGCCACAGTGAAGCTTCGAAGTAAGATCTTCTCGAATTCAAATGTGGTTCGTAATCTTTTAAATATTTCCTGGGGCCTCCAGAATTTCAAGATTTTAAACTATCTTGGAATTTTTGTTAGATTTCGTGTTGATTGCATGTATTATAATAAACTGAAAATGATTTCTTAACTTTTAGGAGAAAATTCGTAGCGCACAATTTGTTTATCGTATTGGTATTGCTATAATTGTGTTCTCCCAGCACATTAACAAGCAACATAGTTAATTTGTTTAACTAGTTGAAAAAAAAATTGGTTGTCTGTAAAGTCGGTTTACGGACGATAGTTTAACATGACAACGTCATAACAAAACATTGATGAAATGATTGCATACTTTTATGAATAAAATTGAATCATTTTTATTGATTTACCTATCACTATTTTGTATGAATAAAAAGGAGTAAAATGAAATCTACAATTTAATTGATAAATTTACTTTTATTTGCACTCATTAATTCAAATATGTTTATTACTGTAACGAAGAGATTATTTTAACTATAACTTTTACACATGTTTGCTATTTAACTTCTTCCAATCTGTGTTATTCTGTGAAGGACAGGACGATGATAGGAAAAGTAGGAAACGAATGGGAGTGTTTCAAGTTTAATGCGTCTCGAAAAAGCCAAATCGATGGTTGTTTCCAATCGAGCGGAAGAGAAATATAAATGCGGCGCAAGCGTACAATGGGCGTAACGGGACACCGCGTAACGGAACAATGTGCGTTACGGGACACTTTTTCGTGCGTGCAGCCGGCGTTGATCGATTTATTAGACGTTGTCACGTCAAAAAAAAATTATAATTGGATGAAACATCAATTAAATTAAATACCGAAAAATCTCGCAGAGGGTCTGATCGAGGGGACGCCGGGTATTGCCGCCGCGTGCCACGTGCACGAGCCACGTGCCCGGGGGGTGAGGGGCAGTCGCTACTGGAACCGATAGCATCCGAGCCGTGCATGGGCGCGTACGCGGGTAGAGTGGTGCCCGGCTGCTGCGCGTGTTGCCGACATGCCGGCCGCGTCGCTCGCTGATCGCTAGAGACCGGAAAAATTCGCGGATTCAATCACCTCCAGGATAGCCTCCATTATCCTCTGCATGTCTCAAGCAAACAAGTGTTTTCATTGGGTGCTAACTTGTGAGGCGTCTCCAATAGGTAGCTTGTGATTCGATGATTCTTTGGTCGATAATCTCTCATTGGCCCAAAGAGCTCAAGTTAATAACTGCGAGCCAATAGCAAAAACCAGCAGAATTGTACCTTGTGTTTGGATTTCAGGCTATCACGAAATTAATCCGCGAATTTTTCCTGTCTCTACTGATCATGTGATCCCGTCTGCTGCGTGTCTCACCGGGGAAGCCTTCATTTCACAGACGAGAGAGCCACACCCGTAGTTCCCAGAAGTTCATGCTCGCTTTTATTTTTCCGTTCTATTTCATTGTATAAACCGGTGTGACATTAAATTTTGCGGTCGATTAGGATAGGTTTGCTACATTATAAATACTTTAAAACATTGTGGATGGTTGGTTATATTAGGTAAGTATAGCTATATTAAAAATACTGTAAAATCATTTTATGGTCACTTAGGAAATAGCTTTATAAAGTGTAGCTATCCAGGGCAAGGAAACCGTGTACATGATTTCACTGTATCTTTAATGTAGCTATCCTAACCAAATCAACCGTCCACAATGTTTTAAGGTATTTAAAATGTAGCTAACCTAACCTTTTACAGTGAACTAAAAAAAAACCGAAGATGCACGATCGTTCGTTTGGCTCTCTCGTCTGTGAAAAGAAGGCTTCCCGTCTTACCGCATACTCTCGGCGCCACATTGCTGCCATCCGTGGAGGGAGGCAACAACCAAAAGGAAACGTTATAGTAGTCACTGCTTAGTGAATTTTAACATGATGGACAGTATTTTAATAAAATTCCTTGTCGAGAATCAGGTTTTATTTTTGACGTGATAACGTCTTATAAATCGATAAACGCCGGCTGCACGCACGAAAAAGCTTTCCTCATTGTCACGTTCCGCCTGAGCCGGGCGTGCAAGAACCGGCCAACCACCGTGCGAGAAAATCTTCTGTAATATCAAACAGGTTTATGGTGGGCTTTTTAACTAATTGTTCGTGATTATATTTAAACAAATTATATAAATTAAATTTTGCAAAAACTGTAAACAATATTTGAAAATTAAAAAGTATGCAATTTTTCATCAATGTTTTCATATGACGTTATCACGTAAAATTATCGTCCGTAAACCGACTTTCCAGACAACCTCCCCTTTTTTTTGTTTTAAATTTCTGTCTGCCAATCAAATGATTCTGAAGTCGACGTGCCTGCTTCGGCAGCGAATTCTTGCGGCGGGTGCGGAAACTACGCGTGATTCACGTCAAGAAACGTAGTTGAAAACAACATTTGAATAGATATATTTATCACGTTCGAGCATTATATCAAAGAATTCTACGCCAAGTTTCGTATAATTATAAGTAGAGCCCGGAAAAATTCGCGGATTAATTTCGTGATAGTCTGAAATCCAAACAGGTGTACAATTCTGCTGGTTTTGCTATTGGCTCGCAGTTTAACTTGAGCTCTTTGGGCCAATGAGAGATTATCGACCAAAAAATCATCGAATCACAAGCTACCTATTGGAGACGCCTCACAAGTTAGCACCCAATGAAAACACTTGTTTGCTTGAGAAATGCAGAGGATAATGGAGGCTATCCTAGAGGTAATTGACCCGCGAATTTTTCCGGTCTCTAATTATAAGTTTATTTGCAACTTGATAACACGTGAATTTTTCTCGTTCCACATCTCTGGCGAGTACTAAAAGCTCGTTCACGTTTTATTTTTTTATCACACACAAAAATATACATACACACTTAATCTCATTCGCTCTATTGGAGGGATGGCGTCAAGTAGAATACTACCCACTCAACATTCGCAAAAAAAAAAAAAAAGGGGGGGGGGGGGGGAAGGTTTCTGTAAAGTCGGTTTACGGACCATAATTTTACGCGATAACGTCATAAGAAAACAGTGATGAAAATTTGCTTACTTTTTAATTTTCAAATATTATTTACGTTTTTTGCAAATTTAATTTAAATAATTTGTTTAAATATAATCACGAGCAATTAGTTAAAAGGCCCGCCTTAACCTGTTTGATATTATAGAAGATTTTCTCGCACGGTGGTTGGCCGCTTCTTGCACGCTCGGCTCAGGCGTAGAGTAATAATTTTTCGTGCGTGCAGCCGGCGTTCATCGATTTATAAGTAGAGACCTGAAAAATTCGAGCGTTCATTTCGTGTTATGCTATAATTAAAATAATTATACCTTAGTGCTGCTTATACCATTGGTCAACTGTTAATCTGGAAGACTGAGGGCCAATTAGAGACCCACACTCATTGAAGTGTCGAATCACAGGCCACCCAGTCGAGACGACTCACAAGTCAGCAGCCAATGAACAGTTGGCATTTGCCCGAGTGTGTAGAGGAAATTGGAGTATATCCTGGAGGTCATTTAACCCGCGAATTTTTCCGGTCTCTATTTATAAGACGTTATCACGTCAAAAAAAAAACATTGGACCGTTAGAAATAAGGCCACTCCGCGAAGCAGCATCTGGTTCAGCTGATGTTTGCCGGACCCCCAGAACATCGGCTGAAGTGTTTAAACCGCCGTATCTTAGGTAATAACTGTTTTTAAAGACGTCAGTTCAATTTTTCATCCTCATCATCAGGCGAGGTAAAGCACCGTTTCCGCAATGTTATGGGCGTGACGATATGGCGAAGGTGACGTGGAAAGTAACTTAAACTTCGTCACAATAAAAACACAGGCTAGCTATAAAACCTAATATTCTTTTTTGACGTAACAACGTCTAATAAAGCGATGAACGCCGGCTGCACGCACAAAAAAAGTGTCCCGTTACGCACATAGTTACGTTACGCTGTGTCCCGTTAAACACATTGTTCCGTTACGCTGTGTCCCGTTACGCTCATTGTTCCGTTACGCTGTGTTCCGTTACGCTGTCGGTGAGTGCAGTAATAATAGGTTATGTTACAATTGACTAAAAAATTATGGTGATTCATATAATTGATGATGGATATTTGATTACAGTTTATTTATATGAAAACTTGTTCATAATTAAATTTAAACTTTATAGCTAAACGCCAGTTTTTAATATTAATTACAAGTCATCTACCTACACGTGAACTGTTTCGTCGACTGTTTATAAAGTGAAGTGAAAAGTTAATGTGGTTTTCATTGCTTATTACAACAACAATTTCGGCAACAAAGGATAATTATTCTTGCATTTTAAAAATCTGATTACTAGTATAATTTCAAGTATTTATTCTTTTATTATTAAAATAAAAATGATTCAATTTTATTCATAAAAGTATGCAATCATTTCATCAATGTTTTGTTATGACGTCACGTTAAACTATCGTCCGTAAACCGACCTTACAGACAACCATTTTTTTTTAAGACAGCATACATAGTATGTCTAATTATGTCGTGTTCGAACCAGGAAAACGCAGGAGGACTTTTGCAATTTTTCAAAACCAGTTTTAAAACAAGAAGAGATAAAATTTCTGACATTCAAAAAATAAAGCCAACTAATAATAAACGTAAGCACTTTACTGAAATAAATGTTTCTGGCACAATGCCAGCTACTAGTTTTTTTGAATTTTCCATAATAGATTCCTGTTTAAATTTATTAATATTAACACTTTTACTTTCAAAAGCTCAGGGACTTGTCGAACTCATTGTGTAGCCTATGCTTCTGTGTACTCAACTCTAAAAATAAAACTGCCGTGATAATTATTACAAATTACAATTTAAGAGGGATCATATAATATACGGTGACATTAATTAGAGATGGAAAAAAAAGGAAATTAGAATGTACACAAAGAAATATTATATTTTTATTGATTTAACATGTAACGTTATTGATGCTGTAACTTGAACGAAACACATAATTTGCCGAAAGAGTCTTTCAGCGAGATTTTAACGCATGTTAGTAAGCACGGTACTTAACCGTTGACCTCAAAATTGCATTAACTTATTTTCTTCTTTTTTTTTACGTATTTCGCCGCAAGAAAATGTGTTTCCTTGGTAGGGTAAGGGCGGCTCCGAGCTGAATAACGAGATCAAAATGTTACCCTCGCGATTTCCATCGAGCTTGCAGCCACACATCAGCCGCCTCTTTGTGCCGAGCGAAGGAGGGGATCACGGGGGCAGGGAGGGGGGGGCGGAAGGCAATGAGTTGCCATTGATTAACTTGTAAGGCTCGAGGAGCGGGTAAGCGGCTTTGCGGCTTCGAGCGCGCAGCCCCGAGATGATATTGGGAAAATAATCAGCGGAGTTGTCGGAGGAGGGGATGGTGAGAAGGGGGGGGGGGGGGGGGAGGCGGCGTCGCTCGGGCTTACCGGCGATATACGTCATTATACAAAGTGAAGTTGTACAAAGATTCCGGACAGTCCGCGCCAAAATTTCCGCGTCGTGGCTTCCCCGGCAAGAAGTGTTGCAACCCCGCCTGCGTGATACGCGCAGTAATACGTACACTACAGACTAACACCGCGGACAGCTCCAAGAATTCTGTGTGAAAAATCTTGGCGTTGTTGCCACGTCAGTGTGACGGATACCAGAGAATACGAACAATACTACTTCTGTTCAATACTTGTGGTACCAACAGTACGACAACAAAAAAAAAAATAACTTTCTTTTATCCTGGAAAAACAAGGTATTTTAATCGTTACACAGATTTATGGAAGATGTAAAACCCTATGTATTAATGTTTTTAAAAATTTTTGACGCCAAATTTATTTATATAATTCATTTGTGAGATATATTTGTATGTGCTCCTCTTACCGCTAGGTTATTTCTCACACTCTCACTTGTGTTGTTTGTATGGAGCTTTCCGGCGTTCGTCTCCAGTGTATTTGCTCATACTGGGTTACTGCTCTTCTGTTAGCTGCGAGATGATTGGCTTTTAATTCTCCTAAGACACTTGTTACAAATTTTCACCTTAAATTTACTGAGAATTCTGTTTACAAATCATCCAGGGTTATTCGTAAACTAATCGGTATGAAATTTATTGACGTTTAAAATGAATCCACGAAAATATTCGTGGTATACTAGCAAAACATTGAAAAACTTATTAAGGCTCCTGTATACACCCTCTTATTTCTTATATGTGTGTGTTTACCCTAAAAATAGAACTTGGAAGTTAAAATACGGCCTAGTTTCTACAAATATTCGGCTATACGAAGTTACGAAGACCACTTCGTTTATTTCATGTGTATTCTCTGTTGAAAGTTCCGTAAAATTAATGTAATGTCTAACAGTCCATGAACCTTCGGTCAACGACTGCTCAAATTTCACCTTCCATGTTTAATTTTTTCCGACCAAAAAGTTCTTTTAATGATTCTTGAAACGGGTAAAATTGATTCAAAACATTAGTTGGGACTAGAGACCGGAAAAATTCGCGGGTTCATTTCGCGATAGACTAAAATACAAATAGTTATACCTCAGTGCTGCCTCTGCTATTGGCTCACAACTCACCTGGATGTCTCTGGGCCAATGAGAAACACACAACCTAAGGCTTTATCGAATCACAGGCTGCTACGTTGGGACGTCTCACAAGACAGCAGCCAATGAGTGGGTGAAATTTGACCGAGTGTACGTAGACCTATGGAGTTATTCTAGAGGTCATTGAACCCGCGAAGTTTTCCGGTCCCTAGTTGGGACATACGGCATTGCTGTTTTTCACTGTACGCCATTGAGAAAACCTGAAGAAAGGACAAAGAAAAAATGAACACGCAAACATACAGAAAACAAACCCATATCAGCCGATGTTAAATGTATAGAGACATCACAGATAATCCTGTGGAAGGAATTAACCAGAACAATATAACAGCACGGACGAACATAGCGAGCTGACGACAGGACAGCCTGCAAAAATAGCAGTGAATACAGATAAACAATATTGGACACTACAGCGACAGACAAAGGACTCCAAAGATGGTACTGGAAAAATAATCCGTACAACGCAACGGTAACACAACGGCGACAGTACAGACGAACACAAGTAAGTTTACGAAGACAAAACAATTGCGACTTTTCGGGAACTGAGAGCTGTTCCCATCCGAAGGTACAAACAGACTGATAGCGGACACCAAATACTTGTCTGATGACATTTTTTCAAATAAAAAAAATAGAAATTAGATATACTGGGGAAAATTTTGCAATTAGATTATGCAACAACATTATAAAATAAAACATCCCCCTGAACAAAAATATATGAGAATGAGATACCTCAAGATGACGGGTAAGGTAGTGCCACAGATGTGGCTTGCCATACACCTTTTTCACCCCACAAAGTATCACAAGAGGTTTTTTTGACATGACAGCGTCTAATAAATCAATGAACGCCAGCTGCACGCACAAAAAAGTGTCCCGTTACGATGTGTCCCGTTACGCTCATTGTACGCTTGCGCCGCATCTATCTCTCATCCACTCGATTGGAACAACCATCGATTTATTTGACTTTTTCGAGGCCCATTAAATTTGAAACACTCCCATTTACTTTCCTACTTTTCCTATCATCGTCCTATCCTTAACAGAATAATACAGACTGGAAGAAGTTAACTAGCAAACATGTATAAAAGTTATAGTTAAAATAATCTCTTCGTTAAAGTAATAAACATATTTGAATTAATGAGTGCAAATAAAAATATATTTATCAATTAAATTGTAGATTTCATTTCACTCCTACTTTGTATCCATACAAAATAGTAATAATTCAATAAAAATGATTCAATTTTATTTATAACAGTATGCAATCATTTCATCAATGTTTTGTTATGACGTTGTCACGTTAAACTATCGTCCGTAAACCGACTTTACAACCAATTTTTTTATACTTGTAACGTCTTCTCGACTACGTCTTCAATAACAATGAGCTATGATAGTTTTCTGCCATCTATTTTCCTTTCAAAAATGCAATCATCCATTCTCCCAGCTTCTTGTTTGCAGGTTAAACATGTTTCCCGACCAAGTCAGAGGTATACATATATGCATACTTATATGATGATAAAACCGAGATAATGTTTGTGGTGAATCGCAACTGACAAATGATGTCGGTGAAATCAGCCTTATGTCCAAAATGCTATAACCACGGAGGTAATATTTTATGGCTTCGGAGTCGGTTATAATTTTGAAGTCAGTCTAGCCAGTCAGTGGTTAGCAAAACAATCCGTACCTGTAAAAAGGATAAACTTATAAGTGTATCTACACTGTTATTTTTTTGTAAATGTAGCTGAAATAATTATGTAGAATTATATACTATATTTGAACATTTACATACAATTCCTATAAAAAATGTTCGCATATGCTTTGTGCTGTCCCAATACTTTTAATAGTTAAATTTATTTGTAAACCATTTCCTGGATAGCTTTCCATTATTAACTGCACACATTAATGAGTATAGTAAAATAAAAATTAAGTCAAATTGTGGAATATTCGATCATATTTTCCATGGTTAAAAAAATTATGATCCTATAATACCATAATCAAAATTTGAAATTATGCGCCAATTGTCGTAAGCATGACTAGAAAAAAATAATTTTTGTTTCCAAAAACGTATTTCATATATGCAAAAGCAGGCACACCAATGTATTGTAAAAATTAATATATTTCTTGAAGTATTACAAACTATTTCTTGGCGAAAGTACAAAAAAATTGTTCTGTGTGGTACTTAAAGCTTTGAAAGTGACTCGTAAAAAATGCCATAATGAAGTTAGTATCGTTAAAAAAAATTGTTAAAAGCACATCAACAAGGAATTAGCGTTAAACTTCATTATAACAAAAAAAAAATGTTAGCCACCAGATGGGAATTAACATGATGAAAGTTCAAAACATACAAGTACCCCCTGGCTTTTTACCTCCAGGGCCCGCCTCGTCAGGGGTGTACGTGTGTCAGCGAGGCGGGATGATAAGCGCGACGCTCGCTGGTGCTTCTAGCGCGGTGTCTCCTCTGGACTGGCGCGCAGTCTTCTCATCGTCACAGGATAACTGTGAAATTTGAGCGGTGATCGTAACATTATATGGCCGAGAAAGGAAGATAAAGGTGTAATGCAAGTCCCTTAAGTGCTTTTCAAGAATCTGTACCGGTTGTTTTACGCCTAAAAATTACTCTGAAAACATGAGTTTTAGCCATTTTGACTCTTATAAAAATACAGTTTAAAAACTTAATCCGAAATCAAAAGTACTTTTCGGCCCTCAGCGAACTCTTAAATGCTTTTCGTTACAGACCCCACCCTGATATCTTGGGTAGTTTAGAAATCGCGTTGTTTTTCCTGAAGATGAGGGACCGTAGTTTTGGGCAGGATTGTATTCCAAAGGTTGGCAACACTTGGTCGGCAGTAACGCTCACTTCCCTCGCTCCGCTTCGCGTGTCGACGACGTAACTCGCCCGAAGGAGAGAGAGAGAGAGAGAGAGAGAGAGAGAGAGAGAGAGAGAGAGAGAGAGAGTGAGAGAGAGAGTGAGAGAGAGAGAGAGTCGCGGTCCCAGCCTGCTCCAACCTCGGCCGGCCAGACCAGAGGCAATATGGGAAATTAATAACAGCAAAGCGGATTACCACGGGGGTGGATATCCCCCGACATCGGTCAAATAGTTTAATGTATTGCCTATACTTTAAATAAGCGGTTTAATTTGCTGAAGGGGAAGACGGAATTCATTTTGTACCTGCAGACAAGCTTCTCTTGGGATGCTGTAGGTTAAAAGAAGATAAGAGAGGAAATACAGACTCTATAACTAGAGACCGGAAAAATTCGCGAGTTCATTTCGCGATAGGCTAAAATACAAATAGTTATACCTCAGTGCTGCCTCTGCTATTGGCTCACAACTCACCTGGATGACTCTGAGCCAATGAGAAACACCCAACCTAAGGCTTTATGGATCACAGGCTGCTACGTTGGGACGTCTCACAAGACAGCAGCCAATGAGTGGGTGGCATTTGACCGAGCGTACGTAGAGCAATGGAGTTCATCCTACAGGTCATTGAACCCGCGAATTTTTCCGGCCCCTATCTCTAACGAAGAAAATTAATGAGATATTAATTTTATTATTGTATCACGTCCCTAATACCACGCTCTCAAAAATTAAAAAAAAAATGCGTGTGTGGTCAAAAATGACGTTTGATCACGTGGTAGCTGATCTCGCACGTACTCACGGGTCACGGGTTCGATTCCTCTCGCCTGAGCCCCCCCCCCCCCCCCCCAACTCCTCCCCAGGCAATCACTGGCACATTTCCAAAATGCACTTGTGCCTTTCCCGATCCCTGCTGTCCAAAGCGCTGGACAACCGTTGAAATAAAACTGTTCGCAAACACCAAAAAATCATCAGTTATATGGGAGGGGGTGTAGAAAGATGAGTTCATGCCCGTTTTAAAAAATGGATAGTAATTAAATTAAATTACTTGTCGAAAATCAAATCCAAAGCCAGGGTTCAGTATTTTTTTAAAATCTTTTTCGCTTTTATCGGAATCATTTCGTCATATACTTTAACCTTTCGCTTTGCAAATGGAATATGACTCTATAGTCGACGTAATCCGCTCCGGCAGTGAATACTAGCGGCTGGTGTGGAAACTACGTGTTATTTGCGTCCTAAAATGTAGTTCAAAACACAATTTGTTTATATTTATCCCACTCGGAATTATTTTAAAGTTTTATACGTTGAATTCCGTGTACGATTGTGGTATTATAAGAGTATTTGCAACATTAAAACACTTGAATTTGCTCGTTACCGAAGTTAGATGTTACACATCACTGGCGAGTACTAAAAGACTCGCACAAAATTTTTATTTATTGAGACACCAGTTTCTGTGAGAATACAAAAAATTCGGATATCCTTGTTTCTCACTCAATGCAGCCATTAGGTATATTAAAGGATCCTTTAGTTCAGGCTGCATTCCTGAATAACGTGTCCTTGCTGTTCGGATTTAGTTGAAACTAAAACTTTGACAAAAAAGTAAACGTTATTACATATCCTCCATAAAAAATTTTTTAACTTGAGTTTTAAATTTGTTTGAATAAATCAAGCAGATTAAGGGAAGTACCCGCAATTCGTCTGGAACTGCAGAAGAACTTACCGCATTCTTTTTTACGTAGCGAAAAAACCTTCGCGAACGAATAAAAAAAATAAAAGGGACCAGCATATAAGTAATAACACGCAATTGACTGGCTCTTTGAAAGCATTTCACGCTTCAAAAAATATGGATGTTGGTTGCGGGGGTTTTTGGGTGTGTGGGTTTGAGGGGAGGGGGGGAAGTCGTTGAAATAAAACGAAAGAATAAATTATTGGGACGTTATCTAACGGATTTTTTTTTTGTTATCTTCTCGCTTCTTTCTCTCCCCACCTCCCACCACTTGCGCCATTATGCATGCTTTTCTTTGTGGTTCGCAAATCAACTGCTCCCCCGAGGAGACTTCACAACTCAGCGGTGACACGGCACTCAGAGGGGAAACTTCTCGCCCGGCCGCCGCTTGGTGGGGGGAGTTGGGGGGGGGGGGGGGGATGTGGTGGTTAAAAAAAAAGGTGAACTAAAATGGTCGAGGGGGTGGAATGGAACGAGAGAAGGCGCACAGAAGCCAAAATGGTTGTCGCCTTCTCTCTTCCTCTGTACTTCATCCTTTTAGTGCCGTTTCCATCCCAGCTCTTGTCTCCCTCCTCCTTGTATCCTCGGAGCCTACGTAGTCGCCCACGCATCTCTTCAAAAGCCGCGCCGCAACCAGGACAGCAACGCTATTTTCGACAATTTTTTTTTTATTTTATTTCTAAATAATTCCGTTGGGGTGGAAAGCACAGTGTCTCGGGTGCGGCGGGGAAGGCCGCCATTTGCCGAACGGCTTTCTCCCGATGGTTTAGTTTTGTGTGTGCGCGCGAGCGGGGTCGTGGCTTTCAGAAGGAGTTCCCCTCGTCGTCAGCGGAGTATTGTAAGTGGCGCCGGCCTGCCCCCCCCCCCTGGGCCGGAAACAACCCCCCCCCCCCCTTGGGAACCGCCGGGGCTGGTCTCCATTTGTGCTGATTACCGCCGCAAGTCTGGCCTCGTGTCGCCGTCACTGAGTCGTCGCTAATTCCCGGCGGCCTCCTCGGCCCATGATCCGGGGGTCGACACGTGCAGCGCGTCAACGCACGGACTCGCGCGGCCGCGTTCCGTTTTCTCCTAGGCGCCCATGTCCAGGTGGTCGTTTCGTTCGCATCATTAGCTAGAGACAGGAAAAAATTCGCGAATTCATCTCGATATAGGCTAAAAATACAGATAGTTGTACCTCAGTGCTGCCTCCGCTATCGACTCACAACTCACCTGGATGACTCTTGGGCCAATGAGAAACACCCAACCGAAGCTGTATCGAATCACAGACTGCTGCTACGTTGGGACGTCTCACAAGACAGCAGCCAATGAGTGGGTGGCATTTGACCGAGTGTACTTAGAACTATGGATTTTAGATCTATGGAGTTCATCCTAACAGGTCTTTGAACCCGCGATTTTTTCCGGTCCCTAATCATTACACAGTGTGTCCATACAACAATGTCCCAGTTATAAATATATCAACACTGTGAACGTTGTGAAGTTTTTTGGTTAAATATCATCAGTAAAAAGTAACTGAAAAAAGGTTTTAAAAACACGAGTACTGATTTGTTTTTTTCTCGCTTGCAGCGCCACGTACGCAAAATGGTGAATCCTGAGCTTAAAAAGTGAGAGTGAATATGTAAATTCAGCCCCCTCCATTGAAATCTCTCTCTCTTTTTTTTTATACGAGTGTGATGGTCGGTCGAGACGACAGTGTTCTTTTTCGCTGGCCTCCACGTTCACCTGACATAACGCCATGCCATATTTTTTTTTTTTTTTCATTTGGGGCTTTGCAAAATATCGTATCTACGTTCCGCCGCTATCTAATGATCTGCCAGTGCTGAGACACAGAATTGAAGACGCTATAGCTTCCATTACTCCTGACGTGATAACCAAAGTGTGGGAAAAATTGGACTTTAGGTTGGATGTGTGCCGTATAACTAAATGTGCATATATTGAACTTTTGTAAGAAAATCTAGGATAGTTTACCTTCAGTTTGATGTATGATTTGTTATAAATAGTCTAAATTAAACTGTTATAATATACCATTGGAACTAGGACATTCTTTTATGGACATTCTGTATTATTCTGAATATATTAACCTGTAACTAGCAGTGCTCTTAAAATTTTTTTTTCTGAATAAGTACATTTTTGGGAACGCCTAATTTACTTAATAATTAATTGGGTGTAGAGTGACAAAGTTTTCCCAACACGTGACACAAATTAATAATCTACAATTCCTAAAAAAAATTCTCCTTAATTAATAGCAAACGTTCTGACTTTTCTCTTTTTGGGTTTGCTGACGTATCCCTAAGGATGAAAATTTTAATAAATGTTTTTATGTGAGTGAGTAGTGATGCATTGTATCTTAATACAGATAGTAAATAGTTAGGGACCGGAAAAATTCGTGGGTTCAATGATCTGTAGGATGAACTCCATAGTTTTACGTACACTCGGTCAAATGTCACCCACTCATTGGCTGCTGTCTTGTGAGACGTCCCAACGTAGCAGCCTGTGATTCGATAAAGCCTTAGGTTGGGTGTTTCTCATTGGCCCAGGTCCTCCAGGTGAGTTGTGAGCCAATAACAGAGGCAGCACTGAGGTATAACTATTTGTATTTTTAGCCTATCGCGAAATGAATTCGCGAATTTTTCGTGTCTCTATAAACAGTTACTGTAGTTGAAATAAATGGTAGGTATTCTGCGTGAAGCACGGGTCACGGTGTGAGTGTGAAGTGGACTGAGGTGAGTTGTGGCGGGGAGGGTGTGCCACGGGGTGCTCCCAGGCCTGCCTCGCCGCCCTCCGACGGACAGCAATTACCCTCGAGTGTTGTGTCCGCGCGGCGACCAGGGGGGCGGAGCCCTTGGAGCGCCTCACCGGGGTCCCAGGCATCTGCTCCAGGCCCGACCCCCCCGCATGGTAGACTCTTTTCTGCTCCGTCCAACTCTTCTTCCGGATCCATCCTTCTGTTTTCCCGTAACCAACCTGCTTGTCAAGAATGCATTAAATTTTGCATCCCGCATGTTAGTGCCCAGGGTTTCCCCTGTGTCTGTGCAGGTTTTACCTGGGCCCAACTTATCTAGTTTTTAGTCTAGTATGGTCGGTGAGGGGAGTTAGTCATGGCGCCAATTGCTGCCATGGCTGGCCAATCTCCCTCCTAGCACATGATGCAGGTTTCCTTTCTCGCATGGCTTTAACCGTGCATGATTAGAGCGTATAGGCTTCGACCTGAGACGCACTTAGAGTCTTTTCCTAATCCGGACCCCTCCCAAACACACTTAGTTTTAATTTAGGTTAGGAAAAAAAAATTAAATCGCTCAGGCCCTGGACAAGCGCACTGCATAGCCTGTACCGCACCTTCCAGCGAACAGAACATTCTCAACTTGAATAAAATATTTTAAAGGTTACCGTGGAGCAATGCATTATACATTTTTTTCGCTTTAGAATAATGCTCCTTATACCAGAAAATTAAATAAGACGTGCTTAATTCGGTAATTCGGAAACTATGTTGTGGGCACTTCAAAGACTGAATTCATCGAAAAAATTGGTAGATATTTTACACTACATTTAAGAACTTGAATTTTTGTCTTTAGCTTATTACGTTTAATACACTTTCAATTTATTTCAGAAATTCCGTTGTTTATTTGTTGTTGTCTTTTTTTTTCTTATTTTCGTTTAACGGAAAGACAATTATATTTAATTCGGATTTTTAATGTATAACATCTTAGCTCTCGGTTTACAACATTTGGTGTGAGTAATTTTGTGAATTCGACGGAAGTCAAGAAAAGAAAATGTGTAAAACCCGCGGTGCTGACATCTGTGGTGGATGGCGTGAACCAAAGTTTACAAATACCTACAAAGGAAATTAAAATGTCCAAGACATTGCCAGGAAAATGCAAAAACAATGCAATAGCCGTTGCCATGGAGACGAAGAAAGCATCAACAATGCAATAACATTTAAAAACAGGGAAATTTAGATCTTTCCTACAACCCTCCATGGGAGCTGGTTTTGTGTAAATTACTTTATTAGTGGATGTCTACGTAGCAAAAGTAATGCACGACCAAATTTCAAGCCTCTGGGTCATTTGGTTCCTGAGAATTCGAGATCAGTGAGTCATTGAGTGGTATTTCGCTTCATAAAGACTTTACCACCCCTTTTCACCCCTTTAGGAATGGAATTTCAAACAATCCCTCTTTAGTGCAACCATAGGGTGCTAAAGGAATATTTCCTCCAAATTTCCAATCTGTAGGTCTACAGATTTAGGCTGTGCATTTTCTGTCAGTCAGAGTTAGAGTTTATTTAAATAGATATTTGGTGGCTGCTTAAAGTGCTATTTTTATTTATGTGATTAAATAAGATTTAGTGTGACATCAACTTTAATTTAAAAGACTATTTCTTGCTGTATACACGCGTGTCTACAAGCCAACATGCTACAACGGTGCAATTTATGCGTATGGCGCGAAAAAATATATATAGCGTTGATCTTAAGGCTTGGCAGCATTCACAAAAAACAATTATCTGGCAATTTTCTAATTACATATTTTTACGAAAATATATATCGAAAATATAGAATAGAAGGTAAGTTGAGGCACAGTTATTCAGGCAAAACTTTTACTTATAAAAATTTGCCCTTTTTTTATGAATAGAAGCGAACATTTAAGCATGTAACGCAAAAATGAACAGTTGATAGTAGATATCTAATTGTGAATAAAAAAAGATGTTAGTGATTGCAAGTAGACAGAAATGTATTTGCAACAAGCCAACTCGGAGAGTGGAGCAGGGCCTTAAGCTTGGCTCCAGTAGCGGTCCATGCTGGCGTGAAGGCGGTGTGGACACTTCACTTCCCCGCAGCGGCCGAGAGTGGGGCATCTCCCCGCGCATCTCTCCGGGGGACTCCGCCCCCCACTCCCTCGGGGGGAGCTGGCCGAGCTGTCCGGGACAACAGCCAGCTCGGAGACAGGTCTCGTGTCTGCAGGCCGGACGCATCTGGGGACAGCCACCTACACTGTGCACTGGAATAAACCTTACTGTGGATACCAGTTGCCCAGGAACAGTTCGTAAAATTAAAAATAAGAATATATCGTAACTTTGTACAACATTATGAGATTATGTAAGTAACCCCAATGAATTGTAGCAGACAATTAAGTTATCAAAATAAACTGCAGTAATTCTTAAGGAGAGCCACTTTTCTGCAAAAATTATAATAAAAATTTCAAAACGCTTTTATACTTCCTGATATGATTTCCAATTATTATATATTAATTTATTTTACGAAATTTGGCGCATAATTATAAATTTTATATTTTAAGTGATGTTTCTTGTACCTTGTAAAGGATAATAGAATATTTAATAATTAATCTTTATTTTGTTTTATTAATGCTTATTAATATGCGCAGTTGATGATGGAAAGCTATTCCTGGTTAAGGTTTACAAATGACTATTGAAAGTACCGAGATAGCACAAAGTATTACTGCGAACACTGTTTTGTATTGATACATTTGCTTTCATGTGAACGTACAAATTTACCCAAAAAAATCTGTAATTTAACGTGAATATTTCTGTTCCATTTTCAAAAACCAATTTACAGTGTTTGCGAAACATTTTGAAAACGGGACTATGGAATTACCCAGCTGTTAAAATGTGTTGACGATGCAATTAGCCACACTGCTGGAAATAATAGAAAAGATAGGTTGCGGATATTTGGCGTTCTTCACAGAAACTATTCCTGACAGCGATTGCCAAAGCTATGTCTGTGTCGTGAACAAGACGAGCACGCATGCGCAAGGAAGGACAGGGCTAGGGCCAGGGCTCACACGCCATCTTGATTTTATATATTTTTCGTCAGTCTTTTTTTTTTTTTTTAACTATTTCTGAAATTACAACTCTAAACTTCCCTTGCATTCAGTCGTTGTGCTACAAATATTTTCAAACAGATATTCACTTAGTATTACACCGTAGGTGTAAAAGACGTGCAAATCTTTTTAATCATCTAAAATTAGGCGACTTTTAACATCCATAAAATTACACCCAGAAAAAATCTTTTGAAAAATTTGTGGCAGAACAACAAAATCAAGGAAGGTATTGAGTTTAAATTTTTTTAAATACTTAGTACTTGAATAACAGAAATGAATAAAAAAAATAGAAGAAGAAAAAAAGAGGGTTGTCTGTAAATCGTTTTAAGGACGATAATTTTATGTGATAACTAGAGACCTGAAAAATTTGCGGATTCATTTAGTGACATGCTACAATTCAAATAATTATACCTTAGTGCTGCTTCTACCACTGGTTCACTGTTAATCTGGAGGACTGAGGGCCAATTAGAGGCCCTCACTCGTGGAAGTGTCGAATCACAGGCCGCCCAGTCGAGACGACTCACAAGTCAACAGCCAATGAACAGTTGACATTTGCCCGAGTGTGTAGAGGTCACTGAACCCGCGAATTTTTCCGGTCTCTAGTGATAACGTCATAAAAAAAAACATTGCTGAAAAATTGCATACTTTTTAATTTTCAAATATGTATTATTTACAGTTTTTGCAAATTCAATTTAAATAAGTCATTTGTTTAAATATAATAACGAACAATTAGTTTAAAAAGCCCGCCTTAACCTGTTTTGATATTATAGAAGATTTTCTCGCACGGTGGATACCCCGGTTCTTGCACGCTCGGCTCAGGCGGAACGTGACAATGAGTCATGCATGCTTTTTCGTGCGTGCAGCCGGCGTTCATCGATTTATAAGACGTTATCACGTGAAAAAGCGTGTGAAACGGAGTCTTATCAGGTGTCTGGAGGTTTCGGTAACGCGCGGAGTTGATGTGTTGTAACCACGAATGTCTGAATGGCGTCCGGAAGACGTTTGGCGCGGGGATCAGCAGCAGCGGGGCCGGTTGCGCAGGCGCGGTTACACTGGCATGCTGGGTGTCCGAGGTAAGTGTGGCCCCAAGGGAGGTGAGACCCTGGGGCTTACATAAACACCGACCCCAGGTGAAGAGGGTGGGAGTTGGGGTGTGTGTCGCCTCCCCTAACTAATAACAAGGAGGCGAGAGCCCCGCCACTTTAAGATATTCATTGTGGTGGCACCAGGGGGTGAGATTCATTCCTGGAGGACTGCCCTGCTGGGTGGGTAGGGGAGGGGGGCAGAATCAACAGCCCGCCACTCGGGGCCGCCGCGCGGGAGAGCCAACAACAAGGCTGTTCGTGTTGCTTCCCCCCCCCCCCCTTGGGGGGCGCTGTGCAAGCAAACACGACCCCTCTGGTCGCTCCCAGAAGCTCGGCGGAGCTGCGTGTCCTACGAGACCAGACACTCCTCTGTTTACCACGTTTTAAAAAAAAATTTATTCGTAAACGTAACAAATAATATCCTTGTAAAATTATACAGGTATTTCGTAAATTTCTACGTTCACATGAAAACAGCTGCATCACTAAAAAAAAAAAAAATTGTGTTACTGGGTTCGGATTCTTACCCGGACATTTTTAACCTTTATGTTGTCCGAAAACCTCCAAGAGTTAAAGTTATTTGTAAACCGTTCCCTGAATAGCTTTATGGTATTAACTTCGCACATTATTAAGAATAATAGAAATAAATATAGACCAACTCGAATATATTTTTCCCGTGGTTTAAAAAGGTCATGCTTTTATGAAAATTTAACTAAAATAAAATATATGCGCCAGTTTTCGTAAGAAATACTCAGTATTATTTCCCAAAAGACTTCAATATATGCTAAAATAAAAATCGTCACTTGTTGTACAAAGTTGCAATATCTTCCTCGTAGCATAACAAACTATCTTTTAAAGTACAAAAAATATTTTTTAAGCACCGCCTGGATTACTGCGCTAGCATCAGGGCCGTTCAGAAAAACTAAGGGGGCAAATAATTTGGGCGGACTCCTTCCCCATTTCTTCATCTAACTTACAACTTTTCAAACTTCCCAATAAAAAAATAATAATTATATCTGTAAACGATACCGTGGCCATAAATGTGAAAGTCATTTCTGCGTATCGTTTTATTTGTAAAATTTCCTATGAATTCTGTTATCAATGGTCGTACGCTTGTAATTGGTCATTTACGCCATTTTCGCCAGAAAATATTATTTAAGTCCTTCGTAGTTTCTGCATAGCTACCAACTATAGGCCTATCTATTTGCAGTTCACTCGGTAGTTCGATGTGTGAACTTATAGTAACTAAGTAATAACTTGTAAAAAAAATGTCCTTGTAAGATATTCACACAGAAAAATTAATAAATATCGCATTAATAATTGAATTTTTAAATAATGCTCAATTTTTATCAATGTATTACACTTTATGAAAATGTTAATATTTTCTTCAAACAAAATTAAGTATTATGTGTGGTTGGTAACCGCCGAAATATTTTAGATAAGTATGGGGGTGAATGTGGACAATGGAAGAGTATTTACTAAAGATCAATTCGCTTCTACACAGCTACATTTATTCATAATGGTTGCTTTGTACCTTCTTATAACGAGGCACTTATACCTAATTAAAACCTTGACTATTGTATCCAACTGAAAAATACAGGGGTAAAAGAAAACCTGAACTCCGTAGCTGTCAGTATTATATATAGTAATAGGCCTACAATAAGAACTCAAATGTATTCTTCCCTTTTTAGCAAAACCCAATCAGTTAATCCATATAAGTTTTATGTCATTATGTAGATTATTTCTTATTATTTAGTTTAAAATAGTTTTAATCAAAATAAATTATTATGGAATTTGTATAGGTATTATTATTTTGTATAAGTCTGTTTGACTGTTTGTTTGTTCGAGTATCGTGCAAAATCTGCTGACCAGATTTTGATAAATCTTTTTTGTTTAAAAGCTTATGATTAAACTTAAAAAACGGGTCTTATATATTTTATTACTATTCAATGACGGGAGTCGGAGATATATAACAAAAAAAAAAAACACAGCAGTGTATCTGTCTGTTTGTCTGTTTATTTGTTCGAGCATCACACAAAAACTACTGAACCGATTTTGATGAATTTTTTTGTATTTAAAACATTATGATTAAAATTACAAACTGGTGCATATTTTATATTGCTACAATAAAGGGAGCCGGAGATATAACAACTGAACCACGTTTTTTCCGCAACCAAGTGCAACTAATGTAAGGCGAGCTCCCATTTCTACCAACATCCACTTCTACCAATACTACTATGTACCACATACATAATATGATTGATTTATTCCATCACAATCAATAACTATTTTACGACTGATATAACCTTTTTATTACATAATGTGATAATTAAAGAAAAAAATGACCGTGCGAATATTCTCACGGGGAAACACAGTAGTAATGTATTTCCTACTAATATTAGGTACCGAACCAATGATGAAAAAGAAAATTACATTTTAAATAATCTTATCAAATTAGTGTATTGTCACCGGTCCTCGATAAATCTATAAGTTTGAATGAAATCTGGCCGTTTAAAGTGGGTCAAAATCGCACCCAAAGGAGTCGGTTACAAACATACAAACAAACATACAGGTGAAGCTAATATAAAGCGTGTAAAAATTATATAGTGTTCCCGAAAACCACATAAAAATATAATATATAAATAAATTCATTAACCAAGAACATTACTAAGTGCTATAAGGTATATGTTTCAGATCGAGCTGGAAGCTGTTTGCCGCCGATGTCCCAGAGGTTCCCCAGAGCAGGCTTCCTGTCTTATGAGTCCTTGAAGTCTCCAGTTGGACAGACGGAGCGACGCGTACACACGTTCCTCCGGACTTCTGGCGTGCAGTGGGCTTGCGGCGTAGTCCACGGAGAACGGACAGAGGTCGACGGCCATTGTTCATCTCAGACAGACAATGGCGCACCGCGCACTACGTCCGATCAGATCACGAGCAGGCCTAATTAAAGGCGGCTACAGCAACAGGATCGACAGCCGCTACACATAAATTTTCTAAATTTTCAACATTGAAGATTGTCACAACTTTTTAAACTCTTGATTTCGTATTATGTAGGGGCAGGTATTTTTCGCAAAACAAAACCTTAAGGGGCCCGCCTCGTCAGGGGTGTACGTGTGTTAGTGAGGCGGGATGATAAGCGCGATGCTCGCTGGTGCTTCTAGCGCGGTGTCTCCTCTGGACTGGCGCGCAGTCTTCTCGTCGTCACAGGATAACGGTGAAATTTGAGCGGCGACCGTAACATTATACGGCGGAAAAATGAAGATAAAAGTATAATGCAAGTCCCTTAAGTGCTTTCAAGAATCTTTACTGGTTGTTTTACGCCTAAAAATTACTCTGAAAACATCCGTTTTAGCCATTTTAACTCTTCTAGAAATACATTTTAAAAATTTAATTCGAAATCAAAAGTACTTTTCGGGCCTTAGCGAACTCTTAAATGTTTTTCGTAAACAGACCCCACTCGAATATCTTGAGTAGTTTTGAAATCGCGTTGTTTTTCCTGAAGCTCTGCGCACCGTGTGTGTGCCCGGGTAGGCGGAGCCATTAACGTCTTTTAGACTGCAATACCGGTATCCCTGCGACATCAGTTCCTTCCTTGCAATTGGCTGACGTCTGCAAGAGAAGATAAAGCCTTGTTTGACAGAGCCACTCAGGATGCGTTTGCCTCCGCACTGAATTACTGTGATTGGTGTTCTAACAATAGACCTGCACCTGAAAGAAACTTAAACTTTCACGAATCACAAATGCTACAGTGCTTTGACTCTCAGCTGATGGCCTTGAAATCTTTTCGCGAAAAAGACCTGCCCCTACGACCTGTGCCAGTCTTCAGCCACGAATGGTCTATGTGCAATATCTTCGTGGTGCCAGGCTTCGTCGTCGCCGTCGGACTCGCAGGAGTAGAGTAGCTCGTTGTACGAGTACAAGCAGTAGAGGTGGGTGGAACTAAAGACTGTATTAGGCCTACACGATCAAAGGTGCTCTGGAAGAACTCCATGCCGCTTGTACGGAATCTGTGGAGGTGTTGGCAGTCCGCTGGCAAGTTTGATGATCAAAGTTTTGGTGATTTATTTGCGATTATTTTAGCTGATGAGATGTTAGAGTAAGGAAGCTCATTTAATTAGAGTTATCAGTGTGTTTTTGAAGTGAAAACTTCTGTAGGAAGGAAGGTTTGGATAAGGAGTAAATTCATGTAAGTCATCGACATGGTCACGTGACGTGTTAATTTTTTTTATATTTCAAGGATAAAACTTAATTTATTCTATTTTTAAAGATACAAGTTTTTAATTTTATCTTTATTTTTCAAGGAAATTTTCAGTTATTGGATATTTCTTAGTAGGTAGTTATGTTTTTTCTTTTGTTTATTTATTTACAATGTTAATTTCTTCAAATTTCAGGTTATTTATTTATTACAGATAATATTGATTATTTGTAGATTTAAATATTTTTTTTAATTCTTTCAATGAAAAAACTTCATTTCTTCTAGTTTTAAAGTTATTATTTGTAGGGGCAAAACTAATGGGTTCGTGTCACCGACATACTAGCGATATAAAACCAAAATCATTTTCTTGCGTAGGCTACATATGACGTAGAAATGATTTCATATTACACGTTTAAAAACAAAATTTTAGGTTTTCACTTCTGTTGACAGTCCCCATGACTGGCAATTTTTTTTTTGACGCGACAACGTCTAATAAATCGATGAACGCCGGCTGCACGCACGTTAAAGTTACAAACATTGTCCCGTTACGCTGTGTCCCGTTAGGCTTATTGTACGCTTGTGCCGCATCTATCTCTCTTCCACTCGATTTGAACAACCATCGATTTGACTTTTTTGAGGCACATTAAACTTGAAACACTCCCATTCGTTTCCTACTTTTCCTATCATCGTCATATCCTTAACAGAATAATACAGATTGGAAGAAGTTAAATAGCAAACATGTATAAAAGTTATAGTTAAAATAATCTCTTCGTTAAAGTAATAAACATATTTGAATTAATGAGTGCAAATAAAAATAAATGTATCAATTAAATTGTAGATTTCATTTCACTCCTTCTTTGTATCCATACAAAATAGTGATAATTCAATAAAAATGATTCAATTTAATTCATAAAAGTATGCAATCATTTCATCAATGTTTTGTTATGACGTTGTCACGTTAAACTATCGTCCGTAAACCGATTTTACAGACAACCAATTTTTTTTTTTTTTTTAAATAACACGAAATCGTGATGCATCATAATTGCAACCTCTCTCAAACACCCTGCGTGTATGTGTTCTTGAAGTGTGAACTCGACAGTGCATTAAAGGCCGTAGGTACCGTCTGTGAGTGAAGTTTGTGGTGCGATAATCGCCCCTCGAGGCCGGACAGCAGCTAATGGCCTGCGGTGACTCGCCTCGCCTGCCGCGGGTAGCTTGTCCTTTGTTTGAGGCCGGCGCGGAGTTACGCCCTTCTGCAGGAGCCGCCCTTCACCTACACCCGTCCCCACTCTGGCGCCCAGGACTCGCTATGCAGCCGGTTAAAATGCGCTAGCTACAATTTTTCACGTGATAACGTCTTATAAATCGATGAACGCCGGCTGCACGCAAGAAAAAGCAAGACTCATTGTTAGGGACCGGAAAAATTTGCGGGTTCAATGACCTGCAGTATGAACTCCAAGGTTCTACGTACACTCGGTCTTATGTCACCCACTCATTGGCTGCTTTCTTGTGAGACGTCCCAACGTAGCAGCCTGTGATTCGATACAGCTTTTGGTTGGATGTTTCTAATTGGCTCAGAGTCATCCAGGTGAGTTGTGAGCCAATAGCAGAGGCAGCACTGAGGTATAACTAATTGTGTTTTAGCCTATCGCGAAATGAATCGGCGAATTTTTCCGGTCTCTACCAATAGGTAGCTTGTGATTCGATGATTCTTTGGTCGATAATCTCTCATTGTCCCAAAGAGCTCAAGTTAAACAGCAAGCCAATAGCAAAACCAGCAGAATTTTACACGTGTTTGGATTTCAGACTATCGCGAAATTAATCCGCGAATTTTTCCGGTCTCTACGGCCATCCACACTCTGGCAACAGCAAGAGACGCGCACGGTACCCGCTGTGCAGCCGGTTAAAATGCGCCAGTTACACAGTTTTTGACGGATGTAAAAATTATTTTTGACGCGATAACGTCTTATAATTCGATGAACGCCGGCTGCACGCACGAAAAAGCATGACTCATTGTCACGTACCACCTGAGCCGAGCGTGCAATAACCGGCCAACCAAGGTGTGAGAAAATCTTCTATAATATCAAACAGGTTAAGGCGGGCTTTTTAACTAATTGTTCGTGATTATATTGAAACAAATTATTTAAATTAAATTTGAAAAAAAAAACTTAAAATAATGTTTGAATATTAGGTAAAAAGTATGCAATTTTTCATCAATGTTTTCTTATGACGTTATCACGTAAAATTATCGTCCGTAAACCGACTTTACAGACAACTAACCCCCTTTTTTTGGCGGATGTTAATTTTTTTTCCCACGCAGTTTAATTAATTTATTTTATTTGCCTGCAGGGACCCGGGAGTTTTTTTGCATGGGTTTTAACCTTCACGCGTACCTAATCACATGGTAGGATGCTTGTCTGTTGTACACTGCCCTTATTTTGGCCTTAATTCATTCAATGAGCAGAAAACTTTAAAATATGCATATAAAACGGTTTTGACTTTAACGTTTATCAACCCTCCTCATCCAGGGTCTTTTTAATAATTACGAGGAGGGGGGAGGAGGTGTTTGCCCTCTTTCCCCCCTGGATCTACGCCCATTGTTGCCTGTATGAAATTTTGTACTTTTTTCACCTTTATTTAATTGAAATATTTAAGTTTTATCCAGGGTAATGTAAGGCTTTAAAAATCACCCAGGGAAAACGCAAGTCTGAGATTATAACCCATGCATGTGTAGGGGAAAGTGGGGAAATACCGCACACTTAAGGAATAAGTGCTATAAATTGAAATTTATTATTTATTTAAAAATATGCTGACTAATTATACGAACCTAGATCTATACCTTTTGCATCTCTATAATATAATCTGCAAAAAACTAATAAGTTTATTTACATTTTACAACAAAACAAAATGATGCAATTGTGCGGTATTTCCCACCCCATGGGGCAATGTCGCACACCATATTATTATGTACAAGCACCACATCATAAACTAACTACCGACTATGTAGCATAAATTACACACTCCATTTAAACTTGGTATTACATTTAGACCTTTGGGAACAATATAAAACTAAGACATGTATATCAGGCCAAAAAATTGCACATTAGAATTATTTCTACATAATAAGTAAGTATTAATTTTTTTATGTTTTACTCTCACAGTCCACCAAATGCTTTGCAAAAGTCACACACAACATTTTCTGCTGTGTCAGATGCGCTACAGCAGTCAGCGTGTACCCATCCCGAACAAAAAACACATCTGAACCACAACTCCTTATTTCTGCCAAACTCCCTACAAAACATGCACGTGTCACTTGAATCAGGTGTAGGCGTAGTTGCAATTTGGTTAAATAATTGGTCAAGATCGTAATATCATTGTCATCGCATAAATGTGCAAAAGAATCTGCATCACTTGCTTCATCGGAACTGGCAGTGTCAAAAGGTTTCTACTTTGGACCAAATTTGCTTATTTTCTTACTATTCTTTACTGTCTTCTCATGCTTCAATTTCTTATTGCTGGTGATCATACGCCTGTCAGGATTCGCTTCTCTTTTCTTAGCTTTTAGGTTTTTTTATGTTCTTTGCTTGTTTTTTCTTCATAGCTTCTTCAAGCACGACTTTAGTTGGAGTTGCAGTGAAAATTACCGAATGCTGCCTAGACCGATGCCTAGGTGTTGCCTCTGAAGGTCCAGCTGTAGGTCTAAGACAAGGAATAGGATTTACATCAGAAAACCTAATGGAAGTTGTAGCAGTAGATAAATCCTTTACAGTAGGCCTAATGACAGTTTGCTGGTAACATTCAGCGTTTTCACTCGATTCATTCACAACATTTTCTTCCTGAATGTTTTCATTTTCACTGACTGTAGGCCTAACCATATGATCATGACTATTCTCGACTTCACTTCTTTCTGCGACATCATCAGAAACAGTTACAAGGTCAGACGTACGCCTGGAACTTATCTGAGTGGTAGGGAATGTAAAATCATCCTTTGTGAATTTATCAAGATTCATGGGATAAATTCCTGCAGCAGAGAATCCAGAAACTCCTTTCTCAATAGTCGCAACCCTCATAAATGCTTTGTTGAACAACATTGCAACATCGACTGCATTTATCCTTTTAAATGCATTTACCTTAATAAAAAAGTCGCACTCTCTGTTGTAGGCATTTTTTTAAGGGACCAAAGAATGTTAAGTCCAGTGGTTGGAGACGATGCGAGGTGTGAGGAGGAATCGTTATAACAATACCATGATCTCGACAAAAATTGAATGCATTTAATGTCTTGTGAGAGTTATGGTTATCGGTGATCAACAGCACTGGGTCTTCTTTTGTTGGCTTAGCATGTGCTTAAAAATGCTCCAGCCATTTAATGAAAAGATCTTCGTTGATCCACCCATTCTTAGAGCAGTCATATATTGCCCCTTCAGGACCTCCCTTCTTCAAAGTTGGACTCATCCTCACTCTTGGTAAAACAAACATCGGTGGTATGTATGACCCACTTGCACTCATAGCCATGCAGACAGTTATGTTTTTGCCTCTGTCCAGGCTTGTTAGTGATACAAACTTGTTTTGCCTTTGGGCGCCAACATTTTTACTTGGAGTCTGAACAACAGATATTACTGTCTCATCCATATTGAATATTCTTGACCCCTGAAATTTGTGTTTCGTCATCACTGTTTCAAGGTTTGAAGAAAACTCTTTTACAGTAGCTTCACTGAACCCAATAACTCTATTCAAACTCGTTGCTTCTGGCTTGCGAAGGCTGACTTGTGTATTTCGCTTAAGAAACCCTCGAAGCCAGTCTTTTCCAGCTGTTCGAGAACTTGCATTAAAATCATTCCGGATAGAATTTTTCTCAGCGAATTCGAAATCAATTCGGCGCAAATCTACAGGCGTAATTCCATGAAACATTCTAGCCATCGTTATTATATGATTGGTTAGTTCCTTTTCTTGGGTTGCTGAGAAGACGGAGTTTCTACCTAAGCTAGCTTCATGTGAGTGTCCAGATTTGTACCGATCTTTTAGAGTGGATACAGGAATCCCAAAAGATCTTGCTGCTTCCCTAAGCCCTCGACCCATTGCCATGGCATTCAATGATTCCTTCATACTCTCTGCAGTCCATTTCGCTCTATTTGTGGTTCTCACTCTCTTCCTTGCCATCTGTGAAAACAGTTTTAAAAGAATACTTGTAGGAGTCATATCCACTATGTAACATTGTATCGTAACATACAACTGTATGAAAACAAATCCTTACAGTTGGCCTAAAAGAGCCGACCAAATTAGCTTATAAGACCATGCCAGGTAGTTTTATAAGGGTCTTGACAATATTTATACACCAAATTTATCAAAAAATTTGCTGCATAAACATGTGAAAAATAAGCAAAAATATTGTTCATGTATTGTATTTTATTATTCACCTTTATTGACAGGCAACACAAAGTTGCTTAAAAATAATGTTTTGCACCTACACATGATTTCTGTTAGTCTATTTTAAATAAATTACTGTTTAAAATTTTACCGGAATTCTTTATGATAAATTACGTTTTCTATCTGGAAAAATATATTTAAAAATTATATTTAGTCATAAAACCACAACAAAGGGGCAATACCGCACAGTGTACGCCATTACCCACCCTACTTGTGCGGTAATACCCCACGATGTGTTCCGCCATTTTAGCTCCTCTAAACAAGAAACAAAGTTCGTTATTCAAACGATATATTTAGCAGGTTACCGTAAAAAAAATGCCGAATCCAACCAGTTATATGAATTAAACTTAAATTGAATATAAATAGTACTTACCTCTTAAATAAGAAACAACAAAATAAGAAGGAAATGTTAAAAAAACTTTCGGAGCAGGTCGCGACATTCATACGGCTACTACCAAAATAGTCTCTTACTACTTAGTTCACCCACTCTCCCGCTAGAGCGTGCCACGTACAAGGCGGCGCTCAGCCTACAGTTAACACAAAAAAGGGGCTGTGCGGTATTGCCCACCTGTGCGGTATTTCACCACTTTCCCCTACAACCTTATTTTGTATCAAGATAAAGTTTTACTGTCAAAAGTGCAATAATTATTAGATAAAATAATTAAAATTCAACCCCCTGTTTAACGCCAATGGGCAGTCTTACAGGTAATCTCGTAGGGAATTGCATGTCACACGCTACATAATGCTTCAAAAAAAAATGACAATCGGACCACACAAAACGTCACGAAATAATTGTATTTCTTAAATTTGTGTCTGCGATGTCTGGGAATGCTCAACTCATTGAAGTTGATTGCAACGAAAGTTTAAAATAAAATAAATAAAAAAAAAAGACAGTAGTTCCAATCATGCCTGCACTCGTGCTAGGACGTATGACGTCCGCCATCTTGTCTTTCCTCTTCTCCTGCAGTTTGGTCCGTGCAGCGCCGACGAGAGGCGTAACTTTGGAATCCTCGCAGACTGGTGTTTCATCTGATCGTCCGTTATTGCCATTCTGATTGTATTAAGTCACTGCATGCCTCGACGTAGTTGTATATTCGCACATTCTTCGTCATATCTTCTCATGGTTGTCATATCGTAAACGTTTTAAATCTTTTCAAACGTGGTTAAATAGTTATCTATTTTCTTCATAGAATGAATTTTATTTGATACAAATTCGTTAACGCGTGTGTCAAATATCTGCTCTCAGAGTAGATGAGTCACCCAGTATAGAACGTTAGAGAAATTTGCCTATTAACTTATACTCGTAGTGATCTGTAAGTGTAAAGAAATTTTTTACAAAGATGCAATTCGAATATGCTGAGCACGGTTTATATTATATAACTTTTCAAAAGCCATAGTATTTTCGTTTCACTCAGTTTTTCAAACTGTATTTACGTCAAAAGCTTGGCAACCCACAAAATATGTTTAACTATGAAGAGCCTAAAAAATATTTGGTGTTGACAACAAAATAGTTTCGTTGTGTCCACGAAGATTTCATAGTCGCAACGTTCAAGAACAAATAAGCATAAATTAATCTTGCAAAGAACAAAACTTGGCTTTTAGGTACCGAAAATTGATAAGATTGGTATATCAAGGAAAAATTCTGTCGTATGATAAAAAATAATAAGATTCGAAAACAACGAAAACAGTTAAAGCAAAATTTGAATCACAGATATTTTTTTATTCTACAAAGAAAGAGATTTACCGTGGAATAATGTGGGTACCTACATAATGAAACTTTCTACCAGTGCCTATTGCGTAGACGATAAGTATGCCCAAAATAATAATATCTTTTCAAACCAAAGAACAACATGTCACATCAATCTAAACAACATGTGGTATTCCGTAAGGATGATACGCATCATGTTGTCCAAAACTTTTCAAACTCATTTACGTTGGGTAAACAGCCCGCGTGAGTTGTCGTTAGCGTATAGTGTGGTTCTCTTTTTAAAACGGCACGTCTCCGGAAAGGTTCTGTAACTTTTATTTCCCCCGGCGATGACTGACATTCACATACACACTTGAAGAGGGATTCCGAGCGGCCATTGTGAGCGAGCCGTCAAAGCGCTCGCGCCTCGACACTGAAATGGGAGGCTGTTAGGTCGCCCCCTCTCCATCCGCTTGCGGCGCGGGGGTGTTAGTTGTGAAAACAGCCGCCGGAGGGAACAATGGCGCTGCGAGCGGCCGGCCGGCGCTTTGTTCGCCGCGCGGCCGATAGGTGTCGGGCCGAGAGGCGCGGCGCTGCGGCGTCATTGTGCGCGCCGACAATCGCGCTGATTGATCAGCTGTGGACCACAGAGCAAACACGCTGATAGACAATCACCGTCCTCTGCGCTCTGGCCCGCCATTGGCTCACGGTTTGCCAGTGCAACGGTCGTATTTGTAATTTATCCAAGAGAGAGCAGCATACGAGGAAAAAAAAGGGGGGTTGTCTGTAAAGTCGGTTTACGGACGATAATTTTACGTGATAACGTCATAAGAAAACATTGATGAAAAATTGCATACTTTTTAATTGTCAGATATTATTTACAGTTTTTGCAAATTTGCAATTAGTTAAATAGCACGCCTTAACCTGATTGATATTATAGAAGATTTTCTCGCACGGTGGTTGGCCGGTTCTTGCACGGTCGGCTCAGGCGGAACGTGACAATGAGTCATGCATGCTTTTTCGTGCGTGCAGCCGGCGTTCATCGATTTATAAGATGTTATCACGTCAAAAATCGAAAAAAGCATTTTTATAGTACTTCCCGTTTTTTTCTAATCATTCTGCACCTACTGTCATTGCGATCATTTAAATAATTACATTTTTTAGTGTTTGGGGAGGTTAAGTTAGCTGCATTAATGTATATAGAGCCTACGGCCAAAATGGGTGAACGGTCAGCTACATTAATTACGTAGGGCCTATTGCGTAGGTATTCATTACGTATCAAGGGTCTCTCTTGCTGCAATGTCGCCTCTAAGCGCAAGACTGTGGACTGGCAGTCTTTTCGATGTGCATGGGACAACTATGAGATTTAAGTGGTATATAGCCTTATAATACGCCGCCGCCGATTCATCATATTGCCGTCCGGGGCAATAAGCGTGGGCGAGGCCAGAAACAGGAGTTTCTATAACTCGCTAAGTGCATAGTAATTCATGTGCACCCCACACTTTGAATCGACGGCGGGGGCGCGTGTCTTGTGGTATAGGCTTGCCACACGGGCCTGTGTGTGCGCTGGTAGGTTGTGTAATGCTAGAAAAGTTACGTGTACCTAGTTCGGCGGGGGAGTGCCTTATAATACGACGGAGAAATAAAGGTGTAAAGAGTCAGTCCCTTGAGTGATTTCAAGAACCTGAAACGGTGGTTTAATTTTAAAAAAAAACTATTCCAAAAACAAGTGTTCTAGCCATTTTCACTCTTCTCACAATACATTTATAAAATATAAATACGGAAACATAACTACTCATCCAACCTCAGAGTATCATTAAATGATTTTCGTAAACAGGCACCACTCGATAATATCTTGAGCAGTTTTTAAATAGCTTGTGTTTTGTTGGTTTTTTCTATTTTTATTTTCGGAAGCTCTGCGTACCGTTTTTGTGCCCGGGTAGGCGATACCCTTAAAAACGTTTGATTAATGAAGCTAACCTAACAAAAAATACTTTTTTTTTTTTAATATTCAACCACATCTAGATATCTAGCAGTGCATCTTCCGTGTAACATTTTATAGCTCGACCATTCGCAGTACTTGGCTTTCGACACTGTTTGCAAGTCAACATGCTGTGATTGGTGCTGTTATTAAGACAGTTGTCTGAAGTTACCCGTGTAAAAACAAAATCAGTAATTTCCTTCCTGCGTTGCAGACTGTAATAAATACCTACCAGATTTTTACATTAAGTTAAATGACTCAAAATTAAAATTAAATATAAAAAGAACATTCCACTTAAAATCAGACTATTACGCCGGTACTGTAAACTAAACTACTATAAATGCAAATTATGGCCAAAATAATTTATAAATCCCAAAGGGGAGGATCTAAACCACTTGGGCGAATTACCTAAGAACTGTGAGTACAGTTTAGTGTGGAAGTAATTTCCTTCGTACTGTTTCGATTCCAACGGATTATTCTGATACTTATTTTGTTTTTGACGAGTTGTGTTCAAATTAGTACAAAGTCTCAGCAACCACTTACGTTATTTTTTTACGTCATCCCTCAGACTTAGGTATATAGGTACCTATGTAAGAACAGCAATATCGACATGTGCATGAGCACAATGATTTACCGAGAAGTAAACCTGCCTGATGATATTCCTCATGGGTAGAATTCGCTTTATTACTAAGGGGAAAGTTTTTATCGCAAAATAATCTGATCGCTCATGGGGCGACGGAGGACTACCATACTGGAAAACTACCATAATGGTAGTATTCTGCCTGGCCTCTTCGAATAAGGAGGAAAAGTACCATAAAGGAAAACTGCCATAATTTTAAAGGACGAGGCGGAATTCTGCCATATTTTCTTATACACTCCATGGAATGAGTACAGCTGCTTTTCTCTCGAAGTAGTGCGAAGAATACATCGCTAGGTAGCGCTGTTAACCCCCTAGTTGTTTCTTAGGTTAAATTAAAAGGTTACAGATAGCGCTTCTGACGGTGACTTTATGTAGTTCCAGTCATAAATTAACTCAACAGATCGCGTACTAATAGAAACAAATGTTTCCAAAAATGGGTTATAGGAATCAGCTGTACCAATACTTTGTTTTAAATGTTTTGATGTTCCCTGGATTTCGCTTGTTTTCTGTAAGTTTGCACATTTATTTTTCTTGTCTGTTATTGAAATTTCTTATGACATATATTATAATCAGCAATGGTGTATGTCCTAAATTATATATATAATCAATCTCCCCAATTGCAAGAACCATTAAAAAAAAAGAAAAATTAAAGTATTTATTTAGAATTTGAAACCCTTACGTTTGCAAAAAAATGTATTTAAAATAAAATTATATATTATTTCGTAATAATATCAAATTATCAAGTGTAGTATGGAGAATTAAATTTCATAACGAACTTATTATATCTACCTAAGTTGTTGAACTGAAGGAAAGTTTCGAACATAATAATTTAAAACAAAAATTATAAGAAAAGTGAAATCTCTTGTTGTAGGATATTGTTTTGTACAAAATATTTTTTTGGACAAAAATAAACATACACAACCATTAAATGAATTTTTGATACTGTAACAGTTAAAACATAATACATGTTTTATACTATTACACGTAGAAATATTACACATCCAAAATAAAAACACCGAATTCCAATTTTTGTTACAATTAAAATTACAAATAATTAAATGGCGATGTCACTGCGATGTGCACAAATATTAAATAAAAACTTTCTGTAGTTGTGTACTCAAAGCCATTATGTTTAATAATTTCGATGATTTAATTAAGTTTCTGAGGGTTTCATTGTATGAAATAAAACATTTATGCTCCTGCTTAACCCTGATGTAAGCTATTACCAAGAATTCTGTACTCAGGAGTACTGTAAATTCCAATAAAATATAGTTGTATTCTAATAATGTAAATATTTCTCAATAAGTAAGCAAATCTCACAAAACTAGTGTCATCAAAATTCTGTCTTCAGAAACTGATCGATTTAAAGTCAGTACTATTATTACCTTAAATTCCGGCGATGTCAGTATGAAATGTATCTTTTAACTTGACATCTCCAACACTATCATTTAAGTACTTAATTTAATATTTTTAAAATGCTTATTTGCAAACAGTTGTTTGAATAACTTTCCAGTATTAGCTGCGCGTATTAAGCACGGTAAAACAAAACAACAACAAAAAATCCAAAAGTGAAATAACAAGGTTATCTTTTCTGTGGCTTTAAAACCAAATAAATAAAATGTTTATACAATAACTCCATGCTTGTGAGCATACGAATATTTTAACTAAACACACTCTTTTAATATCTAACATTGATTTCAGAAAACTTTACCATCGACAGTGCAAGCTCTTTCATATGTTTTTACTAGTCTATATTTCTATACTATATAATTATTTTAAGTTTGTTTGCAGGAAATTAACTAAAAAATTGCCAGACTAGTTATACAAATTGTATTTCACTGTTATGAAATTACATAATTCATGCAACGAACAACATAAGATAACATAAATTTGTTCGTTACCGAGGTTATATGTTACTGCACGTGTTAATGACACACGAAACTACAGTAAACTCGTGGAATAACATCATGTCAGTGTTAAGAAGACTGCCGATTGTCGCTCTACCGCTCTGGTTCTGGGGTAGAGCGCCTGCCTTGTGACTTGTAGGACCCGGGTTCGCGCCCCGGTTCCTCCAAGGCGGATTGCCCAGATGAAATGGTGGCATTTTCTCTGGTAGGAATACAATCCCTTGCAACAAGTCAGGCTACCAAAGAAACGGTGGGTGGAACAGAAAAAAACCTTCCAGGTGGCTTCCAAATGGGGAGCCCGTTTCTTTTCTTGGGCTCCCCATGCGGTGGCCATTCCGGGGGTTTCTCCGGGGGAACGGAGTTTTGCAAAAATATATATATTTTTTAGTTTTGTTGCGTTTTAGTTTTTAGTAACTGTGGCATTATCATTACAAAATGTTATAAATATAGCTCAAACAAAATTTTAAAACATTAAAATAAATTTGCTTTTGTACATAAAATATTTGAATTAATCAGTCAGTGAGTTGTTGTATACCGATGTTGTGTGTTCAACCATTTATTGCTATATATTTTCTTGAAGTATTATTGACAGTAAAATTTTAGTCACAAACTATTAACCAATACCTCTTTTATGTAGTATTTTAGACGTTTTTGACGAAAAAAATATTTATAGGCACATGAATTTTATTCCTAAAAATATTATTTCTGAAAAACCACAAAGTTTTCAATCAGGAAGATCGTCTTTAACACACACATTATTAAGTGTATGTATATATATGTTTTAATTATCTTACAAATTGACGCTTTTCAATCAAATTCTTTTTAAATATGCTACATTCCTATATAAATTTAATTTGCATGTTCTATTTACTAGACGTTAGATTAGTGATACACAGTTTATCATATACGTTTTATTATAATTTTTGATGCTCAGACATAATATCTCGGTTTGATTAAGAATTTCAACTTGCAATTATAGAATTAGTGACACTTTTAAAACCATTAGTAACTATAAAATTGGTAAAAAAAATTATAGCTCTTTTTGAAATATCTAGAAACATTCATTTGTAAAAATCTTAAGCAAAAAGTTATTTAAAACTTTTATAATATACATATTTATTTTGTATACTCCATTTTAGTTTCTGTTTAAGATTTTTTTTGCAAACCAAAGTAACCAATTATAACCAATTAGTTAATATGAACTTTATTTATCTGTGTGCTGTGTTGTTTCGTGTTTTGTCGTAAAGTTATTGGTTTTTTTTTTCAGTGTAAATCATGTGTTTTTGGTTGTTATTCTATGTGCTTATATGGTACCTATTTTTTTTATGTATGTGTCATAATTCGTTTATAGGTAAGTGTTGTAAGGCACGAAAAACAGAATTTCAATTTGATCTGACAGTTTTAAAAAAGCAGAATAATATGCTACACATTTCTTTTTCCTATTAGAAAAAAATACTTAAATTTCAGCAGAGTTTATTTTTGAAAGACTGCAAGACTGTGCAAAGCCCACCAACATTCCATGTACGAGCCTATGTCTCCCCTAGAGCGCCTGTGCTGCTTGCCCTGTGCCAACAAACTACATTACCAAAAATATTTCCCTCGCATTTCAGCATCTTAAAAACACATTTTGTAGACTTTAAATAATTTAATATGGACATTAAAAATCTTAATATCTGAGTTTTTTGTGTTCTGTCACCCTAAAAATGAAAACATTACACAAGAAAACCCTTAAATATTTACGTTGGATTCGTACTCATTAAATAATGATCAACAATTACTTCAAGTATTCCAGTGTGCAAAAATTTAAATTCTATGAAGGTAGTTATATTACGATTTTACTAGTAAGGCCGTTTTCCTTATTCCGTAGAATGTATAAGAAATTTTGGCAGAATTCTCCTTCGTGTATGGAAAACTACCATAGACTATGTTTTTTTTTATCTTCGTAATAAGAATACAGTGCTGCTCCCTATAAACCATTTTTGGACACATTTCATTCTTCTCGTCTGCGATCTGGACGTTATTTGTAATTGCAACTATCACCGTCAGAAGCGCTATCTGAAAGCTTTAAAGTTAACCTGAGAAACAGCTAGAGGGTTAACAGCGCTACCTACCAAGTATTATGTACACTACTTCGAGGACAATGCTGCTGTACTCATTCCATGGAGGATGTAAGAAAATATGGCAAAATTCCGTATCGTCCTTTGGACGAAGAGGCCAGGCGGAATACTGTCATAATGGTAGTCTTCCACTATGGTAGTCTTCCGCGTCCCCCAGGTGTATCATATTCAACACCTAAGCCCTATTTTTGTGTCTTGGAATACCGGCCTCGGTTACAGGTGCTTGTATGCTATAGTGATCCTTGTCACGGGTTAATAAGATGCTGAACACGCCCTGAAGGACTAGAAGCCAACGACAAACATTAAAAAAGATCTGACAGAATCGATTCCATCCCGGGAGGGGAGTAATATTGTTTCTGCAGCCAATGAGTGACGTCGACTTCATTTTGCACACGTGTGCCGTGCTTGTCCAGCCTAGCTGCAGAAAACAAACATTTTAACAAAAAAAAAACCGACTTCAAAATAAACAATTCCAACACAAAATAATATGCACTAAAAAGTAAAAAAATAATTGTGTATTCTTCTACAACTTTAATAATCAAATTACTTTTTCTACTCATCAATATGTATGTACGATCTATGTGTTTACCACGCAAGAAGGTAGGTAGGTACCAACCCACTTCAAATATAACTCAACTCATACCTATGAATAACAAACAATGATCAAAATGTTTTATAGAGTTCTCCTAAGTAAAATGAAATGAAAAATATTAGACTACTTAAAAGTCAATCAAATTATTACGATAATATAATGTAGTTACAATTATTGTTATTTTTGGAGTCGGTGTCAGCCAAGGAAACACTATTCTTCGATTTATAAGACGTTATCACATCAAAAAATATTTCTTAAAATATTATCTTATTGTTATTGTTAGGTATATTGTAGTGTTTCCTTGGCTGACACCGACTCCAAAAATAACAATAATTGTAACTACATTATATTATCGTAATAATTTGATTGACTTTTAAGTAGTCTAATATTTTTCATTTCATTTTACTTAGGAGAACTCTATAAAACATTTTGATCATTGTTTGTTATTCATAGGTATGTGTTGAGTTATATTTGAAGTGGGTTGGTACCTACCTACTTTCTTGCGTGGTAAATACATAGATCGTACATACATATTGATGAGTAGAAAAAGTAATTTGATTATTAAGTTGTAGAAGAATACACAATTATTTTTTTACTTTTTAGTGCATATTATTTTGTGTTGGAATTGTTTATTTTGAAGTCGGTTTTTTTTTGTTAAAATGTTTGTATATTTTTTTCATTTTTAGGGACTCTGAAGTACACGAACTAATTTGTCTGAATATGGGTAGACCTACTAAACGTGCTGATCAAATGAGAAAGCGCCGTTTAAAGGAAACAAACGAAGTCAGGGAGAAACGCCTATCTAAACAAAGGAAATCTACATCGAGGACAATCTCAAAAGAGACATGTGAAGAACGCAAAAATAGACTTTCGAAAATGCGGCTTTACACAGAAAAAGTTTTGAACAGGGAAAATATAGAAAAACGTAGTCATCGTCTCGGCTTGATCAACGATCGTCTATCTAATGAGACGGAGGGGCAACGAGCAAAACGTATCAGCTTGATCCACGATTGCCTATCCCAAGAGACGGAGGAACAACGTACCCACCGTCTCGGCTTGATTAAAAACTTTGCAAAAGGTCAAATATATGTTGCACTAAGTCGTGTCAAAAGCTTGGAAGGCATAGCTTTATCAGATTTGGACGCCAACAAATTATTAAATAGACCACACGACGATAGATCGTTAACGGAAATAACAAGACTACGAAATCTGTTTTCCCACAATGAAGGTCACACATAATACACCTCGAGTAATGCAATGCAGCAACGAACGTAAACGCATTGGAATTTGATTATAGTAAGAAAATCTGCCACAGATCACACCCTTGCTGTAAGCCGTTAAGGAGTTCCATTGATCATCATATTCGACTACGACAATTGCTTGACCATAACGTAATTAAAATGTTCTGAGGTACCAAACCTAAAATTAATAAAGTACTTTTTTTTTTACTTTTTATTGCATTTTCATTTAAGTATATTATTTTGAAGTCAGTTTTTAGATTTTGTTAAAATATTATTTATTTTATACTTTTTAATTTAAGTTCGTAAATATAAATACAGGTATGAAGTGTTTTTTTTTTAATAATAATATATGTTAATGTGCTTCTTCATTATACAGATCATTATAGATTCATGTACCAGTATCGGCCCGTGTTAGTCGTGTCTTATCTGTGTCTTGAAGAACTACCTCTTGAAGTCACGTTTAACCAAATTAAATGAAATTAAAATAACAAACTTAAAAAAAATGTTGCTATTGCTAATTAGCGCCATGGCAGGCTCCTAAGAATTGAAGAGTTCCGTTACTTTGTCATGGATGCCATGATCAGAACCTAACCAAACTCTCATTAAAATACCCTTGAAGTAGCCTACGTCTTTTCCAATAAAAAAAAAAATATCGAAATCGGTTGGCGTGATATTGAGTTATTCGTCCTTTTGTCGCGCACACATTTAATGAAAATTTAAGACTTATATGGTTTTCTCATGGATGCCATTGTCAGAACTGGACCAAATTTAAATGGGACCACACGGAAAGCACCAGATTTCAAATGAAAAAAGAATCATCAAAATCGGTTCACCCAGTCGAACGTACTGAGGTAACAAACATAAAAAAAAAAAAAACATACAGTCGAATTGATAACCTCCTCGTTTGTTTGAAGTCGGTTAAAAATAACGGTAATTCGCAGGTCTCCATCGTCACTGTGAGGGATGGCGCATGAGGGCATGCGCGCACTTACGCCCGCCTGTCCGTCACTGGCGCGGAAAAGTAAACCTGGGACGGATTACGGACCCGCAGGACATTCACTCTTCACTGTCCGTCTGCCGCTTCCACGGTACACGGAAAATTAATTTTAATTAAGGAAAAAATATTTAGATACGAAAAAAAACATGGTCAAGACTTACAAACTTAATAAAAATAAACCAAAAAGTAATGATAAAAGCATTATAAATACTTGTACTTGAAATATTTTTTTTTACGTAGTACTTGAAAGATAAAGAAGCATGGCAACCACCGGCGGCTAAATACTCGGCTTCCATTAGTCGGACTGAGTAACGTAAACGTAAGAGCTGGACATTGACGAACTAACCCGCACGGCTCCTTACCCGCATGTGTGCCATTTACGTGATACGTCTCCATTTCCACGTCGTCGCAGAACGGGCCTTGTGGAAACCCTGACACCCTCTCTTGGCTGAGAATCACCGTTATCATCATATTTACCACAAAATGTTCCCGAAAAATTGACATTCAGGTGTTCATTCCTGGCTCTTTCATCCAAATATAATGTTAAAACTACGCTTGGTTCGAGTTCATTGCCTGGCTGGATTTGCCAAGTAAGTTTCATAATCAAAATTTTAGCTCATTGCTTTACATTAAAATGTAGTTAAACATGTGTTTCCCGTGTGTTTAGCCTGACCACGCCGGGTGCGTCAGCTAGTACACACCACAGAGATGTGGCTGGCACAAACAAAGAGCACCGAGAATATACCTATACGTGCACTGAAACACTCGATTGGGTTTCCATCAAAAAGCACCAAAAGAACCCATTTATAACGAAATAAATGTACTTTAATAGAAACGATTTTCAATGATTAAATGCATGAATTGTAACGAAATAAATCAAAGGAAAGGACTGAAATGTGTGGAAATGTTATCTACCTGAAATTAATGTGAAATAACCAAAATAATCTTAAACGATACCAATGAAAATGAAATAAATCCACATATACCGAAATGAGTCGAAAACCTAATAAGTACATCAAACAAAATCACTCGATACAATAGAAAAAAAAATAACGGAACGGTTATAACATGTTAGCACATTGTTCCCGCTTCGCTACGAGATATTAATCGGTTTTAATAAAATCGATTTTCGGCCGCCTGAACTGGCCAAACACCTCAACTGAGGCGGGCGTGGAAGTGTTATGTCCTTCTCACTCTGCAGTCTACGCTTACCTATAACTGGTCGGGCGCTTGGACTAGAATTATCAGTCCGAAATATTTTAACTGCTTTCGAGAAGCTGACAAGACAGGGAAAGGGACACACAAACAGCCACCACGGCAAAGATTGAGTCCTCCACTTCTCGTGAATGAAAGAAGAAGCTTTTCGAGTTCAAAAGTGTTCTCCGGGGGAGAAAAACTCTTGAACGTGGGTTCGAGGTGACTTAGCGATGGGTGGAGGGGGGGATTACAGGTGGAATTTGAGGTAGGTCCTGTCCACAAGTGTCACGTGGCGAGCCCCAGAAAAAAGGTTTGTTGTTCGGCTTCCGGACGCCTGGTTCGGGGTAAACAATTCTCTGCAAATCCCTGCGGAGGTAAACACGTCCACCCTTTGTCACGCGACCTTGTCTCCAGGCCCATCTCAGAGGTCTGCGCGGGCGGCCCTGCTTAATCGAGCAGCTCAAGTGCTGCTCTCACACGGCGAGTTTCACTTAAGGATGACGTCATCCTATTACATTCTACAAGCATTCTGTGTGTCGTTAGTCGCCTGTGTTAACACCCTGGCGCTGACGTTCTGATCCGGAGATTGTTCCCTCACCGCAACCCCCTGCCCGTGCTGTCGAAAAGGCGATAGCGTGTGTGGGTTTACGAAGCATTTACCTCAAATAAACCAAGAGTTCTTCGTAACAACCTACAAATAATTTGAATCTGAAACTGCATTTCGACTTCCGATTTATATGTTTCGTAAAGGTGAACAAACACGTTTAGACTTTACCAGTTTTTGAATGTTTTGTTAATACAAAGAGAATATTCTTTTGGATTCATGTTCAAAGTAAGTTATCTCGGCGTCGTAAATCTACGAAGATAACCGTAAAAAATACAAAAATCCCTGGATAATTTGTAACCAGCTTTCTTCTTAAATTTAAGGTGAAGATGTTAATTGGCAGTAGCTACTAACACGTGGCGACGACGCCACATGTGTTAATACTGCCAAAATACATAAATTTTTTAGCCTCAGAAAATCTCTGAAAGTGTGTTCTCTAATTCCCTTAAAGAATGCCAATTGCCAATATTAAACCAAGGTGACGTATTTCTGGTGCTATCTCTCCCCCTTAATTTGTCCGCTCTGTCCGAGGTGACCCCCAGGCCAGACAGAATCAACAGCCACCTTAAGGGTGTAATGTGGCGTTTCAGGTCATTATTTCATAATAACCACCAGCATTTATTTTAAACCCCCCCAAAAAAATTGTTCTGTTATTTAATTCCATTTGGTTCTCCCTATTTATACAGCAAAAAAATGTTAAAAATTCCACTTCGCCAGCTAATTATGTGAAATATTACGCACTATATATCTGTTCTTGTTTTGTTGCGTAAAATGGGTTAAGTCCAAAATAATTGTTTTGAGAATATCGCGATTGAAAATTATCAGGTTTCTTGAAGTCAGTTTCTCACTAGGGTAGGGCGGGGCTAGTTAAACACTTTTTCACTTGAGCGGTTATAGCTCCTCAACGGTAAGTATTAATGGCTTGTTTTGCATACTGAAGGATTACGAATTTATCCGTTTGCAAAAGTGTCCATAGTAATTTATTTCTTACAAGTCGAATTTAAGAGCTACAGCTGTTTAAATGCTGAAAGTCAAGTATGCTCAACGTACCCCATAGGTGAGGTAAGTTGAGCAAGGGTATGGGGCAAATTGAGCACTTAGAATGTCTAGCCAAATGATGGGTTGAATGTTAACTAGACATGAAATAAAATTTCTTTTTGATAATCAACTTTTTATTTAGTTTTTTAGTGACAAAACAACTAAATTAAAAGCAATTTTTTTAATAATAAACTGAAAATAGAATCAACAAAACATCAACGTATCTTACGCTTAACTTTGGAATTAGTTTCAGTCTTTCTAATCAAACTCTGACTTGAATATTTATATAATCATCAATAAAGCTTATCTTAATAAGAACATATTAATATATAAAAGAAAATATTAATGACGAACGTATTTTGGGGAATATCCAAAGAAGATTGAAGCCATTTGTAACAAGTATTTCTTTAAAGAGTCCTCTTGCGTGGGATAAAATACTTGCCTCGGTGTTGCATAACCCATGGATGAATCACCCCGTCGTTTAATTTCTTCAAAAATCTGGTCAAAGTCATCCGTTTGATACCGAATTCTTTTGCGGTGGCATTCACGCTTTTTCCCTCATCGTTGACCGCCTTTGCAACATCATTTAAGTTTTGAGCAGAGTAAGAACATCTCGTAGTCTTTCTTTTATAAGTCCGCATCCTAAAAAAAAAAAAAAATCAAAAGCATATATTACTTTAGTTCTAAGTCGTGGGGTTAGTTGAGCAACTATAGCTCAACTAACACCAATCCGAAATGTTAAAACAAAAGTGAGGTTATGAAAACCCGATTCGAATTATACCCAAAATATTTATACCTACATATAAAATGTACTATAAATTTATGGAAGTTTAACACTAACCTGATTAAAATCGGATAACATTTAACTATTACTGACGAAATATTCCGCTTTATAAATATTTTAGTTTTTGGTTACAAAATAAACAATGCGCGCGTGTACTTCACTAGATCGACTAGTCGCCACTGGCGGTCTCGTGATGAGTTAGTTCCCCTCCCGCGACCCCTTCTTCCGCTATTTGATGCCTTCACCTTCACGTGTGGTGAATAGTTTTCGAGATATTTCTGTTGCCCAACTTGCCCCAATGCTCAACTAGCCCCGCCCTACCCTAATTGTTTTAAAATAATGTCTCTAATCTCCCTTATCAATTTTAAAAGTAAATAATTCAATATCACAATGTACTTATATTTATGTTGACGTAACAACGTCTAATAAATCGATAAACACATGCTTCACGCACGAAAAAGTGTCCCGTTACGCTCATTGTACGCTTGCGCCGCATCTATCTCTCTTCCACTCGATTGGAACAACCATCGATTTGACATTTTCGAGGCACATTAAACTTGAAACACTCCCATTCGTTTCTTACTTTTCCTATCATCGACCTATCCTTAACAGAATAACACAGATTGGAAGAAGTTAAATAGCAAACATGTATAAAAGTTATAGTTAAATTAATCTGTTCGTTAAAGTAATAAACATATTTGAATTAATGAGAGCATATAAAAGTACATTTATCTATTAAATTGTAGATTTATTTTCACTCCTTTTTTGTAATCCATACAAAATAGTGATAATTCAATAAAAATGATTCAATTTTATTCATAAAAGTATGCAATCATTTCATCAACGTTGTGTTATGACGTTGTCCCTTTAAACTATCGTCCGTAACCGACTTTACAGACAACCAATTTTTTTAAAACCATTTTTGACTTACGCAACAAGCACAGATGTAAGTTGGGCCACTCAAGAAGTGTACAGGTCCGGACGTGTTAAACGTGGCCCTGTAGCGGGACGTGTATATCCTCAACTCCTGCGGTTGCCCGAGGGGAAATGAACGGGGGGGGGGGGGGGGGGGGGGGGGTCGCACCTCGCTGTGTCGTGTTTCTCCCTTTCAGGGGGAGTCCCTTTGAGCCGTCAGCTGTCGGCGGGCAGGCGGGTCGCCCTTAAGTGACGGAGTCGTGTTCCGAGCAGCTCCTCTTACGTGATTGGCGCAAGAGCAGCCCCAATCTGCCGTCCCGTGCTTCCCGTTCTTACAACTGCGGCAATACCCTGAACCGCTTGCTTTCATTCTTAAATTACTCCCTGCTCCCTCGGAATTCAGGAATACTAACCTGAATCAGATTAACACACAGGCCTACATTAAAATTAAAATTTTTAACAGGAGTGCAAAAAAAATATTTTGAAACAGACTCAGATTCATCATAAGAATAGAAATCATCATTAAAAACATTTAAAATAAAATATTGAAACATAAATATGCAGATTTGATCTCCTTTTAAGACTAAACATGGCAATTGTCTAGCCACTGAAATTTAAATAATCAGCACATAACAGTAAAAGTCAAACTATTATGTAGACTTATCTCAGGTCTCATTTAGAGAATAACTAGAAAATACCCCAATGCTTCATCTTTCATAAAATAAATAATTTTCTGTATCATGAATATTTCACCCACTAATAGTAGTTAATAATTCACTCGTTACAAAAGTTTTTTTTTTGTTGGCCCTTCTGCAAAGAGAAATAAATTTCATAGAGATGTTTTATATCTTAGTGAACAAAAGATAATCCATAATATAAAAATGAATCGCAAAATTTGTTGGTAAGCGCATAACTCAACAACGCCTGGACCAATTTGGCCAATTTTTTTTAAATGTTCGTTGAAGTTCAAAGATGGTTTATACGGCGAGAAAAATTCGAATAATTGCCGGAAAAACCCTAAAACCAGCCCTTTTCTTTTTCCCATACAAACGTTTTCTAACTAAAACGAGCGCTCATTGTTGTTTAAACAATGTAGGTATGTTCCTAACGTCAAAGAGTCCATTTGCACTTTATTACCTCTGTACAACGTTCAATCATATCTATCAAAACAGTGTGCGTTGGAGCACAGATAAATAAAAAAAAAATAAACCGAAATCGAATAGTTCAATTTGGTCGGCTTCGCGATATTATTTCATTTGTTTTACTTTAAAATGCATCAGTTTTCAAGTCATTACATCAGTCAAACAAAACCAGCGTTACCAAAAGTATTTCGTAAGTTTAAGTTTTTATTATTTCTTTTCCCTATTTTAAATACGGCTTGAAGGATTTGACTCCAAGTCATATCAAATTAAAAAAAAGTTGAATCAACAACAAACTGTCAATGTCAGTGTTTTTTTTTCCTTGGATTTTAGGTTACCTACCCTAATGAGTTTGCTTTTGTCAACTTATACACGAAACAAATTCTTACCTATATAGTGATTTGTGCAGTGTTTATTTACCTATGATCGCTAATTATTGCATGTGACAAAATAATCTATACCTAATATAGATATGCCTCCTATTAGACGAATCAATTTAGGTAGAAGAACCCGAAATGCTACAAACCAAGCTAATTACCGATCTATTCATGCACTACAATGAAAATAAAAATTATAATGTTTTACATGATTAACAATAAAGAGATTACTTATTTTTTTATTTATATTTTTATTTATATGTTTTATTTAATTATATTATAGATTCACAACACCCTATCACCAGGGTGACAGTTCTGTTCAGGAGAATTTTTTGCCCCGACTATAAAATATGTAGGAAAAAAAATGTCACATTACAAATCATTTTGACAGGACTTTATTGCAATTTAATTAGGCAGTACGAAGTCTGCCGGGTCAGCTAGTATATAATAAGGATGGTATAACACAATGAAACAATAATTAAATAATAACTAGTAATATGCTAAGACAAGAATAATCTGTAATTGGCTCAGTCGTCACATGCAGTAAAGGTGCGCATCCTGGGAAATACTTTCAAGGTCATTAAAACTCCGCCTAGTATATAATGTCTTAACAGCACGAATAAAATAATTTACACTCGTTAGTTTATAATAAAATCAATTTTTTTGAAAACAAGTACTAAAATAAACTGGAAAAGAGTAATTCCAGGAAAAATGAAATTAAAGAATACAACCAAGCTAGAATATGAAAGCAGGTTTTAAGATTTTTGCTGAAATTGTAACAAATAATGTAAATAATTTTGCATCAGAATTAAAAGGAGAAAAATTACGACAAGGACTAGAGATCTTACATAAAATAATTAATTATAATTCTAAGAAATGTAGGCTACATTTTGCATTTCTCATAAAATAAATTATAACAACTTGTGATGTTCGAAATCCTGTCAGAGCTCTGTTTTTGTAATTTTTCTATATGCTACACGTTAAGCATCATAATAAAAATCTAAACTTTTTACATTTAGATTTTCTCACTTAATCTGGATGTGGCTGAAAAAAATACTATCTTCACAAGTAGACTGCATTAAATTGAAAATAAATGCATATTCACGGTATAATTAAGATTTTTGAAGTCTGATTTCTGTTTTAAACCCTCACCAGAAATACATGCAAAAGTTAGTTTTGTGACATATATAGGATATGATTTTTTTTATCTAATGGAAATATTTAACATACAGAATTGTATAAATGGCTCAACCAGAGTAACAGCAAATATTCTCTCAAAAATCGACTACATGCTGACAAATCTAGAGACGGATGATGCTAAAAATATAAACATAGGTTGCCTGATCACATTGCACAAACTATTTAACTACACTTTCAAATGGAAATTTCTAAATAATATATTAGTCATAAGACATTTAGTGATGAAAATAATTCTAAAATGAACAATCTCTTAATTAAGGAAAATTGCTGAGATATATATCTTACACATGACATAAATAAAAAAATTAATTCTTTCTTACAAATTTACTGCAAACATTTTGAAGCAGCTTCCCCTTTGTACCATAAAACACTAAAAAGCTCTAATATTTAAAAAAATTATAAAATTAGGATAGCGAAAGGTATTAAAATATCTTGTCTTAAGATTAAAGAACTACATAAAATTATATAAAAAGAGAACGTTATTAAATAAACTTATTGAAAGGAACTAAAGAAAACTTGAACAACTAAAAAATAAAAACTATTAAAAATAAAGGGAAAACTTTGTGAAACATTATCGAAAATGCAAACAAAATCTCTTTAGAGATAGAAGAAAAAACTGCAAAAGACTATCCAGCTGCTAACTTGATAAATAAGTATTTTATAAATATTTGTAAGAATAATGATACACCATTATGTATTAACTCAAATAAAATTTCATCTTTGCAAATATTCGAATTTCCTCACACCAGCAATTCACTATTTCTATCACCGGTTACAGAAATAGAAATTATAAAAGTAATAAAGATCATAAACACCAAACATACACAGGACATAAATGGCATATCAAGTTTCATAGTGAATAAATGTTATGTTCCTATAGCAAAACACTGATACTGTAATATCATCTGGAATATTATTACTTATTAACCTGCAATTGGGCTTTCACCCGGTGGCAAGAACTCCCACTCACTCCCCTCTCTCCCCCCCCCTCCATCAGCTTTCTCCTCAGCTCCCTCCCATCCCTGACCACCACCATTTCCTCCCCCAGCCCCTACAAAACTCAGAAAACTATAGGCCAATAAGTATACTCATCCCTAAAAATACTGGGAAAAAATAATTTCGAATAGAATCATGAAATTTTAAAACAAATAAAATTATTGTTCATAAACAATTTGGATTTTAAAAAAACCACAACTACTTACCACTTGCTCAAACACATATTAGGGTATCTGGATAAACATAATGAAGTATTTGGCATATTTTGTGATCTATCAAAAGCATTTGACTCAGTAAATTATGATATTTTAATAAGAAAAACTGAAAATTATTATATAAGAGGTAGTATTGCCATTAAATTACTTCCTTTATACTTAGAAAATCTAAAGCAAAGGGTTCATATAAAAGACGATACCTATTAGGAAGTAACATCATATTGGGATATAATTAAAACCGGAGTTCCTCAAGGAAGTATCCTTGGGCCGCTACTATTTCTAATCTATATACATGACCTTCACTTAAAAAAATTCAGCGTAGCTATTTTTCTTATTTCCATACCATTACGTGTACACACAACGGAAGAAAATAAAATATTTAAGCTTCATTTCCGAAACTATCATCATCTTGTAGACACTTATTTATAGATCGCCAAATTTTACCTTTTTACTGCCAATATTTTGTTAAACTATTGATTTTAATGAAATATAATATTCTCCACAAAACAAACAGGAACATAAAACCGTATAAAACAAGAACTACACTATATCTCAGAATACCCTCCCATTTCACCAGCCAATATGCTATAAACTGTAACTATGTGAGCATCTGCCTGTAAAACAGTGTACCACAAGTTAGAAATATAAACAACAAAAGAATCTTAGCAAAAGAGTTGCAAAAACTAGCCACAAAAATAGTTTTTCTATTCTTTCAAAGACAATGAAAATTTTATAAAGGTAATAAATATATATTAAAGATTGCGGGATGATTTAAACTAAAGTATAAATTTATGCTATACTATCGTGGGTAGGGCCTATATATAATATTGTGCACAATTTTATTTTTTGTTATTTTTAGTATTTCTTATAGATTCAACTAGTCAATGATATTGTTTACACTGCACATTTTTTTATTATTCTTATAGTTTCACGTAATAAATTTTATGATTTTATTGTAAGTGTAAGTATAATGTAATCTTGCATTTTGTGTTCCTTATTATACTTTTTAAGTATTATATAAATATATATGACATGTAGACTATTATCCCCCAGAAATGGGGTCGAATGACATGCAAAATAAAATAAAATAAACAGAAACAAACATGGCTACCACCGCAGCCAAGCACTAGGTATTGGTCGCACGGAGCAACGTAATCGTAACACCTCAGCATTGCGGGGTTAATCCGTACGGGCCCGTATCCGTAAACGTGCAATTGCAGAAACTCGGTTCCTTCTGTCAGATCCGTCTCCATTACGTGTCATTGTAGAACGGGTCTAAAGGTTGAATTGAATCATTATGTGGGCAAGTCCAAATATATAAATTCTTAATAAAATTTAACTTAGGTATATGTTTTGTTTATGTAATAATTGAATAATTGTATTAACGAATCAGACGCGGTCGCACGTTTTTATGGCGCAGGGGGAGGGTGGTTGTATACGACATCCTTTACCCTTTCAAGTTGCACGTGTTCAAATTTTTTATGATTTTATTTATTTTTAATTATTTTTTTCAATTTCCTCATTCACTCATCAGAAGAAGAAAAAAGAAAGCTAACGTTGACAACCAAAGGACGAAAGTTTTCAGAGAGGGCGCTCGTAATACGTTTTTATGTTAATAATCATAATGCATGAAAAATTATGGCATCCCATAAATAAACATTTTAAAATTGATTATCTTGAAAACAACGAGAAAACAGTATCGTGATTGCAAAATGAGAAATTTGTATATCTTTTAAAATGTAAAATAATGGCAATGGTACTGCTATCTAGTGATGTAAATTTTAACTACAACGTCACTGCTTTAATTACTTCCCTGGCGCAACCTTTGCAAACATCTGCAAGACTAACGTTACCGACCGGCACGATATCTAGCGCCTGTAATAAAAACTAATTCTCTAGTATCGATAATCGACTCTGGACTCACTGAGTTCTCCAAGCATCCGCTAGATGCCAGACGCTACCTGCTTCTTATCGATGGTTTTCAGAAGTAATATTCACATCTGTACTCATAAAAATGATTAATTCTCTCTTAGCATCGATTATTTATTTTTTTTTTTTTCAATTCTTATTTTGAATTTATTTATTTTCCGTGTTCTCACCTATTATAATAAAAATTACTCATTCCGTCAGAAGACTCCTAACTTACTTTCAAAAGTAACGACAAAACGAGTTGATTTCCTCATCATTTGCTTGAAATTTGTGTTTATATATAAATATTGTATCAATATTTTTTTTGCTGATGTCAGGTCTAAACAATTAAACATTTGTTTTTTTTTGATAAATTGTGAAACATAGTAAAAACGAAGTATTTCGTTAATCAGCTCTGTAAAATCTAAGAAATGATGTTAGTAAAACTTTTTAAAACTATTTGAAATATTTACGTTGTAGAATAATTTGCCGCAAATTACGAAAATTTATTTGCATAAATTTTAAAATGAAAAATAAAAAAAAACAAGGCTTAAAATTACTCGCTTCTCAATGGGAGTTTCGCCCCCAAACTTCTATATGGTGATTTGATGTACTTAATAGAAATGTATACGTAAAAGAATATATTTTATTTTATTTCACGCCATTATAGGACTGATAAAGTCATCAAATTTAACAAATATATTGGCTCATCCTACTATCATAAGAATACTGAATTTTGTAATTCTAGCTGTCCAATAAGTACATATGGGAAAAGGTTTATTTATGGATCCTTTATACGAAAGCAGATATCCAAGTTAGGGGTCGCATTACGATGCAGACTAAAAGCTTACTATAGCCCGTCCCACTCTTAGATTGCAGTAATCGGCTAATGGCGCGCGCTGTTGCCAAATTTCTAACACATTACGAATTTCAGAAGATGCGTGTCTTTGTAATTCGGATCGAACAAGAAGCATTTTAAGAAATCATATCGTAATTTATAATATTTTATACTATTACACATATAAATTTGTAATAATGCCAATTTTATGTAAATTTCAAATAAAAACTACCTATTGTAGACGAAAATTTCTTATAGTTTTCTTTTATGTTCTAAAAATCCTTTATATATATATATATATATCACATTTTCATGGGCCCGATAAATGCCGTATTTTTGGACAAGTCATGTCCAAAATGATAAATAAAATACGGTAATGGAAATTCTCGGTCGAGTAAGTTATGGGAAAAATCCGAACATTGGGTCTAAATGGGAAAGATTTTTTGAAAAACAGAAAAATGGCAACAACTCCCATAATATGAATATACACACATCCATGCATGATGCATGATCTGGAATTCATTCCCCGAACCTCTGATGGGGGTGCTGCAGTTGGCTCCAACTACGCCATGGAAGGGAATAAAAAAAGCACGCATAGTTACCGCTAACACTTATAAGCCCTTAGCAACGTAAGATATAGGGGAGGACGGGGCAAGTTGACGAGCGGGGCAAGACGACGAATGACTTAGTTCCACGTCATGTTATTAGATAGCACCACCTAACAGACTCTACTAGCGCTCCACACTGGTGGGCACTAAAGAATCGCACAGTGAAGCCGCTGCCACCATTTAGTTGTTTGTTAGATGATGTTCGTACATTTGGTCTGACGTATTGTAATTTTCAAGAACTTCGAAGTAATATCTCATGGACAAACAGGTAAGATATTTGGTTATTCAATGCCACACATTATTACCTTAGACAATATACTTTTCTTAACCACTATATATTGTTAACCTTTTATATTTTTTCCTAGCGAAAAAATCCAATACTAATAACATTGCTGATCGGGGCAAGTTGACTGGGGCAAGATGACGACTCGTCATCTTGCCCCAAGTGCTTTTTTACAGTTGTTTTTTAATTGTTCATGCCCTACAGGCTTTCATTAAACAAAAATTCTAATTAAAAAGTATTTAGCCTACCTAATTGTATTTTCTTCCTAGGAAATGCCTATTCTTGGTGGAATATTTCGAGAAGTTTTCACTGAAGAGCAGCTAGAATATTTAAGGAACTACTCGACAGCAATGGATAACATGTTTTTTGGGATGACAAATCAGCAATGTAGAAAACTTGTGTTTTACTTTGCAGAATATAGTGGAATTTCGCATCCGTTCAATGTGGAGACCAGGATGGCAGGTGAGGATTGGTTGGCTAGTTTTATGAAAAAATGTAAGTTCAGTTTTCGGAGACCAGAGGAAACATCCATTGCCAGAGCAATGGGCTTTAACAAGCCAAATGTTGACAAGTTTTTCTTAATTTTGAAATAAGTGCGGGAAAAACATAGATTTCCATCTTCTGCCATTTACAATGCAGATGAATCTGCACTTTCCACTGTATCTAATAGGCTACCAAAGGTTATTTCACCCACAGGAAGTAAGAGTGTTTCCAAGATCGTTTCGGCAGAGAGAGGAAGAAATGTTACTATTATTTGTTGCATTAATGCTTGCGGATATTACCTGCCCCTTTTTTTGGTTTTCGCAAGAAAACAGATGCGACCTGAACTTGTGGAAAGAGCCCCTCCGGGAACCGTTGGACATTGCAGTGATAATGGTTGGAGCAATGGAGAAATATTTGTGTTGTTTTTGAAACATTTCGAACTACATGTGAAACCAACCAGTGAATTTTACGTGCTGTTCCTTGTTGACAACCATAAAACACACGTAACACTGGAGGCTATAAACTTTTGCCGGGAAAATCACATCTTTATGGTCGGATTTCCACCCCACACTACTCATCGTCTTCAAATGCTGGATGTTTCCTTTTTTGGGCCATTAAAAACCTATTACAGTCAAGCTTGTGACAACTTAATGGTCACTAATACAGGGCAAGTCATAACTGACAAAAAAAAATTGGTGAGCTACTAAGCACTGCTTATTTAAAAGCAGCTACAGTCGGTAATGCAGTCAATGGGTTCCGAGAATGTGGAATTGAGCCTTATGATCCCCTTGTGTTTACTGAGCATGATTTAGCAGCAGCGAACCCCACCGATCATGATCTTGCTATGGAAAAAGCAGTTAATGAACATCAGGCAGAGAAAACTGAAGAACCAGGACCTTCAAGAAATGCTACTTCCATTGAGCCAGGACCATTAAGAAATGCTACTCCCATTGAGCCAGGACCTTCAAGAAATTACATTTCCATTAAACCAGGATCTTCAAGAAATATTTCTCCGATTGAGCCAGGACCTTCAAGAAATTCTACTCCCGTTGAGCCAGGACTTTCAAAAAATGCTACTCTCATTAAGATAGGGCCTATAAGAAATGCTACTCCTGTTGAGCCAAAACTGTGCCGAAGTGTTTTCGATTTCAAACCATTGCCTAAAGAAAGATCATATGTGAGAAAAAGGATAAGTCATAAGCAATGTGCAAGTGTCATCACAAGCTCACCCATGAAAGCGATGCTGGTTCAGAGAAAAGCTCAGAGGATAGAACAAGAACGTTTGAAACAATAAAGACATGAGTCTCGAGATGCAAAAAAAGGAACTGTTACTAAGAAACTGAAGTTGGATTCTCGAGAAAAATCCAAGAAGCTCCAACTTTCGCCAGGCATGACTTCAGCTCAAATATCCGAAGTGCAGTGTCTTGTGTGTGATGAGATTTATGTCGACCCTCCATCAGAAGATTGGATCGAGTGTTGCAAATGCCACATATGGTGGCATGAGGACTGCTCGAACTTTGAAGGAGGAAAATTTGTTTGCGATTATTGTTTATAAAAACACCAACTCTGAATTAGTTATGTAAGTTAACTATTAATTGTAATTTTCAACAAACCAAGCCTTTAATAATATGCCATATATGTAAAAAAAGCATGTAACAATGTTAAATTAGTTAATTTACATTAGTTTGCATTCTAAGAATAAATATGTTTAAACTTGTGCAGAAATGTCATCTTACCCCGTAGTCAAAGTCATCTTGCCCCGGTAACGGGGCAAGATGGCACATTTGCATTATATTTTTAAAAGGGCAGAATTTTGGATATAATATAGAAATATAGATTTTTTCCATTTAGTTACACCACGACAAAAGACTATTCCAATCGTGTGTGGAAAGAAGGAAATCGTATTTCCAAAATTAAAATTATAAAAAATGACGAACTCTTAACATCGCCAACTTGCCCCGTCCTCCCCTACGTGTCTGGCGTTTCTGCTGTATCTCCAGATATATAAAAAACGTGTTTGCCTTTCAGAAAAATGAATTACCTTCGTTGAAACCTCACAAATATTTTAAGTTCATTCATGTGACACAGAAGAAAGTTAACATCATGTATCGTGTGCATCTTAGAAGTCTTGAAAATATCGGGCGGATTAGCGCAGTGAAATGAAGGACCCCAAATCCGTCCAAATGAGGTGCTTACAGTCTTAAAAATTCTTACTAACATTATTAAACTACAGCTGTTGAAAACTATACATTACACACACACACACACACACACACACACTAGTCATACCCGACATGCTTCGCAATGCCACATTAAAAAAAAAGTATTTTGTTTGCTCTGTTTCTTGAAGTACTTTTGGATTCACAACATTTTTAGTTTTCCCGTCTGGTGCGCACACATATAAGTCAGAAGGTTTTCCGACGCGTGAGCAAGCCACACACAGCTGTCCATATGAGAAACACGAATTTTCCAAATGTAGTCCACACATTTGTAGTGACTGATGGTCTTGTGCCTTGTTGATGGTCATTGCAAAAACGAGTCGCACCGGAAACTGGAAGCGTTTGAACTCGAATGGCATATCCGTCTGAATCATTGGGATGCGTGGCCACAGTACATCTTTTCCTTTAAATTTTCCTTTTAAAATTGTAGCTTTTATGATAATTTTTCATAATTTTCTTCACTGAAAGTCTGGTACCATTGCAAAGTCGAGGTGGATTGATGTTTCGGAGAAGAATAACAGGCACGCCAGTTTTTCATTTCATCACGTGTGGCGGCATGCCTGGCAAATCAAGTGAATTCAAAAATCCTGTTGGATAATTTACTACTTCGTCCTGATTCATTACAGTATCGACTGACCAGTAAGTTTTCCACTCACCGGTTATTTTGTTTCGAAAGCTGAAATTGATTGCATTGACATCGTATTTAGTTGCTAATATAGCACATTCACCGAGCCACTGATGACTTCTGTAGTTCTGTGTGATATTTTGGAAAACTTTGTCAGTCAATTCATCTTTGGTTGCCGTGATTTTACAGGAGTTTGTTGGCAAAGTGATACATTCTGTGGATTCATCAGTCACCATATTTCCATTTCCAATATCCAACAATTGTTTTGCGAAACGTTCAGTGGATGTATCATCTCGTAATTGCACCCACGCATATTGGTTTTCAAAGACAATTGCTGTACTTTTCGTCATACAAGTGACGATTTGAGACATGCATTAAGTTCATCAGCGGGTGTTGAGCGCGGTATAACGGGTAGAGTTTGTCGAAAATCAACAGACAATAAAATGAGTGCACCACCAAAGAGCTGTTCATTTTCTCAAATCTTTCAGTGTACGATGAAGAGATTCTAATGATTCTTAGTGGACCATAGCACAGTCTTCTCATATAATGAGTTGACATGATTGTAGTACTTTACCCATTCCAAATTTTTTGCTGATATTGCATGTTGGTGTCTTTTGAATATTCAATGGCAACTTCAAAGCTTAATGCGCTATTCGACCACCATCCAAAATGGATGCCGCAATTCCAGATGATGAAGTTGCTAGTGGAATATTTCTTTTTTTGTGATCGAATAGTTGCCAAAATAAGTGAAATAAAAAAAATGTTTTGCCTGTTCCTCTGGGTGCATCTGGAAAATAAAAACCACCGCTTTTGATTCTAATTTCTGGCATTATTTTGTCATACACTTCGCGTTTTTCTGGAACCAATTTAGAGGAAGATTCGTTTTGACAAATGTACCCAATTCGTCGACGTCAAAGTGCGTTTCACGTTGCAAATCTCGCTCTAACAGGTCGTTTGCAGATCTATTCGTCACAGTCATGTCCGATTGTGCCAGTTTTTTTCTTAGCGATTACCAAACACAGGTGTTCAATCAAAACCAATGCCTCATTATAAACGTTTGATGAGAATTGAATGCTTGGGACTTTGATTCGTTTCACGAAAAAGATAGAGGGATTTATTTGCTAATATAGTCTTTGTATTTTTCCCAAAATAATTTTTGGATTTGATGGGAAGCACGTTGTTAATGTGATTGCAAATAATGTGCTTATTTGCTGTGGTGAAGCAGTATCCGTTGAATCAGCGAGTGAAGTGTCCCAATGTACCTACATCGTTTTCAATAAGATTCAATTCTTGGGAAGCTTCACGGTAAGTGTACCACTTCTCCGTTTACTGTTCTCAGTTCTTGGAAAGGTGTTGGTCCACGCACGCTTATCAACAGTAATCGTGAGTAAAAGCGTTCTGCATTGTTCGGATGAACAGTGAACAGACGGCCTAACGTGCCCTGTCGAATATAAACTGGGATGTCCTTCAACTGCTTTGCCTCGTTTGCGATATTGTCACTTTATCGCTGATGCATTCCATGCGTAGCATTTTTGGAACTTCAGATTAAAGTATAGCGTCTTTGCAAACAAGTCATCCCTGCACAACGAGAAAAATAAAGTTAACGATGTTGGTGGCGGTGAAAATGCTCTCGCGAGTGCATTTTCTGTTGTAAAGCACAGCATGTCCATTTTCGAGATATGCTTCGATAAATGAAAAATTGTTGGATGGCATTCATGGATTGAAAATGATAAAATGTGCCATACTGCTTCACTGCTACTAATGTACCGCCAAAGTTGATATTGGTCGATTTCATCAATAGATAAGGCTGCATCTGCTATTCCAAAAACTGCCATATCGCTTCCTTTGTTGACATATTCACAAATCGATTTCATCGAATTACAATACTCGAAGTTGATGAGTGCTTTGTATGTTTTCAAGAGTAACGGTTAATACAGTACAACCCAACGGTTATCGAATTTAACATTAATATTTCGTAATTTTAAAGTGATGGATTTCCCACAATCTTCAGTTGATCGTCGATGATAGAGTGGATATCCGTCGTTGTCAGGTTAGTCTCGGTATGAAAATCTCTCGGATATCTTTCGTGCATTTCCAATCAGATATGCACGGTGATTTCTTGTTGAGTGAACCACATGCGCCATGAATCATGTTTTTGGTAAATTTTTGAAGTAAGTCTGGATCAGTGTCGTCATCTGGTATTTCTGCTGAAATCACTTGATCAATTACCAATTAGTTCTGGCGAGAGTTTTTCGATCAACCTAATCAATATGTGTGCATGTATCGATCCTATGTTTTGCCATTCAATAGAATACTAGCAACAGCGCGTCTCTCATAAAACATGACACTTGACCATGAAATCCATTAAAGATTTTAATTTTTTTTAACACACACGCACAAATATCATGACGGTTTGATGATGATTGTCAGTAGTATAGGAAAGTATTTTCTGGCACAGGATTCAGGTTGTGGTGTGTGGTGGGGTCAATGACCGACCGACCTCTGACGTCACGGCGACCATTTTTGACTCAAAATTCCTCAAAATTGATTCAAAATTCCTCAAAATTGACTCAAAATGACTCAAAATTTCCCGTTTTAAGAAAAAAATTCCCGTTTTCGAGGGAAAAATTCCCGATCCGAGGGAAAATTTCCCGTTTTATTCCTCAAAAATCCCAACGGCTAGAAATGTCCTGATAGAGGCTTAAGCATCCTTAACTCAAGCCTCAGTTAAGCCTCTATCAGGATGTGACCTTGACCTTTGACCTTGACCTTGACCTCGGCGGCCATTTTGGATCCGACATTTTGGATGACGTCATTGTGTTCTAGAAAATTCCGGTGATGTGTTTTCCGCCATATTGGATGATGACGTCATCGTTGCATTTTCCGTTACACGGCCGCCATCTTTAACTTTTTTATTTATTATCCGATTTTAAAGAAATTTTTTTTTAAAAAATATAAAAAAAATTCAAATAATAAAATTTTAATAAAATACTTATAAAAAATATACTTTTACGACACGGAGGTCAGAGTCCTCGGTTCGAACCCGGTGAGGGCAAAAAATTAAAAATGGCGACCGATCCTTCCCCCGCGGTGGCTGCAGGCATACTGACTCCCACCACTTTTTTTCAAAGCATATATATCGTCACCCAGTATGACGTCATGTCCGACATCTTGTCTTCGTTGCTGGAGACCACCATCTTGCATTCGTCGGCGAGAGTGCGCTGATAACATGTTAGTTTAGTTCTTATCCGCTAGAGTGCAGTAATCATTTATTACTGTGACACCTGCCATCTTGAAATTCGGCCGCCATCTTGGAAATCCGTAATTATTTAGCTAGGAATTCGGGAAAAGTTCCAAAACTCATTAAATAAATAGCTCATTAATTTACATATTGATTCGATCCGCTCCTGTCCTTGGTTCGATACCCGATCGATGCAATAATGTTTAATTTTATGTAAAAAATAATAATTGCAATAAACCATGTTCAAGATATATTTAAAGAACCTCTAAATCCTCTACGACCACCATCCTATCAGACATCAAGACCACCATATTGGAAATTCGTAATTTTAATGCTAGAGATTCGGGGAAAAATTCAAAATTCATTTAATAAATTTGTAATCTATATACTGATTGATTAGATCGAATAAGGTCCTTGGCTCGATCCCTGGCCGATACAAAAAAAATTTAATTTTAAAAAATACCACAAAAGCGACAGGTTTGAGAAAATAAAAACACCACAAGTTCTTTTAAAAAAATTTATTACATAAATTCAATACACTACTACAAGTACAAAAAAAAACACTGACAAATTACCAAAGCCTTTTGGATTCCTCGTTTCAAACAGTCTTCTTATTGTACGGACTAAGCCTTTAACATGACTTTAAATGTCTATCCGATCCGTTCATTACCTCAGCCAGAGACGGACTGAAGTCCATATCACCAGGGTCTCACTTATATAGACTCATCAGTCGGTACAACACATGAGTCAAAACAAGAACCATGTTCATTATACTCACACTTAACTTTCTCGGAGCATTTTACATAATGAAGATGTAAGCTATCAAGACGTGAAATTAGTTTTTTACACTTATTGCACTGAAATTGTATTCTTTTAACATTATTAGAACAACTGCTTCTTTCATGTCTGCGAGCATTTGAGGTGATAGTAAATGATGCGTCACAGTATTTGCACTGACGCAATGTACGCTCTTCATTAGTTGAAGAATCCATTGCTGACGATGAAACTTCGGATGATGGTGGTATCACGTCTGTTGAAATCTCCTCCAATGTTGACATCGTCGGTGCACACGGGATCTGCTCCTTCTCCGTCGTAGCTGTCGTCAAGGTTCCCGTAGTCGATGGTACAACCTCCGAGTTCAACGTTAAAGACGGTAAAGATGCCATCGAGGTCTCAAGAACAGCTAATTGACACGACTTATGCACCAGAAGAAACAAACTAGGTGATCCTTACACCGCCGTCGTCAGAAACAAACTGAGCGTCCTGCTGTCTAGGACTCGCTTATATACATGCACCGTATGGAATAATACGCTAGTCAAATCAAGAACCATGTACAATAATTCTAGAGTCAAATCTACAAATTAAAAAAGAGGATCATTTGATCGAAAAAAAATTCGATCTCTCCAATATACGCCAGGCTCCAAGAGCTACAATTCACGTCATCAGATCCATCTACATTTTGCTCCTATGCTTAAATTGACCATTAGCTGCAAGTGCTCCAACAGCTCCATCAGCTCCAACACGTAATGTACGCAATGTACGCGCAATACATGCAATTTACACGCAATAAATGTAATGATTACACAGTACACACAGGAAATGGAACGTACACACAGTACACACAGGAAACTGAACGTACACACAGTACACACAGGAAACGGAACGTACACACAGTACACACACACAGGAAACGGAACGTACACACAGGAAACTGAACGTACACACAGTACACACAGGAAACTGAACGTACACACAGTACACACAGGAAACGGAACGTACACACAGTACACACAGGAAACTAATCGTACACACACACAGTTCACACAGGAAACTAAACGTACACACACACAGTTCACACAGGAAACTAAACGTACACACAGTACACACAGGAAATGGAACGTACACACAGTACACACAGGAAACTGAACGTACACACAGTACACACAGGAAACGGAACGTACACACAGTACACACACACAGGAAACGGAACGTACACACAGGAAACTGAACGTACACACAGTACACACAGGAAACTGAACGTACACACAGTACACACAGGAAACGGAACGTACACACAGTACACACAGGAAACTAATCGTACACACACACAGTTCACACAGGAAACTAAACGTACACACACACAGTTCACACAGGAAACTAAACGTACACACAGTACACACAGGAAATGGAACGTACACACAGTACACACAGGAAACTGAACGTACACACAGTACACACAGGAAACGGAACGTACACACAGTACACACAGGAAACGGAACGTACACACAGTACACACAGGAAACGGAACGCACACAGTACACACAGAAAACGGAACGTACACACAGTACACACAGGAAACTGAACGTACACACAGTACACACAGGAAACGGAACGTACACACAGTACACACAGGAAACGGAACGTACACACAGTACACACAGGAAACGGAACGCACACACAGTACACACAGGAAACGGAACGTACACACAGTACACACAGAAAACGGAACGTACACACAGTACACACAGGAAACGGAACGTACACACAGTACACACAGGAAACGGAACGTACACACAGTACACACAGGAAACGGAACGTACACACAGTACACACAGGAAACGTAATGATCACACATACAGTAGCAGAAACACACACAGGCTTAGTTGGAAATCAGAATACAAGAAATAAAAACATTAAATTTTTACTTTCAATATTTTATTACTTCTCAACATTACACAAATACAAGTAAAAGAAGCCATTATTGTATGTAGCCAGCTTTCCTCAGTTCTTTGAGTATGAAGGATATTTCTTTGATGCACGGATAGTTTCCTGCACAAAGCGAGCCATGTAGAAGTCTTAGCCGGTCAACCAATATGTTTGGATCTTTCCATGATGTGTAATCAATCTCTTCTACCACCATCTTACTTGCTTGTTTATTATAAATACTTTTAATATCACAATCGTCCCAGTGATCATAATAAGCATTATCAGATTTATTTATTATAACACGACGTTTCCATCGTTTCGGTCTCAGGACATCGCCACATTCTTCGATCTTGTCAGCTCTAGGTGCTTCATCACAGTCTATGCCTTTGTCAACAGCCTCAGAGTCACTGTAACAATCACTGTAGAAGACATCCTCTTCACCCAGATTACCGTATGAATTCGCTATCGATGATGTCGAAGTGTCTTCATCGTCTTCATGCTTCCTTTTTAGGAGTCCATCATTTTTACAAAGAATGGAGGATCTACTGAATATAGGCTTGAATGTATTCTCACTTTTCACGGTGTTGATACTTCCATTAGTTTCAGTCTTCCCGAAGCCATTAGCATCCTTCAATTTATGTTCTTCCTCACGATCGGGTGAGCTAATTCCATCACGCTCAGGACAAGGAAAATTATTGTCATAATGCAGATCACTCTTCTTTAGTCTAGTGGATCCATCGGTGTCCTCTATGCCGTAAGTAGTCTTGACTTTACATGTTCTACCATGTCTTTTTAAGCTGTCAATTCGTGTTAACAACCTGCTACAACGATTACAGCTTAACATGTTGCGTAGTGGGTTTCTAGCACAATCATTCTTCTCATGTCGTCTAGCATTCCTTCTCATGACAAAATCCTTGCCACAGTATCTACAGCGGCTTCCTTCCGATTCAGCTATAGATAACAAACTACGATCCATGGTAGCTTCTGTGACTAATGTTAGATACAAACTGTCAGTTTTCTCCAATTGGAACCATTTCTTAAATAGAGTTTTTGAAATATTACATCAGCGAGAGTTAAGTTATCTAATGCAAAGCAAATTGATGCAAGTAGTTCCGGCTGTCGTCAACAGATGACGCCACGTGTTGCTTGCAGGTAAATAATATATATTTCATAATGTGGGATGCGGAACGCTCACTATCGATCGCAAAGGGAGGTTGGCTTCGATAGTAGCCAAGGAGAAAAAAGTTCGTCCTTCCTGCTAGTGCTTCTCAGATTTCTCACGGTCCACCATCTTGGATTACGACGTCACAGCGGCCATCTTGGATGGGTGTGACCTTGACCTGTGACCGAAACCGCAGGAATGATCGCAAGCACACGGATTAACCATCAAAATATTGATAAGAATAATCAGGAGCACACGGAGAAAACCATCATAATATTGGCAAGAATAATCAGGAGCACACAGAGAAAACCGCAACAAGTTTTCTTTGATATAATTAAAATACAAAAAAAATTAATAAAAAATTAAAAATAAAAAGGAAAAAAAAATTCAAACAATCTGGCTTGTACTAGAACTATATCTTTGCTCAACAATGAGAAGTTCACAAGCTAGCAGAATGTTTGAATTTTTTTTTCCTTTTTATTTTTAATTTTTTATTAATTTTTTTTGTATTTTAATTATATCAAAGAAAACTTGTTGCGGTTTTCTCTGTGTGCTCCTGATTATTCTTGCCAATATTATGATGGTTTTCTCCGTGTGCTCCTGATTATTCTTATCAATATTTTGATGGTTAATCCGTGTGCTTGCGATCATTCCTGCGGTTTCGGTCACAGGTCAAGGTCACACCCATCCAAGATGGCCGCTGTGACGTCGTAATCCAAGATGGTGGACCGTGAGAAATCTGAGAAGCACTAGCAGGAAGGACGAACTTTTTTCTCCTTGGCTACTATCGAAGCCAACCTCCCTTTGCGATCGATAGTGAGCGTTCCGCATCCCACATTATGAAATATATATTATTTACCTGCAAGCAACACGTGGCGTCATCTGTTGACGACAGCCGGAACTACTTGCATCAATTTGCTTTGCATTAGATAACTTAACTCTCGCTGATGTAATATTTCAAAAACTCTATTTAAGAAATGGTTCCAATTGGAGAAAACTGACAGTTTGTATCTAACATTAGTCACAGAAGCTACCATGGATCGTGGTTTGTTATCTATAGCTGAATCGGAAGGAAGCCGCTGTAGATACTGTGGCAAGGATTTTGTCATGAGAAGGAATGCTAGACGACATGAGAAGAATGATTGTGCTAGAAACCCACTACGCAACATGTTAAGCTGTAATCGTTGTAGCAGGTTGTTAACACGAATTGACAGCTTAAAAAGACATGGTAGAACATGTAAAGTCAAGACTACTTACGGCATAGAGGACACCGATGGATCCACTAGACTAAAGAAGAGTGATCTGCATTATGACAATAATTTTCCTTGTCCTGAGCGTGATGGAATTAGCTCACCCGATCGTGAGGAAGAACATAAATTGAAGGATGCTAATGGCTTCCGGAAGACTGAAACTAATGGAAGTATCAACACCGTGAAAAGTGAGAATACATTCAAGCCTATATTCAGTAGATCCTCCATTCTTTGTAAAAATGATGGACTCCTAAAAAGGAAGCATGAAGACGATGAAGACACTTCGACATCATCGATAGCGAATTCATACGGTAATCTGGGTGAAGAGGATGTCTTCTACAGTGATTGTTACAGTGACTCTGAGGCTGTTGACAAAGGCATAGACTGTGATGAAGCACCTAGAGCTGACAAGATCGAAGAATGTGGCGATGTCCTGAGACCGAAACGATGGAAACGTCGTGTTATAATAAATAAATCTGATAATGCTTATTATGATCACTGGGACGATTGTGATATTAAAAGTATTTATAATAAACAAGCAAGTAAGATGGTGGTAGAAGAGATTGATTACACATCATGGAAAGATCCAAACATATTGGTTGACCGGCTAAGACTTCTACATGGCTCGCTTTGTGCAGGAAACTATCCGTGCATCAAAGAAATATCCTTCATACTCAAAGAACTGAGGAAAGCTGGCTACATACAATAATGGCTTCTTTTACTTGTATTTGTGTAATGTTGAGAAGTAATAAAATATTGAAAGTAAAAATTTAATGTTTTTATTTCTTGTATTCTGATTTCCAACTAAGCCTGTGTGTGTTTCTGCTACTGTATGTGTGATCATTACGTTTCCTGTGTGTACTGTGTGTACGTTCCGTTTCCTGTGTGTACTGTGTGTACGTTCCGTTTCCTGTGTGTACTGTGTGTACGTTCCGTTTCCTGTGTGTACTGTGTGTACGTTCCGTTTTCTGTGTGTACTGTGTGTACGTTCCGTTTCCTGTGTGTACTGTGTGTGCGTTCCGTTTCCTGTGTGTACTGTGTGTACGTTCCGTTTCCTGTGTGTACTGTGTGTACGTTCCGTTTCCTGTGTGTACTGTGTGTACGTTCAGTTTCCTGTGTGTACTGTGTGTACGTTCCGTTTTCTGTGTGTACTGTGTGCGTTCCGTTTCCTGTGTGTACTGTGTGTACGTTCCGTTTCCTGTGTGTACTGTGTGTACGTTCCGTTTCCTGTGTGTACTGTGTGTACGTTCAGTTTCTTGTGTGTACTGTGTGTACGTTCCATTTCCTGTGTGTACTGTGTGTACGTTTAGTTTCCTGTGTGAACTGTGTGTGTACGTTTAGTTTCCTGTGTGAACTGTGTGTGTGTACGTTTAGTTTCCTGTGTGTACTGTGTGTACGTTCCGTTTCCTGTGTGTACTGTGTGTACGTTCAGTTTCCTGTGTGTACTGTGTGTACGTTCAGTTTCCTGTGTGTACTGTGTGTACGTTCCGTTTCCTGTGTGTGTGTATTGTGTGTACGTTCCGTTTCCTGTGTGTACTGTGTGTACGTTCAGTTTCCTGTGTGTACTGTGTGTACGTTCCATTTCCTGTGTGTACTGTGTAATCATTACATTTATTGCGTGTAAATTGCATGTATTGCGCGTACATTGCGTACATTACGTGTTGGAGCAGATGGAGCTGTTGGAGCACTTGCAGCTAATGGTCAATTTAAGCATAGGAGCAAAATGTAGATGGATCTGATGACGTGAATTGTAGCTCTTGGAGCCTGGCGTATATTGGAGAGATCGAATTTTTTTTCGATCAAATGATCCTCTTTTTTAATTTGTAGATTTGACTCTAGAATTATTGTACATGGTTCTTGATTTGACTAGCGTATTATTCCATACGGTGCATGTATATAAGCGAGTCCTAGACAGCAGGACGCTCAGTTTGTTTCTGACGACGGCGGTGTAAGGATCACCTAGTTTGTTTCTTCTGGTGCATAAGTCGTGTCAATTAGCTGTTCTTGAGATCTCGATGGCATCTTTACCGTCTTTAACGTTGAACTCGGAGGTTGTACCATCGACTACGGGAACCTTGACGACAGCTACGACGGAGAAGGAGCAGATCCCGTGTGCACCGACGATGTCAACATTGGAGGAGATTTCAACAGACGTGATACCACCATCATCCGAAGTTTCATCGTCAGCAATGGATTCTTCAACTAATGAAGAGCGTACATTGCGTCAGTGCAAATACTGTGACGCATCATTTACTATCACCTCAAATGCTCGCAGACATGAAAGAAGTAGTTGTTCTAATAATGTTAAAAGAATACAATTTCAGTGCAATAAGTGCAAAAAACTAATTTCACGTCTTGATAGCTTACATCTTCATTATGTAAAATGCTCCGAGAAAGTTAAGTGTGAGTATAATGAACATGGTTCTTGTTTTGACTCATGTGTTGTACCGACTGATGAGTCTATATAAGTGAGACCCTGGTGATATTAACTTCAGTCCGTCTCTGGCTGAGGTAATGAACGGATCGGATAGACATTTAAAGTCATGTTAAAGGCTTAGTCCGTACAATAAGAAGACTGTTTGAAACGAGGAATCCAAAAGGCTTTGGTAATTTGTCAGTGTTTTTTTTTGTACTTGTAGTAGTGTATTGAATTTATGTAATAAATTTTTTTAAAAGAACTTGTGGTGTTTTTATTTTCTCAAACCTGTCGCTTTTGTGGTATTTTTTAAAATTAAATTTTTTTTGTATCAGCCAGGGATCGAGCCGAGGACCTTATTCGATCTAATCAATCAGTATATAGATTACAAATTTATTAAATGAATTTTGAATTTTTCCCCGAATCTCTAGCATTAAAATTACGAATATGGTGGTCTTGATGTCTGATAGGATGGTGGTCGTAGAGGATTTAGAGGTTCTTTAAATATATCTTGAACATGGTTTATTGCAATTATTATTTTTTACATAAAATTAAACATTATTGCATCGATCGGGTATCGAACCAAGGACAGGAGCGGATCGAATCAATATGTAAATTAATGAGCTATTTATTTAATGAGTTTTGGAACTTTTCCCGAATTCCTAGCTAAATAATTACGGATTTCCAAGATGGCGGCCGAATTTCAAGATGGCAGGTGTCACAGTAATAAATGATTACTGCACTCTAGCGGATAAGAACTAAACTAACATGTTATCAGCGCACTCTCGCCGACGAATACAAGATGGTGGTCTCCAGCAACGAAGACAAGATGTCGGACATGACGTCATACTGGGTGACGATATATATGCTTTGAAAAAAAGTGGTGGGAGTCAGTATGCCTGCAGCCACCGCGGGGGAAGGATCGGTCGCCATTTTTAATTTTTTGCCCTCACCGGGTTCGAACCGAGGACTCTGACCTCCGTGTCGTAAAAGTATATTTTTTATAAGTATTTTATTAAAATTTTATTATTTGAATTTTTTTTATATTTTTTAAAAAAAATTTCTTTAAAATCGGATAATAAATAAAAAAGTTAAAGATGGCGGCCGTGTAACGGAAAATGCAACGATGACGTCATCATCCAATATGGCGGAAAACACATCACCGGAATTTTCTAGAACACAATGACGTCATCCAAAATGTCGGATCCAAAATGGCCGCCGAGGTCAAGGTCAAGGTCAAAGGTCAAGGTCACATCCTGATAGAGGCTTAACTGAGGCTTGAGTTAAGGATGCTTAAGCCTCTATCAGGACATTTCTAGCCGTTGGGATTTTTGAGGAATAAAACGGGAAATTTTCCCTCGGATCGGGAATTTTTCCCTCGAAAACGGGAATTTTTTTCTTAAAACGGGAAATTTTGAGTCATTTTGAGTCAATTTTGAGGAATTTTGAATCAATTTTGAGGAATTTTGAGTCAAAAATGGCCGCCGTGACGTCAGAGGTCGGTCGGTCATTGACCCCACCACACACCACAACCTGAATCCTGTGCCAGAAAATACTTTCCTATACTACTATTGTCCATGAAATAAAAGTTATTTCTTTTCGGCCCATGTAGGATTACATGTTGTACATGACTGCTGGCACGACCGTGCTATATGCAAAATATGTTAACTATGTGCCGATACCAGCCCACATAATGTATCGCTGTAACGAAATAATGAAAGAAGTGTGGTGTGTTGAATAGAGCGTATGTAGTGTAAAATGCAATATCTTATAGCGAACAAACACAAACCCAGGAAATTAAAATCACATTTAAATTAATACGAATATAGTAGTAAATGGAGGAAATTTGAAAAATAAAAACTATTATTATTGTTTCAGTTGAAAAAATAATAATTACTTTGAAAGTTCAAAGAGGACTCACACATATAGTTTCTTAGCAATATGTTTACATCAATTTATACAAATAACTGGTTTCGATTTGGGTTTAAATATAGGTAGTATCTAAGTGAGCTACCCTTGAACCCTAGAAAAAAACTTTCAGCACACTGAATTGCTGCAAAACACTCGGGGTTCCGTGGAGATGTGAGACCTTCTTCGACACGACAGCACAGCCTCCAGGAACGTCAGCTAACGGTGATGAAGAACGAGCTGAAACCACTGCTGCAGACGTCAGCAGCTCCCCCAGGATGCTGGGAAACTGCCAGGAACCTGGGGGAATCTCGTCGAAGATGGGATCTCGGGGATCAGTAGGGACTGGAAATATTCGCGAGTTCAATGCCCTCTGGGATAGACTCCACGATTCCCTACATATTCAAAGCAAATGCCACATGCTCATTGGCTAATTACGTCTGAGACCCGTCAACGAGAATGCTTCCGATTCGATACTTCTTTGGTTGAAGGTTTTTATTCACTGCCTCAAAGTCTTTAACATAAACTGTGAGCCAATCACAGAAGTAATATGAAGGTACAGCTGTTTGGATCCTAGCATAACGCGAAACGAATTCGCGATTTTAGCCGGTCCCTACGGATCAGGGTGTAGGACGTCATCAGTGTGGATCACCTCCAGGATAGACTCCACTATCCTCTACAAACTCGGGGCAAATGCCAACTGTTCATTGTCTATTGACTTGTGAGTCGTCTCGAATGGGTAGCCTGTGATTTAACACTTCTATGAGGGAGGGTCTCTAATTGGCCCTCATAACTCCAGATTAACAAAGAACCAATGGCAGCACTAAGGTATAATTATTTCAATTGTAGCATTTCAAGAAATGAATCCGCGAATTTTTCAGGTCTCTACTGATAGGATAATGTTTGTGGCTTTCTCACTGGAAAGGTAATTGTTGCTACCAGTTTAATAATGTTTGAACTAAAACCACTGAACACAAACAATCGTGCGTGCAATGTATCTGCAGTTGTAATGCAGACAGAATCCTTGCTCACAGTTTCAGCGACCTGTAAAAGTTTTGATTACACGTGCTATCTCTGATTGTATTTATTTTAACATTACAAGTATTGGTACATCAAGCTGCAGTATCAATTTGTATTGTATCAAGTGATCTTGTTTGTTATATTAGGTTTTTGATTCATTTCGGTATATGTGGATGTATTTCATTTCCATTTGTATCGTTTTCAGATTGTTTCGGTTATTTCACATTAATATGTACAGTTAAGTAACATTTCCATACATTTCAGTTCTTTCCTTTGATTTGTTTCGTTACAATTCAACCATTTAATCATTGAAATTCGATTCAATTAAAATACTCTTATTGCATTACAAATGGGTTATTTTGATGCTTTTTAATGTAAATTTACTTAATTTTATTTATTCAGTTACATTTGGGTACAAATCATTTCATTTGTATTGTATCAAGTGATTTTGTTTTTTATATTTTAGGTTTCCGATTCATTTCGGTATATGTGGATGTATTTCATTTCCATTCGTATCGTTTCAGACTATTTCGGTAATTTCACATTAATATGTACAGTTAAGTAACATTTCCACACATTTTAGTTCTTTCCTTTGATTTATTTCGTTACAATTACCAATTACATGGGCTATCTCTGATTGTATTAATTTTATCATTACAAGTACCTACATCAAGCTGCATTTTGAAAACTTTAAGCACTTGAGTGTTTTCCTGCTATCGCTACTCCGTCAACGTATACAACCAAATTAAAAAAAATCACCGTAGCACAAAGGCTGTCGTTTTAACTGCCATGAGCGGGTTCATTAAAAATAATTTAAAACTTTTTTTGTGTGCATAGAAACTGGTGATTCTTCAATGACGTATCTGTACTTCCGGATCAAAAAAAAATCCGAGCCCCAGCAGACAAAGAATTGCCTAGGGACAACAATACATAACAAGTGTGCTATGTAGGACACTATTACACGAACACGTAATCCTGTTTTACACTCTCTTCAAAAGATTATTTTTTTTTTTTTCAGGGAGAGAGCCAAACCATTTTTAATACCAGCAATAATCACTAATCACTTTTATGATGCAAACGAACGAGGGAAGAGAGACCTGGCTGGCCGGTACTAGCAGGAGGGGAGAGAGCGAAAGAGAGCGGGGGAGGGGGTGAATATCCCTCGATTGGATCGCGTGGAGTGGGCGCAGTGTGTATATGGCAAGGGTGGTACGCCAACAAGCTGATCCTCCCCCCCTCCCTCCCTCTTCTCCCCCAACGACCTACGTGTCCCCACCCCACAACTCCTGCCTGGTTGCGCACAATAACGAGATGTGTGTTAAGGATGGACAACCTTGGTGTACCACCCAAGCTCCTTCTCTTTTTCTCTATTTATAGAGACCGGAAAAATTCGCGGATTCGTTTCGCGTTATGCTAGGATCCAAACATCTGTACCTTCATATTACTTCTGTGATTGGCTCACAGTTTATGTTAAGGACTTTGAGACAGTGAAAAAAACCTTCAACCAAAGAAGTATCGAATCGGAAGCATTCTCGTTGACAGGTCTCAGAAGTAATTAGCCAATGAGCATGTGGCATTTCTTCGAATATGTAGGGAATCGTGGAGTCTATCCTAGTGGTCATTGAACTCGCGAATATTTCCAGTCCCTATCTATTTACGTATGTTTATATATATATATACACGCACAACTTAACCGTGAGTTATTCAAAGGCACTTACACTTATGTAAGTATATGTATAGAGAATAGTTTCCGTTACTTGTTTCTTATACAAATCTACAGTTTTAATCCGATCTCGATGAAATTTCGCAACTTTACTGCATACGTGAGATCTCGAGAAAAATCACCTCTTAAAGCAGGCTTATCTATACTTCTTTGTGAGATCCCGCTATTGCATTGTTGTTTTCTTCGTCTCCTGGTAACTACTATTTAGTTTTTGAAGCTTCATTAATCTCCTGGCAACGGCTCTCACACTGTTAATCACTACATAGTATAATATGTATAATACATGCATAATATAGTAGAGAAACACTGATAATTTTATAGGTTTTAAATGTGATATCGCAAATAACCACAATTTTTTTTTGCGCTTACATTGCAAACGCTGGCTGAACCCTACGAGATAGATAAAAAAAAATGTACTACAGTATTGTAGACCTTAAAGAGGTCTACAAAAAAGTACACGATGGTAAATGTCTATCTCTTAGGTATAACCCACAGTAACCATTTTTTATCCTTTACTTTTTACGAGAAATAATGGCTTATTTACGAAGCGATTTTAAGCAATAGGTACAGTATTAATCCTTTTCCAATTAAGTACCTTAAATACATTGTGCATTTAATATAGATCAATATGACCCGTTACAGCATGTAATTTAAATGAATATTTTGGAAGATATTACAGATAAAAATGCAGGGACATGGCTGTTGCGGCGGTACCAGCCGGGGGGGGGGGGGAGGGGGGGGGGGGGTGCCGGCGGCGCGTGCCTATAAATAGCGCGTCTAATGACTAGGCACCGGAAAAATTCTCGGGTTCAATGACCTGTAGAATGATCCGGAAAAATTCGCGAATTCATTTCTCGATAGGCTAAAATACAAATAGTTATACCTCAGTGCTGCCTCTGCTATTGGCTCACAACTCACCTGGATGACTCTGGGCCAATGAGAAACACCCAACCAAAGCTTTATCGAATCACAAGATGCTACGCTGGGACGTCTCACAAGACGGCAGCCAATGAGTGGGTGACATTTGTCCGAGTGTACGTAGAACTATGGAGTTCATCCTGGAGGTCATTTAACCCGCGAATTTTTCCAGTCCCTACATATAAGCCTCAAACTAAATCCACACTCTTAGGAAACTAGGAGAAGCAATACAACAATCATCCAATTACGTTCTACAAAACTTACAGCTCTTTAAGTATACGAAACTTAACAGTGAAAAAATTAATCAATTTTTAATCATAATCCTAGCTTGGAGGCTTATAATGTAAAGGCACAGAAGTAAAACATCATACTTCGAAACATTATGGACAAACTTCAAAAGGCTTTTTTTTCCTTTTAGAAATTCTGTAACTAAATGTCTTCACAATCTACGTCAAAAAACTACTCATTTCTTCTCTAAGCACCGTAGATAAAAATGTTTTGCATACTACATATGTGGCTAAATGAACAAAATATGTGAGTTCGTATAGCCTATACTACTTAGGTAATATATGCATGAGCACACTCTCACAAACACCAACCAAGTTATAAAAAAACGTTTTTATACTTTTTTTTAAATTGAAAACGAAAAGACGAAGCAACCATTCCATAAGAGAATATATAAAATAACCACTAATTGAAAGAAAAAAAAAGTTACTAGCTACTCCAAGTCGCATGAAACTACACACAAAAGACTGAAGTTACATACCTATAGGTAACAAGCTATGCCTGATAACTCTGTTTATCTTCTGCAACTGTGTGTAATCGCTATTTACGCACAAGTTTGTGATTGTCCCATTGATTATATAGTTACGACTGGGAAAACAAGTTCGAAAAGAATAATTAATTAATTTTATACAGTTTTATTTATTACCTAGTATTCACATTATTAATTTAATTACAACGCTTAAAATTTCTGCCACTAATCATTCGTTCTTCGTTTAGTTCACTATTGTCTCTTAGCGCGCACCTCTGTCCCGACACACTGCCTCACACGTCTCACTCGTCCACGCCGGGATACAGTCCCCGATAGACCTTCACCAGTCTCCACATACGAAGTCCAGTCGCTTGTCATCCGGTTATCGCTTGCAAATGTGTCACCCGTCTTCTTCACTTCACAGCCTCTGGTTCTGGCGTAGCTGTTTTTATACCTCTTAGTTCCCCCCAAATTATTCTGGAATGTTCTCACACCCGAAGCTCCCAGAACAATGACGTTCTAGTTACGCCACTCTATGCGGCGGCCTCCGGGAGCCCGCAGAACACTCCAGAGAGACTGAAATGTCAATGACCAAGTGTCAAGGAAAAGAAGGGGGGAGGTTTGCAAGGTGGGCCGCAAATCCAACAAGTTATATGCTGTGTCGATGGGTCGCACCCCACCTTGGGGCCAACGGGCTGGCTGGCCGCTAGGAGGCCCACTTGCTTGTCTCGTGGCCCTGCCTCCAGTACGCTAGAATCAATATGCATGTTGTAGAACACTGATTGTAAGAGACCGGAAAAATTCGCGGATTAATTTCGTGATAGGCTGAAATCCAAACACGTGTACAATTCTGCTGGTTTTGCTATGGGCTCGAAGTTTAACTAGAGCTCTCTGGGCCAATGAGAGATTATCGACAAAAGAATCATCGAATCACAAGCTACTTAGTGGAGACGCCTCACAAGTTAGCACCCAATGAACACACGTGTTTGCTTGGGAAATGCAGAGGATAATGGAGGCTATCCTAGAGGTGATTGAATCCGCGAATTTTTCCGGTCTCTACTGATTGTCCAATACCAAGACGACAATTACCATTGGAATTTTAATGAACGATGTCCTTCTCCATACGCATAAACATAGGTCAGTAAGTAGAACAATTGCCCAGAAAACTGATGGAATAAAAACCACAGAAAAAAAACTACAGGAAAAAATTAGTATTTTTTTTGGACATTTTATTGCTTAGTAACTATTCAGTACCTTTGTTATTCGAGCTCTAAAAATAATAGCTCACAGCAATTGTGCCACTGAACGCGAAATGGCAGGGTCGGCCAGCTCGCTGGGTGTTTGTCCGGCCACGCGGCCGCTACTGCGGGTCGCGCTAAGCGGAGCTCCCGGCCCGCCACTCCACGGCATTACGACCCGCTAGTTGGCGCAGCCCGGTTTAACCAAATGAAGCGGTCAGTTTTAATCACGCGGGCGCGCTCTGCACCTCGTGTATGTTTTGTGTCGCCCGCGACAGCGCTATGCTGTTGTGCCGATGACGTCACGAGGGGCGGGTCTCCCCCCTCCACGACAGGCACGCACGTGCCAGCGTGTTCCCCAACTCGCCACAGGTGAGGCCCTGTGAGCTATCAGGGCCCGTGTCAGCAACACACATTGAGTATTTCACGTCGTCAAAATACATCGATAGTGACCGGAAAAATTCGCGGGTTCAATGAGCTGTAGGATGAACTCCATAGTTCTACGTACACTCGGTCAAATGCCACCCACTCATTGGTTGCTGTCTTGTGAGACGTCCCAACGTAGCAGCCTGTGATTCGATACAGCTTTGGTTGGGTGTTTCTCATTGGCCCAGAGTCATCCAGGTGAGTTGTGAGCCAATAGCAGATGCAGCACTGAAGTATAACTATTTGTATTTTAGCCTAACGTGAAATGAACTTGCGAATTTTTCCGGTCTCTATACATCGATCATCTCGATTATCGCCATTATCGGTCATTTACGTTACACAGCAAACCTCAAAAAGATTTATTTGCCTATCAAGCTAAAACTCTTATACCATTTTTTTTGACGCGATAACGTCTTATATAAATCGATGAAAACCGGCTGCACGCACGAAAAAGCATGACTCATTGTTCACGTTCTGCCTGAGCCGAGCGTGCAAGAACCGGCCAACCACCGTGCGAGAAAATCTTCTATATGTACCTAATATCAAACAGGTTAAGGCGGGATTTTTTGACTAATTGTTCGTGAATATATTTAAACAAAATTATTTAAATTATATTTGCAAAAACTGTAAATGATATTTGAAAATTAAAAAGTATGCAATTTTTCATCAATGTTTTATTATGACGCTATCACGTAAAATTATCGTCCGTAAACCGACTTTACAGACAACCCCCTTTTTTCGATAATTTTTTTTTGACGTGACAACGTCTAATAAATCGATAATCGCCAGCTGCACGCACGAAAAAGTATTCCGTTACGCACATTGTTCCATTATGCTGTGTCCCGTTACGCACATTGTTCCGTTACGCTGTGTCCCGTTACTCTCATTGTACGCTTGCGCCGCATTTATCTCTCTTCCACTCGACTGTTTATAAAGTAAAGTGAAAAGTTACATAATGTGGTTTTCATTGCTTATTACAACAATGTCGGCAATAAAGGTTAATTATTCTTGCATTTTAAAAATCTGATAACTAGTATAATTTCAAGTATTATCCTTTTATTATTAAAATAAAAATTATTCAACTTTATTCATTAAGTAGGTATGCAATCATTTCATCAATGTTTTGTTTTGACGTTGTCACGTTAAACTATCGTCCGTAAACCGACTTTACAGACAACCAATTTTTTTTTTAAAATGAAAACTTCCGTTCTCTCGTTACAGTGACAGTCAACGAACTTTCTTGTGTGACAAAATACCGCCAGATATGAATCGCTAATAACTACGAGACTAATAAAATAATACGTCAACAATGGTTGAGTCCACAACGGATGGATCATGTCTGTACGTGTTTGTCGCGCAGTTTTTTTTTTTTTTTTTTTGCGTGTAACGACATCGTACCAGTGTAGGCGCATGCGCGCGATGGTTATGAATTATTCGCGATGCGATCATGCGATAAACCTGTGATTTATATATTCTGTATCCATTATAATAACCCGTGTGACCATTGCAGTAAACAGATTGATAATTAAAGTGCATACTAAAACTAAACACTTTTTATGATTTTATCCTAACGTTTTTACGAAACATTTACGGCGCGGATCCAAACTGCTCCTTTATATAAAGTATCTACATTTTTTTTAATGATGTAACTCATGAACAAATAAATTGATGTATTAAAAATCTGATTTTTTTTTTTTTTTTTTTTTTTTTTTTTAGTTAAGCAATGTCAAAGAACTTGTTACTCGCTCATGGACACCCATTGTCATGTCACATGGAAATTATTTTGACTTTAACGCTACACAAAAATGCATTATAATTAGGGACCGGAAAAATTCGCGGGTTCAATGACCTGTACGATGAACTCCATAGTTCTACGCACACTCGGTCAAATGCCACCCACTCATTGGCTGCTGTCTTGTGAGACGTCCCAACGTAGCAGCCTGTGATTCGATACAGCTTTGGTTGGGTGTTTCTCATTGGCTCAGAGTCATCCAGGTGAGTTGTGAGCCAATAGCAGAGGCAGCACTGAGGTATAACTGTTTGTATTTTAGCCTATCGCGAAATGAACTCGCGAATTTTTCCGGTCTCTAATTATAATTCAACATGTCACATTTTGAGATAAAACTTAAATAAAAAAATGTTCATCCCAATTAATAGAGACCTGTAAAATTCGCTGATTCATTTCGCGATAGGATAGAGTCCAAATACTTTTGACATTATTTTGCTTCAGTGATTGGGCCACAGTTTATCTGAAGGACTCTGGGCCAATGAAAAATCTTTAACAGAAGAATTAGCGAATCACGATCATTCCAGTCAACAGGTGTTAAGAGTCGGTAACCAATCAGCACATGTAATTTGCACGAGTGCATAGAGGATCATGGAGTCTATCATTTAGGGATTTGAAATCGCGAATTTTACAGGTCTCTACCAATTAATATTTCTCGAATTTCCATTATTTTATCTATTGGCTTTAGGGAAACCTGGCTTTACAATCAATCTGTGTGATATTTTTTTAAAACTATTTTGGCTTGTGTTTTTGTTATAACTCATTTCAGTTAAATTAAATGTAACTGTGCCGTGTGTATGTAGGGGAGGACGGGGCAAGTTGACGAGCGGGGCAAGACGACGAATGACTTAGTTCCACGTCATGTTATTAGATAGCACCACCTAACAGACACTACTAGCGCTCCACACTGGTGGGCACTAAAGAATCGCACAGTGAAGCCGCTGCTACCATTTAGTTGTTTGTTAGATGATGTTCGTACATTTGGTCTGACGTATTGTAATTTTCAAGAACTTCGAAGTAATATCTCATGGACAAACAGGTAAGATATTTGGTTATTCAATGCCACACATTATTACCTTAGACAATATACTTTTCTTAACCACTATATATTGTTAATCTTTTATATTTTTTCCTAGCGAAAAAATCCAATACTAATAACATTTCTGATCGGGGCAAGTTGACTGGGGCAAGATGACGACTCGTCATCTTGCCCCAAGTGCTTTTTTACAGTTGTTTTTTAATTGTTCATGCCCTACAGGCTTTCATTAAACAAAAATTCTAATTAAAAAGTATTTAGCCTACCTAATTGTATTTTCTTCCTAGGAAATGCCTATTCATGGTGGAAGATTTCGAGAAGTTTTCACTGAAGAGCCGCTAGAATATTTAAGGAACTACTCGACAGCAATGGATAACATGTTTTTTTGGGATGACAAAGCAGCAATGTAGAAAACTTGTGTTTTACTTTGCAGAATATAGTGGAATTTCGCATCTGTTCAATGTGGAGACCAGGATGGCAGGTGAGGATTGGTTGGCTAGTTTTATGAAAAAATGTAAGTTCAGTTTTCGGAGACCAGAGGAAACATCCATTGCCAGAGCAATGGGCTTTAACAAGCCAAATGTTGACAAGTTTTTCTTAATTTTGAAATAAGTGCGGGAAAAACATAGATTTCCAGCTTCTGCCATTTACAATGCAGATGAATCTGCACTTTCCACTGTATCTAATAGGCTATCAAAGGTTATTTCACCCACAGGAAGTAAGAGTGTTTCCAAGATCGTTTCGGCAGAGAGAGGAAGAAATGTTACTATTATTTGTTGCATTAATGCTTGCGGATATTACCTGCCCCCTTTTTTGGTTTTCGCAAGAAAACGGATGCGATCTGAACTTGTGGAAAGAGCCCCTCCGGGAACCGTTGGGAATTGCAGTGATAATGGTTGGAGCAATGGAGAAATATTTGTGTTGTTTTTGAAACATTTCGAACTACATGTGAAACCAACCAGTGAATTTCACGTGCTGTTGCTTGTTGACAACCATAAAACACACGTAACACTGGAGGCTATAAACTTTTGCCGGGAAAATCACATCGTTATGGTCGGATTTCCACCCCACACTACCCATCGTCTTCAAATGCTGGATGTTTCCTTTTTTGGGCCATTAAAAACCTATTACAGTCAAGCTTGTGACAACTTAATGGTCACTAATCCAGGGAAAGCCATAACTGACAAAAAAAATTGGTGAGCTACTAAGCACTGCTTATTTAAAAGCAGCTACAGTCGGTAATGCAGTCAATGGGTTCCGAGAATGTGGAATTGAGCCTTGTGATCCCCTTGTGTTTACTGAGCATGATTTAGCTGCAGCGAACCCCACCGATCATGATCTTGCTATGGAAAAAGCAGTTAATGAACATCAGGCAGAGAAAACTGAAGAACCAGGACCTTCAAGAAATGCTACTTCCATTGAGCCAGGACCATTAAGAAATGCTACTCCCATTGAGCCAGGACCTTCAAGAAATTACATTTCCATTAAACCAGGATCTTCAAGAAATATTTCTCCGATTGAGCCAGGACCTTCAAGAAATTCTACTCCCGTTGAGCCAGGACTTTCAAGAAATGCTACTCTCATTAAGATAGGGCCCATAAGAAATGCTACTCCTGTTGAGCCAAAACTGTGCCGAAGTGTTTTCGATTTCAAACCATTGCCTAAAGAAAGATCATATGTGATAAAAAGGATAAGTCATAAGCAATGTGCAAGTGTCATCACAAGCTCACCCATGAAAGCGATGCTGGTTCAGAGAAAAGCTCAGAGGATAGAACAAGAACGTTTGAAACAATAAAGACATGAGTCTCGAGATGCAAAAAAAGGAACTGTTACTAAGAAACTGAAGTTGGATTCTCGAGAAAAATCCAAGAAGCTCCAACTTTCGCCAGGCATGACTTCAGCTCAAATATCCGAAGTGCAGTGTCTTGTGTGTGATGAGATTTATGTCGACCCTCCATCAGAAGATTGGATCGAGTGTTGCAAATACCACATATGGTGGCATGAGGACTGCTCGAACTTTGAAGGAGGAAAATTTGTTTGCTATTATTGTTTATAAAAACACCAACTCTGAATTAGTTATGTAAGTTAACTATTAATTGTAATTTTCAACAAACCAAGCCTTTAATAATATGCCATATATGTAAAAAAAAGCATGTAACAATGTTAAATTAGTTAATTTACATTAGTTTGCATTCTAAGAATAAATATGTTTAAAATTGTGCAGAAATGTCATCTTACCCCGTAGTCAAAGTCATCTTACCCCGGTAACGGGGCAAGATGGCACATTTGCATTATATTTTTAAAAGGGCAGAATTTTGGAGATAATATAGAAATATAGATTTTTCCATGTAGTTACACCACGACAAAAGACTATTCTAATCGTGTGTGGAAAGAAGGAAATAGTATTTCCAAAATTAAAATTATAAAAAATGACGAACTCTTAACATCGCCAACTTGCCCCGTCCTCCCCTACGTTGTAAGCAGTCCGTGAGTTTGGAATGGTGGTCGCGACTGTGCAATGAGCTTGGTGAAACATTTATTCTAGTTGCAAAAGTTTTAAACACTGGTTTTTAATTAAACTGATGCCTAATCCAGCACAATGCACGCGGCGCTTTCCACGAATATACAATCAAAATCTGTTTTGAAACCATGAAGTCAATACAAAAATCCAACTAGGAAGAGATTAAGACTGAACAGAGAGACGCCATACTGGATTAAAATTATTTTTTAATGTTTAATCTTAAAAAAATCCCTTTGTTAAGGCATGAATCATACCTAGAGACCCAGAAATTTCGCAGATTCTTCTGGCTTCAGAGTAGAATGTAAGGTAATAGGTGTGCTCAACCCATGTTCGCTATCCCATTGGTTGATTTCTTAGCGAGAGCATGTTTATCCTCGTTAATCGGCACTACCTGATTCGCCTACTTCTCTCCTAGCTGGGCATCGTTGGCTCACGGTCTCGGAGGGGCGTGTCCAGATAACTGCGGGCCAATCATGAACACAGTGCGAGAGTGTGAAGGTTTGCATTCTAACTTGCGACTAAATGGATGCGCGAAATTTCCGTGTCCTAGCATAACTAAATACATTAAGATATTTCCAACAGGAGATAACACTGTGTACCTATATTGAGAATATTATTACAGTTGTATCTTCCAAAAAAAGAGTTCAGTAAACCAAACACAATAAATTCACAGGGTTAACTGTAGTAGACAGGCTCCATTATCTTTAAGCATTCATTCGGACTATATACTATGGCGATAAGGGTGTAAATCTGTAGGATTCGCAAGGGAGACCCGCGGAAATTCGCATTATGAGAAAAAGGGAAGGGGGCGAGAGTTTTGCACGTGGGTTTTGTGACCGTGTATGGTCACGAGACGTTAATTTAAGATTCTACACACAAAACATTTAAGGACGTGAAGAAGCTTACCTTTCATGTTAGCGGGGAAGGAATAAACTGACATCTTGTGACATCTCGACTCATAGATAGGCTACGGCTGTGTGCGGCAAAGACAGGTGCACTTTCACACATAAACCATAGACAAAAGTGGAGACATCATTCCAACACAACATCGAATTTAGTGTCACCAACTTCGGATTTAGCAAAAAGAAGAATAAATCCCGGAAATCGGTGAACTGGTGTGAATATCCTTCTAAAACATTCTAGAATGTTCTCTATTTTTAAAGTAACCAGAGGATTGGAGGGCAATAGGAGGGAAAGGGGGAGAGAAAATGGGTATATAAGCTCGGGGTTTTGACCAGTTAGGCATGGAGCAGCAGGAACATCACCGCCAACATCAAGAGGCATGAGAGAGAGAGAGAGAGAGAGAGAGAGAGAGAGAGAGAGAGAGATCGACAGCAGAAAACTTTAACACATACAGAACATTTTTTCCACAAAACATAGTTTTGACTTTTACGTCTATCAACTCCGTTTCACAGTCACGATTTGGCAAGCGTAGTGCCCCCCCCCCCCCCCCACACACACACACTTTTCCGACACGGTATCTACGCCTGTGCGATGGTTTAACGAAGACAAATTTGGAAAATTAATTTGAAAAAAAAAATGTTATGGGGAAAAATCCTTTGAAACCAAGATGGCGTGGAAGGGGGCTGGGGGGGGGGGGGGGTGGAGTGTGGCGACGGCCGACTGCAGGGATGGTATAGCACCAGACACGGCCCGCGGCGCGCCATTAGACAGATTGTGCATAACCAATCCTCCCTCACCCCCCCCCCCCCCCTTGTGACAGGCGCGCAAGCCGATTAGGAGGACTCTTGCCGGAGCAGGTGCTGACCAGCTCCGGATGAAAAAAACAACAAATATCTTCCACAGTGGCCCTCACGTCTGTCGGTGGCTAAAATATTGGCAAGCCAGCGGAAAAATAGTTGAGGTAAATAATCCCTTGTTCTACCGTCATTTAATTTATAAAAGTCATTCTTAGGGGCAGGCATTATTCGCGAAAAGAATTGAATGCCCATTAGACTGCAACAAGGTACACCCACAACAGCGGTTTCTCTCTTGTGATTGGCGACCGTCTGTGAGAGAAGAGCCGTTGCCTTATTTCACCGAGCCACTCGGGACGCATTTGTTTACGCACTGAACTACTGTGATTGGTGTTCTGGCAGTAGACACGTAACTGAAAGAAACACACCCAATCACGAAACACAGACGATACTACAGTGTTTTGAATTTCAACTAGTCTCAAAATCTTTTCGCGAAAAGTGCATGCCTCTAGTCATTCTTTTATTATCAACCACAAAAAAAAATTTAATGTAGGCCTATTTGCTACATGTACCTAGGCTACTTATTAAACTTATCCTAACCATTCATACTACATGTAACCACGTGGATTTAAGAAGTTATCATAAGCTTTTAGTCATAACGTAAATCCGGGGCATGGGGGGATTTCCCCCCCACCCCCCTTGGAACAAAGAAATCCCTCACTGAAGGGATCCGCTTGCGCTTGCAAAATAGTGACTGTGAAACGGTTTTGATAAACGCAAACGTCAAAACTATGTTTTAAGGAAAACGTTCTGTATATTGTAAATTTTTCTGCTTATTACATGCATATGGACCGGAAAAATTCGCGGGTTCAATGACCTGTAGGATGAACTCCATAGTTTTTCGTACTCTCGGTCATATGTCACCCACTCATTGGCTGCTGTCTTGTGAGACGTCCCAACGTAGCATCCTATGATTCGATAAAGCTTTGGTTGGGTGTTTCTCATTGGCCCAGAGTAATCCAGGTGAGTTGTGAGCCAATAGCAGAGGCAGCACTGAGGTATAACTATTTATATTTTAGCCTATCGCGAAATGAATTCGCGAATTTTTCCGGTCTCTAACAATCGATTATTATCTCGCTCGTGAGCTGGTCCAAAATAGGAGTAACTTTATATAACATAAAAGTAGGTATTTTTATAAACACAAAGTTTTACAGGTGTCTTATCCGCTGTAGAACATTCATTACCTACCAGATCTAGTAGTGTAATGTGTTAGGTTCTGGGACGGGTTCAGGATATTCGATAGTGTCTGTCTTGGTTAATGTAATATTTACATGCGCTTTCCAGGGGAGATCCGGGGTCTTTTTTTTTTAGGGAGGTAGGCCACAAGGGCTTTCCTGGAAAGGGGGGGGGGGGGGTGGCTACAAGGGTCGGAACGAACGTAATTTTAGCGGGACCGTATTAAATTACTTGTCAAGTTTTAAGATTCGGGGGGAGGGGGGTACGTGCCCTATGCCCCCTACTAAATCCGCCTATTGTGCTTTTGTTCCCAGTGTATGATGATGGCTGCCACATTCGAATAACTTATTACTAGTGGCAGGCATTTTTCGCGAAAAGATCTGAACACTTATCAGACTGCAACAAGGTAAACCCACACCTGTAGTTTCTTCCTTGTAATTGGCGGCCGTCTGCGAGAGAAGTGTTTGCCTTATTTGACCGAGCCACTCAGGACGCGTTTACTTCCGCACCGAATTACTGTGATTGGTGTTGTTACAATCTATGTGCACCGGGAGAAACTCACCTAATCACGAAACACTGACGATGCTTTAGTGTTTTAACTTTCATCTAGTCTCGAAATCTTTTCGCGAAATCTGCATGTCCCTACTTATTACCATATTAAAAAAAATAATATGTAAATGTTCACCAGAATTATAAATAATACCTAATAATTCTGTGGCAAGAATTTTTTTTTACTGTCTGTTCCTTTAACATCACAACGACGACCGCGTGCGCGGAATGATATGGCATTGACTTCAATGAGGGATGTCAAAGGAAAATGAAGGTCTTCAGGGTTTGGTAATTTGTTGGAAAAAGTATGAGTAACATTCCTACCTCATGAATTTTAATAAAGCGGCCATCGAACCGGAAATATGGCGCACAAGAAGCAAAATGATTAAAGATTTGTATTTTCTTTAATTTACTGACTTGTTTTAAGCTTTTCACACGTCAGAGTGAATTACAAAATTAAAGTGCAGGTTTGTTCTAAGTTGCTTGTTCTAAAAACAGTTCGTCCTATAAATGAGTATGAAAATTTATGGAACCTTTACAATCGTTTTTCCTAAAATAATTTTTTTTTGCTAATAAAGTTTGTCCTAATGTAATTTGTCCTAAAGTCGTGTGTTATAATTTTAAGACAAACTGTGGTAATGCACTTTTAGAATAAACGATTTTCGGGCAAACTGCGTGTAGGCCTACTCCAGGTTTTTACTGAAATGACTGTACCTATAAAGAGTTTGGTGCTCAGGAGTTTGCCTGACTTCCAGGTTTGACTTGATGTAACTTTTGGACATACGCCATTGCTAAAGCACATGCAAGTCTGTAGAAGAAAACTACAAAAAACCCAAAAGACAAAAACACTATTGGAAAACCATTGTGTTTGTTTCGTAGTTTCGTTTTATCGTCTTTTTGTCTCGTTTCAACTGCTGTGCAGAAATTTTTTGGGTTCAATATTTTATGCTCTCATCATTTGTGGGTTTTTCTTCGTTCTGTTAGTCCATTTTTCTTTGTTTTTCTTTGTTTGTTGACCATATTCCTGTTATGGAATATTATATGGTGTTAATATCCTGTTGACAACAGCAATTTTTTGCTTAATTTGTGTTTTTGTTTTTTGGGGTTTTTGTTAGTTTTCTTCTACAGACATACGTGCGCTTAGCAATGGCGTGTGTCCAAAAGCTTACATAAAGTCATGCACTCCCATTGCACAAATCTTTCAAAGATAATTCCAGGCCTGACTTGCCGGACCTAGTTGACTATACGCTGGAGCAGAACACACGTAATATTTCTACTCGGTAGCATCCTGACGAGCGCGTGATCCCAGTCGGGCTTGCCTGCTTGACGTCATAGCCCCGCCCCTCGCTCGCCGGGTAATTAACTTGATGAGCAATCAAACAGCCGGCAGTAATCAAGTTAACGGCCTTGTTAATTGAATGCGCCCGTCCTCGAGTTTCCTCCCCCCACCCTTCCCCCAACAAGGCAACACTCCCACGCAGTTTTAATAATTCACGGCGATGGTCACGCGGCGTGGAGGGTGTGTTGGGTGAAGGGGTGGGGGAAGGGGGAAGTTTGGCAGGTGTTGCATAACGTGATGCCTGGGCGCCTGTCCTGTAGAAACAAAAAACAGCTCAGAAACAAGGGGACAGTAGTGTCCACCAAAGTTTCATCACGACCAGATATTCCTCAAAAACAATGTTACTTCTCCCATCTCAGTAGGTTGGTTGGATTAGAAAGGTCTCATAACATGCATTTTTATTCCTGCACCCACCTTTAACACCAAAGTAATGTTGTTATTTTTTATTGATCCACATTTGAAAAAAAAAGGGGATTGTCTGTAAAGTCGGTTTACGGACGTTAAAATTTTACGTGATAATGTCATATCAAATTTTTTAAATTGCTGCTTTTGATTTTCTCGTACGGTGGTTGGCCGGTTCTTGCACGTTCGGCTCAGGCGGAACGTGACTCTTTTTCGTGCGTGCAGCCGGCGATCATCGATTTATAGTAAGTAGAGACCGGAAAAATTCGCGGATTAATTTCGTGATAGTCTGAAATCCAAACACGTGCACAATTCTGCTGGTTGTGCTATTGGCTCGCAGTTCAACTTGAGCTCTTTGGGCCAATGAGAGATTATCGACCAAAGAATCGTCGAATCACAAGCTACCTATTGGAGACGCCTCACAAGTTCGCACCCAATGAAAACACTTGTTTGCTTGAGAAATGCAGATGATAATGGAGGCTATCCTAGAGGTAATAGAATCCGCGAATTTTTCCGGTCTCTATAAAAGAGTATAAATGGTGTTATCAAAAAATTTATACTTATTAAATTGTCTATTGACAAAATACAGTACAATTTCACTACAGCTGGATCTCTTAACACCTCTCCTGTTACGCGTATACGGCGTATCCCCGTATCCCCGCCCGTGGGGGCTCCAGACCGGTAGGGCCTAACGGCTAACAGGGCTGGGTTAACAAACCAAAAGAGGGGGGGGGGGAGTAATGCCTTAAGACAGTACTAATGATGTCGACAGATGTCGCACGGTGCAAGCGGCAGTGTCGAACGCGTGACTGTCGCTGAGTCCCCCTAGCTGGTCGGGAGCAGGCGACCCGTGGAGTGGCTCTTACAGAGGAATACAGGCAGTTAACAATACTACCAATTACTAGGGACAGGAAAAATTCGCGGGTTCAATGACCTGTAGGATGAACTCCATAGTTCTACGTACACTCGGTCAAATGCCACCCACTCATTGGCTGCTGTCTTGTGAGACGTCCCAACGTAGCAGCCTGTGATTCGATAAAGCTTTGGTTGGGTGTTTCTCATTGGTCCAGAGTCATCCAGGTGGGTTGTGAGCCAATAGCAGAGGCAGCACTGAGGTATAACTATTTGTATCTTAGCCTATCGCGAAATGAATTCGCGAATTTTTCCGGTCTCTACCAATTACAATTGGCTCCCAGAATATAGGCCTATATATAAAAAAAAGGGTTGGGGGTTTGTCTGTCAAGTCGGTTTACGGACGATAATTTTACGTGACAAGGTCATAAGAAAACATTGATGAAAAATTTGCATACTTTTTAATTTTAAAATATTATTTAAAGTTTTTTGCAAATTTAATTTAAATAATTTGTTTAAATAAAATCACGTACAATTAGTTGAAAAGCCCCCCTTAACCTGTTTGATATTATAAGTAGGGGCTGCAAAAATTCGCTATTTCAATGACCACTATGATAGACTCCACGATTCTCTATGTACTCGGGCAACTATCACCTGGTCATTGGCTACCGACTCGGGACACCTTCTTTTGTTGAGTGTTTGCCATTGGCTCAGAGTCCTTCAGGTAAATTGCAGTCCAATCACTGACGCAGCATTAAGATAAACGATTTTGGATTCCAGGCTGTCTCGAAAGGAATCCGCGAATTTTTCCGGTCTCTAATTATAAGTAGGCTAGATACCTGCAAATCGCGGATTCATTTCGTGATATGCTACAATTCAAATAATTATACCTTAGCGCTACTTCTGCCATTGGTTCACTGTTAATCTGGATTAATGAGGGCCAATTAGAGACCCTCACTCATAGAAATGTCGAATCACAGACACTCAGTCCAGACGACTCACAAGTCAGCAGCCAATGAACAGGTGGCATTTGCCCGATTGTGTAGAGTGTAGTAGAGTATATCCTGGAGGTCATTGAACCCGCAAATTTTTCCGGTCTCTAATTATTAGAGACCCATGAATTTCGCGGATTTAATGACCTCCAGGATAGGCTCCAATATCCTCTACACACTCGGGCAAATGCCAACTGCTCATTGGCTGCTGACTTGTGAGTCGTCTCGACTGAGTGTCTGTGATTCGACATTTCTATGAGTGAGGGTCTCTAATTGGCCCTCATTAATCCAGATTAACAGAGAACCAATGGCAGAAGCAGCGCTAAGGTATAATTATTTGAATTTTAGCAAAACACGAAATGAATCCGCGAAATTCAAGGGTCTTTACTAATTATAAGTAAAAGATTTTCTCGCATGGTGGTTGGCCGGTTCTTGCACGCTCGGCTCAGGCGGAACGTGACAATGAGTCATGATTTTTCGTGCGTGCAGCCGGCGTTCATCGATTTATAAGACGTTATTACGTTAAAAAAATATATATTTAAAACTCGGCGCGGTTGAAAGTACTGGCGGCTAATTTTAGATCAGAAAAATTAAAAAAAAAAAAAATGTTAAGAATGTGCACAGTGAATTTTTGCGTGAGCACAAGTATACTTTGCACCGGAAAGGTATTTTTCATCACCGTGCAAAAGGATGAAATGATTTTCGTACGTATCCTTAAATGTTTCTTCTTGATGTGAATACACCTGGAAGATGATTCTCAACTGATTCAGAAAATGGAGCTAATTATGAATTTAGCAATCACTTACGTATATCATTAATTTTCATACCTATAAAAAGGTGTTTAGTGTTAGATTCTTGTACAAAACAGGGGACAAACGAAATGTCTACGATAATTCAGACACATCACCTGCGTATGAATCTTTCATTACCCAGCTACTACATGAAGAATATAGTACAGATGAACAACGCTTTACAAATCAGGCTTCACCATAACATTAAAAAAAAAGGTGAATTTTTGTATATTGCCAGTCAGGCACCACACACACAGCTCTTTATTAGAGTCTCAATATCACAGGTTATCGACAGTTATAATCATAAATATATTAAACTTTTTCATTCTTAACAAAAGTAAATTTAAAGTAACATATGAGTAAAACATTTTATGTTTTTTTTCTGTGTGTAGTGTATTGTTGTTACAGTGTAATGTTTCACATTACTGTCGCAAAGTGTTAGACGTCAACTGCTCAATAGAAATTGAAAAAAAAATTGGTTGTCTGTAAAGTCGGTTTACGGACGATAGTTTAACGTGACAACGTCATAACAAAACATTGATGAAATGATTGATCCAGAAGAAAAGGAAATATCATATTCGGCCTGAGACTGAGCCGTAATAGGTTTTTGCAACCAAACCATTTAGGCATTAAAATATTATATTCTTTGAGGAAGATTTTTTTTTTAAATTTTTCTATCTTTTGCATGATAAAATCTACGTCTGCATACTTTTATGAATAAAATTGAATCATTTTTATTTAATTATCACTATTTTGTATGGATACAAAGGAGTGAAATGAAATGTGCAATTGAATTAATAAATTTACTTTTATTTGCATTCATTAATTCAAATATATTTATTACTTTTGAAATGTTGCGTGTGACGTATTTATTTTTACAAGTACAAAAAAGAAACTCGCAGCTTCCAGGGTTTGAACCGACAACCGTTGAGTTGGAAATTAGCTATGTTGACCGCATGACAACGAGGCCATACCTGAAAAAGAATAGTTTCAGATGTTGTATAAAGTTTATAAAAATTTTGTTCACGGTAGAGGAATAATATTTTTCGTTTTTATAACACAATTTTATAAAAAATACGCATCCCAAATACACCAAACTTATTTATAATGTGTTACAAATTTTTTAAAACATTGTGTAAAAGATCCCGGGTGTAATTTGAATTATTATGTGTAACTGTAAAACACAATTGTTGGTTCAAAACGTATTTGAATATTCAACATTACTTTTAAATAACCGTACCGATTGTGCTGAAAATCGGTGGACGATCGTTAAATTACATAATATTAATAATTCAAACGACGAAAATATGATTGAAAAGTCAAATCGATGGTTGTTCCAATCGAGTGGAAGAGAGATGCCACGCATGCGTACAATGAGCATGAAGAGAAATGCCACGCATGCGTACAATGAGCAAAAAGGACACATCCGTAGTGGGACATCCGTAGTGGGACACTTTTTCGTGCGTGCAGCCGGCGTTCATCGATTTATTAGACGTTGTCACGTCAAAAAAATTACATAGTCCTTTTTCTTGTAAGGTAGTGCATTAATTATATACATGCTTACCTTCACAAAATCTTGCAGAACTTCGATAATAACCTTTCAGACCTCTGGAACAAGACATGTTACAATGGGAACAGAAATCTGAAGAGAAAATTAGTGATTTGTAGCTGTCCCCGGTAGCCAGAACTGCATCGTTTCTAACAACCTAACTTTTGGTGTCACTGCAGACCGCCAATTAGAGTAAGATTCCCTTATTTTTGGCTCAATTTTTTTCTATAAAATAGTGATGTGCCGGAAATGTGGTATTTCGACACGTTTTTTTAAATTTTATTATAATTTTAAATTATTTTTGGAAATTTTATTTTTCTTTATAATTTGACTTTGGGTGATTTACTCTTGGTTAGGCTGGTGTACTCCCCTTAGTTAAACTTTGTGCCAGTGGACAGAGGCACCTTTTCTCAAGGATCTATCGGATCTTTTGCTAATCTAAGACTTCGTTGGCAGCCCGTTTGACATTTCTCTCGCTTGCAGGCACGTCCCAGACCTGTAACATTACTTCCCTTCATGACTAAAACCGCCTACAACAGCTCTGGACGAGTTGTTACCATTTCTCAGAGACGAGCTGACCATAGCCTTTCACGTCACGCATTCTTCTTAGGTTCACTCCCCTAAAGTCAAGGCTAGGAGGCCCGTTCCCAGCCCGGTTGCGTTTTATGCCCCTCCCTTACTCCACCTACATCCCCTCTCGGTTCTAAGAATTTAGCCCAAGAGCATTTTCCTGGTGTGAACTCCGCCAGGCAGTGACTGACTCCAAGGACGACTGGCATAAAAAATGTGTGTGCAAAGATGGACCACACACAACATCTAGCGGCGGACTTAGTAACTTCTTCTCTTATGGCGAGCCCGTGGAGCTGACCACCGCGACATCTGGTGACAAACTTACTAACCTCCCAGCTACCTTCCCCTGTAGGCCGCCAGAGTGCCGCACCTGACTGCCCCTTTAGCCCCTGGTTTTAGCAGACGGCTAGGGCGAGTCGATTCATTTTTTGTTTCAGACACCCCTCAACAGGTAGCGCTAAAGTCGGCCAGTGCTACCAACTTCGAGACATCAAAGTCAGAGTTTTTATAAGTCCCACTCGGGGAACTTCGGAACCTTTCGGTCCGGACGCCCCAGCCTACCCCTCCACCTTTGATTGAACATTTTACTTTTAATTACGAGACGAGGTTCTTCGCGAGACACTTCGTGTCGCGACTGCAGACGGACCGTTTGTGATAATCGGCAGATCGACGAGACATACTTCCATCCGGCCGCAACCGACGATGTAGTCGATTAAATAAGGGTTGCTATCCCTGTAATTTTTTTTTGAAGTAGTTTAGTCCGTCTGCATAGTACAAAGAGTAATAGTTATTTTCTTTTAAATAATTTCTTTTGAAATGGTGGAAACGTCCGCGCCCAACCGCGTATTCGCGGGCTCCAGTTCCTGGCTGGCGACGCATCAGAAAATAGAAGCCGACTTCCCTGTCTGGTGAGTTATGATCCGCGACATTCCCCAATCTCCCCTTAACTTTTGCGGGCATTCTCTGCCCAGTTTATAATGTCTGTGTACTAGTTCTGATCAGTTTTGATTCACACTGTTCCAGACAGGGTCCAAGAGCCGGACACCGAATTGGCATTTTCACCACCCTTCCTCAACAACACACAAGCGCCCTGGCATCATGTTCCCGCGTGATCTCCGGGAAACGAAGCCCCGACCTCCGGTGCTTCTGTATCTTTTGACCCTTTTCTGAACTTTCTTAACTTCGCCGTCAGACGAAGATCATCAGATAAACATCATTTCTGGACTTTAAGAATATATACTGGGATGGTTTAAACATATTTGTATTTTTTTATTGATTTATGTATTTTTTTAATGAAACCTTTTTATAATTTAATTTAGGGCCGGCCCATATTTTTTCTTCTTTCTGAATATACCTGAGATCTGTTTAAGTACGTAATTGATATTGTATGTTAATATTTGTGTTAATATCTGTTATAAGTTTCCTAAGTATGGAGTAATTATATTCAGATGGAATCACACCTGGGCCAATGAGAAACACCCAACCAAAGCTGTATCGAATCAAAGGCTGCTACGTTGGGACGTCTCACAAGACAGCAGCCAATGAGTGGGTGACTTTGACCGAGAGTACGTAGAACTATGGAGTTCATCCTACAGGTCATTGATTCCCGCGAATTTTTCCAGTCCCTAGTTATAAGTTCTAATAGTATCAACTGTAAGAGTTGTGGAGTTTTGGTTCAAGGGCACAATTAAAGAGTAGGCCTAACTCAAATAATTTTATATAAGCGCAAGCGCAAGTTTTGCTTTGTTGTTTTCTCGCTTGCAGCGCCACCTACGCAAAATTGCGAATCCCGAACATATGTGTTACAAATTTGCAAAGATTTAATCTGTAATTTCGGCCATCTCTATTAAAACCTCTCTCTCTTTATTTTTTTTTTTACGAATGTAGTTGTTCGTCTATGTCCCTGACCGTTGGATTGGTCGTAATGGTCGAGACGATATAGCTCTTTTTTCGCTGGCCTCCACGGTCACCTAATGTGATTTTTGCCTTTGTGGCTTTATAAAAGATCGTGTCTATGTTTCGCCGCTATCTAATGATTTGCCAGAATTGAAGAGGGTATTGCTTCCATTACTCCGGACTTGTTAACCAAGGTATGGGAATAATTGGACTTTCGGTTGAATGTGTGCTGTATAACTAAATGTGCACACATTGAAAATTTGTAAAAAAAAAAAAAACTACTCTTTAGTGTACCTTCAGTTTGATTTATGATTTGTTGTAAATAGTCTAAATTAAACTGTTTATAATATACCATTGAAACCGATATTCTTTTAAGGACATCCTACACAACAGTATAGGCCTATCGATTGAATTGGCTTAGTTATCCAATTACGCTGAAAAATAAATCCTCTTGTCATTATTGTTCTGAGAACTGGCCTTAAATGTTACGCATATTACCTTCCCACTAGTTAATTTGTGAAATTCGATATACATATACATACCTATATTTAATTGATTAATTTAGACATATAAGATGGCCACGCTGGAAATTTCTTTGTTAATGGAACATAAATATTCATGTAAACTTACAGATCTATTTGTAAATTTGTACATTTACAGAAAAACAACTGTAACACTACAAAATAGTATTCGCAGTATTACTGGGTTCATACTCTTACCGGGGATTCATTGTGTTGTCCCAGTACCTCCAATAGTGAAAGTTATTTGTAAACCGTTCCTTTTATAGCTTTCCAGTATTAACTGCGCACATTAATAACAATGATAAAACAAAATAAAGGAAAATTATTTTATATTCGATTATCTTTTAAGTGGTTTGAAAAAAAAGCTTAAATGAAACATCAATCAAATTATAAATTAATGCGTTAATTTTTGAAAGAAATACTCACCATAATCTAAAAAATAAGTTTATCATACCTATAGGATATGCAAAAATAAATATAGCCATGTGCTGTACAAAGTTACAATATTTTCCTTGTAGTACAGAATGGGGCAAAAGGGAAAAGGCGTGTATCAGTATTTAAAAAAACGGAGCATCTTACAGAAATGAGGTTTATTTTATTGCAATCAGTGTACATCCCTATTATTTTTGACGTGACGACATCTAATAAATGATGAACGCCGGCTGCATGCACGAAAAAGTGTCCTGTTACGCACATTGTTCTGTTACGCTGTGTCCTGTTACGCTCATTGTTCCGTTATGCTGTGTCCCGTTACGCTCATTGTTCCATTACGCTGTGTTTCGTTACGCTGTCGGCGAGTGCAGTAATAATAGGTTATGCTACAATTGACTAAAAAATTATGGTGATTCAGACAATTGATGATAGATATTTGATTAGGCCTACAGTTTATTTATATGAAAACTTGATCATAATTATATTTAAACTTTATAGCTAAACGCCAGTTTTTAAAATTAATTACAAGTAATCTACACGTGAACTGTTTCGTCGACTGTTTATGAAGTGAAGTGAAAAGTTAATGTGGTTTTCATTTCTTATTACAACAACAATTTCGGGAATAAAGGTTAATTATTCCTGCATTTTAAAAATCTGATTACTAGTATAATTTCAAAAATTTATTCTTTTATTATTAAAATAAAATTGATTCAATTTTATTCATAAAGTATGCAATCATTTCATCAATGTTTTGTTATGACGTTGTCACGTTAAACTATCGTCCGTAAACCGACTTTACAGACAACCAATTTTTTATCGAGTTCTGAAGATCATACCAGTAAGATCACCAGCTGCCCATCAGCAGCGATGCAGTGATGAAGGCCGTTTCGGAACTCTTCGGCCGCTTTCCGGCACATTTCGAGGCGTAACTTATAGCAGCGATTTCCTCGAAAATTCGCATCTTCAGTTCTTTCAAGACGTGAGGACGATGTTCGAAAACCTTTTCCTCGAGGTTATCCTGCAGCAAGAAGTCACAAACGTTCAAATCCGTTTAACGTGTGGGCCACCCTAGTCACTATGCTTATTTTGTTAAATACTAATTGTAAAACCACATAATAAATGGTTGACAGTAAGAATTTAATATAGTCGTATCTATGTTATTCCAAATGTTTGTTGAGCAGTGTATTTCTAAGGAGGAGTAATTTAATACAAACTCTTTTTGTGGGTCCTTTACTTTGTTTTGACATGGGCTATATATTTTCACAGTTACCTAAATGTAGTTTTAAAAAAAATCACTTTAGATTATTAGTGGCATAGATAAGGAGACATTACTTTTTTTTTTAATCTGGAGAAAATTGCTGAAGGCATTCCACCAGAAATATGTGGAATTACGATGAAACCAACCTGACTGATGACCCAGGAAGCAGAAAGGTTTTGTCAAGGCGCGGAATGGAACATATTGAGGAAGTAATGGATTCTTCCAAAACGTCCAGGGTTCTTAAGGGGACGGTCATGGTTCGATCCTTTAATCAATAAAAACATGATTATTTAATGAAAATGACAGATTAGAAAACAAACACCAAAATTACAAATAAAAATAATTATTATTAGTACAAAAACAAGCATAAACAATTGAATTAATACTTTGATTAGTTAAACAAAATCTGTTCAACATTTTTTTACACATTTCATTTTGTGCAGTTCAAGACACTGTATAGCTGTAAGGCCAGATTTTCAATGTTGAACAATGAAATACTTAAAGCACATAATATCTTGCGCTGATGTTTTGTAACCTGAGGTCTCACAAGTAGGGAGAAATTTTTTGATTTAACAGTAGAGTGCAGCATTGCTTTCATTTGTCACAAGCGACAAATAGAAATAATATTTTCTGTATTGTTTAGTTACACGAATCGGACACACTTTATTATCCTCATTTAGTGCATACACATTAACAAACACTTCAGGATGGTTTTCCTCAAAACGTTTTATCAGATGTAATGTCGGTGAATAGTTCAGACCACTGAAGTTGTACTTATTCTCCAAGGCATAACACATCTTCTCAACACGATTTTGGTGACTTCCCTCGAAAAATATTGCCAAAAATACTATATTTGAAACAAAAGCAATCATTTAGATTCCGTCAGTTAACTACTGCTTCTCTGTTGACAACCGACTCAGGCAAAGCCATAAATGACGATGTCTGATGGTATTGAGGGTGACCAGCATTTTTTTGTGTATTCCTGTGTATATCTTCTGATGACTACCCAGACTGTTAATATGTGAAAATACCTTATCGCATTTGTCATACTTATTTGTCTTCCGAGAAAATTTCAGAGACCTTTTGCATGTTAAAAGATGTCTTTACAATGACGTCCAAATTGTTCAATACGCACTTGTCGCAATGAAACAGTGTTCTTTGTTCATTATTTGGACATCTGCTACTTTCATGTCAGCGAGCACGTGAAGTTGTGGTGAAAGACAGGCCACAGTACCTGCACCGGTGCGACGAAAGTCCATCGTTCATTGAAGTCTCCGAGGTTTCCGGCGAAACATCAACCGCGGAAGTCTCCGATGTCTCTTCTGCACTTGGTGGCACACACGTCTCTTGCAGTGCAGCTGTTGCTATCAGGATCGTCGCTGCCCTCGGGGACTCTGCTGTCGCCGTCGCTGTCACCAGCGCCCCCGATGTCGATGGTACATCATCCATTGGGATCGCTGCAGCTGTTGACTCTGCTGTCAATGAGGTCTGCATCGTTGATATCACAGCTTCCATCGAAGCCGTCGTTAAAAATGGTACAGATGCCATCGAGGTCTCACGAATAGACGATTACGAGACTTGTGTACCAGACTGGTCAAACTAGACGATACATACAGCACCACAGTCAACGGGTTGACTGAGGGTCCCGTCGTCTGGACCTCGCTTATATAATCGCGGTTGCTGGTAAACTATACGTGAGTCAAATCAACAAACATTAATAATATATATTGTTTAATTGTTTAATATACAGGTACTTTAAATATCTAGAAATAAAAACACACGCCGTTCAAGTTTTGCATATTTATTAAAAAAAAATCAAAAATGCCTATTAGGTTAAGGCATTAAGCATTTTCGTAAGCAAAGTCTTTAATGCTGCACGGACTGCCTCGTAGACTCTGGGTACTGTCTCGTCGATTGCGATTCTAACTGGTTCCGCCGGTCTCGGACACAGGAACACAACTATCCCACTGGTAGAGACATGCAAAATTCGCGGTTTCGATGGCCTTCAGGATAGACTGCACATACCCCTGTACACTCGGGCAAATAACGCATGTTCATTGGCTGCCGACTTGTAAGTCGTCTCATCTGGTTTGTCAGTGATTCGATCCTTCTATGGTTGAGAGTTTATAACTGGTTGAGATTCTGCCATATGAACAGTAAGCCAATAGCAAAATTATCTAAGAGGTATATGTGTTTGAATTCTAGCCTATTGCCGAATGAATCCACGAATTTTGCAGGTCTCTAGCCACTGGTCATCTTCTTCGGCGACGACTGCCTCCGGTGAGACATGGACGACAACGTCGGAGACCACGGCTGATCCTGGGCTTCGACTCGGAGCTTGTGACAGGATCACTGACTGAATCACGAAGAGACGCACGTCGCGTGTAGATGTCTGCGTAGATGCGTCGCAGGTCGCAACACGTTGGAACGCGTCCAAGTTTGGCTTCGCACATGCAGACGAAGCGACTACGTCTTCGATGCTGGCTGAATAGATCGTGTGCGGTCTCATATTCCAAGTTCGCGGTAAATTAGCAGCTGCTGAGTGGGTTCGTAGGACACAGGAAAGTGCGCAATCCGCCAGTGCTGGGCGCCTCCATCACAGGTTTCCGTATACGTGCGTAGATACCCGGCATCCCAGTATCTGTACTCGACACTGCTGAAGCTAGGTCTTAATATCACGTACACGTAGAGACCGGAAAAATTCGCGGATTCAATTACCTCTAAGATAGCCTTCATTATCCTCTGCATTTCTCAAGCAAACAAGTGTTTTCATTGGGTGCGAACTTGTGAGGCGTCTCCAATAGGTAGCTTGTGATTCGATGATTCTTTGGTCGATAATCTCTCATTGGCCCAAAGAGCTCAAGTTAAACTGCGAGCCAATAGCAGGACCAGCAGAATTGTACACGTGTTTGGATTTCAGACCATCACGAAATTAATCCGCGAATTTTTCCGGTCTCTACGTACACGTTGGCACACTGAGAGAAAGGTTTGTTTGCAACTAAATATTTGTTCGTAGCCTATATGGTGAAATAAATATAGTTTGTTAATTCAAACAAATATTTTGTAGCAGCAAAGATTCTGTTGACCCAAAAAAAAAAGATTTTTCAACTCAACTGTAGTATATTTGGTTAGGTGTAACAAATAATTTTTGTTACTTACCGAGTTTGGTTAAGCCAACAAAATATTTTGTTCCACCAAGCAAATATTTGTTTCACCATATATAAACAAATATTTGTTTGGTACAAACAAACCCTTTGCTCTATGCAGGATGAAACGAAAACATGTTCATGCAGGTCGGACGACAACTGAAGGCAAGAACTGTTGCACACTTTTTTTTTTTATATATGTAGGCTCTATCTACTCACACTGCGAGTGCCATTTACGCATTAGCTGCGAGTTTTTAAGGGCAAATACTCGTTAAAACGTGTCATGTGGCTGCTCGTCAGGCATAGCACTAAGCTTGCGCCCTGGACAGCCACATGGGTGGTCTGCAGGTCTACAATTTCGGTGGCTCCGTAGCATAATTTGCTAAGCCATTTCTTCTCCCCTTGTCCTGCAACATAAATGATGCCTAGAGACCGGAAAAATTCGCGAATTAATTTCGCGATAGGCTAAAATACAAATAATTATACCTCAGTGCTGCCTCTGCTATTGGCTCACAACTCACCTGGATGACTCTGGGCCAATGAGAAACACCCAACCAAAGCTTTATCGAATCACAGGATGCCACGTTGGGACGTCTCACAAGACAGCAGCCAATGAGAGGGTGACATTTGACCGAGAGTACGTAGAACTATGGAGTTCATCCTAGAGGTCATTGAACCCGCGATTTTTTCAAATCCCTAAATATCTGTAAATTAATGAGGAATCGCTGTAAGTTACACTATAATATATATTAACTATCTTTAGGACAGGCATTTTTTCTCGAAAAACTCTTACCGTCTATTAAACTGCAATATGGTATGCCCACTTTTGCTGTTTCTCTGTTGTGATTGGCGGTCGTCTGCATGATATTGATAATTTGAATTCAAGTGTTCAATTTAATTTCAAATCTCCCCTTCCTCCCCCCCCCCCCCCCCAAAAAAAATCCTATAACCAAATAGACGGCACACTGGAAAGTTAAGAATATCCTTAGATATTGGTATCCTTAGTTGTTGCATACTCGAAATATATTGAAGACTTGAAGAACATTTTCGCAATCTCCTATAAACCACTCTGAATTTAATTATTTGCAAAATAAGTAAGATCATTTGTACAGTGTCAAAGATTTTTTTAATAGGCCTACATATCATTATAAACACAATCATCTTTCGTAACTAAGTAGGCTATGTAACTAAAAAATAAATTTGTGTGGTCAAATGTAATTATGCTGTGTTAAACTTTTTTTCACTAAATTGTAATTTAATATTTTTTGACATGATAACGTCTTATAAATCGTTGAACGCCGGCTGCAAGCACGAAAAATTGTCACGTTCCGCCTGAGCCTAGTGTTTGATTTGTAACCTATCACCGAATGAATCCGCGAATTTTGCAGGTCTCTACAAATTACTAAAACCTAGTCCGTAATCCGACTTTACAGACAACCGTCTTTTTTTTTCTGTAGGTAAAGCACGTGATTTTTCCTCTCGCGCCACCTGTAGGTAATCGGTTACAAAAGAAAGCCTTCCCGCCGTGACGTCGGAACCTCTCGTTAGTTCGGCCTGCCTCCGGGCGGCTCGTGTAATTTAACATCAATCTTCGTTTTCCTTCCCTCGTATAACGTGTTTGCCCGCGCACGTGCGGCTCGCCCGTCTTTTGTTTGCTCTTCCCCCCCTCCGTCACACGCCACCGCCGCGCATGCGCGGTAGCCCTGTTTCCACGGCGCCGCGCACGATGGCCACGGTGGGGAGGGGGGCAGCGGCCCGCGATTGGCCGCCGCCCGCTGTCACGTGAGCTCCGCGGGAGCGCCCCGCCCACTCAGCCCTCCCCTCCCGGCACTCCGCCGCCGGACGCCCAAGGAGATACATCTCCCCTCCGAGACAGCGGGGAGCCAGTACGTCCGCGCGTGCCGCTACTGGAGCCTTGCCCCGTGGTGCCATACCAGCCGAGACACACTTCACGTAAGTTATTATCAGGGCCACGTATTTCGTAGACACCGGAAAAATTCGCGACTTCAATGACCTGTAGGATGTACTGCATGATCCTCTATGCACGCGGGAAAATTACATTTGCTCATTGGCTACTGACTCGTGACACACGTTTAACTGGGACGCTAGTGATTCGATACTTTTGTTAAAGGTTTTTCATTGGCCGAGCATCATTCAGGTAAACTGTGGCCCAATCACTGATGCAGCAAAAGGGCAAACGTTTTTGGATTCTAGACTATTACGAAATGAATCCGCGAATTTTTCCGGTCTCTACGTATTTGTAGACACCGGAAAAATTCGCGAATTCATTTCGCGATAGGCTAAAATACAATAGTTATACCTCAGTGCTGCCTCTGCTATTGGCTCACGACTCACCTGGATGACTCTGGGCCAATGAGAAACACCCAACAAAAAGCTTTATCGAATCACAGGCTGCTACGTTGGGACGTCTCACAAGACAGCAGTCAATGAGTGGGTGACATTATTGACCGAGAGTACGTAGAACTATGGAGTTCATCCTATAGGTCATTGAACCCGCGAATTTTTCCGGTCCCTACGTATTTGATATGCCTGCACCAACAATTTCTCCCTTGCAGCTTGGCATCTGCGTTGAAGCCGCGTCCTTGGCGAATGATTCACCAATAATTGGTGAATTATTCGCCAAGGACGCGGCTACAACCCAGAAGCCAAGCTACTTCAGACAATGGCCGTGAAAGCCTGCGAACATTATTCTTCCTTGTGATTGGCGGTCACCTGCGGGAGAAGCCATTGCCCTGTTTGACCGTGCCATTGATGAAGCCCTTGCTTCAGCACTTGGGTGGCTGTGATTCGTGGACAGACAGAAGGCGTATACCTAAAAGAAGCTCGTCTATTCACGAAAAAAAAAAAAAAGTTTTAACACACAATTGGTCTCGAAATAATTTCGTGAAAAACAAAATTGCCCCTAGTTATCATTTATTGATTTAAAACATTATTTGGGACATTCGCCATCGCTGGAGACAGGAAAAAATTCTCGGATTCATTTAGCAATATATAGGGACACCTGTATTTCGCGAGTTCATTACATGTCAAGGTATTTCACAAAACCCTGTAGCTTTTTCTAAGAGTCATGGCAAATTGTGAGGGTGCAGCAGTACGGTGACCAATTTCTGATTGGCCCGTCAAGAGCGGGACACCTCTCACCGACCTCAGCCAATAACCACAGGAGAAAAGCTACAGTATTTTGTGAAATTCCTTGACACGAAATATATTCGCGAAATACAGGTGTCCCTAGCAATATAATAACATCCAAAGAACTTCGTACATTTTATCTTGGGAAACCCTAAACCAAGAAAGGACCAAATTACGGACAACCTAGTTGAGACGTCACACGGGTCAGCAGCCAATGAACAGGTGTCATTTTTCCGAGTATGTAAAAGACTGTGGAGTCTATCCTAGAGGTCAATGAACCCGCGAATTTTTCCTGTTCCTAGCCATCGCTTATTTGCACTGAATGCCATACTAGAGGAAAAGATGAAGAACGAACAAGTAAGATGAATACACAAACACATCGCTGGGTTCGCATGTGTATCATTGTTGGGTTCCTCTGCCTGTCGCTGTTTTGTCCAAAGTAGTTGTTTGTCTGTATTTATGCACTTTTATTATTGAAATTTTCTCGTTTTTATGTCAGGCCACTGTGTTCGTCTAAGCTGTGATATTGTTATTCCTTTCACGGTGCTAGATTTACATTAAACATTTGACATCTGCTGATTTTGGCTTCTTTTAGTGTGTTTGTGAATAAGTAAATCTTTCTTGGTCCGGTCTTCGGTTTTCCCTATGACTAGGGACCGGAAAAATTCGCGGGTTCAATGACTTGTAGGATGAACTCCATAGTTCTACGTACACTCGGTCAAATGTCACCCACTCATTGGCTGCTGTCTTGTGAGACGTCGCAACGTAGCAGCCTGTGATTCGATACAGCTTTGGTTGGGTGTTTCTCATTGGCCCGGAGTCATCCAGGTGAGTTGTGAGCCAATAGCAGAGGCAGCACTGAGGTATAACTATTTGTATTTTAGCCTATCACGAAATGAATTCGCGAATTTTTCCGGTCTCTACCCATGACTAGAGACCTGCAAAATTCGCGGATTCATTGACCTCTAGGATAGACTCCACAGTCATTTAAATACTCGCGGAAATGACACCTGTTCATTGGCTACTGACGCGTGAGACGTCTCAACTAGGCTGTCCGTAATTCGGCACTTTCTTGGTTTAATCTTTCCCATTGGCTCACAGTTCCCCACATAAAATGTGGGCCAATCGCAGAAGCGGTACGAAGGTATAGTTGTTTTGATGCTAGCCTATCGCGAAATGAATCCGCGAATTTTGCATGTCTCTACCTATCACATACACTATGTATAAAATAATGCTTTAAATCAACCTTCCCTCTTGCAAGAATCATTCAAAGTTTTCAGTATCCTAGTTATCAACCATAAAGTTAATTAATGGCTTCAAGTCACTTGATAGCGACGAAAGTTGTTTTAATGAACCATGTAAATTGATTGTTTTCAATATTTACGCTTTCCTGGGTTATAACAATTTATTTGTGACTTTTACTCCATGATATTGGCCATAAAGTTAATCATCCTGAGAAATATATTTCAGTACATTTCAGGTTGTAGGTGTATTTATTTCTATAGGAATATCAGTCGTAAGGTGAATGAGAGAGACCTATGTTAGGACTAAATTCTGAATCGTTTATGACGTGTTGTAACAAATAATACACGCTGAGAAAAAAATCTTTCGCAAAATACCAGTAACTTAGTGTGTGCTTGTATTGGTCAATTAGTAGTTTCTTTTTTATTTATTTTTGTAATTCAGAAGCATATTTCAATTTCACTGCAGACCGCATTCACTTATTATTATTGCACCCTCGTGAAAAATCTCTGATAAGCTTTTATTACTATAGTTACCTACTGTTTACAAAAATTTACAAACAACACCAAAATGTAACGTCTCCAAAAATTTCTCAATATTGAACTAATTTAAGTTAGAAGTAGTTAGTTGACCCATGTGAATGATTCCCAATTTTATCTTGATCAGTCACTGAACGTTAATATACCTAATAATGGGGAAATAAGTAAATGCAAGTAATTATTAATTAAAGGGTATTGTAAATCAATTTAATTGGCTTTATGAGTTTTTTTTAAATTCTTACTTTAAAAAATTCTTTGAAAACAGTTATAAGTTATAATGTGATGATCGTTTACTTTTTAGCTGTATGTCTCTTTAACACAAACATAGATAAGTATTGCTGAATCTACGAACTCGTGAAAAAGCAACGTGAAAATGTCCATGTAAAAAAAACTCTGGTAAATATAATCCTGCCGTTTGAAGCGTCTGACCTTGTTCTTTATTATGGTCATAGGGAAGGCTACTTTTATTGGGAATTGTTTTCTCATCGTTTGGAAAGACCTGTTTGGATCAGAAGGTGTGAGGTTAATGCGGGTTATGAGCGAAGTTTTATCGCCAAAGTTAGTTACCACTAATCTTGCACCATTAATTAATCTATTATTAGCGTTAAGATTTCTATTTGACACAATAATAGCATTTTTCTTTAAACGCAATTTTTTCGTGACTCATAGGTAGAGAGAGACCTGTAAAATTCGTGGATTCATTCGGTGATAGGCTAGAATTCCAACACATATACCTCTTAGATAATTTTGCTATTGGCTTACTGTTCATCTGGACGAATCTCAACCAGTTATAAACCCTCAACCCAAGAAAGATCGAATCACAGACAAACCAGCTGAGACGACTTACAAGTCGGCAGCCAATTGACTTGCGCTATTTGCCCGAGTGTACAGGGGTATGTGTAGTCTATCCTGAAGGCCATCGAAACCACGAATTTTGCAGGTCTCTACTCATAGGCCTATCTCATATTTTTTGGAAAAAATATAAAACAGCAGATCAATATTAACTATTGTTAGAAGAAGTAAAATGTAACGTTGCAATCGCTGTAAAGTAATGGAAAATAATTCAAATAAATTAAGTTATATAAGTATATGGTACCTACTTACTAGTGATAAACATTGATATAGGCTACTTAATTCGGTTTTGAAAATTTGCTAAGGAAAAAAATTATTTTTCGATTGTTTATTTATTGTTCGTCATTAGAATAATTAATTTTGATGAAGTATTAAGGGAGATGTGACATTTGAGAAATAATTTTTAAAATAATTTTCTTTAACTAAAATTTAATTTTCGATTTTTTATTTATTTTCCGTTATTAGCGGTGAACAATATCTCTAAAATGATGTCTCAATTAGGCCTATAAATTTTATGAAGTATTGAGGAAGATATGGCGTACCGACAAAAAACTTCTTTGAGAAATAATATAATTACTTGTATAGATTTCACCAATTAGGCTATAGAATTGATTAAATAATCGATGAACATTAAATAACCTATGCACTTAACGTACCTACTCTCTCACACGCCGTGTCGGTTATTTAATTTTCCTGTCATTACGTAGACTACTAGATATTATTTGAGAGTTTTTACTGTGAATTTATTACGTCAGTTCTCTTCCATTTTTCGTTAGATCACAAATTTTATCACTTAGGCCTAGTATATTTTTAATCCTTCATTAGTCGCGTTTGAGTTGTTTTTTTTCACATTTTCTTCTTTCGTTATAAAAAAAAGGTGGCCCATGTCAGTAAATAAAAGAGAACCTATTGACTACTTTGTTATTTATTTATTATGTATTTTTGTGCTCTAAAATTATTTCGTTATTAGATTTAGGCCTACAGGACATGCGTGTTTAAAAACAACAAAACCTATTTAAATATAAGTACCTAATTAGTTTCCTTTTAACTCTTCATAATTATGCCAAGTATTTAACTAAGCCTGTAAACAAAACTTTAGGTTAAACAAAATTATTAGGCATGATTATCTTAGAAAATAAATTTTATAACCACGTAGAATTTATTATCTTCGCAGGTTGACAAGTAGGCTGCAAGTAGAAACTTATGAGCAGGTGGGTGACTCACATTTTGCGTAAACGTTTAGCAGTTTTCAGTTTTTTTAAACATCTGTTCAAATAAAAAAAATCTTATTTTCAGGAAAAATGTTTCTGCACAAATGCAACAAATAAATAAACAAATACAAACTGAATCTTTGCAGTGTTCCGTACAGAGATAATATTCACAACCATCTCCGTCGGTTTCACAAAAGCGACTGGTCGTGCGATGAGTAGAGACCTGCAAAATTCGCGGTTTCGATGGCCTTCAGGATAGACTGCACATACCCCTGTACACTCGGGCAAATAACGCAAGTTCATTGGCTGCCGACTTGTAAGTCGTCTCAGCTGGTTTGTCTGTGATTCGATCCTTCTTTTTGGTTGAGGGTTTATAACTGGTTGAGATTCGTCCAGATGAACAGTAAGCCAATAGCAAAATTATCTAAGAGGTATATGTGTTTGAATTCTAGACTATCAACGAATGAATCCGCGAATTTTGCAGGTCTCTACTTATTGGTAGAGACCCGAAAAATTCGCGGGTTCATTTCGTGTTATGCTAAAATTCAAATAATTATACCTTAGTGATGCTTCTGTCATTGGTGCACTGTTAATCTGGAGGACTGAGGGCCAATTAGAGGCCTTCACTCATAGAAGTGTCGAATCACAGGCCACCCAGTCGAGACGACTCACAAGTCAACAGCCAATGAATAGTTGGCATTTGTCCGAGTGTGTAGAGGATATTGGAGTCTATCCTGGAGGTTATTGAACCCGCGAATTTTCCTGGTCTCTACTTATTGGAGTCTAAGTAAGCGAACAGATTGTTTCGCGAAAAAATCACTGCCTCTAGCAATTGTTCATGAGATACAGTCACCATCGTTGCTGCATTTACTAATGTAGTTCGAAGAAAGACTACCTATTATTGCATTCCTAGCAATATTGCGATTTCCGGAACATTTAGGCCTATTCTTGATTCTTAAGTCGTGCTTCCTTGACATCGAAAATATACGAGTCAGAATTCGGCCGATAAACTTCTAACTTTTTTTTGTACTTTTACAATTTACGCCATTGGAAACTCAGTTACTAACGTAATCACTTGTAAAAATTTCAAGAAATCTTTATAACATTGGCAATTTTACAAGTCATATAACTGACAACTGAGTTTCCAAGGAATTTCCTTGTAGAAAGTCCAATTTTTTACAGTGTATGAATGGGTTGTGTTGAAACGATTTCGTACAAATAAATGGCAAAAATTTATGTTTTCTATTTAAATGGATGCTTCTTATGGCAACTTAAACTGCATGTTCATCGCCACAAAATCAATTGAAAAATACAACTAATGGTAATGGACTAAACTGTAAAATTATTTCCAAGATTGGTATAAATGTTTGAAGTTTTAGTTGAACAACATTTTTATTGTAAATTAATACCTACATTCTTTTTAAATGGTTTGTGTTAGTACCTACATAACTTGAATGTTAAATTGGTAAATGATTAATCAGTAGGCCTAACTGCTTTCATTTGTAACATGTGATATTAGGTTTTATTCCTAGATATAATTTATGGTAAATTGTTTATGTTTCATGGTTCAGTGTAAGAGAAGCCGTAGGCCTACACGTCTTAACTGCGCCAAACAAAGTCAAATAAATAAACGCCCGGATTAGCTATGTTTGCCTAATTGGATGAAGTTCTACAACTACCACGAATTTCGTCTCTGTCGCAAATTATTTCATTAAAATAATTGGGGGTAAACCCTTTATTTTTTATACAGGCCTACTTTTGTGACATATTACTACCTTACTCTATATCACTTTGCGACACGGATTGCAATAGCGATAGCAATAGGGATTAGCCTACTGTCTATGTTAATGTTCATAGTAATTTCATTTCCATTACAATTTAATTAATTTTTTTAATATGTGCTTATATATATTTTTTTTAAATAATTATGTAGTGATGATTCTGCGGATATTAGTTATTTCCATAGCTGTATAGACACAAAGATGAGTGCTTCAGAACTAATCGCGGCTAAACAGTAATTTAACTCTTCAACAACGGGAAACGCGGCTAGTACGTAGATGATATTTTATGTAGTCTATGTTAGTCATTCCTACTTTCTTACCTCTCTTAGAGATGAAATTTCAGAAAATGGTAAAGATAATTTGTAGTTTTTGTGATTTCGTTATTCATACTTAATATTTTAACTTCAATATGATTATCTTCAGATAAATGAACTTTTTCACTATAAAATCAAAACCACCCCATTTTCATCTGAGCTATTTATTTTCGAAAAATAAATAAATTACAATTGGTTCCTTTTTTCAGTTTCTTAGTTTGTTTATTTTAAAAAACAAATTTTTTTAAATCATCTTCGTTATTTTCAGACATGAGTTTCTTATTGACAAATAAATATCACCTCATTTTAAACCCTTTAGCGTCATAATTTTGATAAACAAAATAAAGCCATTATTTACCTACAATGTGTAACTTATTTTCTTTAGTTTCTTGCATACCTACCAGTTGATTTGCTTTAGAGATATGAAATTTTGGTATAAAATTAATTTCATTGTAATCTCACCCCCAAAACCCCTTCCGTCCTCCAAAAGCGGTCAAATTTCAAACCTTGCCTGACTCTTCACGTACATTATTCGTACTCAGTATTTTTATATCCTATTCTGCTAGATTTAAAGAAATACACTATTTTTTTTATAAAACTGAAATTTGTGTTGTACCCCTTTTGGTATTGAAATTAGAAAGAAATTGTTTACAAGTAAGTAGGACGTTTTAGTTTATTTAGTATTCATATTAAATGCATTAACGTTCATTTAATTACCTCCTGAGATATGATTTTAATCATAAAATCATATTTACTCTCTTTTCACTTATTTATGAGTGAAACTTCATAATTATAATTATGTATACGCTAGCTAATAACTCGCGACTATGCTCGCACAACTTCAGGGTATTGCTGATATTTCACCATTTTAAGAATAGTATGTAATTAATTACAAATATTTTTTCCAAAAAAAATTAGATATTTCTACAAATAGTCAGACATAAAAATAATATTTAATTCATAACAAAATGTCTAATAATGATAGTTTATAAAGTGGTTATTATGCATGTGAAAGCCTTTTTTTTTAAGTTTTGAGTGTATATTACGTATCTGATTTTTCTAATTCCCGTTTTAATGTGTTCAAGGAAATATTTTACCTTGAAGAAATCCCACTTACCTCCTTTCTGTCTGATGAGATAGCCAATTTATTTTTAACTAAGCGTACATATGCCATAGTTTACACTTACACTTTAATTTTTTTTTTTGGTTGTAGGTATGCTTAGAATTTTGATATAATGTCATTGTAATTACCTGCTATTACACATAAATTATTTTAAGATTTATGAAACTATTGCATCTTTATGAGAAATGTAGAGTACAGTTATCATTTTTTTTTATCTCACGTATTAGTTAATTCTTAGTTATGCTTAGTATTACTTAAACAAAATTTCAACTTTTTTTTCACTCTTTTCCTCTTTTCCCACAGGGATACCTATGTGAAAAAACAGAACTACAGTTTTAGTAATTATGGCAATATCAATTAACCAAACAAAACCAAACTCATCCCGTTTTATTATAGCGGCAGATGTGAACTCCAACGATAACAAACTTACATGTATATTAAATTTTAATTTATTTTGCCACTACTGGTTTAGTGGATTCCATTGTTTTTTATGTTTAAAATAATATCCACCCCTTAAAAAAATTTAAGAGGTGTTGTTTCGGAGAATGTTGAATAAGAAAGGTAGTTTAATGTATGCTGATTAACCATTGCCAATATATAAAATTAAGTTTATTTTGATCAGGAAATATGATTTATTAATGTTAAAACCATATTTACAATCTTTAATGATTCAAGTTGTTTCATTTGATCCTGAACAAACTAACAAAAATTTTATAATCTATATTTTTAAGTTATAAATATTGTAAATAGCCATTTACAATATTATAATTTAATTCAATATACAACAGATATTTGACCCCGCACAGTTTTATTATTAGTATGGATATTAAAACTAGCTAATTAATTTTCGCTCAATGAAGTAATAATCGGACCAACAAACACATAAGGTGTGGTAGCATTTTAACTTGTGGTATTGTGCTACAAATTAACTAATTTTGATACCTCCTCTCTAATAGCATTCCAAACACAAGCTTGTTTACGAGTTAACTTCCAACATGATATTAGGAGATTATAAGTTCCAAGGTGGTGGCATTGTGGTGCATAATCAGTGTTAAGGATGTAAACCTCATCTCTGCTCCTAATAGCGGAATACTCTAATATGAAATAGCTGGCTCAGAAAGCGTTTTTTTTTTTTCACGGTTGGTTTCGATACTAATTCCCGTAGTGGTAGTGGGCTGAAAAATTAATTCTGATACTTCCTCTCTAGTCCTAATAACTTATAATTGCTGTTATTTTTCAGTATGATACTAAGAGACTATAAATAAGTTGCAAGTGGGTGAAATTGTGGTACATAATCTGCTCCTAATAGCCTAATACTATATAATATGAAATGGCTCCCTCAGAAAGCGGGGTTCCAATACTGATTAGCACTGAGAACATTGATGGATGAATCATCAAGAGAACAATAATAAATAAACTACTGTATTTGCTTTTATCAGTCGTTCCGCAATGCTTGACATTGTGAAACCTGAGAATATAGGACACTGCTTGCTACTGTTTATTTAGACAGCACTTCAAATATAGGTTTTTTTTTCTTTCAGAAAATAAAATTTTTAAGATTAGGGTCAAGTTTTGAGCCAAATATTGGGGAAAATAGTGATCCTACGAGGAAATTTCACACCGTGTAGCTTCTGTGTCAGATGAACAGAAACCTACCTCTGATATCTTCTCGTTTACTCTCCGGGATCCACAAATTGTACAGCAATGTAGATATATAGGCTATACCCGACAAAAAGAGAGGAGAGAAAAGAGGCAGGCCTTACAGCAGCAATAAGAGCATGGACGATGGCAGTTGATTTATACTATACTTGGTCAGATCACCGTGCTTTTTGCTCATCACATCGGCATCAGCAAATGCTCTTAGAGATTCTGGGATGAGGTCTTAACCTCCTTCCATGAAATCATTCGGAGGAGGATATTCTGCGACGTTGCACTATTACCTCAGCAGCTGTTTCCACTTTGCGACGTCTTTCCTCTTCAACAGAGAGTGATTTTTTTTTTCGTAACAGGCATATGTCAAAATGTTTTGACCAATGGGGCTTGAAAAATTCGAGGAGGGGTTTCTTGTCTGTTAGTGAGACGTCTTCGCCGTACCTCCGAATGAGGTGATTTTTAATAGTGGGAGGGTCATCACTAGAGACCCGGAAATTTCGCAGATTCGTCTGGCTTCAGAGTAGAATTTATGGTAATAGGTGTGCTCAACCCATGTTCGCTTTCCCATTGGTTGATTTCTTAGCGAGGGCATGTTTATCCTTGTTAATCGGCACTACCCGATTCGCCTACTTCTCTCCTAGCTGGACATCGTTGGCTCACGGTCTCGGAGGGGCGTGTCCAAGTAACTGCGGTCCAATCATGAACGCAGTGCGACAGTGTGAAGGTTTGCATTCTAACTTACGACTAAATGAATGCGCGAAATTTCCGTGTCTCTAGTCATCACATTTCACCTGTCACATCAATTCATCTGGCGTGAATTGACTTTATTCGCCATTGTTTTTCAAAGTAAGAGCAAAATTTGATCAACACACACTTCGGTGTTAATCGAAGGTAATTTTTTTCAGTAACAAAATTGTTTTTATGCCGAGGTATAATTTTTTATTAGAACAATTATTATGAGGTGAGAGGAAAATGATTATAATCTAACGGGTGTAGCCCTATTTTTATTAAATATCTTTAAAAACGAAAAGGATTGTCAGTGAGTAGACGTCTTTATTTTTGTTTAACTGCAGGCGCGATACCTTTGCCAAGTATGGTGTGGAATCGATGTACGAGCGGAGGTTAATAATTTAGATATTTAGCCTACATTTTTTATGTTTACAATGTATGTAAACACGTAAAACTTTCTTTCTGCATTGGTCATATTTTTTATCTGTTTAAACACACACACTGCTATTACTATTTATTCTCAGAGATAGCAATATGAAATTCAGAACAAAATAGAATTCATTCAGTCCTTACTTATTCCAGTCTGTATAGGATCACTCTTTAGATTACATAGCTATCTGGTCTGTGAAGTAAATTTTTATGATAGGCCTATATTTCGTTTCTGTTTTTTAAAACAAAATTTTAAAAATATCAAACATCTGTGAAGTTAACTTTAGCCGCTGGTTTTGTAAAAGCATTTACAGTGAGTTTAACCAGCAATTAATGTTAAAACAGTTCATTCAATAATCTACTCTTAACGCTGCAATTTTTTTTACTTATGACAGCTGTATTTTTAAAAAATACCACATAAACCATTCACTACATTTGAATAATAATAAGCAAATGATAATAAGCAAAAATATACGGTATTTTAAATGAAGGTGGTCTGCTGGTTTGCAAATTATATTGTTGATACACGTAAATAATTTAAATGAGTCATCTGTTCAAGCACATTAAATTTTTTTTTACATATTGCAACAAGTTAAAAACTTTAACCTATGTTTAATAAACTTAATTGTACAAATGAAATAATTTGTCTACTAAATAATAATTTATTCTTGTGACACAATATATTTAAACGTCCTACATTTATATTACAGCGTTGAGCTGTATACGAAATAACTCATAATTTACAGTTCACTTTTTTATTATGAAAATGATATCTACAAATATTTTTGGAAAAGTAAATTCACCAAAATATAAATAAATTTTAACAAGATTTCTACTTAAATCACACATTAATAGTTAAATATTTAGTGTTCCAAAATTTTACTATAGGAACAAATATGGCAACAGGTTTGTTATCGAACTATTTTAGTTTTATGCTTATTTAAATATAATAATTTCAGTCTTCAAATCGTTAATAATGTTATTGAAGGAAACTTTCATTTTCCTAATAATTGCCGGTTATTATTTTAGAGACAATATTAAGTATATGTTATAGCAGCACTGTGCAGTATTAGTGTGGCTTTAAAATCAAACGTGGTTGAGTGTTTACTTGTGTTTAACGATAAATTACCCTGAATTAATATGAATGAATACGCATACATATAGATAATAAAATTCATAATCGATAAATTCCCAGTACAATTATTGTTTTAAATTATGTATATATGCACCTGTATAATAGTAAGCCTGCTGAGTTTGTAATGTCATGGTAGCCTTTTTTCCCCTGTAGTTCGACTAATAAAAACCATGTTATGTAAAATCAAGCACGCATTTTAAGAATTTTTATTTATTTGAATATGCGTTTTAATAAAATGATGAAAATGAGTTTCTTCTAGGAGTATATTATAATTATTATTTGAATTTCAGTTTTTTGGGCAGCTATGCAGGAAGTATTAACCCCCACCTCCTCTGCACTCATCCCTTTTGATATATAATTTTACCTCAAATAGGTATCCCAATAGCGGCAGTGAGGACAGAGCAATGAATATATTTTCTAATGGCAAAACTACAGTTCCAGTGAAAAATATTTAAGAAATATTTAATTAGAACTTCTGAAAACCACGCTGAAAGAAAGCCCAAAAACATCACTTTCATTGAAGAATAAAATTTATTTAATAATAAAAATTAAAAAAAAAATCAAAAGTGCGATTGGCTATACATTTTTTAAAATATTTGTTAGCATTTACATTTCTTTACAATATGAAAATGATGCCATCAAGACTTTGGCTTGCGAGACCCTGTACCATACAGTTTTAACAGCTGTTGATGAATCATGGAACTGTAAAACAAATCATCAAATTACGTTTACAAAGTTTTAGTATTCTTACACTTTCGTCATGTGATTTTGAAAAACCAATACAATTGGTCTCATTTTACACAAATGTTTCTTGGAAACCTCTACAGGTTTCGGCGAAAATAAAATATAGGCCTATTTTATTACAAAAAACTAATGTGTTAAATTAATCAGCGTCCTTTTTTATGTCAGTACAATGTACTTGTAGGTTACATACTTATTGTAAAAGTACAAAATATTTGTTGGAGTAAATTTATAACTACCAAAGGACTGAAGGGGGGAAAAAAATTATTTTGCAATTTATACTGAGAATCCAGTTTTAATTTATATTAGGTTACGAAATTGGTGTTCCCATTACTCAACATTTTAATAGTTGGCATGATGGACTAGAGGTTGAGACGCTGGAATAATCTTGCATTCGATACTCCGCTTAATGACTCAGTTTGTTAACTTGAACAATTAAGGCGATACCATAAAAAAAATCGCTCGAAAGTACACATTGTTTAATTAATATATTAAAACTACAAATAAAAAAAAATCTAAATCGGTACAAATGGACATGCGCATTGTATATGTTAATTTATCGAATGATGCATTAAAATTAACTGACATTATTTGTAAAAATTCAATACATGCATATGTAAATTTAAATATCACGAATTAAAAATACACTAAAAGCTATTAAATACTTAGAGACCTGAAAAATTCGCGGATTCAATTACCTCTAGGATAGCCTCCATTATACTCTGCATTTCTCAAGCAAACAAGTGTTTTCATTGGGTGCTAACTTGTGAGGCGTCTCCAATATAGGTAGCTTGTGATTCGATGATTCTTTGGTCGATAATCTCTCATTGGCCGAAAGAGCTCAAATTAAACTACGAGCCAATAGCAAAACCAGCAGAATTGTACACGTGTTTGGATTTCGGACTATCACGAAATTAATCCGCGAATTTTTCCGGTCTTTATAAATACTATTTCCCAGACCATAGCAGTTGTACTTACTTTTACACTTGTAATAGTATTTTTCTTGAACATAAGAGTAAAAAAAAATCAACACATGTACGAGTGTGTAAAATTACGCTTACGTTAGCGGAGAAATTGCTGCTACATACATTTTGTGTAAAATTACACAATGGTATTTTTTTTGCATATGAAGTTATACTTGAAAACCAGTGAATTTAGTGTTTTGTTGCACATTTTGTTGTCCGATATTCGCCACTTGTTATCTTCTATCCTGTACAAATCCCGGCAGTGTTAGCTGTAGATAATTTTGGTTTGACTGCGCGTTGGTCGCTCGCTAGGTGTTCGATTCATTTCAGGGTTCGTACTCCTTAAATATCCTTGAAAGGTCGTTACTTTGTTTAAATTGATGAATGACTCTTAAAAGTCCTTAATTTTCACTAAGAGTCCTTAAAAACTCCTTAATAAAGACTGATAGCTAGAGACCTGCAAAATTCGCGGATGCATTCGGTGATAGGCTAGAATCCAAACACATATAACTCTTGAATAATTTTGCTATTGGATCACTGTTCATCTGGACGAATCTCAACCAGTTATAAACACTCAACCAAAGAAGGATCGAATCACAGACAAACCAGCTGAGACGACTTACAAGTCGGCAGCCAATGAACTTGCGTTATTTTCCCGGGTGTACAGGGGGTATGTGCAGTCTATCCTGAAGGCCATCGAAACCGCAAATTTTGCAGGTCTCTACTGATAGCTTGCAAATAATGGATAAGTGCGGGTATTTTCGTGTTCATTTGTTTACGACTCGGCAGCAGACAAAGCTTTATGCATGCCCAATATCATTGTAGATTTTCGGGCCACGTGATTAGATTTTATGTATAAAAAATTATATTTAAAAAAACTCAAACCAAAATTTTCTATGTTTATGAACTAAAAATTAAAAAAAAAATTGAATTTTAAATTAAATTAAAATATTATAATTTATTATTATTATTTTTAATTATTTTATATAAATATACATTATATTAATTTTATGTTATTACTTATTATTAAATGTATAGTTAATTTTTTAAAATTAAACTTTAAATTTAAGTAATCTGTTTAAAAGTGTTAGAATGAACTACAAAACACTATAACCCATTTTTTTCAAATAAGCTAAAATTAAAAATAATTAATAAACAAAGCAATTAATTTTAATGAGAAAAAAACGTGGGATGCTCTCATCTTTCATTTTCACAGTGACTGTCCGAAAGAATAATCATTTGTGGTAGAAAATTTAAGACACTGATATCAAGAACCTCGCGCTTTTTTCATTAAAATTAATTAAATATTTTGTCTACTACTTGATTCTTACTTTTAGCTTAAAAAAATTTCGTTTGGCCTATACAGAGATGTAATTCATTCTTTATCTTTTGAACAAATTACTTAAATTAAAAGATTTTTTTTTACTTTTTAGTTTATACAAAATAGAAAGCGTTTTAAGTTTTGTAAAATATAATCTTAATTTTTACTTTTTAGTTGATATTTAGTTTTATTTTTTTTTATAAATTCCTTGAAAAACACCACAAAATCGATTTTCAGAGTTCCGAAAATTTCTGAGGAAACTGATTCCCCTCCCCTTGTTCCGAAAGCTCGTCGGAGGGGGTCCGATGGTGCTTAAAGTCCTCGGGAGTACGTCAGAATCAACGGACTTCAATTTCCCTGAATTTCTAAATATCGTGGGTGAGTAACCACCCCTCGAAAAGGGGTGAGGGGCATTTCGAACCCCCGTGCACATTTTACACCATGCTCTGGCCTCTTGGATCTGAAACAATCCAAATGTAAAAGTTATCTATTTTTTTAAATTTTCGAAATTTTGGGGTTTGATTTTCTGGGGGAGAGAGGGGAAGTGGGACAACTTATCTACCCCCGGGCCATTTTGCCTCCTAGCTACGGCTTTATGGATATGCAAAAAGCATGGCTATTGCTCTTAGCACAAAAATAGTTTTTTTTTCCCATATGACCCTCCCTATTATCTCTTCAGGTTATAGTCATGAAATTATTATATTGTCATCCGGAAAACATATACTTACAAAGTTTCAAATCGATACGACAATTAGAAGGTTTGATTACATGGTTACAACTGAAGCTAACAAAAGCGTGTTAAAAACATTTTTAATTAGTTTTTAATCTCATTTTTAAACTAAAAATGTGTGTTTTGTTGTCTTACTTTGAACTTATAAGGAAAATATAACAAGTGATCATAGTAAACTGCAGAGGTGTAAAATTCAGATAGACGCTGCTTGGGTTAGATGTGTTCCAGAGATAATTATGTAATTGAACTAACCTACTAAATTATTTTGCATTAACTATTTTATATTTTTTTTAGGTGCTTTTGTCATATTACAAATGGTTACGTGCCTTCCGATAGTGATGAAGGCTAAGAAGATAAGTGATCCTTAAAAAAAATCCTTTATTTATGATTGATCAGTAGGTTTGTTTGTGCAGTTGGGCAATGCTCGCTGTTCAACTTCTGTAATAACATTTTACCAATATTTATCCATATCAACCTGTAATCAGTAAAAAAAAAGATATGCATTCAACTTGTCGCGTGTTGCCGATGCCTTAAGACCCTGGCGCACCGTCAAACATTACCTACCCTCCAACTCCCGCCAGTAAACTTGGTCAAATCATGTTGGATGGTTTTGACGACATGTAAAACGTCACTAGCCCAGTCATGCTCGTTTGACAAGTTGGACGACGTGAGTTTCCATAAGATATTTTGTACATAGAACTGGTTATATTTAGAGACCGGAAAAATTAGTGAATTCATTTCTCGATAGGCTAAAATACAAATAGTTATACATCAGTGCTGCCTCTGCTATTGGCTCACAACTCACCTGGAGGACTCTGGGCCAATGAGAAACACCCAACCAAAGCTTTATCGAATCACAGGCTGCTTACGTTGGGACGTCTCACAAGACAACAGCCAATGAGTGGGTGACATTTGACCGAGTGTACGTAGAACTATGGAGTTCATCATACAGGTCATTGAACCCGCGAATTTTTCCGGTCCCTATATATAAAACGTCACTAGCCCAGCCATGTTCGTTTGGCCAGTTGGACGACGTGAGTTTCCACAAGATATTTTGTACATAGAACTGGTTATAACAAATATGCAGGATGATTGACGGAATCGGCCATTCAGTAGGAGTAGGTAGGGGAAGGTTACCTAAGATGGCCCGGTCACCTAAGACGGGACTGACGTAGTTCTCTAAGCCGCCGCTAGATAGCAACTGTCCAGACAACGTGGCTTTCCCTCAGAAGTGTGTATACGTAGTTTGAGTCGAGTTGCTGCCGTTGATACCAAAGTAGAGGTAAGTTTTATTTTTACGGTGTGATAATATAAAGTATTTAATAAATAGAAACTGCGTTACGCACCTTCAATTTCGTCGAAAAAAAAGTTTTGTTATACAATAGTGCCTAATAATTTTATGCACATAATGCATTATAGGTACACGAAGTAACTTGCCTAACGAAAACGGCAATGAATTCCGTGTACGTCTCATGATCGCTAAGAAAGAGGTTATGAAAATAAAATAACTTAATACGATTGGTTTCAATGTTGTACGTAAATAAATTTATTTATATTAAAAGAAAATAACTCTAGAAGATCGCAAAACATCTCTTTTTACATGAAACTATAAAAGTTGTGAACTACACAAAAATTTAAAGCCCAGATTTTTCAAGCAGGATTGAGAATAATTTTTTGTTTGTTTTAAAACTAGATTACATTTGGAATGTTTGAAATAGCTCAGTCCACTTACAAACTTTGATGGTGTGTCGGGGGTAGAGACCGAAAAAATTCGCGGGTTCAATGACCTCCAGGATAGACTCCACTATCCTCTACACACTCGGGAAAATTCCAACTGTTCATTGGCTGCTGACTTGTGAGTCGTCTCGACTGGGTGGCCTGTGATTCGACACTTCTATGAGTGAGGGTCTCTAATTGGCTCTCATTACTCCAGATGAACAGTGAACCAACGGCAGAAGCAGCACTCAGGTATAATTATTTGAATTGTAGCATTTAACGAAATGAATCCGCGAGTTTTTCAGGTCTCTGGTCGGGGGTTTACGAAGTCTGACGTTATTAAAGCGGTATCGCTCATCGAACTTGTTTGTCAAACACAGTTTGACGCGGGGATCGCTCAGCGCCGCAGGGCCTTAAACAAGCTGGACTGTCTGTCGACCGGGGAAGGTAGAGGGGGGGGGGGGGGGAGCTAATTGCCCCGCAAGTGGGTCAGCCATTAAACATGTACCACCACGGCCGGCGGTGTCCACGTAAACTTGAATCACTGCCCCGCGCGCGGGTGGAGGAGTAGGAGGAGGGAAATTATTGTTTTCCCTGGGCGCGCCGTTAGCGCCGCGGCGGTTGTCGGGCCTGGGGCGTGCTTCGTGTTTATTTAATGACCTCCTCCCCCACCCCCCCCCCCGCCGTCACGCAGGTAGGGACGCCGTGGCGTAACTGCGCTCGCCGCTCGCAAGAGCGCACGCCACGCCTCGCGGCGGCCGGGGGCGCGCGCAGGTGAACAACTGATGCGATTACGCCAGTCCGCCCGTCTGCCTGCCGTGCGTTCTGTCAAGCCCCGTCGCTCACTTCCCACTTCCCCGCCACACGTCAGCTGGATTTCTATCGAGCGCAGCTTTAACGAAGACACGTCCTCTACTCAGTTATTTACGTGAGCGTTATTCCCCCCCCCCCCCCCCGTGGTTACACAAATACTACTGCACATAAAAAAAATGAAGTTCCCGAAACTTTTAAATTCACCATGTCACTTCCCGTAAACTCCAAGCACGAAGCAGTGCCACACGTGAGCTGGATTTCAATCGAGCGCAACTTTAACGAAGGCGTGTCCTCAACTCAGTTATTTACGTGAGCATTAATTTTCTTCCCCCCGTTTTATAAACGTTACTGCACCTAAAAAAAAACGAAGTTCCCGAACCTTTTAAATTCACCGTGTCACTTCCCGTAAACTCCAAGCACGAAGCAGTGCCACACGTGAGCTGTATTTCTATCGAGCGCAGCTTTAACGAAGACATGTCCTCAACTCAGTTATTTACGTGAGCGTTATTTCCTCTCTAACCCCCCCCCCCCCCACCGGTTATAAAAACATTACTGCACCGGACAAAACGAAGTTCCTGAACACCTTTTAAATTCAACATGTCACTTCCCGTAGACTTTACCTATCGAGTGAAAATCGAACCGGAACGAGTAAAGTTTATTGTAGCCTATATACGTACTTACGAATTTTGTTTCAAGGCATATTTTGAAAGTTATTTGGAGGATGTTTTTTTAGGGACTTTAAAAAAACTGGTTTAGTGTTTGTTAACCATGTGTTTTTTTTTAATATGTATATATATAACTTATATGTACAGATTTTAAAACTATAAACGGAATAACTATTAAAGGTGGAATTAAATGGAATTAAATTAATGTGCGAGCGTAAAGTTAATAAAAACACACTAATTCCAATATGAACACTGGCAGGAACAGGAACATAATCTTATATGGCATACGTTACCCGATACGTACCGCAGGATTCCATTTCGTGAGGGGAAAAAAGAGGGGGGGGGGGGGAGAATACAACCACTTTTCCCGCTGTTTGCTTTCAAATTCTTTCTTTTTGTTGGTAGGAATTAGAGTTATTTTTTACGATTTAGGGGGGGGGGGGAGAGTATAACCTTCTTCCCACCCCCACCCCCTTCCCGGCCGGTGAACGCCATTGATGCTACTTTTCTTTCATATTGCAGCCTACAAATTTAATTTTTAAGACATTTTTAATTTTTTTTCTTATTCAGTTTGGAGAGTAGATAGAATGACTGTAGGGGAGACCGGGGATGGTTGTAACATTTCAACTTTGATGACAAATAACTACAAAGTTTTTTGAGTTTTACTTAGTCAAACATGTCATGGAAATAGAAAGCCGGTAATGTTTTTTTTACGATTGATAGCAGATAAAAAATATCTTAAGTGATACAACTTACAAAAATTTGTGAAAACTATGTGGAGGCAAAATGTTACAACCATCCCCACGGCGGGGTTGATTGTAACAGTACTTGGGGTTGGTTGTAACAGCACATTAAGACAATGAATTTTAATAAATAAAGGCTGCAGACTACTTACATGAAAAGTAACATGGATAGTATCTAAACAAAAGGATAATGTTCAAAACACACATCAAAGGAAATATTTGCTTAAAATACATAAAAAGAATTCCGTATTTAACAAAAACATTTCAAAATTTAGGCCTACCCTATAAAACAGAATTTTAATATTTACATAATTCGTCAGAAAAACACTTTCTCTGTCTGATATATATATTAATAATACACAAGGTATATTTCAACTATAAACTCACGGGATTTCACTTTAAATAAATCAAAGAAAATACAATTTAGCTAAATAAAATATTACAATGAAAACAAAGAAAAAATTAAATAATAAGGTAATGCTTCTGCAAAAATTTTACTAGGCATTTCTTACTCGGATATTCCATCTAACATGCAGTTGAGACATATATACCGCTTGAACTTCTTTGCACATTGAAAATGAGCCCATTGCTTGCAGTCCAAACATTGTACCCACTCCTCCCCAGGTTTGCTTTTTGAAAATGGTTCTATGCAGACTAAACACAAACAAGCTTCGTCATAATCTTCCTCTTCAGATGAAGTTATTGGAATATCCTTCGTTATTCTTTTTTTTTAAAGTGTGTTCTTGCAGTAACTTTCTTCTTCTTTTCTATGTGTTCGTTCATGGAAATTTTTCTTAGGAGTATCTGTTAACACAGCACTCTTACGCTCAATCCTCTTCCTTGTTTTTTTCCTTATTCCCGATTTAGGAAATGGTAGCACTATTTCAGGAGAAAATTTACGTTTTGATGTTATCACTTCAGAACCAGATGATGTAGACTGCTTGACTGGTGTTGACGGCAAAGAAGACACAATAACTGAAGTAGACCTAGGTGAAGTGGCCATTGGATTTGGCCCAGAATACCCGTCAACTGAAGTGTTAATCTCTGGATTAGGAAACAAAGACACGTTAGCTGAAGTGCTTGCCATGTTATTCAGCACAGAAGACTCAATGACTGATGTGTTCACTAGGGATACTGGATTAGGCAAAGAAGACAAATTAACAGAATTGCTGCCTACAGGATTCGGCCTATCAGTGAAAAACGATGGCCCAAAATCAGCATTGGTGAAGACTTCGTGATTGAAGGGAAATATACCACATTTTTGAAAGCCATTTTGAATATTTGTGGCTGTCATGGCAAGTGGAAATGCAACATTTACAATACCTGGAATATCATATATTCTTATGCTTCTGACAGTGCTTTGCTCTCCCTTCATATCAGCAGAAACCCTTTGGGAATGGTGGCTACAAATCCAGCCATCCATAGCTGTATTTATATGCTTTTTAAGAGGTCCATATACGCTGCGGTTCAAGGGTTGTAGCCGGTGTGTACAGTGGGGTGGAATTGATAATATCACTACCCCATTGTTCTTTGCGTAGTCAAGGATGTTTGGTGAGAGGTGAGATTGGTGGTTGTTCAGAAGGAGAAGCACAGCTTTCTCCTTTGATGAACGCACAGAATGAACAAAGTGTTTCATAAAAATCAGAAATTCTACTTCTGTCATCCACCCTGAACGGTTTCCTGCACCAACACAGCCCAATGATCCGTCTCTAATAAAATGGTCGTGGTATCGCATTCCCGGGAACACAAACATGGGTGGTATTACATTTTCCGCAGCATTTACCGCTGTGCATAAGGTAACAAGCTCCCCTCTTTCGGCAGTAGTCATAACACCTATTTGCTTGACTCCCTTCCTAGCCACTCTTTTAACTGGTTTTTGTACAGACGTTAGGCCAGTTTCATCTGTATTATAAACGTCCGATGGCCCGAAGTGGTAACCATAGTAAATTTCCTCAAGTTTATCAAATAAACCTTTGACGTTAACCTTGTTGAAAGACGATGTTCTGGCTAAGCTTGTGGCTTCAGGCGCGCTTATCTCTAAGATTGGATGCCTCTTTAAGAACCCGGAAAACCAGTCAGGACCAGCTTGTTGCTTATCAACCCAACTCTGTGGCATATTGATCTCGAATCTTCTAGCACATAAGAAAGCAAGTCGCCTAACTTCGATAGGTGTCAAGCCAAAATATATGTCGGATGACATCTTAATGTATTCAACTAGCGCTGCCTCTTGCGGTGGAGTAAATATCTGCCTGTTACCAAAGTATCCAGCCAATGGCCTCCATTCCTCATCATTCGTTATTTCTTGACCTAAAAAAATTTAAAACAGTTATTGTAGGCTATTATTTGTTGTTGTAATTAATACGAATTGAATTCTCTTAATCGGTAAGAAAACAATAGGTAGGTACTAATGGATTGTTTGCGAAAAGAGTTTTTCCCGTGTTTTTTTTTAGTACCTTGCGTGCATATCTGCAGTTCTGCTTCATAGCTATTGGCAGCGCGACGTTGTGAACAGCCGTCTCTGAGCCAATCATTATAGGCCTAAAGAAAACCAAAAGGCCGGGATTTGTGGATAGGATCTCAACATTCGTGAGAATTAAAACATCCAATGACTGACCATGAAGCAGAACTGCAGATGTACACGTAAGGCGCTGGAACAAACTGGGGCAAAAATATTTTTGCGAAAATTAGGGCCATTTTGATATTTATTTTTGTCCCATGAAATATTCGCTTTGAGAAGATAATTATATCTGCTCGTTGTTAACGTTCGCTTACTTTTAGTTGCATACTTTGAGTCGGACAAATTGTTACTTTCCGGGGAAAAAATAAAGGACAAGATAAAAAGTATACAAGAAAATAAAATTTGTCTTACGTTTTGTTTGCCGAGAAATGAAGCGAGTCAGAGCAACGCGGCATATGTCATATTGACGTGCCGCTTCTCTCACAGAATGTCGTTTTGAAACAGCTTGGGCAGCCTGTGTAAGCGTTTCAATCGTGGCCTTGCCGCGATCAGGTTTCCTCTTGGGATTTCTCATCTACAAATAGAAAAAAAAATCATTCAAACATTATAAACATAGAATATAACTGATTTATTCCCACACATTTATTTCCAATATGCTGTTTGAAAATATATATTCACTAAAATGTATTAAAATTAACGTTAAACAACGAAAAAACAACATCATGTGTGTTGCATTGTTACACCAGAGGGGCCGGTGCAGGCTGTAACAAAGATAATTCATTGTTACAACCTGCCCCACACGACACCATTACCGAAAAAAAACCTGTGAGAACAGAACTTTTCAAAACATTCGGAAGATAGAGCCAGGTATTTGTAAAGCACAATTACGTTATCCGACAACGTATTTTAAACATCGACATTGCTGCATTACACAAGAGACGGGAACGTAAGTTCGATGAAGGATGTAATTCACTTACCTTTAAAAAAATCAAATAATTTGATGTGGCGAACGTATTCTCCGGCGTATGGCGTTGACAGTCTCGTATAAACTGACGCATGAACAGGCACGTCGCTTGATGTAGAGCCAGCTGCGCTCTGTTGAGACCTGAACGAACTATGTCGTCTGTTAAAACCTACCTCGTGTTACAACCATCCCCAGTCTCCTACTGTATGTTACAGATTCACAGTGTCTATATGTTTCACTGGTCACGATTTGTAGTTTGTAGGGTGGGTATATGCTGCAATTAGAGACTCGCCACTTCACGATTTATACGCTACATCTCACAACCAGGCAGCTCCTTCATTCATTTAAGCGTCTCTTCTTGTGTGCTCTGCAAATTTATTTTGGAAATGGAACAGAAATATTCATGTAAACTTACAGATATTTGTACATTTGTACATTTGCATGGAAAAAAACTTTATCAATACAAAATAGTATTCTCAGTATTACTCGGGTTTGGATTCTTACCCAGGAATTAATGCTTCAATTTGTCCCAGTTTCTCCAATAGTTATAGTTATTTGGAAACTATTCCCTGAAAACGATTTTCAGTATTAACTGCGCACATAATAAGCATGATAAAACAAAATAGTCAAAATTTTAAATATTCAGTTATCTTTTTAATGGTTTGAATAATTATGCTCGAATGAAACAAATAAAAATATTAAATTATGCTTCAATTTTTGTAAGAAATACTCAGTAGGCCTATTATCTCGAAAAACGTTTTTTATGATTGCAAAAATAACCATGGCCATGATGTGTTGTACAGTTACAATATTTTTCTTGTAGTATTAAAAACTATTTCTAGGCAACTTGTTTTCCCGGGAATCTGTTCTAAAAGTACAGAACTTTTTTTATATTAGTTTAGATGTCCCAGTATATATTACCTGTGTCCAGGATCATCGGGATCATAGCCTTCGTTCAGCATTTCCAAAGCTGGTCTTCTGACGACGACCACTTGCAAGTCATGACTAGCCACAATGAAACACCTACCAGCAGTCTACGTAACACTCAATGTTACTTCTTTAAGATTTCCTGCATCAGGGAAAAACCTGGCGTAGTCAACAAATTTACATGTCTTTACATATCAGGAAACGGAGGGAAACAAATGTAAGGTCAGGAAAATTAAATTAAATGCTTAGAAGTAGGCAAATAAATCCTTCACCGCTAACTCCTTAACTCTGTCATGCATCTTATATTTTGAGTTTAGCCCTTGTTTTGCTACTGGTGTGCGATGAACTTCTGAGCAGGGTACGTGTGGCGGTGCCTTGAATGTGACGTAAGAAACGTAAGAAACATCACATTGTTCTTAGTTTCCAGGATTCTAGTTACTGCATCCGTAATTATAGCCTATGTTTAGGCAAAGACGGTGTTAAAGTAGCGTATCAAATTTACATTAGTCGTTTTCCAAGTATAAAGATATCACAGGTTTCAGTGAGAGAAAACTCACAAAAGAAAGGGATATCTCTTCCAAACTGATACATAAAATCTAATTGTATAAAATCTCAATCGAGTTCATTAATAGGAAATTTCAAACCAAATTAGTAGAAAAGGGGAGGTTTTTGAAAAACAGAAAAATCTATGTACCTCCCATAATATGGAAAATATCACATCTGTTTGCGCGTACTATAACTCGTAGGAGTAATACCAAAATCTTTTTATTAGTTTTTTCTCATTTGCTCAATATATTCTTGAGGTAAACTGTGGAAAAATCATCGAAAGAGCACGAAGGTGAACGAGTTTGGATTCTAGCGTATCGCGAAAATAATTCGCCAATTTTTCCGGTCTCAATATGCGTGTTAGATATTATATTATAATAAAGTAAATTATTTCATTGTAAACTTAAGTTATGCATTATTAGAGACCTGTAAAATCCGCTATTTCATGTCCCTAAAGGATAGACTCCATAATCCTCTATGGACTCGTGCAAATTACATCTGCTGATTGGTTACCGACTCGTAACACCTGTTGACTGGAATGATCGTGATTCGCTAATTCTTCTGCTAAAGATTTTAAACTGTGGCCCAATCATTGAAGCAAAATAATGTCAAAAGTATTTGGACTCTATGCTATCGCGAAATGAATCCGCGAATTTTACAGGTCTCTATGCATTATTTATCTTCACCTGTGGTTTATAAAACTACTAATGTAAGTAACATAGAAGGAGTAACATTTAATGAAGTATACTCAGACCACACACACACATGTCAATGCCGAGTAAAGACAGTAGATGATCGATAACGATGCTGAGGCAATGAGGCAATGAGGCAATGGTAGACGTGACGTAGGCGCAGTAAGCCCGCCTGTTGAGCAGGAGAAGTGCTCACCATAGAGCACAGGGCGTAATGAGCTGCTCTCGCCACTCTGACTGTTCACTCCGAGCGTGGTGGAGTTAGTTGCGCAAGAGAGACGGAGGGACAGCGATTCCGGGAAGGCAAAAGGGAAGGAAGATGCTCCTGGGTGGGACAGGGGGTGAGTAGGGGGGAGGGAACGCGCGGCTTACGAGCAGAGTAATTTCTCGACCTCAGACTGAGAGAGAGAGAGAGAGAGAGAGAGAGAGAGATAGAGAGAGCTTCCCCCTCCCCTGCTCCACAACCCACTTCAAACAACTGAGCCGCTAAGTAGTCTGGCCAAGTGTGCGCACTTGTGTGAGTGTGCGCACTTGTGTGAGTGTGCGCTCTCTCGGGCTGGTTGCAGCAGGTTGGCGAACCTGTGCCTACAGCGACCCGCGAGTTCCCCCTGTAGTTCCGCCATCTTGCCCGCACAACCACCTGCTCGCAGACCGACCTTTGCGAACACCCTGTGTGTCTCAGCTTTACTTTTGTTATTTTGTAATATTGAAATGTGTCGTATCATCACAGGATTTCTTGTTGATATAATCCTATTATACACACACACATATATATATATTATTCAACCAAATAACTTTATACTTTCAACGAAGTTGCTTTTTGGTAACAACAAAATTTGTTATGTCCTTAGTAGAGACCCGGAAATTTCGCAGATTCCTCTGGTCTCAGGATAGAATTCAAAGTTATAGGTGAGCTCGACCCATGCTTACTTTCCCATTGGTTGATTTCTTAGCGAGAACATTTTTATCCTTGTTATTTGGCACTACCTGATTCGCTTACTTCTCTCCTAGCTGGGCATCATTTGCTCACGGTCGTAGACGGGCGTGTACACACAACTGCGTGCCAATCATGAACACAGTGCGAGAGTGTGAAAATTTGCATTCTAGCTTGCGACTAAATGAATCCGCGAAATTTCCGGGTCTCTAGTCATTAGACTGAAAAATTATTTTCTGTCGGCGAATAGGCTACCTAATATTTGACATAGCAACAGGTATAAAATAAATATGACCATGTATTTTTAGCGGGAAAAAATCTGAACGCCTGCAGTAAGCTATGCCCGCGCCAGCTGTTTCTTCACTGTGGTTGGTGGCCGTCTGCGGGAGAAGCAATTGCCTTGTTTGATTAGGCCATTCAAGATGCGTGTGCTCCCGCACTGACTGGCTGCGATTAGTGTACCAGCAGTGAACATGTACCTGAAAGAAACTCGGCCAATCACAAAACACTAACAACGATGCTACAGTTTATTACCCTCAGCTAGTCTCGAATTTTTTTTTTTTTTTGCGGAAGATGCATGCCTCTAGGTATAACTAGGGGCTGGAAATATTCGCGAGTTCAATGACCTCTAGGATAGACTCCACGATTCCCTACATATTCGGGCAAATGCCACATGCTCATTGGCTAATTATTTCCGAGACCTGTCAACGAGAATGCTTCCGATTCGATACTTCTTTGGTTGAAGGTTTTTTCACTGGCTCAAAGTCCTTAACATAAACTGTGTGCCTATCACAGAAGTAATATGAAGGTACAGCTGTTTGGATCCTAGCATAACGCGAAACGAATCCGCGAATTTTTCCGGTCTCTAGTAATGGATTGTTAGGGCCATGCATATTTCGCGAAAAGATTCCGAGACTAACTGAAAGTTAAAACACTGTAGCATCGTCTGTGTTTCGTAATTGGGTTATTTTCTTTCAGGTACATGACGATTGTTAAAACACCAATCACAGTAATTCATTGCGGAACCAAATGCGTCCTGATTGGCTCAGCCAAATAAAGCAACTACTTCTCTCGCAGACGACCGCCAATCACAAGGAAGAAACCGCTGGTGCGCGTATACCTTGTTGCAGTCTAGTAGGCGTTCGGATGTATTCGCGAAAAATGCCTGCCCCTATTGATTGTTTGGCGACCCAGACCACATGCCAGTGTAGTACCTCGGAGTCTAGCCTGATGTCGTGCTTCCTCGCGGGAGATGTGTCGCTGTGCTGCTGAAGGCGGCGGGAGGAGCGGCTACGAGTGGGGCTCGTAATTACCTGTGCACTCTCTCGCGCCGCTAATGAGTGCTAAACCCTGGCGCGGCCAGCCCCCCCCCCCCATCTCACCCTGCTGGCCAAGGGGCCGCTAGCTCGAGGTGGCTTACGAACAGCTTCCGGTAAGTTGTACCAAGTTTGGCTGGGGGCTTCAAATATGGTAATAAATGTTTGAACTGGAATGCTCAGTTAATTAAACACAGTTTTATTTTTAATGATATTAGTAATGATTAGAGACCTGTAATATTCTAGGATTCATTTCGCGATAGGATAGAGTTCAAATACTTTTGACATTATTTTGCTTCAGTGATTGGGCCACAGTTTATCTGAAGGACTCTGGGCCAATAAAAATTTTTTAACAGAAGAATTAGCGAATCACGATCATTCCAGTCAACAGGTGTTACGAGTCGGTAACCAATCAGCAGATGTAATTTGCACGAGTGCGTAGAGGATCATGGAGTCTATCCTTTAGGGATTTGAAATCGCGAATTTTACAGGTGTCTAGTAATGATAAATTAACAATAAATATTACTTACTGTTGAAATACTAACACCATTAAGAAAAACTGTGCGTGTTACTGTTTCTTCAAACAATTCTGCAAATTGTAACACGCCAAATCTCTGAACGAAATATGAAATTCATAACAGGTAGCTCTATCTGTGCGGGAAATGCAGGGACTGACTCAACAGCGCTCTCTGCGCTTTCTTGGTGAACAATTTCGCATCAAATTAATGATTGGGCAGTATTTACTTTTTGAATTACTAATTACTAGAGACCTGCAAAATTCGCGGATTCATTCGGTGATACGCTAGAATTCAAACACATGTACCTCTTAGATAATTTTACTATTGGCTTACTGTTCATCTGGACGAATCTCAACCAGTTGTAAACCCTCAACCAAAGAAGGATCGAATCACAGACAAACCAGCTGAGACGACTTACAAGTCGGCAGCCAATGAACATTGTTATTTGCCTGAGTGTACAGGGGTATGTGCAGTCTATCCTGAAGGCCATCGAAACCTGAATTATGCAGATCTCTACTAATTAAATTACAACACGTAAAATGTCTGTCCACAAATTAATCACTCCTTCATTCAGTCCACATTTACTTCTTCCACTGTATCTCTCCTTGCTGCTCGTCTCTTACCGCGCACCTCTGACACAAAACACTGCCTCGCACTGATCCAGTCCCGATGCACCGGTCTCCGCGCACGAGGCTCGTCTTTCGCCCTCTTCCCCTCACTGTTTCCGTGGCTGGCGTCGCCGTTTTTATACCCCTCAGCTCCTTTCTGGAATGGTCTCGCACCCCTCTGAAGTGTCGCGTCATCAGTAGTGGCCTGACGCCCGAAGCTCCCAGAACAATGGCGTCCTATTTGCGCATGCGCGAACCGTAGTTCTTGAGAAAAGAGTTATATTTATTAAGGGGCACAAATCTCAAAATGAAGGTGGTTCGGCATGATTCATCCGTATAAGTATATTGCTTTCGTAAAAATCACAGGACATACTTAGTCTGTAGGTACTAAAACAAAAACTTTACAGTGGTATAACTAACCTATAATACATTTTAATAACAAGATATAACGGTAACTTAAAAAATACGTTAAGATTGCTACCATTAAAATTAATATAATACAGTAATTAACACTCATCACACTGTAGGGACTCGAAAAATTATGTTTTACATTTTTTCGACGTTATTTTGAATGAACGAATTTCGTGATGAATGGTTTACTGTTATATCTTGAATGTTGAATCAGTAGAGACCGGAAAAATTCGCGAATTAATTTCGCGATAGGCTAAAATACAAATAGTTATACCTCAGTGCTGCCTCTGCTATTGGCTCACAACTCACCTGGATGACTCTGAGCCAATGAGAAACACCGAACCAAAGCTTTATCGAATCACAGGCTGCTATGTTCGGACGTCTCACAAGACAGCAGCCAATGAGTGGGTGACATTTGACCGAGTGTACGTAGAACTATGGAGTTCATCCTAGAGGTCATTGAACCCGCGAATTTTTCCGGTCCCTACTAATGATATTTCCCCAGTGGGTTGTCGTGGCAATAAGCCAACAATGCCTCGCTCGGCCGTGGGAAGAGCAGGCAGGCAGAGAGGCGGGCTGTAAGGCCGACACCCTGGCCAGCGGTGGAGCGCCCTCCGCCCGTATTGATCACCGCGGCCACTCGTCGCTATCGGCGCGGCGAATCTGGCCGCCTTAATAATGCAGCGAGCGGCGCGCGGAGGTTACCGGCAGCGCCGCCCCTCCCGGCCAGCAAATCCTCGCCACGCGACTGGCGCGCGCCAATTAGCGGGCGGCTGCGGCGCGGACACGAGGCTTCACCTGCCGTCTCAGTTTCCCCGCGCCCCGCCAGTCTTCCAGCCCCTGAGTTGGCGCGTGGTCTCGCGACACTGGCTGGCGGAGATGTTGGGTGCCTTCAACCATCCTTACCGGGCGTTTCATGTATAGGGACCGGAAAAATTCGCGGGTTCAATGACCTGCAGGATGAACTCCATAGTTCTACGTACACTCGGTCAAATGTCGCCCACTCATTGGCTGCTGTGTCTTGTGAGACGTCCCAACGTAGCAGCCTGTGATTCGATAAGGCCTTAGGTTGGGTGTTTCTCATTGGCCCAGAGACATCCAGGTGTGTTGTGAGCCAATAGCAGAGACAGCACTGAGGTATAACTATTTGTATTTTAGCCTATCGAGAAATGAACTCGCGAATTTTTCCGGTTTCTAGCCATTATCACACTCCTGAAAAATACCGAACTATCCGTCCGTAGAGACCGGACAAATCAGCGGATTCGTTTCCCAATAGACTAGAATTCAAATACATATAGGCCTACTTCTAAGTTGATTTAGCTATTGGCTTACTCACTGTTCATCCAGGCAAATCATCCAAAGAAGTATCGAATCACAGGCAAACCAGCTGAGACGACTCACAAGTCAGCAGCCAATGAACTGACGTCATTAGCCAATAGTGGATAGAAGTGTGTGGTCTGTCTTGAACGTCATTGAACCAGCGAATGTTTCCAGTCCCCAGTGCTTTTAGTAAAAAGACCCCACTCGGATATCACGAGCAGCTTTATAATCGCGTCCTTTTTTTTTTGAAGCTCTGCACACATGTGTGTGTAGAGACCGGAAAAATTCGCGATTTCAAATACCTATAGGATAGACTCCATGATCCTCTATGCACTCGTGCAAATTACATCTGCTGATTGCTTACCGACTCGTGTAACACCTGTTGACTGGAATGATCGTGATTCGTTAATTCTTCTATTAAAGATTTTCCATTGGCCCAGAGTCCTTAAGATAAACTGTGGCCCAATAACTGAAGCAAAATAATGTCAAAAGTATTTGGACTCTATCCTATCTCGAAATGAATCCACGAATTTTACAGGTCTCTAATAATTAGTAGAGACCTGAAAAATTCGCGGGTTCATTTCGCGATAGGATAGAATCCAAATACATTTGCCTTTTTTTGCTGCTTCAGTGATTGGGCCACAGTTTATCTGAATGACTCTGGACCAATGAAAAACGTTCGACAGAAGAAGTATCGAATCACAAGCTTCCCAGTTAACACTTGTCACGAGTTAGTAGCCAATCAGCTAGTGTAATCTGCACAAGTACATAGAGAATCATGGAGTCTATCCTAGGGGTAATTGAAAACGCGAATTTTTCCGGTCCCTAATAATTAGGGGCACGCATATTTCTCTAAAAAATTCCGAGACGAGATGAAAGTTAAAACATTGTAGCGTGTTTGTATTTCGTGATTGGTAGGGACCGGAAAAATTCGCGGATTCAATGACCTCTATGATAGCCTCCATTATCCTCTGCATTTCTCAAGTAAACATGCGTGTTCATTGGGTACTAAATTGTGAGGCGTCTCCACTGGGTAGCTTGTGATTCGACGCTTCTTTGGTCGATAGTCACTCATTGGCCCAGAGAGCTCCAGTTAAACTGCGAGCCAATAGCAGAACCAGCAGAAATGTACACAAGTTTGAATTTCAGCCTATGACGAAATTATTCCGCGAATTTTTCCGGTCTTTAGTGATTGGGTGAGTTTCTTGTTGGTACATGTCGATTGTTACTGAACAAATCACAGTAGTTCAGTGCGGAAGCAAAAGCATCCTGACTGGGCCCGGTCAAATAAGGCAACGACTTCTCTCGCAGACCGCCGCCAATCACAAGGAAGAAACCGCTGGTACGGGTATACCTAGTTGCAGTCTCTTACGCGGTCAGGTTTTTTCGGGCAAAATGCCTTCCCTTATGCATAATAAATATCAAAAAAATACGCGTTTCAGCCATTATCACAGTCCTGAAAAATACCGAACTACCCGTCCGCAGAGACCGGACAAATCCGCGGATTCGTACCCATTAGACTAGAATTCTAATACATATACTTCTAAGTTGATTTAGCTATTGGCCTACTCACTGTTCATCCGGGCTTCTCATCCAAAGAAGTATCGAATCACAGGCAAACCAGCTGAGACGACTCACAAGTCAGCAGCCAAAAACTGACGTCATTAGCCAATAGTGGATAGAAGTGTGTGGTCTGTCTTGAACGTCATTGAACCTGCGAATGTTTCCAGTCCCAAGTGTTTTTCGTAAACAGACCCCACTCGGATATCACGACAAGTACTCTAATCGCGTCCTTTTTTTTTTTAAGCTCTGCACACCTCATGTGTAGAACCGTAAAAATTCGCGAATTCATTTCGCGATAGGCTAAAATACAAATAGTTATAGCTCAGTGCTGCCTCTGCTATTGGCTCACAACTCACCTGGATGACTCTGGGCCAATGAGAAACACCCAACCAAACCTGTATAGAATCACAGGCTGCTACGTTGGGACGTCTCACAAGACAGCAGCCAATGAGTGGGTGACATTTGACCAAGAGTACGTAGAACTATGGAGTTAATCCTGGAGGTTGTTGAACCCGCGAAATTTTCCAGTCCCTAGTAATGGTTGATTGTATAAAAAATTATTTCGGACGTAAGTTGCCGATAATATTTTAATGTTTTACACTAAATTAGAAAAAAAAATTAATAGCGCACATGGCACGGAAATTGATTTTTTTAAATTCTACCCCCCCCCCCCAACCCTTTTATATTTGCTGCTGGTCACTGAAATTTTCGGGGGGGGGGGGGCTACCTTTTGTCCGAGTGTCCACTTCTCCGAATAACCACTTGCCCGAGCTCCTTTTGTTCGAAAGACCACTTGTCCGAATGACCACTTGTCCGAGCTCCTTTTGTTCGAAGGACCACTTGTCCGAATGACCACTTGTCCAAGCTCCTTTTGTTCGAAGGACCACTTGTCCGAATGACCACTTGTCCGAGCTTCTTTTGTTCGAAGGACCACTTGTCCGAATGACCACTTGTCCGAGCTCCTTTTGTTCGAAGGACCACTTGTCCGAATGACCACTTGTCTGAACGGCCAACTCTCCGAGCATTGAGGGGCGGATGGTGTCTCCCACCCGCTCTACTTTGCTCCGCCCTGCCTCCTCCCCGAATGTTCCCGCTGACCGGCGGCCCCGCCGATGGAGGCGGGGGCGGGTGTCAGGGTGTGCTCGCTCGCGCGCGCATGCGCACCGCCGCGCCGGCCGGAGACAATCCAATCACAGCTCCGCGGGTATAACCGCGTTTCCATACTAACCAGCCAATCGGAGCGCGCTCTCACGCCACTGCGCTCCGAATTCACGAACCACCCGACACAGTATACAGCGTGTCCCTGTTGTAACATTCAGTAGTACCAACTGTAAGCGTTGTAGAGTGTTAACTCAAACAGTTTCAGATCAGCGCATGAGCGAATACAGCTTTGTTGTTTTTATCTTTTGAAAGAATTGCTCTTTCCCCAATTATTAGGGGCAGGTATTTTTCGCGAAAAGATCTGAACGCCTATTAGACTGCAAAAAAGGTATACCCGCAACTGTGGTTTCTTCCTTGTGATTGGCGGCCGTCTGCGAGAGAAGTCGTTGCCTTATTTGACCGAGCCATTCAGGACGCTTTTGCTTCCGTACAGAATTATTGTGATTGGTGTTGTAACAATCGACATGTAACTGAAAGAAAATCACCCAATAACGGAACACAGACAATGCTACAGTGTTTTAACTTTCAGCTAGTCTCGAAATCGTTTCGCGAAATCTGCATGCCCCTACCAATTAGTAGAGGGTGGAACGTGTAAACTTAAATTTGGCTACTGGATGAAGACCCCTCCCAATTGTAATTTATTTGCACGAGAGTGGTTGTACGTCCAAGTCCTTGATCGTTGGATTGGCCGTAATGGTCGAGACGACATAGCTCTTTTCCGCTGGCCTCCACGTTTACCTGACATTACGCCATGCGATTATTCTTTTCTTTGAGGCGTTATAAAATATCGTGACTACGTTCAGCCGCTATCTAATGATTGGCTAGAGTTGAGGCACGGAATTGAAGAGGCTATAGCTTCCATTACTTTGGAGTTTTAACCAAAGTGTGGGAAGAATTGGACTTTTAGGTTGGATGTGAGCCGTATAACTGAAGGTGCACGTATTGAACACTTGTGGGAGTAAAACTAGGTTAGTTTACCTTCAGTTTGATGTATGCTGATTTGTTGTAAATAGTCTAAAATATACTGTTATAATATACCATTTAAACTGGAATTTTCTTTTATGGACACCCAGTATTTGTGGAGTTTAGAAATGGTGCGTTAGACTTGATGCTTGTTGTGCCGTTTTGACAGAGAGCCCAAGTAGCCATCTTGAAGCACGGGCCATGCGGCATATTCATTGTTTAATTTTGTAGTCATTCACGGGAGAATTTTGTTGTAGGTACTTGTTACAGGGATAACATTTGGTAACTCAGTTGCCAACGATATCATTTTAAAATTGCATGGTACAGCTTTGTGCCATATGCTCTGACTAGCAGTTTTACAAATGATATCGTTGGCAACTGGGTTTCCAAGGATTCTCCTTGTAAAAAGTACAAATTTTTTACAGTGTATACATACTATTATTTGAGAGATTTATATGCAAACCTAAAATGATAGCTAGAGACCCGGATATTTCACGAATTCGTTTGGTGTCTGACTAAAATTCAAAGCCTTGTGTTTTCTCTACCAACGTTTGATTTCACATTGGCTATTCTTAGTGAGAACAATTTATTTCTTGTTACACTATTAAAAATGTTCACATTAAATTTACGAAAAAAGGCTGGTTACGAATTCTCTAGGGATATTCGACAATTTAAAAAAAAAATTGTCGTGGCGCAAAAATAAAAAAATTCAGGTAGGGTGAAAAGAAACAGTTTTCTCTGTGCACCAAGAACTAGAATTTCGACTCGTAAATACTCACCGAGAACTGGAGATAAATAAAAGATAGGTTCCGGGCGGAGAAATTTGATGAAGTTTTACTCGAGAGAGCAGGAATTTTTGAACACTTTTGATTACAAGTTGCGCGGTTTAATTTGTCGAAGTTGGCAGCAGCGGCGCCCGCCCGCCCGGGAGCTAGGAGCGGCGGGAAATTTAATTTCCGCCACGACAATGACTGCACAGTTTGTTTAACGCATTCGCGACGTCGGGAGTGTCAAATTGAATTACTCCCGCCCCTACCGGCACCCCTTCCCCTCGGAGCGTGGTGGGGGGGGGGGTGGGTTCCAATTAAAATTGACCCGCTGCCTCTTCCCGGCTCCACCCCCAACCACCAACCCTCGCAAACAACACTCACTCCACGACTCCGTATCCCCTCCGAGGGCCAGCCCCCCCCCCACCCCCCCCCCCTGGTAGCGACGCAAATTGAGAAACAACGAGAGAGAGATTATGTGGCGAATTCCCCACCCCCCCTCCACCTCTCCACCCCTCCACTTGAGCGACCGTGTGCGTCTGTGAGCCAATAGGCTCGTTCCAACTCTCGGCCAATGAGGGTCGGCCACACCTGGAAGAAAAAAAAATTATTGGTTGTCTGTAAAGTTGGTTTACGGACGATAGTTTAACGTGGCAACGTCATAACAAAACATTGATGAAATGATTGCATACTTTTATGAATAAAATTGAATCATTTTTATTTTAGTAATAACAGATTAAATACTTGAAATTATACTAGTAATCAGATTTTTAAAATGCAAGAATAATGAACCTTTATTGCCGAAATTGTTGTTGTAATAAGCAATGAAAACCACATTAACTTTACACTTCACTTTATAAACAGTCGAGTGGAACAGAGATACATGCGGCGCAAGCGTACAATGAGCGTAAAGGGACAGCGTAACGGAACAATGTGAGTAACGGGACACAACGTAATGGAAAAATGTGCTTAACGGGACAATTTTTTCGTGCGTGCAGCCGGAGTTCATCGATTTATTAGACGTTGTCACGTCAAAAATACAGAATTTTTTAAATGTGCTTTTTATGACACAAAAAAGGGGGAAAAAATATCCCTGAAATAAACTTACAGTGTATTTTGTTTATATAGGATGAAAGTTCGGCTGCATTTTCTTCAAGATGATTTCAGTTGAAAACGTAGTAGATACTAATTACGATTAGTAGAGACTGGTAATATTCGCGAGTTCAATGACCTCTAGGATAGACTCCACGATTACCTACATATCCGGGTCAAATGCCACATGCTGATTGGCGAATTACGTCTGAGACCCGTCAACGAGAACGCTTCCGATTCGATAATTCTTTGGTTGAAGGTTTTTCACTGGCTCAAAGACCTTAACATAAACTGTGAGCCAATCACAGAGGTAATATGAAGGTACAAGTGTTTGGATCCCAGCATAGCGCGAAACGAACTCGCGAATTTTTCCAGTCCCTACTTATTACTAGAGACCGGAAAAATTCGCGGATTAATTTCGTGATAGTCTGAAATCCAAACACGTGTACAATTCGCTGGTTTTGCTATTGGCTCGCAGTTTAACTTGAGTTCTTTGGGGCAGTGAGAGATTATCGACCAAACAATCATCGAATCACAAGCTACCTATTGGTGACGCCTCACAAGTTAGCACCCAATGAAAACACTTTTTTGCTTGAGAAATGCAGAGGATAATGGAGGCTATCCTGAAGGTTATTGAATCCACGAATTTTTCCGGTCTCTAATTATTACGTAGGTTGTTTGTTGTCGGTGTGTTTCGGAAGGCATGCAGGCATGGTGTGTGGTTGTTTCTCCTGCAGGAACATGGCGAGCGAGTCGCCGGAGCCGCCGGGCGACGCGGCCAGACGGTCTCCCGGGGACAGGCCCCCTCCCGGCGGGCAGCCCCAGCTGGCGGCGGTCCCCAACCAGGTGAGCTCGCCCCTCCCCCCTTGCCCGCCACGGTCGCTCTGGGTCGCGCCTTGTTTCAGGCGAGCTAGCAGTTGTACCGTGAACTAGCTTGCCACCAAACCCATGTATAGGGCCATGCATATTTCGCGAAAAAGATTTCGAGATTCATTGAAAGTTAAAACACTGTAGCACCGTCTGTGTTTCGTGATTGGGTGAGTTTCTTCCAGCTACTTGTCGATTGTTACTACAAATTATTTGAATTAAGTTTGCAAAAAACTGTAAATAATATTTGAAAATTTAAAAAAAAATGCAATTTATCATCAATGTTATCTTATGACTTTATCACGTAAAATTATCGTCCGTAAACCGACTTTACAGACAGCCCCCTTTTTTTTATTGGTGTTTTGTTAGTGTACCTGGAATAATTCTTTTGGATTCATATTGAGAGTAAAATAACTGAGTTATCGTTAATTAACGAAGATAGCAGGAAATTTCTCGATGATCCGTGTGTAATTTCTAGCAGTGCAGGTTGGAAGGCATGGTTTCAGGAGCACTCGGAGGTAACTGTGGAGTCAGCTCGAGGAGCAGCCGTGGTCATGGGTAGAGACCCGGAACTTTCGCAGATTCGTCTGGCTTCAGAGTAGAATTTAAGATAATAGGTGCGCTCAACCCATGTTCGCTTTCCCATTGGTTTGATTTCTTAGCGAGAGCATGTTTATCCTCGTTAATTGGCACTACCCGATTCGCTTACTTCTCTCCTAGCTGGGCGTCGTTGGCTCACGGTCATAGAGGGGCGTGTCCACGTAAATGCTGGCCAATCACGAACACAGTGCGAGAGTGCGAATGTTTGTGACTAAATGAATGCGTGATATTTCCGTGCAGTAGCGGATCCTGAGGGGGGGGGGGGGGGGTCAAGGGGCTCAAGTTCCATCCAAAAGCATCTGGGTCCACTATTGTTTTAGTGTTTGCCTTGATGAAGCCTAACCTCATCTGGGTCAAGCCCCTCCCAAACCGAGATCCTGGATCCGCCACTGTCACCGTGTGTGTGGTGAGGGGTGGTGTCGCTGTCGCCAGGTGGGCTCGGTGCTGCTGTACGGCGTGCCCATCGTGTCGCTGGTGATCGACGGCCAGGAGCGCCTGTGCCTGGCGCAGATCTCCAACACGCTGCTCAAGGAGTTCAGCTACAACGAGATCCACAACCGGCGCGTGGCGCTGGGCATCACGTGCGTGCAGTGCACCCCGGTGCAGCTGGAGATCCTGCGGCGCGCGGGAGCCATGCCAGTGTCTTCGCGGCGCTGCGGCATGATCACGCGGCGCGAGGCGGAGCGCCTCTGCAAGTCCTTCCTCGGCGACAACTCCCCGCCGCGCCTGCCCGACGACTTCGCCTTCGCCGTGCACCACGAGTGCGCCTGGGGCTGCCGCGGAGCCTTCCTGCCGGCGCGCTACAACTCCTCGCGCGCCAAGTGCATCCGCTGCGCCCACTGCGGCCTCTTCTTCTCGCCCAACAAGTTCATCTTCCACTCGCACCGCGCGTCGCCCGCCGCGCGCTACGTGCAGCCCGACGCCGCCAACTTCAACTCCTGGAGGCGGCACATGCGCCTCAGCGGGTCTCCCCCCGAGCAGGTGGTGCATGCCTGGGAGGACGTCAAGGCCATGTTCAACGGCGGCACGCGCAAGCGGCTGCTGGCCTCCTCGTCCTCATCCTCCGCCTCGCCGGCCAAGCTCGCCAAGCCCGCCCCCGGCTCGCCGCCGCCGGCCCTGCCGCCCCCGCCGCCCCCGCGCGTGCCGCCCTTCCCGGACCTGCTGGTGGACTACGTGTGGCAGCACGGCGTCAAGGCGCACCACCTGCCCTTCCCGCCCTGGCCCTGGCTGGGCAAGCGCGTCGCGGCGCCGCTGCTGCCGCCGCCGCTGCCGCCGCCGGCCGCCGACCTGGGGCGGCTGTACCCGTCCGCCTTCCGGCCCGTGCTGCCGGCGGCGAGCGTCCCGGCGCCGGACAGCGACGAGGAGACGGTGGACGTGGAGAGCACCGAGGACGACCCGCCGCCGCCGGCCCGCCCCGCCAGCCCCGGCGCGCAGGTCAGTCACCCCAGACCCCAGACCCGCCGCGTCCACTAACCATGGACACGATCGCCGCTTCAAGTCCTTCCTATTGGCCTGCAACACCAAGATCTGCGGTGTATCTTTGGATATATATACTGTATGGAAGTCGCGAGTGGATAGGATTTACTCTACGTTTTTCAGAAGCGTATGATGTGCAGCTTGGGAACTTCACCGCTGCAGTGCGCTGCCGTAACGCCCTGTATCGTCTTAGTTGTTATTTACACGTTAGAGCGCAGCTCTGTCGCCCGCTGTCATTCCCCGCACCCCCCACCCATCATTCACTGCAGCTCAAGGTCGTTCAGCGGGAGGGGGAAGGAGTGTTTGAAGAGTTCGACACTAGTCCGCCAGGGACCACCACAAGTCAATGCCCTAGAGATGGTGGCGATTGCGGCGGTGAATTAACCAACTACCTCAAAACCGTATTAGAAATTTTAACATGGGCTGGCGACTTCTATACAGTATATATATTCAAAGGATGAATAGAGACCGGTGCTTTTAATGACACAAAAAAGGAAAAAAAAATATATATATATACATCCCTGAAAGAAACTACAGTGTATTTTGTTTATATAGGATGAAAGTTCGGCTGCATTTTCATCAAGATGATTTCAGTTGAAAACGTAGTAGATACTAATTACGATTAGTAGCGCGATGTATCAAATCTTACATATTTTGGGTAGAAAATAGTTGAGTACCTACAAGTGAGGTTCTTCTTGAAACTCTTTAAACACTTTTTAGAGACTTATGCCTTAGAGGTACAGATATCTAAAGACTTGAAAAAATACTTAACCCCTGTTTTGGACCTGATTTTCGATAAGGAATTTTATTAAAGCACTGCCCATCTGGTTAGAATTCACTTAACAGTGAATATTATAATGTTTCTCCACAGTTTAGAAATTATACTTATGTGGTGTTACTAATATATTAACCTGAAACATTTTAAAACACACATTATAAAACTAAGTATATGTTTATATACCTACCTCTTTTTGTTCAAACGACTGAAATCAGTCTGCAAATACTTCCTACAAACAAAAATCTTATCCTTATTGAACTAATTCAACATTATTACATTATAATGTTATTAAACATAAAATAAAACTTTTCCACTCATGAGAAATTTATTCATGTCGCTGAGGTTTACAAGCGCGCGTTCTACTACTGCGCTAATGACACAATTAGGAATTGGAAAGACTATATATTATCAACAGTATAATGCAAGTTTTCTTACGTATTTTAAAACTTGGGATTACTTTTTACTATAAATATTTAAATTTACCAAATATATTCCAGAGTAGTTTCATTATCTTAATGTTTCTTTGGGCACGTTTGGTGTGCCCACTAATGTTTACGACAGTGACTATATGCGGATTAATGTTGCTACACGTGGGTTCACCATTTTTGTGCCACGTCTGTAAATCGAATTTCGTTCCGTTATCACGAAATTACTCCTATCAAATGCCGTATATCGAGAGCTATGATGTTTACACATCATTATTGGAAATATTTTATTACTATTAATATTTGTGATAGTATTTAAAAAAAAAATGATGTTGGGAACTGTACGACAAATTTACTTTAAGTTGTAATGCAGTTCACCACAAATACTCTCAACGGAAATTTGCAAACCAAGGCACTCATCATGGCACTAAGCTATAAATTAAAATTAAAAAAAAAAACATTTGGTGCGATGTAATAATTGTAAATGGAACTGAAATAATCTAATTGAATTTACAGATGTATGTAAATTTGTACATTTACACGAAAGCAACTGTATCGTTATAAAAATGTTCGCATGAATATGTACTGGGTTCAGATTGTTGCCCGGAAATTTATGCTTTGTGTTGTCCCAGTACCTACATCAGTTAAAAGTTATTTGCAAACCGTTCCCTTAATAGCTTTCCAGTATTACCTGCGCACATTAATAAGCGCAATAAAACAAAATAAACGTCTATTGTTTTATATTCGATAATCTTTTCCATAGTTAAAACAAATTACGCTTACCAAGAGTGAAACAATATTCAAGACATATTTGTCTGACTGCTTGTTAAATTTCTATTTTTGTTTACGAAGTCGTTTACCTAAGTACTTATGTAGTCAAGGAAAAAATATTAATTTATAATGTGTAGTATGGCTAATTATTGTTGAAGTAAGTAGTTTAACAAGAGTAAGTGTTATCGCAGGACCCTCAATGGGATCCGGCATTACGAAATTTAGAATTAATGTTTAAATACAAAATCAGCGGAAAAATAAAATATCTGCTAATAGAAACAAACAGCTTTGGTGATTATTTTCGTTAACTTTTTTTAAGTTTTAAGTTTTTTCCGTTAATCATTGTAAGTTTTTCCTTCGCATGGTGGGTAATTTTTCTTTTCTTGCCGAGTAAAAAAGCCTCTTTTTTTCCCCTTGGCCTGCATTTAGGGTGTCTACTTCCCATCATTAAAAGGAAAATTAAGTTTAAATTTTATTTCTGTACTAAATTTATTTCATTAGAGCCAATCAAAATGAACAAATTTCATATTTACTTTAATTAAGTTCATTTATATTTTGTATTTTCAGACTGTACAAGTTTTTTCACTAATATATTTGAATCAAATGCTAAAAATAAAAATTTTATTAACTGTAACATTGCAGAAGAACAAAGAAGACATTTCGTTATTTTATTGTGGAAATTAAATATGAATGTACACGTAAAATATATATTGGTTAATACATATGAAGCCCAATAGTTCTAATTACAATTTTTCAAACAAAGATAGCTTTTATTTTCTTCTCAATTTGTATGTTATTCTACACGTGAAAATATTTATTTTTTTCGTATGAGATTAATTTTATCCAATAAAATATATCTTTATTGAAATTATATAGGATTTATTTTACCATATACCTACTATTCAGAAAGAAATAATAATTAATCGAAATACACTGAAAAAAAAATTTTCTGTTCATCGGTGATATTTTGCCATTATTAAAAGGCTATAACTTCACTTAGCATCTTGTTTAATTTTACTGAATTATAAAAAGTTTGAAAAAAAAATTTAGTCATGATTAAAAATTTGCAGTTGAGTACAGGCTTGCGCTGTATGTTTATTGTAACCAATCAAACGTATATGTATCTCTCCACGTGTTTAATACTGCTGATGCGTAGGGACAGGAAATATTCGCGAGTTCAATGCCCTCTAGAATAGACTCCACGATTCCCTACATATTCGGGCAAATGCCACATGCGCATTGGCTAATTACTCCTGAGACCTGTCAACGAGAATGCTTCCGATTCGATACTTCTTTGGTTGAAGGTTTTTTTTTTTCACTGGCTCAAAGTCCTTAACATAAACTGTGAGCCAATCACAGAAGTAATATGAAGGTACAGCTGTTTGGATCCCAGCATAACGCGAAACGAGTCCGCGAATTTTTCCGGTCTCTACTAATGCGTAGAGACCTGTAAAATTCGCGGATTAATTTCGCGATAGGATAGAGTCCAAATACTTTTGACATTATATTGCTTCAGTGATTGGGCCACAGTTTATCTGAAGGACTCTGGGCCAATGAAAAATCTTTAACAGAATAATTAGCGAATCACGATCATTCAAGTCAACAGGTGTTACGAGCCGGTAACCAATCAGCACATGTAATTTGCACGAGTGCATAGAGGATCATGGAGTCTATCCTTTAGGGATTTGAAATCGCGAATTTTTCCGGTCTCTACTGATGCGATATTCGGTTCCCGATGACGATCTGACGCTGCGTAAAGGAAACTCTCACTTCCCGGCTGGATGCGTGGACAAAGAGAAGCATCACTCTCACTTCCCGGCTGGATGCGTGGACAAAGAGAAGCATCTGTCTCGCTCTTGGCAGAGGACTCGAGCCATCATGGATCCGCGCCGAGCGACTCGCGACTCACGGACAACAGGCGGGAAAGCTCGCTTCGCCGAAAGGAGACGTCGCGAAGGGAATGTTTCTGCTCCCGCAGAGCAACAACTTCGTCCGCGGCACAATGCCGCGTTTTGAAGAGGGATCATAATATTATTCTCTTTGTCGCTGATCCCCCCAGATCTTTGAAGAATCGACAGAACCTCCTTCCTTTTAGCTGTCCGCTCGTAATCTCTCCGAGGTCCGGGAGGATGTTGACTCCGGTTTCTTCCACTGCCTGGTTTTGTTCGGGCGGCAGATGAGCGATACTTCGGCGTTCGAACACATTTAAAACTCCTGAATAAAATTTTTCGGCCTCTTCAGGTACCTACATATCTTTTAATTAATTGCCGACGTCGGAATGCTTCTCTAGTATTGCCCTTCGCGTCTCGTTTGCGTAGCGTATTTTTTTCTACGAAAAAAAAGTTACCTCTTTTCCCCGAATCGCCGAGCAAGTCACCTTACTCTGAGTCTGTGAACTTGCCGCTAGAGCGAGTGTGATGAAACGCAACGAACCAGATCTCAGTGATTACATAGAACCAGCTGCGGCATCCTAGAATATCCTCGGGTCTTTCCAACAATGACCGCCAGAGCAGTGTATTAGTAGGGGCAGGCATTTTTCGCGAAAAAAATCTGAACATCTAATAAAATTGCAATATGGTATGCCCACTTTTGCTGTTTCTTTACTGTAATTGGCGATCGTCTGCATGATAAGTAGAGACCTAAAAAATTCGCGGATACATTTCGCGATAGGCTAGAGTCCAAATACTTTTGACATTATTTTGCTTCAGTGATTCGGTCACAGTTTACTAAAGGACTCTGAGCCAATGAAAAATCTTTAACAGAAGAATTAGCGAATCACGATCATCCCAGTCAACAAGTGTCACGAGTCGGTAACCAATCAACAGATTTAATTTGCACGAGTGCATAGAGGATCATGGAGTCTATCCTATAGGTATTTGAAATCGCGAATTTTTCCGGTCTCTAATGATAGGCCTTTGCCTTATTTGACCGATCCATTCACGAAGCCTTTCCTTCCGCGCTGAATTACTGTGATTGGTGTGTTGACTGGAGACGTGTAGCCTACCAGCAAGAAACTCGACCAATCCTAAACACAGGCGATGATACACTGTTTTAACTCTCAGCTAGTCCCGGACTCTTTTCACGAAAAATACACGTCCCCATGTAATATTGGTAGGGACCGGAAAAATTCGCGGGTTCAATGACCTGTAGGATGAACTCCATAGTTCTACGTACACTCGGTCAAATGTCACCCACTCATTGGCTGCTGTCTTGTGAGACGTCCCAACGTAGCAGCCTGTGATTATAAAGCTTTGGTCGGGCGTTTCTCATTGGCCCAGAGTCATCCAGATGAGTTGTGAGCCAATAGCAGAGGCAGCACTGAGGTATAACTATTTGTATTTTAGCCTATCGCGAAATGAATTTGCGAATTTTGCCGGTCCCTATGTATTATTCCTCCAAGCAGCTGCGTGACTCCTGGGACATCAAGAGTCATCAGCAGTCTCGTTGGTCATCCAGCGATCGCTGTCGAGCCTCCATCAGACTACGAGGAAGACGGGGCGGGAAAGTTGTGCGCTGTGACTCCATAGGTTGTTACGAAAACCGCTTCTCATACAAGTCGCCTGCCAACTCAGAAGTCTGACACCACCGTCCGACTGCTGAGTTTTTTTTTGGGGGGGGGGGGGGGGGAGGGAGGGGCCCACCACTCCTCGCGGCGCTCGACGGCCCTGGTCAGCTGTTCGCCGCGCTCCCGACTCTGCCAAGATGTGAACATCCCCACCCACAAGAGGTTTCAGAACTTCAAGACTGCTTGCATCCACAGCTGCCCGCAAGAGGACGCTTTGAGGAGCGACCAATCGAATAACCAGAAGCAGCCATTGTTGGAATCCTTCTCTCATTCCACTCACCATTGTTTTCTTCTCTCCAACATTAACAAGGAACAATTATTTTCGCCCGTCCGTCTCTCCACTGCTGTTCTTCATGATGAACTTCCTCCAATGCTGCTTTATCTCATTGTGAAAATATTCAGTCGATTTTATCTGACATGCACTCACAATTACAAAATTGTTCCTTACTTCCATTGCCGAGTTATATTTATCCTTCGTTGGCATACAACATGTATGTCGTCTTTAGCCTCCTTATTTCTCTCAAAATGATGGCTGATAGCCCCTACCACGACATTATCTACTGTACCTGAAACATCTATACACCTCCTTCTAGGACGGACAAGGAAGCGTCAGTACAATCAACACCCAGTACACCGTTACTTTCGCCCTTGAATTCCTCAACAGCTTTTGCCCAATGTATTTGTGCCACGCCCGCTCAAACCATCGCTCAGGGCCTACTTGCCTCGCAGTCTACGACGAAGTATTCTTCATTACACCAGTCGCAACAAACAGAGGCGGAGAGGGGGGTTCATGGCCTGTACCTCGGATGCAGCACCTCCATCTCCTGAGAAAGATCACCATCGATGTCATGATTCCGAGCACTGACACTCCCATCATCTCTCACGTTCGGCAGGGCACTCCAGTCAATCACGAAGTAATCATACTCTATCGCAATCGTCTGATATATTAGAGGCAATCGCAGATTACACCAGGAAGTAAATACAAGGAAACACAAGGGCCTTGAACCTCCTCACTGATGGTCAACATGACCACCGAGACAGTCATCACCACCATATGCTCCCGAACACTTTCGGTATCTTACCCATCCTCCTTACCACCTTCTTACCAACTACTCCATATTTCTCAAACAAAGGTGAATGTTAAAACGGAGAACAAGTAACATCTGTGTTTATGACTTCTGGTAATCATTGCAACCTGGTCACACCGATGCTTCTTCAAATTGATGCTACTCCCCACCAAATGGGCTCAGTATCCCTGAGCCAGATTTATCCCAGTGTCCCTATCAAGGCCAGATTTTAGTTGTAATTCTTCTTCACTCGAGATAATACAGAGGTCCATCCTATCCCAACCACGTTGAATAGTAGGCAGCTTCAAAAAGATGCTCTCTCCATCAAACCATGGGTTACTACCAACAACAATTTCTGTGATCTTAACATGATCAAAACATAACCTGCCTCTCCAGAAGCCAACTACGCCCAGTCGTCTGCCACTTTTTACAATGACATCATCTGAACTGGCTTAATGTTTTGCTGCCAACATTCCAGAAATCACGCCCCTGTCCTCACCCCTGAGGTGCTTCAATCGCACCAACCGTTGGATGCCACAGAGGGTCGAGTGGGTAAAAGACAGGAAGTAGACTGGAGAGAACATGATGATGACTGGACTATCGATCATGCAGTTAGGTATCTATCAGCCTTTTTTAACCTTCCAAACTGCATCGCCAGCGCGAAAACAGACTACATGGCCCGTTGGGAGTGCAACAAACTCACGTGACGGTTACTAATGACGAACCAACCCATGTTTCAGCTCCCACAAACACATCTTCCTTAAAGACAATAATCCCAGTGCCAAGCCTACCTTAACCAACAATCCTACATCTACTCCATTCGCCAATAAACCAAAACGGTCTCTGCTAATCATGTGCAAAGGTAATCTGCCACTTACCCCTCTACCTCTTAGACATAGCGACTCTCAAATATGAATTTAAAGGGAAATTTGTGGTAACAAATTACCCCAAATCTACAAAATTTCAAATGAATTCTAGAGAGGTCCATTATAGAATGGCAGTAGTGTTGCGAGCATGGGGCATATTTTTCCATACCTGGAGGTTCCCCGAAGACTCAATAACCAAGTAACTGCAAAGTGTCATTGGTGTTAAGCTAAGGTTGCATATTGAGACACCCATCGAGGATATCTCCGATGCCCTCAATGCCAATGGCTTCAAACATTCCAAGGTAATTCGTATGGAAAGCAGAGGGGATTTTCCTCATCCTTTTCCTCTGTTCCTCATAGTTTTGGAAGGCACATAGTAACTGTCAGAGGTTCTTCAACTTAACCACCCTGGATGAGTGGTGGAGGGCTTATTAGCCAGTGCTATATGTGTCAGGTTTAGGACACTCCTCCCATACATGTAATGAGAAGACAATGTGATGAAAATCACATGTCAAAAGAGTGTCCACAGCCTAAATCTGAAAAAACTCACTGTGGTTTATCGGGCGAATTTCTCAGAATACCCATACCGCTAGCAATGAAAGTTAGATAAGCAATAACGTCAATAGACAAAGATAACAGTGAAAGGGACAGCAACAACACCGCACAAAATCCTTCCTGCAACATTATCCCAGAGAGACGCCGATCGTTCCTTCTTCAATGTGGTCGAGGGAAAGGATGGCCAGTCGGAGACGAAGACCGATCTAATACTCCTATTGTAGATTTTCTACAGGGCATTATTTCTATTGTTCGGCTATTGGATTTCTACTCATGGCTCCTAAGGCTTAAACAAACTATCCATCTGTTACAATCGAGTTCGGAGAAGTGAATAACGCTCGTTGGAAAAAAATCCAAATGAAACGTAAGGATACATGCTGGGGAACATTAAGTAGATACTCAGACAAGGCCTTAATCTGAGTTTTAAAACATCTTGAAAAACACAAGGATACAACACTCAAAAAAACGCAAGAAAGCTATGGAAGTTTGTAAAACTAGCAGGATGCAGATGTTATCAACCATTCAACTTGAAAGTTTAAAACTGTAGAATACAATTTTTCATCGGTTTTCTTTTCATACTTTATGTTTTTTTTAATAAATAGAATTAAAAAGCATCATTTGCTTTAACTTTTTGATAGTTCATGAAATGAAAACATGAATAGAGTATTAAAAAGAAACCTGTAGCTTTATAAACACATAACGTAAGCTTTGTTAAAAGTTTTTTTGATGATTATATTTTAAATCTGAAGGCGAAGAACGCCAGGGCGAATAGCAAGAAGTTGGAATACGGCGAACGGTTGCGTTGCGTTATTTTTTTTTCCGTGTCTTTTGTAATTCATAAAGAGATGTTCGAAAGCTGTCGTTATTTAACTTTTCTGCGTCCTGCGCTTCCTCGCGCTCTGGGAGTCCCTTCTGGCGATCGACGGCATAAAGGTCGCGCACGGGAGGGACACACCCCCCCCCCCCCCCCCACGGTTGTTTTGGTCGGTCGCGGGCTAAGCCGCGAATAACGACGCCAGCGCTGTCCGACAATGGCGCCCCGACGCAGCCAGACGTCTTCCTTCGGCCCCTCCCCCGATCCTCCCTCCCCGTGGACAGGTGCGGAGCTCGTTAAAAATTCAAACATCGGCTCGCAGCGAGGCGACAGGATTACCGCACGCCGATCGACCCGGCCTCGTCCAGAGCTGCTGCAGGGGTCGGAGGTCACGCGGGCCAGATTAGGGCCCCGGAGGGGGGGGGGGGAGACCACTGACCGCTGCGAGGGATAGTCCAGAGATGCGCCACGGGCATGTCCTGGAGATTACGGATGGTGGAGATATAGTCGGAAAAGAAGTCCAGTTTATCGAAACCTGGGGTGTCTTATCATTAGAGACCGGAAAAATTCGCGATAGGCTAAAATACAAATAGTTATACCTCAGTGCTGCCTCTGCTATTGGCTCACAACACACCTGGATGGCTCCGAGCCAATGAAAAACACCCAACCAAAGCTTTATCGAATCACAGGCTGCTACGTTGGGACGTCTCACAAGACAGCAGCCAATGAGTGGGTGACATTTGTCCGAGTGTACGTAGAACTATGGAGTTCATCCTACAGGTCATTGAACCCGCGAATTTTTCCGGTCCCTACTTTTTACGTATTGTCATGTAAAGAACGAAGTGCTGTGCATACTCCTTAGGAAGTATGCTTTGCACTTGCTGACCTCTGGACACAGGAATTGCATTCTTCCCGTTTATCATTACAAAATGAGGATTTCAGAAAATTAACTTACCAACTTTTTCTCATGATACTTCCCACGAATCCATGATACTACAACCAGTAATCCATTTTTTTAAACTTAAAGATTAAGTTCATGGGAAATTTACCAAATTTTCATTGGAAAAATTCATCACGCAATTTATAAAAACCTACATGGGTTGTACATCACCAGAATTGGTTTTTCTGCATCCACATTAAAAAATTATGTTTGAAGAAACAGACTTAAAAATATATTTCCCATTATTCGCGACTCACGATTTCAGAGAAAGTTTGACAGACGGCCCCCATCGTTGCACCCTTGAGCCCGGAAATCTGGTTTATGCCAGAGAACCTTCCGCCGAGAGTTGTGCTCGGACTTGCTACGACTTATCTCCCTGGATGTCGTCTGTATGCGCGCACTCTGTTGGTGTCTGCGTGAAGAGCTGGAAACATATAAACATCAGCGATGTTTAGAGACCTGAACAATTCGCGGATTCATTTCGTGAAATGCTACAATTCAAATAGTTATACCTTAGTGCTGCTTCTACCACTGGTTCACTGTTAATCTGGAGTAATGAGGGCCAATTAGAGACCCTCACTCATAGAAGTGTCGAATCACACGCTACCCAGTCGAGACGACTCACAATTCAACAGCCAATGAACAGTTGACATTTGCCCTAGTGTTTCTAGAGGATAGTAGAGTCTATCCTGGAGGTCATTGAACCCACGAATTTTTCCAGTCTCTAGTGATATTATTTTTTATATAACCGGGTTACATAGTAAGCATCTTCCCGTCTTTTACGCGTACAGTCATTGGTATGGCTTCTCAAGACATAGACACTCTGTATAGGCCTAGTCATGTTCGTGAGAGGTTCTAAGAATACCACGAGGAAATCCGTAGTGTATCATTTTATGTTGAAAACATTCTTCAATCAGCAATGATATTTAAAAAAATAATAATAATTTCGAATTCCTTAACTCCAAACACACGACAGTTTGAACGACATCTACAACGGGACCAGAGACATATCACACGCCATAGCTCCTGATAAATAGAGACCGGAAAAATTCGCGAATTCATTTCTCGATAGGCGAAAATACAAATAGTTATACCTCAGTGCTGCCTCTGCTGTTGGCTCACAACTCACCTGGAGGACTCTGGGCCAATGAGAAACACCCAACCAAAGTTTTATCGAATCACAGGCTGCTACGTTGGGACGTCTCACAAGACAGCAGCCAATGAGTGGGTGACATTTTACCGAGTGTATGTGGAACTATGGAGTTCATCCTGGAGGTCATTACACCCGCGAATTTTTCCAGTCCCTACTGATAAACAAGGACCACGCGAACCTATAGTTATTTTATTTCTCAAAGTCATCTGCCAGTAAACAAGGATATTTAGACCCGAGAGTCTAGCCTAACACCAATGACACTTTGCCGTTACTTGGGTTTTGGTTGAGAGAGGGAGAGTGTGTCTACGTTCGCCGTTCACCAATCACTAAGGCGATCCACTTATAGCAACAGCCCTGTGGGTGAACTTTGTAGTCATCCTCGTTGGTAAAAGGTCATATTAGTGAATCCAGCGTAGAGCCTTCTAGGAGTTAAATCCCCTCCCTGGGAAATCACTTTATGGACAAAACTGAAAAAAAAGATGTTTTGTTATTTATTACGACCATAGTCACACTAGAGTTCCGCTAATTATGTACCTGCAAATTTTAAGTTATCTATTCGGTGGCAGACTGCAATCCAAACTATTGTCATTTGTAATAATCTTTGCACATTGGTAGAAACCTGTAAAATTCGCGATTTCCAATCCTTAAAGGATAGACTCCATGATCCTCTATGCACTCGTGCAAATTACATTTGCTGATTGGTTACCGACTCGTAACACCTGTTGACTGGAATGATCGTGATTCGCTAATTCTTCTGTTAAAGATTTCTCATTGGCCCAGAGTCCTTCAGATAAACTGTGGCCCAATCACTGAAGCAAAATAATGTCAAAAGTATTTGGACTCTATCCTATCGCGAAATGAATCCGCGAATTTTACAGGTCTCTACACATTGGTTATTGGGTTATTTGTAGAGACCGGAAAAATTCGCGGATTCGTTTCGCGTTATGCTAGGATCCAAACAGCTGTACCTTCATATTACTTCTGTGATTGGCTCACAGTTTATGTTGAGGACATTGATCCAGTGAAAAACCCTTCAACCAAAGAAGTATCGAATCGGAAGCATTCTCGTTGACAAGTCTCGGAAGTAATTAGCCAATGAGCAGGTGGCATTTGCCCTAATATGTAGGGAATCGCGGAGTCAATCCTAGAGGGCATTTAACTCGCGAATATTTCCAGTCCCTAGTTATAACGTGTTATGACGTGATAACGTGATAACGTCATAAGAAAACATTGATGAAAAATTGCATAAGTACTTAGATAGACTATTAATGTTCAAATATTATTTACAGTTTTTGCAAATTTAATTTAAATAATTTGTTTAAACATAATCACGAACAATTCGTTAAAATGTCCGCCTTAACCTGTTTGATATTATAGAAGATTTTCTCGCACGGTGGTTGGCCGGTTCTTGCACGCTCGGCTCAGGCGGAACGTGATAATTTTTTCGTGCGTGCAGCCGGCGTTCATCGATTTATAAGACGTTATCACGTCAAAAAGATTTGAAAAAAGAATACTTTAAACCCGATTTTAAACAACAAATTTTTTTTGACCTGATGACGTCTAATAAATCGATGAACGCCGGCTGCACGCACGATAAAGTGTCCCGTTACGCTCATTGTTCCGTTACGCTATGTCCCGTTACGCTCATTGTACGCTTGCGCCGCACCGACAGAATTGAAAATTTAAAACTTTGTTTATAAATGTGTAATATGAAATAATTTCTACGTAAAATGTACGTAAGAAAATGAATCTGATTACTAGCATAATTTCAAGTATTTATTTTTATTATTAAAAAAAGTAGCATCTGGCGGCGAGTGCAGTAATAATAGGTTATGTTAGATATTTTATTACAGTTTATTTATATGAATACTTGTTCATTATAATTATATTTAAACTTTATAGCTAAACGCCAGTTTTTAAAATTAATTACAAGTCATCTCCACGTGAACTGTTTCGTCGACTGTTTATAAAGTGAAGTGAAAAGTTAATGTGGTTTCATTGCTTATTACAACAACAATTTCGGCAATAAAGGTTATATATTCTTACATTTTATAAATATGATTACTAGTATAATGTCAAGTATTTATTCTTTCATTATTAAAATAAAAAATTCAATTTTATTCATAAAAGTATGCAATCGTTTCGTCAATGTTTTGTTTTGACGTAGTCACGTTAAACTATCGTCCGTAAACCAACTTTACAGAAACAAATTTTTTTTATTAAAATACTGCTCACCTTCGGATTTTGTGGTTACAGATTTCTGTTCCACGTAACTTCCGTTCACGAAGTTGCTCCTACCGAATGCCGCACACCGGGTTCTAGGATCGCGAACTTGAAAGAAGTGTGGGCGAGTCGTGGGTCTTGATGAGCGCCGGAGTAGGATCTCCGCGGGCATGCGTCACGTGGTTTGCGCGCGGCAGAGGGGAGGCGAGAAGGCTTTATCGCTCCCAGGCGAGCTGTCGAGCCAGCAGCCGTCCGTCTACCCCCTGCCCTACGTCGCACCCGCGTGAGAACGAAGTTGAAAGTTAATTCGCGGGGATGCGAGACCTCGTTAAGGGCAACTTGTCTCCATGCCCCCGGGCCAGTGACGGCTGCGGGCCTTCGCGCAAGGTCACGTCCGGCCGTTAAAGGTGTAATTGAGTCGCGACCGAGAGTATTGGAAGGGCCTAGACATCAGCCCTCCGCAGACACGGCATTTCCACTTCGGAGCTCTGGTCCAGAGGCAGCGGCCGTGTGTTCTGAACATCAAGACACGTTAGAAGTATAGGGACTGGAAAAATTCGCTGGGTCAATGACCTCCAGGATGTACTCCATAGTTCTGCGTACACTCGGACAAATGTCACCCACTCATTGGCTGCTGTATTGTGAGACGTCCCAACTTAGCAGCCTGTATGATTCGATACAGCTATGGTTGGGTGTTTCTCATTGGCCCAGAGACATCCAGCTGAGTTGTGAGCCAATAGCAGAGGCAGCACTGAGGTATAACTATTTGTATTTTAGCCTATCGAGAAATGAATTCGCGAATTTTTCCGGTCTCTAGTTAGAAGTCATCACATGAATCTACTGCATCTCTCCAGTATTTGTTTGAAGTAAGGACGGATCCAGATTCACGGTCAGGGGAGGAAAAAATTACATTCTCTAATAGAATTTGAGTACACATATTACCAATGAAAAATTTCGTTTATTTTATTTGTAGTTTAAAAAAAACTCCTATTATAACTTATATTGCACTGCAGTTAAATAATACTTTAGCAAGTTTTGTAAACTATGATAAGGACTTTGCAGGTTATGCCCCCCACCTCCCTCTCTCTGTATCCGCATTTAGCTTAGGAAATTGTTAAATGCATTTGTTTCATACTTATTGGTGTGGACATTTCTACAACTATATTTCTGAACATTTCTACGTACGTGAATACAACTCATAAATAGAGACCGGAAAAATTCGCGAGTTCATTACGCGATAGGCTAAAATACATATAGTTATACCTCAGTGCTGCCTCTGCTATTGGCTCACAACTCACCTGGATGACTCTGAGCCAATGAGAAACACCCAACCAAAACTGTATCGAATCACAGGTTGCTACGTTGGGACGTCTCACAAGACAGCAACCAATGAGTGGGTGACATTTGACAGAGTGTACGTAGAAACTATGGAGTTCATCCTACAGGTTATTGAACCCGCGAATTCTTCCGGCCCTTACTCATAAATCGGGATGCCGGTTTGAAAAGTCTTGTGTAACGAAAAATAAGGTAAACGTTGAGATGTTTTAAAATACAAGCCTCACCTAGTGTGTTCGAGTTGTGCATGTAGATGGGTAGGGTGAGGGTTTACGCATGCGCCATTATTAGAGACCGGAAAAATTCGCGGGTTCAATGAACATCAGGATAGACTCCAATATCCTCTACACACTCGGGCAAATGCCAACTATACATTGGCTCTTGACTTGTGAGTCGTCTCTACTGGGTAACCTGTGATTCGACACTTCTATGAGTGAGGGTCTCTAATTGGCCCTCAGTCCTCCAGATTAACAGTGAACCAATGGCAGAAGCAGCACTAAGGTATAATTATTTCAATTTTAGCATAACACGAAATGAACCCGCGAATTTTTGAGGTCTCTAGCCATTATAAAATGTGCGTATAGTTACAGGTCATTACGAATCATGGACGAAAATCTGTTTTGAAATCACCCCCCTATCCCGGGGGGGGGGGTGGGGTGGGGGTTTATCTTTCCCCGTGATCTATGCAAGTTTCTCTCGAACGTTCAATTCCGGGTGGTTTATCTAATTGTACAGCAGATAATAAACTCAGGCGTTAAAAATTTATTTTGTGGACGAATCTGTGAACTATTTAAACAACGTTCTAATGATTTATTAAAGTTTACGATATAACTACTGCGAGACCAAAATTACGAATAACAGTGACGATTAGAAGAAAAAATCAATCTCGTGAGGATTCCTAAAGACGCACCCGCCTGTGCCGAACTGCCCAGGAATCTACAGGAGAAGAAGAAATCCAAGATGGCGGACGTCCCCGGCCTAGTTTTGAACTTCCCATCTACACGAACTATTCACGTCACATACTTGTACCCGTGTGCCGGCATCGCCTACAACAAATTTATTCACAGCGCAGGGGAGAAAATATTAATATAACTTTTAAATGAAAAAAATATATATATATATTTAGTAGTCAGTTTCCCTGCCAGATATTTTTTGGGACAAATTAAAAAAAAAAAAACTGTGTGGGCCAACACGATGTTCTAAGCGAGAAAAGTGGCGGACGTTACTCTAGAAGTCGGTGGGATATCTCCGGTCATTTTCGCCTCTCTGTGCTTCTCCCGTCAGCCATCACAGACAACTACTAGTTCTCGGTTCAATCAAAGACTACTTTTGTCGACACCACACATATTCGGCGGGGGAAAGACTGGCGGTCCCAGACAGGGCTGACGGTCCCAGACAGGGCTGGCGGTCCCAGACAGGGCTGGCGGTCCCAGACAGGTCTGGCGGTCCCAGACAGGGCTGGCGGTCCCAGACAGGGCTGGCGGTCCCAGACAGGGCTGGCGGTCCCAGACAGGGCTAGCGGTCCCAGACAGGGCTTTCGGTCCCAGACAGGGCTGGCGGTCCCAGACAGGGCTGGCGGTCCTAGACAGGTCTGGCGGTCCCAGACAGGGCTGGCGGTCCCAGACAGGGCTGTCGGTCCCAGACAGGGCTGGCGGTCCCAGACAGGGCTGGCTGTCCCAGACAGGGCTGGCGGTCCCAGACAGGGCTGACGGTCCCAGACAGGGCTGGCGGTCCCAGACAGGGCTGGCGGTCCCAGACAGGGCTGGCGGTCTAGCGGTCCCAAACTGGGTTGGTGGTCGCAGACAGGGCTGGCGGTCCCAGACAGGGCTGGCGGTCCTAGACAGGTTTGGCGGTCCCAGACAGGGCTGGCGGTCCCAGACAGGGCTGTCGGTCCCAGACAGGGCTGGCGGTCCCAGACAGGGCTTTCGGTCCCAGACAGGGCTGGCGGTCCCAGACAGGGCTGGCGGTCCCAGACAGGGCTGGCGGTCCCAGACAGGTCTGGCGGTCCCAGACAGGGCTGGCGGTCCCAGACAGGGCTGACGGTCCCAGAGAGGGCTGACGGTCCCAGACAGGGCTGGCGGTCCCAGACAGGGCTAGCGGTCCCAGACAGGGCTGTCGGTCCCAGACAGGGCTGGCGGTCCCAGACAGAGCTGGCGGTCCCAGACAGGGCTTGCGGTCCCAAACAGGGCTGGCGGTCCTAGACAGGGCTGGCGGTCCCAGACAGGGTTGACGGTACCAAACAGGGCTGGCGGTCCCAGACAGGGCTGGCGGTCCCAGACAGGGCTGGCGGTCCCAGACAGGGCTGGCGGTCCCAGACAGGGCTGGCGGTCTAGCGGTCCCAAACTGGGTTGGTGGTCGCAGACAGTGCTGGCAGTCCCAGACAGGGCTGGCGGTCCCAGACAGGGCTGGCGGTCCCAGACAGGGCTGGCTGTCCCAGACAGGGCTGGCGGTCCCAGACAGGGCTGACGGTCCCAAACAGGGCTGGCGGTCCTAGACAGGGCTGGCGGTCCCAAACAGGGCTGGCGGTCCCAGACAGGGCTGGCGGTCCCAGACAGGGCTGGCGGTCCCAGACAGGGCTGGCGGTCCCAGACAGGGCTGGCGGTCAAAGACAGGGCTGGCGATCCCAGACAGGGCTGGCGGTCTAGCGGTCCCAAACTGGGTTGGTGATCCCAGACAGTGCTGGCGGTCCCAGACAGGGCTGGCGGTCCCAGACAGGGCTGGCGGTCCAAGACAGGGCTAGCGGTCCCAGACAGGGCTGGCGGTCCCAGACAGGGTGGCGGTCCCAGACAGGGCTGGCGGTCCCAGACAGGGCTGTCGGTCCCAGACAGGGCTGGCGGTCCCAGACAGAGCTGGCGGTCCCAGACAGGGCTTGCGGTCCCAGACAGGGCTGGCGGTCCCAGACAGGGCTGGCGGTCCCAGGCAGGGCTGGCGGTCCCAGACAGGGCTGGCGGTCCTAGACAGGGCTGTCGGTCCCAGACAGGGCTGGCGGTCCCAGACAGGGCTTTCGGTCCCAGACAGGGCTGGCGGTCCCAGACAGGGCTGGCGGTCCCAGACAGGGCTGGCGGTCCCAGACAGGTCTGGCGGTCCCAGACAGGGCTGGCGGTCCCAGACAGGGCTGACGGTCCCAGACAGGGCTAGCGGTCCCAGACAGGGCTGTCGGTCCCAGACAGGGCTGGCGGTCCCAGACAGAGCTGGCGGTCCCAGACAGGGCTTGCGGTCCCAGACAGGGCTGGCGGTCCCAGACAGGGCTGGCGGTCCCAGACAGGGCTGGCGGTTCCAGACAGGGCTGGCGGTCCCAGACAGGGTTGACGGTACCAAACAGGGCTGGCGGTCCCAGACAGGGCTGGCGGTCCCAGACAGGGCTGGCGGTCCCAGACAGGGCTGGCGGTCCCAGACAGGGCTGGCGGTCTAGCGGTCCCAAACTGGGTTGGTGGTCCCAGACAGTGCTGGCGGTCCCAGACAGGGCTGGCGGTCCCAGACAGGGCTGGCGGTCCCAGACAGGGCTGACTGTCCCAGACAGGGCTGGCGGTCCCAGACAGGGCTGACGGTCCCAAACAGGGCTGGCGGTCCTAGACAGGGCTGGCGGTCCCAAACAGGGCTGGCGGTCCCAGACAGGGCTGGCGGTCCCAGACAGGGCTGGCGGTCCCAGACAGGGCTGGCGGTCCCAGACAGGGCTGGCGGTCAAAGACAGGGCTGGCGATCCCAGACAGGGCTGGCGGTCTAGCGGTCCCAAACTGGGTTGGTGATCCCAGACAGTGCTGGCGGTCCCAGACAGGGCTGGCGGTCCCAGACAGGGCTGGCGGTCCAAGACAGGGCTAGCGGTCCCAGACAGGGCTGGCGGTCCCAGACAGGGTGGCGGTCCCAGACAGGGCTGGCGGTCCCAGACAGGGCTGTCGGTCCCAGACAGGGCTGGCGGTCCCAGACAGAGCTGGCGGTCCCAGACAGGGCTTGCGGTCCCAGACAGGGCTGGCGGTCCCAGACAGGGCTGGCGGTCCCAGACAGGGCTGGCGGTTCCAGACAGGGCTGGCGGTCCCAGACAGGGTTGACGGTACCAAACAGGGCTGGCGGTCCCAGACAGGGCTGGCGGTCCCAGACAGGGCTGGCGGTCCCAGACAGGGCTGGCGGTCCCAGACAGGGCTGGCGGTCTAGCGGTCCCAAACTGGGTTGGTGGTCCCAGACAGTGCTGGCGGTCCCAGACAGGGCTGGCGGTCCCAGACAGGGCTGGCGGTCCCAGACAGGGCTGGCGGTCCCAGACAGGGCTGGCTGTCCCAGACAGGGCTGGCGGTCCCAGACAGGGCTGACGGTCCCAAACAGGGCTGGCGGTCCTAGACAGGGCTGGCGGTCCCAAACAGGGCTGGCGGTCCCAGACAGGGCTGGCGGTCCCAGACAGGGCTGGCGGTCCCAGACAGGGCTGGCGGTCCCAGACAGGGCTGGCGGTCAAAGACAGGGCTGGCGATCCCAGACAGGGCTGGCGGTCTAGCGGTCCCAAACTGGGTTGGTGATCCCAGACAGTGCTGGCGGTCCCAGACAGGGCTGGCGGTCCCAGACAGGGCTGGCGGTCCAAGACAGGGCTGGCGGTCCCAGACAGGGTGGCGGTCCCAGACAGGGCTGGCGGTCCCAGACAGGGCTGGCGGTCCCAGACAGGGCTGGCGATCCCAGACAGGGCTGGCGGTCTAGCGGTCCCAAACTGGGTTGGTGATCCCAGACAGTGCTGGCGGTCCCAGACAGGGCTGGCGGTCCCAGACAGGGCTGGCGGTCCAAGACAGGGCTAGCGGTCCCAGACAGGGCTGGCGGTCCCAGACAGGGTGGCGGTCCCAGACAGGGCTGGCGGTCCCAGACAGGGCTGTCGGTCCCAGACAGGGCTGGCGGTCCCAGACAGAGCTGGCGGTCCCAGACAGGGCTTGCGGTCCCAGACAGGGCTGGCGGTCCCAGACAGGGCTGGCGGTCCCAGGCAGGGCTGGCGGTCCCAGACAGGGCTGGCGGTCCTAGACAGGTCTGGCGGTCCCAGACAGGGCTGGCGGTCCCAGACAGGGCTGTCGGTCCCAGACAGGGCTGGCGGTCCCAGACAGGGCTTTCGGTCCCAGACAGGGCTGGCGGTCCCAGACAGGGCTGGCGGTCCCAGACAGGGCTGGCGGTCCCAGACAGGTCTGGCGGTCCCAGACAGGGCTGGCGGTCCCAGACAGGGCTGACGGTCCCAGACAGGGCTAGCGGTCCCAGACAGGGCTGTCGGTCCCAGACAGGGCTGGCGGTCCCAGACAGAGCTGGCGGTCCCAGACAGGGCTTGCGGTCCCAGACAGGGCTGGCGGTCCCAGACAGGGCTGGCGGTCCCAGACAGGGCTGGCGGTTCCAGACAGGGCTGGCGGTCCCAGACAGGGTTGACGGTACCAAACAGGGCTGGCGGTCCCAGACAGGGCTGGCGGTCCCAGACAGGGCTGGCGGTCCCAGACAGGGCTGGCGGTCCCAGACAGGGCTGGCGGTCTAGCGGTCCCAAACTGGGTTGGTGGTCCCAGACAGTGCTGGCGGTCCCAGACAGGGCTGGCGGTCCCAGACAGGGCTGGCGGTCCCAGACAGGGCTGACTGTCCCAGACAGGGCTGGCGGTCCCAGACAGGGCTGACGGTCCCAAACAGGGCTGGCGGTCCTAGACAGGGCTGGCGGTCCCAAACAGGGCTGGCGGTCCCAGACAGGGCTGGCGGTCCCAGACAGGGCTGGCGGTCCCAGACAGGGCTGGCGGTCCCAGACAGGGCTGGCGGTCAAAGACAGGGCTGGCGATCCCAGACAGGGCTGGCGGTCTAGCGGTCCCAAACTGGGTTGGTGATCCCAGACAGTGCTGGCGGTCCCAGACAGGGCTGGCGGTCCCAGACAGGGCTGGCGGTCCAAGACAGGGCTAGCGGTCCCAGACAGGGCTGGCGGTCCCAGACAGGGTGGCGGTCCCAGACAGGGCTGGCGGTCCCAGACAGGGCTGTCGGTCCCAGACAGGGCTGGCGGTCCCAGACAGAGCTGGCGGTCCCAGACAGGGCTTGCGGTCCCAGACAGGGCTGGCGGTCCCAGACAGGGCTGGCGGTCCCAGACAGGGCTGGCGGTTCCAGACAGGGCTGGCGGTCCCAGACAGGGTTGACGGTACCAAACAGGGCTGGCGGTCCCAGACAGGGCTGGCGGTCCCAGACAGGGCTGGCGGTCCCAGACAGGGCTGGCGGTCCCAGACAGGGCTGGCGGTCTAGCGGTCCCAAACTGGGTTGGTGGTCCCAGACAGTGCTGGCGGTCCCAGACAGGGCTGGCGGTCCCAGACAGGGCTGGCGGTCCCAGACAGGGCTGGCGGTCCCAGACAGGGCTGGCTGTCCCAGACAGGGCTGGCGGTCCCAGACAGGGCTGACGGTCCCAAACAGGGCTGGCGGTCCTAGACAGGGCTGGCGGTCCCAAACAGGGCTGGCGGTCCCAGACAGGGCTGGCGGTCCCAGACAGGGCTGGCGGTCCCAGACAGGGCTGGCGGTCCCAGACAGGGCTGGCGGTCAAAGACAGGGCTGGCGATCCCAGACAGGGCTGGCGGTCTAGCGGTCCCAAACTGGGTTGGTGATCCCAGACAGTGCTGGCGGTCCCAGACAGGGCTGGCGGTCCCAGACAGGGCTGGCGGTCCAAGACAGGGCTGGCGGTCCCAGACAGGGCTGGCGGTCCCAGACAGGGTGGCGGTCCCAGACAGGGCTGGCGGTCCCAGACAGGGCTGGCGGTCCCAGACAGGGCTGGCGGTCCCAGACAGGGCTGGCGGTCTAGCGGTCCCAAACTGGGTTGGTGGTCCCAGACAGGGCTGACAGTCCCAGACAGGGTGGCGGTCCCAGACAGGGCTGGCGGTCCCAGACAGGGCTGGCGGTCCCAGACAGGGCTAGCGGTTCCAGACAGGGCTGGCGGTCCCAGACAGGGCTGGCTGTCCCAGACTATGCTGGCGGTCCCAGACAGGGCTAGCGGTCCCAGACAGGGCTGGCGGTCCCAGACAGGGCTGGCGGTCTCAGACAGGGCTGGCGGTCCCAGACAGGGCTGGCGGTCTCAGACAGGGCTGGCGGTCCCAGACAGGGCTAGCGGTCCTAGACAGGGCTGGCGGTCCCAGACAGGGCTAGCGGTCCCAGACAGGGCTGTCGGTCCCAGACAGGGCTGGCTGTCCCAGACTATGCTAGCGGTCCCAGACAGGGCTAGCGGTCCCAGACAGGGCTGGCGGTCCCAGACAGGGCTGGCGGTCTCAGACAGGGCTGGCGGTCCCAGACAGGGCTAGCGGTCCCAGACAGGGCTGGCGTTCCCAGACAGGGCTGGCGGTCTAGCGGTCCCAAACTGTGTTGGTGGTCCCAGACAGGGCTGACAGTCCCAGACAGGGCTGACGGTCCCAGACAGTGCTGGCGGTCCCAGACAGGGCTGGCGGTCCCAGACAGGGCTGGCGGTCCCAGACAGGGCTAGCGGTCCCAGACAGGGCTGGCGGTCCCAGACAGGGCTAGCGGTCCCAGACGGGGCTGGCGGTCCCAGACAGGGCTAGCGGTCCCAGACAGGGCTGGCGGTCCCAGACAGGGCTGGCGGTCCCAGACAGGGCTGGCGGTCCCAGACAGGGTTAGCGGTCCCAGACATGGCTGGCGGTCTCAGACAGGGTTGGCGGTCCCAGACAGGGCTAATGATCCCTGACAGGGCTAGGAGACAGAGGCGCATACATGTAGTATTCTAAAGGTGGCCCGCGCGCCCCGAGAGTTTTTCATTTGGGTTTAACAAACACGCCATCTCAAGATACGGTGCTTGTACAGTGTTTTATACTGCCCATATTCTGGTCTATATGCATGCGTTAATCATAAATTGTTTTAATACCTATACAGAAAGTTTTTATAACACTTAGTATTGATATTATACTCGTTTAATATTCATTCTTTTGCAAGTGCAGGCAGCCCTTCCATTCCAGTGAGGGACTTCTTAATTCCTGGGTCCCCTGGCCCCCCTCCCCCCTGGATATACGTCCATCCTGATATCTTTATATCCTACTGACCAATAGGGAAGCTTTACTTCAAGGATGAGTGAATAATACATTAAAAAAATTCCAGGATAATGCAAAAATATGAATTATGTTTTTGAGATAACTATGTGTCGATGTTTGAATGTCACAGAACGGGGAAATCACAGCAAATGCATTGAAATATTGGCCACAAATATCACATCTGGCTGTGCGGGCGTGGTTTAGGCTTTTATAAAAGTGCTGGTTGGTGGACCTGGAGGCCTGCGAGCAGTTCGACAGATGTTCGACTCGCTGCACTTTGAGGCCGATGCCGTTCGGCAAGGGCACTCCCTGCACGCAGTCCAGTCTCTTAACCAACACACAAATCGAAATACTTGATGGTCAACGTGGCTGCTTCGGGAACGAATCCTAGTTTAAAATAATATTTGCGTGTAAGTATATTTATCACGCTCAGCGTTGTTTTTAAACAATTCCAAGTTAAATTATCGTGTCTGGAACGTTGCTCGTTTACCGAGGTTAGAGGTCACGCATCTCCGGGAGGAGAAATGAAAGACTCGCTCACGTGTTTTTTTCCCGTCACTCTGTAACCGGCTGAAAGTACATAGGTACATAGTTTCACTTAAAAAAAAAAAAAAAAAAAAGTGGTAGCTCTTGTTCCAACAATCAGAGCTCGCGAAAGCAGAGTCCTCGGGCGACTGCGGCTCAAAGCGCTGGTTGGTTGTCCTCAGGAGCTCTTCCAGGCGAGGTCCGGGGGGGGGGGGGGTGTTGGGGGGGGGGGGAGGGGCTCAGTGGGATCGCGTTTCCCCGCATGGCGGCCGTCCCAGGGTGCAGTCGAGGCGCGCGTGTGCCGCGGTCCCCCCGGGGGAACTCGAGTGACGCAGGGAAATTAAACGACGTTCACTTGTGGCTTAGGAGGGGGAGGAGAGCGCGCACACACGCCAGAGTCAACATTGCCCGCCGCCCCCAACACAAACCTCCGACTTCCGCAGTCCGGACGCGCCCTCTCCACCTACCCCTCACACACACACACACACACACCCTGTTCGTCGGCCACCCTCCTCCGGCAAACAATTACATCGCGCTCCGGCCGTCACGGGTCCCATGCCTAGAGACGTCTGCGTGGTTCCGGCCGTGCGGTCACGTGTCACTCTGCTGCTAGGGCGCACCCTCTTGATCACACTGGTTCACTAGTTAGTTGCGAGGCGCATGGCAAGCACTTTAGCTTAGCACGCGCCAAACATTTATTTTAGTATCGTAAATAATTGGTTGTCTGTAAAGTCGGTTTACGGACGGTAGTTTAACGTGACAACGTCATAACAAAACATTTATGAAATGATGCCTACTTTTATGAATAAAATTGAATCATTTTTATTTTAATAATAAAAGAATTAATACTTGAAATTTTTCTAGTAACCAGATTTTTAAAATGCAAGAATAATTAACCTTTATTGTCGAAATTGTTGTTGTAATAAGCAATGAAAACCACATTAACTTTTCACTTCACTTAATAAACAGTCGACGAAACAGTTCACTTGTAGATGACTTGTAATTAATTTTAAAAACTGACGTATAGCTATAAAGTTTAAATATAATTATGAACATGTTTTCATATAAATAAACTGTAGGCCTAATCAAATATCTACAATCAATTATATGAATCACCACAACTTTTTAGTCAATTGTAACATAACCTATTTTAACTGCACTCGCCGACAGCGTAACGGAACACAGCGTAACGGAACAATGAGCGTAACATGACACAGCGTAACGGAACAATGAGCGTAACATGACACAGCGTAACGGGACAGTGTGCTTAACGGGACACTTTTTCGTGCGTGCAGCCGGCGTTCATCGATTTATTAGACGTTGTAGCGTCAAAAAAAAAAAAAAAAACTAGAGTGTAACAGTGGTGCAAAGTTTGAACACGCAGCTGGTTTGGAAATGTTTACGCGAGAAGTGCACGGCTCTGGTCGCGATGAAGTGCAGGCAGACGGTGACGGCGAGTAGCGTGACTATAGGCGGCCCACAAAGACGGGAAGCCTTCTTTTCACAGACGAGAGAGCCAAACGCCCGATCGTGCATCTACGCTTTTTTTTTTTTTTTGTTCATTGTAACTCATGGTAACTAATGGAACGGTCAATTAGTAGAGACCGGAAAAATTCGCGGATTAATTTCGTGATAGTCTGAAATCCAAACACGTGCACTACAATTCTGCTGGTTTTGCTATTGGCTCGCAGTTTAACTTGAGCTCTCTGGGCCGATGAGAGATTATCGACCAAAGAATCATCGAATCACAAGCTACCCAGTGGAGACGCCTCACAAGTTAGCACCCAATGAAAACACTTGCTTGCTTGAGAAATGCAGAGGATAATGGAGGCTATCCTGGAGGTAATTGAATCCGCGAATTTTTCCGGTCTCTATCAATTAGGTTAGGTTAGCTACATTATAAATACTTTTAAACATTGTGGACGATTGATTTGGATAGGATAGCTACATTAAAAGATACTGTGAAATCACGTAAACAAAAAAAGCGAGCATGAACTTCGGGTGACTTCGGGCGTGGCTCTCTCGTCTGTGAACTGAAGGCTTCCCCGCGAAGACAGCGCGGGGCGCTGACATTTACCCGGGCGCCGCGCGCCGGCAGATTGTCCAAACAGCCGCGGCAATCATCGTGAAAGGTTGAGGCAGCGCCCGTACTTAATGCACACGCGCACACAAAAAAAAAAGACGGCGCTCAAATGACACTTGATTAAACGTGTATTCAACGGAGTCGGCCGGGCGCGACGAGGCGCGAGGGGTGGGGGAAGATTGCTGCTGCCGCCCTTTTTCCACTTTAAGGGGACCCCCTCCCCTTGTGGGGTGGGTAGGGGGTGGGGGGTTTAATGGTTGATGATGTTGGGGAGGAAGTGTTGCCGACTGTGCCGGGATACTTCCTGCTCTCTTTCAGGCCCGTCCGATAGATAGTGGCCTTCCTAATATAATGCTAACATAGTTATATTGATTGCGAGAATTAATGCATCAAACTATTATCGGAAGAGACAGGAAAAATTCGCGATTTCATTTCGCGATAGGCTAAAATATCAGTGCTGCCTCTGCTATTGGCTCGCAACTCACCTGGAGAACTCTGGGCCAATGAGAAACACCCAACCAAAGCTTTATACGAATCACAGGCTGCTACGTTGGGACGCCTCACAAGACAGCAGCCAATGAGTGGATGACATTTTACCGAGTGTACGTAGAACTAGGGAGTTCATCCTACAAGTCATTGAACCCGCGAATTTTTCCGGTCCCTATATATAAATGAGTAGGAGATGCAAACATTACTGGTATGCCACACCACAAAATATAGGCTACCAAAATATAGTGAATTAATTTTCACTGGTTTATTTGCCTGATAACAGCTTATGCATTACTAGGAAGGCTACTATCTACCGGACGGGCCCAAAACTACTTGAAGAAACTAGGTCTTAGTCTCAGCAATGGGAGTTTCTCCCCCTTGGGGTAGCCGCCTTGACGGAAGAAGGACGGTGACACAGGGGCATAGCCGGGCTGCCTGGCACACCGTGTGCCCGCAGTTCGAGCCGGTCTACTGGCTCGTCTGCCCACCACCGTTCACACTTATATATAGGGACTAAAAAATTCGCGGGTTCGATGACCTCCAGGATGAACTCCATAGTTCTACGTACATTCGGACAAATGTCACCCACTCATTGGCTGCTGTCTTGTGAGACGTCCCAACTTAGCAGCCTGTGATTCGATACAGCTTTGGTCGGGTGTTTCTCATTGGCCCAGAGTCATCCAGGTGAGTTGTGAGCCAATAGCAGGGGCAGCACTGAAGTATAACTATTTGTATTTTAGCCTATCGAGAAATGAACTCGCGAATTTTTCCGGTCTCTACGTACCACAGTATTTGCACTGACGTGATAAACGTCCGTCGTCTATTGAAGTCTCCGAGTTACGGACGAAACTTAAACTGATGGAACAGCACCTGTCGACGCCTCCTCTGCAGCCGGTAACACAGAAGCCAACTGGATCCGAGCCGTCGTCGGCGTTGATGCCATGAAGGTCTCAGCTGCCGTTGCCGTTGCCATTGCAGTAATCTGTGTCCCCAACGACGATGTTAGACCTTCCACCAAGATCTCTGCAGTTGCTGGCGTCGCTGCCATCGAGGTCTGCGTTGCTGATGGTAGACAGTCCATCAAAGTCGTATTTGGTAGAGACCGGAAACATTCGCGGATTCATTTCGTGATAGGCTGAAATCCAAACACGTGTACAATTCTGCTGGTTTTTGCTATTGGCTCGCAGTTTAACTTGAGCTATTTGGGACAATCAGAGATTATTATCGACCAAAGTAGAGACCTGGACCAGTGGAGACGTCTCAGAAGTAAGCACTCAATGGAAACACTTGTTTGCTTTGAGAAATGCAGATGATAATGGAGGCTATCCTAGAGGTAATTGAATCCGCGTATTTTTCCGGTCTCTAGTCATTGGAAAACCAACTTAATACAATGAAACGTACTGAACAGAGCCGATCCGCACTGCATCAAGGTCAGAAATGGACTGAGAGTCCCTGCCGCCGATCCATCATATTGCCATCCGGGGCAGTTAGTGTGTGCGAGACCAGAAACCGAAGTTTCTATAACTCGCTTAGTGCATTGTAAATCAGGTGCACCCCACACTTTTGTAGAATCACTTGGATCAACGGGCGGGGCGCATGTCTTTTGGGATAAGTTTGGCACACGGGCCTGTGTGTGCGCTGGTATGTTGTGTAATGCTAGAAAAGTTACGTGTACCTAATTCGGCTAACTGGCGTGATGTAGTGTCGTGTTGGTGTGCAATAGAGGCTTGTCGGTGTGCTGTAATTTCAAGTGACCTAGTTAAATTCGGGTGTGGCGTGTAGTTTAAAGCTGTGCAAGCCGCTCCTACGAACCCCTGGGAACACAGAAACATGCTAGGGTAGTTAGCCCATTATTGCATGTAACAACAGGTAGTTCAGGCCGTCACTCGCACAGGCATATCATCGTGTGGTCGTTTTGGTCATACGGTAAAAGAAATTACATAGATTAGTAAACCACTGGCCGCCTGAAGGACCGAACTATTGCGTTCCAATATAGTTCGGTCAAAGTTAGGCTAAACCAGTATTGCTGTAGCTAGCCCCCAGGCTGTTGTCTTCTAAACCTGAAAAATAGAAAGTGAAATTAATAAATGAAGGTCGTCCTATTCTATTATTGTTCGAGCAGAGAGATGCCCTCGTCCAGTTTTTTTATTATTTTTATTATTATTTTATTATTATTTTTATTATTACTTTTTTAATTTTTTTAAATCTAGACTTAAAGCTACTATACAAGCCCCCAGAGCCCTGCCCTGACAGGCATGCATGCCTCTCGGCCCGGATCCCTAGCGAGGGCTGGGGCAGCTCCCTCTGCCAGTTCACCTGCATGATTCTGCCTTGACAAGGTGCTACGACGTGTGTGTGGATTGTCGCGCGTGTTGTAGTGGTGTGACTAAAATGTTACGTACCCCGGGGAAGGGAAAATAAATATTTATTAGGTGATGATAGATTTACGGAACTAGCTTTGTTAATTCAAAATCCCATGCCTTCCGAAACGCGGCCGGCACTGGAGGTGAGGTCTACCAGGCGGGTCGCGCCCTTCAGGCATAGGGAGTCAGCCCTAACAACACAGGCAGTGAACCCGAGGGGATTGTACATACACCTGCGTGCTTCGGACCATTTTGAATTGTATAGGCCGTGTAAACTTTAAACTTTAACCTGTAGGCTCCGCGCGGTGTGAACACGCCCGGAGATGGAGTGCGACTGCCTTGGGGTCGGGCGGAAAAACAGTTTTGTTTGGAGGCCCTCAGCGCCCCGACCAATCAGAGAGCTTCTAGGCCTGTGATTGGCCGGGGCCCAGCAGGCCCCCGCACGAGGTGTTCGGAGAGCTATTATATGTAATTTTAAAGTTATTGAAGACCTTTTAAAAACTGAATCCATGTCGCTTTCGTTTTTAATATTTATCGTTTTAATTTAAACGAGGTTTTTTATGTTTACGTTGCTCGGACGGGTCGTAAATCGCTATTGAATTTATCAGTGCGTTTTCGTGCTGTGGTAAATCTAGATACATTTTATTATTATTCTTTGATATTATTTCGCGGATGTACGGAATTTTAAGTGCGTTGTGAATAGTTTCGTTACTCGTAAATCTATTGCAATCTAAAATGGCCCTTAGGAAATGATTCTGTTTAACTTGTAGCCGATTTATATGGTGATTTGCAGCATAGCCCCAGACCTCGCATCCATATAGCAACTGCGGGCGTACAATTTAAATGTAAAGTTGGAGTTTTTTCCTGCGTGGTAAATTAGGTGCTTTTAACATTGGGTACAGGCTTCTTAAGGATCCTGTTGCAATGTTTGTTGCTCGAGCGATGTGTTTTCCCCATAGTAGTGTTCTGTCTAGCGTGAGTCCTAGATATTTTGCCTGTGTAACATTAGGAATGGGTTGATGAAAAATTTCTAGCTCCCTGTCTGGTCTGCCTCTACGTTTTGATATTACAAGCGTGGTTGATTTTGCTGCATTTATTTTAATTCGCCACCGAGTGTAGAATTTCTCAAGTGCTGTCAGCTGTCGTTGGACGCAAACCATGGCATATTTTAAGTTTCCGGATTGTTTAATTATGGCTGTATCGTCCGCATACATCTGTACGTAGGCGTTTTCGTGCGGTATGTCGGCTGTGTAAATATTATAGAAGAAAGGAGAGAGAGGGGAGCCCTGCGGCACCCCAGCTGTAAGTTCGCGAGTAGTCGATTTAGCCCCGTCCAGAGCAACATAAAAATTACGACGCCATAAATAGTGGGCCACCAGGTAAATATATGTGTCGGGGAAATTAAAGTTTATGAATTTTTGAATAAGGCCCGGAATCCAGACTTTGTCGAAAGCTTTTTCTGCGTCGAGCATTGTCATCACAGTGTAAGCTTTAGATGTGTTATTAAATCCGTCGGTAGCAGCTTCTACGATTTTTATTAAGGGGTGGATTGTTGAATGACCTTTCCTGAAACCAAACTGAATGTCTGGAATCACGTTGTCTTCCTCTGCGTGTGCTTGAAGGCGCGAGAGTAATGCTTTTTCAAAAATTTTACTCATGCTGTTTAAAAGGCTTGTGGGTCGCCTGTTTTCTGGAATGGCTGGGTTTTTCCCTGGTTTAAGTATTGTGATTATTTTTGCTAGTTTTCAGGAGTCGGGGTAAGTTTTATGTGTTAGTATAGCGTTGAATATTGCCAGTAAATATTCAAGTGCCTCTAGAGGGAGTTTTTTAAGTGTTTCGTAGTTTATTGCGTCCGTGCCGCCTGATTTGTTGTTCGGACTGGCTTTAATTAGCTTTAAAAGTTCCCTTAATGTTATTGATTCAGGGACAGATTGCGTGCCTGTTTGTAGAAAGTTATTTACCGCCTGTGTTGTTGTTAAAGTGAAATTTCTGTCATTTACGTCTGTGTTCGGGGAGAATTGTTTTTCTAGAAGGTCTGCGACTGCGTTGGCCTTGTCTTCTGCGATGTATTTAGCCCCGGTGGCTGTTATAATAGCGGGAGTTGAAATATATTTTTTGTTACCGCGGAGCCTTCCAGATAGTTTCCACATTTCCTGCGGTTTTGTGGCTACTTCGTTTATTAAGTTTCCGAATTGATTTATTTTTCCTGTTTTAATTTGCGCTGTACGATATTATTCAGTCTGTTGTATTCGTTTCTGGCTTCTGGTGTGAGGAGTCTTTGTGCTCTGTTTCTGGCTTGCCGCCTAAGAGAAATGTAATAATCCAGATCGGGGTAGTGTGTTCGAGTGAACTGCCTTTTTGTTTCAAAGGGAGAGTGTTTTTAATGGCATTTTTGACTGTGTCCGTGAAAAGTTTTAGTTTTACGTGTGGGTTTATTTCCTCAGGTGAATTTATTTCGGGGGGCTGATTTAGGGTGTCTATAAGTTCTTCCTTAAACCCGTCCCAATCTGTGATTTTTAGGTTATTATTAAAGAGTTGTATGTTGGATGTAGCATTAAAAGTTATTTGTGTTAGCACCGGTAAGTGATCGGAGTTTAGTTCATCTAATGTTTCTGTATTTAGCTGAGCGTTTGGTATGTTTGTTAGGGCTATGTCTAAAATTTCTGGAGTACCACCACTTACTGGATAGCATGTCGGGGAGTCAGGCGCAAGAATTATGTAGTTTCCTGCTACCGCGTGGCCGTGTAGAATGTTCCCGTTGGCGTTTGTTTGTGTGCAGCCCCAGTCAGTGTGTTTGCTGTTTAAGTCCCCTGCTATAAAAAATTGATCTTCGACAACCATTAATTTATTGAGGTCCTGTGGTGTGAGTGGGGCTTGTGGCGTCTTGTATACCGCGGACATGCAAACATGCGAATTATTATTACGGACGTTAATGCTGGTGGCCTCAATGTGTTGTAATCCATTTAATGTTATCGGGTGGTGGTGAATTCCGTGTTTTATTAGTATGGCTGTACCGCCGCCGCGGAGTGCGGGGCGGTCTGTTCTGTATATTGTGTAGCCGCATATGTACGCTCGCATGTGTGGTTTCAGAAAAGTTTCAGAGATGAAAGCGACATCGATTCCGTATACAAAAAGTAACTGTTCCAGTTCATAGATTTTATTTTGGAGGCCATGTGCATTAAATATTAGAACCTGTAAAGACTTCCCCGGGTTCTGTGCCATTTTAAGGTGTAGCGAGATTAATGAGTGCAGACAATAATATAAACTGTTCTTCTTGTAGAGATGTCGCAGCTCGGATTTTGTCGAAGTGTGGTTTCAGTTGTGCGATGAGCTGTGTAAAGTTGCAGAGTTTAAGAATTTCCGCCAGCTTGAACATGTCACTAAAGGTGTTATCTTCAATTCTGTTTTGTGCTGGGGTGTGTGTGTTTGGTGCGGGCCCAGCCAGCGCAGCGTTTCCGAGAAAGTCTTCCGGCTGTGCGCGAGCTCTGTTGTTGTCTGCGGGCGCTGCTGTGGCTTGCTTGTTGTTTGTGCGCGTGGTTGCACGTGCACGGGGCGAGAGGGGGGGGGGGGGGGGGAATCCGCCTGACTGAGAGTGGGTGCCGCCTGTCTGGGAGTCTGTGGTGCGCTGGCTTGCGTCTGTTCCCTGCTTGCCACGAGTTTCAGGAACACGGGGCACTGTTTCCATGCTGCGGTGTGGCCCTGAGTGTTGCAGTTAAAGCAGAACTTGTCTGCATGGTCGTCCCTCTTGCAGTCCCCCTTCGTATGTTAGTCCCCGCACCTAACGCATTTTGGTGGGTTATTGCAGCGGGCCTGTGTGTGGTCGAATTCACCACAGCGTTTGCATTGTGCGACGTCTTGAGGGCGGGATTTGTATTTCTGTACCACTACAGATCTATAGTACAGGGTTTTGATTGACGTGATGTTCTCCGCGGGGGCCGCGAGTGTCACGCAGAAAGTTCCGGATCGAATTCGTTTCGGTGTTCCTGTAGCATCGGGCCGGCTGATTTCGAAGTTTCGCACATCAATTACTGTAAACCCCTTATCTGTTAATTCTTGTTTGATATCGGCTTCCTCTACTGCTGGGTACAAACCCTTAATCACCACTTTGGTGTTTCGCTCCTCCGGATGTGCGAAAGTGTGATGGTGAATGTTGCTGTCCTTTAGGAAATTTAGGGCTTTTGCGTACCCTTCCCTGTTCTCAAAACTGAGCCGGAGCTCCCGCCTGCGCGTGATTGTGTTTTTGAACGGGACTATGTGCAGGTTCAAAAACGTCGCGATTTCTTTTAATTTGTGAGTTTCTCTGACCATGATAGGCACGCCTTTGTACCTATTCGGTGTTGCGGAGTGTTGTGGAGTCGTTTGCGATGGTGTTGTGTTTTCCGGCTGTGGGTTTGCCAGGGGGGCGTACCTGTTTGCCGTACTGACCGTGGCTGTGAGTGAACTGTCTGCGCTTTTGTCGTAGTGCACGCTTTCGTTGTTGTTCAGCGAGACCTTCCTGCACCCCCTCCCCCTGTCGAGTGAGATGCATCGCGGAGCTCGCTTCCCTCCGGCCTGCCTGAAGTCGTGTTCGTCGTCGTCCGCTCGGTCGCGCTTGAGCTTCGCACTCTGCACCTCCATTGGTGTGTGTGTCTGGTTTCCCTTACCCTCAGGGTTGCCAGACGTACGACTATAGTCGTACATGTACGACTATTTCGTAGTTCGGTACGACGTACGTCTGAACATAGGGTCGTACACCTATTTGTACGACTATTTTGAAATTTTGGTTGTTAAGATGTTATGGTTAAATATTTTGGTCTCATAAACACAATATATGCAGTTCTAAAGAAGCCAAAATCGAAAATTGTAATGAAATCGATCTGAATGTTAATCCAATTCAAGAAACAATCGATAGCTTCATTATAATAGTTGAGAGGAATGACAACAGAATGCACATAAATCAATATCATATTGGATACATTATTAAAATATGTGTGATATTCTGTAAGTACCTATCATCTTTGGAACAGTACGAACAATTTAAGAATTTAACAGTTGTTTACATTGTTTGGTAAATATGAGTGACGCAGAAGATGGGCTAAGTTCGCCACCAAAAAAGGTGTGTATTCAGCAAAATGCAGGTAAACACAGGGCTCAAAAATTTAGAAAAGAGTGGTTGTCTGAAACAGAATTTAAAGAGTGGCTGTTACCTGTACATGGAGACGAATACAAGGCTAAGTGTAAATTTTGTGGGATAACACTTGTTACCGAAATAAGTAACTTAAAGCGGCATGCAACCGGTGGGAAACATACAGCACTTAGAATGTCTGCTACTGTTAGACAAACATCGATTTCTAGATTTATTGCAGCACCTAAAGTTGATTTAGACAAAGAAGTTGCATCTGCTGAAATAAAACTTTCGGCATTCATTGCGGAGCACAATGTTGCTTTTTATGTTGCAGACCATCTCACAGCTGTCATAAAAGATATCTTTTCTGACCATAAAATTGCACAGAAATTGACTCTTAAACGAACAAAAACATGCAGTATTGTAAATAATGTAATAGCTGCCGATCATAAGGAGAAGTTGGCGAATAAATTAAAGAACACCAAATTCAGCATCCTTACAGATGAATCAACAGACATAGGGACAATAAAAATGTCGTGCATAGTGGTAAGGTACCATGATTTCCAGTCTGGAAGGATAGAGAGCAAATTCTGGGAACTAAGAGAAATTTTTGACTCTTCAAATAAAGTTGTGTGCGCCAGTGCAGAAAACCTGTTTCGTGGCTTGGTTGCTTCAATCACAGAGTTTGGAATTCCGTTGGAAAATGTGATCGGATTTGGAGCAGATGGATGTAATGTGATGATGGGTGAACATAATTCAGTATCATCTCGTCTCAAAGAAGCTTGTCCTGGGATCGTGGTGGTTAAGTGCATTTGTCATTCGGCACATCTGTGTGCTAGTGAAGCATGTAAAGTGCTTCCTGGGTCTTGTGAAGATATGGCTCGTGAAATATACAATTTCTTGAAGAGCAGTGCTAAACGACAGAGTGAGCTGAAAGAGTTTCAAACATTTCTTGACATGGAACCTTTGAAAATGCTTCATCCCTCGCAGACCAGGTGGTTGTCTTTGGTGGCAGTTGTTCAACGCATTTTGGAGCAGTGGGATGCTTTGAAATTGTATTTTACAGACTGTTGGTTGTCACAGAGACTCTTAAGTGCAGAAAACATCTTCAATGCACTTCACGATCCTTTTTTGAAACTGTATTTCATGTTCCTTTCATGGGTTCTTCCGAAATTCACAAAATTCAACGAATTTTTCCAGACGAAGAATGTTATTATTACAGAACTACATACCCAATTAAGAGATCTCTATACTGACATTCTCCTTAGTTTCATGAAAAGGGACTATGTCATGAAAACACCACTCGAGGAAGTCGATCCTGCCCTGGAGAAGTATCATCTTCCAGACACTGAGATGTATTTAGGAGTTAAAGTCCTGCAGCACATTGATAAACCAGAAATCACTTCCAAGCCCGATATTCGCTGTCATTTCTTTCACAGGTGTAGAACTTTCCTCACGGTGAGTTGAATCACTTGCAAGCCTCATTGTTATTTAATTTTAATTTTTGTAACTGAAATAATGATAAATGTTTGTCATAATTTTTCAGGTTGCTGCGCAAGAAATAAGAAAAAGATATAATATGAATGATCCGGTTCTGTCGAAACTTAGCTACCTGCAACCTAAAGCAGCTCTTTCACCAGTTTTCAGGGTTAACTGCCCTTCCCTTCTTCCACTAGTAAAAGTAGTCCCAAGAATTGTTTCTTGTGATGATGATGCAAGTTTACAGCGTCTTGATGATCAGTGGAGGGAGCTTCCATTTTCAAGGGCAAGGCTTCCAGAAGATATTGATGATGTAAACAGTCCTGACATTTTCTGGAATATGCTTCTGAAACCAAGCTGTGACACACAAGAAGCTCATTCCAAAGAATTGGCTACATTTTCACTTCATGTGCTTAGTCTCCCGCACTCTAATGCAGACTGTGAAAGAGTCTTCAGTCAGGTATGAAAATATATGCATCATAAATAACTATTTTGTTACCTACTGTTCTTATTTTAAAATTTGAGTTTTTGTTAACTGCAATATTGTTAGAAAAATATAGCATGTGTATTTACTTTACAGGTAAATCTAGTGAAAACCAAAGTACGAAATCGCCTCCTTCCAAAAACAGTGAACGGAGCTTTGCTTGCTTCCGAGTGTGTGAAGGAAAGTGGTACCTGTGCATTGTTTCGCCCTACAGCTGAAATGTTATCGCGCATGACATCAGCAAACTTGTAAGCATCCAGTGCACTAGAAAACGATATTGTGGATATTCTCTTCGAAAAGGATGACTGAGTTGTTAAGAAAATTGTTTTTTTTTGTTTGTTTTTTTTAACTTAACATGTGTTAATTTTGGTGTAGTTCTTTTCCTTAGTGTAATTGTTTCCATGTAATTTTTTTCCTTCACGATTGTGTCATGCCAATAAAATACTACCAAAATGAATAGCAAAAAAATCGCCGGATAAAATAAAAGTTGGTACTCATTAATGTTTTATTTTAAAAATTATAGTATGTACGACTATTTGCTCCAATGTACGACTATTTCTAGTCTTCGGTACGACTTTTGGAATGTTGCAATCTGGCAACACTGCTTACCCTGTGCGTTCGCCATTTCCCTGTCGCGGTTCGCGGGCTATCCGACCCGCCGGTCGCCTAAAACCTAAGGGCAGTGGTGGCTGACAAACACTGGTATTAACAGCGAAGCTAGGCCTTAGAGAGGCTGTCCTCTCTGCACCACTGCCTGGTGCGAAGTGTGATGTGTCCCTGACGTCTGGGACTTGCTTATACACCTACGGCAGCTGGAATAAAATGTGAGTCAAAACACGATCCATTTACATCAATACGCGAGTCAAAACAACATAAAAAAATTGGTTGTCTGTAAAGTCGGTTTACGGACAATAGTTTAAAGTGACAATGTAACAAAACATTGATGAAATGATTGCATACTTTATAAAGAAAATTGAATCATTTTAATTTTAATAATATAAGAATAAATACTTGAAATTATACTAGTAATCAGATTTTTAAAATGCAAGAATAATTAACCCTTATTCCCGAAAAAGTGTTGTTGTAATAACCAATGAAAACCACATTAACTTTTCACTTAACATGATAAACAGTCGAGTGGAAGAGAGATAGATGCGGCGCAAGCGTACAATGAGCGTAAAAGGGACACAGCGTAATGGAACAATGTGCTTAACGGGACACAGCGTAACCGATCAATGTGCATAACGGGACACTATTTCGTCCGTGCAGCCGGCGTTCATCGATTTATTAGACGTTGTCACTTCAAAAAAATAAATCACATTCGACAAAAGAAAAGGACACGCAATACACACACTGAACACGCAAAACAAACACTGGATACGTAATGAACACGCAACGAACACGAAATACTCACACAAGACACGCAATGGACAGAGATATAGGCCTATATATTTATGTTAGTATTTTTGATTTTGAATTTTTCTTAAGGGCAGTGGCGAACCCAGCCTCGAACTTTGGGGAAGGCGGTTAAGCAGAGATTTTTTTTATTAACTCCTAATTAAATAGTAAATCCAAATTTTAAAACAAGTCCTTTAAAATGCGATTTTAACTAATTTCTGACGTCGGAAAAATAATTTAAAACGCTATAATTATAGACCCAGTAATTTCACGAATTCGTTTGGCATCAGGTTAAAATTCAAAACATGTTTGTTTGCCAACTTTTTCTTTCATATTGCCTAATTTCTTAACGCAAACCTGTTTTTATTATATTTTTGTGTCTGAGTTTCATATTACAAGTAGAGACCTGTAAAATTCGCGGATTAATTTCGCGATAGGATAGAGTCCAAATACTTTTGAATTTATTTTGCTTCAGTGATTAGGCCACAGTTTATCTGAAGTACTCTGGGCCAATGAAAAATCCTTAACAGAAGAATTAGCGAATCACGATCAGTCCAGTCAACAGGTGTTACGAGTCGGTAACCAATGAGCAGATGTAATTTGCACGAGTGCGTAGAGGATCATGGAGTCTATCCGTTAGGGTTTGAATTCGCGAATTTTACAGGTCTCTAATTATAAGTAGGGGAATGCATATTTCACGAAAAGATTCTGAGACTAAAATAAAGTTAAAACACTGTAGCGTCGCCTGTGTTTCGTGATTGGGTGACTTTCTCTAAGGTAGGCCTACAAGTCGATTGTTACAACACCAATCACAGTAATTCAGCGCGGAACCAAACGCGTCCTGAGTGGCTCGTTCAAACAAGGCAACGACTTCTCTCGCAGACGGCCGCCAATCACGCGGAAGAAACTGCTCAAACGGATATATCGTGTTGCAGTCTAATAGGCGTTCAGATATTTTTTTTCGCGAAAAATGCTTCCCCTAATTATGAGCGTATTTGCAACATGAGATAACAAAAATTCACTAGTTATCGACGTTAGATATTATACATCTCTGGTGACTTCACAGTCATTTTCTAAGTCACGTACTATTATTCGAGATACTGAAATTTCGCGTTTTCATTTTGTCGCAAGTTAGAATGCAAACCTTTACTCTCTCGCACTGTGTTCATGATTGTACCGCAGTTATTTGGACACGACCCTCCACGACCGTGAGCCAATTTTCCCGCGTACATAGAGGATCGTGGAATCTATCCTAGGGGTCATAGAAACCACGAATTTTTCCAGTCCCTACAAATACATAAATATATACGAAACAAAACTCGGAACGGGCAGAAATGTTAGAATATGTTATATTTAAGAATGAAAGAATGAATATATATATAAAGAAACAGAATGATCTGAGGGGGAAAAAATGTCTAAGTAAGTAATGAACTTAGTCTATTTAATAACAGGAGTAGTCTACTGCGTCAAGTGACACAGCTTCCGATGAATTGTTCGAATAATGTGCGAGAAAATGTAATTTTGTGTACATTTCTACCACAAAATAATAGTTAAAACGTGCAAGGTTAGGACAAGGCGTGATAACATTACATGGAGTGTAACTTTTTTGTTTTACGTATGCCTGCATGTATGCACTTCTGTATGTATTCATGTATGTAACTATACATAATAATGCAGTACAATTTACCTATACTTATATGCATGTATGCATCTTTGTTGGCATGCGAGTATGTACGTATGTATGAATATATTTACTATGTATGTACGCATGTATGTATCTATGAAAGTTCCTTTGTATGGATGCGTGTATTTACGCCAGCGCGTACGTATCGACTTAGCGATGACCGCGTTGCCCTGATATTTAAACGGAACGCTCCGCCGTGCAACTCGTGCGACTCCCGCAGCGATCGCGGAGATCGGCCTGACATTTGGCGACGGCGCCACTGGAGCGTGTTCCGCGGTTAGCCGCGACGAGCCGTGACCTTCGCCCCGCTGCAGCCCTACCCGCCGGTCCGTGCTTCGCGAGAAGCCATACCCGCTCGTCCGTGCTTTGCGAGAAGCCCTACCGCCAGCCTGTGCTTCGCGAGAAGCCCTACCCGCCGGTCTGTGCTTCGCGAGAAGCCCTCCCCGCCAGCCCGTGCTTCGCGAGAAGACCTCCCCGCCAGCCCGTGCTTTGCGAGTAGCCCTACCCGCCAGCCCGTGATCGCGAGAAGCCCTCCCCGCCAGCCCGTGCTTCGCGAGAAGACCTCCCCGCCAGCCCGTGCTTTGCGAGTAGCCCTACCCGCCAGCCCGTGATCGCGAGAAGCCCTACCCGCCAGCCCGTGCTTTGCGAGTAGCCCTACCCGCCAGCCCGTGATCGCGAGAAGCCCTCCCCGCCAGCCCGTGCTTCGCGAGAAGACCTCCCCGCCAGCCCGTGCTTTGCGAGTAGCCCTACCCGCCAGCCCGTGATCGCGAGAAGCCCTACCCGCCAGCCCGTGCTTCACGAGGAGTCCTCCCCGCCAACCCGTGCTTTGCGAGTAGCCCTACCCGCCCGTCCGTGCTTCGCGAGAAGCCCTCCCCGCCAGCCCGTGCTTTGCGAGAAGCCCTACCCGCCAGCCCGTGCTTCGCGAGAAGCCCTCCCCGGCAGCCCGTGCTTTGCGAGAAGCCCTACCCGCCAGCCCGTGCTTCACGAGGAGCCCTTCCCGCCAGCCCGTGCTTCACGAGGAGTCCTCCCCGCCAACCCGTGCTTTGCGAGTAGCCCTACCCGCCCGTCCGTGCTTCGCGAGAAGCCCTCCCCGCCAGCCCGTGCTTTGCGAGAAGCCCTTCCCGCCAGCCCGTGCTTCACGAGGAGTCCTCCCCGCCAACCCGTGCTTTGCGAGTAGCCCTACCCGCCCGTCCGTGCTTCGCGAGAAGCCCTCCCCGCCAGCCCGTGCTTTGCGAGAAGCCCTACCCGCCAGCCCGTGCTTCGCGAGAAGCCCTCCCCGGCAGCCCGTGCTTTGCGAGAAGCCCTACCCGCCAGCCCGTGCTTCGCGACAAGACCTCCCCGGCAGCCCGTGCTTTGCGAGAAGCCCTACCCGCCCGTCCGTGCTTCGCGAGAAGCCCTCCCCGCCAGCCCGTGCTTTGCGAGAAGCCCTACCCGCCAGCCCGTGCTTCGCGAGAAGCCCTACCCGCCAGCCCGTGCTTTGCGAGAAGCCCTCCCCGCCAGCCCGTGCTTTGCGAGAAGCCCTACCCGCCAGCCCGTGCTTCGCGACAAGACCTCCCCGGCAGCCCGTGCTTTGCGAGAAGCCCTACCCGCCCGTCCGTGCTTCGCGAGAAGCCCTCCCCGCCAGCCCGTGCTTTGCGAGAAGCCCTCCCCGCCAGCCCGTGCTTTGCGAGAAGCCCTACCCGCCAGCCCGTGCTTCGCGACAAGACCTCCCCGGCAGCCCGTGCTTTGCGAGAAGCCCTACCCGCCCGTCCGTGCTTCGCGAGAAGCCCTCCCCGCCAGCCCGTGCTTTGCGAGAAGCCCTACCCGCCAGCCCGTGCTTCGCGAGAAGCCCTACCCGCCAGCCCGTGCTTTGCGAGAAGCCCTCCCCGCCAGCCCGTGCTTTGCGAGAAGCCCTACCCGCCAGCCCGTGCTTCGCGACAAGACCTCCCCGGCAGCCCGTGCTTTGCGAGAAGCCCTACCCGCCAGCCCGTGCTTCGCGAGAAGCCCTCCCCGCCAGCCCGTGCTTTGCGAGAAGCCCTTCCCGCCAGCCCGTGCTTCACGAGGAGTCCTCCCCGCCAACCCGTGCTTTGCGAGTAGCCCTACCCGCCCGTCCGTGCTTCGCGAGAAGCCCTCCCCGGCAGCCCGTGCTTTGCGAGAAGCCCTACCCGCCAGCCCGTGCTTCGCGAGAAGCCCTCCCCGCCAGCCCGTGCTTTGCGAGAAGCCCTACCCGCCAGCCCGTGCTTCGCGACAAGACCTCCCCGGCAGCCCGTGCTTTGCGAGAAGCCCTACCCGCCAGCCCGTGCTTCGCGAGAAGCCCTACCCGCCAACCCGTGCTTCGCGTCTGTGTCTTATGGCGAACTATTTATCTGTATTAAACAACCTACACGCGAAAACATCGTAGTAATTTTGTAATGAATTTTTCTAGGCAGATTTCAAGGAAATACTATCTATTGTAGCCGTTACCATTGTGATTTTCGGAAAATGTTTATATAGTTTTTCGTTTTATGGTCTATAGACCCAAAAACTATCGTCAATTCAAAAGTGGGCAATATCTGACCAAAGGGGTAGAAATGGGGTAGGTATTATTGAAAAACAGGAAAATTGCTGTAACTCCCATAATATGTAAAACATCACATCTGTTTGAACGCACTATAACTCGTAGGAGCAATACCAAAATATTTATCTGAAAAAAGTTTTCATACGACCAGTCATGTGTTGAAAAAAAGGGTTAGAGGACCAAAACAATAAAAACCATGTAGACACAACATAGAATTCGTACAAATTTTGTATTAATCTTATAATTTTATTTGAAACTTTTGTCTGAAACAATTTTTGATTAGACGAACCATTGCTGCAAGGGGTTGAAAAAATACGGGGTAGTATTTAAAAAAAATTATACCTCTTTTAGTAGGTACGTACTCTTTCAAATCCGTTGAAATTGTTTGTAAGATGAACCATTGTTGCAGGGGGTTTAAAAATTAAAGGGGGAGTGTAAAAAATCATAATTTACGTACCATGTACACTGTTAAATACGTTCTTTTTTATTGTAAAACCTTCAATTATCTACTATCTACAACTTACACCTGGAAAAAAATATTTTATACAACCTACCATAACTGCAAGGGGTGGAATAAACAGGGTTGAATGACAAAAAAAAAAATATAATTCCCTTCGTAAACTCACAATCAAATTTTTTCGAATCGTTTTTAAATATTATAATTTTTATCTAACACTTTGGTATGAAACAATTTTTGATTAGACGAACTATTGCTTAAGGGGTTAGAATTTTTTAAAAAAATTCATAACTCCCTTAGTAGGTACTCTATCAAATACGTTTTAACTTGTTCGTGGCTCTTATAATATTTTTATCGATGTATTTTGTCTGAAAAAATTTTTGCTAATACAAACCATTACTGCAAGGGGTTGAAAAACTTGGGCATGACATAAAAATAAATAAAACTTTTCAAATATTTTTGTAAACTTTTATCTAAAGAAATTTTATTGTAAAAAAATCATTAGTGCAAGGGGTGGAAATAACAAGGGAAAAGTCATTATTTTTTTTAAATATATATAGTATCAAGTCCATTATAATTTATTGTAAAACTTTTGTACTTTAACTGTATCTTTTGGGTTGAAAAATATTTTTGAAGAAACGAACTATTACTTTAAAAAAGGGGTTGAATTTAATATATATGAAGAGTGGTAATGTCAAACGTTCTAAGTGCCGATTTCTGAAAAAATAGTTTTATCTCACAGTACTGTTCTATGTGCCTAGTTTCGTATCCCAGCAATGTTACAAGTGCCAATACACCCTGGAAGTAGTTCAAACACTCGACAACAAATAGCGCCGGCCTATGTGCCAAGCGGTGCTGCCGTTCGGTCTTCTAAGTGCCAAGCAGCATGGATTGTTAGTGTATCATTACCGTCCTGTTGTTATGCGTAGTTACAAGCATGTATGATATTTTGTTGTGTCTATATGTGCTTGAGTGAATGCAAATTGAATAATTTGTAATGGAAGTAAGTAATAGCAGTGCGGGAAAGAAGAAATGCACTTGGAGAGATGATCAAAACAAAAGGCGAATATCGGGACAATCTTATGCGAGGAAGAAAACAAAAACTGTAATTCCTGAGAAACCATCGCCGAAGAATGAGATTAGTAATCATTCAGAGTGATACAAGAATAATGATTTGGGGCTTAACTTTAATGCACCACTAAGACTACTACATTTCAGTTAAGTTACAATGTTATGTGTAATACAGCTTATGCTGTTACGTGAAACATTCTAATTGTGTATGTAATATTGTTTTAGACAACCTGTAAATGCAGTTATCAATGCAGTAATACTATACATTGGCAGTGGAAGCTAAAACTGTTTAATGATTATCATGGATTACCAAGTGAAAACGAACAAGGAACATACTTGTTAGGAATAATGCAGGTAACTGAAATAGGTAGACGCAGACATGGTAAATATGACGATCCAGCAAACAGTCGTCGTCAGTGCACGTTGTGCTATTTAATACCGGACACAAATGGTACCGCAAGACTGGTTTGTAAAACTACATTCGAAGACATTTTTGGGGTTAGACACAGATTTTTACAAACACTTCAAGCCAGATAAAAAGAAGGGGTATCCATCTTCATAGACAACCGCGGTAAGAATCCCCGTCGAAACACATTGAGTGACTGTGACAGACAAAACATTAAAGATAACATAAACAGTTTCCCACGTGACCAAAGTCACTACGGTCGCGCTAAGTCATGTAAAGAGTATTTGAGCCCAGATTTGAATGTATCACGTCTTTATGAATGCTACAAATCTTTATATCCAGACAGCCACGTATCTTACAAACTTTACATGTCAGTGTTTAAAACATCGTTTGCACACATGTCGTTTCATAAACCTCGCACAGACACAAGCAAACAGTGTGACATGTTACATTTACAGATTCAGGCTAGTAATGAATGCTCACCAAAAGCTAAAATTTTACAGCAGGTAGGTACATCACAAAAAATACAAACGTGCTATGGAATTGATGGCCATTGACTCAGCTAATGCCAAACTGCCCACCTGCGATAACACAGTAATGTCCATTGACATGCAGAAAGTATTGTCGGTACCGACATTAACTTACGGCAATATGTATTACTGCAGGCAGTTGAGTTGTTACAATTTCGGGGTTCATGTCAGTGACCACAATAATGCTTTCATGTGTATGTGGAACGAAAACATTGCTTCACGCGGTAGCTCCGAGGTTGCGTCATGCTTACTGAAAGTTTTCAACTTGGGACATCTGAAACGTAAAAAACTTATAATCTGGTCAGACAACTGCGCTGGCCAGAATAAAAACAGCACGATTGTATTTTTAATGATGTTCCTAGTGAGTCTAGGGTGGTTTGAAGAAATTTTACACAAATTCTTGGTAAGTGGTCATAGTTATTTGAGTTGCGATAGAAACTTCGCTATTATAGATAAACGAAGGAAGGTAAGCAACGCCTTCGTTCCCCACGATTTACATAAGATTGTAGAGTCAGCGAAAGTTGTAAATCCTTTTCATGTAGTTTCAATGGATTCATGTGACTTCTTTGATTTGAAGAATGTGGCAAACTCATTGCTGACATTGAGTAAATTTAACATTTCTAAGTCCACAATGATTAAGGTTGCTCAAACCCACCCAACTCAAATAGCTATCAAAAACACTTACTCTGAATTGGAAGAGTGGCAAGCTTTCCCTGTTTTAAAGCGAGGAAAAACCGTGGTTGATTTACAGAATGTTGTGCTTACTGTGAAAGAGCTACCCAGTGTGTCAGCTGAGAAAAAAAAAGACCTGTTAACAATGATACCATTTCTTCCTGAAGAACACAGGGACTATTATAGACAGTTAGTTGGTACACCTGTGTAAAAATGTAATACGCATTATGTTACACTGGTTACATGTAACATTAGCCTATGTTCCATAAAGTGATGTTTTACAGCCTACCCTTCTGTGACTACACAGCATTCGTGTATTATCCTATTGTTGTTTGTTCTACTACCTGTAAAATGTTTTTCTAATGGTGACCAGTAATGTTTGGTTTCTCCAAATGAAGTTTTGCGTTGAAATATGTGTTCACACTAATAATCGAATTTACTTATTATTCAACCCTGAATATATACGGCAATCATAATGGCACTTGGACCCGATGATCACTTCATTTGGCACATATAACGTTCTTATTTTATTGCTTTCTTTGCTCTATGTCATTGATTTTCTGGTAATGGCGCACTATACAACTTACTACTTGTAATGCTGAAGAATCTTCCTTCATATTGTGGCAGTACAATGTTAAGTATTAACAGACTCAGAAGGTTTTTTGCTTCTCCTGTAAAATTATTAAGATGGCTCTTAGAACGTTTGACAAATTTCACTCTTCATATATATATATATATATATATATATATATATATATATATATATATAACTTCCTTAATATCAAATTCTTCAGAATTTATTAAAAACTATCTTAATATTACCTTAAACCTTTGTCCAAAAAAAATTTATACGGCCTTGTATTACAGCAAGGGATGAAAAATTGTGTTTGGAGGTCAAAAATAATTGCATAACTACGTTAGTAGGCATAATATGAAATTCTCTAAGACATTTAATGCTGAATGCATTAAGTTAAAAATATTCGAAATATTTTCACTCAATGAATATGAGAAAATTTTAAATCGATCTTTTTTTTTTAATATTGGCGAACATATAGGTTTTTATGTATTACATTAAGTTCTTAAAACGTTCCAGGAATTTATAGAAGTTTCCAAAACATTTCCAGAAGAAAAATAGTTACTTCGAAAGCTACCTACGCCTGTAGGCTGTGCCGAAATGGATATTTGTAATTGTTAGAGACCGAAAAAATTCGCGGAGATATTTGGTGATAGTCTGAAATCCAAACACGTGTACAATTCTGCTGGTTTTACTATTGACTCGCAGTTTAACTTGAGCTCTTTGGGCCAATGAGAGATTATCGACCAAAGAATCATCGAATCACAAGCTACCTGTTGGAGACGCCTCACAAGTTAGCACCCAATGAAAACACTTGTTTGCTTTATAGTCCAGTCAAATTAGACTAAAAATGTTGGTTTTGCTGAACTAAATAATGTAGTTCCAAAAGTTTCAGCAATGTGTAGAGGGAGGTCACGTGAACAACACCTAATAAAGTCCCACCGATTTCCGGTGCCGCTAGGGGAGGAGTGGGGGTTTAAATGTCCTTTTTTTCAGTTTTTTTGCGGATATCTCGAAAACTGTGAGCCGTACAGAAAATATTATAGTTATCCAACTTACACCTTATTAAATTACCTACATATTGGTATATCATGTTTATCTCTATGTGTTCCCGTCTCGGAGCAATGAGCAGGCGAAAATGAAAAATATTCTGAAAATTTTGTAGCGCCTCACGTTTTTCGTCAAAGTTTCCCACACAGTTATTTTCCATTCAGTGTTACAGAAAATTCGTCTGAAAATAAGTTGTAGAACATTAAATTCCCTTAAATAATATGTAGCATTTACTAAATTATCTACATGGAGTGAAAAGTTAGAGCGTTTTGAAGTTTAGGGGTAGATTTCGAGATTTCGTTACTTAACTGTTCATTTTTTAATTTCCGTTTTCAAGGGCTTTAACTCTCTGGAGCACGTTATTTTATTGTTAAAGTGAACAAAAATTGTACTTTATTACCAAAACAAGTAAAATATATATGAAAATAGAAATATATGCGAATGTATGTTTATATAATATGTATGAATTGTGAACTTTTGCGGTTTTTACGTATGTTATTGTTTCCTTAAACGTAAATGGTATTACATTATAAAAATATTAAATGTGTACATTGTTCATATAGTGCTAACCGCTTATTTGTGACGCTGAATTAGAAATGTTTTCTGCTCTGGAGATGGCCGGTTTTGCAGGAATGCAGGCAGTCAGGTAGTTACGTCGTCAGAGGGGGGTAATTGAGCAATGAGCTGTTACATTATTTGAACGGTGCTGGGCCAACATCAGCTTTATGGGTGCAGTACTTTGAAATGGTTTTGGTGTTGAAAAAGTTCATTGCAGCACAGCGGACTGGTAATTGGGAAGGCCACTTGACATGCGCCCAACAGATGATTCAATTCTTCTATGCCAGTGGGCAATTTCATTATGCGAAATGTACACATCTCTATGTTCAGGACATGATTGGACTAACAACTTGCTACCCTGAAGTTAAAGAGGATTTCATAGATCGTGGATATTTCACTGTAAACAGAACTGGTACACCAATGGCTGGAATGTGGTCTGATATGGCAATTGAAGTGACACATGAGTGACATGAAAAGTGAAGGGGGACTAACACGAGGGAGAGGCATTAGTGATTCTGTGTTGGCGAAATGGGTTGGAGGAGCATGCACAGCTACAGCCATTTGTTCTTCACTAGAGCAGTTTGCCGGCATCCATTCTATGAATGGAGAACAGCATGTTGACTTTCGAGCATCACGAATAAGCAGAGATGACCAAGACAGAAGAAAGCTTGCACAGTGGTTGGCTGATCACCCTCCTTTTGCTGAACGTGATTATTTGGTGTCCCTTTCAACTGGAGTAATATGAACCATCAACATCAACTGTTACCAAGCACTGGAAATCGGAACCCGTACAATGAAAACTTTTTTGGAATGAACTTTGCAGAAATTAAGCAATGTAAGAAGAATGTAGAAGTCCCTTTGGCTACTATGAGCAACACTGTCAAACTGGACAACGAAGTAGTGGTGGTCGAGCCTTTAATGTTTTTCCTAAGAACCATAGTTTCAAAGAAAACTGAAGGGGATGTAGAAGAGCTGTTGAAGTGTGAGTTAGCCCCATACCCCATGACTCTTTTAGATGAAGGGATCATGAGAAAAACGAAAAAGTCAGTTCTCTACGATACCTTTCCTTCATGCAATCAAATAGTAGACCTGAAAAACACTTTCACAGTAATCGATGGTGGCTTCCTCCTTCATAGATTAACGTGGAACAACAACACCAAGTTCGCTTCCATCTGCGATCATTATGTGTCTTACATCATCAATCATTATGGCTGCAACTCTGCTGTGGTTTTCGATGGTTACAAAGACACTAATTCCACGAAAAGAGCTGAACAGTATAGGAGAGCATCAAGTAAAACATCAGTGGACATAGACTTTGATTAGAGCATGGTGGCTACTGTTCAGCAGGAAAACTTTCTTTCCAACGAAAGCAATAAAACATAGCTGATTAGTATGTTAGCACAGACTTTGGGTGCAAAAGGCATACAGTTCTCCATAGCCAAAGGAGATGCTGACTGCAGCGTTGTCAGGTATGGATTAGAAAATACCTAACTCTCATTCAACTGTGGTAGTAGTTGGCGAGGATGTAGACCTGCTCGTCTTACTCGTGGCACTCACACCACGAGACATGAATGCGTTTTTCATGAAGCCTGGACGAGGTAACACAGAAGACAGGCTGTACTCCTCCCAACAACTTCAGGCCTTGCCATTCAGCCAGTACATTCTCTTTATCCATGGCTTCACTTGATGTGATACCACTTCTGCAATTTATGGGAAAAGTAAAGCAGCCATAGTCAAATGTTTTCAGCGGTATCCCAACGAAACAAAAAACATCGCTGATGTGTTTTACTACTCCACATCCACTCAAGGAGACATTGCTGAAGCTGGGGAACAAATGTTCCTACTGTTGTATCAGGCCCCACCTCATGAGCATGACCTAAATCATGTTGCATGTAATAACTTAGTTGAAGCATGCTGTTTGATGAATAAATGTTGTTATATTTTGTTATATTCACCGGTACATGTGCTTCGTCAAATCGTCAGCCAAGATGAAAGCAAACTTGTCTTCATTGCTGCCTACAAAAGATGATGCTATACATCACTCGTGCAGAGTGTTCCTACAGGTCCAACAGTGGTTTGGAAATGAATCCCTCGACCCTGAATGTTGGGGTTGGACAAGAGAAGATAGGGGATATCTTACTCCTATTAAGACCAAGGCCCCTATTGAACCTGACAGCGTGCTCAACTCTATATTTTGTCGTTGTGCCACAGGTTGCGGTATGAGATGTGGGTGTCGGAAAGCCGGTATACACTGCTCACCTGTATGTGGTAATTGCTACGGTGCTTGCACTAACTGTCCTCCCATTCAAGATGAGTCGGAAGAGTTGGACGATGAGGAGTATCAACAGCTGGAAACGTTTGATAGGATGGAAGGGTGACCGGGAATTACGTTGTGTAAACCTAGATTTTTACTTTTGCATGTTTAGGGTATTACTTAATAAAGATCGCAGACTTTCACGGTCGTTATCTGCATATGCTTGGCTTCTGGGTGTAGGCCATGTCAGGAAATTGTCTTGCGATGTTTCGGCAGTCATTGCAGCTGCCATCATAAGGAAGACAGTCCAGTCAGACTTAGTCTACCTGATGATGGCAGCTGCAATGACTGCCGAAACATCACAAGACAATCTCCTGACACGGCCTACACCAAGAAGCAAAGAAAATACAGGTTATTACATATTTTTATCTTCACCAGTGGTTACTTTTTTATACTAAAATTATGGCGCCTTGGTCTATAGGTTACGACATGATTTAACAGTGTATAGCGATAATTAAGGACACCTAAGTTGGAACCCATGATAAATGTGTGCAATATGTACATGCAAATATGGACAAAATGTGCTATGTACAGTGTTTGATACTTAACTTATTACCATTTTGCAACTATGGTAGAAAAAGTTACATTTTATATAAATAAAATATGTTTACATTCATATACGAATATATCATAAAAATATGTAATACTATATCATATATTCATATTATATAATTTATACATTCATTCATATATATTTTTACTTGTTTTGGAAATAAAAAAAAATTGTTCACATGAACAATAAATAATGTGCTCCAGAGAGTTAAAGCCCTTGAAAACGGAAATTAAAAAATAAACAGTTAAGTAGCGGAATCTCGAAATCTACCCCTAAACTTCAAAACGCTCTAACTTTTCACTTATTGTAGATAATTTAGTAAATGCTACATATTATTGAAGGTAATTTAATGTTCTACAACTTATGTTTACACGAATTTCCTGTAACATTGAATGGAAAATAACTGTGTGGGAAACTTTGGCGAAAAACGTGAGGCGCTACAAAATTTTCAGAATATGTTTCATTTTCGCCTGCTCATTGCTCCGAGACGGGAACACATAGAGATAAACATGATATACCAATATGTAGGTAATTTAATAAGCTTTAAGTTGGATAACTGTAATATTTTCTGTACGACTCACCGTTTTCGAGATATCCGCAAAAAACTGAAAAAAGGACATTTAACCTCCCACTTCTCCCCTGGCGGCACCGGAAATCGGTGGGAATTTATTAGGTGTTGTTCACGTGACCTCCCTCTACACATTGCTGAAACTTTTGGAACTACATGATTTAATGCAGGAAAAAAAAACTAATTTGACTGGGCTATTAGAAATGCAGAGGATAATGGAGGCTATCCTAGAGGTAATTGAATCCGCGAATTTTTCCGGTCTGTAGTAATTGTGATGCCGCTAACCCTGTAACCCACAGTGGACAAGAGAAGCGCACGTGAGAAACGCGGCGGACGTAGCCAGCGGCCAGCGAGAATCCCTCCCCCCTCCCCCAGGATACACTTGTCGCGTCCCTGATCCAAAATTGCATTTGGAGTGAGGAAAACGATACTGCTGCGAAAATATTTGTTTTGCGCTCGAGTACAACCTTATTTCATTGCGACGTAAATTAATTGTTTTTTCTTCTCGTCACAACGATATAGTGACGAAAATATGCATCTTACAAATGATTTTCAGTCAACTGATATATATATATATATATATATATATATATATATATATATATATATATATATATATATAATTTAACCCCAACAGTTTTGGTCATAGTTTTCTAACCAAAACCACGCCAAAAACGAGTCTGTCATAGCATTCAATTATTAGTTCTGTTTACAGAAAACTTTTGGTTAGTTTTGAGTGAGACTTCGGCTCAGCCGATGCGTTCTTCCGCACGCGACCTTGAAAGCTACGAAACACTCTTAAGGCCCTCCTAGACTTCATCAAACATGTTCTGTCGAACTACCAACCTTCAGTATTTTTGTTTGTATTACGTGATTCCCGCCGAGCCACCGGTGACTTGGACATTAGTGGGCGACTGTCCGAACCAGTGTTGGTTATCCATCTCTTTTGTTAATCACGCCCCTTAAAATTATAGCGCAAACAGAGATGTTAATCACAACGGAATCATTTGCCGCGACATGCTTTTTTTTTTTATTTCCCCCGCCGTCACTAATGAACCCCGGGCGTGAATATTTGATTGGACGCGTTGCCTAACGACCGCAGTCGTGTGACATGGACGCTCCGGGCTGCTCGATGATCGTTCTCGTTACCGATCCGGACGGCGCTACGGGTCTCGCGTGAATTAAGGCCCTTCGCCGCACGGCCAGATGCGGACTGCAGATTGCGACGCCCCGGGCGCTGGGACGCACAGAGGAAAAAAAAGGTTTGTTTGAATCAAAAAAATATTTGTTTATCTTTGGCGAAACAAATATTTACTTGGTGGAACAAAATTTTTTTTTTTTTAGTTTAACCATACTCGGTGAGTAACAAAAATAATTTGTTACACCTAACCAAATATACATTTGAAATGACAAAATCATTGTGTTGGGTAAATAGAATCTTTCCTACTACAAAATATATCGTGTGAATTAACAAAATATATTTATTTCGCCATATATAAACAAATATTTTGTTGAGGCAAACAAACCATTCTCTCAGTGCGACGGTGTCTATTTTTATGTTCCTGCGAAGTTACATGATCGTAAATTATTCATCCCCACGTCCCACCCCTAGAGACAATACTCCTCCCTCTCTACTAATCCAACAGGAGCAGGGGGAAAAAACTATTTGTAAGCGCAAGCACCGGTTCCACCAGAACTTTATTTGCGTTCGCAGTAAAAATCGAATCAACGGTAACTTATATTTAAGATTTTATGACACTTCTGATTCCATTGAACTAACTACGATATAACAAATTTGTTTTCAAAATTAAATATAAAAAAAACGAAGTAGAGCCTAAGTGTTAACTTAATAAAAAAACGCTGCGTGTTTGCCACTAAAATCTTATTTACAAATATCCCAGGTATAACTTTAAAAAGAGCCCAAATAAATGTGTGTTTCTTTTTATGGCCTGAGAAGCCAGCGAGATGTTATTGTTTTTTGTTATCATTGAAGTGCCCTGGGTACTTCGCGTTGTAACTAACACATGTGAACTGGCTGACACGGAACACTGCGAAGTTGGGAATTTTTTTTTACTTTCACTGCCTGCTCCTGATCCACCGTCAATGCCACTTGAATTGCTTAGTTATGAAAGGGCATAAGTCAATTTACTAAAAGTTGTGAGAATATGCAAAAAAACTATATCATATCTGTTATACATTTCATACATCAGAATTAATATTTTTTCCATTACTTTGTACCTAAATGTTAATACATTGACAAGTGCATGCCTTGCAAGTATTTCATTTACTGCGAGAAATTTTTTTTTAAATATCACAGACTTAAGCCTTTTTATAAATTAACCTTGCAAGTCAACAAAAGTTATGTAATAAAACATTCCAATCGAAAAAAAATGATGTAATTCAACCTACATAGGCTATAGTATGGAAAACATACCTATATGTACACCATGGTATTGAACACTTTAAAGCATTTTCGCTGACCTAATAATGCATAACATAACAGGCATAACCTTTTTACACAACACTACAAAAGTTATGTAATAAAGCATCATTCCACTTTAAACAACAGTGATGTAAGCCTACACATTGTTTTGAAATTATGTACAAAAGGTATTAATAACTTCTCACTTTGTATGTTCTAATGTAACAGTGCCTGTAACACAATGTTTTGTTTTATCTTTGTAACCAGCTGCAACCATATGGTTATAAAAGGACATATGTAAGTCCACTGACTAATTCCTTTCATAACTAAATGAGATTTTCCGGCGGTCGGTAAACCCACTTCCTTGCATAAGACTAGTGCCTTTTAGTAACTAAACAATGCGTAAACACCCACAGATTTGCATCCTGTACGTAACTCATTTCTTCAAAAAAGTTGACTTATACCCTTTCATAAATAAGCGATTCACTTAAACTATTTGCGCGTTCATAGCCACCACTACACTTAACTTAAATAGAGACAATCGCTCCTTCACTATCCACATGTGCACTCACAGCATCTCATTTAAAACTTAGATACATGAATTACAATCTATTACTAAGAGACCGGAAAAATTCGTGGATTAATTTCGTGATAGAGACAGGAAAAATTCGCGAGTTCATTTTGCGATAGGCTAAATTACAAATAGTTATACCTCAGTGCTGCCTCTGCTATTGGCTCACAACTCACCTGGATGACTTTTCAGCCAATGAGAAACACCCAACCAAAGCTGTATCGAATCAAAGGCTGCTACGTTGGGACGTCTCACAAGACAGCAGCCAATGAGTGGGTGACATTTGATCGAGTGTACGTAGAACTATGGAGTTCATCCTACAGGTCATTGAACCAGCGAATTATTCCGGTCCCTAGTGATAGTCTAAAATCCAAACACGTGTACAATTATGTTGGTTTTGCTATTGGCTCGCAGTTTAACTTGAGCTCTTTGGGCCAATGAGAGATTATTGACCAAAGAATCATCGAATCACAAGCTATCTATTGGAGACGCCTCACAAGCTAGCACCCAATGAAAACACTTGTTTGCTTGAGAAATGCAGAGGATAATGGAGGCCATCCTAGAGGTAATTGAATCCGCGAATTTTTCCGGTCTCTACTCATAATAGAGATCTGAACAATTCGCGGATTCATTTCGTGAAATGCTACAATTGTATTAATTATACCTTAGTGCTGCTTCTGCCATTGGTTCACTGTTAATCTGGAGTAATGAGAACCATTTAGAGACCCTCACTCATAGAAGTGTCGAATCACAGGCTACCCAGTCGAGACGACTCACAAGTCAACAGCTAATGAACAGTTGACATTTGCCCGAGTTTGTAGAGGATAGTGGAGTCTATCCTGGAGGTCATGAACCCGCGAATTTTTCCAGTCTCTACCATTAAGTATGCAAACATTGTGTAAGCTGTGACAACAGTAGCTGCCATTCTGATCCCATTCACAATAGGCTATGTTTCTTCTTCGGTCTCGCCACGCGCAGTTTCAACGCTATTCCTCATGAACTACTGTAATCAAATCAGATCACAAATCGTCTCAACAACTGAATTTTTTTTGGAAGGGGGGGGGGGGTTTGCCATCAACTATTTACTACTTTCTCGAGGGATGCAAGTATAATTTTGGAAGGGTTTTCCGCTTCAAGCCTTGTGATGCAAAACCTTGGCGTGCCAGAGGGTTGGAAAATAGTGAGAGAAAGTGTTAAAGATGACAAAACCCACACCACAACACACCGTATCGCCTTTACATGTTATTAAGCTTAACTTTAATTTATTTTAATTGTTAAGTATAAAAATATTCGTAGGCTTTCACGGCCATTGTCTGAAGTAGCTTGGATTCTGGGTTGTAGCCGCGTCCTTGGCGAATAATTCACCGACGTTTCTGTCGACATTGCAGTCGCCATCATCAGGGAGTAGTTACCTTCTGATAGGTAGGTATTGTAGGTAACTACTCCCTGATGATGGTGAATGCAAGGTCGACAGAAACGTCGGTGAATTATTCGCCAAGCACGCGGCTACAACCCATAAGCCAAGCTACTTATTAAGTTAAACTTTAATATTTTTCGTATGCAAACTTGTTGTAAAAATTACCTCGGAAAGAAATATCTTGGAAGCTATTTTACACGGAATTATTCCTGAAACTACAGAATTTTTTTACTATGCTGAAGTGGGGCTGTAGCAAGACTGGACTCATATTCCAGAGATCCTGGGTTCGAATCCACGGTCCCTCTCTTTCCAGAGAATTTCCGAGACGAATACCTTACAAACTCATGGCTAGAGACCAGAAAAATTCGCGGATTAATATCGTGATAGTCTGAAATCCAAACACGTGTACAATTCTGCTGGTTTTGCTATTGGCTCGCAGTTTAACTTGAGCTCTCTGGGCCGATGAGAGATTATCGACCAAATAATAATCATCGATCCACAAGCTACCCAGTGGAGACACCTCACAAGTTAGCACCCAATGAAAACACTTGTTTGCTTGAGAAATGCAGAGGATAATGGAGGCTATCCTAGAGGTAATTGAATCCGCGAATTTTTCCGGTCTCTACTCGTGGCTTGTTTCTTCCCCGATTGAAGCTGAGCTGACACAAAATAAATAAAGGTCATCTTGCGGGATACGGGAACGGATATGCGAGCTGCGAGATGCGAGATGCGAGATGCTGTGTTCCCGTCGCTGCGGCGCACAGACAAAGATGCAAAAGTCCGCGCAGATCTGCTCGGCTTTGAGGCCTCACTGCAGCTCATGTCGTCAGACGGACCGCCGTAAGACGTCTGCACGGGCGCCTGTGCGGCCCCCGAGATCTCCCGCCGTCGCGACGTTATTTTTATCGATCGCGTCGTTAGGGCAACTCCTCTCCCTCCCTTTTCCACCGCGGAAAATAATCCAGTGGGAAACTCAGTTGACCTTTATTTTCTGCAGCGTTTAGACGGTTGGAATAAATAAATCACAATATCTAGAGACCGGAAAAATTCGCGGATTCGTTTCGCGTTGATCTGGGATCCAAACTGCTGTACCTTCATATTACTTCTGTGATTGGCTCACAGTTTATGTTAATATCTTTGAGCCAGTGAAAAAAAAAAAAACCTCAACCAAAGAAGTATCGAATCGGAAGCATTCTCGTTGACAGATCTCAAACGTAATTAGCCAATGGGCATGTGGCATTTGCCCGAATATGTAGGGAATCGTGGAGTCTATCCTAGAGGGCATGGAATTCGCGAATATTTCCAGTCCCTAACAACAGCGTATAACTGTGAAAGTGTGGATGTTTGTTGCTGAGTCACGTCTTTACTTCTAAACCGATTTCGATGAAATTTGAAACAGACGTAGGCCGTTAACTAAATTAACACATAAGCTATTTACGGTTATGATCATCCTCCTCTAAGAGGGTGAAAATGGGTTAGATTCCGTTTAATAATGAAAAATAATTGAAGCTAATATATTGGGTGTTCTTTCTCTATGTCAGCCAGGAAAAAAACATGTAAATAATTTGAGTTATGCTGTTCTTTCTCCAAATGCAACATTTGGGATTGTCATATATTTGCATGGTAATATAGCGTGATTTTCACATTTATGTAGTTATAATGACGACAAGAATAATGCATTTGCCATAAACTTGATTAGCATACTGTCCTACCACAATTGATATTAATAGATTATAGTCGATGTATTGTATCACTGTAATATTCTAAATACTTTTCAAACGAAGTAAATTCACTCTTGCCTCTGTATCTACGTGAGTGGTAAGTGTATTGGACTAATGAAATGAAAATGAAATAAAATTGTATTTTAATTATTTTAGTTGTTTATAGGTATAGGCATGTAAATATTTCAAAAATTTAAAAAAAAATTATTTATTATCTTTTACTTTCAATAAGTAAATAACATATAATTCGTATTCGTAAATTTTTAATAATAGTGTTTAATATTTTTTATCTACGAAATAAGCCCGTTCCTCACTTCTGCAGGCCTGTTATGATGCAACTGAAAATATTACTTATCCTAAAAAACTCCTTAAATCTACAGAGTTTTGTAAAATATATTGTATTAAAAGAAATAGCACGATAAATCATTGTCAGTGCTTAACAGGATTCCAACATTTGCTGTTGGAACTGAAAGAGTATGACGACATGTAGGTGAAGTCTCTCTTCGCTGTAAAATTCAGTGATGGTATAATATTTATAATGACGTAGCCATCCGCACACATGCATCTGAGGGGGGAAGGGAAAAGGCTGTAAAAATTAAATGTCAGCATGACCTTTCAAGCGCGGCGAAAAGTCTTTTGCTGTAGCGTCACGGCATGATGTAAACGAGATTAAATTTTTGGTAGTAAAACCACAGTATAAAGTTACTCCGCAATGCTCCCGCAATTTGAAATATATAGGACAGCATGTCCCATTACTAGAGTCCGGAAAAAATCGCAGGTTAAATTCGTAATATGCTAAAATTCAAATAGTTATACACCACTCCTGCTTCTGCCATTGGCCCACAACTCGTCTGCAGGACTCTGAACCAATAAGGATCACTCAACCAATTCTGTAACGAATCACAGGCTACTACGTAGGGACGTCTCACACGACAGCACCCAAAGAGCGGGTGACATCTGCCAGAGTGTACGTACAACTGTGGAGTCCATCCTGGAGGTCACTGAATCCGCGAATTTTTCTGGTCCCTACCCATTACTCAACGTCAAGATGAGAACAAATGATTGTCCAATTAATCACGGTTATAAATAAATAAAAATTAATAAATTAAAAGGTGTCGTAGTTTTCGAGTTATAGGCCTTTTTTTTTCTAAAGTCTGAGTGACGTGCCTGGTACCGGGGATCACGTCTGAGCGGCCATCTTGGATAACCTTGACCTACACTTTGACCACGGTCACTATCTTTGAATCCGCCATCTTGAATTATAACGTCATATCCACCATTTTGTCTATAAAGTTCCGCCATTTTGTTTTACGACATTTTGAATTATGAAGTAATCCTTGCAATATTTGTTACCGCCGCCATCTTGAAAAATCCGTATTAACAGAACATTTTGGGAACATTTTTATAAGTGTTTATAAAAAATTTATGTAAGAATTTTTTTAAAAATATTTTCGCCATTTTACTATCCGTCATTTTTAATTATTATGTTACCATTGCGAATTTCTTTATGGCCGCCATCTCGAAAATCTGTAAATATTAAACTAGAAAATTAGAAAATAATTGACCCTAATAATTTATGAATAATTATTAAGTGCATATTTAATAAAAATTTAATTTAAAAAAAGGATAACGGAATGGAACTCGGAATCTTCCGTTCCAACCCGGTGAGGGAAAAAAATGGCTACGAATCTTTACTCCACAGACGACACCGACAGACTGACCTCCGACCACTTATATCAATGCATATAATACGTCAGCCAGCATGATATCGAGGCAGTCATCTTGGATCCGCCATTTTCTTTCCATCTCCTAGATAGCGCTGTCGCCATCTTGTTTTCAGTAAACGATACAAGAAGAACTAGTGTCATGTAGTACACACATCGTCTTCCAGAGTGCGGTTACTATAAGACAAAGAATCATTAAAAAAATGTTTTATGCTTACTACAAGACCAAGAGGTGCTGAAACATACATTCTTCAGCCTTCACTACACACATTTAATGAAAAGGACGCACATTTTGTACAAACATTCAACTCATAAAGGACACGATCTCATCAGAGGGATACGCGATCTTATCAGAGGGTACAAAGCATGGCCTTGAAGTTTTACAAATGTTATCGTTGGCAACTGAGTTTCCAAGGACTTTCCTTGTAAAAGTACAAAAAAAAAATTACAGCGATGGTGGATACGCCCGCATCTACAATGAACAACATCAATACTAATTATTATTTGTATAATCTGCAGCATTACAAAAACAACTAACCACAAACTAGTTTATTCGAACGTTTTGTTTTGCGTAACACCTACTTTCTATTTTGTTTACTGATTTGAAAATAATAATTCCGTGCAAACATTTTAAACGCACAAAATTGTTTCTGAAACAGGATTACAAGCTTTAATTTTTTTTACGTTAACTTTTTATTTATAGAAAGAACCAAAAAAAAAAAAAATCTTTTGGTTCCAGTTATTTATTTATGAAGCAGGGCGTGCGAGGGTAACAATTTTTGCCTGCGTTCTGTTTCGCGATGAATAATTTTTTTTTCTCTCTCTCCTGTCCGCTCCTGCGCTGGCTTTGTGCAGTCGGGGCCGGCCTTTTATGTAATGAAATTACCCTCGGAGCCGGCGGAAAGTCGCTGCAGGGCTAACCCCCCCCCCCCTTCTTCCCTGCTCAACCCAGCCCTCAAAACAAACTGGAGCGCGCCCCGAGAAGAATTAAAGATTGTCTATTTGCTAATGACATTTAGCGCGCAAGACTATTAATTCTCGCTTTCAGGGATTTCGGCGTGCGCTTTGTCTGATTCGGTTTAATTTTGTATCAGGGAAAGGCTGTAGAGGGTTGAGGGGTTGAGGGGGGGGGGGGGGCGGAGTCCCTCGGGAGTCCTGCGACGTGGAGGAGTGGAGATGAGCCCGTGGGAGTGAGGGGGGGGAGGGCAGTGCCCGAGGGGGCAGATCGAGAACAATGACTGCGCGAGCACACAGCAGACCCGCGCGCCAGGACGAGCTCCTGGAGAATTATTCAATAGCGCGGTCTCTTGCGCGAGCTGGCCCCCTCCCCCCCCCCCTTTCCTAGGTTCCCCCTGGCCGATCTTCACACCGGCCGCGGGTCGCGCTCACGTAATTAGGGACTCCATTGCGGACGGCTGTGGGCGCGGAGCAAGACGTCTCCCGTGACTCGGAGCAAGACCTCTCCCGTGACTCGGAGCAAGACGTCTCCCGTGACTCGGAGCAAGACGTCTCCCGTGACTCGGAGCAAGACGTCTCCATAGTCGCGGAGCAAGACGTCTCCCAAGACGCGGAGCAAGATGTCTCCATAGTCGCGGAGCAAGAAGTCTCCCGAGGCGCGGAGCAAGACGTCTCCCGTGACTCGGAGCAAGACGTCTCCCAAGACGCGGAGCAAGATGTCTCCATAGTCGCGGAGCAAGAAGTCTCCCGAGGCGCGGAGCAAGACGTCTCCCGTGACTCGGAGCAAGACGTCTCCCGTGACTCGGAGCAAGACGTCTCCCAAGACGCGGAGCAAGATGTCTCCATAGTCGCGGAGCAAGAAGTCTCCCGAGGCGCGGAGCAAGACGTCTCCCGTGACTCGGAGCAAGACGACTTCCGTGACTCGGAGCAAGACGTCTCCCAAGACGCGGAGCAAGATGTCTCCATAGTCGCGGAGCAAGAAGTCTCCCGAGGCGCGGAGCAAGACGTCTCCCGTGACTCGGAGCAAGACGACTTCCGTGACTCGGAGCAAGACGTCTCCCGTGACTCGGAGCAAGACGTCTCCCAAGACGCGGAGCAAGATGTCTCCATAGTCGCGGAGCAAGAAGTCTCCCGAGGCGCGGAGCAAGACGTCTCCCGTGACTCGGAGCAAGACGACTTCCGTGACTCGGAGCAAGACGTCTCCCGTGACTCGGAGCAAGACGTCTCCCAAGACGCGGAGCAAGATGTCTCCATAGTCGCGGAGCAAGAAGTCTCCCGAGGCGCGGAGCAAGACGACTCCCGTGACTCGGAGCAAGACGACTTCCGTGACTCGGAGCAAGACGTCTCCCAAGACGCGGAGCAAGATGTCTCCATAGTCGCGGAGCAAGAAGTCTCCCGAGGCGCGGAGCAAGACGTCTCCCGTGACTCGGAGCAAGACGTCTCCCGTGACTCGGAGCAAGACGTCTCCCGTGACTCGGAGCAAGAAGTCTCCCGTGACTCGGAGCAAGACGTCTCCCGTGACTCGGAGCAAGACGTCTCCCAAGACGCGGAGCAAGATGTCTCCATAGTCGCGGAGCAAGAAGTCTCACGAGGCGCGGAGCAAGACGTCTCCCGTGACTCGGAGCAAGACGTCTCCCGTGACTCGGAGCAAGTCGTCTCCCGAGGCGCGGAGCAAGACCTCTCCCAAGACGCGGAGCAAGACGTCTCCCGTGACTCGGAGCAAGACGTCTCCCGTGACTCGGAGCAAGACGTCTCCCAAGACGCGGAGCAAGATGTCTCCATAGTCGCGGAGCAAGAAGTCTCCCGAGGCGCGGAGCAAGACGTCTCCCGTGACTCGGAGCAAGACGACTTCCGTGACTCGGAGCAAGACGTCTCCCAAGACGCGGAGCAAGATGTCTCCATAGTCGCGGAGCAAGAAGTCTCACGAGGCGCGGAGCAAGACGTCTCCCGTGACTCGGAGCAAGACGTCTCCCGTGACTCGGAGCAAGTCGTCTCCCGAGGCGCGGAGCAAGACCTCTCCCAAGACGCGGAGCAAGACGTCTCCCGTGACTCGGAGCAAGACGTCTCCCGTGACTCGGAGCAAGACGTCTCCCAAGACGCGGAGCAAGATGTCTCCATAGTCGCGGAGCAAGAAGTCTCCCGAGGCGCGGAGCAAGACGTCTCCCGTGACTCGGAGCAAGACGTCTCCCGTGACTCGGAGCAAGACGTCTCCCAAGACGCGGAGCAAGATGTCTCCATAGTCGCGGAGCAAGAAGTCTCACGAGGCGCGGAGCAAGACGTCTCCCGTGACTCGGAGCAAGACGTCTCCCAAGACGCGGAGCAAGATGTCTCCATAGTCGCGGAGCAAGACGTCTCCCAAGACGCGGAGAAAGATGTCTCCATAGTCGCGGAGCAAGAAGTCTCCCGAGGCGCGGAGCAAGACGTCTCCCGTGACTCGGAGCAAGACGTCTCCCGTGACTCGGAGCAAGACGTCTCCCAAGACGCGGAGCAAGATGTCTCCATAGTCGCGGAGCAAGAAGTCTCCCGAGGCGCGGAGCAAGACGTCTCCCGTGACTCGGAGCAAGATGTCTCCCGTGACTCGGAGCAAGACGTCTCCCGTGACTCGGAGCAAAACGTCTCCCGTGACTCGGAGCAAGACGTCTCCCGTGACTCGGAGCAAGACGTCTCCCGTGACTCGGAGCAAGACGTCTCCCGTGACTCGGAGCAAGACCTCTCCCGTGACTCGGAGCAAGATGTCTCCCAAGACGCGGAGCAAGATGTCTCCATAGTCGCGGAGCAAGAAGTCTCCCGAGGCGCGGAGCAAGACGTCTCCCGTGACTCGGAGCAAGACGTCTCCCGAGGCGCGGAACAAGACGTCTCCCGTGACTCGGAGCAAGACGTCTCCCGAGGCGCGGAACAAGACGTCTCCCGTGACTCGGAACAAGACGTCTCCCGTGACTCGGAGCAAGACGTCTCCCGAGGCGCGGAACAAGACCTCTCCCAAGACGCGGAGCTAGACGTCTCCCGTGACTCGGAGCAAGACCTCTCCCGTGACTCGGAGCAAGATGTCTCCCAAGACGCGGAGCAAGATGTCTCCATAGTCGCGGAGCAAGAAGTCTCCCGAGGCGCGGAGCAAGACGTCTCCCGTGACTCGGAGCAAGACGTCTCCCGAGGCGCGGAACAAGACGTCTCCCGTGACTCGGAGCAAGACGTCTCCCGTGACTCGGAACAAGACGTCTCCCGTGACTCGGAGCAAGACGTCTCCCGAGGCGCGGAACAAGACCTCTCCCAAGACGCGGAGCTAGACGTCTCCCGTGACTCGGAGCAAGACGTCTCCCATAAGCGGAGCAAGATGTCTCCATAGTCGCGGAGCAAGAAGTCTCCCGAGGCGCGGAGCAAGACGTCTCCCAAGACGTGGAGCAAGATGTCTCCATAGTCGCGGAGCAAGAAGTCTCCCGAGGCGTGGAGCAAGACGTCTCCCGTGACTCGGAGCAAGACGTCTCCCAAGACGCGGAGCAAGATGTCTCCATAGTCGCGGAGCAAAAAGTCTCCCGAGGCGCGGAGCAAGACGTCTCCCGTGACTCGGAGCAAGACGTCTCCCAAGACGCGGAGCAAGATGTCTCCATAGTCGCGGAGCAAGAAGTCTCCCGAGGCGCGGAGCAAGACGTCTCCCGTGACTCGGAGCAAGACGTCTCCCGTGACTCGGAGCAAGACGTCTCCCAAGACGCGGAGCAAGATGTCTCCATAGTCGCGGAGCAAGAAGTCTCCCGAGGCGCGGAGCAAGACGTCTCCCGTGACTCGGAGCAAGACGTCTCCCGTGACTCGGAACAAGACGTCTCCCGTGACTCGGAGCAATACGTCTCCCGTGACTCGGAGCAAGACCTCTCCCGTGACTCGGAGCAAGACGTCTCCCAAGACGCGGAGCAAGATGTCTCCATAGTCGCGGAGCAAGAAGTCTCCCGAGGCGCGGAGCAAGACGTCTCCCGTGACTCGGAGCAAGACGTCTCCCAAGACGCGGAGCAAGATGTCTCCATAGTCGCGGAGCAAGAAGTCTCCCGAGGCGCGGAGCAAGACGTCTCCCGTGACTCGGAGCAAGACGTCTCCCGTGACTCGGAGCGAGACGTCTCCCAAGACGCGGAGCAAGATGTCTCCATAGTCGTGGAGCAAGAAGTCTCCCGAGGCGCGGAGCAAGACGTCTCCCGTGACTCGTAGCAAGACGTCTCCCGTGACTCGGAGCAAGACGTCTCCCGTGACTCGGAGCAAGACGTCTCCCAAGTCGCGGAGCAAGATGTCTCCATAGTCGCGGAGCAAGAAGTCTCCCGAGGCGCGGAGCAAGATGTCTCCATAGTCGCGGAGCAAGAAGTCTCCCGAGGCGCGGAGCAAGATGTCTCCATAGTCGCGGAGCAAGAAGTCTCCCGAGGCGCGGAGCAAGACGTCTCCATAGTCCTTCCACTGTGCAGTATTGTTTGTTACAGATTTTGTCCTTGTTTTATGCAGATTGTAGGTTTATAAGTTTCATTACCACGACTATATTTTATCTACTAATACAAAAACCTGAAAGCTTTTGCAATAGCGAATGTCAACAATTCTCCAAAAGCGAACCTGTGACTTTGTTTGATCTTTTATCGTCTCCTGCTTATACCCAGAATAATTAAATATTACATTCGAGTTGGTTTGTAAGGTAATATTTCAGCAATTTTAAAACACAAGTGTGTGAATCGTAAGACAATGTGAAAACAGATGCATACAAATTTACAAATAAAAAATAAAGAATTAATATGAAGTGCAACACAGATAAACGAATATCCAGCTGAATTCACTCCTATTAGTTGCTAACTTACATATGCTATGGGTTTTTCCATCAGTAGAGACCGGAAAAATTCCCGGATTCAATGACCTCTAGGATAGCCTCCATTATCCTCTGCATTTCTCAAGCAAACAAGTGTTTTCATTGGGTGCTAACTAGTGAGGCGTCTCCAATAGGTAGCTTGTGATACGGAATAATCACCCTTATTTGATCTGTACCAAACCACCCTTTAAACGCAGTTCCAAGATTATATATATATATATATATATATATATATATATATAGACAGAAAAATTCGCGGATTAATTTCGTGATAGTCTGAAATCCAAAAAACGTGTACAAATTCTGCTGGTTTTGCTATTGGCTCGCAGTTTAACTTGAGCTCTCTGGGTCAATGAGAGATTATCGATCAAAGAATCATCGAATCACAAGCTACCTATTGGAGACGCCTCACTAGTTAGCACCCAATGAAAACACTTGTTTGCTTGAGAAATGCAGAGGATAATGGAGGCTATCCTCGAGGTCATTGTATCCGCGAATTTTTCTGGTCTCTACATATGTACTATAAGGGACACTCGGGAGTTATTGCAATAATGCATACATATATCTATTGTCTCTAAAACTTTGCGAAAGAGCGTTTGAGTGGAGCATCGACCAAAGGCCGTGTGTCGGAGGCTGAGCTGGGAAATGAAGGTTGCAAAGGGGAGGAGAACCAGTTGTGGTGAAGGGGTGGAAGGGTAGAAGGAGGGTGAGGGAATAAAAATCAAAACCCCCAGCGCCGTGCACGGCCCAAAGGATATCGTTTTTTGCCAACACGTGAGCGACGCCGCGCCATCAAGTATGCGAGAGTTCCCGCCCCCCCCCCCCCTTCTCTTGTTCAAGTATGAAAACCCATTAAGTCAAAACGAGGAATAATAAGCGCTGCTTACACTACCATCTCCCCCCTGGGGGGCCTCATGCCGACAATGGGTCTGTCCCGCGAGGGGTTAGGGAGGGGGGGGGGGGGGAGTGTTGACTCGCGCAGCGGCACTGGATTAGCCGGCAACGAGTCGAGACGAGAAAGATAACCCCCCCCCCCCCTTGTTCCACGGGGGTGAAAACACGGGCGCTGGTGCGGTCGCGAATTATTAAGGCCCCGCGCCACAAGAGCGAGCCAGTTCCGCGGATGCGCCGTCACACTCTCTACCCATACCCGCTCCGCCGTTCTCGCTAACTTTTTTTATACTCCCACCGCCTCTTGTACCCGCCGTGGCAGGCTTCATCGGGCTGGGGCACAATGCGACCCCTTTCCCCCATTCCACTTTTCCTTCATCACCCACTCACCCTCAACGGATTTTGAAAAAAATTTTTTACGTGACAACGTCTAATAAATCGATGAACGCCGGCTGCACGCACGATAAAGTGTCCCGTCACGCACGTTGTCCCGCTTCGCTGTGTCCCGTAACGCTTGTTTTACATTGCTCGTTGCTAACCTGAACCTCCTAGCATTGCGACCGAGTCCGTGGCGTAATTCCGTTGTCATGCATTTCAATGTAACATTTTCATTGCTCTTTGCTGACCCGTTCCTCCTAGCATTGCTGCAGAGTCCGTGGCGCAAATATCTCTCTTCCACTCGATTGGAACAACCATCGATATGACTTTTTCGAGGGACATTAAACTTGAAACACTCCCATTCGTTTCCTACTTTTCCTATCATCGTCCTATCCTTAACAGAATAACACAGATTGGAAGAAGTTAAATAGCAAACATGTATAAAAGTTATAGTTAAAATAATCTCTTCGTAAAAATAATAAACATATTTGAATTAATGAGTGCAAATAAAATTAAAGTTATCAATTAAATTGTAGATTTAATTTCACTCCTTGTTTGTATCCATACAAAATAGTGATAATTCAATAAAAATGATTCAATTTTATTCATAAAATTATGCAATCATTTCATCATGTTTTGTTATGACGTTGTCACGTTAAACTATCCTACGAAAACCGACTTTACAGACACCCATTTTTTTTTTCTAGAATTCCAATGGGTATGGTTCTAGATCGCTGCTCGAGCTCATACTGACACTTTTACAATACAATTCCTTGCCTAAATCATAAAAATAAGGCAGTGGAGGTAAAGAAGAATTTTTTTTAGTAAAATCATACCAGAGGTTTGATATTAGAATCGTCGGCCACTGAAAGTGTGCATTTTTTTTACATTTTTTTTTGAGTGTGTAGAAGTATGATTGAAAATCAGTAAAGACATGCAAATTCGCGGATTCATTTCGCGATAGGCTAGCATCAAAACAACTCTACCTTCGTACCGCTTCTGCGATTGGAACATATTTTATCCGGGGAACTGTGAGCCAATGGGAAACACTAAACCAAGAAAGTGCCGAATTACGGACAGCCTAGTTGAGACGTCTCACGCGTCAGTAGCCAATGAACCGGTGTCATTTACGCGAGTATTTAAAGGACTGTGGAGTCTATCCTAGGGGTCAATGAATCCGCGAATTTTGCAGGTCTCTTAAAATCACATCACAATATCTACATAGGTTCGTGGTACTCAAACACAACTACAAGACGTGAGTGCTTTGGAAAGTGTGCACTTCAACAGTGCCGCAGGTCTGACTGCCTTAGTCATGGTTAGAGACCGGAAAAATTCGCGAGTTCATTTCGCGATAGGCTAAAATACAAATAGTTATACCTCAGTGCTGCCTCTGCTATTGGCTCACAACTCACCTGGATGACTCTGGGCCAATGAGAAACACCCAACCAAAGCTTTATCGAATCACAGGCTGCTACGTTGGGACGTCTCACAAGACAGCAGCCAATGAGTGGGTGACATTTGACCGAGTGTACGTAGAACAATGGAGTTCATCCTGCAGGTCATTGAACCCGCGAATTTTTCCGGTCCCTAGTCATGGTTGCAGACATAAAGCTTATCCTCACAATGGACAAGTTGTTAGGCAGGACGTCACTTCACAGACTGGAAGACGAGACCCAGTATGCCGAGAGTGGAGCGCGTGTCAGCTATGTTTGGGAGCGACATCTGTGTTCCAACCTATGGTCGGCACACTCAACATATCCACCCTAAATGCGCCCTTTAAGGGTATATTTGTAGTCGGCTTGCAGATCAATTTAACATTCCAGAGCAAGTAAATTAAGTCAGAACTTTCAAGGGATTACAGCGAGAAAAAAAGGCTTACTTCTGGGCACTTTTCTCATTATTTTATACCTATATGTAGAGACCGGAAAATTTCGCGAATTCATTTCGCGATAGGCTAAAATACAAATAGTTACACTTTGTGCTGCCTCTGCTATTGGCTCACAACTCACTTGGAGGTATCTGGGCAAATGAGAAACACCCAACCAAAGCTTTATCGAATCACAGGCTGCTACGTTGGGACGTCTCACAAGACAGCAGCCAATGAGTGGGTGACATTTGACAGAGAGTACGTAGAACTATGTAGTTCATCCTACAGGTCATTGAACCCGCGAATTTTTCCGATCCCTACTTACAAGGGATTACAGCGAAAAAAAGGCTTACTTCTGGGCACTTTTCTCGTTATTTTATATATGTATTTGAGAGGACATTAAATCACCTGTATTTTCACGCAAACTTCAGTTGGGGAGTACATATTGGCTCCGTGGTTAGGAGGATACCTGGTTATGTTCCCTTGAGGTTTGTCACTCCACCTCGGTACTGCATTGGCTACTGACAAAGTTCTATCTTGTAAGTCGTTACTTCATTGGTTGATGGTTGCTCACTGGCCAAGAGTTCGCCAGGTCAACTGTGAGCCAATAGCAGAAGAAGTAGCTCATAGGTAGAGACCTGAAAAATTCGCGGATTCATTTCGTGTCATGCTACAATTCAAATAATTATACCTTAGTGCTGCTTCTGCCATTGGTTCACTGTTAATTTGGAGTAATGAGGGCCAATTAGAGACCATTACTCGTGGAAGTGTCAAATCACAGGCTGCTCAATCGAGACGTCTCACAAGTCAACAGCCAATGAGCAGTTGGCATTTGCCCGAGTGTGTAGAGGATAGTGGAGTCCATCCTGGAGGTCATTGAACCCGCGAATTTGTCCGGTCTCTACTCATAGGTAGAGACCGGAATAATTCGCGGATTTATTTCGTGATAGGCTAGAATCCCAATATGATGGTCCTTTTTGCTGTTACAGTGACTGGGCCAAAAGGTTTTCTCAAGGACTCTGGGCTAGAGACCGGAAAAATTCGTGGGTTCAATGACATCCAGGATAGACTCCAGTATCCTCTACACACTCGGGCAAATGCCAACTGTTCATTGGCTGTTGACTTGTGAGTCATCTCGACTGGGTAGCGTGTGATTAGACACTTCTATGAGTAAGGGTCTCTAATTGGTCCTCATTACTCCAGATTAACAGTGAACCAATGGCAGAAGAAGCGCTAAGGTATAATTATTTGAATTATAGCATTTCTCGAAATGAATCCGCGAATTTTTCAGGTCTCCAACGCGAGCCAACTATGCCCAGAGAAGTAAGCGAATCGGGTTAGCAAGGATAAAAATCAACCAATGGGAAAGCGAACACGGGTTGATAACACCTAGTATTTTGAATTCTACCCTGAGGCCAGACGAATCCACGAAATTTCCGGGTGTCTACCCAAAACCTTTAAGGTAACCCATCATCCCTCCCGGAGTTGGTAGCTGAGCGGCAATCTGTAGGCTCTCGCAGTCCTTGGGAGGGGGGGAGGAGGAGGTTAGTGGATGAGGGAGGATGTTAGTGGAAGAGGAGGGAGGAGGTTGTAAGAGGGTGGAGGAGGCTGGAGGAGGCTGGAAGAGGAAGAACGCTCCTCCGCCGGAAGAAACAATTGAAGCCGTCAATTCCGCGACGCCATTAGTTCCCGTTCCGGCCGGCAGGGCGGCGCCACGGGGCCGTGGGCTCGCCGGCTCCGGGCCCACCCGGAGTCCGACTTGTGTCGCTGCTCCGGGATGTGTTCGTCTCTGCTCCGGGCCGACACACCTGCGAGCTACTCAGCCACGAATACTACATAGAGACAGGATACATTCGCAGAAAAATTTTTTTTTTTCATAAGCTAAAATTAAAATACTTATACCCAGAGACCGGAAAATTTCGCTGATTCCTTTAGCGATAGGCTATCATCCAAACAAGTATACCTTCGTACCGCGCTTCTGCAAATCAGCCCACATTTTATCTGGAGAACTGCGAGCCAACAGGAAACAATAAATCGAATCACGGACAACCTAGTTGAGACGTCTCTCGAGTCAGCAGATATCATTTTTCCGAGTATGTAAATGACTGTGGAGTCTATCCTGGAGGTCAATAAACTCGCGAATTTTTCCGGTCTCTACTCATACCTAAGGGCGGGTAATTTTTCGCGAAAAAAATCCGAACGCAATATTAGACTGCAACAAGGTTTATCCGCAACAGCGGTTTCTTCCTTGTGATTGGCGGCCGTCTGCGAGACAAGACGTTGCCTTATTTGACCGAGCCACTCAGGGCGCGTATGCTTACGCACTGAATTACTGTTATTAGTAGAGACCGGAAAAATTCGCGATTTCAAATACCTATATATAGAATAGACTCCATGATCCTCTATGCACTCGTGCAAATTACATCTGCTGATTGGTTACCGACTCTTAACACTGTTGACTGGAATGGTCGTGATTCGCTAATTCTTCTGTTAAAGATTTTTCATTGGCCCAGAGTCCTCTAGATAAACTGTGACCCAATCACTGAAGCAAAATAATGTCAAAAGTATTTGGACTCTAGCCTATCGCGAAATTAATTTGCGAATTTTTCAGGTCTCTACTTACTATAGCCTTAAAATTTAAATGACTTCTGTCATTTTTGGCCTGGATTATTTGGATTCTTTTGTATATTTTATACATGCGGAATTTTTTAAGATCTGAGGGTGGGGAGGGAGGTGTCAATGCCCCCCCTCCACCCCCCCCCCCTCGCTATGTCGCTGGCTTGGTCACTGGCCTGACGCAGCCAGATGCTGCTGGTGTGTGCGCGAGCCGTCCAGTGGTCAACAAACAAGGGGTGTCTAGTGTTCCAGTAGTCATGCAACACCGCACAGCACATGCTGCGGTAGATCGCAAAATAAAGTATAAATACGCCCATGTTGTCTCACATAATTAGGGACTGTAAATATTCGCATGTTCAATGCCCTCTAGGATAGACTCCACGATTCCCTACGTATTCGGGCAAATGCCACATGCTCATTGGCTAATTACATCTGAGACCTGTCAACGAGAATGCTTCCGATTCGATACTTCTTTGGTTGAAGGTTTTTTTTTTCACTGGCTCAAAGTCCTTAACATAAAATGTGAGCCAATCACAGAAGTAATATGTTTGGATCCCAGCATAACGCGAAACGAATCCGCGAATTTTTCCGGTCTCTACCATAATAAATTTTAGTATTAACAGATCTTTATAAATAAAAATTTAAATATTCGTAAGCTTAAAATCTTAAATCTCTGAAAGTTATTCACCGATTGTTTTGAAATTTTGACACAATGTTGCATTCGAATACGCACTTCTTTTTGTGTATCTATTTCACATCTGTGACAGGTAAAATATAAATAGGTAAAAAATAAAATTTTATTTTCATTGCAATAGAGTGAAATAATAGACATAAATCGATAGATACCAAGAGGAGAGAGATTGAGATATAGAGAGAGATAATGAGAGATAGAAAGATATTTAGATATATATATAAATAGATATACAGAGAGAGAGAGAGAGAGAGAGAGAGAGAGGAATAGAGATGCTTTGTATAAATTATTAGACCCCCGTGAATTTGCGCATTCAATGACCTCCAGGATAGATTCCACTATCCTCTACACACTCGGGAAAACGCCAACTGTTCATTGGCTGTTGACTTGTGAGTCGTCTCGACTGGGTGGCCTGTGATTCGACACTTCCACGAGTGAGGGCCTCTAATTGGCCCTCAGTCCTCCAGATTAACAGTGAACCAATGACAGAAGCAGCACTAAGGTATAATTATTTGAATTTTAGCATAACGCGAAATGAATCCGCGAAATTCACGGGTCTCTATAAATTATATGTACCTACTTCAAACAAATTACAAAAAAAAAATTGAGGTATTGTAACACATGCCGGTAATTAGCTATTATATAAATATATTAATATGTGAATATAAATATAACAAGGAATAAGAAAAATTAAGCAGAACAATATAAAACACAGTGATAGAAAATCGAAGGCCTCATGAAAACCAGTTTTAGGCAAGAGAAGATAGGGCTAGAGATTAGAAGATCTTATAACAATAAAGTATACTCCTAGTGCACCCTTAAATAAGTGTGGTGTCAAAACCTTTAGGAATAATGTGTTAATTACATATATGCATGGTCATGCAGGTTTATTTAACGAAAATATATTGTGACTATATCAGAGTACATGAATATACACGAATATACACTAATCACAGCCGTTTTGTGCGGAAGCAAACACTTACTGAACGACCCAGCAACATTTAGGCAATGTCTTCTCCTGGAGGCGCCCACCGATTTAATGTTCTCATTTTAATTTTTTTTTTCAATGAGGTAAAGATTTTTAAATTATTTATCTTGCTGTAAGTACAAAAAAATTTAAGATTATGTTTAAAAACGCTTACATAGCGTTAATTTGTAGGCGGATGACCATTTATACTAATAGGAAATACACAATTTTGGTTAAACATCGTTACATTGTTTAGTAACATTAGAGAAACTACGAGTTGCTTCATTCGATTTTCCACTCAGAATTCAAGACCAACAGGCTAGTATATATGTTTAACGGGAAAGCTATTCCAGAGTCACACACTCATTCAGTTATTTCATTTTGAGGTCACTATGGAATTTTTGGTATAAGTATTTTATCAAGACTTGTTATTTATTATCGTTTTTTTCGCAACTAGCTGAAATTCAAATACTTGTAACTAAGTGCTGCTTCTCCTAATGACTCGCTGTTAATTTGGAAGTCTATGGACCAATGGGAAACCCTCAACCAAAGAAATATCGAATCAGGGATTTCCTAGGCCCAGCAGCCAATGAGCTGGTGACATTTGCTCTAGCATCCATAGGACTGTGAAGTCTATCCTTGAGCATAATGAAACTGTGAATTTTTCCAGGTCTTACCTATGTAGCCTATATAGACCGGAAAAATTCGCGAATTCAATTCTCGAGAGGCTAAAATACAAATAGTTATACCTCAGTGCTGCCTCTGCTATTGGCTCACAACTCACCTGGAGGACTCTGGGCCAATGAGAAACACCCGACCAAAGCTTCATCGAATCACAGGCTGCTATGTTGGGACGTCTCACAATACAGCAGCAAATGAGTGTGTGGCATTTGTCCGAGTGTACGTAGAACTATGGAGTTCATCCTGGAGGTCATTGAACCCGCGACAGAGTAGAAATGAACTACTAAGCAAATGGCGGGAACTTGGACATTGCTGTCCACATTACTGTCTCGGTCTCAGTCTCGGCAGTTGGACTGCCTGGTTGGCAGCCCTGTATGCGACTCGGAGCGCCCCTGGCGGCCGCTCGCGACACCACGAAGCAGCGCGCGCTCCGCGGAGCGTCATTTGTTTACAGGTGGAGATGAGAGTCACGCGACGCCGCCCCTAACTGCCCGCTGCATGTTTCATGAGCCAGGGGCTTATCCTCCCCCCCCCCCCCGGGCCTCACACAGGTCTGTGCCGGCGGGCGTAATTGCGCTCGGACATTACGCGCCGTCGCTTCGCCTTCAAGCAGCGCGCGTTATGCTCGTTCCGCGCCCGGCCGCACGCACACGCGATACTCCAACTGCGTCCAGCGCTCGGAGCACAGAACAAGTAGGGAAATAAAGAAGTGCGACTCTTACAGTGGAAACTGAAACCAGGGCCGGCGCGTCCATATAGGCGAACTAGGCGACCGCCTAGGGCGCCAAGTGGCTGGGGGCGGCGCAGCACGACACACAACAGCTGATATCATATGTTTAACGATTATTGAAACTAGATGAAAATGGATTTTTGTAACAGTTTGGAATGTTTATATTGATATAAGTAATTATTTAAAGTCCACGGTGACCTGTTTATGATTTGTAATAGTAATAAGTAAAAAAGAAAAAAAAAACAAGCCTGATTACATTTGATTGTTGACAGAATATTAGGCTTACGTGATGTATTTTGAGGCACGGTTAGTTTATTTTTGGGGTGTCCGGCCCGTGTGGGGGGGGGGGGGGGGGAAGGGGGGTGGCAATAAAGGTTTTTCGCCTAGGGCGCCGATTTACCTTGCACCGGCCCTGACTGAAACCATGTGTCGCTATCTGTTAGGCGGGCCCATAACTACCAGCAAATTAAAAATCGGAATAGAGGTTCTCATACAAAGTTTTTGACGTGACAACGTCTAATAAATCGATGAACGCCGGCTGCACGCACGAAAAAGTGTCCCGTTACGCACATTGTTCCGTTACGCTGTGTCCCGTTACGCTCATTGTTCCGTTACGCTGTGTCCCGTTACGCTCATTGTTCCTTTAAGTTGTGTTCCGTTACGCTGTCGGCGAGTGCAGTAATAATAGGTTATGTTACTATTGACTAAAAAATTATAATGATTCATATAATTTATGATAGATATTTGATTACAGTTTATTTATTGAAGTGAAAAGTTAATGTGGTTTTCATTGCTTATTAGAACAACAATTTCGGCAATAAAGGTTAATTATTCTTGCATTTAAAAAATCTGATTACTAGTATAATTTCAAGTATTTATTCTTTTATTATTAAAATAAAAATGACTCAATTTTATTCATAAAAGTATGCAATCATTTTATCAATGTTTTGTTATGACGTCACGTTAAACTATCGTCCGTAAACCGACTTTACAGACAACCAATATTTTAGTTCGTTTTTTTGTTATATTAAGTTACCTCCTTGGCGGCGCAAAACTAATTTAATCGATACGAAAATACTTAATGCCGTTTTGTAATAAACCGTCTAGTAATAAATAAAGGAGTAGGAGGTGCAAAAACTCATTATATTACACACCACAAAATTAGTGGCTACCTAAATAGAATGAATTTTCACTGGTTTGTTTGCCTGATAATAGCTTATACATTACTTCTCCTAATAAATTATAGTAGTTATGTCAGCAATATATTGAGAAAACTAATATCTAGCGGACGGGCCCATAACTACTTCAAAAAACTAGGTCTCAGTCTCGGTAATTAGAGTTTCTCCCCCGTGGCTTCTAGCGGGAGCGTGGTCAACCACAGCGTAACGCGCTCTCTAACCTAAAACAATATTTACGAATATTCTTGTTTCAGAATTATTGGAATGGGCACACACACGGTGCGCAGAGCTTCAGGAAAAACAACGCGATTTCAAAACCACTGAACATATCCCAGCGGGGTCTGCTTATTAAAAGCATTTGAGTTCGCCTAGGGCCAAAAAGTACTTTTGGTTTCGGATTAAGTTCTTAAACAGTAATTTTAGAAGAGTTAAAATGGCTAAAACTTATGTTTTCAGAGTAATTTTTAGGTGTAAAACAACTGGTACATATTCTTCAAAGCACTTAAAGGGACTTGCATTACACCTTTAACTTCATTTCTCCGAGATATAATGTTACGGTCACCGCTCAAATATCACAGTTATCCTGTGACGACGAGAAGACTGCGCGCCAATCCAGAGGAGACACCGCGCTGGAAGCACCAGCGAGCGTCGCGCTTATCATCCCGCCTCACTGACACACATACACCCCTGACGAGGCGGCCCCTCAACGGAGTGGCGTATTGATTATAATTAGAGACCCGTGAATTTCGCGGATTCATTTCGTGTTATGCTAAAATTCAAATAATTATACCTTAGTGCTGCTTCTGTCATTGGTCCACTGTTAATCTGGAGGACTGAGGGCCAATTAGAGACCCTCACTCGTGGAAGTGTCGAATCACAGGCCACCCAGTCGAGACGACTCACAAGTCAACAGCCAATGAATAGAGACCGGAAAAATTCGCGCTTTCGATGACCTCTAGGATAGACTCCACAACCCCCTACATACTCAGGCAAATGCCACCTGCTCATTGGCTATTGACTCGTGACACCTGTCGACTGGGACGCTTGCGATTCGATACTATTTTGGTTAAAGGTTTTCCATTGGCTCATAGTCCTTCAGATAAACTGTAAGCCAATCACAGAAGCAATATAAAGGTACAGTTGTTTGGATTCTAGCATATCGTGAAATGAATCCGCGAATTTTTCCGGTCTCTACCAATGAACAGTTGGCATTTACTGAGTGTGTAGAGGATATTGGAGTCTATCCTGGAGGTCATTGAATCCGCGAAATTCACGGGTCTCTAATTATAATGGCAAAATATACTATGGAATAATTTTTGCAAATATAATTTTTTTAGGTAGCAATGAATTAAGCATGGCTGCAAAGCAGAATCTTGTGTGCGCTTTACTCGTATGTTTTTTTTGCAATAGAAAACTAGGTTATGATTTTTAGCGCTCAAACTTTGCAGCTGTGTAGTTTTAATATTTAAAATAAAATACAACATTCCGTATGGGAAAATAAATCGTCTTAAACGTAACACGGTTAATATTCCCAGTAACTAACGACCACAAAAAAAATCAAGGTTGCCGACATATAGTTTTGAAACGTTAACGACTTTCAAGTTGTTAGGTTGCCTCTAAATCCCACGCAGTTCTTGGATTTCCAAAGAAAACCAACCAGAGCGCTGGTTGTAGCGTTGAGTTGCCACTGTTATATTCCCTGCGCTGTGTAAAGGGAGGGGGGCGGGGGTGGTTGGTTGGTGCGTGGATCGCTGGCACGGCGCGGAAGGGCGTAACTCGGCCGGCGCGGAAGGGCGTAACTTGGCCGGACGTCGTGGCTGGACGTGCTCGCAGCTCGCGGAACACGACGACGATGAAATAGCACGCCGCACGCAAAAACTACCGAGCAAGTGTGTAGCGTTGCGCCAAGGCCCCTTCGACTTAAACGAGTTCGCCCCATTCTGCGAAAATGTCTGTTGGCGAGGCTGGTTATGCCGTCGGTGTCAAGGCTTTAACGAGGGGACGCATCACCACAACGCCGAACGTACAATAACGCTGAAAACCATAACGCCGAATGCCAAATTGACTACAACGCCGACGGCAGTGGCGTTTGAAAGATTTGTTTTTGGGCTGCGTAGAATATTTACGTCGAACAGTAATTTTAATATGTAAATTATTCACGGCGTTGCCTAGGCCTATCTCTTACAGACTTCATTTAATGAGACGTCACATATCTTTTGTCACTATTTAGCAATAGCTAAATTGAGATTTTTTTTAAAAAATAAGATTTATTCCTACTGTGCAATTAAAATGTCAATCTGTTTCATCCGTATTTGTTTTGGTTAAAATCTGTCAACATTTTAAATTAAACCGCGAATTCACTCAGGACAGATGGAGACAGCGAAGTTGGCAGTTCTGGAAAGAAAACACCGTGTTGAGTTTTCTTAAAGTTGGATCGTTCCTATCCAGAAGAAGGGGGTTGGATTGCAGATTGTTTTATTTTTGGTTTCAGACCAGTAAGGGGATTTATCCTTTTATACCTTCATTTAGAATTTCTCATTGAGCTTAAAAGAACACTTATCGTGAAAAAAAAATGTTTAACGTTCTCCACAAAACAATATGGACCCCACCAACTTTTATTAGGGACTGGAAATATTCGCGAGTTCACTGCCCTCTAGGATAGACTCCACGATTACCTACATATTCGGGCAAATGCTACATGCTCATTTGCTAATTACTTCTGAGACCTGCCAACGAGAATGCTTCCGATTCGATACTTCTTTGGTTGAAGAGGTTTTACACTGGCTCAAAGTCCTTAACATAAACTGTGAGCCAATCACAGAAGTAATATGAAGGTACAGCTGTTTGGATCCTAGCATAACGCGAAACGAATCCGCGAATTTTTCCGGTCTCTAACTATTATATTATGACAGCAAGCATGGCTTATTACCTTATTAGAAGAGACATGCAAAATTCGCGGATTCATTCGGTGATAGGCTAGAATTCAAACACATATACCTCTTAGATAATTTTGCTATTGGCTTACTGTTCATCTGGACGAATCTCAACCAGTTATAAACCCTCAACCAAAGAAGGATCGAATCACAGACAAACCAGCTGAGACGACTTACAAGTTGGCAGCCAATTGACTTGCGCTATTTGCCCGAGTGTACAGGGGTATGTGCAGTCTATCCTGAAGGCCATCGAAACCGCGAGTTTTGTAGGTCTCTACTTATAAGTAACAGCAAGATTTTGTCTATGAGTAAATATTTTAATCGAGGCTACAAGATTATTTTTTTGCTGTCACAACAAAACATTTGAATCGATAAAAATAATTTGTAAAATGTCTTCTTTTTTCTCCTCCGACTTTCTCTTAAATACACACGTACAAATTTGACACGCATTTAGGTAATCCAGTGCTTAATGTCCGGGGGTTGAGAAACAAAATGTGCTATAATTTTTTCTAGTGTTTGTAATTGTCCTCTATGCTGGTTTGCAGGACAGGCTGACAGAAGAGTTACCCCCAGAACCAGACTCGGAGACTAAAGAAGGTGAGGCTCGTTTCGTCGATGATTTTGTTGGTAGCTTCTGTGGGCTGAAAGAACATTTCAATAATATCTCCACTACGTAAGTCCAATTGATTTTTATTGAAATCTTGGCAATGAATGTCTTTATCGGATAAGTAGGGACTGGAAATTTCGCGGGTTCAATGACCTCCAGGATAGACTCCACTATCCCCTACACACTCGGGCAAATGCCAACTGTTCATTGGCTGTTGACTTGAGAATCGTCTCGACTGGGCAGCCTGTGATTCGACACATCCGCGAGTGAGGGTCTCTAATTGGCCCTCAGTCCTCCAGATTAACAGTGAACCAATGGCATAAGCAGCACTAAGGTATAATTTTTTGAATTGTAGCGTGACACGAAATGAATCCGCTAATTTTTCAGGTCTTTAGCTATTCGACAAATAAAAACTACCTTTAATGCGCTATATGCACAAACTATGTACTTACTGCCTTTGGAGATCTGAAGTGACTATTAACTATTTTATATGTTAGAAAAACTACGTAGTTTGTTAACAAATTGTATATGCGAACATGTTTCCTACGAAATATTTAATGACATAAAGCTTTATTGGCATACAGATTCAGCTTTTAATTCTATTAAATAATTTTTGAATTCGAAGTTTAATGAGTTTTTAATTGTGAGAATTAAGAAATGTGTTTTAATTTTTTTACATTATTTTAGAAAGAAATTAATTCAAGATATATTTTTTGGATATTTTTCTTTGCTGATTACACTGTAAAAACCCTCAATAACAGTCAAAAAAGAAAAATATATATATATATATATGTAAACACAAAGAATACTTGCCAAAAACAGGGGATGTCAAAACCGCATGAAAAATCACATAATAATTATCTTAAAATACCATTACTTCTTTTCATAACAAACTTTAAAAAAAGAAAAAAGTTATCATCATTTAAATAATGTTGGCGCAGCAACCACAGGCTCACACAACTGTCAGTCGCCAGCTGAGAGTATCACGTGGAAGTAAGCTGGCGATGTCGAGTTTCTAAACTACCGAAAAAACCGGGAGGGGATTTTAAATAATAATAATATTAATAATTTATTTCCCACTTTTTACACTTTGTTAACAGTATTCACTTAATTAACCAGGAAATTTAGCACTCACGAAAGCAAGTTTGTATGCGAGTGCATCTAGTCACTTCAAATTACATGCGGTATTTTGACGATTGTAAATATTTGTAAAAGTATAATAACTGAGAAATAAATATATAAAATATAACCTAAGAAACTTTACATTAGTTATATAAAGATTAAAGTTAAAAAGAGCAATTTATTAAAATTCAATATTATGTATAAACTAAAAACGTATAAATTATTATAAATTATAATATTCTTACATGACTAAATGAAAATATAATTAAATAAAAATTAGGATATAAGTAAAGTATAGGTACAAAGTTATAACAATATATAAAACTTACTTAAATACTAAAGCTATCTCTTCATCAGTTAAATTATGTAGCCAAATATTAACATATTTTTTTCATTTGAAAATAATTTTTAGTTTTTAGTTGTGCCGCGCAGAAGGTTCTCCTCACCCTTCAAGAGTCCCGGGGCTACTTTGTTTGGTTTTTTTCCCTAACCTAACTAAAACTTAGTGTGTTTGGGAGGGGTCCGGGTTAGGGAGTGACTTAAGTGCGTCTCAGGCCGAAGCCTATACGCCTAGTCATGCTGGGATTAGCCATGCACGGAGAGGGTCGCATGCATCATGTGCTAGGAGGGGATTGGCCAACCATGGCATCAATTAATGCCATGACTAAAAAAATTTAGCCTATAACTAGAGACCTGCAAAATTCGCGGATTCATTCGGTGATAGGCTAGAATTCAAACACATATACCTCTTAGATAATTTTGCTTTTGGCTTACTGTTCATCTGGACGAATCTCAACCAGTTATAAACCCTCAACCAAAGAATGCTCGAATCATTGACAAACCAGCTGAGACGACTTACAAGTCGGCAGCCAATGTACTTGCGTTATTTGCCCGAGTGTACAGGGGTATGTGCAGTCTATCCTGAAGGTCATCGAAACCGCGAATTTTGCAGGTCTCTACTTATAACTATAGACAGGTTGGGCCCAGGTAAAACCTGCATAGACACAGTGAAAACTCTCGGCACTGTCGTACGGGGTGCAAATTTGAATGCATAAAGTGTGGGAGAATACAGGAGACAGAGGATGGTCTGGATGAAGTGTTGGACAGAGAAGTAAAGAGTCTACTATGCGGGGGGTTGGGCACTTGGACTTGTGTAACCAGGACTGGATAAAGTGGCCAGGGACGCAAGCGCCCCTGGTGGTGAGTGGCTGCACTGACCACTCACTCCGCTGCCAGTCAGCACTTAACACTAAAGAAGAAAATGTTTTTGTTTGGTCCGGTGACGTTTGTTATTTATGGGGTAGCTAGCCAGTGAGAGAGAATAGGCCACTGACAATGGGAACAGTGATTGTATTTGTGGAGCGGACCAAGTCTGGCAGACGGTCTCGTGGAGAGAGGTCAAAGCAGCGCAGGGAAAGTGGTCGACGAACTGTCCAGATCGTAGACTTGTCCGTTCCCCCCCGGTTAGAGACCGGAAAAATTCGCGAATTCATTTCGCGATAGGCTAAAATACAAATAGTTATACCTCAGTGCTGCCTCTGCTATTGGCTCACAACTCACCTGGATGACTCTGGGCCAATGAGAAACACCCAACCAGAGCTGTATCGAATCACAGGCTGCTACGCTGGGACGTCTCACAAGACAGCAGCCAATGAGCGGGTGACATTTGACCGAGTGTACGTAGAACTATGGAGTTCATCCTGCAGGTCATTGAACCCGCGAATTTTTTCCGATGCAGGTATTTCCCGGCTGTGAAGCCTGCCTGAGGGACAGCTGAGGGACTGACTGTTGCAGACGGCGGCGCCGGCGCGGGACAGCAGACCGCGCACCGCCTGTGGACAGTGGCGCAGCTGTCCCTGGAGCGGCCGGACCGCCTACTGTACCGCCACGAGCTGGCGCGCCAGCTGCACCTGGTCAGAGGTAACTGTCCCTCCGACATCCACATGACACTTCCTCAACTGTGTTAGCAACAATGTAAAAAAATTGGTTGTCTGTATAGTCGGTTTACGGACGATAGTTTAACGTGACAACGTCATAACAAAACATTGATGAATTTATTGCATACTTTTATGAATAAAATTGAATCATTTTTATTGAATTATCACTATTTTGTATAGATACAAATAAGTAGTGAAATGAAATCTACAATTTAATTGATAAACTTACTTTTATTTGCACTCATTTATTCAAATATTTTATTAATACTTTAACGAAGAGATAATTTTAACTATAACTTTTATACATGTTTTCTATTTAACTTCTTCCAATCTGTGTTATTCTTTTAAGTATAGGACGATTATAGGAAAAGTAGGAAACTAATGGGAGTGTTCCAAGTTTAATGTGCCTCGAAAAAGTCAAATCGATGGTTGTTCCAATCGAGTGGAAGAGAGATAGATGCGGCGCAAGCGTACAATGAGCGTAACGGGACACAACGTAACGGGACTATGTGTGTAACGGGACACCGCGTAACGGGACACTTTTTCGTGCGTGGAGCCGGCGTTCATCGATTTATTAGACATTGTCACATCAATAACCATTCGTGCGCCAATTATCCATTGTTTAGTGCGATTCAATTAACACAGTTCTTGTTTGTATTGTACAATTATGAAGTAGCTTGGCTTCTGGGTTGTAGCCGTATTCTTGGCAAATAATTCACCAACGTTTCGGTCGACATTGCTGTCGCTATCATCAGTAACTGCAATGTCGACCGCAACGTCGGTGGAATTATTCGCCAAGGACACGGCTACAACCCAGAAGCCAAGCTACTTCAGACAATGGCCATGAAAGCCTGCAAATATTATTGTACAATTATGGAAATAAAATGCTTTACGTTGAGTACAAGAAAGCATCAGCTGACAGACATCATGCGTCAGCCCGACGACACTAAAGCTGAGTTATTGATGATACAGCCGTTTTGTGTCTCTGTGCTTCATTCAAACGTCACACATGTTTGAAACAGATGAAAGTGACGAACTCTTGTTAAGAATCAATGCGAAAAAGTTATTTTTTGACGTGGCAACGTCTAATAAATAGATGAATGCCGCCTGCACGCACGAAAAATTGTCCCGTTACGCACATTAACCCATTACGATGTGTCCCGTTACGCTCATTGTCTTCCGCGGAAACCAGGCACTCGTTAATACATATTTTTCTTTGTTTATTATTAATGAATCATAAATAAAATTTCGTGTCCGGGGCCACAATTGCATATCATTTTGAGCACTGGAAGACCTAAAAACGTAAAATATTCTCGACGAATTTTAATCTCAGCCCCAGCGCACCAAGAGCGTCTGGGTCGGATATTAAAGCCGAAATTCTTTCTTAAACTTACTAATACTATTTTATTAACTGCAAGGGCATTTTTATTAAATTCTACGTTTAATTTCACGACGAACAAACTTCGTCCTTAAATGTGTAATTGCAAAAAAGCGTAAAACATTCTCGACGAACTTGAAATTAGTATAAACATGGCGGCCGACTAGCAGCCGACAATATAATTTAAATTTCCCGCCTACCACTATAAGAAATAAACAGGGCGGACTGCATACGTTTTTAAAACTTCCACAACACAAAACAAAATTTTTATAAATATAAACATCTGAAACCATTATTTCCAATATGGCCTCGCGGCCGTGCGGATTCAAAGGTTGACGGATCGAAACCCCGCCACCGCTAAACCTTCATTTTTGTTTTTGTAAAAATAAATACGGCGCGAGTGACACTACAAAAGTAATAAACATATTTGAATTAATGAGTGCAAATAAAAGTAAATTTATAAATTAAATTGTATATTTCATTTCACTCCTTCTTTGTATCCATACAAAATAGTGATAATTCATTAAAAATGATTCAATTTTATTCATAAAAGTATGCAGAGGTAAAAATATATCATACAAAAGATAGAAAAATTAAAAAAAAATACTTCTACAAATAATAACATATTATTAATGCCTAAATGGTTTGGTTGCAAAAACCTATTACGGCTCAGTCTCAGGCCGAATTGGATATTTCATTTTCTTCTGGATCAATCATTTCATCAATGTTTGGTTATGACGTTGTCACGTTAAACTATCGTCCGTAAACCGACTTTACAGACAACCAATTTTTTTTACGAATACGTTCGTATTACGAATACGAATGTTCCCATCACTGGGAATGACGTGTCGTGAAGGACATGTCAAGAGCACCACATCAATCACCAACGTGAAGATGATGTACCTATGCGTTCTTCAAGTCTACTTGCTTCCAAGTGAGTCCGCTAAATTTTCATGGCCTCATAAATAAGGAAACAATCCAATCTAATTTCACGAGTCTTTGAACTTAAGGGGCTGTTTTCTTACGCAAATTGAATCGACTTTAGCGTGGCACGCCTTGCAAGACCAGACTTGTACCTTACTGATCGGATAAGCAATGGTGTCCTAGTCTTCGCGGAAGCAAAAAAAAAAAAATGCCTGCAGGAAAGAAAATTCTCACCGCGACTGAAGTTATTCGCGACGAATGAAGCTGAAAAGTTAAACTTGACGGCCGTCAGTCGAGCCTGCGCCAATTCCGGCAAGTTGGGAAGGGGGTCGAAGCCGCCCAACTCTTGGAAGCGGCGCCTGTGTTTGGGCCGTTGTCGCCCGGAGCTGGTAATTGAGTCTGAATGCGCAGAGTCGGGGGGATTGTCGCTGGGAACAGATCCTGGGAACCACTCGTGTAAGCTCATTAACAGCTGGCTGGCGCTCGCTATAATTATGCACGGCGCTGACGTCGACACCGCGAACCAGTACCCGCGCGGCGCCTCCACAGACGTCGTCCTGAGAGAGAGAGACAGAGACAGCCATTGGTCGCTTTGATGTATTGAGCGTGCGGCGAGCCATTCAGGCCCCCGTTTACAGGATTTGCCGCTGTGAATAAGGCCCCGCACCGCGGCGCTGAATGAGATTTACAGTTCGAATCTGGTTTTTATCTCGGGGTATGCCGCGTGAATGGGGCCCCTCGCGTGTTTTATCTCTCTCTCTCTCTCTCTCTCTCTTTTCCTTCTTCAAATTACTCCCCGTTGTTTAATGCACAAACAGGTAATGGTAATTAACACGTCCTGTTGGCAGCCATGCTGTCCTGTCGGGCGGCCCACAGAGGTCTCTGCCAGTCCGCGAGCTGGCCTGACGTCCAGGCCTTCAGATCCACCTGCAAATAAACCCCAGTCCCCTTTCAACCCTTCAGTGATTCCATCTACGAAGCAACACTCTTTTTTTTTTATAACAACAACAGGGTTCCGTGGACTTCACGCACTTATCGCAACAACTTTTTTTTTGACGTGAAAAAGTCTAATAAATAAATGAACGCCGGCTGCACGGACGAAAAAATGTCCCGTTACGCACATTGTTCAATTACGCTGTGTCCCGTTACGCTCATTGTTCCGTTACGCCGTGTCCCGTTACGCTTATTGTCCCGTTACGCTTTGTTCCGTTACGCTGTCGGCAAGTGCAGTAATAATAGGTTATGTTACAATTGACTAAAAAATTATGGTGATTCATATAATTGATGATAGATATTTGATGAAAGTTTATTTATATGAAAACTTGTTCATAATTATATTTAAACTTTATAGCTAAACGCCAGTTTTTAAAAATTAATTACAAGTCATCTACACGTGAACTGTTTCGTCGACTGTTTATAAAGTGAAGTGAAAAGTTAATGTGGTTTTCATTGCTTATTACAACAACAATTTCGGCAATAAAAGTTAATTATTCTTGCATTTTAAAAATATGATTACTAGTATAATTTCAAGTATTTATTCTTTTATTATTAAAATTAAAATGATTCAATTTTATTCATAAAAGTATGCAACCTTTCATCAATGTTTTGTTATGACGTTGTCACGTTAAACTATCGTCCGTAAACCGACTTTACAGAAAACCAATTTTTTTATAACAACAACAGGGTTCCATGGAATTCACGCACTTATCGCAACAACTTTTTTTGTACATCTTTTTACCACATCAACTAAATTTACATATCTAAAAAAAAATCATCACATGGGATTTGAAGCAGTAGCTTAAAATTGATACTTCGTAGAAGTGGTATGATTATTTCTTTACATTTAAATTAATATATAAGTATACCCCCAGTTTAAAAAAACAAAAACCTGATAAAATCAGAGTAATTTTTATAGTCAACAATTATTGTAGCAGTAACGAAATGTTTAATTACAATATATTTTAATAATTATTAATATCGTCCGATAAAAAAAATTGTATTATAGATCGAGTCTGTTCACAAGCATCGCCGAAAACTCATCTAAACTCTCGTGTATTTACGTAATCCCTATTGAAGTGAAACTCTAAACCATGGACGACGCTCCCTAGCGACCCGCTTAGGAGGAGGGGGGGGGAGCACGTATAGAGGGAGGTCACGGAGGAAGTTGACATGTTGCAGAATTCAGTTCGAAACGCTGGGTTTATTCTGATGCAACACAATAACGACTTTTAATTCAAAATTTAAATACATTCGAATCATCTCATTGATGCTTCTTATGTAAGTATCCTGAGAAATTTAATTGTTTTTTTTTCTTTCTAAATTCATATTGTTTTCTTCAATATAGATTTATATATTCTTTATTTTACGGAAAAATAAAATAATTATCTTAGGTTTTTAAAAAACTATATGTATAAGGAATATAGATGCAAATAACCTACAAACAGATGATTACCATGTATAAAGTCTATTGATTGTTTGTGTTCTTTTGTTTTATAAAAAAAATAATAATTTTAATTTTTACCTTCATATTTTGATGAAATCCAGTTAAAGTTTGAGACTTGTGTATTATTATATAGATAAATTAACAAAACATGTTTATATGTACAATGCACTACCGTAATTTTCGCATTTCTACCTCGCTTATATTTTTTAATTATTTTATCGTAAATATTTAAATGTATATGTAAAACATGTATGCAAAAAAGGACCATGAATTGTAAAACTGCGTGAAACACCAAAGGCTATTTCTCCCACGGCCGCATATATATATATACACACACACACACACACACACACACACACACACACACACACACACATACTAATCCATGATTTCAGTCTTTCCTAATGATCCGGACCAAACCGGAAGATGTCTGAACTACGCCAGAGAAAACCGCACGCACGTCTGCATGCAAAACGCGCGGGCGAATCACGCCTCTAAAGCAAATTTTCAAGCGACCTTTAATAATAAACAGGCAGTGACTTCATTGATTACTCGTTAAAACTCGTGCTTAATTTTAATGGGAGGAATAGATATGCTTGTTCAATTTTAAACACACTCGCCGCTCACAAAACATTTGACATCAATGGACGTGACTAATTAACTAAGTGATTTCTGGGGGATTACTCGTGTCCTCAACGCTGCGGAGCGGTTATTTCCCCCCAACCCCCTCCCCCAACACAACCCTCCTTTCCCCAAACCCCCTCGCAGATAATTTGCGGAATAATTCGAGCAACTCGTTCAAAAGGCGAGCGGTCTTAGACAAATCCCGGATAACAGGGGTGTGGAAAGGGCTGGGTGGGGGAGGCAGGAGGGCGGAAAAGGGGTTGTTCGGGGTGAATAGCACGACTCTCTCCCCCTCCACAAACCGCTCGCGTTTGCCTGGGGGAGGGGAGGGGAAGGGGGTCGCTACTACACAACACAGGACCATCGATACATACAAACGCGCTAAGCCTAGCTGATCCTAAATCGAATGTCTATTCAGAAAGAAAAAAAAAGCCTCTGCTAGTTAATTGCGACGGTAGGAGTGCATCCCCGTACAGTAGCACATCATGGCCTCGCGTACTGGCCTCTGCACTGTAGGTAGTATTTTTTTTTTTTTTTTTTGTAAATGGAACAGACCTATTCATGTAAACTTACAGGACAAATTTGCAAATTTTCACATTGACGTGAAAACAAAACTGTATCGCTAAAAAGGGTATTCAATGCGCACATCAATGAGCATAATGGAACAAAATAAACTTCAATTATTGAATATTCGTAGAGACTGAAAAATTCACGGATTCATTTCGCGATAGACTAGAGTCCAAATACTTTTGACATTATTTTGCTTCAGTGATTGGGTCACAGTTTATCAAAAGGACTCTGGGCCAATGAAAAATCTTTAACAGAAGAATTAGCGAATCACGATCATCCCAGTCAACAGGTGTTACGAAACGGTAACCAATCAGCAGATGTAATTTGCACGAGTGCATAGAGTATCATGGAGTCTTTCCTATAGGTATTTGAAGTCGCGAATTTTTCCGGTCTCTAAATATTCAATTAGGTTTTCCGTGATTTAAAAAAATATATATATTACGCTTGAATGAAACATCAATTAAAATATAAAATCAAGCGCCGATTCTCGTAAGTAAGTAATACTCTGTAGTACCTCGGAAAACGAATTTCGTGTATACAAAAAATAACCATGACCGTGTGTTGTATGTACAACGTTGCATAATATACCTTGTAGTATCTATTAGCCTACAAATTATTCCTTGGCCACCCGTTTTCTATGGAATCTTTTGTAAAATTACAGAAAATGATTCTTTGTGCCTTCCCAGTACCTTCAATAGTTAGTTATTTAAAATCGTTCCCCGAATCATTTCTGCTGTATCAACTGTGCACGTTCATGAGATCAATAAAAAAAAATTGGTTGTCTGTAAAGTCGGTTTACGGGCGATAGTTTAACGTGACGTCATAAAAAAAACATTGATGAAATGATTGCACACTTTTATGAATAAAATTGAATCATTTTTATTGAATTATCACTATTTTGTATGGATACAAAGAAGGAGTCAAATAAAATCTACATTTTAATTGATAAATTTTATTTTATTTTCTCTCATTAATTAAAATATGTTTATTACTTTAACGAAGTGATTAGTTTAACTATAACTTTTATACATGTTTGCTATTTAACTTCTTCCAATCTGTGTTATTCTGTTAAGGATAGGACGATGGTAGGAAAAGTATAGGAAACGAATGGGAGTGTTTCAAGTTTAATGTGCCTCGAAGAAGTCTAATCGATGGTTGTTCCAATCGAGTGGAAGAGAGATAGATGCGGCGCAAGCGTACAACGAGCGAAACGGGACACAGCGTAACGGGACAACGTGCGTAACGGGACACTTTTTAGTGCGTGCAGCCGGCGTTCATCGATTTATTAGACGTTGTAACGTCAAAAATAGCTCAATTATTACGTTGTATAAAACATCAAACAAACTTTAAAATTATCCGTCAACTTTCGTAAGCGTGACAAGAAGATTCTGAATTGTTTAAAAAAAAGAAAAAAAGAAAAAAAGGAATTTAATATAATCAAAAATAATCATAGCAATGTGTTGCACAAATTTTCATAAAATGTTTGTAGGTTTACAAACTAAGTATTTACTGGCAAATGTTTTCTATCAAATTAACATTTTTCTTAAAACTACAAACATTTTTTTGAACTGTAATATTTCTTTGAGGTTATAAATATTTCAAGCTTGTAACAGATAGTTTAATTTATAACAACAGTGTGCAACCAACTTCGACATTTATAAGGTTTGTTGAACTATTTTCAAATCCGTGTTTTTCTTGCTTTTGTGTGAGTTATTATTAGAGACCGGAAAAATTCGCGGGTTCATTTCCTGATATGCTAAAATTCAAATAATTATACCGTTGTGCTGCTTCTGCTATTGGTTCACTGTTAATATGTAGGACTCTTGGCCAATTAGAGACAATCAATCAAAGAAGTATCCAACCACAAGTTACCCACTTGAGATGCCTCAAAATTCAGTACCCAATTGAACGGGCGCCGTTTGCCCACGTAGGCAGAGGATCGTGTAATATATCCTGGAGGTCATTTAACTCGCGAATTTTTATAGTCTCTAGTTATTATGTTGTTGGCTGCAACGCAACTCTGAAAAAGGGGCTTCGGCGCGGCGAAGTACGTGCTTTGCTGTGTCGGTTGGCTTCCAGAAGGGCGCACACGCTTGCGGGGCACCCTGTGCTTAAGCGCTGCTTCAGTAACGAAGATAAGGCTTCGATGAGTTTCTTTTATACCCAGAGGCCGCGGGGAGCTGCCAATACCACAGCCTTACGGGGGATTACCCCCCACCCCCCGGTCCCGGGCCCTAGGGTTGGGGAGGGGTTAGGCCTTCACTTCGGCGGAGATCCGGCAACCCCGCTTCGCGAAAACATTCGGCTTAGGCCGAAGAAAAGTACTAGCACGGAGCAGACACGCAGTGCTCAATGACAAACGAATCCTCGCATTATTTTACTTCCTTTTTACAGTCGCAGACTTGAGAAACACAAAGGCGGTCTTGTCATCCCCTTTAAAAGTACGATCGTTAAGTCAATAAATGAGGTACGTTATTAATAGAGACAGGAAAAAGTCGCGAATTCATTTCGCGATAGGCTAAAATACAAATAGTTATACCTCAGTGCTGCCTCTGCTATTGGCTCACAACTCACCTGGATGACTCTGGGCCAATGAGAAACACCCAACCAAAGCTTTATCGAATCACAGGCTGCTACGCTGGGACGTCACACAAGACAGCAGCCAATGAGTGGGTGACATTTGACCGAGTGTACGTAGAACTATGGAGTTCATCCTGCAGGTCATTGAACCCGCGAATTTTTCCGGTCCCTAAGTAACCTCGTATACAATAAACATGTAATGTAATGTGTATCAAATCTTTATGGAAAAAAAAATGCAGGGAATATATATTTTTTTTCGTTAGCATGTGGAGTAGTGGCAGCCCCGTAATTATTTTTAGGACTATGTAACATTTTGTTTAGCTAATACACCGATCGATGATAGATCGAATAAATGCATAAGTATCAGAGTTTTATTTTGTATTCTGTCCTTGTGGTAGGCATTTACAAACTGTGCATTTTAAATTCACGTATATTTTTACAAAAAATTGCGAACACTTAATCAGGTTTCTCGCAGAAAGCATGACTATCAGTCAACAAGCTATGTTCTCTTCTGCGTGTAGCCTAAATTATATATATATGTATAATAGTTCCTGTACCAACACAAGTAAACGCTTGGTGGCTTGTAATATATTACTTATTTTTCGAAGGTTGGTATTTATCTTAACAAAACTGGAAAGACAGGCTGCGGGTTAGACCTCCCGGCTTTGGTGCGACAAATGCTGGAATCACAATCGCGCTTCACACGCGACAGCAAAATATCGCGTGATTGTAAACACTGCTGGTTTCACCCACACGAGAAAAAAATTTAACGATTTCATGTATATAAAATATTTACGGCTAACATAAACACCACACATACTTCAGCCTTCAATCTTTATAAGTTTATTTTAATCTAGATCTTTGAGAGAATTATGTTTATTCCAGATCTAACGTTCATTCGGAAAAACCATTATGCTTGAACATAATTTTGAAGATTTCAAAAATAAATTTTGAAAACAGAATATTTAAAAATATGTCATCAATAATGTTACAAATGCAACAGTCCAGTCCGTCATTAGAAAAAAAAAAAAGAGAACAAATATTGACACGTATTTATGTAACTTTGAGCCCGCGACACGAGAGAAAAAGAGAGGAGAAAAAAATCTTTCTAATCGGAAAATCTGTAGCGTACTCGAATTTCATCACGCTGACGTTACAGAGCTGACGAACGTGATTGGCTGGGAGATTATTCCTGCCGCGTCCATTGCGTCACGCTATTGTGATTCCAGTTAAACGCGTGACGTTTAAGAATTTATTAAAAAATGTATAACCTGTTGCAGGGCATATCTGATCTATACGCCCGAAGCTCGAGGCAATCTATAATAAAAAAAGTAGTTTTATAAACAGTCATTTTTGAACTAGTTTACAAAATCAATATTATTTTTATTAACATAAGAATAATAAAAACTTTGCAGTGGAACGTAAAAATATTTATTCTAGCAACGTAAGTACAGAAGTGACTGTTTACCAACAATTATGAACAAATATGTATTTTTGAACAGATTCTTGTCAATGCATAACGATCATTAGGTTACTGATAATTTATGACGTGATAACGTCTTATAAATCGATTAACGCCGACAGCACGCACGAAAAAGTGTCACGTTCCGCCTGAGCCGAGCGTGCAAGAACCGTCCAACCCCCGTGCGAGAAAAATCTTCTATATCGAACAGGTATAAGGCGGACTTTTAAACTAATTGTTCGTGATTATATTTAAACAAATTATTTAAATTAAATTTGCAAAAACTGTAAATACTATTTGAAAATTAAAAAAGTATGCAAATTTTTCATCAACGTTTTCTTATGACGTTATCACGTAAAATTATCGTCCGTAAACCGACTTTACAGACAACCCATTTTTTTTTGTAAATACCAATTGCTAATTCCTTCTGTTTGATATAGTGGTCACTTCGATGTTGCCGAGGTGATAAATTATAATTAGAGTCCCGGAAATTTCGCGGATTCCTCTGGCCTCAGGATAGAATTCAAAGTTATAGGTGTGCTCGACCCATGTTTACTTTCCCATTGGTTAATTTCTTAGCGAGAACAATTTTATCCTTGTTATTTTGCACTACCTGATTCGCTTACTTCTCTCCTAGCTGGACATCGTTGGCTCACGGCCGTAGAGGGGCGTGTCCAGATAACTGCGGTCCAATCATGAACACAGTGCGACAGTGTGGAGATTTGCATTCTATAGCTTGCGACTAAATGAATGCGCGAAAATTCCGTGGCTCTAATTATAATTCATTTAAATAATTAGTTCTTTCTGTCGTTAATTGGTTCGTTCATTGGGTCATCAAGTGGCCAGGCGGCCCGACGTCCCCGGGTTAGACTCCCGGAAGGCAGCAGGCAGCCATCGCGGTGTCTCCAGCAGGACTGTTGTTGCAGAGCTGGGCGCGCAGGCGGCCGACCCGCGGCCCTACTACGAGCCGGACCTGGACAGCAGGCACTGCCGTATCAAAGGTACATCCCACTCGCCCGCCGAGTGCCGGCCTCTACTCGCCCGCTCGCTCGCCGAGTGCCGGCCTCTACTCGCCTGCTCGCTCGCCGAGTGTCTGCCTCTACTCGTCCGCTCGCTCGCCAGGTGTCGGCCACTGCCGAGAGATCAGTTGCCACTGGCTTTTTATGGCAGACAATTGTTTTTACGTTAATCTTTCACTTCCGTATGAAATCAATATTCTTTTTATTCAAAAAAAAATAGTTTTAATTTAAAATTAAAGTGTTGTATGTAATTTTTTCCAGTAGCGAATTTTTTTAAAAATTATGTCTTCCGAAGTTTGTAATAGGCTATATCGGTTTTAATTATTTTAGTCATATATCTTGTCAATATTTGAGTCCAAAAAAGTCAAATTCTTAATAATTTTTCTGCACATAAACGTGAACGTTTTTAGAGTGCGTGGTTGGAAGTGTTAGGACACTGAGATTCGAATATTTCAGAATCCAGTAGTAATTTAAATGAGCCGATTCTTAGGACGATGTATAATAACACTATGTTTAAAAATACCAGTACCTACCATATATTATTTTTAACTTTTCTTGAAAAATTTGCTACTCTTGGAAATTACTGTTTTATTTAGTGCTGGCCAACTTTCAATAAAATTTTACTGGTAATTCCTGAAATAAGGTTTTTAATTTTAAAATTGGTTCAAGCTGTAATGTTGTCGTGTTTTCTGACTTTCTGACTGATTTTTTTTGTTTTAGGGTTTAATATTAAAATGTATTTTTTGGTCATTCTTGTTAGATTTATTATATATCCACCATACATTTGGTCATTATCTAGTAATTATTCATTACTCTGTTTTGTTGTAGGTGTTTAATTCAATTTATAAAACATTAACAGCAATACTTATTGACATACGTATTGCCTGGTTGTTGAGATTAAGCTCTCGACTATTGCTAGAGACCTGGAAAATTCGCGGGTTCCATGACCTCCAGGATAGACTCCAAAATCCTCTACACACCCCAACTGTTTGTTGGCTGTTGACTTGTGAGTCGTCTCGACTGGGTAGCCTGTGATTCGACACTTCTATGAGTGAGGGTCTCTAATTGACCCTCAGTCCTCCAGATTAACAGTGAACCAATGGCAGAAGCAGCACTAAGGTATAATTATTTGAATTTTAGCATAGCACGAAATGAACCCGCGAATTTTTCGGGTCTCTAACTATTGCTCGGCCAACAAAGGTGGTAAATGTGGCATACTCTTGTATTGAGCAGTTCCACACAATTCTCCCAGAGTTCGAAGGACGAATGCAAAACCTTAAGCCCCTGGTGTTAATGATTTTGTTGTTTACTCTCGGAGACAGCTGACCAATAAGAACTACGAAAAACATCACAAAGAGCTTAAATATAATTGTTGGGGAAGAAGGGTGAAGTATGTAACTCAACGAGAGAGATAGTAACAAAGACGTAATCTCTGTTTCCACAGTTTCATTGGCCATTAAAACGTACATCGTTAGATTTTTTTTTTCAAGCATGGCATATAAATTAATAGGAATTCCTGAAGGTAATAAAGACTAGCTGCTAGATATAATTTTCCTTGTGAAATCTATTATTTAACTCATTCAATGGAATTACTTAAACTTTAATAATAGGCCTACTGTTATCAGGCAAAATGTCATGGGCTTCTAAATCTCTTCGTGATTCATATTTGCTTTAACGATGGCACATTTTCAATAATAAACTGTAATAAGTATGTACACAAATGTTTTTTTGTAAATGTAACAAAAACATTTATGTAAAATTATTGATATGTGTAAATTTGTACATTTACGTGAAAATAACTTTATCACTACAAAATAGTGTTCGCAGTAATACTGGGTTCGGATTATTACCCAGGCATTTAGCTTTGTGTTGTCCCAGTTCCTTCAGTTTATAAATAGTTCCCTGAATAGCTTTCCAGTATTAACGGCGCACATTAATAACCACAACAAAACAAAAAAAAAATTCAATTATTTAATAATCGATTATCATTTCCATGATTTAAAAAAATATGTTTGTATGAAACATCTATTAAAATATAAAGTTATTCGCCAATTTCGTAAGAAATATTCAGTATAATTTGGAAAAACGTTTTTCATAAATGTAAAAAAAATAACCATAGCCATTTGTTGTTCAAAGTTACAGAATCTTTCTTGTAGTATTAAAAACTATTTCTTGGCAATTGGTTTCCAAAGGAATATTTTTTAAAAGTACAAAAATGTTTTTTTTCTGCGTGCAACATAGCTAGGGACCGGAAAAATTCGCGGGTTCAATGACCTGTAGGATGAACTCCATAGTTCTACGTACACTCGGTCAAATGTCACCCACTCATTGACTGCTGTCTTGTGAGACGTCCCAATGTAGCAGCCTGTGATTCGATAAACTCATTGGCCCAGAGTCATCCAGGTGAGTTGTGAGCCAATAGCAGAGGTAGCACTGAGGTATAACTATTTGTAATATTTTAGCCTATCGCGAAATGAATTCGCGAATTTTTCCGGTCTCTAAGCATAACAACTGTTGAAACCAATATGGCGTCTCTCTCCCCTAAAGGAATGTAACTGTAGGTGAGGGGGGAGGAGAGGTTGGAGCATAGCGAACCAATAGCACGTGGCGAGGAATCTAAACCTAGTGGACTAAAATAAGGGGAGTTGTGGAGAGGGAGGGGTGTTTAAGACTGTCGAGTGGAGGGCTGAATTATTATTAGAGTATTATAGTATTAGAGGGGATTTTTTTTTGTTAGGCAGCAAAAAATAAATGTTGTGTCTGCGCTCTTGTGGATGACTGGCTAGTCAGAAACTTCAAAACCAAACACTCTACTGGGGGCAGCTACGTGTTTCAAAACAAATAAACACCTAAAAACCTAAAAACGCAATGCTCGGAAGCTAATTATCTATTTTAAATTAACACAAAGTTTATTAAGGCGTGAATAAGTGTTTGCAGGAAATAACTTTAAATATGTAACAAAGTATATTAAAAACAATCTAAAACCTACATAGCTTTTCACTAAACAACATGGCAGTGAGGTAACTTTACCAACACTATAAAATAATTTTTTTTATAAATTCTGTAAATACAGCAACGTAAATATCCAAATAGCTTTTCATTAATGATTAAAATTACTCTTTTGAAAACAACAATTTAATAGTGGGTGCGCACAAACCAACTTACAGACCTTAGTAAAATATATCAAATTAAATTTAAAGCTTGTGACAAATTACAAATATAACTAGGAAAACTAAAATTTTATATTTGACTACTCTAGCTAAAACCAAATTAAGAACCTGTATATTCTTCATTCAAGTTTGTAGTGTCAAAAAATGGGATGGGGGAAACTTACAGCACCTTCGTAGATATAGTTTACCCAGTTTAAATCCATGCGATAAGCCTTTAAAATATTATCCAGACGTAAAGCTTAATAACAGAAATAGTACCTAAGGCGTTCCACACTGCTGATATGAACGTTGGAACTGGCATTACAATTTTCTCGTTTTGCAAACAAACTCCTTTTGGCACTGTTATCGAAATGACACTTGTAATTTTGTTGGCGATTTTCGTAGTACTGTAACGTTCGGGACAGAAATTTGTTTGACGCTTGTGAGGGTTACAAAGTAAATTACAAAAAAAAAAAAAAGTTGTCTGTAAAGTCGGTTTACGGACGATAGTTTAACGTAACAACGTCATAACAAAACATTTATGAAATGATTGCATACTTTTATGAATAAAACTGAATCCTTTTTATTGAATTATCACTATCTTGTATGGATACAAAGAAGGAGTGAAATGAAATCTACAATTTCATTGATAAATTTACTTTTGTTTTCACTCATTAATTCGAATATGTTTAATACTTTAACGAACACATTATTTTAACTATAACTTTTGTACATGTTTGCTATTTAACTTCTTCCAATCTGTGTTATTCTGTTAAGGATAGGACTATGATAGGAAAAGTAGAAAACGAATGGGAGTGTTTCAAGTTTAATGTGCCTCGAAAAAGTCAAATCGATGGTTATTCCAATCGAGTGGAAGAGAGATAGATGTGGCGCAAGCCTACAATGAGCGTAACGGGACACAGCGTAACGGGACAATGTGCGTAACGGGACACTTTTTCGTGCGTGCAGCTGGCGTTCATAGGTTTATTAGACGTTGTCACGTCAAAAAGATAAAAAAGTGTGCGTGGAGTCTAATTCTTTCTTACCTTCCTTAACTTCGCCACGTAAAATAAGTGTATAAATAAATTAATAAAATATTATGAGGTATGTGGCTGATATCGCAGATCAATAAATGTGCAAGTACGCAAGTTTTCAAGTGTGCAAGTATGTAAGTGTACAAGTATGTGAGTATTCTGTGTCATTTCTACCTCTCCCCTGCCGTTTTCCCATCTACCAGTTCCCCCCACCACGTACGTAACTCTTCCCCTCATGCGATAAGAATTTTTGAATTTCACTTCAAAAAGGGTGTTACAGCACAGTCACTGACGAGCAAAATGGCCGTAAACGCGGTGCAGAATTCTTCTCCGAGGGAGCTTATAACAACTGGGCGACGCAAACTCACTTGTTCGGACGAAGAAGAGTGTTCTTCGCCACTTGCAGTCTCACAGAGCTCCGCGCCACTTGCAGTATCACAGAGCTCCGCGCCAATTGCAGTCTCACAGAGCTCCGCGCCACTTGCCGTCTCACAGTGCCCAGTGCCACTTGCAGTCTCATAGAGCTCCGCGCCACTTGCAGTATCACAGAGCTCCGTGCCACTTGCGGTCTCACAGAGCTCAGTGCCACTTGCAGTCTCACAGAGCCCAGTGCCACTTGCAGTCTCACAGGGCTCCGTGCCACTTGCGGTCTCACAGAGCTCAGTGCCACTTGCAGTCTCACAGTGCCCAGTGCCACTTGCAGTCTCACAGGGCTCCGTGCCACTTGCGGTCTCACAGAGCTCAGTGCCACTTGCCGTCTCACAGTGCCCAGTGCCACTTGCAGTCTCACAGAGCCCAGTGCCACTTGCAGTCTCACAGAGCCCAGTGCCACTTGCAGTCTCACAGGGCTCCGTGCCACTTGCGGTCTCACAGAGCTCAGTGCCACTTGCAGTCTCACAGTGCCCAGTGCCACTTGCAGTCTCACAGGGCTCCGTGCCACTTGCGGTCTCACAGAGCTCAGTGCCACTTGCCGTCTCACAGTGCCCAGTGCCACTTGCAGTCTCACAGGGCTCCGTGCCACTTGCGGTCTCACAGAGCTCAGTGCCACTTGCCGTCTCACAGTGCCCAGTGCCACTTGCAGTCTCACAGAGCCCAGTGCCACTTGCAGTCTCACAGAGCCCAGTGCCACTTGCAGTCTCACAGGGCTCCGTGCCACTTGCGGTCTCACAGAGCTCAGTGCCACTTGCAGTCTCACAGTGCCCAGTGCCACTTGCAGTCTCACAGGGCTCCGTGCCACTTGCGGTCTCACAGAGCTCAGTGCCACTTGCCGTCTCACAGTGCCCAGTGCCACTTGCAGTCTCACAGAGCCCAGTGCCACTTGCAGTCTCACAGAGCTCCGCGCCACTTGCAGTATCACAGAGCTCCGCGCCAATTGCAGTCTCACAGAGCTCCGCGCCACTTGCCGTCTCACAGTGCCCAGTGCCACTTGCAGTCTCATAGAGCTCCGCGCCACTTGCAGTATCACAGAGCTCCGTGCCACTTGTAGTCTCACAGATCCCCGCGCCACTGGCAGAGTGTCCCTGGGTGATGCGCGGGCCTGGGTGAAGTGAGGGCGCGGGCTTGTTGCAGAGGCCCACTCGGCGCTGCAGCAGCTGTCCGGCAAGATGGCGCTGGACTGCTCGGCCTGCCACCAGCTGTACCTGCCCCCGGGCGAGCCCAAGCTGTCCCGCTGAGCTGCACCAGTTGCCCGGCCCGCTGTCTGCCGTCACCTGCTGGGGTCTCAGTGACCTGACACTCACACTTCGGAGACCAGTCGCCAACCAATAGTCTGGAATACTACACGAAAAAAAAGATATATTTTTAATTTGTACAACACGTTGCTTTGGTTATTCTTGCCTGTATAAAAAATAAGGGGGGTTGTCTGTAAATTCGGTTTACGGACGATAATTTTACGTGATAACGTCATAAAAAAACATTGATGAAAAATTGCATACTTTTTAATTTTCAAATATTATTTACAGTTTTTGCAAAATTTAATTTAAATAATTTGTTTAAATATAATCGCGAACAATTAGTTATAGAAATAAACTGAAATCAAACCAATGTCAATAAAATGTTAATTTGAAATGACGAAATTGGACAAATAAATCAAATTTTTTAAATTGCTGCTTTTAAAAAGCCCGCCTTAACCTGTTTGATATTATAGAAGATTTTCTCGCACGGTGGTTGGCCGGTTATTGCACGCTCGGCTCAGACGGAACGTGAAAATGAGTCATGCTTTTTCGTGTGTGCAGCCAGTGTTCATAGATTTATAAGACGTTATCACGTCAAAATAAGTTCACGAATATAGGTTCACAAATTTAAAATTTGTTAACTTTTTTTTTTCAAACCATAAAAAAATAATATCGAATTTTTAACAATCTGCTATTTATTTTGTTTAATTATGCTTAAATACTGGAAAACTGTTCCAGGATAATGTTTACAAATTACTTTAACTAATGTAGGCACTATAAAACACAAAGCATAATTGCCTGGGCATGAAATCGAACCCAGCATTACTATGAACATTCATTTTCGAAGCAATATAGTTGATTATATAAAAAAAATTACATGTTTACAAATATATGTAATTTTAAATTATTATTTCAGTTGAATTTACAATATTTATTTTTTCACAGTTTTATAGTCTGATCAAATAGGGGAACGCACTGGAAAATCTGTGAATATCAAGTACTTACAGAAACGAATCATAAGGATGAACTGTTTCAAGTGCAGCAGTTTCAAAAAAATTATCAGTAAAATGTTACTGATTTGGGGCTGTTTAAACTAATTTGACACCGAATCACGAGTCAGCAGCCAATGAACAAGCGACGTTTTCCCGAGTATTCAGAGGATCGTGGCTGTCATTGGCCCCTACTAATGTCACGTGCGTTTGTTAACAAATGACACTCCAAAAAGACACGCGGTTTTGTAACATCTCAAGTTTACAGAAATTAATTTTACAAAAGATTCCTTTGGAAATAGTGTGTAATACTTCAAGGAAAACTTTGTAACTTTGTATTACACATGAAAACGGTTATTTTAGCTTAGGCTAAATGAAATATATATATATTTTTCGAGTTAATACTGAATATTTGTAGTGAAAATTGGCGCATAGTTTTATATTCAAATTTTTGTTTCATTCAAACATTTTTTTTAAACCATGTAAAAGATAATAGAATAAGTATTCACTAACTAGAATCATGCTAATTATGTGCGCAATTAATACTGGAAAGCTATACAAGGGAACGGTTTACAAACAACTCTAACTGTGCCCGGGCAAGAATCCGTCAATTACTGCGAACACTAATTTGACGCGATTCAGTTGTTTTCGTGTAAATGTAAAAATTTTATACAAATATCTGTAATTTTACATGAATTTTTCTGTTCCACTTGCAGCTATCATTATAATTTCTGGAAAATAATAATTTTGGCTTGCGTAGCTTTTTAATCAAGTAGTGTTAACTGCGATTGAATAATGCTTCGATGTGACGATGGTTTGAGATTTAATTTCATTTTTTGTAATACTTCCTCGAGCCACTTGTTATACACTGCCCTGGCGGCGTCATTGCGAACGGCTTTTTTCTTTCTTTATTTTTTATCATAGTTTTCGCGTTTTCTGAACCTGCGAAAAACACGCCTTGGTTTATCAGCGCGATTCACTCGAACTCTGCAAACACCGGGTTGTTTGGTGAGCGGGAAGCTCTAGGTCGACATGAAATCCGGGCGAATCACAGGTGATTAGGGACCGGAAAAATTCGCGGATTCAATTACCTCCAGGATAGCCTCCATTATCCTATGCATTTCTCAAGCAAACAAGTGTTTTCATTGGGTGCTAACTTGTGAGGCGTCTCCAAATAGGTAGCTCGTGATTCGATGATTCTTTGGTCGATAATCTCTCATTGGCCCAAAGAGCTCAAGTTAAACTGCGAGCCAATAGCAAAACCAGCATAATTGTACACTTTTTAGGATTTCAGACTATCACGAAATTAATCCACGAATTTTCCCGGTCTCTACAGGTGCTTTCTACGCGCATGCGCTGTATCACGTTGCCAGTCAAGGCGATGTAGGCCATCTACCCGCACATTCGAACCGACGTGACATTAAGTATCAGGCCGAGTCTACATATTTCCTCGCTCGGTAGCGTACATCGATATTTAAAGTTGTCCTGAATTTATTATAACCTCATTCGAACAGCGATTACTTTTTTTTATTTTCCTTCGTGTTGTAGTGTAGCCGGCATGAAAGTGGTAGATTTTCCTTCGCGGCTGTTAAATGCTAGAAAGCACTTGTTATATAGTCAAATTCTTACTGTTCGATAAATATCTGTAGACTATTTTTTTTCCGTCCTGAGACGTAAAATTATTGAAATTTATAGTTAACAGCATATTTATAGCAAAACCAAATTAAAAAAATTATTTGTGTATAAATAAAAAAAGAGGATCTATAGTTTTACTGCGAATATTTATGCTTACATCATTCTATATATTCGTTGCAAAAAAAAATCATGCAATACTTTTTACCATTTCTCATTGCATAGAAAGTTGTAATAAAAATTAAAGGTGCTGCGTATAACGTCACAATTATCAATTTGTAAACATTTTCTCAGTAAATTAGTGCGTGTTATTTACAACTATATCAAGCATTGTTTTCAAATAAGTATATGGCATCCTGAATAAAAATGTTGTACATTTGGCTGACTTTACTAGCTTAGTTGTTTTACGTAATGGGTAACTAACTCATCACAAGAGAATTCTCTAGTCTAGTGGTTTTTTACAAGCCTCAGAGAAGAGAGACCAGTTATATTGTGTTGAAAACAGGAACGATGCAAAGAGAGTTCCTAAAAATATCGACAGCTCAATTAGTTGACGAGGTTTGTATTGGTATTGTGTTGTTTTTTGTTGTGGCAATGGTTTACGTCTGTGCTCAAGTGTTAAGTTTTTTTGCTGGTGTTTCCATCCCTGGAGGCGTACAGTTAGGCTCAAGCGCTCTAAAGCTCAATCATTGGCTAAGTAAGTCCTATTAATAAGTATGAAATAAACGATTTACTACCCAGAGCAATTAGTGGTTGGAATAAATGACATTCGGCCACTTACGTAGCCAGTAAAATAAAATTCCTCTGATTTAGATTGACTTCCGTAGTGTTTGAATTTAGAAAGTAAATGTCAACAAACAAAATATTTTTCGAAATAACTTCTCACTCTCTTCGAGGAAACACAATAGTCACATGTTTCAATGTTAACTTAGTAGTTGTAACATCAACTACAAAAAATAATCGTACTTCACTTATTGCATGGTGTATGTAACACGTGTAATACAGCATTCCTCAAAATCCAAAAAGATTTTAATACGTTCTCGCGATGGTATTTCACAGATAACGTTAAGGTTTCCTTTAAATATAGTTTTGAAGTAAAATGAAAAAAAAAAATTAACGTGGCAATAATTTCGGCCTAGTTAACACATATACGCACAAAACATTATTTTGTCAGTGAAAGTAGCAAAAATTATTTTTAAAAAATTATCCTATCAAAAATAGTTTTTTTTTCTTTTTATTATTCACGAACTTAACTTATCTGTTGTTGTTAAAGTTAAGTCATGTGTTATTTCACAATATTCCTTAATCTTAGAGTTAACACAAGTTAAGATACCATTATTATTTAATATTGTTTATGAAGGAAACAAAATCAAAATAAATTAACTGGGTGTGTTATTTAAGGTGTTACATTTGAAATAAAATGCAAAAAGTAGGTTCATTAATGAAAAAAATTATATGATAGAAAACATCGTACAACGATAAATTTTAAGGCGTGGACGAAATTTCACATTCTTATAATTATTCAATTGTTAACATTGTGTAGTTCAGTTCCTCAAACGTTGTGGCAAACAACCAATATTTGGCTCTCAGACTATGATATTTAGTTTTTTTGATTTTTTTACTGACTGGTGTCCTACTAGGTAAAGTTTCCGCAAACCCAAAAAAAGTAAAATTTAAAATTTTTAAATATTATATATGTTAATAAAATGAGATATTCTCGAAACTAATCAATATTTAAAGACAGCAAGAGTTCGAATTAAATTGCAATTAAATGGTCCTAACATGTAAAATACTTGTAAAAAGTATTGTCCTATTGTCATTTGATAATAATCATACGGCACTAAGCAATTATCATGTCTTGAAATTCCAAAATATAACATTCAAGGATATGGTTTTCACAATAAGTGACTATGAATGAGTTAAGTAACACAGTTTATGTGGTTTGGAATATATCGCACAACTTTTTATTATTGTTTGTGTATCCTTTGGACATTTAGCACTTGGTGTTAATAATGATAAAGACCTTTTTGCTGTCTTTAGTTGCATGAAAATATTGTGTACACAGTGTTGCATATTACTTGGTGAGTGAACTCAACAACTGTAAGACCAATTGTTTAGAGAAAAACTAATGACTAAGTTTGTGTGTTTTTGAATACTTTTGAAACAATATAACTTATCAATACCACACAATAAAATTAAAAATAAGTTATTGTGAATAATTCACGGTCAACGTTTGAGTTTTTTAGGTATAACTTGGAAATTCTGAACCAAAGAGTGTATTATTGCTTTTTTTACTTGAAATCAACTTCTTCTGAACAAACATTTGTAACCGTACAGATAGGTACGTATCACTAGCTTTCCTCACCAAAAATCGTCTATAAAATATAACGTACTTTTTTGTTTAACTGTTTTGTAAAAAAAAAAAAATGCAGTGTTATGTTGGGTGTATTTTCATAGATAAAGTTCAACAGTTTAAATTGTACAGCTTGTTGGAAACCAAATAACAATGTTTCAAAGGTTAATTAGTTTGAGTAGGAAGTTGAAAGTAACTATGTAGGTAATGTGATATATTTATTGGTGTGTCTCTCTTTCAAAGAGACGGTTCGTGTAGTATAAATAGAGGTTGGATAAATTTTGCAGTTTCAAAAACAACGAAGCTATTGTACATGTGTTTTATTTTGTAAATAGTTAACTTAAATATATATATCATTCTAGTCATGTGCTTATGGAAATTCCCATTCCAACACTGTTTACAAGATATTGTATATGTTGAAATATATGTATGTTGCCAGAAAATTGTTTTATTTACATACTGCACCCACTTATTGTAATTTTAGTTCACGGAGAAGCTTTGTGAAACTAAATATTTCGGCTGAAGCGTTCACACATACAACGAAAACTGCTCACCTCTAGTGGATACTAGACAATTCTGTCACGGATTGGTTTCTGATAGCAGTTTAATGCAGAATAAAAAAAATAAGAACATTGTTACACGGCACAGCTAAACTATTTTAAGAGAATGTGTGTAGTTAGACATACCTGAAAATATTTACTTTATTGATAGAGACCTGCAAAATTCGCGGTTTCGATGACCTTCAGTATAGACTGCACATACCCCTGTACACCTGGGCAAATAACGCAAGTTCATTGGCTGCCGACTTGTAAGTCGTCTCAGATGGTTTGTCTGTGATTCGATCCTTCTTTGGTTGAGGGTTTATAACTGGTTGAGATTCGTCCAGATGAACAGTAAGCCAATAGCAAAATTATCTAAGATGTATATGTGTTTGAATTCTAGCCTATCAACGAATGAATCCGCGAATTTTGCAGGTCTCTATTTATTGAGAAGAAAATGCTACAGGAGAATACATTTCTTACAGCTTGAATCTATCGCTATGTTTATGTATTGTGTTCATTAGGATGTGTCTCTTTAATTCAATGGTTAAAAAGATCAAGCCACACAGTTATTCTGTTTTGCCATTCACTGAAACAAAACTCTATTAATACATTTGATTTAACAATAGATATTTATGTTGTTGTACGACTTACTTTCGGGCCATCTTCTTTAAGTATGTTTGGTTGGTGTTAAACCAGTCAATTACACGCAAGCATATGTCGTTCGAAATACTTGCGAAACCTGCTTAATACGAATGAGAATCAGAACATTTTCATATAATACGTTTAACCAGTTGCTGAGTTGAACGTGTTCCAGTGAAGTCTACCAAATTTCAGTATAACCACGACTTAAGTCTTTGAATTAGGCACTTGCTTGTCTTAAGAAATACTAAGGTAGAGCACGTGTTTCTCATTCCAATCAAGATTAAAATGTAAAAAAAAAAATGGTGCACCAGACCATGTTTATCGAAAGTACAACTCTTTGAAGGTTAAGTCACGCACCGTCAGGAGATCCTTTCGGACAAGTGCTGTTCTTATCTCTGATCGCTGAGACAGGAAAAATTCGCGGATTCATTTCGCGACAAGCTAGAATCCAAAATCTATTACCTCCGTGCTGCTTCATTGATTGAGCCACATTTTATCTTGAGGACTCTGAGCCAATGGAAAACCCTCAGCAGAACAAGTATCGAATCACGAGAAACCCAGTTAAAAGGTCTCACAAGTCAGTAGCCAATGAGCAGGCGTAATTTGGCCGAGTGCGTAGAGGATCGTGGAGTCTATCCAAGAGGTCACTGAAACCGCGAATTTTTCCAGTCCCTACTAATCGCTAGGGACCGGAAAAATTCGCAGGTTCAATGACCTCTAGGATGAACTCCATAGTTCTACGTACACTCGGTCAAATGTCACCCACTCATTGGCTGCTGTCTTGTGAGACGTCCCAACGTAGCAGCCTGTGATTCGATACAGCTTTGGTTGGGTGTTTCTCATTGGTTAAGAGTCATCAGGTGAGTTGTGAGCCAATAGCAGAGGCAGCACTGAGGTATAACTATTTGTATTTTAGCCTATCGCGAAATGAATTCGCGAATTTTTCCGGTCTCTAGTGATCGCTGTGGATGGAAAACTAAGTCATGGTGCGCTTACAAGTCTGGGGCACAGAGCCAGTGGACGTCCAGACAAACTGACAACTATGCAGCCGCAGAAACTAAGTTTAATAAGTGCATATAAATCAGGATAGTTCCCGAGGCTGGGTAGAAATAAAATATCGCCTAACATGATAACGAGTTTGTCGCTGGGTTTGTCGACGGCCCTGTATACAGGATGGGTCAGTATTCGACCAATAATCTTCGGCTGCAGGTTAAAAAAAAAAGTGAGCGATTCTTTCAGTACTCGCTAGAGTACCAGAGTACTGGCATACTAGAGTACCAGAGTATCTCACAGAGAGCAACCCCGAAGAACAAACAAGATAGATGAATTCATAAATACACAGAAAACAATCCAAAACCAGCAGATGTCAAATGTTAGATATAAAACCAGAACAAACACTGTGGGATTCCATGACGAGACAGTTGCAACAAAACAAAAAATTGTGAGAGAGTTTTTCCTTGTAAAATGAAATCTCGGTGACGACCAGATTCATGTGTTCTCATTTTGCAAATACACTTGTATTACGAAACTAGGACATGAAATTTAAAGAAGAATTATTAAAAAAAAATCATATTGGTGTGCCAAAGTAAACTTTATAGTAAGGGAAACTATCCTGGAATACAATTTGTATAAACTTTAATGGTCGTAACAAGATAAAATCGCAACTTTACGAATTTACTAGCAAGAAAATTGTGTTGGAACAAACATGGCGTCAAAGATATTTAACATTTTGTCGGTTCCCTGATGCATTGCGAACGTGTCGCTATCTGTTAAGTATTTTTTCAAGCCAAATAATATTTCTTTGTTGAAAGACTGTTTGGGCGGGTCGTTCGCAGCGCTATCGCAAGTTTACAGTTGGTCATCACTAGGGACACATGTATTTCGCGATTTCATTTCATGTCAAGGTATTTCACAAAACACTGTAGCTTTTTCTAAGAGTCATGGCTAGAGACCTGCAAAATTCGTGGATTCATTCGGTGATAGGCTAGAATTCAAAAACATATACTTCTTAGATAATTTTGCTATTGGCTTACTGTTCATATGGACGAATCTCAACCAGTTATAAACCTTCAACCAAAGAAGGATCGAATCACGAACAAACCAGCTGAGACGACTTACAAGTCGGCAGCCAATGAACTTGCGTTATGTGCCCTAGTGTACAGGGGTATGTGCAGTCTATCCTGAAGGCCATCGAAACCGCGAATTTTGCAGGTCTCTAGTTATGGCAAATTGTGAGGGTGCAGTCAGTACGGTGACCACATTCTCATTGGCCCCGTCAAGAGCGGGACGACACCTCTCACCGACCTCGGCCAATAACCACAGGAGAAAAGCTACAGTATTTTGTGAAATACCTTGACACAAAATTTATTCACGAAATACAGGTGTCCCTATTCATTACTATACATAGTATAAAACAAAGTCGCTTCCCGCTGTCTGTCTGTCCCTATGTATGCTTAGATCTTTAAAACTACGCAACGTATTTTCATACGGTTTTTTTTATTAGATAGAGTGATTCAAGAAGAAGGCTTATATGTTTAATACATGCATAATTAGAGACCTGTAAAATTCGCGGATTCATTTCGCGATAGGATAGAGTCCAAATACTTTTGACATTATTTTGCTTTAGTGATTGGGCCACAGTTTATCTGAAGGACTCTGGGCCAATGAAAAATTTTTAACAGAAGAATTAGCGAATCACGATCATTCCAGTCAACAGGTGTTACGAGTCGGTAACCAATGAGCAGATGTAATTTGCACGAGTACGTAGAGGATCATGGAGTCTATCCTTTAGGGATTTGAAATCGCGAATTTTACAGGTCTCTGTGCATAATATAGTAGAGAAACACTGATAATTTTACAGGTTTCTAATGTGATTTCGTAAATAAACACATTTTTTTTGCGCTTACATTGCAAACTCTGGCTGAACCCTACGAGATATATCAAAATAATGTACTGCAGTATTGTACACTTTAAAAATGTCTACAAAAAAGTCAGCGATGGTATATGTCTATCTCTTAGGGATAACCCACAATAACAATTTTTTATCCTTTACTTTTTACGAGAAATAATGGCTTATTTACGAAGCGATTTTAAGCAATACAGCATTAATCCTTATCCAATTAAGTACCTTAAATACATTGTGCATTTAATTGATCTATATTATGTTTGTACTGTCTAATGACAAAAAAGCTGTTAACGTTGTATATAAAGACATTCTGTAGTATATTTAGTGTCAGCAATAAACCAGTGCGAAGTTGGGGCGGGTCTCTAGTTAGTGTCTATAGTGAAGCCAGCGCTCAGTACGACGCGACGGACTGGAGAAAAGTTCTCGGGTTTTATTCCCGACCAGGAATGGAAAACTGTCAGGTTGGGAAACTGTCCTTTCCTGGAGTCCAGCACTGGGTGTGGTGTGCGCTGTGTTAAACTCCGACCGCAGAAGGTAACGGACAACCCTCTCGGAATCTCGCAGCTTCACGTTGCAGTCTCCTTCACTTCAGTATTGAGACAGCGCCCGCACACAGCATCTCCCGAGATGTTGCGGGAACATAACAGCGTTGAAACAAGGAAACTCCGTATTCTTAACTGCATCTGAACAATCGTGTGACCCGCCCAAACAGTCTTTATTAAAATTATTATATTACTATGTATTTTTTTTAAATTGTTACAGAACTTAAAATACTTTGCCCAGTCAATGAGTTTGGTTATTTTACTCTACCGTAGATATATGAATATTACCTTTATATTTTATTTATAATATATATAAATAACACATCTACAGTTCTATCCCAAGCTTGACGATCTTCAATATTAGAGGAATGTCACTGTCTACATAATATTTCGAAAAACTACCCCAATTATTTCTCCCTCCCCCTGTTTTAAACCTGAATTTTGGTAATTCTTGATTAAATTTTGTACAATTTATAAAAATAATTATTACCTTCAGCTGATTTAAAAAAAAAAACAACGAAAATCACTGTCTACGTTAAAATAATAAAAACCAAATATTCCTTTCCCAATTTTATTTTGAAATAAAAATTTATATCATTATCTAAGTAGGACATTACAAATTCCGGGCACATAGGTATAACGGTGTGTAGAGCTTCTCAAAGAAAACCACGTGGATTTTAAAACTGCTTAAGATATCCGAGTGGTTTATCTTTACGAAAATTATTTTCAAAATGCTGTGCTAGTTCAGTTTCCGTATTTTGTATTTCTATGGCAGTTAAAATGCTTAAAAAGCTTGTTTTAGGCATGGTGCACCCGGAATATGTTTCTCGAAAACACTCAAAACACTTGCAATGCACCTCTATTTTAATTTCTCTATCTCATAACGTTACGGTTGCCATTCACCTCATAGATTCCCGAAACACAACGAGATGACTGCGCGCCAGTCACAGCCTAGCGCTTAGAGGCGATACCTCGCTAGAAACACCACCGAGCGTCGCACTTATCGCCCCGCCTACCACGCTATCATAAGATAATCTGACTAGGCGGGCCGCTTTTAACACGAACTGAACATACCCTGATATCTCAAAGGGATCTCTGCTGACTAGTTAATTTCGCGTCTGATGATATGGCATACCTAGGGATAGGAAAAATTCGCGGGTTCATTTCGCGACAGGCTAAAATACAAATAGTTACACCTCAGTGCTGCCTCTGCTATTGGCTCACAACTCACCTGAATGACTCTGGGCCAATTAGAAACGCCCGACCAAAGCTTTATCGAATCACAGGCTGCTACGTTGGGACGTCTCACAAGACGGCAGCCAATGGGTGGGTGGCATTTGACCGAGTGTACGTAGAACTATGGAGTTCGTCCTGCAGGTCATTGAACCCGCGAATTTTTCCTTTCCCTAGGCATACCATATAATTAGAGACCTGCAAAATTCGCGGATTCATTGACCTCTAGGATAGACTCCACAGTCCTTTAAATACTCGCGGAAATGACACCTGTTCATTGGCTACTGACGCGTGAGACGTCTCAACTATGCTGTCCGTAATTCGGCTCTTTCTTGGTTTAGTGTTTCCCATTGGCACATAGTTCCCCGGATAAAATGTGGGCCAATCGCAGAAGCGGTACGAAGGTATAGTTGTTTTGATGCTAGCCTATCGAGAAATGAATCCGTGAATTTTGCATGTCCCTACTTATAAATAAGGGCAGGCAATTTTCGCGAAAAAATCTGAACGCCTATTAGACTGCAACAAGGCATACCCGCACCAGTGGTTTCTTCCTTGTGATTGGTGGCCGTCTGCGAGAGAGTTACTCCATTATTTGACCGAGCCACTCAGGACGCGTTTGCTTCCGCACTGAATTACTGTGATCGGTGTAGTAACGATCGACATGTAGCTGGAAGAAACTCACCCAATCACGACGCACAGACGATAATACAGTGTTTTAACTTTCAATTAATCTCGAAATCTTTTCGCGAAATATGTCCGGCCCTACTTATAATTAGAGGCCGGAAAAAATCGCGGATTCAATTCGTGATATGTAGAGACAGGAAAAATTCGCGAATTCATTTCGCGATAGGCTAAAATACAAATTATTATACCTCAGTGCTGCCTCTGCTATTGGCTCACAACTCACCTGGATGACTCTGGGCCAATGAGAAACACCCAACCAAAGCTTTATCCAATCAAAGGCTGCTTGGTTCGGATGTCTTACAAGACAGCAGCCAATGAGGTGACATTTGACCAAGTGTACGTAGAACTATGGAGTTCATCCTACAGGTCATTGAACCCGCGAATTTTTCCGGTCCCTACCAATAATGCATGAAATTTTGCATCCCGCATGTAAGTGCCCAGGGTTTTCCCTGTGTCTATGCAGGTTTTACCTGGGCCCAACTTATCTAGTGTTTAGTCTAGTCTAGTCAGTGAGGGGAGTTAGTCATGGCGCCAATCCTCCTCCTAACACAAGATGCATGCTTCCTCTCTCGCATGGCTTAAACCCTGCATGATTAGAGCGTATAGGCTTCGGCCTGAGACGCACTTAGAGTCTTTCCCTAACCCAGACCCCTCCCAAACACACTTTAGTTAGGTCAGGAAAAATAATCGCTCGAGTGTTGGTGTTTCTTTTCCCGGAAGTGCGCGAGAAGCACAGAGATCACTACATGCCTCCCTTCATGCTTCACTTCCGGTTCCAAAGCCCTCATGATGTCGGGAACAACTACACACAAGTAATTATTTACTTATGGGATAATCTGGTGGGAAGTTTTGCTGTCTCCTTTCAGAAGTGGGAGAAAAAAAAAACAAGGAGCAAGGAGCTATAGTTAGAGAAAATGTTCAACTAACTCGATTTTTTTTTGGGGGGGGGGGAAGAAATTCTTGTTTTAAGTGTTGATTGTGAGATGTTTTCATCATTTGTAATCCAAAAATGCAAAGAATAAAATATTCATCAAAAATGTTTGTCATCGCTGTTTTTATATACTAAAATCAATGGTGGCTACAATTAAGAATAATTTTGCTATCATTTGAATTACACGAGCTATTAACCTATTTAAAAATAATATTTTAAAAAATAAAACTTATTTAAGTATTTTTTTTTTTGCGAAACAATCTGACCGCTCATTAGACAGCTGTAAGTATTTCCCGTGCTATAGCCCGTCCCAATCTTAGATTGCAGTACACGGCTTATGGCGCGCGCTGTTGCCAAATCTCTAACACATTACGAATTTCAGGAGATGCGTGTCTTTGTAATTTGGATAGAACAAGAAGCATTTTAAGAAATCATATCGTAATTTATAATATTTTATACTATTACACATATAAATTTGTAATAATGCCACTTTTATGTAAATTTCAAATAAAAACTACCTATTGTAGACGAAATTTTCTTATAGTTTTTTTTTCTGTTCTAAAAATCCCATATATATACCTATATAATTATATATATATATCACATTTTCATGGGCCCGATAAATGCCGTATTTTTGGACAAGTCATGTCCAAAATGATAAATAAAATACGGTAATGGAAATTCTCGGTCGAGTAAGTTATGGGAAAAATCCGAACAATTGGTTCGAAATGGGGAAGATTTTTTGAAAAACAGAAAAATCGCAACAACTCCCATAATATGAATAATATCGAATCCGTTTTAACGTATGATAACTCGGATTACCTAATGCCGAAAAATGTTTTCTAAATACATTTTTGATACGACCAGCCATAACTGCATGGGTTCGAAAAAAATTTTCACCGGACAAATAAACGTAACTGCCTTAGTAGACACATTATCAAATCTGTTTAAATTGTTTGTAATAATATCATAATTATCTTCCAAAACTTTGTCTAAAACAATGTTTGATAAGATGCTTGGTGAGAAAGATAGAAAAATAATTCAAAATTTTGTACCATGATCGCTATTAAATTCCTTCGTATTTATTTCATACATTTTAAATATTATGTTCAAGAATCGATTATAATATTTTTTGTTGACTAAGGAAGCCATGTATTTGAAATTGCTTGTAGGACAGAACCCCACTTATCTAAACACACGGCCCTGTTTCCTCTTACGACGGCAGCGCGCGCTCTTGTACTGATAAGACAAATCTTTAACAGCTATTTCCACGTAAACTGTAGAAGCAATTGTGATGGCGCTGCTTTTAAAAACTAATTCAATTCATTGTGAACATTTTTCTCGCTTTCGTCCCCCATCTATCTTTAATAGAAAAAAAATTTTCCGCGGGTCAACGTTTTGATGTGTCAGTTTGTGAGAAAATGCATTTCAATATATTTAAAAAATTATTTAAGTGAAACCTGTACAGTTTTTGTCTTAACATTTGTTCAGTGGCGTCCTAAGGCATTAATTTACTAATAAAAAAAATCTGAATGAAATACACATGTAGGTTTTTTTTTTATGTGAAACATATCGGAATACTTCAAAACAGTTCGCAGCGAATAAGTTATGTTTTTTAATTTTTTCGGACACTTAAAATATTGTTAAGTATTCAAAATAAGCATTGCCTGATGCGTATTTTGATTCTATACAATATGAAAAAAAGCTTGGTCCAAAAATTAAAATTTTAAATTTCGTTTGATATTTGGCAACAACGCACGAAGAAACAAGGACAGCGCTAACGGCAATCGGCGTGTGTTAGAAAGAGAGAGAATGCGCCCATTTACTTTCATACTGCAATCTAAGAGTGGGATGCTCTATAGCAATTTTTCCTTTGTAATTGGCGGGCCATTCAGAACAGGTTTGATTCCGCACTGGATGTCTATGTTTGGTGTGCCGACAGAATATTTATTGGCAACAGGTTACAAAAAAAGTTTTGTATATTACAGGAAAAAAATTTTGTGTAAGGAAGTCTACAGGCTCGTTATATATATATATATATATATATATATATTTATTTATAATTAAACTGGATATGATTTTAAAAATTCTCTAACTCACCCTCTTTCAGCCTTCTTGCGAGGTGATTTCCGTGATATCAGTAGAGACCGGAAAAATTCGCGGATTCAATTACCTCTAGGATAGCATCCATTATCCTCTGCATTTCTCAAGCAAACGAGTGTTTTCATTGGGTGCTAACTTGTGAGGCGTCTCCAATAGGTAGGTAGCTTGTGTTTTATTCTTTGGTCGATAATCTCTCATTGGCCCAATGAGCTCAAGTTAAACTGCGAGCCAATAGCAAAACCAGCAGAATTGTACACGTGTTTGGATTTCAGGCTACCACGAAATTAATCCGCGAATTTTTCCGGTCTCTAGAAATCAGGTCTTGGTGTGGATGGGTGCTCATGGAGCATAAGGAACACACCTGCCAGATAGGCCTATGAAGATGTTGGTCTTGTTACAAGTTACAGCTGCATCTTTCTAGAGCCCCGGGTCAGGACTCGCGCTGCAATCAGGCAACAACTTGTGGGACAGAAGGACTTCTCGTCCCAAGGGTGATATTCAGCTAGGAGGGAGGGCGGCGTAATGAAAACAGGGTCAGAACGATGGGGTGGCAGTTTTTCGAAAACAAGCAAAAATACAGCTGCCTACAAGTCTTCAATGGTACTTCTGAGAAACACTCAGCTCCATGCTTGAGAGACGCGCCTGATCAGGGGCGTGTCTGTGTTGGTGAGGTGGGATGATAAGTGCGACGCTCGCTGGTGTTTTTAGCGTGGCATCGCCTTTAAACGTATGCTCTAACCTTCTCGTTGTGCATAAAACAACTGAGATTTCAGTGGTAACTATTACATTTACTTATGGCGGAGAAATGAAGGTAAAGGTGTAATGCAAGTCCCGTAAGTGCTTAAAAGAATCTGTACTGGATGTTTCATGCTCGAAAAATATTCTTGAAATTCACATTTTAGCAATTTTCACCCTTCTAAAAATACAGCTTTAAAACAAAATGCGGAAACAGAACTACAACATTGGAGCTTTTCTTAAACAGACACTACTTCGATGTCTTGAGCAGTTTTAAAACCACGCCCTTAAGGGTGCTCAGAAGGCGGGGGCCTTAATATGCGTGTCAACTTCGCTATAATTCACACTAACACTTTCATTTACTATATGGTTAAAGCTTTGCTTAGAATAATTAAATAATTCTACCTTATTACAAATACCTCCCATTATTGAAGTATATTTGATAAAATCGCATCTTTATTTGAAATATAGAGTTCAGATATTAAATTTACAATTCAACGTATTAGTTTATTCTTAGTTTGTTTAGTATTACTTTAAAAATTCCCCAAATTGTTTACCCCTTTCTCCTCTTCGCACACGCATGTGCATGTAAAAATTCAGTACTAAGTAAATATGGTATTATCCGTTAACCAAACAAAAAACCAAATTCATCCCGTATATTCTTTTTGATCGCAGATGTAAATTCAAAAATTATTATAAAAAATATATATTTATATTAAGTTTAAATTTATCTTGCCAATACTGATTTTATGGATTTAATTACGTTTTTATTTTATTTTTTTAAAAAAATATTAACCCCTCTTACAGATTAAGAGGTAATATTTTGGAGAAAGTTGAAACCATATTTACAATATTTCACATTTTAAAAAGGATAACTTCAGCAAATTGTAAATAAGAGTTGGTAAATGTTGCATATATATAAATCATACCACAAAACTTACATCCTACTTGATATGTTTCAGAGATAACAACTTTTATAATAAAAAAATTGACCTCTTTTTCACCCCTTATTCATTCAAATATATAAAAAGATGGTAAACGTTAGAACGTGATATTTAATCATTCCATTTGACATTATTCTTGCTCAGTTTCTATAAATTGTGGTTAAAAACAGTTTCGAGTGTATTTTCAATTGTATTTTTATATAGGTGAGGTTATGTTCCTTTTTGTATAATTAATTTTTTTCAGATGAGTACCTGTTCTAGGAAATTAATTATTTAGTCAGGTTGTACAGACAATTTCAAAAAACAAACAACTTAAAAAAATTCATGTTTGAATTTAAGTATTTTTTTTTTTGTTGTAAAAATTTGTATGATCAGTTGTCATGTTCACAGTTACGTAATTTTTCATTATCTTTAAGTCAATATATTGTAGTAAGTAAGAATGCAAAAATTTGCTTTGATTAAGAGTAAACTGTTGTGATACAAAAAGATGGAGTGTAAATTCATTTCTTTACGACAAGTTTTCATATGACGAGAGAAAATATATGTCGAGATAGACGTTAGTAATACACAGGAATTTGAATTTTGCGGGCGTACTTCAGGCTGAGCCACTAGTATCTCTGCAGCCAAGTGCCTTCAGCTTTCGCCATTTTAAAACACCTGAATCATTTATTTGCCGGAGTATCCTACAGTAGTCCTGCTACAATATTTGATGTATGTTTATCGATTGGCATTTAACAATTTTACCCGTGATAGAGCAACTTGTTTACAGCCGCTAAATATCACACTTTCAACATCAAACCAATACGAATCATAATCAACACCTTCACCTTATGTTTGTAAGCTACAGATACGTAATATCATGAAATGTCCTCGGGTATCTGTTGCTGGTCTTCCAAAAAATAAATCGACCAATCAATTATCCAATCCGATTGTCCAAACACATTGAAAAATTAATGATTACCTTGTTTGGAGCTTGCGTAGGTATTTTCCTACAACACGTCACAACAAGTTTAATTATAAAAACCGCGGAGCGCTGCTTATAGGCAGCAGACAAACTACCAAGATTCAGCCCAAGTAGAGATAGTGGATGCAGATTCAAGCCACGCGCTCTGTGCTACCGCCATTTAACCATTTTATATTTACAGTAATTACAGATAAACTTTTAAACTTTTTCAATTGTTTAACTTTCACGAAATTAAAAATATATACAGCGCACACTTTTTGCATAATTAGCTGCCAAAGTTACATTTTTAACGTTTTTGGGTTGTACAAATAAAGATAATTTAATTTTACGAATCACTGAAACTTTTTAGGTTTAACTGCAGTGACACTGGCTATTTCAAGAAATGGTTTGAATTTCTTTCAGAAAATATTAATTAATTTTACCCGGCATTTAAAATTCTCAAATTTGTTACGATTTTGACAGCCAAGAAAAATGAAATGAGTTTTTGTGATAGAAATGCAAACCATATAATGAAGTAGCCAGTGACATTGCAGTTAAACCTAAAAAGTTTCAGTTGTGCATTAAATTAAATTATACTTATTTGTACAACCCAAAAACTTTAAAAATGTAACTTTGTCAGCTAATTATGCAAAAAGTATGCGCTGTATATATTTTTATTTCCGTGAAAGGTAAACAATTGAAATAGTCTAAAAGTTGAGCAGTGATTAATATAAATATAAGATCATGATCTGAAACGGGAGGTACCACCTCAACGGGTCACGGGTAAAGTCTGATGTCATACGGGGAGTGTATATTGTCTAGGTAATTGCACCAGCATTCTCCTGTGTTGGGAGGGGGTGGGGTGGAATAGGGGGGAAGGAGGGGGGGAATTGAGAGGATAACATCATGGACCTCGATAAGAGGGGAGGTGGGGATAAACCCGCCCCTCTCCACAGAAAACCCCCCCAAAATATCGATAATTCCCACCAACAAATGGAAAGATTTGAATTCAAACAGAATTGCTTCTATCAACCCCAGTAGGTAAATATAGTTAGTTCATATGGTGGCACCAGAGGCTGGAAGGGGATCCGGGGATCCGGCAGCCATCTTGGATTACGTCACTTCCGGCCGCCATCTTGTTTTTCGAGAACATTCCGCCATTTTGTTTTCTAGAACATTCCGCCATTTTGTTTTTCTAGAACTTTTCACCATTTTGATTTATGACATCATAAATATTTAAAAAATTATATAATAAAATTATTATTAAATTTCACCATCACCTTATAATCGAACACCCCACTCCTTAGGGTTGCACATTTCTTAACGTTCGCCATATTGGAAAATCATAATTATTAACTTGGAAAATCGGATCCCCGGATCCCCCTCCAGCCTCCGGTGCCACCATATGAACTATACTTACCTACCAACCCCAAATCTCCTGAAGGAAATTCCGAGTTGGCTCCTGGGTAGCAGAGTGTCGTGTTCGGGCCATGACCCCCAGACCACAGGCTGCACGCTGACCCGGTGTTCGTGAAGCTGAGTCGTTTAGGGTAGCGACCCTCGCTACCCTTCCGCACCCTTAAGTGATCTCGGCCGCCGCCGTTAGTCATCACATGGAGATGGGGGGGGGGGGGAGGCTCAGCACGGGGGAGGTACAAGCCTTTTCAGGGGCTCTTGTCCTCCCAGTGGGCACAAGGGTGAGCTTCTTCAGGCCCTCCGCCTCCCTCTCGACCTTAATTGATGCTTGCGGGCCAGCGCAAGACGAGGAGCAGTGTGTTGCCGCACTTCCCCTTCTAATCCCTTCCTCCCTGCCTGCACGGCGAGAGAGGAGATTTCCTACAGTCGGTCAGTTTCGAAAATGTAGAAGTAGCTTGGCTTATGGGTTGTAGCCGTGTCCTTGGCGAATAATTCACCGACTTTTCGGTCGACATTGCAGTCGCCATCATCAGGGAGCAGTTATAGTATGTAACTGCTCCCTGATGATGGCGACTGCAATGTTGACCAAAACGTCGGTGAATTATTCGCCTAGGACGCGGCTACAACCCTTAAGCCAAGCTACTTCAGACAATGGCCGTGAAAGCCTGCGAACATTATTTTCCAAAATGTAGGTCTGCCCGAAGGCTTAAGTGAAATATAGTTGTTTAAATCCTGTAATTAAGGCCTGGAGGGATTCGCAAATCCACTGGAGAGCACTGTAGAAGAAAAAAAAAGAAAGAAGAACAGAAGTTTTGTTAGGTTAGGGCAGCCTGTAAGGCGGCGAAGACGGTGCTTCGCTCTCATTGACTGTTAGAGTTTGGCTTAAGTCTATGGCGGTATTCACCTGTAGGCTATATAGTGGTTTTCGTGAACATCGGGATTCGTACCAGGTTTTATCATCAGGGACTGGAAAATTTCACGGGTTCAATGACCTGCAGGATGAACTCCATAGTTCTACGTACACTAGATCAAATGTCACCCACTCATTGGATGCTGTCTTGTGAGACGTCCCAACGTAGCAGCCTGTGGTTCGATACAGCTTTGGTTGGGTGTTTCTAATTGGCTCAAAGTCATCCAGGTGAGTTGTGAGCCAATAGCAGAGGCAGCACTTATGTATAACAATTTGTATTTTAGCCTATCGCGAAATTAATTCGTGAATTTTTCCTGTCTCTAGTTATTTTAAACTAATCATATAGCTAGGGGCATGCAGATTTCGTGAAAAGATTTCGAGACTAGCTGAAAGTTAAAATAATGTGTCATCGCCTGTGTTTCGTGATAGGGTGAATTTCTCCCAGATACATATCGATTGTTACAACACCAATCACAGTAATTCAGTGCGGAAGCAAACGCGTCCTGAATGGCAAGGTCAAATAAGGCAACGACTTCTCTCGCAGATGGCCACCAATCACAAGGAAGAAATCACAGGTACGTGTATACCTTGTTGCAATCTAATAGGCATTCAGATCTTTTCGCGACAAATACCTGCCCCTACATATAGCCTATGTTTAAATGCTATCTTACGTAAAAATAAAAATTTTTCCTGAACAATCACTAAGGATTCCTTTTGAATCCAATGGCCAAGAAATATCTTGTAATATTACAAGAAAGAATTTGTAACTTTGTACAACACATGGCTATGTTTTTTTTGCATGTAAGAATTACGTATTTCTTACGAATATTGGCGCAAAATTTTATATTTTCATTGATATTTTTTCCGAGCTTAATAATTATTTCCTGGTTTCATGCTTATTATATGCGCAGTTAATACTGGAAAGCCATTCAGGGAACGGTTTACAAATATCTTTAATTATTGGATATACTGGGACAACACAAAGCTTAAATATCCTGGTATGAATCCGAACCCAGTATTACTGCAAACAATAATGTGTAGTGATACAGTTGTTTTCATGTAAATTTACAAATATACGAATATCTGTAATTTTACATGTGTTCATTTTACAAAAAAAAAAAATAGTGTATGAGGAAACAAGGGATTTTTTGTTAGCATGTAGAGTAGCAGCCCTGAAATATTTGGGAGATTAAATAAAAAAATAAATGTTGTTTTACTCTTGTGGTGTTGTAGTATAGAACACAGAATATATAACAAATTCACGCATATTTAATAAAATTTCTGATCGCTGAATGAGAATACTTTTAATCTGACACGCCGCTATTTTACACTGCTCCAAGTTGTCTTCTTTATTCCAAGATCATAATCAAAATTTCTATGTTTCTCATATTTCAGAGACGTAACATTTTAAGGGTTTCATAAAATTAATGAAATACCTAATATCTTAAATATAAGCAGAATGCAATAGCTTGAAAAATGTTTTATTTTTTGTTGCAAGGTTTATTTAGCGTTCAGCTATTTTTAGAGACTGGAAAAATTCGCGGGTTCAATGACCTCCAGGATAGACTCCACAACCCCCTACACACTCGGGCAAATGTCAACTGTTCATTGGCTGCTGACTTGTGAGTCGTCTCGACTGGGTGGCCTGTGATTCGACACTTCTAAGAGCAAGGGTCTCTAATTGGCCCTCATTACTCCAGATTAACAGTGAACCAATGGCAGAAGCAGCACTAAGGTATAATTATTTGAATTGTAGCATTTCACTAAATGAATCCGCAAATTTTTCAGGTCTCTAGCTATTTTAAATGTTGGCTCACTGCTCCGCATACAGTGCCCAGCTGGGCTGCCAGATGGTATAATTGGAAACAAAATGTGTATAATATGGGTATCCCATGTATCCTGTTTGTATAGCCCATGTCTCTGTAAAATTGAATACAAATATAAAAATTCAAGTGAAATTGTACTTACTATCTTCAATACTCTGTTAATAATGTTGGAATTTTTTTTTTTTTTTTGAGAAATCAAATATTTTTAATCGCTGATGACAAGTGCGCGCTTTTTTTTTTTTTTTTATCTACTTCAATATGAAATAGCGCTTTCTGCGAAGTGAGCATTAAAAGGGAAAGTGACTGTTCTACGCCTGCGCCAAAGTAATAAGTAGAGACTAGCAAAATTCGCAGTTTCGATGGTCTTCAGGATAGACTGCCCATTTTCCTGTACACTCGGGCAAATGACGCAAGTTCATTGGCTGCCGACTAGTGAGTCGTCTCAGCTGGTTTGTCTGTGATTCGATCCTTCTTTGGTCGAGGGTTTATAACTGGTTGAGATTCGTCCAGATGAACAGTAAGCCAATAGCAAAATTATCTAAGAGGTATATGTGTTTGAATTCTAGCCTATCACCGAATGAATCCGCGAATTTTGCAGGTCTCTAGTAATAAGTTTTTTTCCCGTCAGGCAAAATTGAGGACTTAAAATTGATAGAAATAAACAGATATTGAATATTTAATCTTCTCCGTATTCATCGTAAGTCACAGCAATGGACAAATAATAACTATATACTTGTTGCAAACTATTTTTCAACGGTTTTGGTGGTTCGCATAATGATATCCGATTTTGTATGATATAGGTAGAAACCTGAAAAATTCGCGGATTCATTTCGTGAAATGCTACAATTCAAATAATTATACCTTAGTGCTGCTTCTGCCATTGGTTCACTGTTAATCTGGAGGACTGAGGGCCAATTAGAGACCCTCACTCATAGAAGTGCCGAATCACACGCTACCCAGTCGAGACGACTCACAAGTTCAACAGCCAATGAACAGTTGGAATTTGCCGGAGTGTGTAGAGGATAGTGGAGTCTATCCTGGAGGTCATTGAACCCGCGAATTTTTTCGGTCTCTGCAATTTACGATTTTTCTCAATTCATGGAAACACATCTCCTTGGCTATGTCTCTGTACAGCTCTCCATATATGTAAATATAGCCTATCTATCTCTATATATATGTATATATTCCTCTCTCTATCTCTCTATACCCGTCTCTCTTTGTTTATACATTCCTATCTACTTATATCTTTTATCTTTATAAAACAGAAGACTAACACACAATTATTCATTTATATATTGTTATGTATCTCTTTACCTGTCACAGGTGTGACATAGGTAGGGACTGGAAAAATTCGCGAGTCAATGACCTCTAGGATGGACTCCAACGATTCCTTACATATTCGGGCAAATGCCACATGCTCATTGGCTAATTACTTCTGAGACCCGTCAGCAAGAATGCTTCCGATTCGATACTTCTTTGGTTGAAGGGTTTTTCACTGGCTCAAAGTCTTTAACATAAACTGTGAGCCAATCACAGAGTAATATGAAGGTACAGCTGTTTGGATCCTAGCATAACGCGAAACGAATCCGCGAATTTTCCGGTCTCTAGACATAGGTATATAAAAAAAGACGAGCGTGTTCGAATGCAACGTTGTGTCAAAATTTCAAAACGATCGGTGAAGGACGTTCTGTGATTTCAGATTTTGAAGGAAAGTGAATTTACATTTTTATTTATATATAGAGACCAGAAAAATTCGCGGATTCAATTACCTCTAGGATAGCCTAAATTATGCTCTACATTTCTCAAGCAAACAAGTGTTTTCATTGGGTGCTAACTTGTGAGGCGTCTCCAATAGGTAGCTTGTGATTCGATGATTCTTTGGTCGATAATCTCTCATTGGCCCAAAGATCTCAAGTTAAACTGCGAGCCAATAGCAAAACCAGCAGAAAAGTAGACGTGTTTGGATTTCAGACTATCACGAAATTAATCCGCGAATTTTTCCGGTCTCTATTTATATAGATTACACAATATACAATATTTTTATCTCCTTTGTGGGCTTTCTTGGGCAGACAGGTTTCCTGTTTTAATTACAATGTATAGGAGCCTTTCTGGCTTAGCTAGTTATGTTTCATTCAATATTCTGTCTTACTAAGTCGTATTATTGGTAAATTAAAATTCCTCATTTATAAATTTATAATGTATTCTGGTTCGTACATATGTACATATAATAATTAGGGACCGGAAACATTCGCGGGTTCAATGACCTGTAGGATGAACTCTATAGTTCTACGTACTCTCGGTCAAATGTCACCCACTCATTGGCTTCTGTCTTGTGAGACGTCCTAACATAGCATCCTGTGATTCGATAAAGCTTTGGTTGGGTGTTTCTCATTGGCTCAGAGTCATCCAGGTGAGTTGTGAGCCAATAGCAGAGGCAGCACTGAGGTATAACAATTTGTATTTTAGCCTATCGCGAAATGAATTCGCGAATTTTTCCGGTCTCTAGTAATAGTTTACGGAATTTTATATGCATGATTCTTGCGAAGCCCAGTCATGTACATTACCGTATGCTAACCGTCTTTGTTTGTGTATATGTAGAACTAGCAGTGCCCGCGACTTTGTCCGCGTGGACTTTGTTGCGGGGGGTATTGTGACTTTCTGAGATAATATGGTAGATGCACAGTTTTAGGTTATTCTCAAAACACTCATAACCAATGGTGTATTAATTCTGCGTAAACTATATTTTTAGTTTTGTCTTCCGGCAGAAGTAGAAATTGATTTTCTCCCGAACCAGATCTCGACAGAGCAACATATAGTTGCCCGTGCGAAAAACACTCTTGGCGTAAATCTATTTTTACGTACTTAAATTTTAGTCCCTGGGCCTTATTAATTGTTACCGCAAACGATACCTTCACCGGAAATTGAATTCGCTTAAAGTGAAAAGGCAAATCCGTTGGTATCATAGGTATGCGAGGTATCAGCACTGTTTGCCCTACTGCTGGACCAGTCAATACTGTAGCACCAATCACGTTATCGCGAAGGAATTTTACTTGGAGTCTGGTTCCGTTGCATAAATTTGGTGGTTTAAGATTCCTTAGCAGCACAATTGGACAGCCAGTTTTTAATTTGAGTGAATGTGAGGGAAGGCCACTCGGATTTAAAGATTTTAAAAATTCTTGTGGATAATGTACCGCATCTTCTTGATCCATTACTTTATCAATGGACCTGTAGTTCACTCTATCTCCTGGAAGTTAACCCAGTATCATGTTATTGATGTCGTCAACGCTACTGTTTCTAGCTGCCAATATTGCCCTTTGACACATCCACTGGTAATCTTTGTTTTCTATATGGACTACATCTGGGTACACTTTAGAGATTAGGTCTTCAATGCTAGTCATACATGCGCGTGCAATACTTAATGCTTATTTGGCTACAACACTAATACTTACATTTTAAATATAACGATATCTTTTGAATGAAACGTCCGAATTGAAAAATTCAAATAGTTCTAGAAAGGTATTGAATTCGTATTGAATATGCAGTAATTTATTTTGATAAAGATTAATACCAAGGTACACAATAAAGAGTTTTTGAAGCAACGGCATTTTAATTATTTAAAAAAATAAAAGAAAACACTAATTGTGAGATAACTACAATAGTTAGACATATGGTTACGCGATATTTTTTGAAGACAATTATATGTTCTGCAAAGTGGTAGTACATTGTTTTGTTCTGTAATCAATAGGTTTCGCAGCGCACGCCGTGTAAGGATTTTTTCGGGTCATTTTTTTACACCTTGGGTTACCTTATTGGACTTTTAGTAAGGATCCCTAATGTTATTGATACTATAATATAGCCTATAGCCTTCCTCGATAAATGTACTATCTAACACTGAACTAATTTTTCAAATCGGACCAGTGGTTCCTGAGATTAGCGCGTTCAAACAAACTCTTCAGCTTTATAATATTAGTATAGATATAACCGTCAATTTGACGTTAAAATTAAATTAAATTTTCACAAAAATTAGGAGTTGGTTGTAGCGGCGTTGTAGTTCGCGATATAGCCGACCTTTCGATCGACATTGAATTCGCCATCATCTAGTAGCACTTACCTACTGAGGCTATTGCAAGTTCCTCAGTATTTTAATACTCTCTTCAGAGAGGGGGGTTTTTTCCAATTGGTTGCCGCTGTTGGCCTATTGGTTTGGCCAATCGGAGCTGGACTTCTGTGATTGGCTTGGAGTGCTGCTGCTGGCCAATCAGTGGCCTCTTCTCTTCTGCGGTTGGCTGGGCTGTTTGGCCAACCAGAGCCGAACTATTGTCAGATGCAGAGCCAGGTTTCGAGGATTTACTAAGAGTGGGTCTCTACATTCTGCTTAATGTTTTTAGTAGGGCCATGCATATTTCGCGAAAAGATTCCGAGACTAGCTGAAAGTTAAAACACTGTAGCATCGTCTGTATTTCGCGATTGGGTGAGTTTCTTTCAGGTACATGACGATTGTTAAAACACCAGTCACAGTAATTCATTGCGGAACCAAATGCGTCCTGAGTGACTCAGCCAAATAAGGCAACGAATTCTCTCGTAGACGGCCGCCAATCACAAGGAAGAAAACGTTGGCGCGCATATACCTTGTTGCAGTCTATTAGGCGTTCAGATTTATTCGCGAAAAATGCCTGCCCCTAGTTTTTAGCCATCTTGCCCGTTTATGTTCGACGGGTGTTTCAATATTTCTGCTGATCCTTGGACGTATCTTTTCTTGTGTCGTGGAGATGTCGGCTGCGGTGTGGAACTGGTCGAATACAAATGCTGCGCCAGGTTTCCAAAGAGCGTTCTCCTGTACCTGATCGTAGTTTGTCGTGTTTACTAGTCGCTAGGGACTGGAAATATTCGCGAGTTCAATGCCCTCTAGGATAACCTCCACGATTCCCTACATATTCGGGAAAATGCCACATGCTCATTGGCTAATTACTTCTGAGACCTGTCAAAGAGAATGCTTTCGATTCGATACTTCTTTGGTTGAAGGGTTTTTCACTGGCTCAAAGTCCTTATCATAAACTGTGAGCCAATCACAGAAGTAATATGAAGGTACAGCTGTTTGGATCCCAGCATAACGCGAAACGAATCCGCGAATTTTTCCGGTCTCTACTAGCCGCTGAAAAATATTTTTTACATTTTTGTATATTTGTAATGTATATGGCTACATCTATTGGGTATAACAAGGCCATATATGTAGTAGGTACAATACAGTACCTGAGATGAGATATGTCCTTATTACATTTTAAATTTGAAATTAGGAAATCAGAATAATACAGCCACATGTTGACTAGCGGCCTTATTTTTCGTACAGCTGAGGGTGTGTTGGAATACACCATGGACATATTTTGACTTGTGCCATAGAAACAGTGCCGACATTATCCACTTCCTGATTGCTGAGGCTAAGAATAAACTTTCAATTATTCACTCTCCAGTAATTTTTTTTTTTTTTTTTTTTTTTTGAGATGTGGTCCTATTATTCGCGTCGCCCTTGTGATTATTCGCCTGCCAGTTTGTCCTTGCGTGTGCTTCGCCACGTGAACACGGAACCTTGTGCACAACCGATGAACGGGAGCCGGATGGATGAGGTTTCACTTCGGACGAAGTGAATCTGGGGATATCCCCCCCCCCACCCCCCGCGCCTTTTGAATGGCCGTCTGAAGCTGGGAAGGGAACCAGTGCGACGACGGCGACAGCAGCGCCGCTGGTCGTTACTGGTGGTTACCAGGCGCGCGGTAATGCCATCCCACGGGACCCGCCCCCTCCCCCTTCCACACTCCTTCTCAGGCCACCGCAAGGCGTTAACAGAAATGTTTCCCCGCCGCGCGCTCATGAAACATGCAACAGACGCGGGCCGGTCAGTTGTGCTGGGAGGGGCCGCACACACACACACTCACACACAGAGAAGAATCTGCTGGGGTGTCGGTAACAACACCGTAGCTCGCAGCCCCTGTCCGTTTCGTCCGCCGGCTTCTGAAACCATCTTCAGGCCCCCCGGGGATATTGGAAACATATCCCCTCCCCCCCTCCTCGTTTTGAACCTACACGGTAAAAATTATTATTTTTGACACAAATACTTCTTTAAAATTGCTTCCGTGATGGGAGGCAATTAAAAAAAAAAACGAATGAAAACAAAATCGGGGGATAGTTTGGTGTTGCAGCTACATATCTACCATCTTCATCACAAAATTTAATCACACCACTGGATGGCTACAGGATCAAAGAATCCGTTACGCTAAGTGAGGACTGTGACGCATCGTGCGCGGTGGAGGGGGGAAGCGCCGCCATTTTGAGGTCATTTTGCTGCGTTTCGAGTTTTCCATTTAGTATAATTTTTGACTCGGTGATGCTACAACGTTCGTTTGAGTTTCAACCGTCAGCTCTCGTCAAAATCTATCGATTGCATATATAAAATAGGTACAGTGAATATATATGGTGTTAAAATAAAAAATAGCGTATTTTATATTTTGTATATAAAATATTACCTGTCACGTACACGTATACACGTACAACACACGGCCGTGTCCATGACACAGCCACACCCCATTTTTTTTTTTTTAAATTGGACCTGATAATAAAGTAAAATCACAGGTATCTGTAAATGTTTACATTCACACGAAAGCAACTGTGTCGGATTCTTGAAAAGGAACACTCTACGCGCTCGTGCAGAGAGGAGGCTGGCGAACGGGTCCAGCTCGCACTGCGGGCGCTCTGTGACCACGTGTCGTCACTGTTCTAGGGCGGGGCTGGAGTTACCATTGGAAACTGTGTATTAACAATTAAGAATTAGTCGTGTACTTAACGTGTTTTATATGTACCGACCGGAAAAATTGGTGTTTTCAGCTACCTCTAGGATAGATTCCAGAGCGTTATGTATACTAGGGCAAATGCCATAGGCCTATGCCTAGAGACCGGAAAAATTCGCGGCTGGAATCTAAACTCTTTTAGCTTAATGCTGCGTCAGTGATTTGAGATTTGCCTAAAGGCGATTGGCCTAACGGAGTTTTCCCTAACGGAGTTCTTCCTGACGGCAATTTGCATAACGGCGTTTTGCCTAACTCCGATTTGCCAAATGGCGTTTAGCCTAACTGCGATTTGCCTAACGGCGAATTTCCTAATGGCGTTTTGCCTAATGGCGATTTGCCTAGTGGCGTTTTGCCTAACGGCGTTTTGCCTAACTACGATATGCCTAACGGCATTTTGCCGAACGGCGATTTTACTAACGGAGTTTTGCCTAAAGGCGATTTGCCTAACGGCGATTTGCCTATAGGCGATTTGCCTAACGGTGATTTTCCTAACCGCGATATGCCTAATGGCGTTTTGCCTAACGGCGATTTTCCTAACGGCGTTTTGCCTGACGGCGTTTTGCCCTAAACGGCGTTTTGACTAACGGCGTTTTGCCTAAACGGCGTTTTGCCTAAAATTAGGCAAAACGCCTTTAGGCAAAACGACACATGCCCGGATTCTTGTCCCAGTAACCACATTAGTTAAAGCTTTCTATTTGTAATACAGTTCCCTGAATAACTTTCCAGAACTAGCGGTGCATCTTAATAAGTATAATAAAACAAAATAACGGTAAAAATTTCCATGTTTTAAAACATTTATTATTGTATAAAACATTATTCAAATGTCTTAATAATGAGTCTACTTTCGTAAGCGTGACAAAATAAAGATATTCATTAATGTTAAAAATAATATTCCGTGTATGAAAAAATAACCATATTAATGTGTTGAGAAAATTTACAAATATTTTTATCTCCTAACATTACAAACTATTGCTTGGCAACCGGTTTCGAAAGGAATCGTTTGTATAAGTAGGTACAGATATTTTCTTCCGTGCAGAATGAATTTTGAGATCATATATTTGAATGAAAATTGAATTTTTTTTTGTATAGGCCTACTCCATTGCTGGTTTTCACTGTGTTTCATTGAGAAACCTCAAGAACGGACAAACAGCTGAATACTCCAGCACACATAAAATAAGTTAAAATGAACCGATGTCAAAAATTAAATTCATCATAGACAGCACAGACAAATCCTTGGAAGGAATAAATTTAAAAAAAAATTGAAATCGGCTGATTTTTGCTTCTTTTATGTTTTTTTTTTTAAATTCATCTCAATATTACCCAATGCAACAATCATGTAGTCAAATGGCTTGTAATGAAACAAAAAATATGTACTTATAATCAACATGTAGCAGAGTCGTAGCTGTATCCTAAGTTTATATTTTAAAAATATATTTAACTAAAAAAAGGGATACAGAGGCCATAACAACTTTTTTTAAAATATTGGTTGCTCATTTGTTGAATTCTCAAGCAAAAATTGTTCAGTGAATTCTGCTTAAATTTGTAACAAAATAACAAAACATATAAAAAAATATACTTATTACATACAAGCTATATTTGGCGAGAGTCCACCCCTTAGATGTTAAAACGGGAGTTAGTTTGGATTTAAATAATAAATAATACTTGCGAAACTAATAAAGCGCAAGGAAAATTTTGTGTATAATTATTAAACATTTTTATCATAACATATTTTATTTCTAACAAATTTTGCAGTTTTATCCCAAAGTTTGATTACAGTAAAAATAAAAGATACGTATTGTAAGCTAATCAAGCAGAAATTAAGATTTTAAGTTATAATAATACACATACTAAAACTACAAAACTTATCTTAACCACTTCACCCACTAGAAGGCATAAGTTGGGTGGATTTCGATTTATAAAGAACAATTTATATTATTAAATGGGTAAGTTTTGTTTAAAAAAATCCCTTTCAGCACAGCCTAAAGGCGTAGGTAGATTTTGAAGTAGGCCTACTTATTTCTTCTGGAAATGTATGGAAACTTCTGTAAACTCCTGGAACATTTTAACATCCTATATGTTAGCCATTATTCAAAAAAGATCGATTTAACATTTTCTCATATTCCATGCAGAGAAAACAATTTGAATGTGTTTTAACGTAATGCATCCAGAATTGAATGTCTTAACGAATTTCATATTATGCCTGCTAAGTAGTTATGCAATTATTTTTGACTTCCAAACACCATTTTGTATCCTTTGCACTAATAGCCTATATGGTTATATAAATTTTTTTTTAGACAAGTTTTTAATAAATTCACCCCAATTTTATACTAAGGGAGCTATATTATTTTTAAAATTCAACCCCTGTTTTTAAAGTTATAGTTCGTTTAATCAAAAATTGTTTCAGCCAAAATATTCATTTAAAGTTTAGAAGTTTTCCAAAATTCACCCCTTGCAGTATTGCAGTATCCCAGTATCGTATTATCGCAGTACCGCAGTATTTTAACATCGCAGTATCGCAGTACCGCAGTACTGTAGTATCTTAGTATCATTGTATCACAGTATCTTAATATCGCAGTATCGCAGTATCTCAGTACCGCAGTATTACAGTACCGCAGTATCACAGTGCCGCAATACCGCAGTATCTTAATATCGCAGTATCTTAGTATCACAGTATCTTAGTATCGCAGTATCGCAGCATTGCAGTATCGCAGTATTGCAGTACCGCAGTATCTTAGAATCGCAGTACCGCGGTATCACAGTACCGCACTACCAAAATATTTTAATATAGCAGTACAGCAGTACCACAGTATCGCAGTACCGCAGTACCGCAGTAACACAGTACCACAGTACCACAGTATCGCAGTACAGCAGTACCACAGTAACACAGTACCACAGTACCGCAGTACCGCAGTACCGCAGTAACACAGTACCACAGTACCGCAGTACCGCAGGCGACAGGGCAGCAGGCTACCGGGCCAGGGTCTGGGACGCAGGACGCAACTGCAGTTAGTTACACGTGAAGTATCGAGCCAGGGTCGTTCTCGACTGAGAGTCCCCATCTCGCGCGTTACCCCCTCCCCCTCCTGTTCCCCCAACCCCACGCCCTCCGCAAATAACACGGAAAGGATGAAATGGGAAAGAAAAGGGAGAAAAAAAATAATATATCTTTTGAGCAAATCCCTTGGCACTAGTCAGCAAAAATAGGATTCGCCCCCGCCTGGAGGAGGTCTCCGGGGGAACAGAACAGCCCTGTTAGTCGAGTTTACGGTCGCTGCGACGTGGAAGGGTATGCGTATTACAGCTCACATCAGACTTTCGGAATTGGTGAATAAGTCGAGTTAACCAAAACTCGATAAGAGAGAGAGAGAAAGAAAGAATGACACGGGACGCGGAAAAGACGTGCTGGGAAATCGCGAGAGAAAAGAAATAAAAAAAAGTGTAGGGGGTGGGTGGGGTTGGGAGAAAGGAGATGGAAACGTGAAAGGGAATTTATTGTTTGGCTTGGGACGTGGGGCTGAATGGAGGTTGGCTCTTAAGTTGGTTCGTTAAACTGCACAAATTGGTCATATTTGTTTTATCGCGTCCTTTTCTGCCCGTCTCCGCGGGATATCTTTATTATTTTTTCTTCCCTTTCTTTACTCTTTCCTTCGCATCCCCGTGTGGCGCGAGGCCAGTATAAATAACTCTGGCTGGTCTTACCACGTGTCACGTGCTGGCTAAGACTCCTCCCAACCACTGGTGCTAGTTTCGGCAATCAAGCTCACGAATATGCCTACATGGGTTCATTTACACACCTTTCACACGCGTTTCGATTTTTTTTTTTTACGTGATAACGTCTTATAAATCGATGAACGCCGTCCACACGCACGAAAAAGCTTAGTACTCATTGTCACGTTCCGCCTGAGCCGAGCGTGCAATAACCGGCCAACCACCGTGCGAGAAAATATTCTATAATATCAAACAGGTTAAGGTGGGCTTTTTAAAAGCAGCAATTAAAAAAATTGATTTATTTGTCCAATTTCTTAATTTCAAATTAACAATTTATTGACATTGATTTGATTTCAGTTTATTTCTATAACTAATTGTTCGTGATTAAACTTAAACAAATTATTTAAATTAAATTTGCACAAACTGTAAATAATATTTAAAAATTAAAAAGTATGCAATTTTTCATCAATGTTTTCTTATGACGTTATCACGTAAAATTATCGTCCGCAAACCGACTTTACAGACAACTCCCTTTTTTTTTCAATTCGTCGTCATTACTGCTATTTAAAGGGCTATTTCAACAGATATTTACTTAGTGTAATACCACGAGTGTGAAAAGTCACGCACGTGAATACTCGTGCGCATTTTTGCACTCGTGGTATTACACGATTAGTGGCAGGAAAAAAACCAATGCAAGAAAGGTATTGTTTGAAAACTTAAGAAATAGTCCTTAAATAAAAAGTAATGACGAAAAAAAAATTGACATTGCTTTTGAGACCGGCCCATAAAATAAATATTTTTGTAAGTTATCACATGTAAGTATGTTTTACTGCTCAACATAAAATATATTATTTAAGAAATGTTTCTCTTTTAACGGCAATTATACTACACAAAAATGTTGTGTTTTTTTTATAATATAATTATCTTATTAATAAGAAAAATAATATAATTTTAAACCTTAATGGCATAGCACATGAACTAACATGTCTGTAAAGAATACAGTAAATTTATCCACCTGCTGTAAATTATAAGAGCGTTTCCCGCTCCGTGTAACATGGGCCTGTAGAGTTTTGTGAATGCATCTGATACGAGTTTCTTCGTTGTGTGCGCTGTTAGGAATTACAGTAAATTTACGTACTTTCAACAAAAAATTTGACTCAAAAAAATATGAATATTACTTCTTAATAAATAAATCTTAGTATAAACTATACACCGTATTTCGACTTCCGAATTGCATCTTTCGTCCTTAACAAAAGTAAACGCACACGTAGACACGAGAATAATTTTCTTGCTATAGTCTTAATAAGTTACTGAATTTTTTTTATATACCAAGAATGTTTTTTGACGTGACAACGTCTAATAAATCGATCAACGCCGGCTGCACGCACGAAAAAGTGTCACGTAAAGCACATTCTCCCGTTTCGCCGTGTCCCGTTACGCTAATGTACGCTTGCGCCGCATCTATCTCTCTTCCACTCGATTGGAACAACCATCGATTTGACTTTTTCGAGGCACATTAAAATTGAAACACTCCCATTCGTTTTCTCCTTTTCCTATCATCGTCCTATCCTTAACAGAATAACACAGATTGGAAGAAGTTAAATAGAAAACATGTATAAAAGTTATAGTTAAAATAATGTGTTCGTTAAAGTAATAAACATATTTGAGTTAATGTGTGCAAGTAAAAGTAAATATATTAATTAAATTGTAGATTTCATTTCACTCCTTCTTTGTATCCATACAAAATAGTGATAATTAAATAAAAATGATTCAATTTTATTCATAAAAGTATGCAATCATTTCATCAATGTTTTGTTATGACGTTGTCACGTTAAACTATCGTCCGTAAACCGACTTTACAGACAACCAATTTATTTTTGTAGCGATACAGTTGCGTTTATGTATTTGTAAAAATTTTACCAATATCTGTAAATTTTCACTATAACTTCAGTTCTAGTTGCAAACATTTTTTACAGCTTGTGCGTTCTCCCACAATGTTTAACTTAAGGGTGTGCAGAGCGGATGTATCTATGTTTACTTTGTATGAAAACACACTGTTCTACCAGTTGCTTTTTGCTTGCGCTGTTTGTGGGTTTTCACCGTGACGTGATGGGTCACGAATCATATTTGCTAAAATATTCCCAGGGTTCAGTAGTTTTTGCCCGAGGGAAGAGGAAGGGTGGGAAGATGGAATTAATATTATTGCTGTTAAAGAAATTAAAACTGAAAGCGTAAAATTATTCAAAAGTAAACCCTTTATGCACCGAAGGATAGATTCGGTAAAACTAAACACGTTTACATCGCACTTTCATGCTTTTTTTTCAGAACTGACAAAAATAATAACTCAGAAATATATTTGACTCATTTCAATCATCAACCAACTATTCGATAATTTTTTTTTTGTATCGCTAACCTATACTTTTTGTCTAATACCACAAAGGTTCAGGTTGTAAACACTGGTCTGTAAGATCTTTTAGTTTTTTCGAAAAAATCAAACTATAATGATATATTTTAAAGCGTTCGGTGATTGAGTCAAGTAGGCATGGTTGGGAAAATGTTAACGGTAAGGCCCCTTAGTTATACTAAAGGTTGAATAAGTCAGCCAGATCATATCAAATGTATGATGCACTAGTTTATTCACTGTTAGAAATTATTACAGTAAATTTATGGACCTTTCAACAAATAATGCACAGCAGTCGTTTGATGTTTATTTCTTTCTACCCTCGAGTAAAAGATAATTAATGTCAGAGTGCGAACTTGAAAAACAAGTGGAAAGAACAGCAAATTAACATTCTAACCTTTAGGGAAACGCTGCTTAGGTTTTATAAAAAAAAAGATTCTTTTATATTTAAGTTTAAGAATCTTAACCATGACGAAAAGAAACATGTCTTTTATTCAACTTGATGCTTGCCAATGTTGCCCCAGAGCCCGTCCTTATTTCAAACGACTGTAAAAAAACCAACCTTTATAAAATAAAAAAAAGATGAGGGGAAATATCTTGCGAATGGGGAGAAATACGTAAAGAAATTAAGTATGACTGCTCATTAAATTTTAACTGGTATTTCACATTTCGGTAAGAAGCTTACACGGCCATTGTGCGTGACACATGGCAATGGCGAACCTAAGACGGTCTGCATCGGAGAGCTTTCGCCCAGTGTTTAAAATGTAGACACTGGTTAAATTATTCCTTGGAAAATAAACTCGACGACATGCACGATGGCAAAACAAGTATTTTTTTTTCCGAAGTCAAGAGGCACGTGCATTAAAATACTTTTCGACGAAAGAAGAGTTAGTAAGATGTCTTACATTTCTCTTCCCGCATCGTGAACGAACTTCACACGCCACAGAACTGTTGTATCACTATTGCCTAAATTACTTTTATAACTACTGATAATAGGCTATAAATAGAGACCGGAAAAATTCGCGGATTCAATTACCTCTAGGATAGCCTCCATTACCCTCAGCATTCCTCAAGCAAACAAGTGTTTTCATTGGGTGCTAACATGTGTGGCGTCTCCAATAAGTAGATTGTGATTCGATGATTCTTTGGTCGATAATCTCTCATTGGCCCAAAGAGCTCAAGTTAAACTTCAAGCCAATAGCAAAACCAGCAGAATTGTACACGTGTTTGGATTTCAGCCTATTACGAAATTAATCCACGAATTTTTCCGGTCTCTAGCTATAGCCTAAATATTGAAATATGCGGGGTAAAAATGTTTAAAATTGTGATTGACTGACACAACAGTAAAAAAAATTCTTTTAATAATTCTTGCAATGGGAAAGATTGATTGAAAACATTTTTTTTGGAACATACAGCATTTCTGTTTTACACTATATGTTACAGAGAAACCATAAATAAATACTTTTAAAACATTTTGTACTTAGACGAGAAAAAATCCTTGGAAACTCAGTTGCCAACGATATCACCTGTAAAATTGCTAGGCAGATCTTTGTACTCTTTGTAATGTTACAATTTCTGCCTTGCAGTTTTGCGAGTGTTATCGTTGGAAATTGAGACTCCAAGGATTTGCCTTGTATGTGTACGAATTTTATTTTTTACATTGATGGACAAAGAAAAAGTGTTTACACAAACACACAGAAAAACAAGCCAAATCAGCAAATGTGAAATGTTAAAAGTATAGACAAACAGTGAATTCCGTGGAAGAAATTAGTCATAACTAGAGACCTGCAAAATTCGCTGATTCATTCAGTGATAGGCTAGAATTCAAACACATATACCTCTTAGATAATTTTGCTATTGGCTTACTGTTCATCTGGACGAATCTCAACCAGTTATAAACCCTCAAGCAAAGAAGGATCGAATTACAGACAAACCAGCTGAGACGACTTACAAGTCGGCAGCCAATGAACTTGCGTTATTTTCCCGAGTGTACAGGGGTATGTGCAGTCTATCCTGAAGGCCATCGAAACCGCGAATTTTGCAGGTCTCTAGTCAGAACAATATATATCACAGCGCATTATAATACAGTGGGTTGACAACGCAACAAAGAACAGTAAATTCAGACAAACAACAAACTCAGACGACACTTTCATCGCTGAATTTGACTGTGCTTCGCTGTATTGTAGTTAGGTTGTTCAGATTATCTGTTCAGTACCATGTTCGGGTTCCTCTGTAGGTATACGTGTAGTCTTAAGCGAGTAAAACTGTAAGAGTTATTGAAAAATGAAGGAATAGCGAAGATAAATGTTCTACAACAGGCAAACAGCTCTGAACAATATAATGAAGACCACTCATGCAAACACAGCAAGTTTCACGCACTGTTTATTTTTTTGTAAATGGAACGTTAAATTACAGATATTTGTAACTTTTTACAGTAACATGATAACAACTGCTTCATTGCAAAAATTGTGTTCGCAGTTGTACTGGTGTTCCCGATTCTTATACCCGCGGGCATTTATGCTTTGTGTTATCCCAGTACCTTCAATACCCAAAGTTATTTGTAAACCGTTTCCTTTACAGCTTTTCAGTAATAACTACTCACACAATTAGCATGATCCATCGGAATAGAGTAAAATTGTTGAATGTACAATTATCTTTTCCATTATTTATAAAAAAAATTATGCTCGAATGAAACATCAATTGAAATATAAAATTATTTCGTAAGTATATGAAGAAATAACCATATACATGTGATGTACAAAGTTACAATATCTTTCTTGTAGTATTTGTAGAGACCGGAAAAATTCGCGGATTCGATTCGCGTTATGCTAGGATCCAAACAGCTGTACCTTCATATTACTTCTGTGATTGGCTCACAGTTTATGTTAAGGACTTTGAGCCAGTGAAAAACCCTTCAACCAAAGAAGTATCGAATAGGAAGCATTCTTGCTGACAGGTCTCAGAAGCAATTAGCAAATAAGCATGTGTAGGGGCAGGCATTTTTCGCGAAAATATCTTAACGACTATTAGACTGCAACAAGGTATACCAGCAGCAGCGGTTTCTTCCTTGTGATTGGCTGCCGTCTGCGAGAGAAGTCGTTGCCTTGTTTTACCGAGCCACTCAGCACGCGTTTGCTTCCGCACTGAATTACTCTGATTGGTGTTGTAACACTGAACATTCACCTGAAAGAAACTCACCCAATCACGAAACACAGACGATGCTACAGTGTTTTAACTTTCAGCTACTCTTAGAATCTTTTCGCGAAATGTGCATGTCTAGAGCCACGGAATTTTCGCACTTTCATTTAGTCGCAAGCTAGAATGCAAACCTCCACACTGTCGCACTGTGTTCATGATTTGACCACATTTATCTGGACAGGCCCCTCTACGACCGTGAGCCAACGAGGCCCAGCTAGGAGAGAAGTAAGCGAATCAGGTAGTGCCAAATAACAAGGAAAAAAAATGTTCTCGGTAAGAAATCAACCAATGGGAAAGTAAACATGGGTCGAGCACACCTATAACTTTGAATTCTATCCTGAGGCCAGAGGAATCCGCGAAATTTCCGGGACTCTATGCATGTCCCTAAGCACGTGGCATTTGCCCGAATATGTAGGGAATCGTGGAGTCTATCCTAGAGGGCAGTCCTACATGCTACTTGTTGTAAACTGGAGAAGGCCCGCGAGCAGACCTCGGGAGCTGGTCTGCGGGTAGTCGTCGCGGAGTGAACCAACGGAGGAGTGTTTGCCCCGCGCGACGAGGGCCAGCGAATCAATCCCGCGCCCTCCGTGGCCGGACACTGCTTGTCCGGGCCACGCCCCGTCCACAAACACACCCCCTTCCCTTCCCCCTAGACAAGACCCGGGGTCTGGTCGTCCCAGAGAGAGCGCTTCTTGCCTCGAGTCCTGCCGAGAGCGCCTCACGTCATCCTGTGTACGTCCTGCCCGCTTCTCCCCCCCTCCCCCCACACACAGACACACCCCCTTCCCGTCCCTCTAGGCAAGACCCGGGGTCTGGTCGTCCCAGAGAGAGCGCTTCTTGCCTCGAGTCCTGCCGAGAGCGCCTCACGTCATCCTGTGTACGTCCTGCCCGCTTCTACCCCCCCCCCCCACACACAGACACACCCCCTTCCCATCCCTCTAGGCAAGACCCGGGGTCTGGTCGTCCCAGAGAGAGCGCTTCTTGCCTCGAGTCCTGCCGAGAGCGCCTCACGTCATCCTGTGTACGTCCTGCCCGCTTCTCCCCCCCCCCCCCACACACAGACACACCCCCTTCCCCTCCCTCTAGGCAAGACCCGGGGTCTGGTCGTCCCAGAGAGAGCGCTTCTTGCCTCGAGTCCTGCCGAGAGCGCCTCACGTCATCCTGTGTACGTCCTGCCCGCTTCTCCCCCCCCCCCCCCCCCACACACAGACACACCCCCTTCCCATCCCTCTAGGCGAGACCCGGGGTCTGGTCGTCCCAGAGAGAGCGCTTCTTGCCTCGAGTCCTGCCGAGAGCGCCTCACGTCATCCTGTGTACGTCCTGCCCGCTTCTACCCCCCCCCCCCCCACACACATACACACCCCCTTCCCTTCCCTCTAGGCGAGACCCGGGGTCTGGTCGTCCCAGAGAGAGCGCTTCTTGCCTCGAGTCCTGCCGAGAGCGCCTCACGTCATCCTGTGTACGTCCTGCCCGCTTCTCCCCCCCCCCCCCCCCACACACACAAACACACCCCCTTCCCTTCCCTCTAGGCAAGACCCGGGGTCTGGTCGTCCCAGAGAGAGCGCTTCTTGCCTCGAGTCCTGCCGAGAGCGCCTCACGTCATCCTGTGTACGTCCTGCCCGCTTCTCCCCCCCCCCCCCCCACACACACAAACACACCCCCTTCCCTTCCCTCTAGGCAAGACCCGGGGTCTGGTCGTCCCAGAGAGAGCGCTTCTTGCCTCGAGTCCTGCCGAGAGCGCCTCACGTCATCCTGTGTACGTCCTGCCCGCTTCTACCCCCCCCCCTCCCCCACACACAGACACACCCCCTTCCCTTCCCTCTAGGCGAGACCCGGGGTCTGGTCGTCCCAGAGAGAGCGCTTCTTGCCTCGAGTCCTGCCGAGAGCGCCTCACGTCATCCTGTGTACGTCCTGCCCGCTTCTCCCCCCCCCCCCCCCCACACACACAAACACACCCCCTTCCCTTCCCTCTAGGCAAGACCCGGGGTCTGGTCGTCCCAGAGAGAGCGCTTCTTGCCTCGAGTCCTGCCGAGAGCGCCTCACGTCATCCTGTGTACGTCCTGCCCGCTTCTACCCCCCCCATCCCCCCACACACAGACACACCCCCTTCCCTTCCCTCTAGGCGAGACCCGGGGTCTGGTCGTCCCAGAGAGAGCGCTTCTTGCCTCGAGTCCTGCCGAGAGCGCCTCACGTCATCCTGTGTACGTCCTGCCCGCTTCTCCCCCCCCCCCACACACACAAACACACCCCCTTCCCTTCCCTCTAGGCAAGACCCGGGGTCTGGTCGTCCCAGAGAGAGCGCTTCTTGCCTCGAGTCCTGCCGAGAGCGCCTCACGTCATCCTGTGTACGTCCTGCCCGCTTCTCCCCCCCTCCCCCTACACACAGACACACCCCCTTCCCTTCCCTCTAGGCGAGACCCGGGGTCTGGTCGTCCCAGAGAGAGCGCAGAGCGCTTCTTGCCTCGAGTCCTGCCGAGAGCGCCTCACGTCATCCTGTGTACGTCCTGCCCGCTTCTCCCCCCCTCCCACCACACACAGACACACCCCCTTCTCTTCCCTCTAGGCAAGACCCGGGGTCTGGTCGTCCCAGAGAGAGCGCTTCTTGCCTCGAGTCCTGCCGAGAGCGCCTCACGTCATCCTGTGTACGTCCTGCCCGCTTCTCCCCCCCCCCCCCCACACACAGACACACCCCCTTCCCAACCCTCTAGGCAAGACCCGGGGTCTGGTCGTCCCAGAGAGAGCGCTTCTTGCCTCGAGTCCTGCCGAGAGCGCCTCACGTCATCCTGTGTACGTCCTGCCCGCTTCTCCCCCCCCCCCCCCACACACAGATTCACCCCCTTCCCTTCCCTCTAGGCGAGACCCGGGGTCTGGTCGTCCCAGAGAGAGCGCTTCCTGCCTCGAGTCCTGCCGAGAGCGCCTCACGTCATCCTGTGTACGTCCTGCCCGCTTCTACCCCCCCCCTCCCCCACACACAGACACACCCCCTTCCCTTCCCTCTAGGCGAGACCCGGGGTCTGGTCGTCCCAGAGAGAGCGCTTCTTGCCTCGAGTCCTGCCGAGAGCGCCTCACGTCATCCTGTGTACGTCCTGCCCGCTTCTCCCCCCCCCCCCACACACAGACACACCCCCTTCCCTTCCCTCTAGGCGAGACCCGGGGTCTGGTCGTCCCAGAGAGAGCGCTTCTTGCCTCGAGTCCTGCCGAGAGCGCCTCACGTCATCCTGTGTACGTCCTGCCCGCTTCTCCCCCCCCCCCCCCCACACACAGACACACCCCCTTCCCTTCCCTCTAGGCGAGACCCGGGGTCTGGTCGTCCCAGAGAGAGCGCTTCTTGCCTCGAGTCCTGCCGAGAGCGCCTCACGTCATCCTGTGTACGTCCTGCCCGCTTCTCCCCCCCCCCCCCACACACAGACACACCCCCTTCCATTCCCTCTAGGCGAGACCCGGGGTCTGGTCGTCCCAGAGAGAGCGCTTCTTGCCTCGAGTCCTGCCGAGAGCGCCTCACGTCATCCTGTGTACGTCCTGCCCGCTTCTACCCCCCCCTCCCCCACACACAGACACACCCCCTTCCCTTCCCTCTAGGCGAGACCCGGGGTCTGGTCGTCCCAGAGAGAGCGCTTCTTGCCTCGAGTCCTGCCGAGAGCGCCTCACGTCATCCTGTGTACGTCCTGCCCGCTTCTCCCCCCCTCCCCCCACACACAGACACACCCCCTTCCCTTCCCTCTAGGCAAGACCCAGGGTCTGGACGTCCCAGAGATAGCGCTTCTTGCCTCGAGTCCTGCCGAGAGCGCCTCACGTCATCCTGTGTACGTCCTGCCCGCGTCTCCCCCCCCCCCACACACAGACACACCCCCTTCCCTTCCCTCTAGGCGAGACCCGGGGTCTGGTCGTCCCAGAGAGAGCGCTTCTTGCCTCGAGTCCTGCCGAGAGCGCCTCACGTCATCCTGTGTACGTCCTGCCCGCTTCTCCCCCCCTCCCCCCACACACAGACACACCCCCTTCCCTTCCCTCTAGGCAAGACCCAGGGTCTGGACGTCCCAGAGATAGCGCTTCTTGCCTCGAGTCCTGCCGAGAGCGCCTCACGTCATCCTGTGTACGTCCTGCCCGCGTCTCCCCCCCCCCCCACACACAGACACACCCCCTTCCCTTCCCTCTAGGCGAGACCCGGGGTCTGGTCGTCCCAGAGAGAGCGCTTCTTGCCTCGAGTCCTGCCGAGAGCGCCTCACGTCATCCTGTGTACGTCCTGCCCGCTTCTACCCCCCCCTTCCTCACACACAGACACACCCCCTTCCCTTCCCTCTAGGCGAGACCCGGGGTCTGGTCGTCCCAGAGAGAGCGCTTCTTGCCTCGAGTCCTGCCGAGAGCGCCTCACGTCATCCTGTGTACGTCCTGCCCGCTTCTCCCCCCCTCCCCCCACACACAGACACACCCCCTTCCCTTCCCTCTAGGCAAGACCCGGGGTCTGGTCGTCCCAGAGAGAGCGCTTCTTGCCTCGAGTCCTGCCGAGAGCGCCTCACGTCATCCTGTGTACGTCCTGCCCGCTTCTCCCCCCCCCACACACACAAACACACCCCCTTCCTTTCCCTCTAGGCAAGACCCGGGGTCTGGTCGTCCCAGAGAGAGCGCTTCTTGCCTCGAGTCCTGCCGAGAGCGCCTCACGTCATCCTGTGTACGTCCTGCCAGCTTCTCCCCCCCCCCCCACACACAAACACACCCCCTTCCCTTCCCTCTAGGCAAGACCCGGGGTCTGGTCGTCCCAGAGAGAGCGCTTCTTGCCTCGAGTCCTGCCGAGAGCGCCTCACGTCATCCTGTGTACGTCCTGCCCGCTTCTACCCCCCCCCCCCCCCACACACACAAACACACCCCCTTCCCTTCCCTCTAGGCAAGACCCGGGGTCTGGTCGTCCCAGAGAGAGCGCTTCTTGCCTCGAGTCCTGCCGAGAGCGCCTCACGTCATCCTGTGTACGTCCTGCCCGCTTCTACCCCCCCCCCCCCCCCACACACAGACACACCCCCTTCCCATCCCTCTAGGCAAGACCCGGGGTCTGGTCGTCCCAGAGAGAGCGCGTCTTGCCTCGAGTCCTGCCGAGAGCGCCTCACGTCATCCTGTGTACGTCCTGCCCGCTTCTACCCCCCCCCCCCCTACACACAGACACACCCCCTTTCCTTCCCTCTAGGCGAGACCCGGGGTCTGGTCGTCCCAGAGAGAGCGCTTCTTGCCTCGAGTCCTGCCGAGAGCGCCTCACGTCATCCTGTGTACGTCCTGCCTCTTCTCCCCCCCCCCACACACACAAACACACCCCCTTCCCTTCCCTCTAGGCGAGACCCGGGGTCTGGTCGTCCCAGAGAGAGCGCTTCTTGCCTCGAGTCCTGCCGAGAGCGCCTCACGTCATCCTGTGTACGTCCTGCCCGCTTCTCCCCCCCCCCCCCCACACACAGACACACCCCCTTCCCTTCCCTCTAGGCAAGACCCGGGGTCTGGTCGTCCCAGAGAGAGCGCTTCTTGCCTCGAGTCCTGCCGAGAGCGCCTCACGTCATCCTGTGTACGTCCTGCCCGCTTCTCCCCCCCCCCCCCACACACAGACACACCCCCTTCCCTTCCCTCTAGGCAAGACCCGGGGTCTGGTCGTCCCAGAGAGAGCGCTTCTTGCCTCGAGTCCTGCCGAGAGCGCCTCACGTCATCCTGTGTACGTCCTGCCTCTTCTCCCCCCCCCCACACACACAAACACACCCCCTTCCCTTCCCTCTAGGCGAGACCCGGGGTCTGGTCGTCCCAGAGAGAGCGCTTCTTGCCTCGAGTCCTGCCGAGAGCGCCTCACGTCATCCTGTGTACGTCCTGCCCGCTTCTCCCCCCCCCCCCCCACACACAGACACACCCCCTTCCCCTCCCTCTAGGCAAGACCCGGGGTCTGGTCGTCCCAGATAGAGCGCTTCTTGCCTCGAGTCCTGCCGCGAGCGCCTCACGGCATCCTGTGTACGTCCTGCCCGCTTCTCCCCCCCCCAACCCACACACAGACACACCCCCTTCCCATCCCTCTAGGCAAGACCCGGGGTCTGGTCGTCCCAGAGAGAGCGCTTCTTGCCTCGAGTCCTGCCGAGAGCGCCTCACGTCATCCTGTGTACGTCCTGCCCGCTTCTCCCCCCCCCCCCCACACACAGACACACCCCCTTCCCATCCCTCTAGGCAAGACCCGGGGTCTGGTCGTCCCAGAGAGAGCGCTTCTTGCCTCGAGTCCTGCCGAGAGCGCCTCACGTCATCCTGTGTACGTCCTGCCCGCTTCTCCCCCCCCCCCCCCACACACAGACACACCCCCTTCCCTTCCCTCTAGGCAAGACCCGGGGTCTGGTCGTCCCAGAGAGAGCGCTTCTTGCCTCGAGTCCTGCCGAGAGCGCCTCACGTCATCCTGTGTACGTCCTGCCCGCTTCTCCCCCCCCCCCCCCCACACACACAAACACACCCCCTTCCCCTCCCTCTAGGCAAGACCCGGGGTCTGGTCGTCCCAGAGAGAGCGCTTCTTGCCTCGAGTCATGCCGAGAGCGCTTCACGTCATCCTGTGTACGTCCTGCCCGCTTCTCCCCCCCCCCCCCCCACACAAACACACCCCCTTCCCCACCCCCTATACAAGACCCGGGGTCTGGTCGTCCCAGAGAGAGCGCTTCTTGCCTCGAGTCCTGCCGAGAGCGCCTCACGTCATCCTGTGTACGTCCTGCCCGCTTCTACCCCCCCCCCCCACACACAGACACACCCCCTACCATTCCCTCTAGGCAAGACCCGGGGTCTGGTCGTCCCAGAGAGAGCGCTTCTTGCCTCGAGTCCTGCCGAGAGCGCCTCACGTCATCCTGTGTACGTCCTGCCCGCTTCTCCCCCCCCCCCCTCTAAACACAATCACACCCCCTTCCATTCCCTCTAGGCAAGACCCGGGGTCTGGTCGTCCCAGAGAGAGCGCTTCTTGCCTCGAGTCCTGCCGAGAGCGCCTCACGTCATCCTGTGTACGTCCTGCCCGCTTCTCCCCCCCCCCCCCAAACACACCCCCTTCCCTTCCCTCTAGGCAAGACCCGTGGTCTGGTCGTCCCAGAGAGAGCGCTTCTTGCCTCGAGTCCTGCCGAGAGCGCCTCACGTCATCCTGTGTACGTCCTGACCGCTTCTCCCCCCCCCCCCACACACAGACACCCCCCTTCCCCTCCCTCTAGGCAAGACCCGGGGTCTGGTCGTCCCAGAGAGAGCGCTTCTTGCCTCGAGTCCTGCCGAGAGCGCCTCACGTCATCCTGTGTACGTCCTGCCAGCTTCTCCCCCCCCCCCCCCACACACAAACACACCCCCTTCCCCTCCCTCTAGGCAAGACCCGGGGTCTGGTCGTCCCATTGAGAGCGCTTCTTGCCTCGAGTCCTGCCGAGAGCGCCTCACGTCATCCTGTGTACGTCCTGCCCGCTTCTCCCCCCCCCCCCCCACACACAGACACACCCCCTTCCCGTCCCTCTAGGCAAGACCCGGGGTCTGGTCGTCCCAGAGAGAGCGCTTCTTGCCTCGAGTCCTGCCGAGAGCGCCTCACGTCATCCTGTGTACGTCCTGCCAGCTTCTCCCCCCCCCCCCCCACACACAAACACACCCCCTTCCCCTCCCTCTAGGCAAGACTCGGGGTCTGGTCGTCCCAGAGAGAGCGCTTCTTGCCTCGAGTCCTGCCGAGAGCGCCTCACGTCATCCTGTGTACGTCCTGCCCGCTTCTACCCCCCCCCCCCCTCACACACAGACACACCCCCTTCTCTTCCCTCTAGGCAAGACCCGGGGTCTGGTCGTCCCAGGGAGAGCGCTTCTTGCCTCGAGTCCTGCCGAGAGCGCCTCACGTCATCCTGTGTACGTCCTGCCCGCTTCTACCCCCCCCCCCCCACACACAGACACACCCCCTTCTCTACCCTCTAGGCAAGACCCGGGGTCTGGTCGTCCCAGAGAGAGCGCTTCTTGCCTCGAGTCCTGCCGAGAGCGCCTCACGTCATCCTGTGTACGTCCTGCCAGCTTCTCCCCCCCCCCCCCACACACAAACACACCCCCTTCCCCTCCCTCTAGGCGAGACCCGGGGTCTGGTCGTCCCAGAGAGAGCGCTTCTTGCCTCGAGTCCTGCCGAGAGCGCCTCACGTCATCCTGTGTACGTCCTGCCCGCTTCTACCCCCCCCCCCCCACACACAGACACACCCCCTTCCCTTCCCTCTAGGCAAGACCCGGGGTCTGGTCGTCCCAGAGAGAGCGCTTCTTGCCTCGAGTCCTGCCGAGAGCGCCTCACGTCATCCTGTGTACGTCCTGCCAGCTTCTCCCCCCCCCCCCCACACACAAACACACCCCCTTCCCTTCCCTCTAGGCAAGACCCGGGGTCTGGTCGTCCCAGAGAGAGCGCTTCTTGCCTCGAGTCCTGCCGAGAGCGCCTCACGTCATCCTGTGTACGTCCTGCCCGCATCTACCCCCCCCCGCCCCCCCACACACAGACACACCCCCTTCCCTTCCCTCTAGGCAAGACCCGGGGTCTGGTCGTCCCAGAGAGAGCGCTTCTTGCCTCGAGTCCTGCCGAGAGCGCCTCACGTCATCCTGTGTACGTCCTGCCAGCTCCTTTCCCCCCCCCCCCCACACACAGACACACCCCCTTCTCTTCCCTCTAGGCAAGACCCGGGGTCTGGTCGTCCCAGAGAGAGCGCTTCTTGCCTCGAGTCCTGCCGAGAGCGCCTCACGTCATCCTGTGTACATCCTGCCCGCTTCTCCCCCCCCCCCCCCCACACAAACAAACACACCCCCTTCCCTTCCCTCTAGGCAAGACCCGGGGTCTGGTCGTCCCAGAGAGAGCGCTTCTTGCCTCGAGTCCTGCCGAGAGCGCCTCACGTCATCCTGTGTACGTCCTGCCCGCATTTCCCCCCCCCCCCACACAAAGACACACCCCCTTCCCTTCCCTCTAGGCAAGACCCGGGGTCTGGTCGTCCCAGAGAGAGCGCTTCTTGCCTCGAGTCCTGCCGAGAGCGCCTCACGTCATCCTGTGTACGTCCTGCCCGCTACTCCCCCCCCCCCCACACACACAAACACACCCCCTTCCCTTCCCTCTAGGCAAGACCCGGGGTCTGGTCGTCCCAGAGAGAGCGCTTCTTGCCTCGAGTCCTGCCGAGAGCGCCTCACGTCATCCTCTGTACGTCCTGCCCGCTTCTCCCCCCCCCCCCCCCACACACAGACACACCCCCTTCCCTTCCCTCTAGGCAAGACCCGGGGTCTGGTCCTCCCAGAGAGAGCGCTTCTTGCCTCGAGTCCTGCCGAGAGCGCCTCACGTCATCCTGTGTACGTCCTGCCCGCTTCTACCCCCCCCCCCCCCACACACACAAACACACCCCCTTTCCTTCCCTCTAGGCAAGACCCGGGGTCTGGTCGTCCCAGAGAGAGCGCTTCTTGCCTCGAGTCCTGCCGAGAGCGCCTCACGTCATCCTGTGTACGTCCTGCCCGCTTCTACCCCCCCCCCCCCCTACACACAAACACACCCCCTTCCCTTCCCTCTAGGCAAGACCCGGGGTCTGGTCGTCCCAGAGAGAGCGCTTCTTGCCTCGAGTCCTGCCGAGAGCGCCTCACGTCATCCTGTGTACGTCCTGCCCGCTTCTACCCCCCCCCCCCCCCACACACAAACACACCCCCTTCCCGTCCCTCTAGGCAAGACCCGGGGTCTGGTCGTCCCAGAGAGAGCGCTTCTTGCCTCGAGTCCTGCCGAGAGCGCCTCACGTCATTCTGTGTACGTCCTGCCCGCTTCTCCCCCCCCCCCCCACACAAAGACACACCCCCTTCCCTTCCATCTAGGCAAGACCCGGGGTCTGGTCGTCCCAGAGAGAGCGCTTCTTGCCTCGAGTCCTGCCGAGAGCGCCTCACGTCATCCTGTGTACGTCCTGCCCGCTTCTCCCCCCCCCCCACACACAGACACACCCCATTCCCTTCCCTCTAGGCAAGACCCGGGGTCTGGTCGTCCCAGAGAGAGCGCTTCTTGCCTCGAGTCCTGCCGAGAGCGCCTCACGTCATCCTGTGTACGTCCTGCCCGCTTCTACCCCCCCCCCCCCCACACACAGACACACCCCCTTCCCTTCCCTCTAGGCAAGACCCGGGGTCTGGTCGTCCCAGAGGGAGCGCTTCTTGCCTCGAGTCCTGCCGAGAGCGCCTCACGTCATCCTGTGTACGTCCTGCTGGCTTCTACCCCCCCCCCCCCCCACACACAAACACACCACCTTCTCTTCCCTCTAGGCAAGACCCGGGGTCTGGTCGTCCCAGAGAGAGCGCTTCTTGCCTCGAGTCCTGCCGAGAGCGCCTCACGTCATCCTGTGTACGTCCTGCCCGCTTCTACCCCCCCCCCCCCCCCCACACACAGACACACCCCCTTCCCGTCCCTCTAGGCAAGACCCGGGGTCTGGTCGTCCCAGAGAGAGCGCTTCTTGCCTCGAGTCCTGCCGAGAGCGCCTCACGTCATCCTGTGTACGTCCTGCCCGCTTCTCCCCCCCCCCCACCCACACACAGACACACCCCCTACCCTTCCCACTAGGCAAGACCCGGGGTCTGGTCGTCCCAGAGAGAGCGCTTCATGCCTCGAGTCCTGCCGAGAGCGCCTCACGTCATCCTGTGTACGTCCTGCCTGCTTCTACCCCCCCCCCCCCCCTCACACACAGACACACCCCCCTTCCCTTCCCTCTAGGCAAGACCCGGGGTCTGGTCGTCCCAGATAGAGCGCTTCTTGCCTCGAGTCCTGCCGAGAGCGCCTCACGTCATCCTGTGTACGTCCTGCCCGCTTCTACCCCCCCCCCCCCACACACAGACACACCCCCTTCCCATCCCTCTAGGCGAGACCCGGGGTCTGGTCGTCCCAGAGAGAGCGCTTCTTGCCTCGAGTCCTGTTGAGAGCGCCTCACGTCATCCTGTGTACGTCCTGCCCGCTTCTACCCCCCCCCCCCCACACACAGACACACCCCCTTCCCTTCCCTCTAGGCAAGACCCGGGGTCTGGTCGTCCCAGAGAGAGCGCTTCTTGCCTCGAGTCCTGCCGAGAGCGCCTCACGTCATCCTGTGTACGTCCTGCCCGCTTCTACCCCCCCCCCCCACACACACAGACACACCCCCTTCCCTTCCCTCTAGGCAAGACCCGGGGTCTGGTCGTCCCAGAGAGAGCGCTTCTTGCCTCGAGTCCTGCCGAGAGCGCCTCACGTCATCCTGTGTACGTCCTGCCCGCTTCTCCCCCCCCCCCCACACACAGACACACCCCCTTCTCTTCCCTCTAGGCAAGACCCGGGGTCTGGTCGTCCCAGAGAGAGCGCTTCTTGCCTCGAGTCCTGCCGAGAGCGCCTCACGTCATCCTGTGTACGTCCTGCCCGCTTCTCCCCCCCCCCCCCACACACAGACTCATCCCCCTTCCCTTCCCTCTAGGCAAGACCCGGGGTCTGGTCGTCCCAGAGAGAGCGCTTCTTGCCTCGAGTCCTGCCGAGAGCGCCTCACGTCATCCTGTGTACGTCCTGCCCGCTTCTCCCCCCCCCCCCCCCCACACACACACAGACACACCCCCTTCCCTTCCCTCTAGGCAAGACCCGTGGTCTGGTCGTCCCAGAGAGAGCGCTTCTTGCCTCGAGTCCTGCCGAGAGCGCCTCACGTCATCCTGTGTACGTCCTGCCCGCTTCTCCCCCCCCCCCCACACACACACAGACACACCCCCTACCCTTCCCACTAGGCAAGACCCGGGGTCTGGTCGTCCCAGAGAGAGCGCTTCTTGCCTCGAGTCCTGCCGAGAGCGCCTCACGTCTTCCTGTGTACGTCCTGCCTGCTTCTCCCCCCCCCCCCACACACACACAGACACACCCCCTTCCCTTCCCTCTAGGCAAGACCCGGGGTCTGGTCGTCCCAGAGAGATCGCTTCTTGCCTCGAGTCCTGCCGAGAGCGCCTCACGTCATCCTGTGTACGTCCTGCCCGCTTCTCCCCCCCCCCCCCACACACACACAGACACACCCCCTACCCTTCCCACTAGGCAAGACCCGGGGTCTGGTCGTCCCAGAGAGAGCGCTTCTTGCCTCGAGTCCTGCCGAGAGCGCCTCACGTCATCCTGTGTACGTCCTGCCCGCTTCTCCCCCCCCCCCCCCCACACACACACAGACACACCCCCTTCCCTTCCCACTAGGCAAGACCCGGGGTCTGGTCGTCCCAGAGAGAGCGCTTCTTGCCTTGAGTCCTGCCGAGAGCGCCTCACGTCATCCTGTGTACGACCTGCCCGTTTCTACCCCCCCCCCCCCCACACACAGACACACCCCCTTCCCATCCCTCTAGGCAAGACCCGGGGTCTGGTCGTCCCAGAGAGAGCGCTTCTTGCCTCGAGTCCTGCCGAGAGCGCCTCACGTCATCCTGTGTACGTCCTGCCCGCTTCTCCCCCCCCCCCCCCCCCACACACAGACACACCCCCTTCTCTTCCCTCTAGGCAAGACCCGGGGTCTGGTCGTCCCAGAGAGAGCGCTTCTTGCCTCGAGTCCTGCCGAGAGCGCCTCACGTCATCCTGTGTACGTCCTGCCCGCTTCTACCCCCCCCCCCCCCACACACAGACACACCCCCTTCTCTTCCCTCTAGGCAAGACCCGGGGTCTGGTCGTCCCAGAGAGAGCGCTTCTTGCCTCGAGTCCTGCCGAGAGCGCCTCACGTCATCCTGTGTACGTCCTGCCCGCTTCTCCCCCCCCCCCCCCCACACACAGACACACCCCCTTCTCTTCCCTCTAGGCAAGACCCGGGGTCTGGTCGTCCCAGAGAGAGCGCTTCTTGCCTCGAGTCCTGCCGAGAGCGCCTCACGTCATCCTGTGTACGTCCTGCCCGCTTCTACCCCCCCCCCCCCCGCCCCACACACACAGACACACCCCCTTCCCTTCCCTCTAGGCAAGACCCGGGGTCTGGTCGTCCCAGAGAGAGCGCTTCTTGCCTCGAGTCCTGCCGAGAGCGCCTCACGTCATCCTGTGTACGTCCTGCCCGCTTCTACCCCCCCCCCCCCCACACACACAGACACACCCCCATCCCTTCCCTCTAGGAAAGACCCGGGGTCTGGTCGTCCCAGAGAGAGCGCTTCTTGCCTCGAGTCCTGCCGAGAGCGCCTCACGTCATCCTGTGTACGTCCTGCCCGCTTCTAACCCCCCCCCCCCCCCCCCACACAGACACACCCCCTTCTCATCCCTCTAGGCAAGACCCGGGGTCTGGTCGTCCCAGAGAGAGCGCTTCTTGCCTCGAGTCCTGCCGAGAGCGCCTCACGTCATCCTGTGTACGTCCTGCCCGCTTCTACCCCCCCCCCCCACACACAAACACACCCCCTTCTCTTCCCTCTATTCGAGACCCGGGGTCTGGTCGTCCCAGAGAGAGCGCTTCTTGCCTCGAGTCCTGCCGAGAGCGCCTCACGTCATCCTGTGTACGTCCTGCCCGCTTCTACCCCCCCCCCCCCCACACACAAACACACCCCCTTCTCTTCCCTCTAGGCAAGACCCGGGGTCTGGTCGTCCCAGAGAGAGCGCTTCTTGCCTCGAGTCCTGCCGAGAGCGCCTCACCTCATCCTGTGTACGTCCTACCCGCTTCTACCCCCCCCCACCCCCCACACACAGACACACCCCCTTCCCATCCCTCTAGGCAAGACCCGGGGTCTGGTCGTCCCAGAGAGAGCGCTTCTTGCCTCGAGTCCTGCCGAGAGCGCCTCACGTCATCCTGTGTACGTCCTGCCCGCTTCTCCCCCCCCCCCCACACACACAGACACACCCCCTTCCCTTCCCTCTAGGCAAGACCCGGGGTCTGGTCGTCCCAGAGAGAGCGCTTCTTGCCTCGAGTCCTGCCGAGAGCGCCTCACGTCATCCTGTGTACGTCCTGCCCGCTTCTCCCCCCCCCCCCCACACACACAGACACACCCCCTTCCCTTCCCTCTAGGCAAGACCCGGGGTCTGGTCGTCCCAGAGAGAGCGCTTCTTGCCTCGAGTCCTGCCGAGAGCGCCTCACGTCATCCTGTGTACGTCCTGCCCGCTTCTCCCCCCCCCCCCCACACACACAGACACACCCCCTTCCCTTCCCTCTAGGCAAGACCCGGGGTCTGGTCGTCCCAGAGAGAGCGCTTCTTGCCTCGAGTCCTGCCGAGAGCGCCTCACGTCATCCTGTGTACGTCCTGCCTGCTTCTCCCCCCCCCCCCCACACACAGACACACCCCCTTCCCTTCCCTCTAGGCAAGACCCGGGGTCTGGTCGTCCCAGAGAGAGCGCTTCTTGCCTCGAGTCCTGCCGAGAGCGCCTCACGTCATCCTGTGTACGTCCTGCCTGCTTCTCCCCCCCCCCCCCCCACACACAGACACACCCCCTTCTCTTCCCTCTAGGCGAGACCCGGGGTCTGGTCGTCCCAGAGAGAGCGCTTCTTGCCTCGAGTCCTGCCGAGAGCGCCTCACGTCATCCTGTGTACGTCCTGCCCGCTTCTACCCCCCCCCCCCCCCACACACACAGACACACCCCCTTCCCTTCCCTCTAGGCAAGACCCGGGGTCTGGTCGTCCCAGAGAGAGCGCTTCTTGCCTCGAATCCTGCCGAGAGCGCCTCACGTCATCCTGTGTACGTCCTGCCCGCTTCTCCCCCCCCCCCCCCCCCACACACACAAACACACCCCCTTCCCTTCCCTCTAGGCAAGACCCGGGGTCTGGTCGTCCCAGAGAGAGCGCTTCTTGCCTCGAGTCCTGCCGAGAGCGCCTCACGTCATCCTGTGTACGTCCTGCCCGCTTCTACCCCCCCCCCCCCACACACACAGACACACCACCTTCCCTTCCCTCTAGGCAAGACCCGGGGTCTGGTCGTCCCAGAGAGAGCGCTTCTTGCCTCGAGTCCTGCCGAGAGCGCCTCACGTCATCCTGTGTACGTCCTGCCCGCTTCTCCCCCCCCCCCCTCACAGACACACCCCCTTCTCTTCCCTCTAGGCAAGACCCGGGGTCTGGTCGTCCCAGAGAGAGCGCTTCTTGCCTCGAGTCCTGCCGAGAGCGCCTCACGTCATCCTCTGTACGTCCTGCCCGCTTTTCCCCCCCCCCCCCCACACACAGACACACCCCCTTCCCTTCCCTCTAGGCAAGACCCGGGGTCTGGTCGTCCCAGAGAGAGCGCTTCTTGCCTCGAGTCCTGCCGAGAGCGCCTCACGTCATCCTGTGTACGTCCTGCCCGCTTCTCCCCCCCCCCCCCCCACACACAGACACACCCCCTTCCCTTCCCTCTAGGCAAGACCCGGGGTCTGGTCGTCCCAGAGAGAGCGCTTCTTGCCTCGAGTCCTGCCGAGAGCGCCTCACGTCATCCTGTGTACGTCCTGCCCGCTTCTCCCCCCCCCCCCCACACACAGACACACCCCCTTCCCTTCCCTCTAGGCAAGACCCGGGGTCTGGTCGTCCCAGAGAGAGCGCTTCTTGCCTCGAGTCCTGCCGAGAGCGCCTCACGTCATCCTGTGTACGTCCTGCCCGCTTCTCCCCCCCCCCCACACACAGACTCACCCCCTTCTCTTCCCTCTAGGCAAGACCCGGGGTCTGGTCGTCCCAGAGAGAGCGCTTCTTGCCTCGAGTCCTGCCGAGAGCGCCTCACGTCATCCTGTGTACGTCCTGCCCGCTTCTCCCCCCCCCCCCACACACAGACACACCCCCTTCCCGTCCCTCTAGGCAAGACCCGGGGTCTGGTCGTCCCAGAGAGAGCGCTTCTTGCCTCGAGTCCTGCCGAGAGCGCCTCACGTCATCCTGTGTACGTCCTGCCCGCTTCTCCCCCCCCCCCCCCCACACACAGACACACCCCCTTCCCTTCCCTCTAGGCAAGACCCGGGGTCTGGTCGTCCCAGAGAGAGCGCAGAGCGCTTCTTGCCTCGAGTCCTGCCGAGAGCGCCTCACGTCATCCTGTGTACGTCCTGCCCGCTTCTCCCCCCCCCCCCCACACACAGACACACCCCCTTCCCTTCCCTCTAGGCAAGACCCGGGGTCTGGTCGTCCCAGAGAGAGCGCTTCTTGCCTCGAGTTCTGCCGAGAGCGCCTCACGTCATCCTGTGTACGTCCTGCCCGCTTCTCCCCCCCCCCCCCACACACAGACACACCCCCTTCTCATCCCTCTAGGCAAGACCCGGGGTCTGGTCGTCCCAGAGAGAGCGCAGAGCGCTTCTTGCCTCGAGTCCTGCCGAGAGCGCCTCACGTCATCCTGTGTACGTCCTGCCCGCTTCTCCCCCCCCCCCCCCACACACAGACACACCCCCTTCCCTTCCCTCTAGGCAAGACCCGGGGTCTGGTCGTCCCAGAGAGAGCGCAGAGCGCTTCTTGCCTCGAGTCCTGCCGAGAGCGCCTCACGTCATCCTGTGTACGTCCTGCCCGCTTCTCCCCCCCCCCCACACACAGACACACCCCCTTCCCTTCCCTCTAGGCAAGACCCGGGGTCTGGTCGTCCCAGAGAGAGCGCTTCTTGCCTCGAGTCCTGCCGAGAGCGCCTCACGTCATCCTGTGTACGTCCTGCCCGCTTCTCCCCCCCCCCCCACACACAGACACACCCCCTTTCCTTCCCTCTAGGCAAGACCCGGGGTCTGGTCGTCCCAGAGAGAGCGCAGAGCGCTTCTTGCCTCGAGTCCTGCCGAGAGCGCCTCACGTCATCCTGTGTACGTCCTGCCCGCTTCTCCCCCCCCCCCCCCCCCCCACACACAGACACACCCCCTTCCCTTCCCTCTAGGCAAGACCCGGGGTCTGGTCGTCCCAGAGAGAGCGCTTCTTGCCTCGAGTCCTGCCGAGAGCGCCTCACGTCATCCTGTGTACGTCCTGCCCGCTTCTCCCCCCCCCCCCACACACAGACACACCCCCTTCCCTTCCCTCTAGGCAAGACCCGGGGTCTGGTCGTCCCAGAGAGAGCGCTTCTTGCCTCGAGTCCTGCCGAGAGCGCCTCACGTCATCCTGTGTACGTCCTGCCCGCTTCTCCCCCCCCCCCCCCACACAAAGACACACCCCCTTCCCTTCCCTCTAGGCAAGACCCGGGGTCTGGTCGTGCCAGAGAGAGCGCAGAGCGCTTCTTGCCTCGAGTCCTGCCGAGAGCGCCTCACGTCATCCTGTGTACGTCCTGCCCGCTTCTCCCCCCCCCCCCCACGCACAGACACACCCCCTTCCCTTCCCTCTAGGCAAGACCCGGGGTCTGGTCGTCCCAGAGAGAGCGCTTCTTGCCTCGAGTCCTGCCGAGAGCGCCTCACGTCATCCTGTGTACGTCCTGCCCGCTTCTCCCCCCCCCCCCCCACACAAAGACACACCCCCTTCCCTTCCCTCTAGGCAAGACCCGGGGTCTGGTCGTCCCAGAGAGAGCGCTTCTTGCCGTGAGTCCTGCCGAGAGCGCCTCACGTCATCCTGTGTACGTCCTGCCCGCTTCTCCCCCCCCCCCCAAACAAAGACACACCCCCTTCCCTTCCCTCTAGGCAAGACCCGGGGTCTGGTCGTCCCAGAGAGAGCGCTTCTTGCCTCGAGTCCTGCCGAGAGCGCCTCACGTCATCCTGTGTACGTCCTGCCCCCTTCTCCCCCCCCCCCACACAAAGACACACCCCCTTCCCTTCCCTCTAGGCAAGACCCGGGGTCTGGTCGTCCCAGAGAGAGCGCTTCTTGCCTCGAGTCCTGCCGAGAGCGCCTCACGTCATCCTGTGTACGTCCTGCCCGCTTCTCCCCCCCCCCCCCCCACACAAAGACACACCCCCTTCACTTCCCTCTAGGCAAGACCCGGGGTCTGGTCGTCCCAGAGAGAGCGCTTCTTGCCTCGAGTCCTGCCGAGAGCGCCTCACGTCATCCTGTGTACGTCCTGCCCGCTTCTCCCCCCCCCCCCCCCCACACAAAGACACACCCCCTTCCCTTCCCTCTAGGCAAGACCCGGGGTCTGGTCGTCCCAGAGAGAGCGCTTCTTGCCTCGAGTCCTGCCGAGAGCGCCTCACGTCATCCTGTGTACGTCCTGCCCGCTTCTCCCCCCCCCCCCCCCCCCCACACAAAGACACACCCCCTTCCCTTCCTTCTAGGCAAGACCCGGGGTCTGGTCGTCCCAGAGAGATCGCTTCTTGCCTCGAGTCCTGCCGAGAGCGCCTCACGTCATCCTGTGTACGTCCTGCCCGCTTCTCCCCCCCCCCCACACACAGACACACCCCCTTCCCTTCCCTCTAGGCAAGACCCGGGGTCTGGTCGTCCCAGAGAGAGCGCAGAGCACTTTTTGCCTCGAGTCCTGCCGAGAGCGCCTCACGTCATCCTGTGTACGTCCTGCCCGCTTCTCCCCCCCCCCCACACACACAGACACACCCCCTTCCCTTCCCTCTAGGCAAGACCCGGGGTCTGGTCGTCCCAGAGAGAGCGCTTCTTGCCTCGAGTCCTGCCGAGAGCGCCTCACGTCATCCTGTGTACGTCCTGCCCGCTTCTCCCCCCCCCCCCCCCCCACACACAGACACACCCCCTTCCCTTCCCTCTAGGCAAGACCCGGGGTCTGGTCGTCCCAGAGAGAGCGCTTCTTGCCTCGAGTCCTGCCGAGAGCGCCTCACGTCATCCTGTGTACGTCCTGCCCGCTTCTCCCCCCCCCCCCCCACACACAGACACACCCCCTTCCCTTCCCTCTAGGCAAGACCCGGGGTCTGGTCGTCCCAGAGAGAGCGCAGAGCACTTTTTGCCTCGAGTCCTGCCGAGAGCGCCTCACGTCATCCTGTGTACGTCCTGCCCGCTTCTCCCCCCCCCCCCCACACACACAGACACACCCCCTTCCCTTCCCTCTAGGCAAGACCCGGGGTCTGGTCGTCCCAGAGAGAGCGCTTCTTGCCTCGAATCCTGCCGAGAGCGCCTCACGTCATCCTGTGTACGTCCTGCCCGCTTCTCCCCCCCCCCCCCCCCCACACACAGACACACCCCCTTCCCTTCCCTCTAGGCAAGACCCGGGGTCTGGTCGTCCCAGAGAGAGCGCAGAGCACTTTTTGCCTCGAGTCCTGCCGAGAGCGCCTCACGTCATCCTGTGTACGTCCTGCCCGCTTCTCCCCCCCCCCCCCCACACACACAGACACACCCCCTTACCTTCCCTCTAGGCAAGACCCGGGGTCTGGTCGTCCCAGAGAGAGCGCTTCTTGCCTCGAGTCCTGCCGAGAGCGCCTCACGTCATCCTGTGTACGTCCTGCCCGCATCTCCCCCCCCCCCCCACACACAGACACACCCCCTTCCCTTCCCTCTAGGCAAGACCCGGGGTCTGGTCGTCCCAGAGAGAGCGCAGAGCGCTTCTTGCCTCGAGTCCTGCCGAGAGCGCCTCACGTCATCCTGTGTACGTCCTGCCCGCTTCTCCCCCCCCCCCCCCACACACAGACACACACGAGTCCCAGTGTCCGCTATTACGTCAACCTGGCAAACCAATAAGCTTCACCAATTTCTAGAGACCAAAAAAAATTCGCGGATTAATTTCGTGACAGGCTGAAATCCAAACACGGGTACAATTCTGATGGTTTTGCTATTGGCTCCCAGTTTGACTTGAGCCCTTTTTGTGCCAATGAGAGATTATCGACCAAAGAATCATCGAATCACAAAGCTACCTATTGGAGACGCCTCACAAGTTAGCACCCAATGAAAACACTTGTTTGCTTGAAAAATGCAGAGGATAATGGAGGCTATCCTAGAGGTCTCTACCAATTTTCTTAATTTACTCAAAGCGAACAGAATTTCTTCTTTGAAATGAATAAACTGCTGCTCTATCACCAATAAATAGGGGCATGCATTTTTCGCGAAAAGATCTGAACACTTATTAGACTGCTACAAGGTATACCCGCACCTGTGGTTTCTTCCTTGTGATTGGCGACCGTCTGCGAGAGAAGTGGTTGCCTTATTTTACCGAGCCACTCAGGACGCGTTTGCTTCCGCACTGGATTATAGTGATTGGTGTTGTTAAGAAATACGTGTACCTGAGGCTGAGAGAAACTCACCCAATCATGAAACACAGACGATGCTGCAGTGTTTTAACTTTCAGATAGTTTCGAAATCTTTTCGCGAAAGCTGCATGCCCCTACCAAAAAATAATGTCAGTAAAAATTTACCGCAACGCAATGAACCGGGGTGCTTTACTCTGTCATTTACATACACAAGCAACTGCCTTTAATGTAAAATGAAGTTTTTCGAAGATTTGGGCTAGTCAGCAATTTACCGGTGTTTTTTTCTCTCTCTCACAAATGATGGAGGAGAACTCAGCTCTCGAACTGAAAGCGGTCGGAACAGTTCGGTCAAACCACCGCAGATTCCCCTTTGCCTAGTACCTATACGCCACAGTCGCACCATGTCGGGCACCCGTGGTGATGACTGGGGTACAGTCCAGCATCATCTTCATGTGCAGCGGGAAGAGGCATCAACAGGGACGGCTGCGATGGACATTTTCTTTTTTATAATCCTTTTATAACAGTTTTTTTTTAAATAACGACATTAATAGTATGTGGAATGTTTCATTATCATTCACATACAATTTAAATACCTTTCAGTTTCAATAGAGTTATCATGATTTCATATAATACAAGATGTTATTGCCTCATAAAGGACGTGATTTCACATGGATTTGATCGTTAGCATTAATAAAACTAAAGTATAATATTTCCAGAAAGAACATCAAAATTTCTTAAGATAGAACAAAGTTTTCAAGAGTTTAGTTTTGAAACAGTCCCGCCTACTGTCTACGCCACCCAGGTCTCCGGTAAGGCAAGGCCTATACCTAGAGACAGGAAAAATTCGCGGATTCAATTACCTCTAGGATAGCCTCCATTATCCTCTGCATTTCTCAAGCAAACGAGTGTTTTCATTGGGTGCTAACTTGTGAGGCGTCTCCAATAGGTAGCTCGTGATTCGATGATTTTTTGGTCGATAATCACTCATTGGCCCAAAGAGTCAAGTTATTCTGCGAGCCAATAGCGAAACCAGCATAATTGTACACTACCCCAACACACTGCAGGGGTCTGAGGAAGTAAGTGGTAAAGGACCCATGCCAGTACTTGGCCCACTGAACCGAGAGGGTTGCAGTCCTCTTGCGTGCCCGCGCGGTCCGCGGAAGATACAAGAGACTGCGGAGTCAAGTGCCCACCCTCTCCCCCCACCCCACCCGGGCGCGGATTGGCCATCGATCTGCAGCACAAGGCCCGCCGACAAGTGAGCATATGTGCGGGTCCTGCTGCTCGCGTCCACCCTCCCGGTGGGCTTAATTACCAGGCATTGTCGCCCTCCCTGCTGGGGGGATCACACACACCCCCCGGGCCAGCACCTGCTGTCGTCTGCTCATTGGTAGAGACCTGAACCATTCGCGGATTCATTTCGTGAAAAGCTACAATTCAAATAATTATACCTTAGTGCTGCCTCTTCCAATGGTTCACTGTATTTCTGGATTAATGCAGGCCAATTAGAGACCCTCACTCGTAGAAGTGTCGAATCACAGGCTGCCCAGTCGAGACGACTCACAAGTCAGCAGCCAATGAACAGTTGACGTTTTCCCGAGTGTGTAGAGGATAGTGGAGTATATCCTGGAGGTCATTGAACACGCGAATTTTTTCCGGTCTCTACTCATTGGTAGAGACTTGAAATATTCGCGAATTCATTTCGCGATAGGCTAGAGTCCAAATACTTTTGACATTATTTTGCTTCAGTGATTGGGTCACAGTTTATCTGAAGGACTATGGGCCAGTGAAAAATCTTTAACAGAAGAATTAGCGAATCACGATCAGCCCAGTCAACAGTTTTTACGAGTCGGTAACCAATGAGCAGATGTAATTTCCACGAGTGCATAGAGGATCATGGAGTCTATCATATACGTATTTAAAATCGCGAATTTTGCCGGTCTCTACTCATTGGCTGCTGGGCCCGAGAACTCCTCCAGTCGGTGGCATAGGCTTGCTATTGGCTCAGATACATCTGCTTCTCATCGGTGGTTTGCAGATGTACCGAAATTCCGCAAATTCGTTTCGCGTCAGACTAAAAATCCCAAGCATTATATCTGCTATACCGACGTTTCCTTTTCCATTGGTAGAGACTGGAAAAATTCGCGGGTTCAATGACATCCAGGGTAGACTCTACTACACTCTACACACTCGGGCAAATGCCACCTGTTCATTGGCTGTTGACTTGTGAGTCGTCTCGACTGGGTAGCCTGTGATTCGACACTTCTATGAGTGAGGGTCTCTAATTGGCCCTCATTACTCCAGATTAACAGTGAACCAGTGGGAGAAGTAGCGCTAAGGTATAATTATTTGATTTGTAGCATATCACGAAATGAATCCGCGAATTTTGCAGGTCTCTATAATTATTAGTGAGAAACATATAATTTCCAAGCATTATGTCTGCTCTACCGGCTTTTTTCTTTTCCATTGGCTGATTTCTTATTGAGAAACATTTCCTTCTAGTTAGTCGGCACAACCTGAACCGCTTGCTTCTCTCCTAGCTGGACGTCGTTGGCTCTTGGTCGTACCAAGGTTCAGACATGGACACAGTCAAGCGTACGGAGGTTTGCATTCTATCCAACGACCAAATTAATACTTGAAATTTCCGTGTCTCTAGTGATTTGACTGCAGTGCTCTTGACGCGCCCTTGATGACTAAACTAAGTAGGCTACTAGAGACCGGAAAAATTCACGGATTCGTTTCGCGCTATGCTGGGATCCAAACACTTCGCGATATGCTAAAATACAAATTCGTTATACCTCAGTGCTGCCTCTGCTATTGGCTCTGGGCCAATGAGAAACACCCAACATAAAGCTTTATCGAATCACAGGCTGATAACGCTAGAACGTCTCACAATACAGCAGCCAATGAGTGGGTGGCATTTGACCGAGTGTACGTAGAACTATGGAGTTCATCCTACAGGTCATTGATAGGGACTGGAAAAATTCGCGGTTTCACTGACCACTAGGATAGACTCCTCGATTCTCTATGTACTCGGGCAACTATCACCTGGTCATTGGCTACCGACTCGGGACACCTGTTTACTGCGATTCTTATGATTAGATACTTCTTTTGTTGAGTGTTTGCCATTGGCTCAGAGTCCTTCAGGTAAATTGCGGTCCAATCACTGACGCAGCGTTAAGCTAAACGAGTTTGGATTCCAGCCTGTCTCGAAAGGAATCCGCGAATTTTTCCGGTCTCTACCAATCGCTAGGGACCGGAAAAATTCGCGGGTTCAATGACCTCCAGGATGAACTCCATAGTTCTACGTACACTCGGTCAAATGTCACCCACTCATTGGCTGCTGTCTTGTGAGACGTCCCAACGTAGCAGCCTGTGATTCGATAAAGCCTTAGGTTGGGTGTTTCTCAATGGCCCAGAGTCATCCAGGTGAGTTGTGAGCCAATAGCAGAGGCAGCACTGAGGTATAACTACATATTTGTATTTTAGCCTATCGCGAAATGAATTCGTGAATTTTTACCGGTCTCTACAGTAATCCCAGCATGGACCAGGCGTACGGACGTCGGCCCGAGACGCACCTAGGTCCCTCCTCCTACACGCGCGCTTATCTGAGGTTGGGCTCGGGACAAATGGCTGGCTGCGTCCCGCCGGTGGCAATCTGTCGCCGCGACCGCCGGCGAGGACAAAGACGTCCCAGCGACACGTGCGTCCTTTAGTGCCGCGGCGCACGCACGGGGCGTCTGCCCCCCCCCCCCCCCCTTCACCAACAGGGAGCGCCAAGAAAGAGAGAAAAAAAAACACAAGGAAAAATAAAACACACACGCAATCAATAGCGACGCCTCCAGGGAGCCATCTGGCCCTGGTCGTTACCAACTATGACGCAGCCAGTAACACCAACAAATCAGGCGGGCCTTGTCCGCCCGCTAACTGACCAATTAAACCGGGACGATATCCCGCTTATGGCCGGTGTGGCTTCTTTATGCCTTGTTTTTTTTTTTTTTTCGGTGGGATTCAATCACGCGTGTGGCTCCCTCGGAGAACCTCATCCCCTCCCCCTCCCCACCTCATCACCGCTCACCCCTCGCTGTACTTTCTTCTTTATGTGTTCCGCTCGGCCGACTGCGCGCCTGCCTCTTTCTCCACGCCGGCGACGAGCGCAGAGCAAACAAGTCAACCGCCCACGAAGCCATTCGCTTTTTATAGACATACATACTAGTTAGTCGTAGGGCACGCGTTTGAAACAAACACTTCAATTTAATACACACGAAATATTTATTTAAAAACATTGGTTGTCTGTAAAGTCGGTTCACGGACGATAGTTTAACGTGACAACGTCATGACAAAACATTGATGAAATGATTGCATTCTATTATGAATAAAATTGAATCATTTTTATTTTATTATCAATATTTTGTATGGATACAAAGAAGGAGTGAAATGAAATCCACAATTTAATTGATAAATGTACTTTTATTTCCACTCATTAATTCAAATATATTTATTACTTTAACAAAGAGATTATTTTAACTATAGATTTTATACATGTTTGCTATTTAACTTCTTCCAATCTGTGTTGTTCTGTTCAGGATAGGCCGATGATGGAAAAAGTAGGAAACGAAACTTGAAACACTCCCATTCATGTGCCAAGAAAAAGTCAAATCGATGGTTGTTCCAATCTAGTGGAAGAGAGATAGATGCGGCGCAAGCGTACAATGAGCGTAACGGGACACAGCTTAACGGGACAATGTTCGCAACGGGACACTTTTTCCTGCGTGCAGCCGGCGTTCATCGATTTATTAGACGTTGTCACGTCAAAAAATATTTGACAAAAAAAAAATGTTTTTATTTATGATCCTCTTGAAAATCTACAATACCTGTGGATTATCTCTGGTCTTTCAATAATCTTCCTTGCTGTGGATTCAATTCATTAAACACAAGGGTGGAAACCATATTGGCAGTGCGATTCGTGTGAAGGTGCTCAATTGAATAGAGATCGTAAAAACACCAGCATGCTAAAATTCTAATGTGGCTTGATAACTGTTCGCGATCAATTTAATCTTATCATTCATTTGCGCTGGAAATTAGATACAGCAGTGGTTGGTAGGTTCATATTTGCGAGTGGAGGCCAACAATTTGAATTATATTAAACTGACATACGTAGACAAAACGTGGCGAACTAAGCCATTGAAAAATGCTGAAAATATCTGCCTCTTAGAAATATGCCACTATGCCGCCATGCATGTTATCTTTGCAGCAATACCAGGAAGAACAGGTTAGCAAAGAGCAATGAAAATGTCACACTGTAAGCGCATGAAAGCAGAATTCATACAGGCTTACAAAGTAAATCAGTTAAGTCAGTGATGAGTGTATGTGTATATGTACGTATGTGTGTGTGTATATATATATATACACACACCTATATATATACACCTCGGAGGCATAACACTCAAAGTCATATATATATATATATATATATATATATATATATATATATATCATATTTCCATTAGAGCAGTTTAAAGATTTTTAAATTCCTAGTACCTACCTCACTTATTTACTCAACTATTTTCTACAAAAAAAAAATATTTACTCTTGAAATAGGTGTCGCAAATATTAGTATTGTATGCCACTAGAAAGAAAGCTATACGGTGGTAAGTTTATGGTTAAAAGTGCATTCTGCCCAAATATATCTATGATTTTTATAGGTAAAGGATGTTAAGTAAATGTCTCCCAGCAAAAATTATAATTTTGTACTATAAAATAGCGAGAAACAGGGTTCTGGAATGTATAATTCTACAGTCCACCAAAATGATACTCAAAGAAAATATAAAACTCAATAAGTTAATAAAATTAACCCTACTTAAGATGGCTAGATGTCTTTAATAGGATGTAATTAATTCAGTAAGGAGCCAACTACAAAAACTCTTTTTTGGTCAACAGCTATCGCCAAAAAAAAACCACGAAAATAAAATTTTGTCTTACACCACATCCATTAAGGAAGGGGGAAAAAATTCGTTTTGAAACAATCACTTTAATTCTATTGTAGATATGGTGCCAAATTCCCCCCCCCCTCCCCCAAGTTTAAAAGCATGTGATGAAAAATATTTTTTAATGACGAAACACCCAAGTTTGCAAATGATTTTTAGTAAATTGAAAACTACCTTTTTTTTTTTTTTTTACTAAAACCTTAGCTGATTACGCCGTATATTTCTCAACAAAACGGTATCATAACGGATATGGTATCGAAGTTTGTTCATTTCACAGAACATTACTTTAAGTTCCGTTGAAGCCTCAGCTCAGCCAAGTATTTTGTATATTTCCGTTTGAACCGCCTTGACCTTGAAACATAAGAAACACTATTAATATATTTGCTATCAAATCATTTTTTTATATTTTAAATGGCAGTTGATTTTTAATTGCATGATTTCATCCAAAGAACCAGCTGGTAGGTGAATTACTAGGAGCACACTAATCTACTCGCAAAAAGGCATTTGAAAGTTCGCAAATGAAAAAAAAATTGGTTGTCTGTAAAGTCGGTTTACGGACGATAGTTTAACGTGACAACGTAATAACAAAACATTGATGAAATGATTGCACACTTTTATGAATCAAATTGAATCATTTTTATTGAATTATCACTATTTTGTATGGATACAAAGAAGGAGTGAAATTAAATATACAATTTAATTGATAAATTTACATTTATTTGCCCTCATTAATTCAAACATGTTTATTAATTTAACGAAGAGATTATTTTAACTATAACTTTTATACATGTTTGCTATTTAACTTCTTCCAATCTGTGATATTCTGTTAAGGATAGGACGATGATAGGAAAAGAAGGAAACGAATGTGAGTGTTTCAAGTTTAATGTGCCTCGAAAAAGTCAAATCGATGGTTGTTCCAATCGAGTGGAAGAGAGATAGATGCGGCGCAAGCGTACAATGATCGTAACGGGACAAAGCGTAACGGTACAATGTGCGTAACGGGACAATGAGTCATCCTTTTTCGTGCGTGCAGCCGGCGTTCTTCGATTTATTAGACGTTGTCACGTCAAAATGTTTACTGAGATATTGCTACTGTAGGTACCTGTTTCTCGGTATAAGATGAAAGGAATGCAACTTTAGTTGTGTGGGGTTATTTTTTCTAAATACGCGTTCCAACAATATTAAATACTCACTTGAAGGATACACGGTCTTTCTAATCAGGACCTGCTAGTCCAAACATACAGTTGATTCGGACGGAAATGTTTATACTGTTGAAAATAAACATTTCAAATTTTAATAACACATATGTTTAGTTTTATTAATCCTACATCAGTTGGTTGGTTAAAAATTTAGGTCTACGTATACAGCAGTATTGAAACTAAAATTAAGTTGTAGGAAAAATTTGCACTGTAAATTTATTTACTTTTGTGAATGGAAAAGAAATATTCAATTTTAATTACATATGTTTGTAAATGTATACTCTTTATTGCTACAAAATAGCGTTCGCAGGAATACTAGGTTCAGATTCTTACCCGGGCATTATTTATGCTTTTGGGTTGTCCCAGTTCTTCCAGTCTGTAAACCGTTCCCTGAATAGTTTTCCAGTTATTATCTGCGCATTGTAAGCATAAGAAAACTGAATAAAGTCAAATGATTTATTATTCGATCATCTTTTCCATGGGTTTTTTTTTAATTAGTCTTTGAGTGAAAACTAAATTAAAATATCAAATTATGTGGCAACATCTGAAAATAAAAAACGTTTGCAGGCTTTCACGGCCATTGTCTGAAGTAGCTCGGCTTCTGAGTTGTAGCCGCGTCCTTGGCGAATAATTCATCGACGTTTCAGTCGACATTTCATTCTCCATCATCAGGAGCATTTACCTAACTGGTAACTTATCCCTGATGATGGCGACTGCAATGTCGACCGAAACATTTGAATGGTAACTTCTCCCTGATGATGGCGACTACAATGTCGACCGAAACATTGGACTGGTAACTGTTCCCTGATGATGGCGACTGCAATGTCGACCGAAACATTGGAATGGTAACTGCTCCCTGATGATGACGACTGCAATGTTGACCGAAACAATGGACTGGTAACTTCTCCCTGTTAATGGCGACTGCAATGTCGACCGAAGCATTGGACTGGCAACTGCTCGCTGATGATGGCGACAGCAAACGTCGACCGAAACGTCGGTGAATTATTCACTAAGGACGCGGCTACAACCCAGAAACCGAGCTACATCTGGAAATAAGTATTTCATACGTTTGAAAACAAGCATAGCCACGTGTCACGTGTTGTCGATGTTGCAACATCTCTCGTGCAGTGTGACTACGGAATGCAGTGGACGAGGAGTGTTGCCAGGCGCTGGTCATGGCTAGAGACCGGAAAAATTCGCGGATTCGCGTTATGCTAGGATCCAAACAGCTGTACCTTCATATTACCTCTGTGATTGGCTCACAGTTTATGTTAAGGATTTTGAGCCAGTGAAAAAACCTTCAACCAAAGAAGTATCGAATAGGAAGCATTCTCGTTGACAGGTCTCAGAAGTAATTAGAGGGGACTGGAAATATTCGCAAGTTCAATGCCCTCTAGGATAGACTCCACGATTCCCTACATATTCGGGAAAATGCCACATGCTCATTGGCTAATTACTTCTGAGACCTGTCAAAGAGAATGCTTCCTATTCGATACTTCTTTGGTTGAAGGTTTTTTTTCACTGGCTCAAAATCCTTAACATAAACTGTGAGCCAATCACAGAAGTAATATGAAGGTACAGGTGTTTGGATCCTAGCATAGCGCGAAACGGATCCGCGAATTTTTCTGGTCTCTAGTAATTAGCCAATGAGCATGTGGCATTTGCCCGAATATGTAGGGAATCGTGGAGTCTATCCTAGAGGTCAGTGAATATTCCCAGGCGACGGTCACGGTACAAGCCGCTCCCAGGTCGCCGCTGGGCGGGAGGGGGAGGGGGTGGGAGATGTGGAGAGGGGAGAGGGTTGACGACGGCTGATTGGAGGGCCGGGCACACGCGCGCGCCACGCGGCGGCTACACGCACCACCAGGCTGTTGCCCGGCTCTTAAGAGGCGCGCCCTGCTTCTTTACGTCTCCTAGCCCCGCCCACAGCACACGCGCAACGTCCACATTGTAATATCTACCACCCGCGGCAAAAAAAAAAAGAATAAAAAATATTTACGTTTAGTGAATCACGTGGCTCGTTTCCGGGTACAGTCCATCCCACGAGCGAGTAGCCTGTTCATGCGGGGCTTATAGGCCGGGTCTCACATCGATCTTTTTTTTACCGTCATTACTATTTCTGACGTGATAACTAGAGACCGGAAAAATTCGCGAATTAATTTCGCGATAGACTAAAATACAAATAGTTATACCTCAGTGTTGCCTCTGCTATTGGCTCACAACTCACCTGGATGACTCTGGGCCAATGAGAAACACCCAACCTAGGCTTTATCGAATCACAGGCTGCTACATTGGGACGTCTCGCAAGACAGCAGCCAATGAGCGGGTAACATTTGTCCGAGTATATAAAGAATTGTGGATTCGATCCTGGAGGTCACAGAAACTGCGAAAATTTCCAGTCCCTAGTTAATAGAAAACAGTCGCGAGAGCCCGCACTATGCTTTAAGGAGTGTTGACCCATTCAGGTGCAACCCAGTTCCATAGATCGTAACTTCACTGGCATGGGCGAATGACCGCACCTAAGTCTCGGTTTCACGCATGTTATTTTTTTGACGTGATAGCGTTTTATAAATAGATGAACGCCGGCTGCACGCACGAAAAATTGTCACGTTCCGCCTGAGCCGAGCGTGCAAGTACCGGCCAACCACCGGGCAAGAAAATAATCTATAATATCAAACAGGTTAAGGCGGGCTTTTTAACTAATTGTTCGCGTGATTATATTTAAACAAATTATTTAAATTAAATTTTCAAAAGCTGTAAATAATATTTTAAAATTAAAAAGTATTCCATTTTTTACCAATGTTTTCTTATGACGTTATCACGTAAAATTATCGTCCGTAAACCGACTTTACAGACAAACCCCCGTTTTTTTTATTTTTCTACACTTTTAAAGAATTTCAGCTTAAATTTGCAAAGAACACTAGTTACAAATTATTCAGGGATCTTCGTAAATTTTTATTTATCTTCGTAAATTCACGGGTGCAAAGTTTATTTAATATAAATACGAACCCACCAGAATAATCTCGGTATTAAAAATAAAATTACTAGAACTGGCTAGGACAAACCAAAAAAAAAAATCATTTCTTCCACGTGTGCGCTTACCTCATTTATACCGTAAAACAGAACTCGGAAGTTGAAGTACTTCCTAGATACTACGAAGATACAGCTATATGTAGGGACCGGAAAAATTCGCGGATTTATTTCGTGAAATGCTCCAATTGAAATAATTATACCTTAGTGCTGCTTCTGCCATTGGTTTACTGTTAATCTGGAGCAATGAGGGCCAATTAGAAACCCTCACTCGTTAAAGTGTCAAATCACAGGCTGCCCAATCGAGACGACTCACAAGTCAACAGCCAATGAACAATTGACATCTGCCCCGACTGTGCAGATGATAGTGGAGTCTATCCTGGAGGTCATTGAATCCGCGAATTTTTCCGGTCTCTACTCATTATATTACAGAGAACATCCATTGAAAAAATTGTTGATAAAACAACAAATGAATGAGAGTAATTGTGTTAGAATTTTAGAAAGATTTCTCGAATAACAGTACCGACGTTAAAATGTAGAACAAAAAAAAAACTCAAAATGGTGTGTGTTTGTGTGTGTGAGTCAGGGCCTTAAATGGCGTGATCATGACTAGAACAGCGATGTTCAGCCTGGTGCGCTAGTAGTATGAACAATTTGTGAAATAGCACGGAAACACCCAGCCAGTGTGTTTCTGGCCATTTTAAAAATGTAACCCCCTCCCCCCTCCGCCGCTCTGATTGCAGTTTGTATTCTGTTTATTTCACCCCCTCCCCCGCTCGGCCAATGCGCGCTGCGCTCCATTTCACGGCCGGCGACGTTAATCCGCGGGACTATGCAGCCCGCCAGTGCTGCCAACTGCCCCGCCCTCAGCGAAGCTGCGCGCCAGCCGAGGGTCCCGGCCCCCTAATTCCCAACATTATTTAGCGGAGACCGTAATTAAAATCCTCGAATCAATTAGGGCCGTGTTTAGCTTTGAAAATTCGTTCGTTTTAACGACATCTGGAGTGAAACGGACGCGCGGAGGCAGGCGCCCCTGGCGGCTGCCGCAGGAACCACCGCGGGCCCGTGTTTTCAATTATAAACTCCATCTGGCTTTATTCCGCAGCGTCCCGGGGCTGGGAAAGGCGGTGAAGGGCGGGGAAGGGCGGGGGAGGTAGTTAAATGAAGCAGTCCGGGAGAGAGAATAGGTTTGTTCGGAAGCAGAAAACGCGAGAGCGAGACGGGGAAACGATAGAAAGCGACTGTAGCGGGAGGGAAACAGCCCCTGCTTTAATGCGCTTACTGCACACAACACTGAGTACGAATATTGAAACTGATGGCAACTGCATTTTCCCAACCCATATTTTAATTTTTTTTTATTCTGCTACAATGGCTAACAGACGGCCCGTGCAAGCGCTGCGCTATAAAACTACCATTTTTTTCGTTCGTGAATTATTTTTTTTCATTTTAAACTGGAAATTCATTTCACTTATTTTACACTGAGCAAAGATTTAAGTTTCTCTCACTCAATATATTATGGTAACAACGAATCGATGTTCATTGATTTTGGTTTATAATTAAACGAAAAAAAAATCGTTTATGCCTGATATTTACTTAATCGAATTAGACTGTTAAAAATGTTCATCTTAAAAAATACGAAGGACGCTGGTTACAAATGATCCAGAGATTTTTGTAACTTTACCGTTAATTTACTGTGTAATTTTACGGGTGCTGAGTTCTCGTACTTTGAACGTAATTCAACATTAATAATCATAATACATAAATGATACATTCCATAAAACGAGTTGAGTCTGCAGCGAAAACCTATTTTCTTCTTCTGTGTTTACCTTGCTTACAAATAAACACGGTACTCACAAGTAGGAATCAATAGAGACCGGAAAAATTCGCGGATTAATTTCATGATAGGCTGAAATCCAAACACGTGTACAATTATGCTGGTTTTGCTATTGACTCGAAGTTTAACACGACTGGGCCAATGAGAGATTATCGACCAAAGAATCATCGAATCACAAGCTACCTCATGGAGACGCCTCACTAGTTAGCACCCAATGAACACACGTGTTTGCTTGAGAAATGCAGAGGATAATAGAGGCTATCCTAGAGGTAATTGAGTCCGCGAATTTTTCCGGTCTCTAGGAATCAAGCATTTTCCCCCAGGTATGCTTACTGCAATTTATAACAGTGTAGTGCGTTAGTAACACGGGAGGACTTTGAACTCTTTAACTAGCTTTACTTCGAGAAATTCCAGCGAATATCTAATTACGTCTCCGCCACTCAAAAAAGATAAAAAAGTGGGTCGTGTTGCCAACTTGAGAGCAACGAGAATTCAATGGGGCAACATAACGCTGCAATTCTCGATAGCGGTTATCCTGGAAGTGTCCTTTCTTTAAGGCAGTATTCGATATCCCCGTTACTACCCTTACTGACCCCAAATATACCCAATAAGTAGGGACTGGAAATATTCGCGAGTTCAACGATCTCTAGGATACACTCCATGATTCCCTACATATTCGGGCAAATGCCACATGCTCATTGGCTAATTACTTTTCAGACCTGTCAACGAGAATGCTTCCGATTCGATACTTTTTTAGTTAAAGGTTTTTTCACTGGCTCAAGGTCTTTAACATAAACTGTGAGCCAATCACAGAAGTAATATGAAGGTACAGCTGTTTGGATCCCAGCTTAACGCGAAATGAATCCGCGAATTTTTCCGGTCTCTACCAAAGTAGAGACAGGAAAAATTGGCGAATTCATTTCGCGACAAGCTAGAATCCAAACTCTATTACCTCCGTGCTGCTTCATTGGTTGAGCCACATTTTATCTTGAGGACACTGAGCCAATGGAAAACCCTCAGCAGAACAAATATCGAATCACGAGAAACCCAGTTGACAGGTCTCACAAGTCAGTAGCCAATGAGCAGGCGTAATTTGGCCGAGTGCGTAGAGGATCGTGGAGTCTATCCAAGAGGTCACTGAAACCGCGACTTTTTCCAGTCCTTACCATTAAGTGAGATGACCACAGAAAGGACAACTGTGCAGTGACACACTATCTTTTATAAAATTCATCAGTACTTCCAGATCCTTCTGTGCCGAGGACGACCGCACTGTCCCACAGCAAACTTTGATTCTCATTCACAAATCAAAATGCACGACGGGTGAGTCTGCAATCATAACTCCTCGCCTCTGGAATGAGATAAATTAGGTACACGCCATTAAAATTAAAATAATAATGTTGTTCACAGGCTTTCACGGCCATTGTCTGAAGTAGCCTGGCTTCTGGGTTGTAGCCGTGTCCTTGGCGAATAATTCACCGACGTAAGTAGCAGTAGGTAACTGCTCCCTGATGATGGCGACTGCAATGTCGACCGAAACGTCGGTGAATTGTTCGCCAAAGACACGGTTACAACCCAGAAGCCAAGCTACTTCAATAATAATAATGAGTGCCCTGTGCGGTTGAGTTGATGAGAATATTTTTTAACACTACTTCAAAATCCCCCGACAAAGATGGGTAAGGTTGGTTAAGTCTACGAATGCTTTACCGTACTCCTTATAGATAGGGACCGGAAAAATTCGCGGGTTCAATGGCCTGCAGGATGAACTCCATAGTTCTACGTACACTCGGTCAAATGTCACCCACTCATTGGTTGCTGTCTTGTGAGGCGTCCCAATGTAGCAGCCTGTGATTCGATACAGCTTTGGTTGGGTGTTTCTCATTGGCCCAGAGTCAACCAGGTGAGTTGTGAGCCAATTCCAGAGGTAGCACTGAGGTATAACTATTTGTATTTTAGCCTATCGCGAAATGAATTCGCGAATTTTTCCTGTGTCAATCTATCGGAAAAACAGGTTATCGGAAAAAAACCTCCGAACTAGCAGCAGCTACAAGACATTTTGATAACCAACTCGAAGCGTGAGACCGACTCATAACTATTAGAGACCCGCGGATTAATTTCGTGTTATGCTAAAATTCAAATAATTATACCTTAGTGCTGCTTCTGACATTGGTTCACTGTTAATCTGGAGGACTGAGGGCCAATTAGAGACCCTCACTCATAGAAATGTCCTATCACAGGCCACCCAGTCGAGACGACACACAAGTCAACAGCCAATGAACAGTTGGCATTTGCCCGAGTGTGTAGAGGATATTGGAGTCTATCCTGTAGGTCATTGAATCCGCGAAATTCACGGGTCTCTAATAACTATAAATAGAGACCCGAAAAATTCGTGGGTTCATTTCGTGTTATGCTAAAATTCAAAAAAATTATACCTTAGTGCTGCTTCTGTCATTGGTTCACTGTTAATCTGGAGGACTGAGGGCCAATTAGTAGAGACCGGAAAAATTCGCGAATTCATTTTGCGATAGGCTAAAATACAAATAGTTATACCACAGTGCTGCCTCTGCTATTGGCTCACAACTCACCTGGATGACTCTGGGCCAATGAGAAACACCCGACCAAAGCTGTATCGAATCACAGGCTGCTACGTTGGGACGTCTCACAAGATAGCAGCCAATAAGTGGGTGACATTTGACCGAGTGTACGTAGAACTATGGAGTTCATCCTACAGGTCATTGAACCTGCGAATTTTTCCGGTCCCTACCAATTAGAGACCCTCACTCGTAGAAGTGTCGAATCACAGGCCACCCAGTCGAGACGACGCACAAGTTAGCAGCCAATGAACAGTTGGCATTTGCCCGAGTGTGTAGAGGATATTGGAGTATATCCTGGAGGTCATTGAACCCGCGAATTTTCCGGGTCTCTAACTATAACTATAGGTACGGAAATTTCATGAGTTTATTTGGTTGCAGGATAGAATGCAAACCTGTATTCTCTCGCGCCTCTGCGACCGTGAGCCAGCGATGCCCAGCTAGGAGAGAAGTGAATCTCGCTAAGAAATCAGCCAATGGAAAAGTAAACGTTGGTAGAGGCTTTGAATTTCAGCCTGATGTCCTAACGAATTCGCGACATTTCCATTTATTTAAATATAACCTTCCTTGTGCCATTTAAAATTAATTATACTTAAACATCTTATTGTTAAAGAGTGGAAAGATTTTGGATAGTTGTTTTGCGATGAAATTACTTTTGGGATGCTTCCACGCTTGTAGGACTCTGAGCCAATAAGAAACCCTCAACCAAGAACGTATCTCTTAAGTGGGCTGCCAGCGAAAAGGCGTCATTCGCCCGATAAGTCCACCCTAGAGGTCATTTAACTAACTACAATTTCCAGTTTCTTTTCTTGTACTTGACAGACGAAAAATTTGCTGTTTCATTTCGCGCTAAGCTAGATTTAAATACCACTACATTTGAGCTGCTTCAGTAGGGGCATACATATTTCGCGAAAAGATTCTGAGACCAGTAGAAAGTTATTACTAGAGACCCTGAAATTTCGCGGATTCTTCTGGCCTCAGGATAGAATTCAAAATTAGCTATAGGTGTGCTCGACTCATGTTTACTTTCCCATTGGTTGATTTCTTAGCGAGATCATTTTTATCCTTGTTATTTGGCACTACCTGATTCGCTTACTTCTTTACTATATAGCTGGACATCGTTGGCTCACGGTCGTAGAGGGGCGTGTCCAGATAACTGCGGTCCAAACATGAACACAGTGCGACAGTGTGGAGGTTTGCATTCTAGCTTGCGACTAAATGAATCCGCGAAATTTCCGGGTCTCTAGTTATTACTAGAGACCGGAAAAATTCGCGAAATCATTTCGCGATAGGCTATGATACAAATCGTTATACCTCAGTGCTGCATCTGCTATTGGCTCACAACTCACCTGGATGACTCTGGAGCAATGAGAAACACCCAACATAAAGCTTTATCTAATCACAGGCTGCTATACGCTGGAACATCTCACAAGACAGCAGCCAATGAGTGGGTGGCATTTTACCGAGTGTACGTAGAACAATGGTGTTCATCCTACAGGTCATTGAACCCACGAATTTTTCCTGACCCTAGGTGTAGGTAGAGACCGGAAAAATTCGCGATTTCAAATCCCTATAGGATAGACTCCATGATCCTCTATGCACTCGTGCAAATAACATCAGCTCATTGGTTACGGATCCGTAACACCTGTTGCCTGGGATGAACGTGATTCGCTAATTCTTCTGTTAAAGATTTTTCATTGGCCCAGAGTCCTTCAGATAAACTGTGACCCAATCACTGAAGCAAAATAATGTCAAAAGTATTTGGACTCTAGCCTACCGCGAAATGAATCCGCTACTTTTTCAGGTCTCTAGGTGTAGGTCATTGAAAACACGTAATTTCCCGGTCCCTGCGTGCAAGTATTTGAATCCTCTGGTTCGCCCGGTCTGCGCGGATGTCTGCGGCTCTTGTTAGCGGGTGGCCTGGCCGGGGAAGGAAGGGAGGGGGATAGAGGGGAGGGCAGCGAGATTGCGGATCAGCGCGGGGGGCTGTGACGTAATTGCCGGCGGGTGTGATCCGTGCGGCCGGCTGCGCGCCTGATCCGATTACAGCCTCGCAGTCGCGTGGGTAGGGGTCGAGGGAGGGTTGAAGCGGTGACTGCGCTGGCCGCTGCGAGGACTAGCGGGCAGCCAGTTGATTACCAGCGGCGGGCCGGGTTTCCGCGCCGCTGACCCTGCCGGCCCATTTGACCGCGTGCCCGCCTCGTTGTGCCCCGTCGGCCCGGGACTTCGGCTCCACGGACCACGCGACTGCCGCGTGGCCGCGTCTCGCGGGTCCGGCGACCTCGTGTGTGACCACTGATGCGTAGAAACTGGAAAAATTCGCGAGTTCAATGACCTCTAGGATAGACTCCACGATTCCCTACGTATTCGGGCAAATGCCACATGCGTAGGGGCAGGCAGTTTTCGCGAAAAGATCTGAACGCCTATTGGACTGAAACATGGTATACCCGCACCTGTGGTTTCTTCCTTGTTATTGGTGGCCGTCTGCAAAAGAAGTCGTTGCCTTATTTGACCGAGCCATTCGGGACGCGTTTGCTTCCGCACTGAATCACTGCGATTGGTGTCGTAACAATCGACGTGTACCTGGGAGAAACTCACCGAATCACGAAACACAGACGATGCTACAGTGTTTTAACTTTCAGCTAGTCTCGAAATATTTTCGCGAAATCTGCATGCCCCTAGCCATTGGTAGGGACTGCAAAAATTCGCGGGTTCAATGACCTCCTGGATGAACTCCATAGTTCTACGTACACTCGGACAAATGTCACCCACTCATTGGCTGCTGTGTTTTGAGACGTCCCAACGTAGCAGCCTGTGATTCGATAAAGCTTTGGTTGGGTGTTTCTCATTGGCCCAGAGTCCTCCAGGTGAGTTGTGAGCCAATAGCAGAGGCAGCACTGAGGTATAACTATTTGTATTTTAGCCTCTCGAGATTTGAATTCGCGAATTTTTCCGGTATCTACTAATGATACAGGGGGCCCATTTATTTATCACGAAAACAGTTCCAGTCTAGCTGTGTGTTTCTTTTTGTGGTTGAGTTCCCTCAGGTACATGTCTACTGTCCGCACAACAATCACAGACTTAACAGCGCGGAAGCAAACGCTTCCTGAATGGCCCGGCCAAATAGGGGATTGGCCACCAATCACGAGGTAACAATCACTAGCGCAGTCCAATGAGCGATCAGATTATTATGCGAGAAATACACGTCCCTGTGTATAAGTGTAGTTGTATGCACTAGCTAGGCCTGAAAACAAAGAAAATTATTAGTGAGACCACGGTGAAATAAATTAATCAGGCATATTTCGAGTTGATCTGTTACTATTTCTCTGACTGTTTACAAGTATCAGATTACGTGTGTAAATGTGTATGTTTTCACAGCACAAAGTAATATGCGATGCTTGTAAAGTGAAACCTATTTAGGAATCGTAATAAAACCAAAATCTTTACATTAAAAATGCAATAACACATCATGGCGTGTAACTACATCAATGAAAACCTCTCTGCGATGCAATTTAAATTACATGATAATCATACTTGCACGAAATGGATCTTTCGGTTTCGGGGGACAGAATAGCCAATAAATAGAGACCGGAAAAATTCGCAGGTTCATTTCATGAAACGCTATAATCCAAACAATTGTATCTTTATATTGCTTCACTGATTGACTCACAGTTCATTTGAAGGACTTTTGAGCCAATGAAAAAACCTTCAACCAAAAAAGTATCGAATCGCAAGCGTCCCATTTGACAGGTGTCACGAGTCAATAGCCAATGAGCAGGAGGCATTTGCCTGAGTGTGTAGGGGATTGCGGAGTCTATCCTAGAGGTCACCGAAATTGTGAATTTTTCCAGTCTCTACCAATAAAAGATTTTTTTTTGCGAAACAATCTGACCGCTCGTTAGACTGCAATAAGCTATGCTCACGTCAGCGGTTTCATTGTGATTGGCGGTCTTCTGCAAGAGAAGTCACTGCCCTGTTCGACCGGGCAATTCAGGGTGCGTTTGCTTCCGCACAGAATTACTGTGATTGGTGCGCCGACAGTGGACATGTAAACTTTTAGAGGTCATTGAAACCGCGAATTTATCCAGTTGTTAGTTATCACCACCTCTCGCCCTCCCATAGGACCGCTCCTGGGACGCCACTGAGCCAATAAGAAACAAGAAATATTGACCCAATCGTGCAACCCTCTACCGAGATTTGAAAGCCCCTGACCTCGATAGGGTCAGGCACAATTACGTGGCTCGAGTGTGCATGGGACAGTAAAAGCAAGCCTGAAGGAATAATCACACTGTGACTCTATCAGTGCCATTCCATTTTCAGCTCGTTTCAACTTAACAGCTGATTTTGAATTCGCAGCCGTTGAATCATTGATACTTGTTGCACTTAACACTAAACGCACGAGTATTATTGCTGTGCAATTCTGCGCATTCCGCAGAGGTTTTCAGCAGGTTTAATTTGGGGCAGATCAAGGAAATGATGTCGATGAAATATTTACGGGAAAAAATCCATCGGCGTGGTCCTGGTTTATTGCTCGATGACCTGGAAGAGGAATCACGTTATTAAATATATTAATGCGATTAAAGTCGGCTTCTGCGAATTGGCTCATCGATGGATTTGAGTAGCCTGAAATATTCAAGCATTCCGTCGTGCACAATGGAGCCAATGGGCTTAACTGGCACGAGATTCAGCCGCTTCGAGGACCCAAAAAAATATATTTTTTTTTGGTGTAAAACACGGTGTTTTATTTTGTACCTCGCTTTTATGAAATTTTCCCATCGCAAAAAAAAAATCAATCTCTTAATCACCCAACATTTACGCTTTGGAGTTTGACGTTACTAATAAAATATTACACGCGACTAAAAAAAATAAACGAGTTATCTTCAATTAACTTTTCAATTAACGTTATGTGTTATTTATAAAGGTTGAGTGTGATTAAATTTTAAATGTAGAGTCTAAAACCGAAGAAATATAGAGAAAATTACATTTTATTTGCAAATTTCTTTTTCATAAATAACGTAGTATGCAACAAAACTTCAGGCAGGGCGTACCTTTTTTTTATGGACGAAAAGAAACCTATCATTAAATCTCAAATTCTAAATTACCCTATTATTTAACCCCGAAATTTTATTAAATCAACTGATTATCTGTAACCAATCCTCTACTGAAAGGATTGACTACACGTGTTGCGTAGCAGGAGAAAACACGAAATATCTAAGATATTAAGGCAACAGTCAGAAGTGTTACTATGAGAAGTGTAATGGCTACAAAAAAAACATGAGGCTAGGTAACGATAGCGTACTATATTTTCTTTATATGAAATTTACAATCATCACAGCTGAAGTACAATAAAGAACGAACATACGACATCAGAAAGGTATCTTTATAAAAGATTAACTGCCATATTTTACTATATATTCAATGCTTAGCAAATGAAGGCAAGAGACTAACATCACAATTTTTCCTAGTGATACATCCCACGTATATACATAACCGTAACGCTTCAATATACGTAAGAATTTACGTGTACACTAAATGTCTAATAAATGTGCCTCCTGAAATAACGTAAGGCTATACCAAATTCACGACTGCTTATTAAAGGCTTCACGATAATCATAAATAAGTATATAAACAGGGACAAACACATATATTTAAACTAGAGATCTCAAAAAGTGTTCTAAGACCACCAGCTCTTAACAAGAATATATATATAAATATATTTACGCCCACAATAAAGCCAACCGCCTCCAAGTAGGATCAATAGTACATAAAATATGTTTACTCGCGAGTAATAGGGCAGCTCTACCAGTAAGTTAACTTTCATCATACGGATTAAAATGTGTAGTAGTGTAAGCCGTACGTCGAACACGCGCAAATGTCACCTATGCTAACACGGAATATTAAATGAATCAAGTAACATGCGCCCAGTGTAACAGCGCCGCACAAGAACCACCACAAGCGATTCATGAATCGCCCTGAACTTATAGCACCACGACTGAGGAAGTAATTAGTTACACTGACTATTACCACTCGGCTGCGGGCAAATCTACGTGAACATAACGTAAGAATGAGCATGAGCAAGACTAAGTTCGTTCACTGACATATTCACGCGACGCGAGAATAAGACCGAAGGTTTAGCAACCACCCAGGGTGAGTAGAGACCATATCTACAGCTTATCAACAATAGTAACCGCGCCGAGTGGTCAACCATGCTAACATTTGCTCGTCTCGACGGACAGCCATTCCCCTAATGAGAATGAACTGCGAGGAGGCCACGCAGAGAACACCCTTATATACTACTCAAAACACTAGGCCGCTAGGGGCGCTAACATCGCGGCGGCGGGGAAGGAAGGAGAAAAGGAGGGGAGGACCTGGAGAGGGAAGAGGGGGGGATCAAGGGGAGGGAGCGCCGTACCAGGGGCCATGCTGACTAGCGGTGCAGATCATACAGCTCAAACCGAATGCTTGGATACGAGTATTTGATTCGTAAAAAAATAAATTGGGAATTATTATATCCATGGGCGTAGATCCCGGGTGAGGGATGGACAAAAAAGTTTCCCCCTCGAATCAAAAAGCCCCTCTCTGCGGGGGCCCACTTACGATTACAAAATCGTAACTGTGAAATGTGAATGATAAACGTTATATCACGCCCCCCTTCTCCTTGCCACCAAGAATCTTACAGATTTTCACATATGCGTTCTATACACGTTAAACTGCTTTGAGTTTAATATAATATTGTTACGAGGCTGCCAGAGATGAGGCCCGGCCAGCTAAACTGGCGCGCAGGCTCTCGTGAAGGAAGATGTTCGGTATAAGCAATGTATTATACTTTATTATAGTGTTTTCTACAGGGTCGATTTTTAAAAAAATTGTTTGTCACACTACGATTTCAAGAGATAGTAGACTTTTGTAATTCTTACGTTTTCTTATAGATATTTTAATTATGATTTTACTTGAGAAAAGGAACTTGAAGATTTAATATTTGGGTAGTTAGCTATCTTAAATACTTTGTTCTTAACTCAATTAATGTATGATTATATTTTTTAAAAAATTCAAAAATACATATATGCCAATGTATATTAAAGTAATTAAATACATGAAAAACACGTGTCAAGTATGTACGAAAGACATACTAACAGTTAAACTGACATGTGTAAATGTAAAATATACACTACTTGTCAATAACTGCCACTTATGTGATGAGGAATGTCAGACTTTAATAGGGAGGGAATACATTATTGTAGCCCACTAAAGGTAACAATATAGCTTCGAAATTAATCCTACTGTAACCTTAAGAAGGTCAGTTTCTAACATTTTCTTACTGTCCTCGCTTGTTTTTTTAAATCTTCTTTTTAATCCTTGGGAGGAGGGGGTCCGGAACATCAAGACCACACATACCCACACTCACACACACACCTTCGCACTTGCAGGGCGAACGCGACACATGCAACACCTCTTACCAATACATGGACTCTCCATTAAGGGCCGCTTTCTATAAGCACACTCTTTCCTACACAGTTCTGCAACCACACCCTTGCCTGGACAGTTCTGCAACCTTGCCTGGACAGTTCTACAACCACATCCTTGCCTGGACAGTTCTGCAACCACACCCTTGTCTGGACAGTTCTGCAACCACACCCTTATCTGGACAGTTCTGCAACCACACCCTTATCTGGACAGTTCTGCAACCACACCCTTCTCTGGACAGTTCTGCAACCACACCCTTGCCTGGACAGTTCTGCAACCACACCCTTATCTGGACAGTTCTGCAACCACACCCTTATCTGGACAGTTCTGCAACCACACCCTTCTCTGGACAGTTCTGCAACCACATCCTTGCCTGGACAGTTCTGCAACCACACCCTTGTCTGGACAGTTCTGCAACCACACCCTTCTCTGGACAGTTCTGCAACCACACCCTTATCTGGACAGTTCTGCAACCACACCCTTCTCTGGACAGTTCTGCAACCACACCCTTGCCTGGACAGATCTGCAACCACACCCTTGCCTGGACAGTTCTGCAACCACACCCTTGTCTGGACAGTTCTGCAACCACACCCTATCCTGGACAGTTCTGTAACTACACTCTTGCCTGGACAGTTCTGGAACTACATCCTTGTCTGGACAGTTCTGCAACCACACCCTTGACTGCACAGTTCTGCAACCACACCCTATCCTGGACAGTTCTGTAACTACACTCTTGCCTGGACAGTTCTGGAACTACATCCTTGCCTGGACAGTTCTGCAACCACACCCTTGCCTGGACAGTTCTGCAACCACACCCTTCTCTGGACAGTTCTGCAACCACACCCTTGCCTGGACAGATCTGCAACCACACCCTTGCCTGCACAGTTCTGCAACTACACTCTTGCCTGGACAGTTCTGGAACTACATCCTTGCCTGGACAGTTCTACAATCACACCCTTGCCTGGACAGTTCTGTAACCACACCCTTTCCTGGACAGTTCTGTAACTACACTCTTGCCTGGACAGTTCTGTAACCACACTCTTGATTGGACAGTTCTGTAACTACACTCTTGCCTGGACAGTTCTGGAACTACACCCTTTGCCAGGACAGTTCTGCAACCGCACCCTTGTCTGGACAGTTCTGGAACTACACCATTGCCAGGACAGTTCTGGAACTACACCCTTGCCTGGACAGTTCTCAGCTCCCGAGAGCACCAGAGCCTGAAGCAGTGTAACTTGGACGCCCCTGTCATTCCAGCTTCGAGACCTTTCCATGGGTTTTGCTGACCGCCAACAGGTTTATAAGGTGACGCTGATCCGCAGCGGAGAATCTTCGGAGTGAAGTGAACAGGTTGAGTGACACCGCTTGGCGAGCGATAGCGAGCGACGAGAGATATGCTTGTGCGAAGTTCGGAGCATCAGGGAGGGTGTCACGTCGTGGCGGAAAAGTAAGTAGTGTGAGGTAGTGTGTGTGACAAGGGTGCGAGGTAAGAGACGATCAGTAGAGAGCCACTGTCGAGTCAAGCCAACCAAGTAAATAGTGGACCTAAGAAAGTAGACAGTCATTTAGATTGTCTGTAAATTAGGAAATGGTGTACATAGTAGTTAATAAATAAACTCCTAATTAGCCTGGGATAATTTCAAGCTAAGACACCTGGAAAGCTTATTTTTAGGTTATTTGAATGTCAAAAACATTTTGCTGTTTACTTTTTTTCTTCTTGTATAATTTAATTTTTTATTATTGCAAAATAAAAGTTAGTAGTGAAAAATAAATTGTAAAGGTATTGTAACTTCTAATTTTTTTTTCGAATTAAATTTTGATTAATTATTTAACTTTGTTAGTATCTGAAAACAAAATTCAAAATGCAATACCAACCATGGTTATATTTTTTGGATCGTTAGGACTTTGAAACTCCCTCCAAGGTGGTCTAGTCACTTTTGTGTTAATGTTCATAAACATGGCTGTACAAGACTAAGTTGAGAAGCGCATTGGTGTCTGGTTCCAGACATGCAAATGTTCAGCATACTACTTTCCAGAATGCTGGTTTGAAAACCATATAAGGCACAATAGCAAAACGAAACTTGTGAAGGCACAGACGTTATGTGTATAAGCCCACGTTGTTATTTTTACGATATGCATCATGCTTAAAATTGTTAAACTTTCATACAGTAAAAGAAAATTACTTTTTAAAATCAAATTGTTGGCAATTTCTTTTGTTTTTGTCATACATGTATATTATCAAAATAGGTATGGAGTTGAAATTTGTTTTCTGTTGTTTTGAAAATTTTAAGTGACACGGTTGGTGACGTCTTGCGACTAGAGTGCTTTACAAACGACTGTGATTTTCTTGTGTTGTTTGCAGGTCAGCCCCAGCGCCCCACTCTGATAGAAAATATAGGCACTAATGGGAAACGAAAAATTAAATTTTTAATAGCCTGTTACTTAATCTGCTGCTATTTAAATTCACGAATTTGTATTGGAAAAATCAAAAATTTTATTTCCAAGTATAATGATGTGGTTGTACCGGAAATGTGATCTTGGGCATTTATAAAACTGGCCAGAGGATTATTCATCAGTAAAGAATATCAAAATATATTACAATAAATGATCAAAATCGTAGTCAATAATTAAGTTACAGGCTGGGTTGAGAGAGTAAATTTTTTCCAGTAGTGCCACTACTGGTTGGTTGTATATTGTGCTGTCAAACAGTAAGTTGCAAACCAAACAGAAATTGATATTTTATCCTCTGAAAAACAGTTAAAAAAAACAGTATTGGTGAAAAATATTGAGAACTATTTAAAATTTAATACTTTTTCCAAAATAGTTTTTTTATGCTAGAGTTCTTCACCCTATTAACAAAATGTTAATAATACTTCATCTTCATCAAAACAATAACTGGAAGAGGTGTTATTGCACAATAATTTTTGACTTCTGATGTAATGCAGTGTTATCGAAACTTTGTACTGGCTATGCACACCACGCATGTAAATGTTTCAGTGGCAATGATACAACACCCGAGCAGGCAATACTTCGCCCACACATATGGCCCCCACGAAACTCCCCCCCCCCCCCCCCCCAATTATACATTCACGTTCTACATTATAATTGCATGGTTATTTCTTACCTACACTCTGTTTAGAATGTTATTTAACCTGAAAATACAATATATAACTAGGGGCATGCTGATTTCGCGAAAAGATTTTGAGCCTAGATAAAAGTTAAGACACTGTAGCATCGTCTGTGTTTCGTGATTGGGTGAGTTTCTCCCAGGTACATATCGATTGTAACAACACCAATCACAGTAATTCAGTGCGGAAGTAAACGCGTCGTGAGTGGCCCGGTCAAATGAGGCAACGACTTCTCTCGCAGACGGCCGCCAGTCACAAGGAAGGAACCATCAGGTGCGGGTATACCGTGTTGCAGTCTAATAAGTGTTTAGATCTATTCGCAAAAAATGCCTGCCCCTAGTTATAACTATGGTTAATATTTTATAAGTCCAAACTAAGCTATTCCATATTTTTTTTATAGTTTGTATAAAATTATAATAGTTAAACATTTAAAAATAAACATGGCTGCATCCGGGCCCGGACCTAGCCCCACCCTAGTGGAGGCCATGCCCACACATGTCATGTCTTATAACTTTTAACATTGTTGAAATCTCATCTGCGTGTGTTGCACATCACCTGAATGAGAAGGAACCATTTCGTACAAATAGGCTTATTTTTCTCCTGGACGAGTGGTGATCAACCTGTGGCCCGCGGGCCAATCTCGGCTTACCGCCAAGCCCAGTCGGCTCCCAAGATTTGGCCTCGCCCTTCAGTTTAATTTGTGGGACAGCAAATTCAGTAAAACACATCTGCAGCATAATGGACATAACGAATATGTGTGTACATCGCGTAAATCATCACGTCATCGACACAGAATACTTCAAAGGACTGTTCAAGTCAGTAGCTGCCTTGACTAATGGTTCTGTAGGCCTACTCTGTGAATGTTGTCACGTTCACCATTTTTTTGGCCTCGGGATAACGCTTTCCCAGTTTTTTGTTGCAAAATGGACAAAATATAGTAGTTCTCTATTATTTAAAATTGAAGACTTGGGATCAATATGGAACTAAGTGCCAATTTCACAGTTTTGAAGAAATTGAGTTTTTAATATTGACATGGAATGATGTGCATTCCAAAGTAGGTTGCACTGTGCATACACGACAGCGGTGACGCAGAATGGGGCACATACTTACAGTACTTCCCCGCATTCTCACGGTAGCACCGTCGGAGCTGTTGAACATGCAGGCTCTTGTCCCAGCTCTACAGACTGGAATGCGGTCAGTGAATTCCGAGTGTAACTGAATAGCATTACGTCTGGTAGACATTGGGATAGTTAGTTGACGGGTCATGAAGATGTAAGATGGAGCACTAACAGAATGAATGGAAGGAAGATGGTAGGACCCCACAGAATTGTCAGCCACACTGCCTCGATGGCAGGCAAGAGATCTGATCTCTCGGCAACCACGGAGCCTCCCCTGCTGACTGGGAAACATTTGTGAAGGTTTCACGCTTCTTCACTCAAACCAAGCAGCCATCTTGGCAGAGTTGTCAATGAGTCGTAACACAGATGTAAGTTGTGTCACCCCAGGAAGTCCACAGTATTTTCACCGGGAAAGGACTGGCTGTAAACATTTCTGTGCTACCGGAATTATATTTCTAGTTCTAGGAGCGGGTTTTAAGGCCAAACCCCAATTCTGAGAGGTGCTCTCTCTTTTTGGTACAACTAGCTCACTCTCCTTTTGCACTCTCCCTTTTGTACTACTGGTTCACTCTTCCTCTGATACAATTGGCTCACTCTCCATGTGAGGCATACACACAGTGTTGTACCCTATGCAAATAAACCTACAAAAACCAACTTCCTGTAATTTAATACCGGCCGACCAGTTTTTAACAAAAGTCTTGTTAAGTCACTAAAATTTGTTTAAATGACAAATCATCTTACCCAAACGTTGACATTCAATGAGATACTTTATAATAATAATTTATTATATAATTTACATAATAATTATATAATTTATATAATTTATAACACAGCAAAACCCCGTTACACTTTTCAGGGGGAACAAAGGCAAAATATTAAATTGTGGGAAGGGCAAATTGCGGGAAAACACTAAAACTCACCTAATACATATGTACTTCATTTCCTGCATGTGTTCCTTCGACAAATACTTTACATTCTAGAAAAATTTAATGTATACTAGCCTATGAATATACCATCAATACTCAATCCAAGCCCAAATTACATTACATAAAAAACAACAAAAAAGTTAAAAATCTTATTGAAAAAATTCATTCGTATTTTTATTAAATACACGGTTGAATAAAAACGGAAAAAAAACCTTAGGTTATGTTTAAAAGAGTTTCCAAAAAGAATTGCACATCAAAAATATATTTTATTTTGTATTTAATCTCACTTTTAGTTAGATAACTCCTATCACTGGTAAATATTATGAAACAAAGATATTAACTTAAAATAAACTGACAACAAAACCAGTGAACCAAACACGAGATGGAAATAACATTGCATACCAATAACCACGGTCGTATTAGTACACACTTAACTAGGAAAGAGTGCAGACTACCAATGAGAAGAGAGTACGTAGTGCTTGCAATTGGCAAGCTATCAATATCGATACTCAACTAAGTGTGCACACACTATACAAGCGTTAACTTGTCGCGGCCTCGTCTCTGGTGAAGCTGTGGAGACGGGGTGGACGTCGCTCGGTCGTTCAGTTGTTGTGTTGTTTGCCCGGCGCCAGCTCTTTGGTAGAGCAGCCTCACACTCTGAGGCGGGAGTAGACCGTTCGGCCCAGTGCAGCTGACCGAGGATGTGCTGACAAGAAGTAGCTAGCAGGAAGATTGGGTGTAGAAGAGAAGATGCCCGCGGTCTCACGAAGAGTCGCTAGCGGAAAGGATGGAAGTTGGAGAGAGTGATGCCCGCGGTCTCACGAAGAGTCGCTAGCAGAAAGGATGGAAGTTGGCAAGAGGAATGCCCGCGGTCTCGCAAGGAGTCGCTAGCAGGAGTGTAGGAGAGAGGGATGCCCGCGGTCTCACTAAGAGTCGCTAACAGAGGATTGCCCGCGGTCTCACGAAGAGTCGCTAGCTGAGGAAAGGAAGATAAGGAATTCAAGCCAATGATACCATTTTGACTGAGGTAATATTTATTCTCCCAGATTGGCTGGGAGAGAGGAAGGCTCACAAAGGTATTTCTACTCCCAGATTGGTTGGGAGAGAAGAGCTGTCTAGGCTTGTTAGCCCGCACAATTTATACACGTTTCGTCTACAATCATTTGTGTTAAAGTTTTACATATTTCTAGTTCTTTTGATCTTTTGCATTTTACACTATTATTTCCACATCTACAAAACATACATACAATATACACTTAATAATCTACCTAAATATTTACAATACTAACATATATAAAATAACTATAATACATTGTCTCTTTATATTTACAACTGCCATCTGGTGGCGAGTGGTGGCACTACCAGGGCCATGGCTGGAGTGTTGCGCCGCGGACAGGACTGTGACCCGGGTTTTTTATTTAAAAAAGAGGAGGTACGACATCAAACTCAACCAAACATGATGCCAACTAGCACCGACTACACAGCGTGCTAATCAGGGGCGATGAAAAAAGATAGTTGAAAAAAAGCCTGAAAGAGAATTTACACACAAGACAATTCCTAATTTCTATTAAATAAGTAAAAAGTAATTTCCACGCTAAAAAAAAAAACATAAATTTTATATGAGAAACAAAGTTTTTGGGAAACTTCTTATATGAGAATGGTGTACAATTGTACTCTTGCGGAGAAAATGGCGGGACATTTCAGTGCATTTGATGGGAAATCCTACTGTGCAAGAATGTTTTAAACAAGTTTTTAGTAAACTAAAACCAGTTTTTACATTGTATATTAGACGTGAATAGCAAGAAGAAAAAAATTTCTGCTATGTAATTTGAGAGAAAGTATTGTATTACATTTAATGACAAGTATATGGGACCTAAAGAAAATGTCTACTGCAAGAAAATGTAATTACGGAGAACACAAATACGGGGTTTTTAATGCAAGTCATGCAAAAAAATTAAGTAATTTTGATTCACATAACATTTTTTTGTGCATTTTCCTTTTAAAATCAACCAACATGAAATAGTGGCACAAAAATCACCATTACATAGTATCTGATGTTTTTCGAATCGCTATCACAATGCTAAATGCGTAATAGCCTAGTCCTTACCTAATGTAATTAAAATTACAAAAGAATTTTAAGAATATATATATTTCCATGTATTTAGCTATCTGTATTTTTCTTACAGAAAATTTGTAGCTAAATACAGTAGTAGGTACCACCTAACTATTAATAAAAAAAAGACAAATCTTTCAAATTATATGATGAAGCAGACGGAAACAAACATGTGTTTGTCCAGTTGCACTGCATTTAAAAACTTTAAAATTTAAGATGTTAATTTGTAACATTAAAATTTAAAATATTTTGCACAACAATACTTACTATCATTTTATTGCTACCTAAAATAGTCACGTTCTTAATTGCCCTATCCACTATATGCACAGCATAAGAATATTCAGGGTGTATGTACGGTATCATTGTGCTTATGCTTGGGGAGAAAATACCAGTGCGTAGCATTTAATTTGCCCAATATACCAGGTTATTTGTGGTAATTATGGTGCATCTGTAGTAGTTATTGCGCTTCTATAATAACTATGGTAATTACTGTAGCTCTTAAGGTAACTATTTTGTGTGTGTGTGTGTGTGTGTGTGTGTGTCTGTGTGTGTGAACTATGGTGCTTCCTCAGTGTTTATTCATCAATAGTTCATTTTTCTTCACTTCACATGCACCATTATTATTTTCAGCCACAGATGGTAAAATAGACAAATTTCTTTTCAACGACGCACTGAATGAATAATCATAGTGGAAAAGGATGTTCAAAGTCCATTTAGAGAAACAGTTGTTACTGCAGCATTATTATTTTCAGCCACAGATGGAAAAATAAGACGAATTTCTTTTCAACGACGCACTGTATGAATAATCATAGTGGAAAAGGATATTCAAAGTCCATTTAGAGAAACAGTTGTTACTGCAGCGAATTCTACAAAATTTTGAGAAAAGCTCTTGCAAAGAAGTAATATTTTGTGTGTTTGTAAAATAGATCAACATAAACATAAATATGTCAACGTGCTAAATGACTGCAAATTCATAAATAAAAAAAATAAAAAAATAGAATTAAAATCATAATTATGAAAACAGCCACCATACCCAGTACATTATATTCTACATTATTTGCGTTGTTAATAACAATGAAATGCAAGAATTAAGGATGGTCATGACGATTCTTCGATGCTTTGATTCCACCAATTCTACCTGGAATCTGAACCGTCGATTCTCAAGCTGCAAGGAGGAAATGTACAGTGTTGTTAAGTAACGAATTACAAGTAATCGGATTACTTGTAACGATTACTTTTCAAGTAATTTATACTTGTAACGAATTACATTTAAAAAATGTAATTCGTACTTGTAATCGGAATACATAACATTAAATGTAATCGATACATTAAGGTAATCGATACTTTATATTTACTTGCCGTTACTTTTATTCTCGGAAGTATAATGAATACAATTAAGAACAAGATCATACAATTTTTGTATTAGTAAAGTTTATAATTTTACGCTTGTAGTGCTACGATCGTATGCACAACATCTATGATCAAAAATGAAGATCCATAGTGACTTGCAGTGTCTCCAACATTACCCTATCCTAAAATCTGCATTTTTAAAATTTAACACATCGCTACCGTCAAGTGCTCCCGTTGAGCGTGTTTTTAGTGTTGGTAAAGATGTTTTTGCCATCAAGAGAGGGAATCTTTCTGATCAGAACTTTAAAATGCAATTGTTTAGTAAGGTCAATTTCAAAATTTAAAGAGTGTTACTTTTATTACAAGTAGCTACTTGTATGAAGTCTTTTGATGTTATTCAAGCAAATTTGTCCTCAAATATTATTCATTTAATTAAAGATAATAAATTTAATCATTACATGAAATCTTTTTTTTAAGAAAACATATATGTATGTATGTTTATTAACGTAACAAAGTGTAAAAAAAATTGAATCGTAGGTTAGTTTTAAAATGGTAGCGGAAAGTAATTGTGATTGTAATTGTAATTTTACTGATTACTTCTATATAAAGTAATTTTTATTTGTGATTAGTTACATTATCACCACAGTAATTGTAATTGAGCCCAATTACTTTTTCCGAGTACTTTTAACAACACTGGAAATGTACCATATAAGGAATAGTATCATATTTAGAATGGTAAGTTTGTAAGAATGTTGATAATTTGGATGTAAATAAGATTCACATAAATTGATTCTTAACACAAATGCATACTTTCTGGCCAGTAAGCTGATAAATGTTCATGCAGCTCACCTAGCACTAATTCTCATACTAAAAATGCAGTAAATTATTTTAAGGTTAGATCAAAATAGCAATCACCTATATTTGTCCGCAACTACTATCCAAACATTTTAAACTCACGTCAATCAATATAACAGCTTTATTTTATAAATACAACATTAACGTAACTTTTCTCTCCACTCGTAAATAATACCTTTCACTTCCAACATCGACGTGCAACCATGACCATGTTGAAGTAAATAATTTAACTCAGGCTGACCAACAGTGTTATTTGTAATAAACTTTTTTTTTTGTCTTTCATATACTAAAGCTAATTTCATGTTATATTTTTGATACATTTACATATATATTTTTCGCTTAAAAGAAGTTAGTTAAAAGTTGGATTCACGTGTATATAAAGTCATTAAATTGAATGCCAAAGATTTATTTTTGTGACTAGCATGTTGCTCCGTGTGTGTAAACAAATTTTTGCACAAAATGCACATTTTTCAAATTTTGTGTTGATGTTTCTTTTGCCGTTTACATGATTGCTTATGTTGTTATTAAATCTATTGTGAATTGGAATCATGAAAAAGAGAAAAATATATCATAATCAGTTGCTGTTTTAATTTCAATGTAAACGTTAACAGACATACATTGAAACACAACAACTAGGACTGTTAAAAGTTCATTACAAAAGAGAAATTTCACAAAAAAAAAAAAAAGATTTTGATCAGTTTTAATTATGTATTTTGCAATACTTGTAAGCTTTTCAAACGTAATTTTAAGAAAATATACGTATATCTAGACTTCTTAAGTATCATTTTTTAGTTTACCTTCTGCTTGAATTTCCACAATTTTATCCAGAAAAAAGTAAAATCTGAATTGAACCTGGAACCGAGGGAAATTATGATTTTGGAATCAAAGAAATATGGACTCGACTCATCCCTAATTTCTAACACAGACATGGCTTTCAGAAAGGTAACCTTTCCACCGACAGCTCATTCTGATGACAAGAGGAAGCGAGAGTGCTGCTCTGCAAGTTGAACAGCCTGGATTGCTAGGAACTGGGACCAACACATCACTACTTTGCAGCTAAGACACGAGCAAAGATTAATACCAAAATTAAATTTTGAGTACTCCTACACCTATAGGGAAAAGTGGGGTAAAACCAGGTAGGCGGGTCATACCGGGTAGGGGTGTTTCGCCGAAGTTAGTGCTGCTATCTCGTGGCTGTGGCATGAACTCGTTCCAGGAGCTGCAATAGTGTGTCTCGAGTTACAGTCGCGTCGGGTTGCGGAAACGAACTCTGCGTGTGTTTTAAGTTTACGTGATATAGCTTTCTGATATTTCGATGATTTGGTTTTAGGATATAAATATCCCACTGCGATTCTTTGTTTGAGGTAAGTACCGTATTGGCCCGAATATAAGGCGACCCCGAATATAAGGCGACCTGCAGTTTCAGGAGGCCAAACAAATGTAAAAATAATTTTTGGTAGAAATTAATGTGAAAATTCATTAGACATACATTTTGTGTTGATAAATGGTTTTTGCATTTATGTATAACAATTAATTTATATTTATCACATTACTTATTTAAAATAAGTTTGAATGGCCTACCCTAAAAGTCAAAAGAAAACAATTAGAAAATTTTTACATTTTTAAGTATTACACTAGAAATTTTTTCGTATGTTTACTCTAATGAAGCTGCATAATTGTCATCTTCAGAGCTGTTTATTTGTCTAGGGCTCATTCCCCGCCGTTCCACCGATGTGTGATTGTTCATTTTTCACAGTTTACTGTATCTACGAATTTAAAATTTTTACAATGGCTATTAATCCCTCTTAAAATACAGCATTTAACTTTCCGTTTGACTTAAGCTACATATTACCACAGAACAAGGCGTATTACTATTTAGTAGTGTGTTAAACGTAAAAAAAGCAAACAAAGAATGCATCTTGCCGGAACAAAACAAGTGGCTAGCTGACATGATGAAGCATACGGCCAAGAATAACTTCGGTTACGTGACCGCGTATATTTGCCATATTACTCTCTGACAGAGAGAGTCTGTTCTATGAATTTGAAAGAATAATCTATTATAATTATGAAAGGTTTTTACATAAATAAAGAGTGGATTATTAAAATAGCTTTTGAAGCAACGTACCAAATTCCTGTTAATATGGCGTCTTCGTGCGTGTTCGGCAATGTTCGTTTTACAACAAAGAAATATTGTGGAAAGACAGTTGGCAGCCGTGAATTTCCATACATTACATCCGAAATGTTTGTAAACGTAAACAATCGTTCTGAAAATAACTGTGATATTTTAGTACAAATATTACCGTTAAAAATCTGAAGATAAATTACCGTAAATGTTAACACGCGATTGTACACAAAGTACAAATATGAATTATGACATAAAAGGTTGCCATTTTGAGATGCTTCAACATTCACGTTTTTACTCAAGAACAAATATTTTAATTTTCAACTTCAAACAATTGTGAATTACTGCAATATTAGGTGGATTTATCGTTTTTCTCCGTGTGAGGTAACAACGTTTTAGTTAATATAAAAAATTGTGAACGTTTTATTAAACAATGTTTCTACTGTAGCTTTCAGCTTGGAACTAATGTTTGCGGTTCTGACGTCTTGGGTGCGAAAATAAGGCGACTTCCAATTTTTGCATCTCTCGTTTATGTAAAAATGGTCGCCTTATATTCGGACCAATACGGTATATGCATGATTTCAATATTTTCAGAAGATTATTTTGCATAGTTGATAAAATTTCTATCATGCTTTGTGTGGAAAGGGACGCCATATTTTTTGTAGGTTGTAGCATGGGGCAAAACCGGGTACACACAGGTAGGGTAAAACCGGATACCCGGTTTTACCCTAACCCTGGCGACTTTGTTGTAGAAATGTAACCAATTTGTAATTGCAAATGCCTTACAGCCTTATATTGTGAGTGGGAAAAATAAGTGTACTCTATTTAATGTAATTAATATTTATATTCGTTTTTATTTAAGAATTTTAATTTCACATGTGCATAAATTATAACGGAATTTTTCTTTCTAATTTTAAATTGTCTTTTTTTCCTTCTTTCATCAGGTTATCAGGATGCCACGTCATTATGTAAGAAAAACTTGTAGGGCGAATTGGACAAAAAGTATGTCAGGTGCTATATAAGGTGTGCTAGAAGGAACAATGGGCTACAAGAAAACACAGGCGTATGGTGTTCCACAGTCTACACTTGAGGATAGAGTTCGGAAGGCCCGTCAAGAGAGTTTATCACCACAAACAGCTGCCGAAAAGAAGTTGGGTCGTTATATAACAGTGTTCTCTGCGGTACAAGAAAAAGAACTCGTCGAGTTTATTTTGTTTTTTGAAGAGAGGCTTTTTGGTCTTACTTTGGCTGATGTTCGTGAGCTTGCGTTTCAGTTAGCTGAAAGTAACAACATTCTGAACACATTTAGTAAAGAAAAAAGGAAAGCAGGGAAGGATTGGCTGTATGGTTTTTTACAAAGGCACAAAGAACTCTCATTGAGAAATCCAGAGAAAACTTCAGTTGCACGTGCAACATGTTTCAACCGTGTGTCAGTTGGAAAGTTTTATGATCTCTAGGAATTACTTTATGAAAAATACAAATTCTCTCCCAACAATGTCTATAACGTTGATGAGACAGGCATTTATGACAGTACCTAACAAACCTTCAAGAATTCTAGCTCTTCGTGGAAAAAAGCAAGTAGGGTGTTTGTCATCATCTGAAAGAGGCATCCTTGTGACAGTTAAGACATGCATGAATGCAGCAGGCAACTTCATGCCCCCTATGTGTCTTCCCAAGGAAGAAAGAAAACCTCAAGCTAATGGATGACACACCCCCTGGCTCCTTTGCTGTCTACCATCAAAGTGAATGGATCCAGAAGGAATCTTTTATTATATGGTTCAAGAAATTCATAGAATTTACACATCCGTCATTTGAAACACTTGTGTTGTTACTTCTTGATGGTCATGCTTCCCACACAAAAAGTTTAGAACTTGTCAACCTAGCTAGGGAAAATCGTGTTGTCATCTTGTGTTTCCCTCCACATTGTACACACAGCTTACAACCAAATGGCGTGTCATTAATGGCCCCTCTGAGTGCATATTATGAGCAGGAAGTTCGGAAATGGCTATTTGAACATCCTGGACGACAAGTGACTATATATGAAGTGGGAAAATTGTTCAGAGGTGCATTTTTAAGAGCATGTGTAATGCAAACTGCTGTCAGTGGGTTTGAAAAAACTGGAATATACCCATTTAACCGAAATGCAATTCCCGATCATCTGTATGCTCCTGCAGAAATCACTGACAATACCATTCAAACAGCAGATCATCATCGAGAACAGTCATGAGATGAATTAGTACAATCATCTGCTGGAGAAAACTTAATACAAGTTCGGCCTTCAGTAGCTAGGCCTACAAGTGACACTTCTCCGTCTTCAGCATCTAGGCCTACAAGTGACACTGCTCCACCTTCAGCATATAAGCCTACAAGCGACACTGCTCTGGCTTCAACATCTAGGCTTATAAGTGACACTGCTCTGCCTTCGGCATCTAGGCCTACAAGTGACACTGCTCCACCTTCAGCATATAAGCCTACAAGCGACACTGCTCTGGCTTCAACATCTAGGCATATAAGTGACACTGCTCTGCCTTCGGCATCTAGGCCTACAAGTGACACTGCTCCACCTTCAGCATATAAGCCTACAAGCGACACTGCTCTGGCTTCAACATCTAGGCATATAAGTGACACTGCTCTGCCTTCGGCATCTAGGCCTACAAGTGACACCGCTCCACCTTTAGCATCTGTAGGCCTAGAACTGATTGACATAGCTCAGACATCAACATCAAAAGGTGAAGAATCAGCTTTCAAGATTTCTCCTCACATGCTCAGGCCACTTCCCAAGCAAAATGAACAACCAAAATTGATAGCCAACCAAAAAAGAAGGAAAACTGTAATTTTGACTTCAACTCCATATAAAAATGAACTTGAAGATTTGGCCAATTCAAAACATCTTAGGCCTCCGAAACGAAGAAAGCTCTTTGAAGTTGAGCAGAAGACAAAGTCAAAGAAATGACAAACGAAGAATCAGGAAGAGTGGTTATCATCCAATGCTGAAGTGAGTTCGTCGTCAGAGGAAGAAGATACCACAGCCTGTATGTTTTGCAATGAATTGTTTGTGTATTCACGATCAGGAGAAGAATGGATACAATGCTCAGTGTATAGAGATTGGGCTCATGAAGAGTGCAGTGGACACCATTTGAGTAAAAATTATGTTTGTGATTTTTGCACCAATGTTTCTAGTCAGATTTGCCGTAAATAATGTTTTCATTTTCCACAATATTTATCTAAACCTTTTCTGAATTCAGTATCTTTAGTGTAAGTAGAAGGCTGGATACAGTGCTTAGTGTGAAGATATTTGGCTCATTGAAATTGCAGTGAACATATAAGGAATGTTTCTTTTATTTTTTTAATGCTGATTTCTAGATATATTTGCCTTAAATATGTAGTTATGTGAATTCATTTTCTTAAAATTTAGAGTGTAAAGTGTGAATTTCATATAGAAATCTCATCACTACGAGACATGTTAGTAGTTTTCTCGTAGGTACCCGGTTTTACCCCACCCTTTGCTAAAATCAAAAATTGTTGTATATTCAAATATATATATTTTTTTGTATCCAAGACAATAGTATTTCATTTCAACTATATTAGGTTTTTGATACATCAGATGTCTCACTAAATGTTGCTAATTTACAAAATCCATTCAGTACTTAATGATGGTTTTATAAGTCCAAAACTCTTTGATACCCGGTTTTACCCCACTTTCCCCTACTAATTGTTTATAATTGTGTAGAGTTAAATAAAAAAGTACACACATGCCAACAAAACAGTTATTATTTTTTTAACAGTATTAACTTGCTCTTCACAAAATTACAATACAAATGTTGACGAGATCATTGAATATGCAACAAAATATTTATCTGAAGCACAATATTGTTGTCAATCAATTTTCCAACATGTAACAACTTTTAATATATGCACCATCCAAAGTTCATAGAGTGAGAAAATGTTAAACATCTTTAAGTTCATAACATTTTAAGGAATAATGAGCCAAACCATTTTAATGGGAAAATTCCCTTTATTATGTATTAATTTCAATCACAATAGAATGTTAGGAGTTGAGCAATTCAAGGTAGGCTATCTAAATCCTAGGTACCACAGCGCTAAATTTTTCATGAAATTGTATTACCACGTAGAAGTATTTGGTACAGATATGCTCAAGAAGACATTTAATAATAATTCTACAGACAAACTACACTGCCTTGAGTATTAGCAAGTATATTCACAATAACAAGTTGTTTCTAAACTCTGTATGAAAAAACAAGAAGGCTCTATTTGGCTCATCAATCCATTGACAATGATATAGGGTACTGAAGATATATACAATGACGTGCGTACATGAAAATATAACTTTACCAAAGTCAAACATTTATTGCTCCTTAGTTACGCTTAAACCCAATTGGGTGAGCACAAGAAATCATTATGCATTAGAGTAGAGTTAGATCAATTCATCTGGCAAATTATTGTAAAAGCACTTTATTTTTAGTTTACAGATTAAAATTTCTTGAATAGTAAACAAAAAAATATAATTCTTTTACATATTTGTTGTATAACCTTTCTGATTTGCCGCGTAAAAAATTAAAATTGTTATACTTATTTCATTGGCAGTCATCACTACAAAAACCAAATAAAACTTTGGACAAGATATAAAACTATCTCTACATTTTATTCACAAAAAAATATAACATGTCGCATATTTGACAGACTAAATGCATGTTCCCTTATTACATTTGAAAAAGAACTACGTATATGTTTAACATAAACAGGAATTGAGGGTTCTTAAAAAATATGCCCCAAACTTACTAAAGTACATGAACTTAACATGCAATTATAATTACATGAATGGAAAAGCGTATTTTAAATATTAACATAAGGTTGTGTTTAGTTCAGAGACTAAAAAAACACACACACTACTATACAAATCATTAACCAAACACAACAGGAAATCGCAAATATACAAAAGTTGGAATACAGTTTAAAAATCCTAAAAAAAAATAATAGTTAACGTAGTGCAGTAGATCAGACACCAGAGAGACTGATTTATGAATAAATATAATTTTAGAGTAACAATATTTAAAGAATTTGACTACTGCAAATGTAGCTTTAGACCAACATCCAACACTCATAAAAATATTGCAGCACTGCTCTAAACTACGTTTGAAAAATAATGACAATCTAGCTTATGAAGAGTCTTTTGTTTAAATAGGTATTGTCTGGTCTCCCCAATATTGTCAGACACAAATTTCACACTACAATGTGCCCACACATCTCAATTTATTTACTACTGTAAGTTAGTTCACTATGCAAAAACAGTATTAACTTAAGATTTAGGTAAGGATTATTTCCACAACTATACATGTAAGTATGCTAGTTGTCAAAACTATTGCTATACCAATAAAGAATTTAGTGGAGAAAACCAGTAGAACTAGCAAACATGTTTGTATTGTTTATAGATGTTACGCAAGACCTACAACTTGTATAGTGCATTTTCCAAAATAATGCCATAGCTAAACTATTCATTGTTGTATTTCATGGATGCTTTAGGCATAAAAATAAATTAATTTAAATCATCAAAATCTGCTAATTAAATAACTGTTAATCACTATATAATGCATAAATGTACATACAATGTACACCTGAAATCTTTTCAACAAAGCATACACATATGTAAATCATTAACCATTAGCAATTATTTTAAATCTGTCATTTTCACACACAAATGTACATTATTTTATAATTATCTCTACACATACAGGACTACACTCGCTAGAGGAATGATATATTATATATATACATGAATGGCTGTAATACATTGAATCTATAACACATACAAAAATCTGATCTATATTCAGTTACCATAGTTGGGACAATTCCATAAATGACACTTTTAGTATTAAACAGAATTTAATTCATAAGAATTAAATATTCTTTGATTAATACAGTGAAACCTCTATATAATGAACACCGTTTGCATAAGCACAATGAAAAGTTATCTTACAGACAGCATTTCAACCCTCACAGCATTCATTAAATATCAAATCACATTATAAGTAATGGGTAGAGACAAATCGTTATGTTTTTTTTTCAGACCAATTTATTTTTTAAAACAGGAGAGAGTGGTGTTTTAAATCAAAAATTAGCATATTACTGAACAAATTTTAAACTTAAATATTCCAGGATATTAATTTTTACAAAACAGTGTCATTTTCACTGATAAATGATGCCCCTTTTCAAAATAACGGTTTGTAATAAGCATGTCTTAACTTTTCACAACAAATGAAATATATCTATTTATTATTTCTGTTTTTGAAAAATGTTCTTCGGTCAATGTAAAAATGAGTAACTAATAATAGTTTTAGAATTTAAAAAAAAAAGTAAACTTTTTCCAATCTTTCTTTATTAAATTGTGGTTCAAATTTCATGAAAAATAAATTACTTCCATTGATTTTAATATTTGAAAATTTAGGTATTTGTCCTTTGAGTTAATTTTTGATTGAAAATGCTGATTAGTTTCACGATTTTAATTGCATTTCATGCTTTGTGGTGTACTAACACGGTGTTATATGGTGTATTGGCATAGTTTTGGTGTTGTTTTCAGTTTTATAGCAACCCACCACATAATCTTGTCCCTAGTAATGGGTACACGAAAAGGAAAAAATCTGGTACTATAGTCTTTTTTGATTTCACATCCTAAAGAATCTTTCTACATTAAACACAAAAAATATTGTCCCTTCAGTTTCGTTATATGGAGGTTTTACTCACCTTCTTCAAATAAAAAAAGGACTATTATCAATTATTTGATTAATACCAAGTATATTGCATAACCAAGACATGATTTTATTTATTCCGGTAGCTAAATGTTACTTAAAATTTAAAAAAAAGTTGAAATTCTATACATGATAAAAAATGTACCAAAGTTATGAATGAATGTAGTTTTTGTGAGAATGCGTTCACAACGAGGTTAACAGCGCTCACCAAAGTTATCAACCCCAAAGCGCAAGTTTTATGACAATTGACTTTTATTGGCTCGTTGGATGAGGTTTGGAAAACAGTAAACACAACACAACAACTGCAAACAGCAGAGTATTCCAAATCATTTATACATAACATAAATGACTGTACAAGTACATATTGTGACGCAAATCACACAATTTCATAAACAGCGCCGTCAAACCCGGCCTGGACAAAGCTCAACAACAAATAAATAGTGAACACACACGTTTGATTAGTATTTTATATTTATACATAATTACCTATAAAATTTATCTCAAAAGGCAAAAGGAGTTCCCCATCCTTATTTAAAAGTTGTTTACTTAGAAAGTTAAAAATGTTTTTAAACACATTATCACATATCTAAAATGCTATAAAAATAAATCTATATAACTAATTAAAACATTTTTACATAAAAATAAAATATCACTGAAACTCTCACTATGGAGTAAATTCATTAAAAAAATTTAATACACAATGTAATTAAAGGCTCACAAGGTAATTAAAATTTTTCTATGCACACTGAAATTATAATTTTTGATAAGGGAAGGAAGGTTCTAATCCAAACAATGGCAGAATCTTCAACACCACAGTTGCTTTCATGTTTGTCACACTACCTTGCAACATATTAAATGCTACAAAATAATGCTACTTACAAAATAGTTCTACAGATATACTCTACAATTCCTTTGCCTGGAGAGGTTACTGATGTTACGTACAAGTGACCATTCAATAAAATTTTGATTGCATTTGCCATTTAAAATAATTTTGATTTGATTAAAAAATTTCTACGCAAAAGAAAAAAGGGGATAAATAAAATAATCACAATGCAGCAAAAAAAAATATTCTATGACTCATGAACACATCTTAACACCAAAATAAGCCACTTTAACATTGCAAATTACATATTTCAATAAAATGTTCACTGAAATGTTCATAGTCTAGCAGATAAACAATTTTTGAAATGCTAGCAAAAATATTATATTTATCATTACCAAAAAACCATTTTGCTTTGCTTACAATTATTTCATGCTTTCCTTTTTACTCAGTCGAGAATTGTAGAGAATTATCAAATCATTGCAATATTGTGTAATTGAAAACATAACCCCTTTCCTAAGATTACAATAAATTCAGCTAATCTCAAAATACAAACGTAAGGGCAACAAGAACACACAGTCGATGCAGAACTCAATGCTACTCTTACACAACGTGAGTTTGTCCAGACAGTTTTGACGAGACTGTTATCACATGGCAACAAAGATAAAACACACACACCAAGAAAGCGAGAAACATGGATTTATGGCAAGGGTACCACCACTTGCACGTAAGATACCGGGAAATAACCGGTTCGGCCGTGGATGCTCCCTTCAAACCAGTTCTCGTCAACTTTGCTCAGCAAGGTAATCGTCTCACCTTCCTGGAAACACACACAAAACTAGTGGAAGCAGCAGCACAGCTAAATCTGTGCTTGTTTGTCACGGCTACCTACCTACACACAAGTTTTGATGGCAATGAAATAATAACCTCCAGTGAAATAGGAAATATTTTCCACAGTTCTGCACAGAAAAGAGACCTCCACGAAACACTCTCTACTTGGGTATGCACTCCGTGTTCCACAGTCATGGAGTGCCAGGGATAGGTATGCATCCTCACGTCTTGCCTCGCCTCAGTGTTGACATATTAAGTCCACATGGCCAAAGAAATTATTTTTTTGCCTTTATTTTACAAAATAGAAGTATACAAAACCATTCCACGGAGGTGAGAGAACATAGGACGGGAATGCATGTCAACAATGACTGTATAGTTATGTGCAGATTCATAACTCACTCTTATAATTGTGTGAATATTCTTGAGTGCAGTCAGAATCAAGACATTAAGGACCTTCATTTCCAATTTAAAAAAAAACACACACACAAAACACACACAAAACAAACACACACAAACAAACACACACAAACACACACAAACAAACACACACAAACAAACACACACATTTCCTAATGAATGTCGATGAAACAAACACTTCTGAGTTATAAGACTATTCTAGTTCCCAACAAATGTCCATTTGGTTTACATGAAAATTCAGTACTAGACTGGAGCCCATTATTAGCTCTCCTAATCAGTGAATAGATTAGTATTTAAACCATAAATTTCAATTTATTAATGTTAAGCATCAAAGCCATTAAGTTGTACAAGATTACCTAGAATCTAAGATTTCTTAAAATACGTAATTCATTAGTGGGACAACATAATGTAACAACATCAAAGGTACAATGATCTCCAACATTAGATTACCATGAAGATGACTCTCTGCAAGATGTAAGACAACAAAGAACATAAGGCAGCATCAAATGTAAAGCTTAACTGGTGAACTATGAAGGTGAATCTCTAATAAAAGTACATCTCCATTATCGATTGTAAGATCATACATTTAAAAGACATATTAAAGACAAAGTACTCACAACTCAAATGACTACAATAAACTACAAAGTGGGCAACTTTACATGTGAAATGATGTTTACTTTATATTTAAATCTTGATAAATATTTCATAATTTCAAAATTTTTGATGATAAATAACAATTCTTTTCATTTCATAAATTAAAATCTTTTCCTACGCCAGTGTTTGTTCAGTTAATCAAGTACACCTAGATAATATCCTCCATTTAAGGCTCGGTTTTAGAATATTTTGGCCAGCTTTGGTGCGGAGGAGAAAAAGGATAATTTTTCACAATACATATAAATAAATTAATTTGAAAAAAAAAAAAAAAAAAACCTCCCACTTCAGCCAGTTAACTGGTTACTGGGGATCAAGAGGGGGGGGGGGGGGGGGGGGGGGGAGGTGAGAGAGAGAGAGATTGTTTATCGTTACAAGTCTCCTTGTTGATATTATTTATTATTCAACACTGTTAAAATAAGTTTAAACATTCAATGAAAATATTCATACTCTTTTTACACCCATCTGTGTTTCTTGGCACCCCACTCGCTGACTCAAATGTTCGTACTTTAAACCTTGGCAACCACAGCCTGGACCACCTTTGCTTAGGCATTCCAATGCCACCAGGTTCGCAATAACGCAATAAAATTACCTTGACTTTTTGATAGATATTTCAATGAAACAAATGAGGGTAAATTACCAATGCAAACTCACCTGTTTATACCTGGCAACTTGGTACTGTGCCAAGGAGCAGACAGGCTAACAAAATTTTTTAGATTTATGTTATGTACTACTGACGGTATGAAAATTTCTAAAATAACCAATACAAATAACAATACACAACAATTTGAAGATTAAAAAGGTAAATATTTACTTGGGCGGTATTTCCGAAAAAAAATGTTAAAAATCCGAAAATACCTTTATTATATGCTCTTCAACTTCCTCTTTTCATTAAAAGCGGCGGAGATTAGAAATTCCAAATACTTTAGGAGATATCGAATTTTTAAATTTCAGCACAAAACCAGCGCATTCCTGTGGCGTGCGTGCACCATTGTTTCTTGTTTACGTACGAGTATCTATTTTTTTATTGGATAATGATGTCACGTGATTGTTCGTGATAGGCCAGAATTCAAATGAACTAATACGTGATTATTTAGTTCAATTATTGTTTAAAACGGTGTTTAATTACCGCCTCCAACTTAGGTGAGTTTTTAACGTTTCTAATTTTAAAGTCTTATTTGTTATTTTGATATTGTTGCGCAAGTAATAAGTAACAAAAAAATTTACGTCAGTTGTTACTGTACATCCTTTGTTACGGGTTTGTTAGGTAAGGTCAGTTACATTATAAATAATTTAAAACTAAAGAATAATTAAAATTAATTCACATTATTTTTAATATCACCTTAGTTTGAAAGTATTTATAATGTAACTTACCTGACCTAATCGACCATTTTAGTTTACTGTTCACCCTCTGTCCGGGTTTGTTTGGTCAGGTCAGTTACATTATAAATATTTTAAAACTAAACAGCCATTAAAATTAATTCACAAAATAATTTTTAATGTCGGCTTAGTTTGAAAGTATTAATAATGTAACTGACCTGACCTAATCAACCATTTTATTAATTACGCATTCACGATTCACGTATTCACGAACACACTGCAAAATAACAAAAATGGCGCCGCTCGAATGGTTCCACAGGTCTTGTATTGCAAAATTAAAAAATTCGATATCTCCTAAAGTATTTAGAATTTCTTATCTCCGCCGATTTTAATGAAAAGAGGAAGTTTAAGAGCATATGATAAAGGTATTTTCGGATTTTTAACATTTTTTTTGGTAAATATGTACTGTACGGATTAGCGCCAAAAAAAATCGTACAAATATGAAATAACTTTCATTATATGCTATCTTACGTCCTCTTTTCAGAACCGCCTGCGGAGATAAAAAATTCCAATTACTTTTGGAGATATCGAATTTTTTAATGTAAATTTTTTGGCGATTTTTTTAAAAAATTTTTTTAAAAATCCGAAAATACCTTTATTCTGTGCTCTTTAACTTCCTCTTTTCATTAAACCCGGCGGAGATCAGAAATTCCAAATACTTTAGGAGATATGGAATTTTTTAATTTTCATGTTGTGCACTGATGCGGCGTTAAGCGGGAAGCCTACGATTCACACATCCTTCTGGAAATACCCAAATACTCACGTTGGCAAGCCTTCTTTTCTTAAAATTAGCAAGAAGTAATTAAAAATACTTTAAAACATTGTAGATGGTTGGTTATATTAGGTAAGTATAGCTACATTAAAAAAACTGTAAAATCATTTTATGGTTGCTTAGCAAATAACATTTTAATATGTAGCTATCCAGCGCTAGGAAACCGTTTACATGATTTCACAGTATTTTTAATGTAGCTATCCTAACCAAATCAACCATCCACAATGTTTTGAAGTATTTATAATGTAGCTAACATAACCTAATTGACCATTAGTTTTCATGAGTTGCATATTTATTTACAATGAACAAACAAAAAAAACCGAAGATGCACGATCGGGCGCCTCTCGTCTGTTGAAAGAAGGCTTGCCAACGTGAGTATTCGGGTATGTCCAGAAAGATGAGTGAATCGTAGGCTTCCCGCGTTCACCATTGTTGCTTGTTTACAAGTATTATTATTTTTTTTTTCGCGACGTAGTTGAACGACTACATCACATAAAAAGAAAATTACGTGAGTTCCTACTGTTCATCCTTTTTCCCGGTTTGTTAAGTCAGGTCAGCTACATTATAAATACTTTAAAACTAAACAACCATTAAAATTAATTTTTATTATTTTTAATGTCCGTTCAGTTTCAAAGTATTTATACTGTAGCTGACCTGACCTAATCTACCTTTGTCCCGTTTTGTTAGGTCAGGTCAGTTACATTATAAATACTTAAAACTATACAAGTAAAATTAATTGATATTATTTTTAATTTCCGTTTATTTTGAAGTATTTATCATGTAACTAACCTTACCTAATGGAAAATTTCTGTTATTTAGGCATTCACGCACACACGGCAAAATATAAAATGGCGTCTGTTGAATGATTACATAGGCCTTGTATTACAAAATAAGAACGGCGATATCTCCAAAAGTAATTGGAATTTTTTATCTCCGCAGGCGGTTCTGAAAAGAGGACGTATAAGAGCATATAATGAAAGTTATTTCATATTTGTACGATTTTTTTTGGCGCTAATCCGTACAATACATATTTACCTTTTTTTTTTGCAAATACCGCTCAACTACATATGATGAAATTTAAAAATTCGATATCTCCTAAAGTATTTGGAATTTCTTACCTCCGCCACTTTTAATGAAAAGAGGAAGTTGAAGAGCATAAAATAAAGGTATTTTTGGATTTTTAACATTTTTTTTCCGGAAATACCGCCCAAGTAAATATTTACCATTAAAAAAAATTAATACACACACACACATTGTTATTTTTTTAAAATTTTTTTTTTTTAAACTGTGCATTTCTCTGGGAAGCAACTACCTCTACGTAATGTGGTGTCACAGGAAAATACCTTGAAGCCAAGTTCGCCAGGGTTCTCGGGCTCGAAGTCGTAGAGCGCGGTACAGCACGGACCTTTGTTCGACGTCATGGGCGTCCGGGCGGGCGACCGCATGGGCGATGGCAGCGGTGATGCTAGCGGAGGACACGTAATGCATGTTACTGCTGACTACTCACATCCTTCAACATCTTCAACCACCCGCAACTTCAGTAACTATTCCAATCATGCAGTTGCTGATTTTAGTCTCCAGAAGATATGCTATTTAACACAGTCCAGTTTCAGTGTACAAAAATCAATAATAATGAAAATATGAAATCACGGGCTATTAAAAAAGTTGACATTAAATCTTTTAAGCCTAGCAAAATAGGCAGTGATTAATGTTCCTGGCTTACCTTTCTCAACCTCTTTAGAATTTATGCAAAATTTCTTAAATTATTTCCATTCCTGAATATTAGTATGCTACATGATTATAATGTTTTCTATGTCATATAATTAAAAAAACATATCTAAGATTAGTTGGCAATCATACGCATGCAATCAAGTGTATTTAAATTTTAAAACAAAAATTAAAGGAAATTACTGCCCGTATAGCATATGAGCATAGATAAGTTAAAACACTGTGTTCATATCACACACAAGAATCATCCACAAAATGCTAAATTAAGTACGTTACAGTAATAAATATGTAATGTACCCAATTCCATTCTTGTGTCTTAAAAAATTAGTTTGATAAGTATGTTATTTGTAGTTTGAGCAATTTGTAAAAACAATTTGCAACAACTTTATACATTCACAGCTTTTAATAACAACCTGCACAATATTTTGCCACTAATTTAGGTGTATTAGCACTTAAGAATTTATAAATTTTAGCACACTAAACAGAGTGTGTCATTATCAACAGAATATGAAGTCCTAATGTACGCTTTATTTAAAATTCCTTGTTACTTACGATTACTCACAATCCCAAATTTTCCATGATCATGGGCCTGTTAAAATAATGATGCTCTGTGCCTTTTGTGAAAATACATACAATACATTATGCATTATTTAGTTTCATTTGTGGTGTAAGTAACATAAAAATTGAAAATAAGCAAAAGAAAAAAGTTTCCGCAAGAGTTCTCAGACCTGTGACCCTCTCATTACAAATCCAAACTCTTGCCGCTGTGCCTATCTCTGCTTGGAAATTACGCTAACATAAAAGATTATGTATTGACCGATCTGCAACAAAAATTTATTTTCTAAGTGCTTGCCATCTGGTGCTCACACTTGCGTCCCTTTCATTTCCAGTCGAACCCTACAATACTGTGAATCCGGACGAAATTCGTGAAGACGAGTAGTCGACCTCCCCTCGTGAGTAGTTCAATGTGCAAAATGTTTTCGAGTCTTTTGCAAAGAAAAAAAAAAATTGTATTTCTATTGATAAAATGTACAGGTTGGCATGTTAAGTGTCAAATAAAATAAAGACATACAGCAAAACCCCTTATTTGCACTTTTCATGGGGACAAAGTAAAAAAGTGTAAAAAGCGGGAAAGTGTAAATAAAGGGAAAAGTATAAAAAGGAGTACAGTTTACCTTATTTAGAATTTTTTTCCTTTTGTTTAATAGCACATACTACAATGCAGGTACAAACACACTAACAACAAATTTTACTTTAGTATTTAATCAATTATTAATTTACCACATTTGACAAAAATAAAAAAAGAATGAAAGCCAAAATGTTTTTCTGATTACTTCCTAAAAAATAAATTTGAAATTTTCTTCTGCTTGCTTTTTTGGCTGTTCAAGGAGATTATTTGCCTCTCCAAATTATAAATACAGTTGCAACCGGCAGGGTTTATAACAAATACGGGCTACATACACATTGCTCACAGTAAAAAAATTTTTAAGAAAAGGCCGCAAATTGATGAATGTTTACCGTCAATAGCGCGCCAAACGCGGAGAAAGGTCATTGTACTCGGTCAGCTGCTGTAACGACGCGGCGGCGCATGCGCACTCTATGCTCCGCCCAGACTCATGACGCCATCAGCCGCCAACCAATAGATGCGAGCTTAGCGGAAAAAAATATAAGCTCCACCTCCCGTGTACCAATTTTATCCAGTTCTAATACCAGTTTATTGGTATACGCACCAGTTTTCTCGCTGCCGTGACATGTTCAAGTTTATGTTTATATTATCATGATGTCTTGGTACCAATAATTAATTATTTACGATCCCCAGAAATAAATGGTTAGTTTAAAAAATATGGCGTCAACTGTACAATACTTCCCAAATTATAAAAGACGTATAAAACAGTTACCAAGACACCGCTCATTTTATCTTGTGAAGTTTATGTCTCGTACCAGTATTTCGGCTAAGTTGTGACATAAATACAGTATCAGAACTTACAAGCAGCCATGTTTGTACATTCATGAGTTTACGTTTTTCCCTCGTGCATTTTAGATTGTCTCCTGCTATAATTACTCGTACTTTTACACGCCTAGGCTTAAATTATTACATGTTTAGAAATAAAAGCAACTTTTCATGTTATAAAATATGTATATTTTGCTATTTAAAATGTTCATTGCCTACTAGCTCCACGGTATTTTCTGGTTGTTTATGGTTGTTACGTGACGTAAATAGCGGGATTGATTCGATTTTTGAGACGTAATTCGCGGGAAAGTATTGTATTGGACTATATGGGAACCAAACGGGACCTGAAGAATATAGTGCAAATAACGGGAAAACGTAAATAACGGTAACGTAAATAAGGGGTTTCGCTGTAGTACTACGGTAAAAAAATTTATTTTGTTTAGTAATGTAAAACAGGGTAGTCACAGTTGAAATTCCACTGCAGAAATGTACATACAGTCAGATGTGTCCTGGTCAAACCGATACATTGTCATGCATGTGTGAGAGGTGAATAATCACTATTTATTATTCCTTCATTGAAATCAGGGTCGTTGCATGCTCAGATTCTCACTAATCGACCAATGGTAGCCGCTGGAAGGGCCGACACACTGCAGACACAAGGACACGGGACCAGCGTGGCTTTCCTACCACCGGTGAGATTCAATTCACACGGTTCCTTGCACGATGGATATTGTGATTAGTCACGGTAATTGCTTTATAGGGTGGCGTGGACCAAGCCTCACATACAGCAAACCTCAGAATGTAGTGCTCTATGCCAGCAGGGTCACCAACCTCACCAATCAGTCCATGAACAGTTTGGCACCACAAGTAGGACATCAACTGAGCAGACCAAGAAATAAATTTTGCATGTTGACATGCAACCAGTTTTGATCATAAAAATAACTTTCTCGTGTTGGAGACTATTTGAATTTATATACATATTGAGTATCATGGTTCCCAAATCTTAAATTTCATCCAAATTTATCCCAGATTTCCTTGCTTTCCCAGTCCCATCTACAGTTTTTTTTCCCCTATCTCATCAGTTTATCTGGCAAGATAACAGATACATTATGATAACACATTATCAATCACATCACATTTAAACAAGAAATGTGCCACATGCAGAATCGACTATAAAGGGTTTTCCTACACAATGCATAGTTTCCAATGTTATCATTTCCAACAACACTGCGTAACCAACTAAGCCAGAGTGAAAAGGATAATCAATAAGTTTGTGAGACCCGGTGGAAGACTGAAGAAATTTGATTGTACTTTAAAATAATAAAAATTTATTCTATACTTTACATTTAATAGATGTTGATAAAAAAATCATGTAAGAATCATCAACGGTGCACAAATTTACGATTAAAATACAAAGCATTAAGATATACTAGGCGCAATATAACTCCGAGCTTGAGCTACGTCACCCATGAGGAGTAGGGACTGCAACACGTGTGGGGGGTCGGGGTGTGAGGAGGGGGTATAAGCAGATACGGCGACCTTGCACAGCAGGTAGAGAAAAGTAGAAAACATTGACCACTTACCACTGACGTTCCAAGCACTACCTCAGTTCTTCAACGCCACTGACTGTTCCATCCGAAGAGTCTGATGTGTAAACGTCACTGCTGTCACTGTTTGGATCACCTAACTGAACAATCACTTTATCAATTTCAATGTCAAAACGCACATCCTTATCCCAGTATTCGTTCTCGAGTGTCTTGACGTGATTGCAAATCGGTATCCAATCTTCTGGACCCATTCGGTTAAATATCTCCTCGCAAAGTTTTTTTACATTTGCCAAATTGCAAGTAACATTTCTTGAAGCGACTTCTCCTTTAACTTTAGCCCATATGCTTTCTATCGGATTCAAATCCGGATGATAAGGGGGCAGACGAAGTAATGTATGGCCACTATTTACCAGTAGTCTGTCTGCCGAGTACTGCACGTGCGAAGGTTTGTGCTTCTTTATGAGGTTATACAAGTTTGGTTTAAGCATGTCGCTAGTAAAGGAAATATTCTCTTTACTTAACCACTGCTGCATTTCCGATTTTGTCGAGCTGGAGGTAGGTGTTTTATTTATTTTTACATTGTGATAGGGAGCATTGTCTACCACAACAACACTGTTTGGTGGAAGATTTGGTATTAATTGTTCGGTGAGCCATTTTTCATAATTATCTTTATTCATGTTTTTGTGATAATCCCCTGTTGCCTGGTGCGACTTCCACATTGCAAGAGCATTTGGGATAAAACCCTTTTCGCCACCTGCGTGAATCATTATTAATCTTTGACCCTTCGCGACAGGCACTAGTAAACCATTTGAGGACATGTCACTCCACATTTTATTTTTTACATGAGACGACAATATGTACGACTCATCCATGTATATAATTGTGCGTTCATCGTTTCTATATTGACGCATACTCTTGAGATATTCTATACGTTTTTGCCGAATATCTGATTTTTCTATTAAAAGTAAGCGCTGCGATTTGGTTTTCTGCCACCTGAATCCTAGCTTCTTCAAAGTCGTCCTTAAGGTTGTATTGCTACCTTGGTAATTTATGTCATTCTTTAGTTTACGTCGTACAGTTTCGACAGTCGGCACACGTTTTTCAAGTAAGTAAAAATTGTACACAGTACGTCGTACCACAGCTTCATCAAAGGTGTCAAGTTCGTGTTTACATGTTTTCTTTCGCTTCTTGTTGGGCGTCTCGAAAGATGTTCCTTCACCAGCTTCATTCCTCTTAGCCTCCCTTTTAATTGTTTGTACAGTCGTGCGAGACACACCCGTCGCCTTAGCTGTTCTCAGCTGTGCTTTCTCTAGTGAAATGGAGGGTTCCTGCAATCGCGCTTCATTTTCCATAAACTGCAGAACGTTATAGACGATTTCCCGCGCCTGCGAGTGCAGTTTTTTACTCTTAACTTTTGACAACACTGGAGGCATTTTATGTATAAAGTTGTACTTTACTGAAGTACTGCACTACATATGCAACACTGGCTCTGAACAAAAGTGATACACTACATGCACACAAACCTCAGATCCAAACTGTAAACGAAAACGTTTAGTAAGTACCAACATATTCGTCGGATTTCACCGAAGGACTAAGTTTTCACTCTGTGCAGTAGCGTGTAGCCCCTGTTATCAAGTTACGCATTATCTCTCACTGCCGCGCCACGTCTGCCTTCTCCAGTGTCGGGACTCACATACACACAACGATTTTCTAACCGTCACCCAGGCTCGGAGTTATGTTGCGTCAACTATACTTCTCACTGTAACTGTTTTACAACCGAGAAAGTGTCAATTTCCCAGTGTTTTCCAGGTTTCTAAGACACCTTTTCAATTACCTCAGTTTCCTGTATTTTCCAGAGAACCCTATGCATACAAGCTTTTTTCTTATCGTCTTTCAATCCTAAGAAAATTTTAAATCCACAAATGAATAGTTTTTAAATTCATTTTTATAAAATAAAGCATAGATGGCAAATAGATAAACACTCATCTTGAACTACAATGGAAAACTGATACTTTCTACAACAATAATTAATATCAATGTTAGATTATAGCCTAGGACAACTAATGATGTACGGCATGCAACAGAGCTGAAGATACCTTAGCTACATAGGCATGCACATAGACATGGATTACCATTAGAAGAGCGTGGTTGGTTACCAGATGGGAACAGCTCCAGTTGGTTTGGTTTGGGATGAACAGGGGAAGAAGATCGAGAGGTCCCTACACCACACATTCAGAGTAATAGAAAAGAAAAACAAAAACACAGATGAAACTCCATTAGTTGCAGACAATACATGAGAAGGAGGGAACAAGATCACACCCATCACAACCACAACCAATCCACACAGTGACAACAAATTAATAGACAATGCTGCACAAATAATTTAATATTTTTGCAGTCATAAATAAATAAAAGACATTCTAAATTTGTTTTGTGCAAAGACTGTAGCATTAAATGTCTGATAAACCAAAATAGCAGTTTTTTTTAAAAATATTTTAACATAACTACTGAAAGTGAAAATTTTATTTCTAATACAAAATTAAGAGACAGTAAGGCAGAGTCAGTATTGTAAATCAAATTCATTAAAATGCATTATGTTCTTCTCTGTACTTGTTTCTGCAGTGGTGAATATAAAAGCCTACACAAAAAATCAAAAGCCAACAGAAAAAAATATTTTTAAATTACTAATTAAAAAAAATAATAAAATTTGCTCAATACATTAGTTTATTAATTCAACAAAAAATAAACACAAATAACAAATAGCAAATGTGTTCTAGTAATGACTGTACCCAATTTCAGACACATTTCTGAGCACAGTCTACCAAGAATACAAAATCCTAGTCCTCACCTTTACGTCCAGTTTCACCCTTATGTAGCTAAGCCATTTATAGGTAAAACCAGCATCTACACTATTTACAAAAATCTCCCTCACAGGGGAACAAAATTTCACACAGTTCAAAACAGACAGCGTTCACCTTTCAGATTTGCTTTGCGTTTTTTCATCACTGGGATAACGGCTGCATTTCTTGCTGTACTCATACATTTATCAATAACATTTGGTTCCTGCTGGTAGAGTAGTCAACCCAACCGAGTACCTGCATAAAAAGTAAGTGAGCTTGACTTGTCTCCTTCCCACCACTTGCACTGCAACTGTCGGGCATTGTCTGGCCAACCACCCTAGTGATGTTTGTAAAATTAATATTTTTTTTTATATAGCTGACGGAGCTGTTATTTATTTTGAGGGAAAGTCAACACTAGTGACTAAGTTATTCAGTTCAGCTAAAAATACTATTTTTTTTTAATTAATTTTTTTTTTTTAAATAAATCGAAGCCAGATTGAAATTTTTCATTTGATAAGTAGCACTACTGCTAATAGTAAAATTATGGAAATTACACAGATGAAAGAACATAAAATTAAAATTAATTATGTAACTTCAATCATACAACTTCTCAATATTATTCCAGTACACACTTTCTATTTTTCGATCTATTATGCTGTAAAAGTGTAGTGAATCACAGCTTTTAGGTTTTGTTTCTTTGTTCCTCCTCCTGTCCCAAGGCAGCTGAAGACCAGTTTTAATGGAGCATTTCATGAATGGCATGGGTACCAACTGATAAGAATGCACGCAATCAGCAAGCAAGACAAGGTGAGTACTACGAGGTTGGTGCTTACTTGCAGATGGTCAAACAACGTGGGTAACCTCTTAGCCAAGTACACACCATCACAATGTGCTTGTTTTGTCTTGGGAGCAGACAACTAAAACATACATACTTGCAAAGAGGCAGGATGTTGGTTTTGGTACATTGATACAAGTGCTACATAAATAGTGGTGGGGGGGAAAGATGTTAAGTACATACACATTAATGAGTGGGTGTAGGAGATGTTATGTCTGATATGCTTAAAACTTGCAAGAGTAAGCATGAAAAAATTTAAAAAAAATATATTTCATTAATAGTTTGGTCTAACCACAAGGAGACAATAAGAAATAAAACCTACAATTGTTATTTATGACACTTTTACAGCACAATAGTAACTTTAAAAATATAAACAAATATTTTGGAATAATACTGAGTGGTCATAATGTGACTGAAGGTAATTAATTTGATGACTTCAACTAAGTACTGATATTAAAGTCTATAAATTATTTATTTAACATAAATTTTCTTTACGAACTGATAAGAAAATTTATTCACTTATGAACCTATGATCACTATGCTAACTAAACAAATACTGAACATTTAAGGGTGTAACAATAAAACAGGAAATTTATAAACTACAATAATTGATTAAATCCATGCATTTTTGAGGACAGCACTAGGTTTACAGGTTCAAGCACAGAAATTTTTAAATTTGCAAGTTCATAAAATTATTAGAATATAAAAAAGGGTGGTTGTCTGTAAAGTCGGTTAACGGACGATAATTTTACGTGATAACGTCATAAGAAAACATTGATGAAAAATTGAATACTTTTTAATTTTCAAATATTATTTACAGTTTTTGCATATTTAATTTAAATAATTCGTTTAAATATAATCAACGAACAATTAGTTAAAAAATCCCAGCCTTTAACCTGTTTTACGTTACAGAAGATTTTCTAGCACGGTGGTTGGCCGGTTCTTGCAACGCTCGGCTCAGGCGGAACGTGACAATTTTTCCGTGCGCGCAGCCCGGCGTTCTTCGATTTACAAGACGTTATGACATCAAAAAATACTTTTAAAAAAAAATACTCGGAACTAACAAAAACTGGATTAAGATCATCATTTTTCATTTCTTCACAATGTCAAGTAAAAAGTAAATAACCATTTTTCATTCAGTGAAATTACACTAAGTGAACACTAAAATTTAAAAAAAAAAAAAAAAAGGTCACAAAGAAAACATAAAAATTTAAAGTTTGGAAAGCAAACCAACAAGCCACAAGAGTTACCCGAACAAGCACAGAGAACAGAGAGGAAGAGCATGCCGGCCGTCCACAAACCAGGTCCACCGCGCCCCCGGGAAGCCCGCACCGCAGGCAAGCACTAGACTAGGCCTCGTATCACCTGTGGGGGGCGGGCAGTGCCACGCCGGCGCCGGCGCCTGGGCATGCCACGACGGAGACGGAGACGGAGACGGAGCCGGGGCCGGGACATGCCAGGGGTCAAAGGGGTCGTGGTCGCCGACTCTGCCGTACTGACCGGTGCTGGAGGGCGGGTGTTGGGTCGACGCACCGTTCAGTCCGTCCGACAGACCCTCCACGTTCAGGTCCGACAGCGTCTTCGGGACAAACTCAGACTTGGGCCGGCTGGCCGCCTCCTGCTTCCTGGGGAGGGGAGGAACAACACTTTGCACCTTGTGCCAGTGCCAGTGTACATATGTACATATCGTCGGCTTACTTCTAAAACCCCGTAAGTCCAGATTTTTCCCAGTTTTATATTCCGGACGTGTTTGGTGTATTTTTTCATTTTTTCATAGTGCATATGCTGATAAAACCTAGTAAGTCAACTCTACTTAGTCTCTTTTCTATTCACAAATTATAAAACCTCGTATCTTTGTCAGTCGAAACCGTGCTCCAAAAGCTCATAAGTTCTCCTGTAAAATTGACTGAAATGGAGTTACGAGGTTTTAGAAGTAAGCCGACGATGCACACACACACACATATATGTGTTTATGCATACACACAGTGTTGTTAAGTAACGAATTACAAGTAATCGGATTACTTGTAACGATTACTTTTAAAGTAATTTATACTTGTAACGAATTACATTTAAAAAATGTAATTCGTACTTGTAATCAGAATACATAACATTAATTGTAATTGATACATTAAGGTAATTGATACTTTATATTTACTTGCCGTTACTTTTATTCTCGGAACGTATAATAATTACAATTAAGAACAAGATCATACACTTTTGTATTAGTAAAGTTTATAATTTTACGCTTGTAGTGCTACGATCGTATGCACAACATCTATGATCAAAAATGAAGAGCCAAAGTGACTTGCAGTGTCTCCAACATTACCCTATCCTAAAAACTGCATTTTTAAAATTTAACACATCGCTGCCGTCAATGTTGGTAAAGATGTTTTTGCCATCAAGAGAGGGAATCTATCTGATGAGAACTTTAAAATGCAATTGTTTTGTAAGGTCAATTCCAAAATTTAAAGAGTGTTACTTTTATTACAGGTAGCTACTTGTATGAAGTCTTTTGATGTTATTCAAACAAGTTTGTCCTCAAATATTATTCATTTAATTAAAGATAATAAATTTAATCATTACATGAAATCATTTTTTAACAAAACATATATGTATGTATGTTTTTTAATGTAACAAAGTGTAAGAAAATTGAATCGTAGGTCAGTTTTCAAATGGTAGCGGAAAGTAATTGTAATTGTAATTTTACTGATTACTTCTATGTAAAGTAATTTTTACTTGTAATTAGTTACATTATCACCACAGTAATTGTAATTGAGCCCAATTACTTTTTCCGAGTACTTTTAACAACACTGCATACACACATATGTAAGCATAACTAAAAATAACTAAAAACTAAAAATAACTGGAGATACAAAATTTTTTTCCAAGATGTCAGACTGACACTCAATCGGTCGCGACGTTTCTACAAGGGAGGAAGTGCAGCCCACTGAAGCCAGAGATCAACCACCTCAGCCGAGTGAACGCCAGTAACGACACCGCAGACAAAGTGAATTGCCGTAGGTGACCGTGGGCAAGGCCATGCAGACTGACGATCGGAGACACATGAATCCGCAGTGACCTTTCGAAATCAGGATTTCTCCCGTTTACCCTTGATCGGTTTCACAGACTCTTGAACTCTCTCTTCAAAGTTCGTTTCAACTTTTCCCTTCACGGTACAGCCTAAAGAGCTATTAAATTTCCAAATTTCCGACTCCCCATTTAATTGGCAGGTGCTCCATACCTACCATCCAAAAACCCTTCAAAGTCATCCCCACTCCACTAAATCATCACCTCCAAGATTGCAAGCTGCATCATTGCAGCGGTTCATTTGTTTGCCCGAAAAAGGTTTTATGTCGCACAGATGCTGAAGGCAAGGATTATAACTAAGTATGATTAAATTTTATGTCTCACCAATGAGATTGTGACGACACAAGTATGAAGTTTACGAGGAGTACATTGGCAGTCACGAGGCGAGACAGGCTCAGGAATGAGACAGTGCAAGCAAGAACAGGAATGCAGGACTTCAGCCACGTGCAGAGAACGGAAAAAGAGAGGCTGCCTAGCAAAATGATGGAACGGAAGTACACAGGAAGAATGCCCCAAGGAAGACTAAGGAGGAGGTGGAAAGAGCATGAGTGCAGGAGAGAGAAGAATGGAACAGAGTGAAGGAGGAGGAATGGTGGAAGGACAGAGGGAGGTGGAGGCACTTTACATTGCTGACCTGACCGCAGGCCGGAAGCAGTTATGACGATTATGCAACCGGTGAGCTATCGATTTTGATACTCACTTCGACCACATACTATACATGCATCAACCTAACCAAACATGATGCCAACCAGCACTGGCTACATTTTCATCAGCAATGCCAACTAAGTGGATTTTCCAACAGATCTGGTAAATTTTTAAACTGCCTAGTGGACAAAATTATTATCTTGTGGTTAGTGGATAATTTAGCAGATTTTAAAAAACTTTTTACAGAATATGGTAGGCAATCTCTATAAGTGTCCAAAACTACATTTTTTTTACAATAAAAATTAAAAAAGGGAGAATGAACTATCCACAATTTTTTTTTAAAGTATAATTTATGATTTCGTGGCACTGTGCATGGCAGTTCATGTTAAACACTGTCGGGGTGGCGACCCTGGAAGGTAACTACCGAGAGATAGTTTGGGAGAGGCATTATCAAGGGAGGGTGACAGCCAGTGACACTAAGGACTCCTTGATTGTTACCTTGTAGAAGTGAGAAGATTATTGTCATGAAGTGTCAAGTGTGTGGTGAGTGGTAGTTGGAAAAGTGTTTAACTGTAGTACAGTTACATGACTAACAAACTGAAAGTGGGGAACAAAATACATATAACAAGAGCCACCCACTAGGGAACAAAAATTACAAGCCAGATTAGAAAACTATGTAATATATTAAATTTTCACTTCGGAGATTTGTTTAGTTGGATAGAGTATAAATACTTCTGAAGTGCTTTTTTTTTTTACTCACTTTAAAAAAAACCTTAAAATGAGTGTCCATACTTACTTCTCCATCAAGGTTTCTGTGATAACTTTCAGGATTTCAACACACTGCTGGTGGTAATCCAACAACGCCTCCGAGAACGTAGCCAGCTGCGAAATCTGTTCTACCTAATTGTTTGAACACACACCAACTTAAATTAGGGATTCCTTCTCAAACCATCACTTCATTAGTTTCAGTTCTCAGTAACACACAAAAACACTAGCATACGAACTGAAAGTGTGACAAAAAAAAAAAATTCTTTCAATCTCTTGGAACACACTTTCTGTTCATAAATGTTACCAAAACAAATATAACAGGCCTGAAGGTTTGTTGATAAATACTGATGTGTACGTATGATGCAAGACTGAAATCATTTGAGGCATGTGCACATCATACTGTCACATAATACAAATACATAAAAAATAATTTACATAGTTATCTTTTATCTACAAAACAGTTTTAATATTTTTTACAATCAAATTGCATACATTGCTGAGAGCAAAGGTAAATATATCCAGGTTACCTTAAATGTTGTAATATTCTGCACCTGAGCGAAAGGGAAGAAAATAATTAAATGCCAGATGATAATAGCGCTAGCTATGCACAGAATTATAAGGCCAAAGATGGAATTTTGAACATAATTAAAAAAATGCCTCAAACCCAATTTAGTTAACAATATTTACAGTGATGAATTCAAGGGGCACTAAAGGCTGAAATCCCTGTCCCCCACAAAACCCATGCAAGAAGATTTTTGAATTCACCACTGACTGACATTTGAAAAATGCTTTCAATGTGTATGATCCACAAAAAAAAATTAACACATAAATTTTAAAAAAAAACAATTAAAGACAAGTGTGTCTGCGACTATTTGCATGGAATTTAGGATGAGTTTACACTTGGCATGCTGGGGAACTTTAAAAAATGACAAACTATGTAGTCATAAGAGTATTTAAAGAGCTTGTCTATGCAAACTAAAATAAACAAAAAGGTACCCTAAAACTATTTTTAAGCATGTAGTAAATAAAAAGAGTGAGATCATTCACTAACATTAAGTTAATGTAATGAATTTCAGTATTGGTAAAGGTTAAATCAAAAAGCAATCAAGTGTTGCAAAAACGTATGCTTATAACGATAAACCAATAAAATTATCAGCCTACAAAATTGCAAACAAAATATAAATAAATCCATCTAGAATCGCTATTACACACTAAAATGATGTCGGTCATACGTACAAATTACCACTTGCCTTAGGTAGCATTACCTGCATTGCAGTGCTTGCATATTTTAAGATATATGCAGTGCAATCAGTCAGATTAATGCAAGATTAAAATCATAAATTTGTAATTTTTCAAGATGGAAAGTATTGTATATATAAATAAATCAATAGCTCAAAACACCTGTACACTGTTCTATTGATAATTCCACTGAAAAGTTTTAGAGTGTGTGTGTAAAAAACATAGGTGTGCTTACTTCAGGAACCATTTAACTTATTGATATGAAAATTTTCCCTAAATGTTATTTAACTACATTAAAATAGTGCTATAAAAATACGTATGAACCTATTATGAAAATATATTCTATTAACACATTACTCCCTTACATAGTTATTGAAAGTAAAAATGACTAAAAATAATAATGATACAGACAGCAAACATCAACAAAATTAGCAGAAAACATTTTGTCTACCTATTAACGTGAGTGAAATTATTTACAAATTTGTTTTTATAACTGAAATGCAAGCCTTCAATTGGAACTGAGATAAAAATAATTTTAAGGGGAAATTGTACCTGTAAATAGGTATATTAAAATTAATTCATAAAAATTTTTTTTTTTAAGATCATGCCAACTTACATCATTATCCAATAGGTTGTGCATTCCCATCTGTGCAAGGTGTAGCGACTCTGCGAACTTGTCTTCAGACATTTTTATTTCCTCATCTGTAATGTGAGAACCTGGAAATAACACGCAAGCGGCCCGGGGAAAGGTCAAACTACTGGGAGAAACCAAGCAAACTGCAAAACAAAAATTGAAACAAACAAAAAAATAAATAAATCATACTCTGCTAGCATCTTATGGGTCGAAACTCAGTACTTATTGCGAGAAAAATGTAAAATGTCACGATCTTTAATATTTGCTACCTGTAATGATTTAGCGACCAATTATAATTTTTAAAAGAATGGCTTAAGAATGAACAAATATTGCCATCATTCATTGAAAATATTTTGGTTCCCAGTTAGAAACGGAACATAACAAGCTTCATGCCCTTATTTCCAAAAATTTCACTAATCTTGAACAATTTCCTGCTGGGCATTGGTTCCAGCATTTAAAAAACTTAACTCGCACCAACAGTATTTTAGATGAATTTTTGAAGTGCAAATCACCGCTGATGCAGAAGTTTGTTACCAACTTTTACAATATTTTCCTCAGGAAAAACAGCAGAATGTTTTACAACAAAATATTATTTCTGATTTCTTTACTCAAGCCTAGTTTCAGAATGACGCACATAACATTAATGGCATTTATAAGGTAAGAAAAAGATAACACATTTTAGATTATAAGCCATGACAGACGTTAGCTAGACGAGTAGACAAAAAATAAGACAAAGCAGGCCAAATGCCAGGTAGCAAGGAAAAGTAGTTCCACGTCGGCTACAATTGAGAAGACGTGTAATTTTCAGCCCTCCTGTGCATAAAGTAATTACACCAAAAGAATTCACAAGTGACGGTGTGAATAAAGCTAGGAGAATTTCTGCAATCACGCCAGATCCTATTATGATACATGCTCTTATCGCTGATTGTTTCAGCTGTCACACAGAGATTATACTGGGGGGAAGAATACAAAGCTTTAAAGAACATAAGTAGAACTTCTGAAAAGTAGGAAAATACCATGCATGTTCTATCTATATAAATATATAATTGGATTTTAAAAGCTGCACATAATAGTGGATTTAAACACAGTTTTATATTATTTTAAGAATTTTGTATTGAGAACGAACCCATCCAAAATGGTTAAAAAATAAAATAAAGCTTTGTGCAAGGATTTATTTACAGGTACAAAGAATAGTTAGACGTGTGTAAAAGAAAAAAGCGTGTTTCTCATGCAAGACAGAGGGACAAGGTAAATGAGCCAAAGTACACAATATGTTTCAAGATGACAAAAGTTTCATCCAAAATATTCAAACATACACTCCCTTTACACAAATACTGTCTATAGCAAAAGAAAGTATTTTATTCTCTCTCTCTCTCTCTACCCCCCCCCCTCCCCCGCCACAACATTTGGATTTAAATAAAGCTCAACAGATGCTTACTCTTCAGACTTGCAAAAGTTTTTCCAGTTTTCATAAAATGATTTTTGTTTAAAATAACCTATAACAGCACTGAAGCAATCCCATTAACTAACTGTGCCAAACATTTTGGAGGCTCGTCCACTTGTTTTCAAGGGTGGCACACACTAAATTTTACTTTTGTTGCTGGCCTGGTTGTAATGAATACACAGAGACAGTCACTTAAAAATTTTGTGCAGTGATGTGCCCAAAATCACGAATTTTCATCTGCCAAAATATTTGGTATGGAATCTCTTTATTGGAAAACCAATCAAAAACAGAGTACCTAACAATAAAATAATAACTTTAACAACCAAAAAAGGAATAGTATTAATATTCCCTTTCCACAATATTTCTGCCTCTAGTGAAGAAATTTGAGTCATTGCTAGTACACAGTCACTAAGAGGCACAAATCTGTAGGATTCACAAGGGGCCCCGCAGAAATTTACGGTGGTGGGGGGTGAAAAAGGAGGGGGGGGGGGGGGGGGGGGCGTGGCCCAAGAGTTTTGCACGTGGGGTTAACCGACTCTCATACTGCCTATATTTTGGCATACATGCGTGCAATAAGCGGAAAACTTTAAAAATAATATACACAAAGTTAACCTTTAGACATAGTTTCGACATCAAACAACCCGTTTCACAGTCACGCTTTCGCAAGTGCAAGCAGCCCCCCCCCCCCCCCCCCCCCCCCGGCCCATGCTGTTACTACATACTTGTAATAAAAGCATTATCATCATATTTGAAGTGCTATCAAGCCCAGCAGAGGGAACTGGTCTCTGCACTTTCAACACTCAGAAGTCGGCTGGCCTTTCGGAGACTGGGCACACAGTTACAAGTGTTCATTGCCCCAGCAGGGAAGTTCTGGGATGCCACGCAGTCCCGCAAACGTGCAGCGTTTGTTTGAGAGTCCGCGGGGCGCAACACCCTCTCACCAGTGAGTCGGCACCTGGCAATGCATGCCCCGATCTGTGACGACCATCACAAAATGTTCCTGCATAACTTGAAGCTGCATGCTTCAAGAATGATTGCAATTGATAAGACATGTTCAGTGGCAACCAGATCATACGAGGGTGGAATGTCCGCAAATCTTAAGACAAACCAGCTTAACGTCAAAGAGACACTCCGAATTAAAATAAAACAGCAAACATTTATGTTTCGTGCTAAAAACGGTCAAACAAATATTGTAAACCTAAACCTAAAAGTGCTAGGACAATTACAAAAGCTAATTTAATTCTACTAACAGAAGAGTATTTTACAAGCTTCATTCAGGAAAAGTAATTTAAGATATTTATCACAGCATCCATCAATGGGTCTGCAAATTAAACTTCTAGAAATACTGCAAATCGCCATTACTTTAAGAACGGTAGTTACCACTTATACTTGCGAGTGCAGAACATTGCCAAAAAAAAACTTTTTTTTTTACAAGAGGCACACGTAAAACTGAGGAAAAGTCAAAGCTGATGATCATTTATCATATCTTCAGAAAACTCAAAAAGGTGTTATTTTATAGCATTACAAAAAAACTTTCGGAACCAAACTTAACGTAAATGAAAGTACCTAAATTTTATCCATTTAATAGGAAAATAAAAAGAGTGTGAATTTTTTTATATGTTTATAACTGGATTTACAAGATTATTGAAGTACCGCCAAGAATACACGAAAACCCGCAAGCTGGTCATCCCCGCGACCAACAGGCCCGCGCGACTACGGTTCACGGGGAGGGGGATGGTAGACGGGGGAAAGGGGCAAAGCGAGGCGGAGGTGCTCCAAGAAGTGACGTACCCATGGCAGCCATGGGGCTGCGGGCAGGGCTGGCACATGGGCTCAGTCCGTGGGGCCCCTTCTTCCCGCTCACTGTCCGCCCGAGACAAGCAACACCAACACCACCACATTAAACACAGCATGCGACACTCCGGCTAGCTCTGCTCTAGGACATGCCCCTCCGCCGCGTCGCTAGACCAACATCAAAACATTCATTTCGGAAAAAAATAAAAAATAAAAAAATAAAAGTGCTTGAAAAAGGTAATCGTAGACCAGACAGTTCAAAATCATGTTATATCACAATGGAGAAAACGATTGCAAAACTACATTGGCCTACATAACTGTGAAGTGTGAACTATATAAGAATTTAAAAAAAAAATACATTGCTTGAATGACAGCAACTTATTTTATTAAAGCATTTACTTCATGTTAAATATTTTGAACTAAAATAATCATAAATAAAAACAAGAGTTATTAAAAGCATATAAAAGTTGAAAGTGGTGCCAAAAAAAACTTAAGATAAAATAAGTATACATGTAAAATTTTAGGAACTGCAATACACTCATTTAAAAAACAGCTTTACCAACAAATCTGAAGTCTTGATCGAGTATAAATAGTGCTTTAAAACACAACCATTCTTAACAAGGCAACAAAAACAAAATCAAACCAACTAAAAAGTGCTGGAGGTAGAAATTTATGCTCAATTCATGACCTTAAAATTGACAGGCAAAACTTACCAGCTCAGCACAGAGAAACAACAACCAGAAGAAACTTAAATACGATAACATCATCCGAACTATGAAAATCAACAAGGATATAAGAAAGATGTCACAGGAATCACAATATAATAAAAAAATGCTGCATTAACTGCTAACTAATATACGTATTTTAATACCTAACACATAAAAGGCTAAAATCACTGGAAGCTTATAAAAACTAGTTACACTACTACTATGGAAACTAATAGTGAAGTTTGTGCAGCATAATACAAAAATATCTTGTTATAACCTGTCATGTTAGAAGAAGCTGTAACTTACAGTAACAAAAGAGTGATCAAAAATTTTGTTTTAGTTTATCTTTAACTACAACTGGCATGATATTCTATTTAAATACAAACTTCTTAGAATACAATTGAAAAAAAAATATATATATGTATTGCAACGATAGCATAATATCAAAATGACATAGCAAATTTATCCCAAACAAAATTTGGATTTTAATAAACCATAAGTTCCATTACTCGCATGGTAAGAAAAATTTCAAAATTATTATAAAATTTTCTAATACTTTCCCTAACAACAATTCACAGAATTCATTCCCTAACAATACTTCAAATTACTAAAACCATTACAAACATGAAAAAGTGCAGAAAAGAAAAAAGTTTTTACAAAGCTACTTACGGCAAATACACCTCCAATACGGTTTTGCAGTGCGACACACTCGGAGGAAACTACATACAATCTAAACTCCTATAGAATAAAAATATATTCACTTGGTTCTGGGGAAAAAAAACTTACACCCTAAAAAAATATTTTCACGTAATCTGAATTGTCCTGGACACATCGCAGTTACGTGTAACATTAAGTACATACTTTGTTTTGTATGGTAAGAAATATGGTGATAACTTTTGCAACAATATATTGCAATCTAGATTGAAGGCTTTTGAGGTTTGTCACTAACTACATGTTGGCTTATATATCAAGGCCACATCCATGAAAATCACTTGCCAGAGATTTCAACATGCTGCAACCAGGCATGCCAATTGCTGGGCACATCATTTTCATGGATATGGCCTCAATCTACAAGAAGTAGATATATTCAACAAAAAAAAAATTAATTAAATTCATTGTTGATAGCTATTGTAACAGGTAACACTAAATTCTGTTTTCTTTCCATTTACAAGGTGACATGCGTCACAAAGTATGTACCTGTAAGCACCTCATCGTAATTAACTTAGTTTTAGTAGTTTTATTATTTATTAACAATGAGTTCAATTACCTTTAGCTTGTCTGCGTCGTTTGCAATCGAAATCGAGACGGCGCCCTTGAAGCTTCTTTCGATGATGCTGAAATATTTTTTTTTTTGGATTAGGCATTCATTTAATGTTTATATGTTACATTTTCTCCTTTAATGCAATATCAAACACTGCTTTAGCAAGTAAATTAGCACAAGGATAAATGAAGGCTCCCAAAGCCATTAACACAACTGGTGGATTCCCAACTTGGCGTGATAAAAAAGAAGTGACAGATATACTTTCCTACCTCCGAATGCCAAGGAATAATGAACTCTTTGGTTTAGTACATAACTTCAGACAGTCTACACTGAGAGGGAACCCCAAATGAAATAAAATTTGAGCCAGGCTCCTGATATCTGTAAACGGGAATTGGGAAGGGGAGGGGGGAGAATTACTTTAGTGTTTGGTTGATGATGGCTCTAGTTTGAGCTTAATGTCTTAACATCAAGGTCAAGAGAGATTGTGAAATGTGATGAGATTCTAATTGAGCATTAATGGAATGAATAGGACAAACAGGAGCACGCTATAAAAAAACCACCGGCTACGTCGTCGCATTCTGCGTTTACCAATTGCGAAACAATCTGAGTTAGACCTCGCTGGGAATCTCTATGGATAGAAGGTTGACAATGGCTGGGTGAAAACAATGATTTATTTAAATAAATCTTATCTTTACTTTAACCAATGTAACTAATAAAACACTGCACACCTGACTTTACATTCAAGAGTGTAAAACTAAATTACACTGAAAAAGTTGCTGTAATTGGTTAAACTCACGAAATGAAAAGAAGGTATTTAGAAAGTGAATTAAAAATTAATGTATCAACTCAAAACACACAATGCTAACATGCGAATTTTGAAAAGAAAATTATAAAAATGGAAACAAACAGGCAAATTTGTGAAATTTAACTTATTAAAAAAAACTTCACGTTCCGGAAGTTCAAATGTCTTTTCATCCCTAGGTATTGTTTCTTACAATGGTGTACTAAATTGGCATAAAACTATTCGCTTGTGTAAAAAAATTTAATGCGAAGGAAAAATTAAGTGCAAACAGTAAGAATAAAAATAATCATCTATTAAACAAAAATTCAAAAATCCTATTAAAGTAGCATGCTGATGTGGGTTTAGAAATAAGGGTGTAACATTCAAGTCAGATTTGTAAAGTTTTGATAAACAAATAAAAAATAATTTGTTTCGTAACTGTACTCAATTTTCCCTTACGACTTCATTTTTACAAAATCTGATAGTGTTTTATACCAATTTTTCACGCTGTTGTAATAAATAACAACTAGGGAAGTTTTAAAAAACTTTTGAACTTCTTGATCTTTTTTTTAAAATTAAGTTGAAGTTGCTGTTCTGCCTATTTGTTTCCATTTTTCTGACTTTATAAGTTCAGAACTAATTCTTTAGTCATTATTTGCATCTAACACTGCCTTGCATAGACGAAAGATGCATCAGGGACCATACATACATAAAAAATCATATCTAAAACAAGCAACAAAAAACTATAGGGTTCAGAGAAAAATTTTGGTAAAATCAAGAACAATATTTAAATTATAACAAAAATATTTGTACCCCAAGGGCCTTATTGCTCAATAGGTATTTTCTAAATGGGTCTACCAACATGCCCTTTCATTTTGTCTAACCTACTACAAATCAGCCTGTATAAACTATTAAGATACATTCAGGGACCATATCTCTAAAGTGTTGCACTGAAACCTGAAAAAATAATTTTACTCAGTAAATAAACCAATTATTATTTTACACTTAATCTCAAATCAAATTGATCTTGGAAAATTAAGATACAATGACTCACCATAACTTCCTTTAAATCTTTGGTTTGAAGATAGTGCAAGGGTTCTAGGAAGTTTTGTTTGATATTGTCATCCAAGGAATACTTCACATCTGCCATCTGTTTCATCGATTCACCCATCTCGAGAAGCGCAATACCTATTAAATTGGGAAATTACTAGTATGAAAATGTACACACACAACTCTCCAAATTTATTTTTAGTAAAAAGTATCGTATTATGCTGCAGAAAAATAATCAAAGCATTTCAAAAAAATCTTAGCCTCATACAAGTTACATTATTTTTATTTTTATTGAATGAGTCCTATGTGGTGTATCTATTAATAACGAATTAAAAAGAAAGATGGTTGTGCTTTTGTATGCACGATAGAAGTTACACTTACTTGGCATAGTAAAAAACTAACTTAAATTTTGAATGCAAAAAATATGAATAAAATAATAAAATGACTGGAGCAATATAAATACAATTAGTAAAGCATGACTTAAATTAAATTAAAACATTAAAATAAATATTCAGTATTCTGAATATAAACATGTGTATAAAATTATTTAATTTAGTTAAATAATCAAGACAAATTTTAATGTAGTGGTGTAGTTGTTAAACGCATGGCCTGGGAATCTGCCAGCCTCTGGTTCGCTACCAAAGAGGAATTTTTTTTCTTTTTACATTTTCATTTTCTTTTTTATTTCTTGTAATATTAAACAATTAATTACAGAAATTAAATATATTTTAACAGTTTAACTATATAACTGGCCTACATATGAGAACATAATCTCACTTAAATACACTTGAAAATACACTTGAGAAAATTTATAAACACAATTTAGATCACAATTAATTACAATAAATTAATGTTTTTAATTATATGGACCAGTATTTATTATCAATCACTAAAGAATAAGATTTAAAAGCATGTATATAATTTTTATTTGTAACTTTTTTTCATACTGTGAAAATTTTATTGCATGGTGCCTGTGCATTGTAAAAATACACTCATATTTTTTTTATTTTTTTATTTTAAATAAAGTGCCTACAGAAGTATAACTACAAAAATATATTCAATTTGAAAATTTGAATAAAATATCAAATTATTCACAATATAAAATATTTTTTTTAATACCTGCAGACCCCTAAATATTATATAGTTGGCTAAAAAGTCTCTAAGGATTTTATTCTTGGCAAATATTTTTTTCTTTTGCAAGAAATATTGCAGATGTTGCGGCAAGCTGGCCAGATTTCCTGAGGCATTTAAGTTTCCACACTAACACCAGAGTTCAGGGTTCACAAAGTTTTTTTTTTTATAAATTATGTCATGAAATTTGTATCTTTTGATTAATTTTTAGGTTCAAGTATCCTTAAAAAACAATTTTGCACACCTAAGACTATTCCATTTAAACTGCCATCATACTGTCCATGTATTTTGAAGGGGAGAAAAAAAGATATCTAGTCCAGACAAACTCAGACCACAGAATATTTATAAAAGTTCAAAACTATTTATAAGTAATACATAAAAAAACATTCATACTATGTAGATAATAAATATATTACAAGACAAACAATCCGGAGATAATATTGCAAAATTTTGCAGTCTAAAATATAATTTATTTTTTATAAACTCGAAAAATAATTTTTATGATGGGGAAGGAAGATAGGGAAAAAAATATGCTTTTATTCCTACGAAAAGGCAGCAAGAGTTCAAAAGGCAGTCAATAGCACCTTAAGAAAACTAAAACCTATAAATTAATCACAGAATGAAAATATGAGACAGAGTACATTATGTTGTCAATCATCATATACAACTTTTGAATAAACATTATTACTATTATTATCAAAAAATACAAAACAAACTTAACTTGATTCAGGCATCAGAAATCAATTGTAAATTTTGTCCCAGTTTATATTCAAAGTATTGTGCTACAATATCTCAAAGATTTGTTCACTAGATCTTTACCTTTGAATGCACACACACTTTCAAATTTGCATTTGCATGGTTAGACAGCAAAAGAGTTAGTATACCAACAAACTCTACTCTCGACCGGTGAAATAAAATGTTTGTGTGAGTGAAAAACAATGAATTAGTATTGTAATATCAATGGGGAAAAATTTTTTTTACACTAAAGATGAATATTTGACATACTTAGATGCTGCAGTGAAAAAAACTGAACAGTGCAATCCAAATAGAGAATTTAGTGCCCGATCTTGTCAGTATTTAACAACACCTTGACGTCAGCCGGGGCTACGCCCCATGAGCCTAGTCAGTCTCCGTTTCCTCAACATCTCCCTTCCCTTCCCTGGCATTTGTACCGACATGTACGTAGTCGTGTGTTTGAATTGCGCGCCACGAACTACCACAAGAGGGCGCTTAGAAGCAGTGCGGCGACCCCTAAAATTGCTACATTTAATATTAATTGTAAACCTTTTTGTTTGTTCTCATTTATCTTTGCCCCAGTGTTGTGCAGTTTACTTGTGTTTCTTTAATTTAAATATGTTACTTGAAATAACCACAGACGTTGCCCGGGCGGACCCGAACAGGCACGGACTTGGACGAGAGTAGGAACGTTTTATATAAATTATCATTAATCAAGCAACTATTAACAAACTTTAAACTATCAGTAATTTTTATATATTTTTTAATGTTGATCTGTAATTTGCTTAACTTTCGCCGGGGCACGGAATCGTAGGATATAGTAACGGTAATTGTGTTGGCGCGAAGGGCGCCATGTTGCCACCTGCGAGCGATGAGCTCAGCCCAGTCCATCTTCATCACTGACCGAGAGCAGACGCGCCAGCACCCCGGGGACCTCAACCATTGTTCATCACTGACCAAGTAATTTCTGTATCGTTAATTCTTTCTAAATCGCTTTCGTTCGTCATCCTCGGGGCAGCTCTCGGTCAGCGGACTGTTTAATTAATTAATTGTCTCAGTCGAGTTTTGATCCATCGTGTAATAAGTATACTTTGTAGCATGGCCACGTGTGTGGACCATGCCTTCACCTAAGTCGATTCGTGCCTCAGGCTTTTTAACCGTGTAACGTGTAACGGATGTGGAGAGAAACGTGTTAGTGAAATTAAATCTGGGAATGAATATAAATTGAGTATTTTATTTAACCACGTGGTGAGTGAGCCTACTTAGCCTAGGAGTGTGGCGTGCCCGACGCCTAGAGCGGGCCAGGTCTGGATAGGTAGGGTAGATAGGGCTGGTAACTCGTCCCCACTTGGGCTACGTCACGTCCTGAGAGAGAGACTCCGCCGGGTCCACGTGCCCTTCCACGTGGTGGCGCCCATACTTAACATCTTAAAATCACCGGGAACGTGCGCGCAGCCCTCAACCTGTGTTGGTTTAAGTTTCTAGGGTTTTGAAAGAGCCTGAGCAATAATAGTGTAGATGTCATCCGGAGTGTACACACAATTTAATTTTGTGGTGAGTGGAATTGGGAAAGGGGGGGGGGGGATGGGTTTTGGATAGAACCACGTTGCCTGCTTTTTGCTTTCAAATTCTGTCCTTTAGTAGGTGGGAATGATTTTTTTTTTTAATTTAGGGTTTCGGAAGGGAAAAAGGGGGAGGACGTATTCCTCCCCCCCCCCCAATGCACGTCAAGGCACGTCCACTCACCGAACAAGCTCTCCTCGCCCAGCTTGCGTCCGTAGGTGACCATGCACTCGCCCAGGACACCCTCCGGCTGGGGGTAGGTGGACGCCTTGGCCTGCCCGCTCAGCTTCGAGATGCCCTTGACGGCCGCCATCTTGGCCCGGGCCGTCGGGTTCGGCTGCAGGAACTCCTTGGTCTTGACCTGCAGCTCTTCCACCAGCTCGTACGTGACATCTGTTTTCTGACACAAACATTCCGACCACCTCAACAAAACACCTTTGGAATAGCCATCACTACAGACCTGCAAAATTCGCGGATTCATTCAGTGATAGGCTAGAATTCAAACACAATTACCTCTTAGATAATTTTGCTATTGGCTTTACTGTTCATCTGGACGAATCTCAACCGGTTATAAACCCTCAACCAAAGAAGGATCGAATCACAGACAAACCAGCTGAGACGTCTTACAAGTCGGCAGCCAATGAACTTGCGTTATTTGCCCGAGTGTACAGGGGTATGTGCAGTCTATCCTGAAGGCCATCGAAACCGCGAATTTTGCAGGTCTATAGCCATCACTTAACTTGCGTTGCAAACAATTTCAGTTCTAACACACAATTTACAACACTTTAGTTGCTATGAAGCTGAAAAGTATTTACTTACAGTGCTCCAAGAGCTTAAATAATTCATTGAGAAATTCAATGAGAAAATGATAAGCTGACAATTAGTATTTTTGAAAGCTCAATTTAAAATTTGTTCAAGGGATATTAGCTACACTTGTTGGTTTTCAAATTCATCACATATTTATAAAAACAAAAAATATTATGAAAATATTTGAATAATTTTGGCTATACCTGAACATCATAAGGCCTTCCTAGTCAGGGATGTATATGTCAGCGAGGCGGGATGATAAGTGAGACGCTCGCTAGTACTTATAGAGAGGTATCTCCTCTAAGCGTAAGGCAACTTTGAGATTTGAGCAGTGACCATAACATTATAGGTCATATAAATTATAAGATAAAGGTCTAATGCAACTCTCTCGAGTTCTTTCAAGAACCTGAACTGTGAAATTGGCAGGGCAAATTGGGCCTTGTTTCTTTTTGCACCAACAAAGCGTGATATCACTTAACAACAGAAACTAACCATTGGTCTACAATTTTCAAGCATGAAAGATGCTGGTTGCAAATAATTGCTAATATTCAAACTTTTTCAATGCAATACAATACATATTTTCATGCTTATTGAAGAAAGTCTTGGAGAAATTATTAAGTCATTTTAGTTCTTTATTAAGATCTTATGAATTAATTTATGATGGTTTAAGTAGGTAGCTAATACACAAAGGCTTTAATTTTCCACTTACATAAGGTTTGTAGTTTTCATCACTGTTCTAAAATTTCTGTAGTTGCTTGGCTTCTGGGATCTAGCCCCATCAAAATCGTCGCTTTGCAACTTCAGACAATGGTCATGAAAGCTTTCAATCCTTATTAAAATTCTGTACATATTTTGTTTTTAAAGTTAATATAAATCAAAAATAATGAGAGAAAAAGTGTATGAATAACTGGCAGTTGAATATGTTATGTAGTGAGTAAATAGCCAAAAGTAAAAATTTTAGAAGGGCTTCAGAAATGTTTGGGGATACCACAAATGAACTACAGCATTAAATAGTTAATGTCTATAGAAAATAGTTTCATATCAATTCTACAACAATTTTACTCACCCTCTCCATTTCTGTGAAGTCATTGTCCATTTGAGTGCCTTCAGCACCACCCATTTTTTCAGTGACATACTGCAAAAAAAAAAAAAAAAAAAATGCCCATACAGACTGAAGTTAACTTCACATTAATACATACGTAAAATACTAACACACACAACCATTTCAGCAAACCGTTGTACGTTAGGTATATACATATGCTATGAATAAACAAACTTGAACATACCTAGATATTAATAATTACAGATACATAAACAAAGAATGCAACTAAGAGAAAATAGTACATGAATCTTAAGTATCATAACCAAAGACTGCTTACTGTATTATGTATTTAGTAATTAGCATTATTATCTCTCAATACTTTCTAATGCTTTTTAACTTGGAGGATGTAGCAAACGAAATTTGCTCTAGAATTTCCCCCCACCCCACACACACACTTTATCCAATCTTACACAAAAAAATATTTGTATGATTTTTATGATATGGGATAGCTCAATAAAAAAAATTATATTTATGGCGATTTAGTATATAAAATCAGAAAAATGAAATGTATGTAAAATATTGTTATCAACTAATATTTAGTTATGGTACAGTTTTGCCATTACAAACATTTAACTGCTAACTTTATTTTAACATTTTAGGTTAAAATACAATTCAACATGTTACACAGAATTGCTCATGGGAACAATATTCCTCCAAGTTGTATACAAATTTTCCAAGTCAAATTTATATAGGGTTTTTCTACAGCTTAGCATCACAACCAAATCCTTTATTTTCATATTTTGTTTTAAAATAAAACTGGATATGCAATACGGAATAATTATCATGAAGACTGATGGTTCATTCTACTTGCATGTTTTCTATTATGGTCCATAATTCATTCAAGATATTCGGAACAAGAAATCTGAACCAATGTTGTATGAGCTAGACTACACATGCAACTGCAAAGTAAAAATTCAGGGTGGACAAAGCTGACATATTGCTGACGTAAATTTCTGTTTCATTTGATCATCTATTTTTAATGCAGTTAACTTCAAATTTGTGACTACAATGCACGAAAATAGCATGCACTGCACCCAAAATGCTTTTCATTGTTTACAACCAACCAATTGGCAAACCTTACCCATTCATGGGAGTTATTATTACCATCCTATATATAATCATATTCTATATTTAGGATGGTAATAAAACTGGAAATTTTTTTAAAAATCTAAGTTTGCATTATTGGGAATCTTTTAATATTTTGAATTTTGTACTTTTGTCCTTTCGAAACTCTTTGATTTTATTTATTTGTTTAAATATGTTTGTACATTTGAAGTTTATAATTTTATTAAAAAACAGTCTCTATTTAATATATATTTAATATAGGTATGCAAGCCTGTAAGCTTTTTTGGCATATTTGCTTTTTTGTAGAACTAAAAAACTTTACACCTTTTTGAATTTTTATATCATATTCTTCTTTTGTGGTAACTTAATTTCTTGCTGCTAAAATTATTAGCACAGATGCACTTTATATATGTAAATATATATTTTAATATTTAATCATTTCATATATAGTGTATATTAAACTAAAGTGGTTGTTAATAATGTTCGCAGGCTTTCACGGCCATTGCCTGAAATAGCTTGGCTTCTGGGTTTTGTAGCCGTGTCCTTGGCGAATAATTCACACCGACGAGTAGGTAGTACCTACTCAGTAGGTAACTTATTCCCTGATGATGGCGACTGCAATGTCAACCGAAAACGTCGGTGAATTTATTCGCCAAGGACACGGCTAAAATCCAGAAGCCAAGCTACTTCTAAAGTGGTGGTTGTATTCGTCATCTTTCAAACGGGCACCGCGTACGCCCAGTTTTACTCAATGATGTGAATGTCCAGAGCTGCATCCGAATAGTGGCCTAATGGATCCCTTAGCTAAGGGATCCATAGATAGTGCATCGTAATGGACGCGGCCATCTTTGAGTTGTATCCGAATTCTCACAAGTGATGTCGATGCATCCTCTCATGCGTCTACTAGTTCGAGATTTTAAGGGACGCGTCTCTCACATCCACTGATACGTCCATACATCCCTTAGCTTTGTTATTGTGAACATAACCCTTTAAAAACGAGAGTGTGATACGAGATAGTTAATCAAAATGGATTTTGAACTTGAAGATAAACTCGTAACATGTAACTATGGTATTTATAAATACTTATACTATATGTTTAAATAATTCACATAAATAGTAAATTAATTTGATTTGTAGGAAAAACAAGTGCCCGATTCAAATTTTCTTCCATATTTCAATTCCCAACAATAATTTAAATGATCCGAAATTGTTTAGAAATTTGAATGTTCATTTACGTTTTACTTGCCCACCTTTACATGTCATGGATATACATTAGTACAATGACAAACCAACAGGTAGTGCTAGCTGTATACCTATTCGGATATCGTACATACTTTAGAATGCATCCTTTAAATTGAGGGTGCATTTGTTTAGGGATGCAGGGACGTGAACTTAATGGACGCATCCCTAGGCATTCGGAAACAGCCCAGGAGTGTCAGGTCGACTGGGAACGAGGCGGCCGGCAAACATCTCCGAGATAGTCTGGTGTTGCGACAGTCCTCCGACTGGTCCACTGATAACATCCCGCAGCGTCTGTCTGACCGGGGCTAGGAACACACACAAGGTCTTCCATCATCGACCCAAACCGAGCCGCGCTGTGCCGGGCGGGGTTGCAGAAACAGCCGCCATTCCTCGCTACAACTCGAGAAATACTTAAGATTCCCATTAGCGAGTACAGCACATCACGTATTATTTTTATTTTTGGGAATTGTCATTAACACACGATTTAAAAAAAAAAATGGTTGTCTGTTAAGTCAGTTTACGGACGATAGTTTAACGTGACGTCATAAAACATTTATGTAATTATTGCATACTTTTATGAATAAAATTGAATCATTTTTATTGAATTATCACTATTCTGTATGGATACAAAGGAGTGAAATGAAATCTACAATTTAATTGAAAATTTACTTTTATTTGCACTCATTAATTCAAATATGTTTATTACTTTAACGAAGAGATTATTTTACCTATAACTTTTATACATGTTTGCTATTTAACTTCTTCCAATCTGTGTTATTCCGTTAAGGATAGGACGATGATAGGAAAAGTAGGAAACGAATGGGAGTGTTTCAAGTTTAATGTGCCTCGAAAAAGTCAAATCGATGGTTGTTCCAATCGAGTGGAAGAGATAGATGCGGCGCAAGCGTAAAATGAACGTAACGGGACTCAGCGTAACGGGACAATGTGCGTAACGGGACACTTTATTGTGCGTGCAGCCGGCGTTCATAGATTTATTAGACTTTGTCACGTCAAAAAAACCGCTCACTATAGCATTGTCTATGTTATGCCACTTTTCAAATTTTATTACAGGTCTAAGCTATGCGGAGGTTGCAGGCCGAGAGTTCCAAGTTACGACTATTCTAAAGTTAATCCTGATTTATTTTACTAAAATTGCCGTAACACGTGGTTTTTCTCGGGGCATTCCCGCTGCCCTTCGCCATGTGCATTCTGTCGCCGCTCCACCCCCAACATCACCCGAACTCACGCATGCTTCACACTAGCAGACCTGCCAACATTCAAATTTAAAAAATCATGTGGTCCTCGATAAAAATTTTCAGGCCCATAAATACAGGTTAGATATAAAAAACAACAAATGAGAATCTTTACATTTAAGTGACATACCTGTACATATGTTACATGGTCTCTGCTTCAAAATTTATTTCAACAAATTATAGGTTGCAGATTTAATTTAGTTGAACATAATTTAGCGCTGTCGTGTAGTGATCATGCAGGGTCGCAACTAAAAAAGATGTAAAATAACATTCTGCTCGTGTAACACTATTATCACTGTTCACAGCAAAATTATTTTTTTTATTGGAAGCAATACACTTCACGTGTTAGTTGTGTTTTTTGTAGCGACATGTTTCACAATGTCTCCTCTTCCACTATGCGAGATAGAAAAATCAGCACGGCACACGCTACAAAACGCAAAATTGCTTCCTTTACGTGACTCCAGTATTGATGGAAACTCGTTACTGTAAGCTTTCGTAAAAATTGTTTTGTAACTTTTACAAACAAAATCTTGGGGCCCCAAAAAATCGCGAGGAAACACTATTTTGGCGTGAGGGCGTGAGATGGATGAATACAGATTTATCCAATTTATTTTATTTGATTTTATACTTTACCAACCGTATTTATAATATCACTCCAGTTCTTTTATTATTTTATTTCTATTAATTATTTTAATTCATAATTAAAGTTTTTTTTTATTATGCCAAGTAAGTATAACTTCTAACAAGTGTACATAAGTTTAAAATAATTTTTCTTTTACACACTAAACAAGATAATTATAGTCACTAAACGATACCTAATTTTTTACCCTGCGGAATCAATTCGTAAGGCACACAGTTGAATAGCCTTGTGCCGTCTCATTCTCACGTAATGAAGCCGCCTAGCCTGCTGCAGATAATCCCTCCCTAGCAGAGTCAACTCGCTCGCACGCGGGCATTCATCTGCGGGCGGAGCGGATCACTCTGCTCCACACGGCCTGCCGGCTGGCCGGTCGCGCTGGATAACTCTCCCCTTCCCCTGCCGACACCCGCCACGTGTTCACGCGTGTTTCGGCTCTGGGTCGACCTTACCGTTCTTCAATGAAATAGCGTAACTTTGTATTGTTGAATAAGATCACTTAACTTTCAATTCTTGAATAAGATCACTTAACCTCGAATTCTTGGATACGATCACTTCACTTTGAATTCTTGAATAAGATCACTTAACTTTGAATTTTTAATAAAAATTACATGAGTTAAAAGTATCAAAACTAAGAAACACGCAGCCTAAAAACATGCAACTGTCTTAATTCAAAACTGTCTCAACTCAAAACTGTCTCAACTCAAAACTGTCTCAACTCAAAACTGTCTCAACTCAGAACTGTCTCAACTCAGAACTGTCTCAACTCAGAACTGTCTCAACTCAGAACTGTCTCAACTCAGAACTGTCTCAACTCAGAACTGTCTCAACTCAGAACTGTCTCAACTCAGAACTGTCTCAACTCAGAACTGTCTCAACTCAGAACTGTCTCAACCCAGAACTGTCTCAACCCAGAACTGTCTCAACCCAGAACTGTCTCAACCCAGAACTGTCTCAACCCAGAACTGTCTCAACCCAGAACTGTCTCAACCCAGAACTGTATCAACCCAGAACTGTCTCAACCCAGAACTGTCTCAATCCAGAACTGTCCTAACCCAGAACTGTCTCAACCCAGAACTGTCTCAACCCAGAACTGTCTCAACCCAGAACTGTCTCAACCCAGAACTGTCTCAACCCAGAACTGTCTCAACCCAGAACTGTCTCAACCCAGGACTGTCTCAACCCAGGACTGTCTCAACCCAGGACTGTCTCAACCCAGAACTGTCTCAACCCAGAACTGTCTCAACCCAGAACTGTCTCAACCCAGAACTGTCTCAACCCAGAACTGTCTCAACCCAGAACTGTCTCAACTCAGAACTGTCTCAACTCAGAACTGTCTCAACTCAGAACTGTCTCAACTCAGAACTGTCTCAACTCAGAACTGTCTCAACTCAGAACTGTCTCAACCCAGAACTGTCTCAACCCAGAACTGTCTCAACCCAGAACTGTCTCAACCCAGAACTGTCTCAACCCAGAACTGTCTCAACCCAGAACTGTCTCAACCCAGAACTGTCTCAACCCAGAACTGTCTCAACCCAGAACTGTCTCAACCCAGAACTGTCTCAACCCAGAACTGTCTCAACCCAGAACTGTCTCAACCCAGAACTGTCTCAACCCAGAACTGTCTCAACCCAGAACTGTCTCAACTCAGAACTGTCTCAACCCAGAACTGTCTCAACCCAGAACTGTCTCAACCCAGAACTGTCTCAATCCAGAACTGTCTCAACCCAGAACTGTCTCAACCCAGAACTGTCTCAATCCAGAACTGTCTCAACCCAGAACTGTCTCAATCCAGAACTGTCTCAATCCAGAACTGTCTCAACCCAGAACTGTCTCAACCCAGAACTGTCTCAACCCAGAACTGTCTCAACTCTGAACTGTCTCAACTCAGAACTGTCTCAACTTAAAACTGTCTTAACTGAAAACTGTCCTAACTGAAAACTGTCCTAACTCAGAACTGTCAAAGGTAAAATACCAAGGATACTTCCATCTAAAATAGCAAGTACAGTAAACCTAAGAACGGCTCGCCAGTCTCGCGCGAAAGAAACAAAACGATGATAAAAATAGAGTAGAACAGGAAAAGGAGCATACTGCCCTGATAAGTTAAAAGGCCCAAAGTCCAACTAATTACTAACTGGTTTATTGTAGCGTTCCTGAATAGTCTACATAAATACACCTTTGTAAGACATGACAAAGGCCTAAATCCAAAACAGTGATGAGTTATCTTGAAATTTATAGTGGCCCTTAACTCCAGTTTGAGATAATAATTTTGCCAGGCTTTCACGGCCATTGTCTGAAGTAGCTTGGCTTCTGGGTTGTAACCGTTTCCTTGGCGGATAATTCACCGACGTTTCGGTCGACATTGCAGTCGCCATCATCAGGGAGCAAAGTTACCTACTGATTGCTCCCTGATGATGGCGACTGCAATGTCGACCGAAACGTCGGTTAATTATTCGCCAAGGACACGGCTACAACCCAGAAGCCAAGCTACTCCAGTTTGCGGTAGTTTTTGACATTTCCCCCCCCCCCCCCTTATTTCCTGTAAACTTTGGTCTTCGGAGAGGGCTTCGTATGTTGCGGGGGCAGCGCACACGCAAGAAGCTGACGGGCGGATTGACATGAACCAATTAGCTGAGCACACGAGGACTTAGCGGCGGGCCTCTGGTCCCGTGTGTCCGCTGATAGCTGTATCGCGGCGACGGGATGTGCGGGGGACAATCACTCACACATACGCCCCTCGCTGCAGACCGGCTGCGTCTCTTCCGCCCCTCACCACCCCCCCCCCCCCCCCATGCACACACACACAACCATAGGGGGGAGAAACTGTAACCAAATACAGTACACTCCCGATTATCCGCGAAATTAAGTGGCTGGGCCACCGCGGATAGTGAAAATAGCGGATAATCCGCAAAAGAGCCGATAATGGGAAACAAAAAAGGAAACAATTTCAACTTAAAAATCTAAAAATTCATGTACAGTAAAAGTTACAATTGAAAGTAAAAAAATTTAAATGATGCTACAATTTTAGTATTTTCCGAATAATTAACATACAATAGGTACCTACATTTCAGTATTGTGAACATAAAAGTGCTCAACCATACGACTAGAAACAGCGCGACAGACAAAAATAGTAACGCATGCCAGCCTACTGCGTGGGTTTCGAGAAGGTCTGTGGCGTTTTACTGTATACTGCACACAATATACTCGTCAGTAGAGTTCAAATTTGCTCACTTGTAATAAAAGACAGATTTATTTATGTGCTGTATTTTTTTCGTAGTATGCGCGGATAATAGGGAGTTTACTGTACACTAGAGACTAATACCGGACAGCTCTATACTAACACAGGCGAGTGTGTGGAAAATAACCTAGCGGCAAGACGTGTAACTACAAACATATTTTATATATATAGTGTCAAATTATATATAATATTATCTGGTGACAAACATTATTAATTTAATTTTAAAAAAATTTAAGAACTGGAGGTTTATATCTCTCATAAATCTGTACTATGAATTAAAAAAAAACTTTTTCCAAGAGAAAAGAAAGTTATTTTTGTTGCCATAATGTTGGTACCATATGTATTTAACAGATACATTGTTCATACTGGGCATGCAATTTGCCATCTATCGGACTGACGTGACAACAACGCAAGGTTTTCACACAAATTTCTTGGAGCTGTCCGGTGTTAGTCTCTAGTGTATTTGCTGTTAACTGCCGAAACTGAGACCTAGCTTCATGAAGCAGTTTTGGGCCTGTCCGCTACATGGTGGCTTTCATAATATACTGCTAACATAGCTCAATAGATTGTGAGAAACAATGCATCACGCTATTATCAGGCAAAAAAAACCAGTGAAAATTAATTCACTCTAGTTTGGTAGCTACATATTTTGGTGGTGTGGCAAACCAGAAATATTTGCATCTTCTACACATTCACATGAAACATGACCTTTTTAATACAGAACAGCATTAAGTGTATTTCGCACAGTTTAAATCACTTTTATTAAGTAATTAGTCGTCAAGTAGATAAATTAAAATTACTAACATAAAACTTTGTACCAACACCTCTATCCTGAGATTTTTTTTTGGTGGTAGTTATGAGCCTACCCAACAGATAGCTTCACATGTCGTGCGAAACATGTTTTCAGTTTCCACTGTAAGAGTCGCACTTCTATATCTCACTACTTGTTCTGTGACCACAACTATATCATCAAGGGAAGCCTTCATTTCACAGACGAGAGAGCCACATCCGAAGTTCCCCGAAGTTCATGCTAGTTTTTTTCCCCGTTCTATCTCATTGTATAAACCGGTGTGGCATTAAATTTTGCGGTCGATTAGAATATGTTAGCTACATTATAAATACTTTAAAACATTGTGGATGGTCGGTTATATTAGATAAGTATAGCTACATTAGAAATACTGTAAAATAATTTTATGGTTGCTTAGCAAATAACTTTTTAATATGTAGCTATCAAGGGCTAGGAAATCGTTTACATGATTTCACAGTATCGTTAAAGTAGCTATCCTAACCAAATCAACCGTCCACAATGTTTTAAAGTATTTATAATGTAGCTAACCTAAACTTTTACAACAAACAAAAAAAAACCGAAGATGCACGATTGGGCGTTTGGCTCTCTCGTCTGTGAAAGGAAGGCTTCCCGTTTCTGTTTGGAAGTGGTTCTGGGCTAGGGAAGACTCTAGGTGAGTCCCAGACCGAGGTATTTACGTCTAATCATGCTGGGTTTCAGCCATGCAGCGTGTGCTTTGTACGGGCATTGGCCAGCCATGGCAGCAATTGATGCCGTGACTAACTTCCCTATCTTAGATCTCGACTATAACTAGTTAAGTTGGGCACAGGTAAAACCTGCACAGACGCAGGGAAAGCCCTGGGCTCATTCATGCGGGGTTAAATAGTGCAGGCAATAAGCAAGCAGGTTCGATACAGGACAAGGATGGTCCAGGAAGAGTTGGTCACAAGCGCGGCTCCAGAAGGGGGGGGGGGGACGGTGGGGGCGATAGCCCCTCCCGAGACCAATTTTATTGATTAGTGTATATTTAGGTTCAGCCTACTTAAATATTTAATTTCATATGTTAAACTTTTATCGCATCAAAAGTTGCATGGAGCTACTAAGGTTCTGTATTTTAAACCTGTAATTTGTAAATAATTTTCCCAGGCCAACATCTGACCACTTTAATTTTTTTTTTGCAACTACGACCTTTCTTTGTGCGATAGCCCCTCCCGAAAAGTCATCCTGAAGCCGCCAGGGGCAGACAAGTTTCTACCATGCTGGGGTCGGGAGCTTGGGTGTTGAGACGCGCACTGGTGCTTGTTTGCATCTGGACGTGTACCAGCGACGCACGCGCCCCTGGCGGCGGGCGACAGAACTGGTCGGACTTCAGGCTGCCTGTCAGCGCGTGCGCTTGAAGCAAGGAAGGAAGAATGTGCTGAGCGCATACCAAATAATTGTGTTGATTTGATTACGTCGGGGACGCACCACAACGCCGAAATACCACAACGCCGAAATGCCAAATTGACCACAACGCCGACAGCTAGAAAACTGCTGTGTACCACAACGCCAAATTACCACAACGCCGAAATACACTAACGCTGAAATACACTAACGCCGAAATACACTAACGCCGAAATACACTAACGCCGAAATACACTAACGCCGAAATACACTAACGCCGAAATACACTAACTTCGAAAAAGTCATTGCAGGACTGCCACAAAGGTTAGGTTAGGTTAAGTTGTTATTTTATGTTAGATTAGGTTAGGCTAGGCTAGGATAGGCTAGGCTAGGATAGGCTAGGTTAAGTTAGGTTATATTACGCTAGGTTAGGTTAGGTTAGGTTAGGTAAGGTAAGGTTAGGTTAGGTTAGGTTAGGTAAGGTTAGGTAAGGTTAGGTAAGGTAAGGTTAGGTAAGGTTAGGTTAGGTTAGGTTAGGTAAGGTTAGGTTTGATAGTGGTATTTCGACGTTATGATACATTTATGAAACACACACAAATTCATTCAGTTGTTATTTAGGCGTTGTGGTACACAGCAGTTTTCTAGCTGTCTGCGTTGTCAATTTTGACATTCGGCGTTATGGTATTTCGGCGTTGTGGTAACGATCCAATTAGGTATACTTATCGCGAGCTGGTGCATGGGATCTGAGAGGCAGGTAGCCTGTCGCCAGTGAAAAAGCTGTCGGTAACTGGCGAACTCATCCAATCTGTCATTGCAGAACCCTAGTTCCTACATGTACGCTGCGGGAATCAACATCGCCCCACCGCAATTTGTTCCAACGGGACACACGACACTCAGGATAGGATACAGCTCCAGTTTGACCTGTAGCGAGTAGCCTGTTTTCCCGAGAACTCCCTGTCTCGCCAGACATTTCCCCTCTGTGTCATCGGTCCGCTTGGCAACACAGCAGGTATCACAATAACTAGAGACCTGCAAAATTCGCGGGTTCAATGACATCCAGGATAGACTCTACTACACTCTACACACTCGGGCAAATGCCACCTGTTCATTGGCTGCTGACTTGTGAGTCGTCTGGACTGAGTGTCTGTGATTCGACACTTCTTTGAGCGAGGGTCTCTTATTGGCCCTCATTAATCCAGATTAACAGTGAACCAATGGCAGAAGCAGCGCTAAGGTATAATTATTTGAATTGTAGCATATCACGAAATGAATCCGCGAATTGTGCAGGTCTCTAACAATAACACATCATAAAAAAACACAACTACATGACACGAAGAATTGACCATTAAAAAGTTTCTTACACAATTCAAAGCTTGCACAGTTATCATTTCCATCAAAATTACACAACCAACTATGCAAACATGATGCGAACTTTGAAACTATATCTACCATGTTGATTGCGATCGTGGCAAAAGACCGTAAATATCCATAATTTACTTCAAATTAATACTAAATTATTTGTATCCCGTACGTTTAAATAATGTCAATAAAGATCACATACGGATTGTTAACACACGAATAGTTTAGTACAATACATGCCAGTTTTAAGACATTACAATGCTGCATAGTAAGAAAAATTACTGACACAGTTTGGTAACTAAATAATAACCGATTTCCCCTGCTTTCCCAGGTATAAAAGACACTTTCACTTCCCTGTGTTTTCCATGTTTTACAGATTTTCGCTGAATCAGGGAACCCCTGTGTTTTCCACCTACCTGTATAAAAAAAAAGAGATAAAGAGAAAAATAAAAAAAATAAACTAGAAGAAAAAGAATAGTTTGGTTTCATAGAGAGGAAAAAGTTGAGTTTCAAGGATTTTGAATTATTTCCCCCTAACACTTGCAGCGGGCCCAACAGCGAGACTGTACTCCGGGTGTGATTGGTGCTTTGCAGTGCTACGATGCGGATGCCAAAAGCTTTATGGCCAAGCCAGCCACATATCCTTATTTAGAAATGACGGCTCCCAAACTGCTTTACCAAGGGCCCTTATTTTTGTTAGCTGTAAAACTCCGACAAGCATTCAGAAAACCCTAGAAATTAATTCGGAACCATAGATTTATTTGGTACTAAAAAAGTAGGCAACATCTATTTTTTCAAAGACTTTTGCTGAAAGTGATATTAAATGCAAGTAGGTAATTGAAAGAAAATGTATGTTCATCGAAAGGATCCCCCCCCCCCCCCCCACAGTTGTAAGTCAAATTTTTTCAGCTCCAGTTTTAAGTACAATAGATAGCTTTTTTTTTTTTTTAATTTTGTTAAGTATTATTCGTGACTAGATTTCTTAAGCGTGAGCTATTTCGCTATTTAAATCTCTTCCTGTATTACTTTAACGTACAAACAAAAGAGTACTAAGCGACAAATGTCACAATGGTCACTAATCAACAGATTAAAATTGATGACCAAATACATTAATTATAATACGCAGTTTGTTAATTGACAGAATTCCATCGATAAACGCGACTTCTTTCGATTTATCGTGCATTCCACCGATTCCTTGGTCAACGCATGCTAATCAACATAATTTTTCAGTGAACAGAGGTTTGACGACAGAAATAGCTCATTTTCATCGGAACGCGACTCAAAATTACTTACATTGACCTACTGAAGTTCTAATAAACGGCAAAAAAAAAATAAGTTTAGTGTTTGGGTATAACGATATCAAAAGTAAGAGTTAATCTAAGGTAGAGTCAAGCTGAAATGCGCGGTAGAGAATTTTTTTTGTGATCAACACCCACGGTGCCTACAAACTAGTGGCACGTTCGCTAGACCAATCGGCAACAAAGTTACATACCGAAAACGGATTTCTTTTCGCAAGTAAACATACAAGCAAACCCAACCTGTACTTTATAACAGCTTTAAAAAACAATACTCCGTGTTACAGCTTATTTCCCCAATCCAACCCTCGAATTCTACATGTTCTGGGCACAAAGGAACACGCATCATGCATCTTGGCAGTGTGCTCAGAGGCCTAACTCACTCCATAGCCACAATGTAAAATAATTAATGAAAATACATAAATTTTACATTTTGGCATGTGCTTTTTTCTTCAATTACTAACGTGTTAAATAATACAAAAATATTTACAATGGTTAATGCCATAATTTTTTTTTATCAGTGCACGTTAGTTGACTATACAAAAGTAATAAAAAAATGAACAATTTCACAGGATACATTTTAGAATGACCAAGCAACTGCAGAAACATACGTACATTTAATTCACACTAGACTATTGGTTACACAGGACTAGTTCAACGTCGCGTCGTCATGAAAGTGGTATTCTCTTCACTTGGCAATGTTTACTCAGATACTAGAACTGACTTACTTAATCAATAAAAGATAACAATCTTTCTGATGTACACAACGTACATTAACAACATCCAAAAGCTACAAAAAAAGGGGGGTTGTCTGTAAAGTCGGTTTACGGACGATAATTTTACGTGATAACGTCATAAGAAAACATTGATGAAAAATGGCATACTTTTTAATTTTCAGATATTATTTACAGTTTTTGCAAATTTTATTTAAATAATTTGTTTAAATATAATCACGAACTATTAGTTATAGAAATAAACTGAAATGAAATCAATGTCAATAAATTGTAAATTTGAAATGAACAAATAAATAAATTTTTTTAAATTGCTGCTTTTAAAAAGACCGTCTTAACCTGTTTGATAATATAGAAGATTTTCTCGCACGGTGGTAGACCGGTTCTTGCACGCTCGGCTCAGGCTGAACGTGACAATGAGTCACGCTTTTTCGGGCGTGCAGCCGGCGAACATCGATTTATAAGACGTTATAACGTCAAAATTAAAAATACTTTGGCAGCTAGTAAACATTTACGTACTAAAAAAGAATAAAAATGCACCAACAACTATGGCAATTTCAACCAAATATGTGTACTTTCACATTTTTTATAGTATTTTTTTTTTGCCATGAGCACTGAAGTAAAAATACAACACGTGTAGTTGTAACGTTACACCATCAGCGTAGTCACGTACATATGACGAGTGAGTACATTGTTTTTGTACAGTTTATGCATGTTTATGCATGCACGATATGAGAACGCGGCGGGAGAAGTCAGTCAGCTCCAAACTCCCGCCTCCGCCGAACACAACTTTATTCTGCTGACGGGCTGATTCCCGGCGCGGCGGGCCGGCGTGTTGAGGCCTGCGCCTGGCTCGATGGCCTACTTCGCCGTCGGCGTCGCTGAAGAAGGGCGTAAGGCGCAGAGGCGTGGCCCTCCCTCCCTCCCTCCCTCGCCCGGCAGTCTAACCGACTTCGCTCAGCTTACAAAAATTAAACATTTAAGACTACTTAGTTGTAAGACACCTAAGGCGCCTTGTTGAAAAACGATGAAAACACCACTTCAATACACACGAAATATTTATTACAATTTCAATTTATTTTAGTACTGTGCAAATGAAAATTATTTCTGAGACGTATAAATACATAACATGATAAAAAAAATAGTTCCTAATTGAATAACCATCTTGAAAAAAATACATTGTGTGTTATTATCTTTGAAAGATTTGTGCCATGGGAGTGCATGACTTGATGCAAGCTTTTGGACATACGTCATTGCTAAGCACTTTTTCTGTAGTCCATTTATTTTTATTTTTCTTTGTTTGTTGACCATATTCCTGTTATGGAATATTATGTGGTGTTTATATCCTGTTGACAACAGCAATTTTTTGCTTAATTTGTGTTTTTGTCTTTTGGGTATTTTTTAGTTTTCTTCTAAAAAAAAAGTGTTTAGCAGTGGCGTATGTCCAAAAGATTACATTAGTCACGTTGTGTGTTAATTGTCTGGTCATTCAATAATCTTCCATGCTGTGGATGGCAACCTTATCGGCAGTGCGATTCGTGTGAAGCTGCTCAATTGAATGAGTTCGCAACGGTTCAAATGTGTCTTAACATCTATTCGCGATCAATTTAATCTTATCATTAGCGTTGTAAAGTGCATCAGTGGTTGGTAGATTCATTTTTGCAAGTGAAGGCCAACAACTATTATGTTAAACAGAAATACGCGGCCAAATTGTGGCAAACAAAGCCACGGCTCGCTACTTTCTCACTGGAAAATGCAAACACAACAACCACCCACCCCCCCCCCCAAGGCCTCGTCAAAATATGGCGCTATGCTCCATGCCTATTATCTTTCAACCACGGACTCGGCAATGTTAGGAGGAACAGGTTAGCAAAGCACACTTGTATCAGTTATACACTAAAAAGTTCACAAATAATAGTTTTAAAATACGCGATTTTTCAGTAACGGACTAAAAAGGGGTTTACTAGTTGTCACTGAAGAGTTCCACTATCCACCTCTTGGCTTCATCATCAGATTAGTTAGATGGCACCAAAATGTTGTATTGTCAACCTGATTACATGCACTTGCAAAGTTTCAAATCAGTACAATTAGAAGTAGGTTAAAATTGACTTCCAAGATTTGTTTACACAGTTCATTAGTTAGTTACAAGTTAAACAACACTGTCTTTAACTTTTCCAATCTTAGTAATAACATACCAACTGACGCAAACGTACCACAAACCTGCCAAACATTCAACTATTTTCGATTTTACAAAATAATTGCTCGTTATATTTCGAGACTATTTTAACATGCATGCAGTGACAACAGAAATTTTATGAACTATTACATAAATATCTAACGCATTTGTTTTCTCAATATGATCACGGGATTTTAATCATACGGAGCAGAGTTAATGGTAAAACATGGGCAGAACAATCTTCAGTTTATAGTGGCTATCGTTTTTACAATAGTATTTATTTTTCGGACTTCAGTGACCCGGTATGAACCCAAGAGGCATTATTAAGTTTACGTAATTCCTGTTTTTTTGGGGGGGGGGAGGGGGGAAGGAAGGAAGGGGGGGAAGGAAGGAAGGGGGGGGGGAAGGAAGGGGGGGGGAAGGAAGGAAGGGGGGGGGGAAGTTTGTTAAAGTCTTTCAAGCACCTTAAAAATTTATTATCAAAGTAGTTTAAAGAATTACTTTCTGTGAGTACCTAGCTGTTAAAGAGAAGGGAATATAAACAAAGGCATCAAACGTGAAATCTGGAGCGAAAAAGAATAGTTTAAATGATCGATCACTTGATTTCCGCTAGGGAAAAACGGGGACGCCCCCGGATAGGTGGAAACATAATTTTCCCCCCAAGTGACAAAAGTCGTGGACGTAAGTCGTGAAGCCGACGAGTTTTCCCCGGGAAATGCCAGTTTCCTCTGACGACGCATTTCCGTCGTTGTGTAATCTCTTATCGTCACTCGCCCGTGTGTGATCTCTTATCGTCACTCGCCCGTGTGTGATCTCCGCGACGGCTCCCACGTCGACGAGAGATCGAGGCACAAACACAGAGCTTCAGAAGCAACCACGTGATTGGAAAACTGCTCCGAGATATTCCAGCGGAGCCCAAAAGTATTTAAAAATGCGCTGGGGGAGAATGGGTGGTTCTGTTTCCTTATTTCTTTTAGAGTTAAAAGGGCTGAGTCGCGTGTTTTTAGAATACGTTTTAGCAAGGGCGTCGCCAAGGGGGGGGCGGGGGAGGGGGTGATGGGGGGCAGTTGCCCCCCCTAGAGCCTTAGAGATATAAAATAATGTAGCCAAATGCAAAAAAAAAATACATACTTTTCCCACAACTTGCTCCCCCCCCCCCCCCTAGGCCATCGGCTGGCGACGCCCTTGCGTTTTAGGCATGAAACACCCAGTACAGATACTTTAAAACACCCAAGGCCCTTGCATTACACCCGTATCCTCATTTCTCCGCCGTCTAAAGTTATGTTTACGCTCGAATCTCATGGATATATATAAGTTTTCTTCATAAATAAAAATTTAAAAAAAATTGATAGCCACACTAAAATCCCTGGGAAAATAGTAGGCTTTTCGAACTCCAACATCTACACACGGAAATTTAAGCAACGATTTGGTTGTTTTTCATAATTTGTTCTTTAAGTCGATTATTCGAAGAGTTCGTTTGAAACAAGCCAATGTCATTAAATACACGAAACACACAGATGTCAAGTATGTGTGAAAGAAATGCTCACAAAAACACGCGAAATGCCGAAGAAGTTTCACTCCTATCACTTGTACCGAGTTGTGCACACGCTCTTTATTTATTAATTTTTTTTGACGTGATAACATCTTGTAAATCGATGAACGCCGACTGCACGCACGAAAAAAAATTGTAATGTTCCGCCTGAGCCGAGCGTGCAAGAACCGGCCAGCCAAACACCGTGCAAGAAAATATTCTATAATATCAAACAGGTTAAGGCGTGGCTTTTTAACTAATTGTTCGTGATTATATTTAAACAAATTGTTTCAATTAAATTTTGCACAAACTGTAAATAATAATATTTGAAAATTATCGTCCGTAAACCGACTTTACAGACAACCCCCCCCCCCCCCAACCCGGCTAATTCGCCCTGCGTGGCGGGGCGCTTTGCGGCCGTGTGCGGGCGGGGCGGCGGGAAATTGCCGCGCCGTATCCGATAACACAACAATGCGCCGCTAATGAGGCCGCTGTCTCGGCCCAGGACGCAGCGCGCGCACAACCCTGCGGGCTGATTACGAGCACACACTTTGCGTTATAAGTTGCGATAAATAACGAAGGTTTGCGAAGAATATCGCAGGAACCAGCAACGTGATTACGAACACATCGTGTTTCGTTAAACTTCGAATATTGATGACGTTGTGGCGGTATATATCGCAAACTTTGATTACGAGCACACTTTTCAAGTGATATTTATCGCACCGGAGCTACGTTATATATCACGGGCATTTCAAGTGGTGATACGAAGCGATTGTGAGGTAAGTGATATAATTACTCTTAAAAATAATGTCCTCCCGTCATAAAAACGGCATTATAATCGCACATTATTGTTTTAAATATAGTCGAGTACGATGTAAAGCGATGAAGTTAAACGAAAACAATTGTTTTAGGTTAGCGTGTGTATATTTAACACGCGAACATTATTTTTAACATGCTATTTATGTTTATTAATTGTACCATGAAATCATTGTTTTCAATGCATAGTTTGTGTGGAATAATTATGAAGTGGTTTAAATACGATCAAAGTAGGTAAGAAGAATAAATAAATGCCGTGTCATAGCTTATCAAATTAATCCTAACCTAAAGAGCGATATTATTTACACGCACATTATGAACATAACATAGCTATAAATAGTTCAAATAGGCTGCTTATGCATATTTTGTGTTTGAGTATTTGCTCAACCGTTGCCTACGAACGGCTCAACATGCATTTTTGTTTAATCTGTGCGCTTGTAGACTTCAGACAGTAAATGGTATATTTCTCTATTTAGTTTCAGAAAGCTATTTCCGGCCTCCTTGTGTGTTCAATTGTGCAAGAAATTTTTAATTTGTGCTCATTCATTTACATATTGGCTCTATTACCTAAGTGTGTTAACATAGGTAATTGTTAACAAGTGGGGCTGATCATAAAACAAATAACTTGATGAATAATTTATTTAGGAATTCCCCTCCTTAAGCAGGATGATTCTATTAAATAACATTTCGAGCTTTTATGTAGGGGAGGCGAGGCTTTATTATAAAAATAAGTTTATGAAAACGGTAATTTTGAGTTCCTATTATTAACCTTGATACTTATTTCTGTTGAGATATTTCAAGTTGTTTACTGTTTAAATTGTTGGTTATGTGTGGTTAGCTACACTTCAAATACTGCAAATCTATTCATGTCTACATTTGGTTAGGTTAGCTGCATTTTAAATATTGTATAATGAGGTAAATCTGGTGAAAAGCTACTTTTCCATATGTTTTTTTTTAAAATTTATTTATTAGTTTTCAGACATTGATTCCAATAATTAACATAGGCTATCAATACTGTAACATTGTTTTACTAATAGAAAATTAAGCTTACCTCACCTAACCAACCATCCACACATATTTTGTAGTACAATTAATGTAACTAACCTATCTTAACTAACCATTCACACAGATCCACACTATTTTTTTGTTATTTTTAATTCATCTAACTTAATGGTGGGAATGGCTGGTTTGATTAGGTTAACTACAAATACAGTACTTGAAAGTAGTGTAGACAGTTTATTAGGTTATGGTAGTTATATTAAATATACTGTGAACTCATTTTAACAGTTTTTAAGAATTATATATTGTAACACAGCTAACTCTAACCTAACCAACCACACTACAGTTTATACCTATTATTTTTGTTGGTAACATAACTTAAGAAACAGTTCACAAAATCACACAGTATTTTTAATGTAGCTTACTTAAGCCAACCAATCATTCTCATGTATTAAATTTTTTGATTTACCTAACCTAACAAGCTATTAAAATGGCATATTTCTAGTTTAACTGCTTGAAGAATTACAACACACTCATGGAGAATTGTTGGAAAAGAAGTAAAAAAGTTAAAATTGTTTTTAGAAATTAAAGAAAAATGAATGCAGTTATGCATTACATCGAGGAATATTAGCTCAATAATACCATATTAAAAATTATTTCTATTAATCAGGCCCTCTTGTTAACAATTAGTAGCCTACCAAACTATATTACACTAATTTAGTTAATGTTTGAAAATATTTCAGGTTCTACACAATGGCCTTTGCTGCCTTTCTGCTAAATATCGAACTGGAGGAGAAGGCAGAGAAGATTGTTAAGAAACCATCAAAATCCCTTCGAATTGCCAGATTGCACCCTCATAGCAGTTGGAAAACCTTAGAAACATGAAGAAACAAGCTATGCAATTTAATAAATACTTTGTTATCAAGTTTGTTGCATTTATTAAAGAAATTGTGAAATGAAAATAGTGTTCACTCATTTCCATGTTACTTTTGAGTATAACTTGGATATTATATTAAACACATGTTAAATTTTTGTTTCCTGGTTTCAGCAGATCTCATTGTCCTGAGAGAGTTGGCAGTGGCTTTTTTGAACCATTGTTTTTTTTTGTGTGTAAAAAATAGATACTATGAATCATTTAATGATAGATTGTTATTTAAAGTAAATCTCATACATACATGTGCTGCTTCATGTTTACAGGTTTTTTATTTAAAAATTTTGCAATTTCAGACTTTGTTTTGGTTTCAAACAAAAAATATTTACAAAGAGTGTATTATTTAATAGCTCAACTATTTCCATGGATAGTTATAATTAAACAATTATTAATATTAACTATTAATAGCCTGTCCAATAAAAAAAATCAATGCACATGTCTGTAAGGATACAAAAAATGATTTCTTAACACAATATTTTCTCATAATTAGCAATTTTAGCACATGCTTCCAGCATGCCTTTTAACTTTTCTTTAAGTTCTTTGATGCATTTTTAATCAAATTGCTTGTTACCATTTCAGAAGCACATATTCCCAATGCTTCTCATCAGCTGCCAGCTGTCTTTCTTGAATGTTGTTTATCAGCTGCCAGCTATCTTTCTTGAATGCTGCTCTTTTTTTTATTATTTTTAAATTGTACTATTAATCATTACCAGTATGAATTGTATAGGTTACACTAGGTATTATAGAGGCAGAGTTATAATAAAGGAGGTGCTAATAACAAAGCACACATTCTATAAAGTATGCTGACTAAAAGTATTATCAAGGTTTTTCCAGTCAAAGATTTCACAATGCTTGTATATAACCATTCTTTACTTCTTTTTTTTTGTGTAAACAAGATATAACATGGAAGAATTTCATTAGGCTAGCTGACTATCAATGCAAGTTCCAGCAGGTACAACTGCTAGTTGTTGCCAGTGAGCCCATTTGTATACAGTATAGACATTGTTTCATGTGGATGAATATAAAAAAAATATTTTGAACTAATTTTTATTATTGTAAGTTTAGAATCAATGTAGGTATGTTTATTGAGACCGAGACAAGTACAAACAAATTAAATGGCACATATTGCATTTAGTTAGATAATTCAGGAACAAATATTGACTTAGTATGATTCATCTTGCGATAAAGTTTGGTACAGCTCCATTCCTTGCACCTCCCCAGTCAACACACTGCATCTTATGAATTGTTATCATCACTCACTGTTCTTATCTTTCTATTTATCATCAGAATAACCAATAACCATTAAATCTGTGCTTAGATGTGTGTGAATATTAAAATAAGCAATTTTTGAGCTAGTATTTAGAGATAAAATCAAATGTTTCTTAAAATATGTGATGAAGCCTTTGAACAGCTTATTTAACTATATTAAGTAAAATTTAACTTAAATAAAAGACTAATACAGTAAATTAATATGTAACTGATTGTGACTGATGGCTATTATAACAAATATGCATAAAAAAACTCTTAGGTTTCTTGGCTATCTTATGAAAACACAAGGATTGTAAGAGGTCTTGTTTTAATAATGAACCTACCAGGGGTATATGTAGGGGCAAGAGGAATATATGCCTCCCCAAAATCCTAAAAGAAAAATCTATATCCCCCCCCCCCCCCCCAAAATAAAATAAAGCCAACAGCAGGCTAAGTGCTTCTATACCACTTTCCTCCTCCCCATCCCCCTTCCTCCCTCATAACAAAATTCTGCATACACTTCTGAGTAGAACAACTTCAATTTTAATTTTTTTTAATATGAACTATTAACACTTCCATGTTCATGCAAGTCATTTTTTTTGTGTTTCATTTTAAATGTAGCACACCTCCAATTTCTCTCTGTCAACTTTCAGGTATCTTAACTACTTAATTTTCACCACTCTTATTTTAAACCCACTACACCAATCTCAAACCAAATTGGAAGCATACCAGTATTGAAAAAAATATATATTTAATTTTCAAATAAATATTTGGAAAAGTATAGAATAAACAAAATGCATGACTACCACAATATAATGTCTACCAGAGGTTGAGGGACAAAACCACCTTCTAGAATCTACATCATTCCCAATGATGATGCTGTACCGAAGATTTGGATAATTCTCTGGTCAAGGCTGCTCAGAAATATAACTTGGATAATATTGCCAGCTGTTATCTTAGCAGCTATTGCTTAAGCTGCTCTTTTTATTACAGCATATATCATGTTGATCCATTACTGAATTTAAAAAAAAAATGGATTAAATAATTGGTATGCATGTACATCAGAAATTGTTCAAACTGAATATTATTTTACATATTAAACCATCAATTTCTAAACTTGCTGAGAAAAAGTAATCTATTAATTTATCTTAATGGGAAAAAGGGGGGGCGGAGAATTAAAATTATTGAATATTTCAAGACAGTTTTTAAAATAATTGCAGCATATTAATAATTTACATACATGTTGGATCATTAACCAACTTGAATGCCATCTTGAAAACAAAGTTGTTTACACAGTACTTATTCAGTACTTACTCTATTTACTCAGTACTTAGTTTCACTTGTTTAAGTCATTGGTGAGATTAAATTAAACAGCAATTAAAAAAAACATAGCAATGAACTTTCATATCCTCAGATTATAAAAAAAATACTGTTCTTACACTGAAAATTTTCAAGAACTGTTCCATAATAACTGTTTAAAATGTCAATCTTTTTAAATTGAAACATTATGGGCCTAATTTTATCCTTAGAATATGCAACCTAACACACTGAAGAGTTTAAAACAGACTTCAAAAAATGAAAATACAAAAAGTAGCCCATATCTTCTCCATTGTAATTGAAGGCTGCTGCTTACATAAAAATTGTAACGCTATATTCACTAAAGAAAAAAATAATAAGAAAACTAATATTTTGCCAATGGTAATGGTTTTTAATGTCCCTAAACGTTTGTTAAGCCTCTTTGCCAGTTAAATCCACAGATACATGCAAGCTTCACATTCATTATTTGAAGAAAAATTGGCTGCAAACTCTCTGTGGCTCTTAATAAACCACACCATGATTTCTGTTGGGCAGCAGTAACTTTACCAGTGCCACTCTAAGGCTTATTTTAACTGAGAACACAAAAATTCAACACAGTGTCCTCTTTAATAGCGGCATGTGCACTCTAATCAAGAAAACCACAAATTTAAATAATCTACTGTAATTAAACTTTACCAAGTGTACGAAGGGAGTAAAAAATGTTTGAGTGACCTATGATATAAATATTAGCAAAATTATTTTTATTTACGAATGGTACTAATATCTTGGAAACATTGTTTCAAAACACTTGTATATAAAATCCACGAAAGCACATGAGTATTAAAATATATTTATAAAATTTTAACTGATTAGATTACATAAACTAGAAAGCTCACCGCTGGAAATATGTTAAAAAGTGTTGTTTTTATTAGGTATGCTAATAACCACATATATGTATAACTTTGAAGTATAAGGTTATGATTTTACACAAGCACACCAAACTTGACTAAATATTTGTTAAATTCCATTCTTCATATCATATCAATAATAGGTAAAATAAAAACAGACACGGGTTCGTGGTAATTAGTTGTTCCTTTAATTTTGTAACCTGTAGAGTGGCCTCATTTTCATTCTATTGAAGTTTAAACATGCTTCTCGTTCGATGTTTATGTTTACATGGCAAGACGCAGTTAGCCACAATGACGATGCGAAATCTTTAACTGCATTTTTAATTTAAACTTCTACGAAAAAGGCAGCAAAAAAGCTTTAAATACTTTATTTAAGAAATTAGTGCATTAAAAAAGATTATTTTGTTCTCAGTAACACTAAGTATTCATGATTCACTTACAAAATAGTCTGTTCGACGAACATATTAATTGTTCAATTGTTGCTTGTCCTCTGACGTCATGGATTCGTATCGCAGGTTAGCGTTACCGTAAAATGGGGTGAATAGGAACAGTGGGGTGGAAAGGAACAAAACTTCATGTAAATATAAAAAAAATCATGTGAAGCATAATTGCAGTGCAATGTCTTTGAGTTAATTTTTTGTCAGTTTGCTAACATGATACTAAGATGAGAAATTATATTTTACACTGTTGGTACCACTGAGTAACAAATAACACAGCTGTAAATTTTGTGCTCTAGATTCTATGAAATATTTATTCCCCAAAACTTCATCTGTAAGTATAATACTACACTTTATATACCTTTAATGTAACTTATTTTGTGTTAACCTAAGGTCTATTTAAAATTTTTCTTATGTATATATATATTTTTTCTTTTCAAACATGTGATGCTAACATTTTGTTTTTGTGAGGTTATGTTTATGTAACTGTGGGGTGAATAGGAACACTGAAGAAGAGTGTTCCTATTCACCCCACTCTGTATAGAACATGTTTGTAGGTTGTTTCCTTACCATAGAGTAAAAATATATACTCTGAAATATATTCCCGATATTACGTACCAGTTTGTATTTTGTTTTTGTTGCAGATTATGACGTGTGCCTAAACAATGCCACGAAAATATCAACCAGTTACTGAGCGTAAGCATGCAGATTGCCCACCACATATTCTCAAGTTGGCTGTTACGCACATTCAAAATGGTCTTTCTTATAGAAAGTGCTCACAAAAATACAACATTCCAACGACAGTGTTGCACAGACACGTTAAGAAAGGAGATAAAATAAAAAAAAAAGGTGGACAGACAGTTTTAAGTGAGGAGGAAGAGAAAATATTGGTTGATCGTCTCCAAGTGTGTGCTGAATGGGGATATCCCCTAGATTCGCTTACCTTGCGATTAATTGTAAAAGATTTTCTTGAGCGACAGGGAAAGAATGTGCCCAGATTCAAAGACAATACACCTGGTCGCGATTTTGTTTATTCATTTTTAGAGCGTCATAAAGAAGCTCTGTCAGCTCGGATGTGCCAGAATATTAAAAGGGCCAGGGCAGCAGTGTCACATGATGTCATATCTAAATACTTTGATGAACTGGAGAAAGAGTTGATGAATGTTCCCCCTTCTCATATCATCAATTTCGATGAAACCAATTTCAGTGATGATCCTGGAAAGCGTAAATTAATTTTCAGGCGGGGTTGTAAATACCCTGAACGTGTATTGAACTCTTCCAAAGCTTCCATTTCAGTCATGTTCGCGGCAAGTGGAGATGGGAAAATCTTGCCTCCCTATGTCGTGTACAGAGCACAACATTTGTACGACAGTTGGAGGGTAGGTGGACCACAAAACTCAAGATACAACCGTACCAAATCTGGTTGGTTCGATAGTTTTTGTTTCAGTGATTGGGTGGAGACAATCGCCATACCCTATTTGAAGAAACTTGATGGGACAAAATACTTGATTGGGGACAATTTAGCTTCTCATCTGTCAGTTGACATCATACAGCTCTGCAACATTAACAACATCAAATTCATATTTTTACCCACAAACTCTACACACCTCACACAACCTCTCGATGTTGCGTTCTTCAGACCCATGAAGAATTCATGGCGTCAAATCTTGGAAGAATGGAAGAAGGGACCAGGCCGAAATGAGGCATCTGTACCCAAAGACAAATTTCCTGGCTTGTTAAAGAAGTTGGTTAGCACACTTAAAGAAGATAATGTACGATCTGGTTTCAGAAAGTGTGGCATTGTGCCTTTATGTCGGAACAAAGTCCTTCAGATGTTACCAAGCATTGACAGCAGCGCCCAGAGCGAAACTCAATCAACTCAACAGTCCCCAGCAGTGCAAGCCATAGACAGTACTTTTAAAGAGCTGTTGAAGAGCTTACGGCAGTCTGACTCTCCCAAAACCCGACAGAAGAGAAGAAGAGTTACGGTTATTCCTGGCAAAAGTATGGAGGTGAAAGACTTTGAAGAATCTGCAGTTGTGTTTGAACCAGGACCCTCAGGACTAGAAACAAATGGTAGAAAGCTTGCTGGAGGGGCCCCCACAAAGAAGACCAAAATTCCAGTAATCACAGAATCATCATCATCTGATGACTCAGATTATTGTGTACAAGAAAGTGATGAGTACACATTGCAAACAAATTCTGAAGAGGAACCACGTTTGGGAACTCATGTTAGTCATGTCACACCGGTATCGACAAGTGTTCATCATCCAGGAGACTATTTGGTGGTTAAAGTGTACGGGAAATCAAAGAATGTCTTCAGACTCTATGTCTGCAAAGTAATGCATCCAGAAGATGATGGTTACGTAGGAGTCTTTTACAAAAGGAACCCTCAAACATGTAGATTTTTCCCAACAGATGAAGAGGCATTTTTCAGTTCCGAAGACATTGTCACAAAATTACAACTTAGTGACACAGAAAAGGCATCTTCCAGATTCAAAAATATGATTAGTTTTAAAAATGATCTCAGTGATCTTTTTCTGTATTAGATACTGTTCTTCAAATAAGAATTCTCTCTTTATGTGGAGAGAACTGGTAGGTACCAATGTGCATTTCTGAAGTTGTATGATTTACTCAGTAGAAAATGTATTTCTTTCTAAGTATTAACAATATTTTTCGTAACACTTATGATAATGTAAAATGAAAAGGGTATATTTTGTGTATTTATAAGTTGAAATTTCATAAAAATTTGTATTTTCGTATTAAAATGTTTTATATTCAATTAATAGTGTGTTCCCGTTCATGTCTAACAATTACAACCTGTTCCTATTTGCCCTACTAATGTTTGAATATGAACAAAGATGAATTCAAATTGTTGTTCCTATTCACCCCTCTTTGTGGGGTGAATGGGAACACCGTTAAAAAAATTAATAATTAACAAAAGGAATTTTTAAAGAACACTTGTTGCTTATGGTATTGCAAGAAGAAGGAAGGACCTAAGTTTCTGGCATAAATTTATTTATATATGTTTGTGAATATAGTTACTTTTTTGTGCTTGAAGTTGGAAACTGTTCCTATTCACCCCATTTTACGGTACCGTGGAAAATAACGAAACGCATATCGCAAGGTGGGTCGTAATCACCAAATGCGATACGTGTTTCGTTACCGCGTGAAGAATAACGCTAGTCGTCGATGGTGTTCGTAATCAGCCCGCTGGCCTGGGGGAAACCCGCCGGGTACAGATCAACGGGGACGCACCACGACGCCGAAATACCACAACGCCGAACGTACAATAACGCTGAAAATCATAACGCCGAATGCCAAATTGACTACAACGCCGACAGCTAGAAAACGGCTGTGTACATCAACGCCGAATTACCACAACGGCGAAAAATGCCATTGAAGGACTGCCACAAAGGTTAGGTTAGGTTAGGTTAGGTTAGGTTAGGCTACCCTAGGTTAGGTTATGTTAGGTTAGGTACACAAATTCATTCAGTTGTTTTTCATTTTGCTCCTGTGGCCCCCCCTCCCCGCAGCAACATTTTTCGGCGTTACAGAATTTCGGCGTTGTGGTACACAGCAGTTTTCTAGCTGTCGGAGTTGTGGTCAATTTTGACATTCGGCGTTATGGTATTCGGCGTTACTTATTGTACGTTCGGCGTTGTGGTATTTCGGCGTTGTGATAACGACCCCAGAACAACACATCTCACACACCACACAGCATGGCACTGAAATTTACTCCAAGGGCGCGACTACACGAAACGTCGAACTGCTACGGGTGTACTTTTTTAAGTAAACATGTTTCACAATCGCGAAAGAGAACGGTTACGCGGCAGCTGGTATGAAGTGTGCTCATCTCCAAAACCGATTGTCCACCGTCATCAAATTAATAGATTATATTTATTTTGTATCTAGAATTAAAAAAAAAAAAACATTAACAGAATGCCCACACAAAATAATCCTACTAATATTATAAACGCGAAAGTTTGTAAGTATGGATGGATTGATGTTTGTTACTCAATCACGCAAAAACGGCTGAACGAATTTGATTGAAATTTGGCACACAGTTTATAACCTGGATTAACACATAGGCTACATATTAATATGAAATTCCATCCCTAAGGAAGTGAAAAAATGATAATTTCATTTTATAACAGAAAAAATCATAGGTCATAGGTCATAGACATACAAATAGTGAGAGAGTCATTTCTCTATGTCTGACACACGATCATACACATAGTAAGGTCTGGCAAATTCATATTTTTCTCCTTGGTGAGACCAGTCCGCTTAGTGGAGCTCGCAGCGTCTAGCAAATAAAGGCGCTAATAAATAACAGTTTTGTTCTTAACTTCGTCAATAGATTGAGTTGCCTTGAATTTTAAACGCACCATCGTTTGATGCGTTTGTCATGTCTTTAATTTTCGTTTGTTTGTGCCGTATGCGTTCCTATACCATTCATCCGATTGCGATGAAATTTTGGTGATTTGTTATGCGCATGCCCATGAAGGTTACTGAGACGGTATACATATTTTTCAATAGTTGGAGCACGAATCGTGTCAAAAAATGTGTTCATTTTATTTTATATAGCGGCACTTCGTTTATTTTTGTTGTATTAAGTGCGCACTCATGACACAATTTATTTAAATATAAAAGAGAGACAGAGATAGAGTGATATATATATATGTATAGAGTGAGATAGAGACGGAGAGATAAGTTGAGATAGAGCGAGGTATAGAGAATGAAATGGGTTAGATAAAGAGATATACCTATAGATGTAGAGCTATATAGACATATAGAAGATATAGAGATAGTGGGATGTATATATGTAGATATAAAGAGATAAATAGAGATAGAGAGATACATAGATGTGTATCGATGTAGATAGAGATAAATATATATAGAGAGATGGATAGATGATTTGTATATGTGGAACTACTTCAAACACATTAAAAAACAAAACTGAATGAGGCATTGCAATGCAGGCCGAGCATTAGCTAGATAATGGAATATTTTCAATATTAGTAATATCTTATTTTTCAGCTTTTTTATATATTGCTTTATAAAGTGTAAATTACATACAGACCAGGTAAATAACTATAAACTGGCAGAACGTCTGTCGGGATCTGAAAGTGATATAAATTAATTTTCCCACTTGACATTCAAATTAAGAAGACAATTACTAACTACACCCTGTGTTCAGCCCGGGCAATGCCGGGTATTGCAGCTAGTCTGTAATAAAATTTCCTTGGTTTATACCAGACCTATCACCAAAATTTGCAAATCTACCTGATTTTTTAAAAATATTTTTCCTATTTTGAGATTTTCCGAAAGAATATAACAGCCTCTACCATCATCATATCTGAACTATTATTATATAACAAACATTAAAATATACACGCATCCTCGAATACGCATTTTTATAGTGCGTACAAATACCTATGCACAAAACTCTATCTGAAAAAAAGAAATGCTTTCACCACCTGAGTGGTAATACACTGGCGCATGACACTTCCCCCTCAAATTGTTATCGTTGGAGAATTTCCACGATTATACCAGGTTTGAAAATAAATTCCCTTGACTTTCCAGAACGTCGACACCATTTTGTATTTAGTTCTCGGTCAGGAAAAGCACCGTGTGCGTTAACCATAAGTTTAGCAACAGGGAAATTAGGTACTTACTTGCGAGTCTTTACGTTCCCGCACAAGCGCAAAGGCTCGCGGACTGAAGGGAACATCGCATCAGCCTTGGGGTAACCTAGTTGTCGGAACTCTGAAGGAGATGCCGGCCACAAACCAAGTTAGCTTTCTGCCTCTGTGCGCTTGTTAGCAGTTGCTCCAGGAAGAGAGGGAAAGGGAGACCCTCTAACAACCCGCTTTCCTCGTCAAAATAACAAAGCGGTTCCTGGCCGTCATCGCGTCATATTCCATCCACAATACGAATACAACCGAAACAAACTCATAGAACAAAAATATCAAATGAAATGACAACATACTACAAAATAAAGAAGAAATAAGATATCACAATTAATATAGTAAATGCGAAAGTGTTTGACTGTTTGTTCTTTAACGCAGCAATGGATCGATATAATTTTTTTTTTTTGCATATAGTTTACGGGGCCGGAGAGACACAAAAATACATATAATTATGAAATTTCAACCCTAACGAGAGTGAAAAGGGGTAAATTCAGTTCTATAACTGAAAATATAGGAGGTAGGCCATAGACTCTCAAACAGTGAGTTTGCGTCAATTGTGTCCGCCACACGGTCATATAGTAAGGTCTTGGAAACTTCCTATCCTTCTCCTTGGCGGAACCCATTCCGCTTAGTGAAGCTCGCGGCTGCTAGAGAATTACAGGCGTTAATAATAGTTTAGTTTATATCATCGTCAATAGATGACGTTGCCTTGAATTTGTAACACGCTATCGTATGGTGCGTCCGTCACGTCTTTGCCTAGGGGTTACCTGCCTTCCCGCGAAATGAAACTGAAGATTGGCGTCCCTGTTTTGCTGACGCGTTGCCTTTATGCACCGAGATCGTGCAATCGACACGACTTTTTAAAATCACAATTTCCCGTTTTTCAAGTGTATGTCCTACAGACTTGAAACACCTAATGTTCCTCATATTACGATGTGTTTCGCCCGGGCAACACCGAGTACTTCAGCCAGTATCTTCACAAATTAGGCTGAGAAGCTAGAGAATACACGGAGGCATAGTTCGAGATTCTAGAGTTCAAGCAATTCAGATAGCAGGTAGTTCCCAACTTGAAAGGATAATCACACAACGGACGAAAAGAGGCTACAGTACTGTAAGTTCAAGAGCAGGTAATTGCATCAGCAGTTTCATGATTACTGAAATACTAGCCGACGACAGCTCCCAGACGAAGAGAGCGAATAAACGACGCAAGTTACAGGAAAGTTGTCATTGTGTCAAATGGCCTGCTCCGCTTGCGGAAATCACACCATTCATGATTTGTTACGGCAAGTAAATCAATCTGTGGGGTACAGAAAAATATGAAGTTAACTTCAACATACACCGACTACTGTAACTCTCGCGTGAAAAGTTTAACAGTGGCTTTGCTTACAATTATTTGCTATAATACAGAACGATTTTAAGATGGTAACTAAATATTATATACATTTTCAGCAGTGACGGCCCACGTGGGTCCGCCATCTTCCTATGAAAATGTTACATGGTGCGCGCGCAGCTTCAACCTGTTAATTTGGTGTTACAGAGATGCGCGCGCATCTTAAAATTTCACTCTCATCATTTTTTCATAACGCGCCTAAAGAAGTATAACTAAAAAAAAAAAAAAACGCTGAGGGCGGATGTGTAGTTCTGTTTAAATATTTTTATAAACATAATTTTTAAGGAGTGAAAATGGCTAAAGCACGTTTTTTTCAGAATAATCATTAGACAATGACACTCGCGGTAGAGATTCCTGAAAGCTTTCAAAAGATTTTCACTACGCCTTTATCTTCATTCCTCCGCTATATTAAATTAAGGTTACCGCTCAAATCTCATAGCTGTCCTATGCACGACGAGATCAGATCTTTAGAAGCGCCAGCCTCACTTTTACAGATACCTGCATAATCTCGACCAGGAGTGACCCTTAATCACATTTTGGCCATTTTGTGAACTACACTCCCTTTTCCTTGGCGGCCTAGGATTCATCCGTGCTGATATTCAAAACTCGAATATGGGAAGGGGACGCACCACAACACCGAAATACCACAACACCGAACGTACAATAACGCCGAATACCATAACACCGAATGTCAAAATTGACCACAACTCCGACAGTTAGAAAACTGCTGTGTATCACAACGCCGAATTGCCACAACGCCGAAAAATGTCATTGCAGGACTGCCAGAACGGTTACGTTAGGTAAGGTTAGCACACAAATTGATTCAGTTTTTCATTTTGCTCCTGTGGCCCCCCTTCCCAGCATAATCATTTTTCGGCGTTGTGGTAATTCGGTGTTGTGGTACACAGCAGTTTTCTAGCTGTCGGAGTTATGGTCAATTTTGACATTCGGCGTTATTGTACGTTCGGCGTTGTGGTATTTCGGCGTTATTGTACGTTCGGCGTTGTGGTATTTCGGCGTTGTGGTAACGACCCATATGGGAACCGCATTGACCCCAGCAAATGCGCACTCCAAGTGGCAGACGATGTGTAACGGCGCGCAGAGGCAAGTTCAGACCACGCCAAGACCGGCGGCAGAAATCGATGCCCGGAGTCAGGGGAAGGGACCAAGTGGAGGGGAGGAAGGGGAAATAACGCCCACCCAGGTCCCAGCCCCCAGCCCGGCCGCCCACACGCCTATCTTACCCCCCCCCCCCCTCCCTCCCTTCTCAAAAAGTGGCCGGCTTCAGACTAGCTCGACACGCAAGCAAGCAAAAAAAAAAAAAAATCAAAGCCGCGTGGGCAAAACCACCACGAGCAAACTCCTTCCAGGCCGAAAACACAGTAACGCCTTCAGACCCATTCCAACACGAGACTCGCCCGGATAAGATGTAGTACAAAAAATAAGTCTGTAAAGTTGGTTTACGGACGATAATTTTACGTGATAACGTCATAAGAAAACATTGATGAAAAATTGCATACTTTTTAATTTTCAAATATTATTTACAGTTTTTGCAAATTTAATTTAAATAATTTGTTTGAATATAATCAACGAACACGAACAACTAGTTAAAAAGCCCGCCTTAACCTGTTTGATGTTATAGAAGATTTTCTCGCACGGTGATTGGCCGGTTCTTGCACGCTCGGCTCAGGCGGAACGTGATAATTTTCGTGTGTGCAGCCGGCGTTCATCGATTTATAAGACGTTATCACGTCAAAAAAAAATGAACAGGCAACAACACAAAGAAATGTACAAACTGCATTTTTAAAACTAATATATTGGAACTCAAATGCATACTAACAGAATTTTCATCATTCGTTTATAGCATACGATTTTAAAAGCTCGAACGTGAAACAATATTATTAAAATTAAAATATAGATACCCCATTTATATGTGTATACGTGTACATATTTTAAACTGCAACTGTTTCAAATGAAACAGCATCTCACAAAATCGATTATTTAAGATAACTAGTAACTTATCTTAAGATAATTAATGACACCGTGCTATTATTTCATTTATGCACGCGGTGTGCAGAGCTCCACAAGAAACCATGCGATTTGTAAATTGCTCAAGATATCCGAGAGGTGTCTTCACGAAAAGCATCAAGAAGTAACTGAGGGCGGATGGGTGGTTATGTTTCCGTATTTCGATTCAAACTAGACTTGTGTAGTTCGCGAACGAACTAGTTCGGAAGAGCGCTCCCACAGACGAACTACGCGAACTAGTTCCCAGATCCCTCGCTCCTCAGTTCATTAGTTCGTTCTTTTTCCGATCTCCTTCTTTTAGTTCTGTGCACATGATCTGGCTCTTATCAAAAGTCGACACTCGTTCTCCCTTTCGGGTATTAGTTACGGCTTTGTCGCTGGTCTTTTTGGCTGGCTATCGTTATCTGCTCGGGTCGGATAGTTGAAATTTCAGACGTCTAACGGATACTGACTTTACAAAAATATTGACTCTTGATCGCTGCAAATGTTAACGCAATGAAACATTTTCAAATATAATCGTTTTGTTGATGATGATAGCTTTATACTCGTGTCCGAGCACGGTAACTTCGTGGTGGGGAAACCGTGGTGTATACTGAGAACAAGTCAGACATAATTACATTAGGTAGTTATATCAGTGTTTACAAAATGATTTCAATATTCATAAAATAATTTTGACAGCTGATGACAACTTTAATATTAAAATTTTGACTTATATAAAACCATTGTTAAATAAACTTATTTTTGACGTGACGTCTAATAAATCGATGAACGCCGGCTGCACGCACGAAAGTGTCCCGTTACGCACATTGTCCCGTTACGCTCATTGTACGCTTGCGCCGCATCTATCTCTCTTCCACTCGATTGGAACAACCACCGATTTGACTTTTTCGAGGCACATTAAACTTCAAACACTTCCATTCGTTTCCTACTTTTCCTACCATCGTCATATACTTAACAGAATAACACAGATTGGAAGAAGTTAAATAGCAAACATGTATAAAACGTATAGTTAAAATAATCTCTTCGTTAAAGTAATAAACATATTTGAATTAATGAGTGCAAATAAAAGTAAATTTATCAATTAAATTGTAGATTTCGTTTCACCCCTTCTTTGTATAAATACATAATAGTGATAATTCAATAAAAATGATTAAATTTTATTTATAAAAGTATGAAGTCATTTCATCAATATTTTGTTATGACGTCACGTTAAACTATCGTCCGTAAACCGACATTACAGACAAACAATTTTTTGTTGATTATTTCTAAAACTTAAAAAAAAAAAAAACTATAGACCTAAAACGGTATTTTATTCACTAAGTTAAACACATTTCATAAATAATATTTCTTAAACTAGCTAATAAATAAATTCTTTTAGAAATTAAAATTTTTTGATTACAGTGTATGTTAAGTGATGAACTTGCTAATATTTAATAATTGAATTATAAATAGGTCCTAATGAACATACACATTCTTAAGCAATATTAGCATACAATCTTACTTAAGAGTTTTTATTAGTTTTTCTATGTCTAATTGTAAGGTAACAAGTTAGAAGCGTAATGGGTCTTTTTTCATAATAATATACGTAATTTTGTGGCCTGTACATAATAACGCATTTTTTGTTGATTATTTCTTTAAAAAAATTAAAATTTGTATATTTATAAAACGGCATTTTATTCACTAAAATAAACACATTTCATAAATAATATTTCTTAAACTAGCTATAAAATAAATCCTTTTATAAATTAAATTTTTTCGATTATAGTGTATGATAAGTGAATAATAAAAACCTAACTGTTATATAGGTCATTTTACCCAATTATGTAAATTATTGTTTTATTTACTCATTTGCTGTATAATAACCCAAAAAAGGATAATAATCTAGGCGTTCACAACACTGATCATTATAAAAAATAACTACTATAACATACAAAGAAGATCGCCTGCAGTAGCGGTTGAAAAGCGAACGAACTATCTGCGACCTGTCTTCTTTGAATTCGAGATGGGAGCGGACGAACTAAAAGAGCGACCTAGTTCGCCAAGGAGCTGCGAACTAAAAGGAGCGCTCCCGGTCGCGAACTATTATGCGCAAGTCTAATTCAAACTGTATTTCTGGGAGAGTGAAAAAGGGATAAAACGCGTGTCTTCAGAACAATGTTTTAGCCGTGAAAGGCCCGGGTGTACAAAATAAGCGTTAATTTTAAAAATCCGGGTAGTAAACAATCTGGCAACAGTATATTTGCCATTTACTCTGTAACACAATCCAAGCTTGAAACAGTTTGTAGCACAGATTTATACTGTTCGCTCTCAGCTGATGATTCACGGTGGCGTTTCAGTTGATATCCTAGCTGCTGCCCGAAGGATCACATTCGTCCGTCCATCTACGATATCATCTGCTCGTGTTTCGGACACGCACTGAGACCTACCAGCCGTGAGGGTTCACATGCTTTTATAGAGAAAAAAAAAACTATGGGAAAGCCCGAATGGTATCCATTCAGGATTTTAGGAGCTACTTTTATATCTGCGCACACAAAACTGAAATGGTTATCATTCCGACAGCGGATACTTTTCCGTATTTTGCAGATGAACACGGAAAACTATCCAATCCGGAATGGTAACCATTCACACTGCGGACACTTTTCCGGATTTTTTCTAGCAGCACATTTGCAGTAAAAGCCGGAATGGTAACCATTCATACAGTGGATACTTTTCAGGATTTGCAATTATATGATATTTGCCAGTAACTCCTGAATGGTAACCATTCCGGATTGCTCTGGGCACATGAATATGTATAATTTACGGAATGGTAACCATTCCGATTGGATACTTTTCTGCCCCCCCCCCCCTCCTCACCGATACAGTAGTCGCCAAAATTCAACAGAACACGGCGAAAGTGTGGGGGGGACGGGGGTTTAGCAGTATGAATCATCTGGCAGCCAAACAATAGAGACAATACGTGGACACAAGTAGCTGTGCGCCTGCCTCGGATGAAGAAAGAACACCAATGAAGCAAACCTCAATTTGGTCAACTGCTTGACTCAGCCCTAGTATAACGGTGAAATATACATGTAATAAGAACACTCCTCCTGTTCGTGATATAGAAGAAAAAACTAGGGTGGTTTTTACCTGGTTTATTCTATAATTGGGTTTGTTGATACAATTATTTAAATCGGTGGCTAAGCAGTATGTGTTTTTTTTTTTTTTGTTGATGGGACACCTGCTATTTCAACTGCTACTTCCGTAGGCCCATGTCAGTTTGTTACAGTCAATAGTAAGTTTTTATAAATAAACGTTAACAAATATTTATTTCTACATTATTCACCCCCCCCCCTTTTTTTTTTCCACGAAAAATTCCATGTATCCGCCACTGCGTAGCTAGCAGTTTGCAGTATAATCTAGCCTATTCCAGTGTTAATTTCCTTCAAGTGCGTGTGCCAAACAGACGCGCAGACGCTAGCAATTGGAACTAGATCGTCGTCGTTAAAGTAGCTATCGTGCCCCGAGATGAGACAACTGCTCTCAAGGGAAACTATTTACCCCGTGTAGACGTTTTACGACCAGAGTTAAACTCTAGTACGCCATGTCGGAAGTGAGCGATAAAAATGGTTGGATGCAGAACCTGAAAGCTTTTAGAAGCATTAACGAAAGTCATATATATTTTTTAAACCCTAAGTAAAAAAAGGGGGTGCTACCTATCAACAAAAATTTCTAGTGACAAGAGTTTAAGGGTAGGTACTAAAACGCGTCTCACCCTACCAACTCACGATTCCTGCTATTAGCGTTGTCCTTGTTTAGGCGAAGCCAGATATACGCCATAGCACAACAGTTATTAACACCTTTAAAAATGTGATTAATTTTTTTTTAAATATTAAAAATAGTACTTCATAAACAAAAATTTGGAATGAGAATTTCGGAAATATATTTTCTTCGTTTTTTATTTAGATAATATCGTCTGATATTCAATTTTTACTTTTAATGAGACGTAACTGAAAGACGTCATCTTGGTTTCAACAGTTTATGTCAACAAAATGTTTTTTCTATAATTCAAAATTTTGGCTCTGTTTGACCAATGCCTTTTTATTTATAGTGATTGACTCTTACAAATACAATAGTTATTACTGTGAAAAAATATAATTGACGTTTATAATGGATACTTTTTTTCCTTCTTTCATAATGTATACATCTGGAATAAAACAAATTTACACTGTTTCACGGTCTTATAAAAATAAACAAATAAAATAAAAAATTTTAAATCTTAATAAAATTATCAATGATATTAAAAAAAGGATTTTAATGATAACAAGTCGGGGTAGTACCAATATGACAACAGCGGTCGTCATCTACTTTGTACTGCAAATCAAGGCGTGAGAGAAACTATAGCTGATAACATGGCGTGTGCAGTAAATGCCGCCATCACCAGAGGCATACATTTCGAACTCGATGAACTGATCATGATCTTCAGTTATCTTCAGTTATCTTCGGTCAGTTTCTGCGTGGGAACTCCCGGACCTTATCGTGACACCATCCTCGGGTATCCCGAGAACAGTTATTTACATGTTATTGTTGCAGCTCCCCCCCCCCCCCAACAACGCCTACAGCTAGACCTCACGCAAAACTACCGGGGATCTACAAAAAACCTTCCACACTCCACTGTTACAGGAAAGCCAAAAAATATCCACAACTTCGCCCTTCCCTGTTGTGTGGGTGTAGGATCCAGCAACTAACAAAATTAAGTAATAAGGTGGCATGGGAGGCTATGGGGCTCGAGACTAACATAAACTAAAATAAAATATTCTTTACTAAATAAATTCTTGCGTAAATTTAATATACCTCTTTCGTTACGAACTATGACTCTATCCAAGAACAACCAAATTACCTTTTACTCATAGTAACAGGCGTATGTATTCGATCTAATGCCTAGGTCCAAAACTTGGTTAGAGTGTATTAGGAAAAGGGTTTTTTTCCTTGCTATAATTCCAGCAATACATGTACCAATCTTCTTTTTACATATGTGTATGTAAATTATTACATAAGAATTGTTTTTATAATATCAATGAATGTTTTAACTCATGTAGTTCTTTTAAAAATCATTTATAATTTGTATAGGTAGTTGTTATACAATATGGTGTGGTATGTTGTCTTTTTTGTACCATGTTGTCTTTTTTGTATCATGCTTGTATCGTGATTATGATTTGTTAGTATGTCGTATTTGTTTTTATCAATTTGTAATCTTTGTTATAATTTATATGTGCAATTATTGACGTTCTCTATACCCCAATTGTATTACATACATGTATAGGGGTCAACAGAGAGATGTAGGCTAATTAATTAAATAAATAAAATTTGTATGCGTATTTTCTGGGGTACGCGAGTATTAAAACATAATGGCGTCTAATTATTACAATACAATTTCTAAATTTTCTTCACAACTTTAAGGGACCCGTCTAGTCAGGGTGTATGTGTGTAGAGTGAGGCGGGGTGATAAGGGCGGAGCTCGCTGCTGCTTCTAGCGCGGTATCGCCTCTAAGCTCCAGGCTGTGAACTGGCGCCTTCTCGTCGAGCATTGTGACAACGTGAAATCTGAGCGGTGACCGTAACATTATATGGCGGAGAAATGAACATAAAGGTGTAACGGAAATCCCTTGTTTTCAAGAATCTGTATAGGTTGTTTTATGCCTAAACATTACTTTGACAACACGCCTATTAGCCATTTTAATAAAAATACAGTTTAAAAACTTAATCTGAAACCAAACGTACTTTTCAGCCCCTTGCGAACTCTTAAATGCTTTTCGTAAACAGACCCCACTTGGATTTCTTGAGTAGTTTTCAAATTACGTTGTTTTTCCTGGAGCTCTGCGCACCGTGTGTGTGCCCGGGTAGGCGGGGGGCCTTGACTCATATCTTCTTATACCTAATCTTATATCAGTCGGTTGCTATAAAATGTCATTATCTTAATCCTTTAAAATTTAATTATTATTTTCTTATATATCGGACTTCTCTCAATATCCCTTAAAATAGTCTTAATTAGTTGAATTATCCAGCGTTGCCAGAGCTAAACACAGGGTGGGGATTATGTTTTGTTTTTTTAATCTGATGTCTTAATTTAAACGTCAAGTGTGCAACATTTCATTAAGGAGTGTAAAAATTCTTCTTAAAGAGGTGGGAAAGGGTGACCAAGTATTATTTTGAATAATGGCCCACATAATTAAAAACATTTATTTATTATGAACATTCTTAACAGAAATTGTGTTTATAAACTTTTCTAATGTATTTATATAAGTGAGGTTATGTTCCCATAAAATTAATTTATTTTAATTTTAAATTAAAAATTATTACATTATTTAATAAATAATAAAAATTAGAACATTATAATAAAAATTGAATATTTTTGTTGATATTCATTATTCATTAAAATTATTCACGATTATCTTACTCGATTAAATAATTAATCATACACACAATTTTTTATTAATGTTGAATACTGGGTATTTATTTTTAAAAAAATTAATCTGACAATTTTTACTTGCGTAAAGTATATGTAATAGCATTCCACTCATATTATTTTATATCTATTAATTATTCGCGTGTGAAATTAAAGTTCAGTTACTACCACGCCAAGCAGGTGTAACTTCTAACGCGCGTACACAAGTACACAAGTATTGTGTTTGGAGGTGTGTATATTAGTGTATTCACAATGGTTACGGAACAGGGGCGGCACTGGAAGGGCCGGGTGCCGCGGAGGGCGACGCTGGGTCAACTCGCCGGCAAGTGGCTCAACTGGGCCTAACGAGCGGCCACCGGACAATCTGGCTGCCAGCCCCGTGGCTCGCGGCGCTCTGAAGTCTGCATGCACCTCGCGAGGACTCGTCACTGCTTCCCAGGCGTCCACACACGACCAGTCCAGGCGCCCAGTTCTGAACCAACAGTCCGAACAGTCAGTCTGGACTGGACTGAAGCCTTCCCCACACACGACCAGTCCAGGCGCCCAGCTCTGAACCAACAGTCCGAACAGTCAGTCTGGACTGGACTGAGGCCTTCCCCACACACGACCAGTCCAGGTGCCCAGCTCTGAACCAACAGTCCGAACAGTCAGTCTGGACTGGACTGAGGCCTTCCCCACACACGACCAGTCCAGGTGCCCAGCTCTGAACCAACAGTCCGAACAGTCAGTCTGGACTGGACTGAAGCCTTCCACACACACGACCAGTCCAGGCGCCCAGCTCTGAACCAACAGTCCGAACAGTCAGTCTGGACTAGACTGAGGCCTTCCCCACACACGACCAGTTTATGTGCCCAACTCTGAACCAACAGTCCGAACAGTCAGTCTGGACTGGACTGAGGCCTTCCCCACACACGACCAGTCCAGGCGCCCAGCTCTGAACCAACAGTCCGAACAGTCAGTCTGGACTGGACTGAGGCATTCCCCCCACACGACCAGTCCAAGGTGCCCAGCTCTGAACCAACAGTCCGAACAGTCAGTCTGGACTGGACTGAGGCCTTCCCCACACACGACCAGTCCAGGCGCCCAGCTCTGAACCAACAGTCCGAACAGTCAGTCTGGACTGGACTGAGGCCTTCCCCACACACGACCAGTTTAGGTGCCCAGCTCTGAACCAACAGTCCGAACAGTCAGTCTGGACTGGACTGAGGCCTTCCCCACACACGACCAGTTTAGGTGCCCAGCTCTGAACCAACAGTCCGAACAGTCAGTCTGGACTGGACTGAGGCCTTCCCCACACACGACCAGTCCAGGCGCCCAGCTCTGAACCAACAGTCCGAACAGTCAGTCTGGACTGGACTGAGGCCTTCCCCACACACGACCAGTTTAGGTGCCCAGCTCTGAACCAACAGTCCGAACAGTCAGTCTGGACTGGACTGAGGCCTTCCCCACACACGACCAGTTTAGGTGCCCAGCTCTGAACCAACAGTCCGAACAGTCAGTCTGGACTGGACTGAGGCCTTCCCCACACACGACCAGTCCAGGCGCCCAGCTCTGAACCAACAGTCCGAACAGTCAGTCTGGACTGGACTGAGGCCTTCCCCACACACGACCAGTCCAGGTGCCCAGCTCTGAACCAACAGTCCGAACAGTCAGTCTGGACTGGACTGAGGCCTTCCCCACACACGACCAGTCCAGGCGCCCAGCTCTGAACCAACAGTCCGAACAGTCAGTCTGGACTGGACTGAGGCATTCCCCCCACACGACCAGTCCAGGCGCCCAGCTCTGAACCAACAGTCCGAACAGTCAGTCTGGACTGGACTGAGGCATTCCCCCCACACGACCAGTCCAGGCGCCCAGCTCTGAACCAACAGTCCGAACAGTCGGTCTGGACTGGACTGAATCCTTCCCCACACACGACCAGTCCAGGCGCCCAGCTCTGAACCAACAGTCCGAACAGTCAGTCTGGACTGGACTGAGGCCTTCCCCACACACGACCAGTTTAGGTGCCCAGCTCTGAACCAACAGTCCGAACAGTCAGTCTGGACTGGACTGAGGCCTTCCCCACACACGACCAGTTTAGGTGCCCAGCTCTGAACCAACAGTCCGAACAGTCAGTCTGGACTGGACTGAGGCCTTCCCCACACACGACCAGTCCAGGCGCCCAGCTCTGAACCAACAGTCCGAACAGTCAGTCTGGACTGGACTGAGGCCTTCCCCACACACGACCAGTTTAGGTGCCCAGCTCTGAACCAACAGTCCGAACAGTCAGTCTGGACTGGACTGAGGCCTTCCCCACACACGACCAGTCCAGGCGCCCAGCTCTGAACCAACAGTCCGAACAGTCAGTCTGGACTGGACTGAGGCCTTCCCCACACACGACCAGTCCAGGCGCCCAGCTCTGAACCAACAGTCCGAACAGTCAGTCTGGACTGGACTGAGGCCTTCCCCACACACGACCAGTTTAGGTGCCCAGCTCTGAACCAACAGTCCGAACAGTCAGTCTGGACTGGACTGAGGCCTTCCCCACACACGACCAGTTTAGGTGCCCAGCTCTGAACCAACAGTCCGAACAGTCAGTCTGGACTGGACTGAGGCCTTCCCCACACACGACCAGTCCAGGCGCCCAGCTCTGAACCAACAGTCCGAACAGTCAGTCTGGACTGGACTGAGGCCTTCCCCACACACGACCAGTTTAGGTGCCCAGCTCTGAACCAACAGTCCGAACAGTCAGTCTGGACTGAACTGAGGCCTTCCCCACACACGACCAGTTTAGGTGCCCAGCTCTGAACCAACAGTCCGAACAGTCAGTCTGGACTGGACTGAGGCCTTCCCCACACACGACCAGTCCAGGTGCCCAGCTCTGAACCAACAGTCCGAACAGTCAGTCTGGACTGGACTGAGGCCTTCCCCACACACGACCAGTCCAGGCGCCCAGCTCTGAACCAACAGTCCGAACAGTCAGTCTGGACTGGACTGAGGCATTCCCCCCACACGACCAGTCCAGGCGCCCAGCTCTGAACCAACAGTCCGAACAGTCAGTCTGGACTGGACTGAGGCATTCCCCCCACACGACCAGTCCAGGCGCCCAGCTCTGAACCAACAGTCCGAACAGTCGGTCTGGACTGGACTGAATCCTTCCCCACACACGACCAGTCCAGGCGCCCAGCTCTGAACCAACAGTCCGAACAGTCAGTCTGGACTGGACTGAGGCCTTCCCCACACACGACCAGTTTAGGTGCCCAGCTCTGAACCAACAGTCCGAACAGTCAGTCTGGACTAGACTGAGGCCTTCCCCACACACGACCAGTTTAGGTGCCCAGCTCTGAACCAACAGTCCGAACAGTCAGTCTGGACTGGACTGAGGCCTTCCCCACACACGACCAGTCCAGGCGCCCAGCTCTGAACCAACAGTCCGAACAGTCAGTCTGGACTGGACTGAGGCCTTCCCCACACACGACCAGTTTAGGTGCCCAGCTCTGAACCAACAGTCCGAACAGTCAGTCTGGACTGGACTGAGGCCTTCCCCACACACGACCAGTCCAGGCGCCCAGCTCTGAACCAACAGTCCGAACAGTCAGTCTGGACTGGACTGAGGCCTTCCCCACACACGACCAGTCCAGGCGCCCAGCTCTGAACCAACAGTCCGAACAGTCAGTCTGGACTGGACTGAGGCCTTCCCCACACACGACCAGTTTAGGTGCCCAGCTCTGAACCAACAGTCCGAACAGTCAGTCTGGACTGGACTGAGGCCTTCCCCACACACGACCAGTTTAGGTGCCCAGCTCTGAACCAACAGTCCGAACAGTCAGTCTGGACTGGACTGAGGCCTTCCCCACACACGACCAGTCCAGGCGCCCAGCTCTGAACCAACAGTCCGAACAGTCAGTCTGGACTGGACTGAGGCCTTCCCCACACACGACCAGTTTAGGTGCCCAGCTCTGAACCAACAGTCCGAACAGTCAGTCTGGACTGGACTGAGGCCTTCCCCACACACGACCAGTTTAGGTGCCCAGCTCTGAACCAACAGTCCGAACAGTCAGTCTGGACTGGACTGAGGCCTTCCCCACACACGACCAGTCCAGGCGCCCAGCTCTGAACCAACAGTCCGAACAGTCAGTCTGGACTGGACTGAGGCCTTCCCCACACACGACCAGTTTAGGTGCCCAGCTCTGAACCAACAGTCCGAACAGTCAGTCTGGACTGGACTGAGGCCTTCCCCACACACGACCAGTCCAGGCGCCCAGCTCTGAACCAACAGTCCGAACAGTTAGTCTGGACTGGACTGAAGCCTTCCCCGCACACGACCAGTCCAGGTGCCCAGCTCTGAACCAACAGTCCGAACAGTCAGTCTGGACTGGACTGAGGCCTTCCCCACACACGACCAGTCCAGGCGCCCAGCTCTGAACCAACAGTCCAAACAGTCAGTCTGGACTGGACTGAGGCCTTCCCCACACACGACCAGTTTAGGTGCCCAGCTCTGAACCAACAGTCCGAACAGTCAGTCTGGACTGGACTGAGGCCTTCCCCACACACGACCAGTCCAGGTGCCCAGCTCTGAACCAACAGTCCGAACAGTTAGTCTGGACTGGACTGAAGCCTTCCCCACACACGACCAGTCCAGGCGCCCAGCTCTGAACCAACAGTCCGAACAGTCAGTCTGGACTGGACTGAGGCCTTCCCCACACACGACCAGTTTAGGTGCCCAGCTCTGAACCAACAGTCCGAACAGTCAGTCTGGACTGGACTGAGGCCTTCCCCACACACGACCAGTCCAGGCGCCCAGCTCTGAACCAACAGTCCGAACAGTTAGTCTGGACTGGACTGAAGCCTTCCCCGCACACGACCAGTCCAGGTGCCCAGCTCTGAACCAACAGTCCGAACAGTCAGTCTGGACTGGACTGAGGCCTTCCCCACACACGACCAGTCCAGGTGCCCAGCTCTGAACCAACAGTCCGAACAGTTAGTCTGGACTGGACTGAAGCCTTCCCCACACACGACCAGTCCAGGCGCCCAGCTCTGAACCAACAGTCCGAACAGTCAGTCTGGACTGGACTGAGGCCTTCCCCACACACGACCAGTTTAGGTGCCCAGCTCTGAACCAACAGTCCGAACAGTCAGTCTGGACTGGACTGAGGCCTTCCCCACACACGACCAGTCCAGGTGCCCAGCTCTGAACCAACAGTCCGAACAGTCAGTCTGGACTGGACTGAGGCCTTCCCCACACACGACCAGTTTAGGTGCCCAGCTCTGAACCAACAGTCCGAACAGTCAGTCTGGACTGGACTGAGGCCTTCCCCACACACGACCAGTCCAGGCGCCCAGCTCTGAACCAACAGTCCGAACAGTTAGTCTGGACTGGACTGAAGCCTTCCCCGCACACGACCAGTCCAGGTGCCCAGCTCTGAACCAACAGTCCGAACAGTCAGTCTGGACTGGACTGAGGCCATCCCCACACACGACCAGTTTAGGTGCCCAGCTCTGAACCAACAGTCCGAACAGTCAGTCTGGACTGGACTGAGGCCTTCCCCACACACCAGTCCAGGTGCCCAGCTCTGAACCAACAGTCCGAACAGTCAGTCTGGACTGGACTGAGGCCTTCCCCACACACCAGTCCAGGTGCCCAGCTCTGAACCAACAGTCCGAACAGTCAGTCTGGACTGGACTGAGGCCTTCCCCACACACCAGTCCAGGTGCCCAGCTCTGAACCAACAGTCCGAACAGTCAGTCTGGACTGGACTGAGGCCTTCCCCGCACACGACCAGTCCAGGCGCCCAGCTGTGAACCAACAGTCCGAACAGTCAGTCTGGACTGGACTGAGGCCTTCCCCACACACGACCAGTCCAGGCGCCCAGCTCTGAACCAACAGTCCGAACAGTCAGTCTGGACTGGACTCAGGCCTTCCCCGCACACGACCAGTCCAGGCGCCCAGCTCTGAACCAACAGTCCGAACAGTCAGTCTGGACTGGACTGAGGCCTTCCCCGCACACGACCAGTCCAGGTGCCCAGCTCTGAACCAACAGTCCGAACAGTCAGTCTGGACTGGACTGAATCCTTCCCCACACACGACCAGTCCAGGTGCCCAGCTCTGAACTAACAGTCCGAACAGTCAGTCTGGACTGGACTGAGGCCTTCCCCACACACGACCAGTCCAGGTGCCCAGCTCTGAACCAACAGTCCGAACAGTCAGTCTGGACTGGACTGAATCCTTCCCCACACACGACCAGTCCAGGTGCCCAGCTCTGAACCAACAGTCCGAACAGTCAGTCTGGACTGGACTGAGGCCTTCCCCGCACACGACCAGTCCAGGTGCCCAGCTCTGAACCAACAGTCCGAACAGTCAGTCTGGACTGGACTGAATCCTTCCCCACACACGACCAGTCCAGGTGCCCAGCTCTGAACTAACAGTCCGAACAGTCAGTCTGGACTGGACTCAGGCCTTCCCCGCACACGACCAGTCCAGGTGCCCAGCTCTGAACCAACAGTCCGAACAGTCAGTCTGGACTGAGGCCTTCCCCACACACGACCAGTCCAGGTGCCCATTTCTGAACCAACAGTCCGAACAGTCAGTCTGGACTGGATTCGGGCCTTCCCCACACACGACCAGTCCAGGTGCCCAGCTCTGAACCAACAGTCCGAACAGTCAGTCTGGACTGGACTGAAGCCTTCCCCACACACGACCAGTCCAGGTGCCCAGCTCTGAACCAACAGTCCGAACAGTCAGTCTGGACTGGACTGAGGCCTTCCCCGCACACGACCAGTCCAGGTGCCCAGCTCTGAACCAACAGTCCGAACAGTCAGTCTGGACTGGACTGAGGCCTTCCCCGCACACGACCAGTCCAGGTGCCCAGCTCTGAACCAACAGTCCGAACAGTCAGTCTGGACTGGACTGAGGCCTTCCCCGCACACGACCAGTCCAGGTGCCCAGCTCTGAACCAACAGTCCGAACAGTCAGTCTGGACTGGATTGAGGCCTTCCCCACACACGACCAGTCCAGGTGCCCAGCTCTGAACCAACAGTCCGAACAGTCAGTCTGGACTGGACTGAAGCCTTCCCCGCACACGACCAGTCCAGGTGCCCAGCTCTGAACCAACAGTCCGAACAGTCAGTCTGGACTGGACTGAGGCCTTCCCCGCACACGACCAGTCCAGGTGCCCAGCTCTGAACCAACAGTCCGAACAGTCAGTCTGGACTGGACTGGACTGAGGCCTTCCCCGCACACGACCAGTCCAGGTGCCCAGTTCTGAACCAACAGTCCGAACAGTCAGTCTGGACTGGACTGGACTGAAGCCTTCCCCACACACGACCAGTCCAGGTGCCCAGCTCTGAACCAACAGTCCGAACAGTCAGTCTGGACTGGACTGAAGCCTTCCCCACACACGACCAGTCCAGGTGCCCAGCTCTGAACCAACAGTCCGAACAGTCAGTCTGGACTGGACTGAGGCCTTCCCCGCACACGACCAGTCCAGGTGCCCAGCTCTGAATCAACAGTCCGAACAGTCAGTCTGGACTGGACTGAAGCCTTCCCCACACACGACCAGTCCAGGCGCCCAGCTCTGAACCAACAGTCCGAACAGTCAGTCTGGACTGGACTGAAGCCTTCCCCACACACGACCAGTCCAGGTGCCCAGCTCTGAACCAACAGTCCGAACAGTCAGTCTGGACTGGACTGAGGCCTTCCCCGCACACGACCAGTCCAGGTGCCCAGCTCTGAACCAACAGTCCGAACAGTCAGTCTGGACTGGACTGAGGCCTTCCCCGCACACGACCAGTCCAGGTGCCCAGTTCTGAACCAACAGTCCGAACAGTCAGTCTGGACTGGACTGAGGCCTTATCCGCACACGACCAGTCCAGGTGCCCAGCTCTGACCAACAGTCCGAACAGTCAGTCTGGACTGGACTGAGGCCTTCCCCACACACGACCAGTCCAGGTGCCCAGCTCTGAACCAACAGTCCGAACAGTCAGTCTGGACTGGACTGAGGCCTTCCCCGCACACGACCAGTCCAGGTGCCCAGCTCTGAACCAACAGTCCGAACAGTCAGTCTGGACTGGACTGAGGCCTTCCCCACACACGACCAGTCCAGGTGCCCAGCTCTGAACCAACAGTCCGAACAGTCAGTCTGGACTGGACTGAAGCCTTCCCCACACACGACCAGTCCAGGTGCCCAGCTCTGAACCAACAGTCCGAACAGTCAGTCTGGACTGGACTGAGGCCTTCCCCACACACGACCAGTCCAGGCGCCCAGTTCTGAACCAACAGTCCGAACAGTCAGTCTGGACTGGACTGAGGCCTTCCCCGCACACGACCAGTCCAGGTGCCCAGCTCTGAACCAACAGTCCGAACAGTCAGTCTGGACTGGACTGAGGCCTTCCCCACACACGACCAGTCCAGGCGCCCAGTTCTGAACCAACAGTCCGAACAGTCAGTCTGGACTGGACTGAGGCTGTCCCCACACACGACCAGTCCAGGTGCCCAGCTCTGAACCAACAGTCCGAACAGTCAGTCTGGACTGGACTGAGGCCTTCCCCACACACGACCAGTCCAGGCGCCCAGTTCTGAACCAACAGTCCGAACAGTCAGTCTGGACTGGACTGAGGCCTTCCCCACACACGACCAGTCCAGGCGCCCAGCTCTGAACCAACAGTCCGAACAGTCAGTCTGGACTGGACTGAGGCCTTCCCCGCACACGACCAGTCCAGGTGCCCAGCTCTGAACCAACAGTCCGAACAGTCAGTCTGGACTGGACTGAAGCCTTCCCCACACACGACCAGTCCAGGCGCCCAGTTCTGAACCAACAGTCCGAACAGTCAGTCTGGACTGGACTGAAGTCTTCCCCACACACGACCAGTCCAGGTGCCCAGCTCTGAACCAACAGTCCGAACAGTCAGTCTGGACTGGACTGAAGCCTTCCCCACACACGACCAGTCCAGGCGCCGAGTTCTGAACCAACAGTCCGAACAGTCAGTCTGGACTGGACTGAAGCCTTCCCCACACACGACCAGTCCAGGTGCCCAGCTCTGAATCAACAGTCCGAACAGTCAGTCTGGACTGGACTGAAGCCTTCCCCACACACGACCAGTCCAGGCGCCCAGCTCTGAACCAACAGTCCGAACAGTCAGTCTGGACTGGACTGAGGCCTTCCCCACACACGACCAGTCCAGGCGCCCAGCTCTGAACCAACAGTCCGAACAGTCAGTCTGGACTGGACTGAGGCCTTCCCCACACACGACCAGTCCAGGCGCCCAGCTCTGAACCAACAGTCCGAACAGTCAGTCTGGACTGGACTGAGGCCTTCCCCACACACGACCAGTCCAGGTGCCCAGCTCTGAACCAACAGTCGGAACAGTCAGTGTGGACTGGACTGAAGCCTTCCCCGCACACGATCAGTCTTGTGGTTGCTGTGTTGCTGTTGGATGTATCCTTTCATCGTAAAATACGGTGGAAATTTTGGATGTTGCAATTGCAGTTGTAATCTAGCAAAGCAACCGAGGAATATAAACAAATATGTCTTCCACAGCACTCAACTGATACACTGATTGTTTGGACTGGCTAGACGCTGTTTCCACGCACTGCAGCTCGGACTTGAGTGTACTCGAGCCCACAGTCCGAACAGACGGGACGTCCATCAGTTCCGACTGATGAGTCCGCTGTCCTTTCTTACACACGAAACTTCCGACTGGAAAGTCCGGGCTGAGGTTGTGTGTTGGGACTTTAGACCTGCTGTTGCACTGTGTGGCCTAGCGTAACTGCTCCATCTGCAGTCGCCCAAGTCAATCAATTACATCCTTACCAACTATAAACTTATTCTTTGGCATACCAATAATTGTGATTCAAAATTCACATCAGGAATGATAGCCAATAATACTTTTTTTTTTAAAATTAAATACCGATGAAAAACATTTTATTAGTGCTTAGCTCAGTCAGTATATAGACGTCACCAACATAAAAAAACATACAAAAAGAAACTCAATACTTAAATCAATTAAATTTTAAGAAAATTTCAGGTAGGTTCACAAGTTGTGTTTAATACAGGAAAAGGTTGGCATTAATTTCATGCATGTAAACAAACATACATAAAAGCTACAGGAAAATTGCCAAGTTACGAATTAGTGCTTGTTTATGATTAGTCAAACTAGATGGTAAGTGTTGTAAAATTAATTTCCAATTCTTTGGGCGAAGAAACCTGGAGAACCATGCAATAGCATCAATTTCGCGCAAAATTTCTCCAAGATTTGCGGAAGGCGTTGTAAAAGAGTCTTGACAAAATACCCGGTTACATTATGTATTCACTTCATAAAAATTCCTTACACAAGATATATACACGAAATGTAAGGAACTGTGAAAGTTAAGGCAATGGAATAGACAGTCTGAGAGCGGCAGTCATTAGTGTCTCTCATTTTTAGTTTGCAGTACAGAATAAATGGCATACACTGTTGTCAGATTGATATCACTTGGCTTTTTAACTTAAAATTGTTATCTTTTATGCCATCGGTAATCATAGTAAGTTAGAATATACATCTGTTACTATTTATAGATTTTTCAAAGACCAAAAAACTTTGTCTACACACAGTATTATTTATTATAGATGTAGTCATTCTGAAAGAAAAACAAATAACTGAATGCTTAACACCAAAAAATATTTCACAGAAGAGAAATTATTTATAGTAGTCTACCAATGTTAATAAGAAATTTCATTAAATTATGTGTTATGCTCAAATAGAACCAAAAATTTAATATTAAATGATTAAAAAAATTAGTTGTCAAAAACAAAATAAACCAAGATGGGGCATTTCAATTACGTCTCCTTAGAAATAAAAATGTTAATATAATCAGATGATGCTTTTCAATTAAAAAAAGACAATGTATATTCAAAATTCTCATTATAAATTGTACTTAAAAAAACATGTTTCAGTTATTTAAAAAACATTAAATTACAAAGTTGTGTCAAACTATTGTGCTCTATGGCGTATATCTGGCAACAGCGCTAATGGCAGATATCGTGCACTGGAAAGAGAGACAGCCGGGAAACTGCCACGACGAGACACGTGCCACGGCGAGACACGTGCCACGACGAGACACGTGCCACGGCGAGACACGTGCCACGGCGAGACACGTGTCACGGCGAGACACGTGCCACGACGAGACACGTGCCACGACGAGACACGTGCCACGACGAGACACGTGCCACGACGAGACACGTGCCACGACGAGACACGTGCCACGGCGAGACACGTGCCACGACGAGACACGTGCCACGGCGAGACACGTGCCACGGCGAGACACGTGCCACGGCGAGACACGTGCCACGGCGAGACACGTGCCACGGCGAGACACGTGCCACGACGAGACACGTGCCACGGCGAGACACGTGCCACGACGAGACACGTGCCACGGCGAGACACGTGCCACGACGAGACACGTGCCACGGCGAGACACGTGCCACGACGAGACACGTGCCACGACGAGACACGTGCCACGACGAGACACGTGCCACGACGAGACACGTGCCACGGCGAGACACGTGCCACGACGAGACACGTGCCACGACGAGACACGTGCCACGGCGAGACACGTGCCACGACGAGACACATGCCACGACGAGACACGTGCCACGACGAGACACGTGCCACGACGAGACACTGCCAGGACGAGACACGCACTAGGCGGCGCGGCTAGCTCACCTGGTTGGCTTTGTTGATCTGCTTCTTGAGGCCGGCGAACGCCATCGCGGCAGTGTGTGGTTCGAGGCGCGTGCGTGACTAGAAAACAACGGCGCTCCGCCTCCCTGCAACACACGAGGGGCAGAGTTCAACCACAGCAGCATCATACCGCCCAGCGTGCCAAGCAGCGACAGGCTGGAGCTTATCGTCAAAAACACAAACAAACCTGAAAACACTGAACTGGTGTTTAAAAATGGTCTACCTTTCTCTTTATTCCCATGAGATAGATTTTTTTATTAAAAACGTGCCTATTTATCATACAAAAAAAACTCAGTTTTGTATCAGGTCAATATTAATTACAAACAATTAAAATGAGACAAAAAGCTATAAAATCATGATTTCAGTAATTAATATCACGGGTGGAAACGGAGCGACTGAAATGCTGCCCCTTGGAAGGGCAGCCCTTCAGGATTTTTCTGGCAATGGTTTGTTTGTACAGCGACTGGAAGGGCAGCCCATCCAATGTATGAAAACATGTTTCTTTAAGTGTTTAAATAATCCTGAAAACTTGCCCCTTGGAAGGGCAGCCCATAAAGATTTTTCTGACAGTAGTGTTTTTGAAAGATTGTCTGAATTGTTTCCCCTTGGATGGGCAGCCCTTCAGGATTTTTCCGACAGTGGTTAATTTGTAAAGTGACCTAACCTAAACTAACCACTGTCAGAAAAATCCTGCAGGGCTGCCCTTCCAAGGGGCAACAATTCAGCCCAAACATTTACACCATGAGGGGAGTTGGGGGGGGGGGGGGGGGGTAGCTTCTCTCAAGCCCGACCTGTTTTATGTATTTGTTTTATTTTTGAGGGTATTTTAATGTTGACCGAAGGCACTTTAACCAGTGCTATTACTTGATAATTTTAGCAGCAATAAATTCACCATAAAAGAAGAATATAATATAAAAATTCAAAAAGGTAGGTAACGGCAAAAAAGCAAATTTGCCGGGAAAACATTTCGGGTATAAAAACATATATTCATAAAAAACAAAAACAAAATCAACGGTTAATTAATAAAAATTATAAACTTCAAAGATATAAGCATTTTTAAACAAATTATAACTAATTTTCGAATGGAAAAAAGTACAATATTAAAAAAAAACATCAAAAGATTACCAGTGATGCAAACTTGGATTTCCAAGAAAAGGGAAGAAAAAAATTCACCTTTTTAGTAATTATAAGCATAGTTATTCGCAGGGCGCCTAAGACTGTCCATTGAAAAAATACTGAATATAATACTTTTAATTGAATAATTAATACGTGTTACACTTATGTAGCTGTATTCCACTGTGTTACTCTATTGTTACATTTCAATTTTCTAATTTATACACATCTCTATGGAGTAGGCTATTATTCGTGCTCATTGATACGCTTGTCTCCGAAGTATACAATACCGTTTGGCGTTACAGAGTCACCTGGGAAGCCTAAGATGTACATCAAGATCTGTCCCTGCCCGAACACGCCCGAATATTCACCTTCGGCCAACCTCGGGTTTATTTATATATATTTATATTTCTGTTTATTTTAATGTAGCTATACTATCCTAACCAACCATCCATAGTGTTTTAAAGTGTTTTAATGTAGCTAACCTAATCGACAACTTTTTATACTTGAATTCATTTATCCTGCGCAAAAATAAAACAAATCCCGAGATTGGCCGAAGGTGAATATTCGGGCGTGTTCGGGCAGGGACAGAGAACTTGATGTTACATCTTGGGCTTCTCGAGTCAGCTAGTTCAGTGATGAGCGTAACTACATGCAGGATATTCCAAGGCCACTCTATGACATGCATCTCCCCAAGTCGACCCTGTTGGCTTGCCAAGCAGGGCGTCAGATGTGTGTGTGTTAGTGACGCTCACTGATGCTTCTAGCGCGGTGTCGCCTCTGGCTTCTCAGCGTGCAGTGGACAACTTTGTCCCAAAAAAAAAACGCATATGTCGGTCAGTGATCAAGATGATGATGCCTATGTTTTTTTTTTTGACTGCAAAGGCACTGTCCATCAGGAATTTGTACCACCATGAGATCTGAGCGGTTAAGTAACATTATATGGCGGAGAAATGAGGGTAAAAGGTGTAATGTTAAGTTCCTTAAGCGCTCTATGGCTAGAAAAATTACTCCGGAAACATGCCGTATAACAATTTTTGACTTTTCTGAAAACACAATTAAAAAAAAAAAAAAAAAACAATCCTGAAACCGTCACTACTTATCGGCCATCAGCGAACTCGAAAGCTTTTCGTAAAGAGACTTCACCTGGGTGTCCTTAGTTTTGAAATCGCACAATTCTTCCTGAAGCCCTGCGAGCCGTGCGTGTGCCCGGGTGTGCGGGGGCCTTAAGGGGGTGCCTCCCATTTCAGGTCATGATTTATATTAATATTAATCACTGATCAACTTTTAGACTTTTTCAATTGTTTAACTTTCACGAAATGAAAAATATATACAGCGCATACTTATTGCATAATTAGCTGCCAACGTTACATTTTTAACGTTTTTTTGGGTTGTACAAATAAGGAGAATTTAATTTATTGCCGAACTGAAACTTTTTTAGGTTTAACTGCAATGCCACTGGCTACTTCATGATATAATTTGCATTTCTATCACAAAAACTCATTTAATGTTTCTTGTCTGTCAAAATGGTAACAAATTTGAGAATTTTGAAATGCCAGGTAAAATTAATTAATATATTTCTGAAAGAAATTCAAACCGTATCATGAAGTAGCCAGTGGCATTGCAGTTAAACATAAAAAGTTTCAGTTCTGCAATAAATCAAATTATCCTTATTTGTACAACCCAAAAACGTTTAAAAAAAATGTAACTTTTGCAGCTAATTATGCAAAAAGTATGCGCTTTATACATTTTTCACTTCGTGAAAGCTTAACAATTGAAAAAGTCTACACGTTTATCTGTAATGACTGTAAATATAAAATCTTGACCTGAAATGGGAGGCACGTGGAAGTGTTGGTGCGCCTGGAGGGAGGCATGACCTGAGCGCCTGACCCGCCGCGGAGCGAACCCAGGCAGCGCCACCTTCCATCGACCAGTCTGCATCGAGGTCGTGGGCCGGGCATCACAGTTGTTTTGACGCGAACACGTCTTTAAAATTGCTTCCATTGTGGGAACGATAACAAAATCGGGGGGGGCACAGATTTGGTGATGTAGCTACACATATATCATCTCCATCACAAAATTTAATTACACCATTGGATAGCTAAAGGATCAAAGAATTCGTCACGCAAAGTGAGGACTGTGTCGTATTGCACGCGGTGGAGGGGGAAGCGCCGCCATTTTGAGGTCATTTCGCTGCGTTTCGAGATTTCCATTTAGAATAACTTTTGACTCTGAGAAGCTACGACGTTCGTTTGAGTTTCAATCGTCAACTCTCGTCAAAATATTATCGATAGCATGTTTAAAACATTAGTGTAAAATAGTTACAGTGAATATTTATGGTGTTAAAAAATAAAAAATTGCGTATTTTATATTTTGTATAGAAAATATTACCTGTTACGTACACGTATTCACGTACAACACACGGTCGTGTCCATGACACAGCCACACCATTTTTTTTCTAAAGTAAACGAACACTGCAACAAAATTCACCCTGCAAGTAAAGTTCTTTTGAATCGCGCTACTTCAACTCATCCTCGCATTCCATCACCAGAAATCACATTTACAATCACCCAACATCAATGAAACAAGTGGTACAAACGTGGGAAATACTTAAATTTCTTACATTTTGGAAAACAATTCACCATCATCTCTGTACGAACCGTAAGTCACGCATTTACTTTGTTAAATCTTCCTGATTAACAGAGTCGTGGTCTGTCACACAGCTGTTTATTGCAGAAAATTCAGCCCTTACCTATAGCCTACTTAGTTTCATTTTTGAAATTTTCATATATAAATACGAAATCAGGGAAGATCCATAAAACCAACATGGCTAAACTTAATCATCTAATATTTAAAAAATAAATTAAAAACGGGAAATCTCCACGATATTTTTGCGGTTACTACACAAATGTTAAAAAAGTGCAACATTGCATGCTTCATTGATTTCAAAAATAAAGCAATGACGGATAAAAAGTAAACCATCTAAAGAATGTCATAGAAAGTGGGAACGCATACCTGCAAAGCGGTAGCCGGAAGAAAAATAAAGAGACGAAAATTTGGGGAATTTCATGACGGAGAAGGCTCCATGTCTAAATAAAGTCGATAACCCACCGCCGCTCACACGTCATTGGTTCCAAGATTCCTGTGTAGGTAATAGCAAAGAGAAGGAACACACACATTATCTTTGAAAGATTTGTGCAATGGGAGTGCATGACTTGATGTAAGCTTTTGGACATACGCCATTGCTAAGCACATGTATGTCTGTAGAAGAAAACTACAAAAAACCCAAAAGACAAAAACACAAATTAAGCAAAAAATTGCTGTTGTCAACTTTTTTTTCAACACTTTTTTTGTGCTGTCATCATTTGTGTTTTTTTTTTTTTCGTTCTCTTAGTCCATTTTTCTTCGTTTTTCTTTGTTTGGTGACCATATTCCTGTTATGGAATATTATGTCGTGTTTATATCCTGTTGACAACAGCAATTTTTTGCTTAATTTGTGTTTTTGTCTTTTGGGTTTTTGTAGTTTTCTTCTACAGACATACATGTGCTTAGCAATGGCGTATGTCCAAAAGCTTACATCAAGTCAAGGAACACACATTCATACACGTGGGCAACCTACGCACAAATTCGCACACCGACCTACCGCGTTCCCCCATTGGCTACATAATAAGCAAGCCCGCCTACCAGTGCTTGGTGCCTGCTGTGCGCGGAGCTCCAGAAGAAACGACACGATCTGAAAACTGCTCAAGCCATCCGAGTGGTGTCTGTTTACGAAAAGCATTCAAGAATGCGTTGAGGGCGAATGGGCAGTTAAGTTCTGTTTCCGTTTTTTTTTTTGACGTGACAAAGTCTAATAAATCGATGAACGCCGGCTGCACGCACGAAAAAGGATGACTCATTGTCCCGTTACGCTCATTGTACGCTTGCGCCGCATCTATCTCTCTTCCACTAAATTGGAACAACCATCGATTTGACTTTTTCGAGGCACATTAAACTTGAAACACTCCCATTCGTTTCCTACTTTTCCTATCATCGTCCTATCCTTAACAGAACAACACAGATTGGAAGAAGTTAAATAGCAAACATGTATAAAAGTTATAGTTAAAATAATCTCTTCGTTAACGTAATAAACATATTTGTATTAATGAGTGGAAATAAAAGTAAATTTATCAATTGAATTGTAGATCTCATTTCACTCCTTCTTGTATCCATACAAAATAGTGATAATTCAATAAAAATGATTCAATTTCATTCATAAAAGTATGCAATCATTTCATCAATGTTTTGTTACGACGTTGTCACGTTAACCTATCGTCGGTAAAACTACTTTACAGACAACCAATTTTTTAAATCTGTAATTTTAGTAAAGTGTGCGGGCACCTTATAAAATAATCCGAAGATAGCTTATTTGCTATGTTTTTCTTATTGTGTGTCTTTTTTAAACCTCCTCCTGGCCACGTGCCTGTTTACTGTTCAAATAGGAGTCAGGTTCATTCAGGGACGAACAGCTACTTGACTGCGTTACGTCCACAATACGCATGTGCACACATGCATGCAAGAAGGCCATAAAGGATTAATTTTAGGCGTCCTGTTATCGCAGGTACCCAGCTTGTTCACGATTTCGCGTCTGTTAGGACGCCGCTAGCGAGTTGGTGCAAGCGCAAACGCCTGTTGGCATCTGCGGTAATGGTACCGCGAGTGCAGTAGCACCAATTACCGACGACTATTCCCAGTTTTAACCGTTTCCTGACGACGCATTCTAAATACACTGCCTCAATTTTCAGCTCGCCATTAAAACACGACAAACAGCAAAGCCACCAATTCCTCAATACCAGTGCACACCAAACAAGCAAGTCAAACAGTGGAGGGAGGTGGGTGACTGTGAATGAACAGTGCCATACAAATTAATGCTAACAGGAAACACGAAACGTGAATGAGGCGTCTATGGGAGAAGTCGCGGTGGCAGCTACCACCTATTTATGTGGGAAGGGGGGATATAACAGTCGAAGACTCCACATTGTTTTTAACAATTTTTATCACATAATCTTTTAACGTGCAATATTGAAAATTTTCTCGGTTTAAGGGGCCCGCTTCGTCAGGGGTGTAAGTGTGTTAGTGAGGCGGGATGATAAGCGCGACGCTCGCTGGTGCTTCTAGCGCGGTGTCTCCTCTAGACTGGCGCGCAGTCTTCTCGTCGTCACAGGACAACTGTGAAATTTGAGCGGTGACCGTAACATTATGTGGCTGAGAAATGAAGATAAAGGTTTAATGCAAGTCCCTTAAGTGCTTTCAAGAATCTGTACTGGTGGTTTTACACCTAAAAGTTACTCTGAAAACACGCGTTTTAGCCAATTTAACTCTTCTAGAAATACATTTTAAAAACTTAATCCAAAATCAAAAGTACTTTTCGGTCCTCAGCGAACTCTTAAATGCTTTTCGTAAGCAGACCCCACTCGGATATCTTGAGTAGGCCCTAGTTTTGAAATCGCGTTGTTTTTCCTGAAGCTCTGCACACCGTCTGTGTGACCAGGTAGGCGGAGCCCTTAAGCAGAGATAACTCATTGAGAGAGTTCTAAAGACGATAATAATATAGGATAGTGTTTTATCAGAGGCGCAAATCTGTAGGTTACACAAGAAAAAAAAAGGGGGGAAGAGAGTTTTGCACGTAGATTTTAACCGACATAAGTATTCTCAGTATACAGTCCATAATTTGGTCCATAAACATACAACAAGCGGATAACATTCCATAACACATAGTTTTGACGTTTACGTTTATCAACCCCGTTTCAGCCACGATTTTGCAAGCGTGGACGGGACTCTTAATTTTCTTCACCCCCCCCCCCCCCCCTCTTCCAAGTCATCTACGTGCACGGTGTCTAATAAGAGCATTTATTAAAATTTTAGTCACTCCAAAAAAAATTAACATAATATTTAACGCCAACGACTTAACAGGGAAAACTTATTTGTAGTAGCTAGTCACTATTAACTTGAAGGCACTACACTAATACATACGTGTATGCTTAAAAGAAGACCAATAATACTTAATAATAAACGACAGAAGAGAGTTCTGATACAAAAAAAAGTTGAAACCAAGATGGCGTCCGAAGTAGCTTGGCTTCTGGGTTGTAGCCGTGTACCTTGGCGCCACGGACACGGCTATTCGCCAAGTACGCGGCTACAACCCAGAAGCCAAGCTACTTCGCACAATGGCCAGTGAAAGCCTGTGAACATTATCAAGATGGCGTCCTTCGGTCGAAGCCGGAGGAAGCAGGCGGTTCGGCCTCGGGAAGCCTTCATTTCACAGACGAGAGAGCCACACCCGAAGTCCCCCGAAGTTCATGCTAGAAAACAGTTTACATGATTTCACAGTATCTTTAATGTATCTATCCTAACCAAATCAACCGTCCACAATGTTTTAAAGTATTTGTAATGTAGCTAACCTAACCTAATTGACCGTTAGTTATCATGAGTTACAATGAACAAAAAAAACCGAAGATGCACGATCGGGCGTTTGGCTCTCTCGTCTGTGAAAAGAAGGCTTCCCTTCAACCTCCGGGGAGGGCGACACCAGGCGGACACCGCGGTAAGCAGTTCCCGCGAAGCAACAACAGCGCCATCTCGAACCACACACTCTGGCGATCAAGGTTCGACCCCCTGCGGGTACCTTCAGGATACTCGATTTTTTTTCTAACCTAACTAAAACTAAGTGTATTTTGGAGGGGTCCGGGTTAGGGAGGGACCTAGGTGCGTCTCAGGCCGAAGCCTATACGCCTAGTCACGCTGGGATTAGCCATGCAGGAAGAGGGTCGCATGCATCATGTGCTAGGAGGGGATTCGCCAGCCATGGCAACGATTGGCGCCATGACTAACTCCCCTCACTCTTAAATCTAGACTATAACTAGAGATAGGTTGGGCCCAGGTAAAACCTGCATAGACACAGGGAAAACCCTGGGCACATTCATGCGGGATGCAAATTGGCATGCATTACGTGTAGGAATTTACAGGAGACAGAGGATGGTCTGGATGAAGTGTTGGACAGAGTAGAAAAGAGTCAGAGAAGTCTACCGTGCGGGGGTTGGGCACTTGGACTGATCACTGGCAAGCGTGGCGGACGTCGCCGAAGAGACGCACATATGCTCGGACCCATACAAATTTAACAACCCATTCACAAATCAAATGATTTTTCCTCTCAGAATCATGCCATTTCCGCTGAAATCACCGCCTAAGTTTTGTTCCATGCGGTGTTTGGCTACGCTGAAATTTTTACTTGTGAATGAGGACACTTAAACCTCAATGTTCCTAACCTTTTAACTTCTGACGAATGTGAAATACTTCCTAACTTCAAAAAGAAAAACCAGATGATATGTACAGTTCACCGACTTCGTAATCACAGACTGATGCCTTTGCAAGTACAGACGTTTACTTCATGAAACGTCAAAATAAGATACTTTTACGATACTACTTTGCAAATTGGAACTTTTAGTATTTTAGTTTTATTATGGGAAAGGCCCCAGGACTAATCAAATGTTCGTAAGTAGATAAATTGTAAATGCACGCCACGACACCAACTGCAACTAATCGTGTCAAGTCATAAGGTATCTGGCCTAAAAACTCATTCGGGGAAGTTCATGCGCTCAAGAGTCCAGAAGAAAAAAAATGAACGCATCCCCCAAATCATTCAAAGCGTTTGGACGTGAAGAAATTTTTGTAAATGGAAGCACATTAACTCAGCGCGTGAAATAAGTTGATCACAAGTCGACGAGATCAAAAACATGGGTAGTTTGGCGTAGTCGGACGTATCACCAAGAGATGTCGGGCGTGGTGCGGGAAAAGAAATTACAAGAAATGAAGGACTCCGGGGTCAAGTGGGGCCGCCACAACTGGGCCGCGAGTGACCCAGACCACGGGTATTCCCGGCGTCAGGCGAGGCCGAACAAACGACGCTGCACCGCTGGTGCAACTGACGCGCTATCACCTCTCGGGGGCAAGGTCCACTCTAGAGAGCATGTGTTGGCTGGCGGGGCCGACAGTGGGCGTACACGGCCCCCGAGCATTGATCAGTCAGTGGCCACAAGACCTTAGAACCATATATTTTAAAATTATATATCTTGTGTGTATTTTCAGCGTATTTAAAAATAATTGTAATTTAATAAAGCATCGACTTTCAACAAATGCTTAACTCAACGGCTGAGCCTAACAAATGCTAAACTCATCAACGGCTGAGCCTAACAAAAGCTAAACTCATCAACGGCTGAGCCTAACACATGTTAAACTCATCAACGGCTGAGCCTTAACAAATGCTAAACTCATAAACGGCTGAGACTAACAAATGCTTAACTCATCAACGTATAAGCCTAACAAACGCTTAACTCATCAACGGCTGAGCCTATTAGGTTCATTAGTCAAGCAGCAACTGACGTGGACTAACCTCCCTCGTATTTTGTGAAGATTTTTTTTGTTAAGGATATGCAATACATATGTACACATTGTGTATATACTATGGTTTAAAGAATTTTGATTATAACATAAAAATGGATTATAACATAAAAATGGATAACATAAAAATGGATCGGAGAAAATAGGGGGAGTCCAAAATTGTTTGTTTCAGGCCCACAGAAACCTCTAGGTGACCATGAAGTACTGAGTGATAAGGGCATATCCAGGGGAATGGGGGAGGGGGCAGCTGCATGTATTTCCGACGCAGGAAATAATAAAACAGAATTTAGTATAACAACAAATTTACTAAAATGTTATAAACATGTTGGTAATTGATTTTACAAAACCTTTACGAAATACACACACTAAGTCATCTGTGAATTTCCTCTCACAAGAATGGGATCGTACCCCCCCCCCCCCCTCAAAAAAAAAAAAAAAGGCCCCGCTCCTTTCCGTTCTGAATTTGATACTTTCTTGCTGAGTGGTAACCCTATAATTTCATAGATTGAACGTCTGTAACATTAAAATTTGAAACAATTTTGTTTCGCGCTCATTGCCAACCTAAGAAAAAGTATTGAGGGTATGCCATGAACTATTTATAATTATTCCTATATTTAATGTTTCACCTCAAGAAGTTTATGTGCGCTTTAAAATATTTTGAACCTCGTTTTTCAAGTTTATTAAATTATTCATCTTGCATATTAGCTATAGTTATATTTATTCAATATCTTTTTAATGGCTGTCAAATTTATATGCCAAATTATATTCCAAACACAGCATGAATCGAGAGAATGTAATCCTTAGTATGCAATAACTAACAGTTTTTACGTCCAACAGTTTAGTTTAAGGGTATTATTCATTACTTTATAAAAGTATGGCTGTTGGAAAACCCTGAAAACGCAGGTTCGTCACAGTTTTGGGAAATAATTTTTTTTAAAGATTCATTTATGAATAATGTCCTAAAACTGCACAGTTTGAGGCAAAGGCTAATACAAGCAGTTAATTCAAAACTTTTAACTAAACCACGTGATTATTGGATATTAATTTATACTAGGGTTTATAATGACAAACAATAATTAAATTCATCGATAAAACAATTTATACACAAACAACAATTTTAATTTTATTAATTTTTTTTTGCAAAAATTAAGTTAATCAATAAAACCATCTATATACAATAAACCATATTAATTTTATGAATAATTTTATTTTTTGCAAAAACACATATATAGAAACAAAATACATTAGAGAACTAACTACTCTCTTAATATTCACGTCAGTCGTATGTCATAACTCTGGGTTTCCACCCGGAGTTCGGAATGATCTTGTGTAGAAGCCACGAACCCATTCAACAGTTCAGCACTCCCGCCCTTAGCAGCAATCAGGCGGGCGGGCACACATTATGGAAATGTCAAGCTTTCACAGTTAGCGAGGGAAAGGAAAAAATCGTTACTATAGGTGTTCCTGCTTGGGGTTTCGCTTTTCAAAACTCTACCACCTCCCCCCCCCCCTACCCATGGTGGCACATTCAGCCAAATGTTACCATTAACCACACAGAAGGTCCATTAACCTGTGACCATGCTTCTATCATGGACATCTGTTCGACGGCAAAAAAATTGCTTATCTTCAGTGATCTGCACACGCTTTCTCAAAGTACTAAATACACTGAAGCACTGGAGGTTGAATTTTCAATGGATTAGTCAGTTTGTTTACAGGGCTTTACGTCACACAGTTACGTAAAAGATGCTTAACGCTCGGCTCACACGGAATGTTGATTTTTTTTTCGAATTTTTTCGTTACTACTTTTATTTAACGACTAATTCTAAAACATTAACCCGATACCTCGCTCGCAATTGTTCCTCTGCCACAACACACAGGTGTAAAAAGGCGCGCAAGTCGCGCAAAGGCAACTTAAAATTCACATGCGGATTCCTAAACAACTTGGGTACCAACTCTGGGTTCGCAAATTTGAGTCACGACGGGGTGCTGGGATCGAACCAGCGACCCTCACCACACGAGTGCGGCTCTTAGCAAACGCGGTCCCCGAAAACCAGAAATTTGAACGGAACATAAGTGACTTTAAAAAACAATTGGCATTGATCTATTATTTTTAAATTTGATAATATTAGAGAGGGCGAAGGGATTCTGGACCAAACTAGGTAGCAGGGGGGTTGGGTGTAATAAGGGACAGCAACTCCGAGGATAAAGGACAGACGAGGGGAAGGGTAACGTGTAGTTTTTGACGTGACAACATCTAATAAATCGATGAACGCCGTCTGCACGCACGAAAAAGTGTCCCGTTACGCTCATTGTACGCTTGCGCCGCATCTATCTCTCTTCCACTCGATTGGAACAACCATCGATTTGACTTTTTCGAGGCACATTAAACTTGAAACACTCCCATTCGTTTCCTACTTTTCCTATCATCGTCCTATCCTTAACAGAACAACACAGATTGGAAGAAGTTAAAAAGCAAACATGTATAAAAGTTATAGTTAACATAATCTCTTCGTTAAAGTAATAAACATATTTGAATTAATGAGTGCAAATAAAAGTAAATTTATCAATTAAATTGTAGATTTCATTTCACTCCTTCTTTGTATCCATACAAAATAGTGATAATTCAATAAAATGATTCTATTTTATTCATAAAAGTATGCAATTCATTTCATCAATGTTTTGTTATGACATTGTCACGTTAAACTATCATCTTTAAACCGACTTTACAGACAACCAATTTTACTCGTTGTCAACTTAACTCGGCCAACAGACTCGGCCAACAGGTCCCGAAGTTCGCGGGTACGGTAGGTAGCATCAGTCACAGTTTTTTTTTAATTCCTTATAAAATTGAAAGTTCGGTGTCTCGGGCGCGGCACTGGGGAACGCAGTCGCCTACATTTGAGTTCACAAAACAAAGTCCTTAATCATTGATAATTAGCCAATTAATAAATAAGTAATTAAATAAAGGACAAGTGTTTAAATGTTCATGCTTTTTAAGGATAAAAAAGGTCCATTCACTGGAAAGCCAAATTGGATATTGATAACGGTTTGTCATCTGCAAGGGATTTTCTGCCTGGGATGCTAGTGTCTTCTCCTAAAATTCCAGCAGTTGTTAAGAGTGAAAAAAAAAAAAAAAAAAACCAGTCGCCACCAAATTATATTATCGCCGACAGGATGTACTAGTATAGTCTGCAAGGGGCGTACCAGTCGCCACATTTAATTTCAACGTTTCCTACTCAGGTTATATGTAGCACTGGTCTAATGTCTGGCATGACAGAGCAAGCATAAACAGCTTTCCTGCTTTCCTTACACTATGCGAGAGCAATGCCTTTTTTTTACTTGACAACACAAGTACACTCCTAGCTATAGGCAGTCCTCGCCATTATTTCATTTTCTGCCATTACTATCAATTTAGGGATTATTATGTATATTTATTCTGATAGCCCCTCTTGCATTTGTTGAGTCACAAATTGTATCACCAGTTATTGACCTAAAATTATTTTGGACCATAAAAGTTCACGCAAGTGATCACAAACATAAGCATAGTTGTGCCTTTACCACTAGAGTATTATTTAACTTTTATTAAATATCTGTTGAAAAAAACTCGAGATGATAAATAAAATGCAAGTGTGCTATTGTAAGAACTTTGCCCGAAAAACACTCAAATAATTGTAATCACAAGAAAACTGAACAACCAGGGTGAAATTGAGTCTTAAAACTTATAGAGAAGCCATTCTAGAAGCCGTGGCATGATATTAGAAAACTGCAAGATACCTGGAAACAAAATTCCTTACAATAACCAAATTTTCAAACAAAATCACTTAAAATAACTAAAATTTTACATTTAAATTTTACTGCATGCAGAAGCCATAGCACTGTATTATTGTACAGTAAAAAATAGTTTTGTGACCAGACCAAAAATGTGAATATTCAAAATATCCAAAATTTTGTTATCCCTATCAATATTACGAAAGCGAAAGTGTATATATGTCCTTTCACGCAGCAACGGAGCAACGGATCGACATATAATTATGAAATTCGATTCCTATGGGAGTGAAAACTGGTAAATTCGGTTATTTAATTGAAAATCATAGGAGGTAGGGCATAAGACAAACAGTGAGGTTGTGTCATTTATATCCGCCACACTGACATATAGTAAGATCTGGCAACTTCCTATCCTTCTACCTGGCGAAATCCATCCGCTTAGTGAAGCTGGCGGCTGATAGCGAAAATAAAGACGCTAGGAACAGTTTAGTTTAGAACTTCGTCAATAGATGGCGTCGCCTTGAATGTGTAAAGCACTATCGTATGGTGCGTCCGTCACGTCTTTGCCAAGGGGTTACCTGCCTTCCCACAAAAATTAAGCTGAAGATTGGCGTCCCTGTTTCGCTGACGCGTTGCCCTGATGCACCGAGATTGTGCAATCAACGGGACTTTTTAAAATTCAAATTTCCCGTTTTTCACGTGTATGTCCTACAGACTTGAAACTCGGTAGTGGTGTTCCCTACATTATGATTAGAGACCGGAAAAATTAGCGAATTAATTTTTCGATAGGCTAAAATACAAATAGTTATACCTCAGTGCTGCCTCTGCTATTGGCTCACAACTCACCTGGAGGACTCTGGGCCAAAAGAGAAACACCCAACCAAAGCTTTATCGAATCACATGCTGCTACGTTGGGACGTCTCACAAGACAGCATCCAATGAGTGGGTGACATTTTTCCGAGTGCACGTAGAACTATGGAGTTCATCCTGCAGGTAACAACTGAACCCGCGAATTTTTCCGGCCCCTAATGATTAGACAGGAAAAATTTGCGAATTCATTTCGCGATAGGCTAAAATACAAATAGTTATACCTCAGTGCTGCCTCTGCTATTGGCTCACAACTCACCTGGATGACTCTGGGCCAAAGAGAAACACCTGACCAAAGCTTTATCGAATCACAGACTGCTACGATGGGACGTCTCACAAGACAGCAGCCAATGATAGGGTGACATTTGACCGAGTGTACGTAGAACTATGGAGTTCATCCTACAGGGCATTGAACCCGCGAATTTTTCCGGTCCCTAATTATGATTGTGTTTAGCCCGGGAGACACGAGGTACTTCAAGCTGGTCACTACTACAAACTTAAGAGGACACGAGAAAACTGTTGTTTGCCGCCGCCGAGTAGCGGGGAAGAAAATGACGCGTGGCTACGACATTCGGCGGAGGTCCGCCATCCATCACGCCGCGCGGGCAAATTCGGCGACCCGGCGGGACGTGATGGATCGGCTATCCCGTCTGGGTCCAGCAGCCTCCGACAGCGACGACAAACCAACCAACCCAAGCCGCCACCCCACCCCCGCATGGTAGACTCTTTTCTACGAGAAGCCTAAGATGTGCATCAAGTTCTGTCCCTGCCCGAACACGCCCGAATATTCACCTTCGGCCAACCTCGGGATTTGTTTTATTTTTGCGCAGGAAAAATGAATTCAAATATTAAAAGTGGTCGGTTAGGTTAACTACATTAAAATACATTAAAACACTTTAAAACACTATGGACGGTTAGTTAGGTTAGTATAGCTACATTAAAATAAACAGAGAAATATAAATATATATAAACAAACCCGAGGTTGGCCGAAGGTGAATTGTTCGGGTGTAATCGGGCAGGGACAGAACTTGATGTACATCTTACGCTTCCCCTTTTCTACTCTGTCCAACTCTTCTTCCAGATCCACTCTTCTGATTTCCCGTAACCACCTGCATACACAATGCATGATTTTTTTTGCATCCCACATGTCAGAGCCCAGGGTTTTCCCCTGTGTCTATGCAGGTTTTACCTGGGCTCAACTTATCTAGTTTTAGTCTAGTATAGTCAGTGAGGGGAGTTAGTCATGGCTGGCCAATCCCCCTCCTAGCACATGATGCATGCTACCCCCTACTGCATGGCTTAACCCCTGCATGATTAGATTGTATGGGCTTCGGCCTGAGGCGCACTTTAGTCTCCCTCCCTAACCCGGAACCCTCCCCAACACACTTAGTTTTAGTTAGGTTAGGAAAAAAAAAAATCCAACCAACCAGATCCCATCCACGTGCCGCATGCTAGGGCAGCTCGCCTGCATTTACCACCAACGAGAACAGCCAGGATAAACAGATCAGTGGAGAAAGGGGTGCAGGAGGGGGAGAGAAAGATAAGACCTCTGCGATGACCGCGAAATATTCGGCAGTGTGAATACTAACAATATATTTTTTAAGTAGTTAGCTGTAAAGCGCCCAAGGCGCCCATTGAAAAGTTATAATTATAACAAACACTTTGATTTAATACATATAACTATAATTTTTATTAAAACTTGTATTTATTTTAATATTGTGCAAATGAAAATAATTTCTGATACATATACACATAAATGGTAAAAAATATTTGAAAAAATATATAAATACGTAAGTAGCTTGGCTTCTGGGTTGTAGCCGTGTCCTTGGCGAATAATTCACCGACGTTTCGGTCGATATTGCAGTCGCCATAAACAGGGAGCAGTTACCTACTGGTAACTAACTGCTCCCTGATTATGGCGACTGCAATTATATTCGCCAAGGACACGGATACAACCCAGAAGCCAAGCTACTTCAGACAATGACCGAGAAAGCCTGAGAACATTATTATAAATATATAATGTGAATCTGTACTATCTACATATAAGTTTAGCAGCAAGAAAATTAAGTAACCACAAAAAAAGAATATAATATAAAAGTAAAAGAAGGCCATAAATACAAAAACGCAAATATGAAAAAAAATACTTTACGGCATACAAACGTATATTAATTACATTTATAAAATATACCAACAGTTTTTAACAAAAATATAAACTTCAAAAATAAAAGCATATTTAAAGAACGAAAACAAGATTTTCGAAAGGCCATAAGTACATAATTAAAAATATCATTAAAAGATTTCCAGTGACTCACAATTAACATAAAAGAGAAAATTTTTCACAATTTTTCATTAAGAATTAAACTTTATGGGATATAGGCCTTCTCAGTGATTATAAGCATACTTGGTTGTAAGGCGCCAAAGGCACCGTTGAAAAATGATAAATATAACACGTTTGAATATACCTAAGACTGTTCCACTCATGTAGCTATATTTCAAATGTTACTCCACTGTTGTGCTTCAGTTTTCTATTTTATAAAAATCTCTATAGAGTAGGCAAATACTTGCGCTTCAAGATACGCTTGTCTCCAAGGTATACATATATATTTGGCGTTACACGATCATTAAGTCAGTGATGAACGTAACTATATATAGGATACTTGGCAGGGTGAATACTATCACAACATATTTTGAAATATTCGACAGGGTGAATAGTGATCAAAAACATTTGTTGTTAAACTGGCAAATCGCCAGTCAGTGTTTGTGCCTGCAGAGAAAGTATAAGGTTTATTTCCCTTCATGGTCAGACAAGCCTGCGAGTTATCCCAATGTGAGAATGTGCTAAAAAGAATCAAAATGGACGCCGGACGAGAGTGATTTGAACAATTAGTGTGTATTGCTGAAAACAGCAGACGAGACTGAACTAACGCCACCACTGATCTCTGTCCACAGACACACTTTTAACCTTTTGCGTAGTTCTTTAACATGGAAAATGAACACACACATCATTTCCTTCTAGCTTCTCTCGTTAGTTCGTGGAGATAATTTTTACAAACAATAATTTAAACAATTGTTCCCTACCCCAACCAGGATGATTTACTTTTGGTTCCCACACTCAAACCTCAGCCAATTTCCTTAAGTTTTCCCTGTTTTTCTAAGATTTCCAATGTTTTCCCCCTTCTATCGTAAGCATATCTGGCAAAATTTAGATATTTTTTCCAGCACGACACAAATTGTAATATCATTTCCATCAACTGACTCTGCCAGTCCGAAAATAAAACTAATATAGCTGTTAGATTAAATTTCCACTACGTATTCTGTGTTAATTGTGACAATTTGATTGTGCATGAAATTAATACACATTTGTAGGCCTATTACTCAGTGATTTGAGTTATAATGAGAACACAAATCTAAAATTAAATTACATACTATGATAAATTGATACTTTCTCAAAACTAGCATTCTCCATTTACCTGTGTTTTCCAGGTTTTGAAGAAACCTTTTTTCAAATCCCCAAGTTTTCCTGTTTCTTACCTGTTTAAGTAAATCTAATTCATCAGCTCCTAAAAGTTTTGGTTTTTAGACTTCATCGGTCTTTTGTTCCGGTTGAGTATGTATTTCTAATTCTAACCACCTACGACTGCATTTGAAAGTACTGCACGAGTATTATTCCCATAGAACTTTAAATTTCTTTAATAGGAAGTCAATTATCAAATTAACTTCGTTGGAAGGAGATTATGACACCACCTTTGTCTTTACTTGGGCTGCAAGAGAACCCAGGCCAGAGTCTCTCAGCCCATGACAATGCATTATACAACAGCTAAGTTCCATCTCTGTACCCATAATAGTATTCTTTTGCACACCCATTCACTCCAGTAGTGGCCTTGTTATTCTTCGAACTAGACACACACATAAATTCCCCGCTGTCACCCATAATAGCTTCACTTCTTGTGGCTTTTTTTCTCATCTTCCTTTCCTCTCTTGCCACACACTCCCTTAGTTGAAATTTTCAGTCCAGCTATAGCCCTAATGTCATTAACACGTCAAAAATATATTACGCTATTTCTGGTCTAACGTTGTCATGGTCGTCAGTATCGGACATTACTGTAAGATTTTATAGACTTAGCGAGTCAAAGGTTGGCCTTCCAGGTGTATTATTTGGATGAATCTAGGCCAAACATTGCTTCTCACGTTGGTAGACCTCTTCCAAGAAAATGCAAGGTTAGCTTTTGCACATGTATGTTGTTCCTTACCAATCTCAAGTGGTACATGTGTTATTTACTCGGAAACAGTCAATGACTGCCATCTTTAGTTAGACAATGTGGCAGTCGCTTCTTACACGAGTCACATTTTTAATCCTTTTAGCAGAAGCACTATCTTATTTTTGGTAGCGAGGGGTAGTGTTCCTTTGATGCTTGGCGAGTATGATTCCTGTAGCTTTTTCTGTTACAATGCAAGGATTCTGATATGTGCGAATCTAGTGCACTTGTTCTACACAAAGGTTGTTGAGTATCTCCCCCTACACCTTTTTACGAAGGAAGTCTTCAGTATGTCACAAATTAATTAGATTTATCTTTTAAGTATCAGCAAGTTCATTCTAAGAACGTGAATTGACTATGCATCATCCAGATTTATGATGTGCGTGTGTACAAAGGTCGAGAAAGAATAGTCAGAATCGATTAATTAGTCTATCACACGTTCATGAGTCCACTACTTACTCTCTCCACTGCATCTCGGTTTGGCAGTGGCTCTCTCTATACCGTTCGTCTCTCACGGTGCACCTCTTGTCTCAGCCCACTGCTTCGCACTGCTCACTCGTCCGCCGAACTGCAACCCTGTACCCGATGCTCCGATGTTCGTACATAAGGCTCGTCGCTCGTCGACCGTTATCGCTCGTCAAGGGGTGTCACTCACTCTCTTCATCCCCTGCAGCTCGCAGGTCTCTTAGCCCTCAGAAGTGTCACATCATCAAGTCCCCTGACTTGACACTCAAAGATACAAGAACAATAACGTCCTAGTTATGCCACTTCAAGCGCCGGGAAAACTGGGACCCTGCTGAACCCTCAAGAGAGACAGTGATGCGCCCAGACTCCATCGGATGGCTCTCGGGGAGTGAACTGTCAGATAGCTGTCCTTGTAGTTGCACGAGAAGGAACGAGGGCTTCCTGTGCAGCGGCCGCTGAAGGGTTGGGGGTTTGTATTTGCGTTTCCCTGCCGGCCAGTCTGCCTGCCTTTTCTCTAGCAGCCTCGTAACAATATCAATTTTACACTGGATAGGCAGCATACACATGCAGACATCAATCAGTATCAAAATGAGCTCAATGGTTGAACAACAGAATCAGGGCCGTAAAGAGAGCAAGTCTAGAAAGGAGGGAAGTGGAAGCAAAATCCAAAAGATACGGTCTGAGTTTCGAAGATTCTTTTCAATGCATGTGTTTACCCTGATAGCGTGAAAATTACAAATCTATTGTTAATAGTATTCAATGGAAACCTTAAGCTTAATACAAAACATGCAGATCACATATACAGATATGGACACAGTAATCTTTAGTCTCTTAAGTCTTTTTAAATTGAGTTTGAAAAGTTGTACCTTAATTTACTGTATTGGGGCACTGATAAGTCCATAGGATGACCGCATAACTGTTGGTGGAGATAAGTTGAGAAGTGAAAACAGTTTTCAAGTGATTTATCACTGTAGGTATGTTATTTTCTAATTTTTTGTGACTTAATGACATACGCTAAGTTGTTCAAGTTTTCTAAAGCTCTCTCGAAGGCTGCAGAAATATCCTCACGCACAAATAACAATGATTTATAAAACTGGTTAATCTAATGCGATATCGCCACTTAAGTGCAAGATTCTGAATTAAGTGTGCAGTTCTTTTGTCACCATGTGTACAGAGCTATGGATCTCCCAGTGGTCTTGATTTCATATTAAAAAATATGAAATGCGCATAAGGGGCCAAACTCAAAATAGGCGTTTAATAGGTGGCAATAGACACAACGAAAGTTGTTTCTCTAAAGAAAAATATTCACTTTTGAGCAACGCAAAGGCACGTTCGTAACTGGCGATTAGTACCTCCGGCTTCCACAGCAGCGGTAAAGACCATTATGGCGTCGGAAACGAGACACCAGCCAATTAGGCGCGCCAAGGATTAATTAAGGGGCTGTCACGCGGCGGCTGTCCGCGCCCGACCCTTGTTTCCATGGCGACGGATATAGTGCATTCCACACATCTTGAACACTTCTGATTTACTTCTGAAAAATTTTCCCTATTCTCAACTTTACACAATTTAAATAAAGAACTTATTTTTGTTCATTCAACAAACAAAAACGTGGTTGCCTGTAAAGTCGGTTTACGGACGATAGTTTAACGTGGCAACGTCATAACAAAACATTAATTAAATGATTGCATACTTTTATGAATAAAATTGAATCATTTTTATTGAATTATCACTATTTTGTATGGATACAAAGAAGGAGTGAAATGAAATCTACAATTTAATTGATAAATTTACTTTTATTTGCACTCATTAATTCAAATATGTTTATTACTTTAACGAAGAGATTATGTTAACTATAACTTTTATACACGTTTGCTATTTAACTTCTTCCAATCTGTGTTATTCTGTTAAGGATAGGACGATGATAGGAAAAGTAGGAAACTAATGGGAGTGTATCAAGTTTAATGTGCCTCGAAAAAGTCAAATCGATGGTTGTTCCAATCGAGTGGAAGGGAGATAGATGAGGCGCAAGCGTACAATGAGCGTAACGGGACAAAGCGTAACGGGACAATAGTCATCCTTTTTCGTGCGTGCAGCCGGCGTTCATCGATTAGACGTTGTCACGTCAAAAAATGCGACAAGCAGTTCCATAATTTATACTTAAGGGTGAAAGAAAAAAAAGTGCTCATTTAATGTGGAACCAACTATACAGAGAGTCAACCAGAAATCATGAGAAATAGGAAGAACCAGGGCGAATAAGTTAGGCAGCACTGTCCACACACACACACACACACACACACACACACACACACACACACACACAAAGGGCTACTAATAATGTTAGCATAATTTTTATATATTTATTCACGCTTGTATATTAATTTCCAAATTTTACTTCTAAAATAGTTTCAAATATTTGTGTATTATGCCCACACAGTATGTTGCAAACTATAAAAAACACTTGTTCGCACAATAAAAAGTTCACTAACCTGACTGGCAAAATAACTAGAGAAATTAATATAAAACAAATATCCTTTAAGAATTAATAACCCTAGCAAACTATGTTTTCAAGCGTCATTAAAATACACTAGACTTGAACGTCGAATAGAAACACGCAATAGAAAATTGCCACTAGATGGCAAAAATAAATAAATTCTACTTGCCTAACATTTCGCATTGCTTTTAGCAGTACGTTTTTTATAATTACTATTTTTCTGTAGTACCAACTACAATATTGTTAGTCTAGTGAGCAACCAGCTAAAAATATTAATAAAAAAACAGATATAGCTTATGTGAATGGCAAAACGTTTGTATACATTATATATATATATATATATATATATATATATATATATATATATATATTCAACCTCCTCTCAAAGTTCTTTAAATCTGTCACAAAAAATATATTGCAATGGACCAAATTATGCGTTAACGTATCCACCACTTGATCACGTTAAGACAGCGGAAGAGACGAGTCACTGAAATGCCAATTATTTTCGAAATTTGCATAAAAAATAAAATAAAAAATTAGCAATCAACTTAAACATTACACTTAATACAACGAGCAACTTCTAGGCACCTATTTGATATCACCTAAAAAGCTGAGTAAGCAGCAATCACAATTGTGTACGCATAGAGTCAAATCTGACAAAATCATTGCTGACAGAAAATAAACTCACGTATAGAAATTAGCAGCCAGGGTGTTTATAGAAATCTGTAACATAATTTCCCTTACATTACTAATTTAAATAAATTACCAGTTTTGCGAATTTTTGAAAGAAACAATGAAATTCCTCCATCTTAATAGCTAGCCTAGAATTACATAATACATTTAAAAGAAAACAACGTTTTGCGTACGCCATTTTATAAAGTGTGTGACCATACACTAAAAACCACCCGGCAAAAAAAAATGCTTTCACAGTCTGCGAAACGGTAAAATGGAGTTTAAAATTTTCACCTCTAATTACTATCGCCGAATTCAAGTATGTTCCCCGAATTTCCTTGCACCTTTTTTTCTGTTATGTCTGGGCTGGAGCCTCGTCGACACGAAGGTCGGCCGAAGCTCGGAACAGGTAAGTGTCGAAGCCGCGACCCCTTCCAGCGCGCACTCACCCCTTCCCCAACACTTCTGGAAGGATCTCCGAGGACGATAAGCCCTTGCGAGGTGTCGCTGTGTCGCGGTACGACTGCACCCGCGCGCACCGTGGCTCGGACGAGGACTGGTTATCGAGCTGCGACGCCAGCGCCTCCGCCGGCCGCCTCGGTAACTACCCGCCTCCCCCCCCCCACCTCTTCGGACAAACACCCCCCCCCCCCCCCCCCGTAACAAAAGCACATTCAGCGAGTTTACCCAGCGCGTCCATATCACCCCTTCAGCAGCATCCGAATAATGGGAATCCTTTTCACAGACGAGAGAGCCAAAACGCCCGATCGTGCATCTTCGGGGGGGGGGGGGGGGGGTGTTTGTTTGCTCATTGAAAATAAATATGGCGGTGTTGATAAAAGGATACTAATGGTCAATTAGGTTAGGTTAGCTACATTATGAATACTTTAAAACATTGTGGACGGTTGATTTGGTTAGGATAGCTACATAAAAGTTACGGGGGAAAAAAAAGCATAAACTTAGGGGGAACTTAGGGGGAACTTCGGGTTTTGGGTCTCTCGTCTGTGAAAAGAAGGCTTCCCCCGAATAATAGCCTGAATGATCCACTAAAAGTGCATCGCGGCCATCTTTTGCGTTGCTTCCCGGATTCTCACAAGGGATGCCGATGCACCTCTCCACATGCGTCCACTGAATCGAGATTTCGAAGGATGCGACACTCGCATCCACTGATGCCTCCCAACGTCCATTAGCTTTGGAATCGTTTATTACTTCCATTTTCGGCGTAAGATTTTTTTAAAAACGTTATAAGTAGAGACAGCAAAAATTCGCGATTTAATTTTGCGATAGGCTAAAATACAATTAGTTATACCTCAGTGCTGCCTCTGCTATTGGCTCACAACTCAACTGGATGACGCTGGGCCAATGAGAAATACCCAACCAAAGCTGTATCGAATCACAGGCTGCTACGCTGGGACGTCTTACACGACAGCAGCCAATGAGTGGGTGACATTTGACCGAGTGTACGTAAAACTATGGAGTTCATCCTGCAGGTCACTGAACCCGCGAATTTTTCCGGTCCCTAGTTATAAGCGTTAAGTGATAACTCCAATACAGAGAAAGACGTTAGTAAGCTTGGGTGACGATGACCGTTTGCGACACCAAAAACTGCGATGGGGTAATCAGCTCCAAAAAAAAGGCAAAGACTGTTCCTTTGGCCGGGAAGTAGTGGTGACTATTTTCTAGGATAGCCGTGGAACTGTCATCAATCGTCTTGGAAAAAAAAGGGGGGATGAGGGAGCATACTAATCATCATTACTTGATAAGCTGAAGGTAATAATTGCAGGAAAAGGTCACATTTGCAGAAACAAAAAAAAAATTGTTTCACCAAGACAATTCACCAGATCACACCAAAGCGGTTACTACGGAGAAAACCTACGAATTGAGGTTTGAACAGCTTCACCACCTTCCTTACAAGAGATTTTTGTCAAATGAGAAGGCCATCACCTTCATAAACAACTATTTTGCAGAGACTCAGGCAAACAATTGTTTAAAAAAAAATAAAAAAAAAATAAAACTGCGCGTCCGAAATGGCGGAAACTTCAGAGCGTATATTTCCAAAGCATGCGCAAACACATTCCCCAAGTTTTGTTCACGAGTGATGCCATCTTCGTTTTGAGGTCGGAAACGTTTCAGACAACCCTCGCATATTGCCAGTATTAAAGGTAACAGTCATCATTCTAAGGGGGGGAAAAATCTATGTTCAAAACCAACTATCTTTTCACATGAGAATTTATATGTAACAGTCGGTCAATATTAATAAAAAATTACATTTCATTAAATTATGTGCTATGCTTAAAGAGAGCCAATTTTTTGTATTAAAAGATATTTTGGGGAAAAAAATGTTGAAAAAAAGGTTGAAACAAAAATGGTGTCTTTCAGTTACGTCTTCTTAGAAGTATAAATTGAATATTATCAAACGAATCTTTTGATGAAATGCAAGAAAATTTATTTCCAAAAATTTCATTCCAAATGTTTCAGATACATTAAAAAAATTATATATCTATATATATATAATTTTTGCTTGTTTCGTGTATGTTCCTAAACCATTTATCCAATCTCGAACGAATTTTGCATATTTGACCTTTGAAACACGATGAAGTTTACTATCTACGAGAGTTTTCGAAATACCACCTCTATTCCACGTTCCCACCTCATTAAGGGGCCCACCTACCTAGGCACACATACGGTGTGCAGAGCTTCAGGAAAAACAACGCGATTTCAAAACTACTCAAGATATCCGAGTGGGGCTTATTTACGAATAGCATTTAAGAGTTCGCTGAGGACAGAAAAGTACTTTTAATTACGGATTAAGTTTTTAAACTGTATTTTTAGAAGCGTTAAAATGCCTAAAACGCGTGTTTTCAGAGTAATTTTTAGGCATAAAACAATCAGTACAGATTCTTGAAAGCACTTAAGGGGCTTGCATAACACCTTTATCTTCATTTCTCCGCCATATAATATTACGGTCACCGCTCAAATTTCACAGTTATCCTGTGACGACGAGAAGACTGCGCGGCAGTTCAGAGCCTTGCGCTTAGAGGCGACACCGCACTAGAAGCACCAGCGAGTGTCGCGCTTATCACCCCGCCTCATACACCCCTGACGAGGCGGGCCCCTTAAATAGAAATTTTGTAATTTGAAAAGTATAGTCATGGTAAAACTTGATAACATCTTGCATTGTTGACGTTCAAAAGAGGAATAAAATTAATTTTTACGTCCGAATTTCATTTAAAAAATGTTTATTGAATATGCGATATTTTAAAAAAAACCACCCCATTCCCCTTTCTCTTTAAGTAGAATTTTTCACTCCTTCAGGAAAATGTTCACACTTGATGTTAAAAATTAAAAAAAAAAAAAAATTACTTTTAAACCTATCCTTTTTCCTGGCTATATGAAGTTTATAACTAACTACCCCCATTCCACTTTAGTACCTCTTAAAACACATTTTTGGCCCTCCTTGGTGAAATTTTGAACAGTTCACGTGCAAAAAAGGGGAATATAACGTCAACGTCAACATCCAATTGAAAAAAAATAAGTTCACTGAAAACATAAGATTACAAAAAAATAAATTCTTTTCCTACACTTTAAAACATTATTTTGGCCCTTCTATATGAAATTTTGCACACTTGACGTTAAAAATAAGAACATTACTACCTACATCTGATTTTAACAAAACGTTAATCGAATAAATACGATTTTGGGATACTACTTTCCCCCGGTTTCCCCCCCCCCCCCAAACACCCTTTTAAACACCTTGAATAAGAATTTGGCCAACTCTTCATTTAATTTTGCACAATTGACTTTAAAATTAAGAAGACAATTACTGTCTACATATTATTTTTAAAAAATCCCCTTCGCCCTGCGTTCCGCCCGGACTACGCCGGGTACTTCAGCTAGTTACATCATAAAGTTGTGATCGGTGTCTGTATCTGGCAACAAAGCACATCGAAACAAGGAAAGCGCTAATGATAGAAATCATGCGCTGGTAAGAGACTAAAGGCCATTAAAATTCACACTACAAACTTAGGATGAGACACGCTATAGCTTACAAACTAGCTCAATGTATAGTCACCACTCATTTTGTACCGTGCGAGTCAAGTTGCTTACAATTCCTGAGTTTTCAATAGTCGATTGAAGTCTCGATAAACATCTGAGGAACAATTTGTTCAATTTAATTGAACTAAAACAAACTAGAATCGTGAATATAAATATAACCTAACGCACCACCACTCCCGAGCAATACAAATCGCTGAACTTATGACTACAAACTCACAAACGCATGTGATTTCTTTTCTGAAGAATAGCTAAATAATCGCCTATGTGACGTTGATACGACAAACTGGAATGGCTTAGTGTTTCTTTCACAGTTAGGTATAGTACGTAGGTATTTTCTTCTCACGACAAACTGCAGTTTGATGAAGTACAACTCGCCAATCGTGGCAAAGTTTAGAAGTGAATGTTCTGAACTACTTGTACAATCTGCACAGCACAGACGAAGTGTAAGAGTTTCTGCACGCACACACCCGTAATCACTATTTAAAAAAAATGCCATGCAATAGTGTGCTCCATAGTACTTCACAAGTTCACCTGAGCACGTATGCAGGAGTCTTGTGCATTCTGCTAGGCCAATGCTCCCTTTTCCGTGTCGTTTCATGTCGCCGAGTTTTCTTCCTATGGGAAATAAAGACACTTCCGGTGGAAGAAAATTTACCACAGCTAGTGAGCAGAGCGACTGAGATTTTTATCATTGTTTTGTCCGCCGAGTGGAAATTAAAAGTGACGTTATCGGCTTCCATCCGCGAATTACCTGCATTTATAATTTATTAAACTTCAGTGCAAAAAAAAATCTGTTCTTGAACTTGTACATAATCGCGTACAGGCCTATGTCATATATATTCAGGAACATGTTTAGTTGATGAAACCTTACACATTAATAGTCTTTTCCTACGGAAAAGCGCTTAAGTTTCGTACTGTATTCAATAATTATCTTGTAGGAATAATACATGTTTAAAGGGAATATAATTTAATAACAACAAACTTTATGAAATAAAAAGTGTTAAATTTTTCTAGTCAATTTGAATTTTTCGTTATAATTGTTGTCCCCCCCCCCCCCCCCCCCCCCCCCCCAATCATACGTTCAATAATCAGAACATTGTGCAATTCATTGAAAAGAAGATAACTTTATTTATAAAGCGTAAAAAATCAAAAGGTCATGCAAGAAATGTAGAGCAACGATCCGAAAAAAGAAATAATATGATCTTAAGCACAGCTTCCAATAATATTCGATCAGAACGCCATCAAAATGTACAGCCAATTGATTTACGTGCAAAAATATAATAGATTACTAGATTCCAACGTGGAATGCACATACAAGCAGAACAGCCCCCCCCCCCCCCCCCCCCGGAAAAATATTTGTCTATTGTTATCACGATGATGAATGGCTATGATTGGTAGGGACCGGAAAATTTCGCGGGTTCAATGACCTGTAGGATGAACTCCATAGTTCTACGTACACTCGGACAAATGTCACCCACTCATTGGTTGCTGTATTGTGAGACGTCCCAACGTAGCAGCCATTGATCTGTGATTCGATACAGCTTTGGTTGGGTGTTTCTCATTGGCCCAGAGTCCTCCAGGTGAGTTGTGAGCCAATAGCAGAGGCAGCGCTGAGGTATAACTATTTGTATGTTAGCCTATTACGAAATGAATTCGCGAATTTTTCCGGTCTCTAATGATTGGCTATGCAAGTTTTCTTGATCAGGCACAGTCAAAGGCCCACCAATCAGGCCACATCATAATGCAATGTTCCGAACCACAAATAGCCTCAAATCGCGAGACGGATATTACGAATCCATAATATTTTACGGAGAATAAAAAAAATAAATAATAGCTCTCCTTCCAAATATACTTTTTTTTTCTGCTCTCGAACTTCGTGGGATTAATTTTTTTTTCCTTCTTCTCGGTAATGAAGACGCAAACTTCCCAGCAACGACTGGCCCGCCACGTCAGGGGTGTATGTGTGTTCATGAGGCGGGATGATAAGCGCAACGCTCGCTGGTGCTTCTAGCGCGGTGTCGCCTCTGGACTGGCGCGCAGTCTTCTCGTCGTCACAGGACAGCTGTGAAATTTGAGCGGTGACCGTAACATTATACGGCGGAGAAATGTAGATGAAGGTGTAATGCAAGTGACTTAAGTGCTTTCAAGAATCTGTATTGGTGTTTTACGCCTAAAAATTACTCTGAAAACATGCGTTCTAGCCATTTTAACTCTTCTAAAAATACAGTTTAGAAACTTAATCCAAAATCAAAAGTACTTTTTCGGCCCTCAGCGTACTCTTAAATGCTTTTCGTAAGCAGACCCCACTCGGATATGTTGAGTGGTTTTCAAATCGCGTTGTTTTTCCTGAAGCTCTGCGCACCGCGTGTGTGCCCGGGTAGGCGGAGCCATTAAGGGGGGTGCCTCCCATTTCAAGTCATGATTTTATATTTATATTAATCACTGACCAACTTTTAGATTTTTTCAATTGTTTAACTTTCACGAAATGAAAGATATATTCAGCGCATACGTTTTGCATAATTAGCTGCCAAAGTTACATTTTTAACGTTTTTGGGTTGTACAAATACGGAGAATTAAATTTATTGCAGAACTGAAACTTTTTAGGTTTAACTGCAATGCCACTGCCTACTTCATGATATGGTTTACATTTCTATCACAAAAACTCATTTCATGTTTCTTGGCTGTCAAAATCGTATCAAATTTGAGAATTTTTAAATACCAGGTAAAATTAATTGATATCATCTGAAAGAAATTCAAACCTTTTCTTGAAGTAGCCATTGGCATTGCAGTTAAAACTAAAAAGTTTCAATTCTGCAATAAATTAAATCATCCATATTTGCACAACCCAAAAACGTTAAAAATGTAAATTTGGCAGCTAATTATGCAAAAAGTATGCACTGTATATATTTTTTTCATTTCGTGAAAGTTAAACAATTGAAAAAGTCTATAAGTTTATCTGTAATTACTGTAAATATAAAATCTTGACCTGAAATGGGAGCACCCCCTTAAGGCACGAGGCATAGGCGAACGGCAAGGCTATGCCCGCTGAGGAAATTCTGGGGTCTCATTAAGTTCATTTCATCGCCTCAGGAAGCCACCAGGAAGTTGAAGAGAGTCGGCACAGCGCTTGCCAGGGATAAAAACCACGCATAATTAAGAACGTTTTAAATTAAACAAGCCAGAGATAAAGAGATCAGGATTGCCTTGGCGGCGACGCAATTCATTCCGCACTGTCACAACGAGCTGAAATTTCACCCAGCAGGTGTGACGTAACCCCGATGCGAGCTGTTGAAACTGCGAGAAGTGCGCTTCAAGGGGGAGATAATTACGTTGCAAACAGTGAAAACTATTGTTTTAATCAAATCACTGGAATTACATCGATATGGAGCGGTTCCCGATTGATTGCAATCGTTTGAAGACGCTAACATCTTATGTTACAGCATTAGTGTACGACTTGTAATACTACACTTTATGTCAACACCCCACCCATGTACAAATATTAGCATTCTGAAATTACAATTTTTTGGACTTCCATGCACATGTAGCATTAACAAGTAAACAAAACATAAATGGCCCAAACATCCAAGTTGTAAAAATACTGAGTCTTTCATGCTTAAAAAAATTAGTATTTTGTTAAAGGTAGCCAACAGTCTTTAAACTTTATAAACTTTTGCAATAATTTTAAATTAATTTTAATTTTTAAAGGGATGACTTAGCATACCACACACTAAAATATGTCCACAAGATTTTACACGGGTTTTCGGTTGCTAATATCATCCCTGTATTTATACTTAGAATTAGTATTAACAAAAACCACTAACCAACTCAGGCACTCCATTATGTGCTATTACTTTAAGTTAACTTTTTAATAAACTAAAATAGTATTAATATACTAAATATTGATAGATTCAAGATATACATTTGTGCTATATAAATCCAATGAAAAGATTTTTTTTTTTAAATAAGCAGAAGTCTCGCGAACACAGGAGGATCACGAGGCAAAGGACAAACAAGTAGTTTTTTCCTTTAGCTTCACCGGCGAACACAGCAGAAAAAGGAAAATTAGATTAAGGGGGCTCGTAAAGCGCATCAAAACACAGGCAACTGACCCGCGCAAGTTTAAAGCGGAGCAGCCGACACCGGGCGTCGCGAACCCCATCTGGAGATCCGAGTCGGTGAACAGAACAAGACGGGCGATCCAGCCCGCCTTCTCGCCCCGCGTCGAACGGCTGAGTGCAGTTGTCACAGCACGGCAAGGGAAGCCTTCATTGCACAGACGAGAGAGCCACACCCCCCCCCCCCCCCAAGTTCCCCGAAGTTCATGCTCGCTTTTTTTTTCGTACCACAACAGGTGTATTTATTTGGGTGGAAAAAAAAATTCGCAGGCATTTATTCTCCAAATGCGCGGGTTTAACTTATAAGGTGTCATTCTTAAAATTAGCAAGAAGTAATTTAAAGAATTATTCAGTAGGTTAGCTACATTATAAATACTTTAAAACATTGTGAATGGTTGGTTATATTAGGTAAGTATAGCTACATTAAAAATACTGTAAAAACATTTTATGGTTGCTTAGCAAATAACTTTTTAATATGTAGCTATCCAGCGCTAGGAAACAGTTTACATGATTTCACAGTATCTTTAATGTAGCTATCCTAACCTAATTGACCATTAGTTATCACGAGTTGTCCAAAATAAACATTCACGGACACCCGGCAAACGAAAAATATGGCGGCGGGGAATTTTTGTAGCACAAAATAAAAGTATTCCCGAATTTAAATACTATTTACAATGAACAAAAAAAAAATGATGCAGGATAGGGTGTTTGGCTCTCTCGTCTGTGAAAAGAAGGCTTCCCGCACGGCAAGAGGCTCCGCAACTCCCTCTGTTCCCCACTCCACACGTCACACGTCACACGTCACACTTCACCTGACCAGAACACTACACCACACGCTCCGAGTCCAACTACAGGTCTACCGAGCACAGCTTTGAAGTTTATTGTTTTGTACTGTACCGTCTAGGCTACACGTACGTGTATTTAGTACGCGCGTTATCAAGTTATATTAACTTGGCGTAATAAAAGAACTAACTTTAATTTTTCATGCATATAATAATCATTTATAGAAAAAAATAAAAGGACTGGAGTAGTGAAATACGATTGGTAACGTGTAAATTAAATCAAATTAAAAATAAATGAATAAGTATTCAATATTTATATAAACAAATGTTTAATATTATTTAATTTTAATTATTTATTAAATAATTTAATAACTTTTCATTTATAATGCAAATCAATTATACAGACTGGAACATAAATTCACTTGAAGACATACTTGAAAAAGTTTATAAACACAACTTCGATTACTAATATTCACAATAAATAAATGTTTTTAATGATATGGACCAGTATTCAGTCATTAAAGTATATGATTTAACAGCACATATATAATTTTAATTGGTATGTAGCATTTTTTTTTCATCCCACGTAGACATCGTAAAAATTCACTCTCATTTTTTTTCATAACGCGCCTATAGAAGTATAATTTTAAAAATATATATTAAAAGGTGTTCGGTACGTTGTCAATAATTTGATATTTATGTGAAACGCTACTTCCTTTGTAGACTTCTTTAACAGCGTAATTTTTAAGAAATAAAACAAATATGATCTCATAGGATTTTCATAATTAGTTGAAATCAACGTCATGTCAACATTTTACGAACTTAACCGTACGAACTAAATAGCGAGTGCAACTGAAACTTTTAACGTGAATGCCAGTGCTACTAAGCCCTTCATGAACATAACTAAAATATCGTATAACTGATTTGAAATCACTATGGTTTAGAAATTTTTAAAATTTGAGAAAGTTAACATTAATAAAAATTAATTAATCTCAGAATTGAACGAGTTGTGATATTATGTAATGGAGTAGTCAGTAGCACGACATTTAAGATGGGAAGTTCTCAGCAACTTAATTAAGTGACCCGCCTAATGTGTCAGTGTGGCGGGATGATAAGTGCATCGCTCGCTGGTTCTCTTCGGGCATAGGACAACAACGAGATTTGAGTGGCGACCATAACATTAGACGGCAGAGGAATGAAGATAAAGTTGTAATGCAAGGCCCTTGGTTTGCTTTCAAGAATCTTTACCGGGCGTTCCATGTCTAAAAATTATTCTGAAAACACGCCATATTCTCTCTCCTAAAATTATAACTTGAAAACGAAACCCACTTTCAGCGCATCCTTATGTTTATATCGAAATGCGCGGTGCTTAAATACAGGATGTCCATAAAACAATACCCCAGTTGCAATGGTATACAGAAAAGGTTTAATTCAGACTATTTATGTAAAACAAATCATACAATTGAAGGTAAATGAACCTAGTTTTTCTAACAAATATTCAATATGTGCACCTTTAGTTATACGACCCACATTCATACGGAAACTGGTTTCATCGCATTCGAGCGGACGTTTCGCAACATCGATACAATTGTTACTGCAAAAATACTATAGATAGCAGCAACATCGCCAAAAAAATAGAACCACCATTCTAATTTTCTCAAGTACTTTTGACGTGACAACGTCTAATAAATCGATGAACGCCGGCTGAACGCACGAAAAAGTGTCCCGTAACTCACATTGTCCCACTACGGATGTGTCCTGTTATGCTCATTGTACGCATGCGTGGCATCTCTCTTCAACTCGATTGGAACAACCATCGATTTGACTTTTCAATCATGTTTTCGTCGTTTGAATTATTAATATTATGTAATTTAACGATCGTCCGCCGATTTTCAGCACAATCGGTACGGTTATTTAAAAGTAATGTTGAATATTCAAATACGTTTTTAACGAACAATGGTGTTTTACAGTTACACATAATAATTCAAATTACACCCGGGATCCTTTGCACAATGTTTTAAAAAATATTGTAACACATAAATAATTTTGGTGTATTTGGGATGCGTATTTGTTATAAAATCGTATTATAAAAACAAACTAATATTATACCCTTACGATGCTGCTATCTATGGTGACGGACGCGAACCGAACGAATCGCGCTATCTATCCACGACACGTGAACTGTTTCGTCGACTGTTTATAAAGTGAAGTGAAAAGTTAATGTGCTTTTCATTGCTTATTACAACAATTTCGGCAATAAAGGTTAGTTATTCTTGCATTTTAAAAATCTGATTATGTGTATGATTTCAAGTATTTATTCTTTTATTATTAAAATAAAAATGATTCAATTTTATTCATAAAAGTATGCAATCATTTCCTCGATGTTTTGTTATGACGTCACGTTAAACTATCGTCCGTAAACCGACTTTACTGACAACAAATTTATTTAAATTTGAGATTATTTCTTCTTATGACCTATAACCAAATTTCATTTTGCTCATAAAAACGCTTGGTACCTACGTCCTCTGATGATCACAAAAAAAAACTATACAAGAGTTAACGGCGCCAGAAACAGGTTCGCCAACTGGACGAAATCAACGAAAAAGTGAGCTCTGCGCATGCGCGGAAGTTTGGCAACAGTTAGGTCACGAATATGACATCGAAATCCGCTCCCTAAAAACCAGGGACTGGCTGGGACCTATCGTGTACTATAATTGTTAGGACACAAGCGTGGCATATTCAACACTTACAACCTTATTTTTGTGTATTGGAATACCGGCCCTCTGATCACACTAGTATTAAAATATAATAATAATTCAGTTTTCCAGGTTTTGAAGACATCCTTTACATTCTCAGAATGCTCTCTGTTGTCCATTCCTGTCTGCAGGAACCTTGCGCCATCTTGTTTCGTAGTTCAGAGGCATAAGGAATTCCAAACTAGTAAAGCAACAAAAAACAATACAGATAATTATTTATAAACGAGCCTACAAAATACACTAAAAAAAAGTGGTTGTCTGTAAAGTCGGTTTACGGACGATAGTTTAACGTGACAACGCCATAACAAAACATTGATGAAATGAATTGCATACTTTTATGAATAAAATAGAATCATTTTATTGAATTATCACTATTTTGTATGGATACAAAGAAGGAGTGAAATGAAATCTACAATTTAATTGATAAATTTACTTTTATTTGCACTCATTAATTAAAATATGTTTATTACTTTAACGAAGAGATTATGTTAACTATAACTTTTATACATGTTTGCTTTTTAACTTCTTCCAATCTGTGTTGTTCTGTTAAGGATAGGACGATGATAGGAAAAGTAGGAAACGAATGGGAGTGTTTCAAGTTTAATGTGCCTCGAAAAAGTCAAATCGATGGTTGTTCCAATCGAGTGGAAGGGAGATAGATGCGGCGCAAGCGTACAATGAGCGTAACGGAACAATGTGCGCAACGGGACAATGAGTCATCCTTTTTCGTGCGTGCAGCCGGCGTTCATCGATTAGACGTCACGTAAAAAAATCAGAAAAATGACTAGCAATAGTTGGACCAATACAGCGAAACAACCCAGGAGGGAGTGAATGAGGGATTTGTGTGTGTGTGTGTGTGTGGGGGGGGGGGGGGGGGCGTTTCCCCGACGTCACATCCCTTACCAGCTTCAGGAGCGACAAACGAGCGGATTACTTTCAACTGCATAAACACTGGCACATTCCATTTTCTCCGAGTCAAAGTATTTATTTTGACGAGCACACGATATTGGAAGCGCGGTTATCCGGTAATCATTGTTACGGTTAAAGAACTGTCAATTCCACGAATGAATCTCGGACATAACCTCTTAATGACCGGACGTTTTCACGGCCAGAGTAGAGTTTACGCTACCATGAATAAATCGCCCCCAAGCTGCGCTGTCAACGAGGGAAGCGATTACCAAGACGACTTGGTAATTCGTCACCCACATTGCTGCATTATAAGTTTATAAACAGTAATCGGTTTTAGTTTGCGACGAATCACAACACCTAACGTGTTTGGCTCGTGGGTTACATCCAAGCCTTCGCTATGACGACGTTTCGGTTTGTAGCACATTCCAGATGACACGAACGTTTTGCAACATCTGTAACTTTCGTAACTTCTGCACAAAATTCCTCTTGAACGCAACCTTCTTAAACTGACTACAAATGAACATTAAATAATTAATCTTAAGGGGTCCTGATTAAAAAAAACTTACAATTGATTTTTAAAATTTTCTAATTAGCTAGAACGTACAGCATACTTTGCAGAGACCATCTTCACGACAGACGACACCTACCTCAGTAAAGAGCGTCGACTGTGCAATTACACCTCATACGGACATGGCGAATTCTTCGTAGGCTTGATCGTTCGATCGTGGTTCGATTCCAACAACATTAAGTTCTTGGACATACGCCATTGTTAAAAAGCACATGTATGTCTGTAGAAGAAAACTACAAAAAAAAAACACAACAGATAAAAACACAAATTGAGCAAAAAATTGCTGTTTTCAACAGGATATAAACACCACATAATATTCCAGAACAGGAATATGGTCAACAAACAAAGAAAAAACAAGGAAAAATGGACTAACAGAACAGAAGTTTGTTGACCATATTCCTGTTATGGAATATTATGTGGTGTTTATATCCTGTTGACAACAGCAATTTTTTGCTCAATTTGTGTTTTTGTCTTTTGTGTTTTTTTGTCGTTTTCTTCTACAGACATACATGTGCTTTAGCAATGGCGTATGTCCAAAAGCTTACTTCAAGTCATGCACTCCCATTGCACAAATCTTTCAAAGATAATAACATCAAGTTCGGCGTGATGCATGTATGAGGATGACCACAATGTCGACCCCACACATTTTCGCCATAATGACTGGTCAAAATAATAATAACAGTTGAAAGCGCTACATGACATGTGGGGTGCGACAGCTGCGAGTTGAATAGTCATCGCGGGAGAGAAGCGACGGAATGCACTAACCTTCCCTGTTCTCCTGCCACGGCCGAGACCTCAACAACAACTCAAAACAGCCAAAAGGCTACAGTACTCTCCTTTTCACATAAACCAATCAATACATAGCTCTAATACACGGTGTCCATAACAGAATATCAAAGTTTCAATGGTATGTTATAATAGTTTAATCAGACTATTTACAAGGGACGCATAGTAAAACGCAACCAACGCAAAGAAATCACAACGTGGAATTCTTTATAACAATGCCGGGAGTGATAAATATACGCAAATTGCGTTTTCAACTGCATTTATGAACGCGAATCTCACGTAGTTTCAGCAACCTCCGCTAGAATTCGCTGCCGGAGAAACTGTTCCATTTGCAGAGCGAAATTTTAAACTATATAATGAAACTGGTCCGATAAAAGCGAAAAAAAAATTCTAGGGGGGGGGGGGGAGAAATACAAAAACCCCGCTTTGGACCTGATTTCCGACAAGGAATTTTATTAAAAAACTGTCCATCTTGTTAAAATTCATTAAACAGTTAATACTGTAAAGTTTTCCTTTGGCTTTGTGGACTCTGGTACGCGACATTCGCCACAGATTGTAGCACCGTCGGTACACATTTCCCGTTCCATTCACGGAAATCACTCCCTACCAGGTGCCAAGATCTTACATAAAAAAAGAACCAGGGTTGTGGTTGGGTCATGGACACGTCCGTGTGTTGTGCGTGAATATGTGTACGTAACAGGTAATATTTTGTATACAAAATATTTTTATTTATTTATTTTAACACCATATTTATTCACTGTACACTAATGTTTTATATATGCAATTGATAGATTTTGACGAGAGCTGACGATTGAAACTCTAACGTCGTAGATTCTCAGAGTCAAAAGTTATGCTAAATGGAAATCTCGAATCGCAGCAAATTGACCTGAAAATGGCGGCGCTTCCCCCTCCACCGCGCGCGATCCGTCGTAGTCCTCACTTAGCGTAACGTGTATTCTTTGATCCTTTAGCTATCCAGAGGTATGATAATTTTTTGGATGGAGATGATGGACGTGTAGCCGCAACACCAAACTGTATCCCACCGATTTCGTTATCATTCGTTTTCTGAATTGCCTCCCACTATGGAAGCAATTTTAAAGAAGTATTCACGTTAAAAAAAATTGGTTGTCTGTACAGTCGATTTACGGACGATAGTTTAAAGTGACAACATCATAACAAATCATTGATGAAATGATTGCATACTTTTATGAATAAAATTGAATCATTTTTTATTGAATTATCACTATTTTGTATGGATACAAAGAAGGAGTGAAATGAAATCTACAATTAAATTGATGAATTTACTTTTATTTGCACTCATTTATTTCAATATCTATCATTTTAACGAACAGATTATTATAACTATAACTTTTGTACATGTTTGCTATTTAACTTCTTCCAATCTGTGTTATTCTGTTAAGGATAGGACGATGATAGGAAAAGTAAAAAAACGAATGGGAGTGTTTCAAGTTTAATGCGCCTCGAAGAAGTCAAATCGATGGTTGTTCCAATCGAGTGGAAGAGAGATAGATGCGGCGCAAGCGTACAATGTGCGTAACGGGGCAATGAGTCATCCTTTTTCGTGCGTGCAGCCGGCGTTCATCGATTTATTAGACGTTGTCACGTCAGAAAAGAACCAGCATGGGGCATGCGAGAGCCCGCAGACGGTGTGGAGACCACGTCCCAGGCTGCCCACGCAGCTCGTGCATGGAGAGGAGGGGGGAGGGAGGGATATATCGGGAGGAGCGAGCAGGAGTACTCCGGTAGCCATGGCAACGCACTCTCCCGCGCAGAGAGAGGCCGGCGGTAACGATCTTTCCGCCCCCAAGCATCGCCCCGACAGACCCCCCCCCCCCCCCCAGGGCGGGAAGACAAACCGAGGGAGTCTTGCCACACCGCCCGCGCCGGAGATAGCTAGGGCGGGCAGCTGACGAGACACCAACACGGCTGCCAGAACCAGCAAGCTGTGAGGCCACTCCCGACTGGGGCGCGCTCAAGTCATCTTTCAACGAGTCAATCGAATCCACAGCATTAAAATGTCAAATCAAAATAAAACATTGAACATTGATTAATTTCCTGTAACAACACTTATTTTTTTTAATGTACGGTCACGGCTTTAAATTCCAAATGAAGCTGAAGAGTTTGTTTGTTTATTTGTTTGAACGCGCTAATCTCAGGAACCACTGGTCCGATTTGAAAAATTCTTTCAGTGTTGGATAGTACATTCATCGAGGAAGGCTATAGGCTATATTAAATATCAATAACATTAGGGATCCTTACTAAAAGTCCAATTTAGAATCAAATGCGTTGAAGGGGGTTAGATACAACATGCAGTACACGTACGAAGTGTGTGTTGACAATGCCGCAGGCGCTAGAAGTTTATTTCCTATTGCCTATTAACATTGTTTCCACGCACTAGATGCCTTATCATTTATAATTTTCCCATACAAGTAAAAAACACCCGTGTGATATTAACAACGAAGCAATCAGTACCCTCATAAGAGTTCAATTAGTATTTAAATACCTTTTATCACTTTAAATCGCAAACCTAAACTATTGTTTTTTTTCCTCTCTCTGTGTTTAATATGTTTTTATTGCCCTTTTTTCAAGTATATATATTTTACAGACTTGAAACTTCACAGTAATGTTCCTTATGTTACGCAGGATGACTTTTCCGAAAATTAGATCCCATGGGTGGTTAAAACCAGGCAACAGTGGGTACTTTGTCTGCATGAGAACAGGATTTTGCATTGTTCATGCCTTCTGCGTCTCCATGGCAACGGTCATCGCGCGGCAGTGGCGTACCCACAAGGAGGGGCATGTATAATGAGCAGCGCAAGAGTGATCTGCCCGTAGACTGCCGTAGCGAAGTACGGGTACATCAGTTGTACGTTGCGTGCACGAGTCGGGAAACCATCGGTGCTATTCATTTTCTCTCTGGTACATTATACAGCATTGTAATAAATTTCCCTGAATTTTTTTTTATTTACCATTACTGTAAATGGGAGATGTGGCTTAATTTTTTTCCATTAGTATAGCCGTGCGAAGCCGGGTCGGGCAGCTGGAGGTGATTTACCAGGAACATCATACGTACACTCCACCTTACAACTAAGAAACTCAAGACTTCTAGAAAAAAAAATATATATATATATATATATTCAGTGGCGGATCCAGAGGTTCACTATAGGATTTCAGAATAGCCAGAGAAAAAATGTCTTAAAATTACTAATTCTGTATTTAATCTACCCACTCACACTGCACATAACATCCAACCACCAGATTTTATGATTCTACAATAAATTCATTAATTAGCCTATATTTAAATATTTTATTGGTTTCAGAACCAATCATTTTTTTCGGTAATATTAATGTAGCAGACAACTGGTTTTTCGTGGGGGGGGGGGGGGTGCTCTTGCCCCAGGTGCCCCCCCCCCCCCCTTGGATCAGCCACTAATATATATATATATATATATTTTCTGGAAGTCTTGAGTTTCTGAGTTGTTTGGCGGAGTGTACGTATGATGTTCCTGGCAAATCACCTCCAGCTGACACTGCATTACAACAATTGGATTTCAACACACGTGTTTTCAATGCTGAATACACCCACACGTGGCTATCTCAGATTCAAACCTGGACCTGGAGGTCCCAGTATTACACGGGGGGACAACATTGTTTATTGATAGGTATATTAAGATTTCAATGAAGGGGAAAAATTTTTTTATCAGTATTAGTTCTCTAAACCCAGAACAATGTAGGCACACATACATGTACTATGTTTCTGAAGCAACGAAAGTCACCATTAACTTGTATCCAACATTTTAAAGATAAAAACCTCGCCCTATTTTTTATCAACACAACTCTTAAAACGCATTAAACGCAACTGTAATAACAAAATATAAAATTTCATCACTAAAAAAAAGGAATAAGTATTTATTGTCAGCAATAACAATATTACCAGTCAACAAAGAACTGAATTAAAAAAAATACACACATATATGGATACATTTTTATTAAAAAAGAAACTAATTTACCCCAAAACCCTCTTGCAAACCAGCAATAGGTCAGCCAATAATATCAACGCTTATGTGCGTGGGCAATCAGGGAAGCCCTTGCCTGCCACTGGCTGTGCCCAGAGAGGAGGTCGAACATTCATAAAAACCATGTTTTCCAGTGCATAGTTCTCGCCATGGCTGGCCAATCCCCATCCTAGCACATGATGCATGCTTCCTCTCCCGCATATCTTAAAACCTGCATGATTAGAGCGTGTAGGCTTCGGCCTGAGACGCACTTAAGAGTCTTTCCCTAACCCAGACCCATCCCAAACACACTTAGTTTTTAGTTAGGTTAGGAAAAAAATTGCTAGTTCTCTAAACGTCTCAACTTTGTCATACGAAGCCTACTGTGTTCGCCTGTGCTGTAGTCCATAATACCTGTTTATTTTCATAGTTATGATCGTCTGTTTGCTGTGTTATCCAGTTTGTCGTATGTTCGCATTTAAAATGTTTTGTGTTGAAACTGTATCGTCGCTGTTAGTCCACTGTTTGTCTGCGGGTTTTTTTTCATAACTAATTTGCATCCACGGAATTCTTGTGCTGTCTGATATTTAAAGTTTGACTGTGTTATCCATAAAACCAGTTTAGTTTCATAGTTGGTTTCACCTGTTCGCCTTAAGAGGTAAAACCTAACCTCACTTATATAAATAATCTTGAAAAAAAATTATAATCAATTTATATCAATAATATTCACACTAAATAAATGTTTTAATGATATACACCAATATTCCATATCAATCACTTATTTATTTAATAGCACTTTAAATAATTTTAATTTGTATGTAATTTCGTTGCATGGTGCGCGCACATCACGAAAATCCACTCTCGATTTTTGACGTGACAACGTCTAATAAATCGATGAACGCCAGCTGCACGCACGAAAAAAAGTGTCCCGTTACGCACATTGTTCCGTTGCGCTGTGTCCCGTTACGCACATTGTTCCGTTACGCTGTGTCCCGTTACGCTCATTGTACGCTTGCGCCGCATCTATCTCTCTTACACTCCACTGTTTATAAAGTGAAGTGAAAAGTTAATGTGGTTTTCATTGCTTATTACAACAACAATTTAGGAAATAAAGGTAAATTATTCTTGCATTTTAAAAATTTGATTACTAGTATAATTGCAAGTATTTATTATTTTATTATTAAAATAAATATGATTCAATTTTATTCATAAAAGTATGCAATCATTTCATGTTTTGATATGACGTTGTCACGTTAAACTATCGTCCGTAAACCGACTTCACAGAGAACCAATTTTTTTTTCATAACGCGCCTACAGAAGTATAACTTCAAAAAAGATACATGAGCTGATGTGCACTAACGAGCGACGTAAAATTCTACTTATAAGCCGTGCTGTGCTCGTAGGAAAAGGGCACGGTGATTACTTTCTAAAAGCCTGGAAGTCCTTTATGGCCCGTCTACAATAGCAATGTCCTAAACTGTGTCCGAAGGACACTCGTCGCTGATTGGTCCACGTGACCCTCTGACGTCATGCGTCAAGTGGGCGAAGGTCCGAACCTACCTGGTCCGAAGACATTCGTCAATTTGAACTTTTTGTCCCAACCTGTGTACTTCGGACACAGAAAAAGAACAGAACACTCACGATATTTTAATTTCCGGTTCCAGTTTGAAAACGTGGTGTTTGTTTTTGTTATTGAAGGAAATGGAAGGTGTTGTTAGTCACTTATAACTTACATAACTTTCATAAGTTCAATATCAAACTACAAAGCATCAAAACATTTGGTTTGGCACATTTACTGCGCTCTGGTGACAACTTTAGAAATCAATACATTCGGACATCGGACATCGCAATTGTGGACAGGGCAGATTTCGGTGAGACAATGTGACGTCACTCACATTCGGATAAGGACACGGACCGCGCACAGGTTCGGACTATTGTAGACGGGCTCTAAAGTACCTATGATTTAGCATAAGGGCGCGCTGGTCGCCGGTGGCATAGCTCGAGGACGGCGCAACGGTGGTCCAAGCTTCCAGACACACCACTGCGCAGGGGCAGCCTTCTTTTCACAGACGAGAGAGCCAAACGAACGATCGTGCATCATCGGTTTTTTTTTTTGTTCATTGTAAATAAATATGGCGGTGTTGATGAAAGGATACTAGTGGTCAATTATGTTAGGTTAGCTACATTATAAATACTTTAAAACATTGTGGACGGTTGATTTTGGTTAGGATAGCTACATTAAAGATACGGGAAAAAAACATCAACTTCGGGGAACTTCGGGTTTTGGCCTCTCTCGTCTGTGAAAAGAAGGCTGTGTGTAGCTCTCTGCCTTCCAACTGGCGAGCACAGACCAGTTCCGTCACGTCTTGTCCACAGCTGTTCCCCCACGCAGACTTGGCTAAGCACCGCACCCCGACAGCTGCTCCAGATGACAAACACACGGCAGCTCTGGCCCTGGGCGAACCACGCGGGTGGGAACTGGCAAATATTGTAATAGGATAATATGGGAAACTCCGGCCAATTAGCATTGGCGAAGCGCGAGACACCAGACTGCAGCGCATTCTAGCGGCGTGGACTGAAGAAAGCCCCGCGTAATTCAATTTTACGTGCATATTAAAGGCAACATGTTTACACAATTAAGTGCTGTTTTTACCAAAACTAGAAATTCAAACAAATTTAATGCTATTATTCATACAGAGATGTTCTCAGGCTTTATTTAAAGGTATGTGTCAAAGATAGATATGTAATTATGTGCAAAATATAATCTATCAAATTAACTGAACAAGTAGTATGTAGTATCTAATTGGTTTTCCAGCTGTTTTATTTTTAAGGAAACAAGAACAACTAGTTTTAGTAACGGAAAAAAAATTGTATGTATGAAATTAATTTCTCACCTGAAAATGTGACTGCATTTTAAATAAAAATCCTTAATTAAACCGAAAGAAACTGCTGTAAACAAATCATGTTACAAGAATGGTAAGGAATTATAATAAATAATTACTTTATAATAAGAGACAAAAATATAAAACAAAGGGGTTAAAATTGTGAATGCACGAAACGCGAAACACTTACTGCGTTGGGTCCGCTGGAAATCTGAAAAAAAGACTTTGAGCAGTTTGTAACGTTGTAATTTTTGCAGCCAAACACCGCACAAATATTTCCGGCCATTCTGAATTACTGTTCACATAATAATGTGTTTATTTATTCGCAAATAGAACCATCATCTTATAGCACCAAACACACTTCAATGCCTTTTACCGCCGTTTCCAAAGCGTAGGTTCAGTCCACGCCGCCAGGTTCGCTGAACAACATGTCTCGCATTTTTTTTGTCTGTTTCCCATATTATCCTATTACAATATTTGGAACTGGTGGAAAGGCACGGAATCCACGAACAGCTAAGGGCGACGTTTCGCCAGTGCGCACAAACCTTCATTGCCTCTATAGTTTTTTTTTTTGACGTGACGTCTAATAAATCGATGAACGCCGGCTGCACGCACGAAAAATGTCCCGTTGCGCACATTGTCCCGTTACGCTCATTGTCCCGTTACGCTCATTGTACGCTTGCGCCGCGTCTATCTCTCTTTCACTCGATTGGAACAACCATCGATTTGACTTTTTCGAGGCACATTAAACTTGAAACACTCCCATTCGTTTCCTACTTTTCCTATCATCGTCCTATCCTTAACGGAATAACACAGATTGGAAGAAGTTAAATAGCAAACATGTATAAAAGTTATAGTTAAAATAATCTGTTCGTTAAAGTAATAAACATATTTGAATTAATGAGTGCAAATAAAAGTAACTTTATCAATTAAATTGTAGATTTCCTTTCACTCCTTCTTTGTATCCATACAAAATAGTGATAATTCAATAAAAATTATTCAATTTTATTCATAAAGTATGTACTCATTTCATCAATGTTTTGTTATGTCACGTCAAATATACACGGTATTACGACTTCCGTTGCAAACGAGGTAAAAATTCACGTGGAAGAAAGAATGCGTGCTGTGCTCAACAATGATTCTTGAGGATACAGAGTAAACTAACTCGGTACACTCTAATGCACTAAGATAATCTTAAATTTACGAATATAAATGATAGTATGTAATCCTATGTACTTGTAAATTCAAGGCGAGCATGTTAAACATTGAACGGATTAGCCAGGATACAAGCCCGAGTGACCACGGTGGTCACTAGGGTTGAAAAAGCGGGAAATCCGTCCCGAAAGTACCGGAAATTCCCGTTTCTTTTGATAGGGCAAATAACCAGGAATTCAAAATTGATTCCCGTTTCTTTTGGTACTTTCGGGAATCGACATCGACAATATAAAAATTTCGTTTTTATTGCGTGCTAAGGCTACTTCCATGTGATGCTCTCCCCTGGCGAGGCGAACGTTGCGGGAGGGGTGAGGGGCGTGAATCTGCGCTTCTCTGTCGCCAGTCGGTGTCCAGACTGCTGTGTGCCTGTGTTTGTTGCGCCAAGATTATTTAAATAATTATAATTTTTTCTTTAAGTTTGTTATGAAACGAATAAATGTTATTTTAAGTTAATAATTCTGTAATTTTGCACGCGTTAAAACGATTATTTAATATTTTTTTTCTAAGTTAAAGATTAAGAGTAATACTAAAAATAAAGTTACTTGTTCAAGTAAGTAGATACTTTATGCAATAACAAAATTGTAACACAAAAGTTTATCATTGAACTTTTGGTCACTAAAACTGGTTTAATCGTTCAAAAATAACTATTACTCCCACTTCCATCACACTGCACCATTAATATAATAAAATAAAAATAGCCAGTCATGGGGACTGTTAACAGAAGTGAAAACTTAATGTGTAATATGACATCATTTCTACGTCAAATGTACGTAAGAAAATTATTTTGGTATTATATCAGTACAATGTCAGCATGATATAATTTATCCTGACATCATTTTTTAGTCACAACAGATGTCAGTGGTATGTTAAAATTACGTAAAAATTCATTACCTGGCTATGACTTACCAGTGATGTCAGACCTAGGTCATGCATTCACGTGGTCAAATTAACTTCACTTACCGCTATTACAGCATGTCGGTGATGCGAACTCACAATATTTTATCCATCCAAAAGAGTCCAACACGCACATGATGCAGTCGAGTATATACAATGTATTAGTGTATATGCGTATACATGTACACAATCCGCTGCGCGTCGCCAGTCTGGCGCAACACGTCACTAGCATGTCGGTGACGCGAACCCATAAGTTTTGCCCCTACCAAAAATCGCCCAAAAAACGTTTTCACTTCAAAAAAACTACCTAGTACCTAAAGGACCTGGAACTCCTGGTTCTGAAAATCGGTTACGGTTAAGAATACCGTAGCGGTCGCCAACGAGATCAGGGTCCTGCAGACGGGGTTACGCCAGGATATCGACCGACGGTTTTCTCGGGGTGCTGCTGTTCCCCGCTAGGCCACGGACCAAACTAGCTTCCAGACCTCTTGGAACCTCGTAGTCCGAAGCCCACGCCTAAAACAACCCAAGAGTTCTGAAAGCTGTATGGCCGCCAGTAGACTTTACGACGACCCTCTGAGAGTCCAAAAAGGGCAGTTATTGATCACGCGCGCGCCAGCATCCCTCAGAACTGAGAACTATTGGGGGGCGGGGCGAAGGGCGTGCGGGCTGGATGTTGAGATGATGACACAGAAGCGAGAGGGAGTGGGGGGTCAGGCGGGGAATCTGGCGCCCCGGCCAGTCTGCGACCGCACTGCGCCAAGGCCGCTGGCACTCCGAGCGCCGTCGGTCGGCGCCAGCGAACCCGTCTGCGTCTGCCTCCCCGGGGACTCCAGAACACACGCCAAAATATCAACCAACCTGCCACGGGGACTCGAAAAAACATGCAAAAATATCAACCACTTTGCCACAGGGACTAGAAAACACACGTCCAAAAATCCACCACTTTGCCACATGGTCTCGAGAACACACGCCTAGACATCAACCACTTTGCCACAGGGACTAGAAAACACGCGTACAAATATCCACCACTTTGCCACATGGTCTCGAGAACACACGCCTAGACATCAACCACTTTGCCACAGGGACTAGAAAACACACGTCCAAATATCCACCACTATGCCACATGGTTTCGAGAACACACGCCTAGACATCAACCAGTTTGCCACAGGGACTAGAAAACACACATCCAAATATCCACCACTTTGCCACATGGTCTCGAGAACACACGCCTAGACATCAACCAGTTTGCCACAGGGACTAGAAAACACACGTCCAAATATCCACAACTTTGCCACATGGTCTCGAGAACACACGCCTAGACATCAACCACTTTGCCACAGGGACTAGAAAACACGCGTCCAAATATCCACCACTTTGCCACATGGTCTCGAGAACACACGCCTAGACATCAACCACTTTGCCACAGGGACAAGAAAACACACGTCCAAATATCCACCACTTTGCCACATGGTCTCGAGAACACACGCCTAGACATCAACCACTTTGCCACAGGGACTAGAAAACACACGTCCAAATATCCACCACTTTGCCACATGGTCTCGAGAACACACGCCTAGACATCAACCACATTGCCACAGGGACTAGAAAACACGCGTACAAATATCCACCACTTTGCCACATGGTCTCGAGAACACACGCCTAGACATCAACCACTTTGCCACAGGGACTAGAAAACACACGTCCAAATATCCACCACTTTGCCACATGGTTTCGAGAACACACGCCTAGACATCAACCACTTTGCCACAGGGACTAGAAAACACACATCTGAATATCAACCACTTTGCCACATGGTCTCGAGAACACACCCCTAGACATCAACCACTTTGCCACAGGGACTAGAAAACACACATCTAAATATCCACCACTTTGCCACATGGTCTCGAAACACACGCCTAGACATCAACCACTTTGCCACAGGGACTAGAAAACACACGTCCAAATATCCACCACTTTGCCACATGGTCTCGAGAACACACGCCTAGACATCAACCACTTTGCCACAGGGACTAGAAAACACACGTCCAAATATCCACCACTTTGCCACATGGTTTCGAGAACACACGCCTAGACATCAACCACTTTGCCACAGGGACTAGAAAACACACATCTAAATATCCACCACTTTGCCACATGGTCTCGAGAACACACGCCTAGACATCAACCACTTTGCCACAGGGACTAGAAAACACACGTCCAAATATCCACAACTTTGCCACATGGTCTCGAGTACACACGCCTAGACATCAACCACTTTGCCACAGGGACAAGAAAACACACGTCCAAATATCCACCACTTTGCCACATGGTGTCGAGAACACACGCCTAGACATCAACCACTTTGCCACAGGGACTAGAAAACACACGTCCAAATATCCACCACTTTGCCACATGGTCTCGAGAACACACGCCTAGACATCAACCACTTTGCCACAGGGACTAGAAAACACACGTCCAAATATCCACCACTTTGCCACATGGTTTCGAGAACACACGCCTAGACATCAACCACTTTGCCACAGGGACTAGAAAACACACATCTAAATATCCACCACTTTGCCACATGGTCTCGAGAACACACGCCTAGACATCGACCACTTTGCCACAGGGACTAGAAAACACACGTCCAAATATCCACCACTTTGCCACATGGTCTCGAGAACACACGCCTAGACATCAACCACTTTGCCACAGGGACTAGAAAACACACGTCCAAATATCCACAACTTTGCCACATGGTCTCGAGAACACACGCCTAGACATCAACCACTTTGCCACAGGGACTAGAAAACACACGTCCAAATATCCACAACTTTGCCACATGGTCTCGAGAACACACGCCTAGACATCAACCTCTTTGCCACAGGGACAAGAAAACACACGTACAAATATCCACCACTTTGCCACATGGTCTCGAGAACACACGCCTAGACATCAACCACTTTGCCACAGGGACTAGAAAACACACGTCCAAATATCCACCACTTTGCCACATGGTCTCGAGAACACATGCCTAGACATCAACCACTTTGCCACAGGGACTAGAAAACACACGTCCAAATATTCACCACTTTGCCACATGGTCTCGAGAACACACGCCTAGACATCAACCACTTTGCCACAGGGACTCGAAAACACACGCCCAAATATCAACCACTCTGCCACGGGGACATGAGAACACATGCCCAAATATCAAACACTCTGCCACAGGGACTCGAAAAAACATGCAAAAATATCAACCTCTTTGCCACAGGGACTAGAAATAGAAAACACGCCCAAATATCAACCATTTAGCTATAGGGACTAGAAAAGACACGCCCAAAAATCCACCTCTTTGCCGCAGGGACTAGAGAACACACGCCCAAATATCAACCACTTTGCCACAGGGAATAGAAAACACACGCTCAAATATCAACCACTTTGACACAAGGACTATAAAAAAAACATGTCCAAATATAACCACTTTGCCACAGGGACTAGAAAACACACGTCCAAATATCCACCACTTTGCCACATGGTCTCGAGAACACACGCCTAGACATCAACCACTTTGCCACAGGGACTAGAAAACACACGTCCAAATATCCACCACTTTGCCACATGGTTTCGAGAACACACGCCTAGACATCAACCACTTTGCCACAGGGACTAGAAAACACACATCTAAATATCCACCACTTTGCCACATGGTCTCGAGAACACACGCCTAGACATCGACCACTTTGCCACAGGGACTAGAAAACACACGTCCAAATATCCACCACTTTGCCACATGGTCTCGAGAACACACGCCTAGACATCAACCACTTTGCCACAGGGACTAGAAAACACACGTCCAAATATCCACAACTTTGCCACATGGTCTCGAGAACACACGCCTAGACATCAACCACTTTGCCACAGGGACTAGAAAACACACGTCCAAATATCCACAACTTTGCCACATGGTCTCGAGAACACACGCCTAGACATCAACCTCTTTGCCACAGGGACAAGAAAACACACGTCCAAATATCCACCACTTTGCCACATGGTCTCGAGAACACACGCCTAGACATCAACCACTTTGCCACAGGGACTAGAAAACACACGTCCAAATATCCACCACTTTGCCACATGGTCTCGAGAACACATGCCTAGACATCAACCACTTTGCCACAGGGACTAGAAAACACACGTCCAAATATCCACCACTTTGCCACATGGTCTCGAGAACACACGCCTAGACATCAACCACTTTGCCACAGGGACTCGAAAACACACGCCCAAATATCAACCACTCTGCCACGGGGACATGAGAACACATGCCCAAATATCAAACACTCTGCCACAGGGACTCGAAAAAACATGCAAAAATATCAACCTCTTTGCCACAGGGACTAGAAATAGAAAACACGCCCAAATATCAACCATTTAGCTATAGGGACTAGAAAAGACACGCCCAAAAATCCACCTCTTTGCCGCAGGGACTAGAGAACACACGCCCAAATATCAACCACTTTGCCACAGGGAATAGAAAACACACGCTCAAATATCAACCACTTTGACACAAGGACTATAAAAAAAACATGTCCAAATATAACCACTTTGCCACAGGGACTATAAAAATCACGTTCAAATATCAAACACTTTACCACAGGGAATCGATAACACTCGACCAAATCAACTACTCTGCCAAAGGGACTCTAAAACACACGCCCTGATATCAACAACTTTGCCACAGAGACTCGAGATCACAAGCCCAGATATCAACAACTTTGCCACAGGGACATTTCAACGAATACCTGACCTCATATAAATGACTGTACCTCCGTATTTAAACTTCCGAAGTTTTTTTTTTTTTCCGCATTAATAGGGTAAACATTTGTGGAAGAAATAAGTGTGTTTAATCTTGAGGGTTCATGTTAAAAGTGATGAACTAGGGATTCGTAAATTTACGAAAATAACGATAAATTATGGAGATCCCTGGATAATTCGTAACCAGCATTCTTCGTAAATTTAAGGTGAACATTGTTTAATCAGTGCGGGGGTTCCAGACAGATAACACTAAACACTAAAAACACTAAAAATAAATTAAAGCTTCATAATTTATCGCCAAATCGTAGCTATTAATATCAACTCTATACTTTCAAAACAGTCAAATACTTAAAAATTTCGGAACAGCGTATTTTATTTCTAATACAGTATCGCAAATGAAAGAAACGCCTTGTCTTTGTTTGGCACGAAACAAGAGACTCCTAGACTGAAGTTTCCCGCAGTATGTTGACAAATTATTCTAGTACCCTAGGACGCGTGCATTTGGGTTGGAGAACAAACGCTTAGTAAAAATCCCCTGCTGTTCACACATTTATGCGCCATGCTGGAACTGAATGATAGCCAGTGTTCGAAAAAAGATCATAGCAGATCATTTAATTTTTTTTTACGAAACACGCCCTGAGAAGACGAAAATGCTTACGTTTCCATGGAGAAACAAAAAAAAATTTAAAACAAAAAAAGTTACATAGGTGGCGTTATTTCTTAAGAGGCGGTGTTTAATAGTATGGACACCTTAAAAAAAATTTTTTAAGTCTTTATTTATTTTAAAAAGGGGGTCTGTTTACGGACGATAATTTTACGTGATAACGTAATAACAAATCATTGATGAAAAATTGCATACTTTTTAATTTTCAAATATTTACAGTTTTTGCAAATTTAATTTAAATAATTTGTTTAAATATAACCACGAACAATTAGTTAAAAAGCCCGCCTTAATAAGCTGTTTGATACTATAGATGATTTTCTCGCACGGTGGTTGAACGGTTCTTGCACGCTCGGCTCAGGAAGGAACGTGACAATTTTTCGTGCGTGCAGCCGGCGTTCATCGATTTATAAGACGTTATCACGTCAAAAACAATGAAATTTACTTATTTTCGAAACAAATATGTTGAAGGATCACGAACGTCCTTGAACCGCTAGTATTGGAAAACAAGCAGCTTTGTTGGCGTGTGAGAGTTTGGCCGTGACTAACCGGGGTGATGCAACTCCCAAGGACGCGTCTGCTGTGACGTGCCGTCGGCGACGCCATGTTGCGGCATTTCTCCCACGTGCCATGTCGTCAGCGTGCTTCGTGCTTCGTGCTTCGTGCTTTCGCACCGGCCAGCCGCAGCAGGAGTTAACAGCTCGCGTACTCGCCACGTGGGAAAACTACCAGAAAAACATCTTTATCGATCTTTGCTTAGGAGATTCGCGCCCTACCTGTGTCCACATACGATGTGCAGAGAAACTTCAGAAAAAAAATTGGTTGTCGGTTTACGGACGATAGTTTAACGTGACAACGTCATAAAACATTGATGAAATGATTGCATACTTTATGAATAAAATTGAATCATTTTTATTTTAATAATAACAGAATAAATACTTGAAATTATACTAGTAATCAGATTTTTAAAATGCAAGAATAATTAACCTTTATTGCCAAAATTGTTGTAATAAGCAATGAAAACCATATTAATTTTTCACATCACTTTATAAACAGTCGAGTGGAAGAGATAGATGCGGCGCAAGCGTACAATGAGCGTAACGGGACAATGTGCGTAACGGGAGACTTTTTCGGGCGTGCAGCCTGTGTTCATCGATTTATTAGACGTTGTCACGTCAAAAAACGACGCTAATTAGAAACTGGCAGTTTGCGGCCACCAACCAGCGCCTACTGTTTAATAACTTTCAGGACTTCAAATATTTCAGCAGTAATTTCAAAATTTTATACTACTGAATATAACTTTTCTCAAATTTTCATAAAATGTATTTTAAAAAAACAGATGCTTCACGTGAAAATATTAATCAAAAAATTATAATAATGACAGTCGTATTAAATAACCTCTATTTTGGGCCTATATTGTAAATATGCATGCGCAATAATTTATAACATCGATAGAAAAATAATTAATGTACATTATGTATTAATATTATTTTAATTAATGCCAAAGTTGCCAACACACGCACAATTTATCGAGATTCATTTCCGCACGCGTAATTCTTGTGCGTGTGCCATCGAAATTGATGTACGCGCGGTATTATTGTGCTACACCAACTGTGCACCTCGATGAACCAGAGGAAAGGAAATCCCAGAAACGGACGTGTCTCAGCAAAGCACAGCATCTTCGGCCAGACTCCCATCCAGCAGTACCAAGAACGTAAGCAGAATTTCATTTCGGAGTAGGGGAGGGAGAAGGGGAGAAAATGATTTTTTTTTTGACGTGACGTCTAATAAATCGATGAATGCCGGCTGCACGCACGAAAAAGTGTCCCGTTACGCACATTGTCCCGTTACGATCATTGTACGCTTGCGCCGCATCTATCTCTCTTCCACTCGATTGGAACAACCACCGATTTGACTTTTTCGAGGCACATTAAACTTGAAACACTCCCATTCGTTTGCTACTTTTCCTATCATCTCCTATCCTTAACAGAATAACACAGATTGGAAGAAGTTAAATAGCAAACATGTATAAAAGTTATAGTTAAAATAATCTCTTCGTTAAAGTAATAAACATATTTGAATTAATGAATGCAAATAAAAGTAAATTAACCAATTCAACTATAGATTTCATTTCACTCCTCCTTTGTATCCATACAAAATAGTGATAATTCAATAAAAATGATTCAATGTTATTCATAAAAGTATGCAATCATTTCATCAATGTTTTGTTATGACGTTGTCACGTTAAACTATAGTCCGTAAACCGACTTTACAGACAACAAATTTTTTTATTATTATTTCGGGCTTGCGTACGCCCCTGAACAGAGTTTTGCAGCGCTGTGTCAATGTAGAGCAGCGCTAAACTTACAGCGCATCTCATCCTTAAGATTGCAGTGAGCATTTAAACGGGCATTTTACTTTCTCTTCCCAATGCACGATTTCTTGTCATTAGCGCTGTCCTTGTGTCAGTGCTCTGTTGCCAGATGCACGACATAGAGCGCAAAATATCCAGACATATCCAGACACAACTTTGTAGTGTAAAGAAAATCTGTTCAATTTACCGGTAAATTTTTTATTTCGTAAAGTAAAATTTTTGAATGAGAATTGTGGAAAAACCATTTACGTGGCGTATTTCATTACGAGCATCATTTGATAATTTCCTTCTTTTTTTATTTCTAAGGAGATGCAATTGCCACACGCCATCTTGGTTTCAACCAGTTTAGCTCTTTTCAGCACTGCATATACTGTGACTTACTGTTTTAAATAGTTTATTCTGTGAAAAATTATTTCGTGTTTAATATATAATAATTTATTTTCTGTCAGAGTGACTACAACTGTCATGTGATACTATTTTAAGGTCGTAAAAAAATCAAGAAATAGTTTAATAAAAATATTGTAAAACTTATTGAGCGATGGTATACAAAAGAAGAATTTTAGGTAATTTAAACAACCTTGATGGTAACAATCTGGCGACAGTAGTGGCTTGGCTTCTGGGTTGATAGCCGTGTCCTCGGCGAATAATTCGCCGACGTTTCGGTCGACATTGCAGTCTCCATCATCAGTGAGTATTTACCTACAGCCGTGTTCTTGGCGAATAATTCACCCGACGTTTCGGTCGATATTGCAGTCTCCATCATCGTGGAGTAGTTACCTACAGCCGTGTCCTTGGCGAACTTTTCACCCGACGTTTCGGTCGACATTGCAGTCGCCATCATCATGGAGTAGTAGGTAGGTTAACTGCTCCCTGATGATGGCGACTGCAATGTCGACCGAAACGTCCGATGAATTATTCGCCAAGGACGCGGCTACAACCCAGAAGCCAAGCTACTTCAGACGATGGCCGTGAAAGCCTGCGTACATCGATACGGCAACAAGTGTTTTGCCGTTTACTCCGTACTGCAATATAGTAGGCGTGAAGCAGGTCGTATGGCGCGTGTTTCGACGCGCTACGCCGGCTTGGCGAACCACCGCACGCAGTAGAAGCGCCGCGCCGCGCCGCGGTATCGATCACAGAACCCGCGCGCACACGACAGGTTAATGAGGCTGCATGGTTTATTTCCGGGTGCGTTACTATGGTTACCTCACGTCCGACTCCGGCGAGAGAAAAAAAAATGCGCGCGCAGCGAAATGCACTCCCCCTGGGAGTGTAGGCTCGCGCGGGCCTATCGTCAGTGTTAAGAGGCCGTGTCAGTAAATGTTTATTTCCAATATTCTGCTCTAGAAGTTCTCTCTTTTAACAGTGAGATTTAGTGGCTTTTTCAACCGAAGGAACTGTAGCCGCAGCGCGTGATAAAGCTACTATACCCTTATCACAGGATTAGTGGGAAGGTTGACAGCTCGAGTTTACTCGACGAAAAATGTATCTGGTTCCTCGACAATCTGAGAGGATGACAATCTGACCGGCGGCTCACTAGGAAATTGCAGATGCAGGGATTCAGAATCAAGAAACCTCACTTTAACAAATGTAGTATGAGTCGTATCTAAAACTAAAACTAAAAATTTTAATACTTTAAACGTATCGGAATACAATTAATCTTCAAACATGTGGTAATTATTCTTTATCTGGATGTAATAGTCCGTGAAAAATAATGTTAGTTGACATTAAAAAGTATACGAAATTCATCATGTAACGTTTTAAAAGGATAATAACATAAATGCATATGCTTAGATATTGCATATGCATCACACACAATCTAAATACAATCTCACTTAAGTCAGACTACCTAATTTTTTACAATGCACCATCATACAGTTTAACAGAGGTAGGTGAACCTCTTATCGACGTTGTTTCAAAGAATTTAAATTTACAAATATTACTATTTATCTTAATACGATATGTAGCCTACCTTTATGAATACGAACATACAAAAAAAATATTGAATTTATCACATTACACAAGACTAAAACACTAACAAAACTTAATTTTATACATTGCTGTAGCATATTAGAAGACGAAATAACTCACAAGACTAACATTAAGAGGGCTGCATTACAAATTTACTTTACAGAGAAGAAAATATCCTTTCAGGATATTTCATTACCTCATTGATTACATAATACTGCCGTTGATGTGATCGTAGATATAAAGTATTTAAAAAATATATTCCATTATGTTTATGTAAATATTTTGAAAACGTTATTGCTTAAAGATGCTCATTATTTAAATAATAACGAATCTTTTACTTTTATGTACTGAACAAACAAAATACTTATAAGTTAATAAGAATAAGCTTAGTTGAGTAACATCTTCAATTTGTATTGAATTCAATGTACATATCGAAAATCATGTACAATGAATGCAACAGATTGAATTCAATAAATATTTGATCTTGTGAAACGGCCATAATATTGATGTAGATTAGGGACCGGAAAAATTCGCGGTTTCGACGGCCTTCAGGATAGACTGCACATTCCCCTGTACACTCGGGCAAATAACGGCAGTTCATTTGCTGCTGACTTGTTAGTCGTCTCAGCTTGTTTGTCTGTGATTCGATCCTTCTTTGGTTGGTGTTTTATAATTGGTTGAGATTCGTCCAGATGAACGGTAAGCCAATAGCAAAATCATCTAAAAGGTATATGTATTTGACTTCTAGCCTATCGCCGAATGAATCCGCGAATTTTTCCGGTCTCTATTAATTATAGATGCTCACATGCATCGTGATAGTCCGTATAAAGCCTATTACAATTCTATAAGTATACATTAAAATGCTTTTAAAATATACATGTGTAATATAATTAAAACTTGTTTAAGTAAGATCATCACAAAAAAAATGAAAATCCTTCAACAGTAAGTGATGTTTTATAAGATTTTAACAAAACACATCTTACAATAAGAGAATACTAATCATACCACATAATTCAACACAAAATATACATTCCAGTGGGCGCTACGTAAAAACAACTTCTATTTTTATGCTGATTACTCTGCATTGTTTTATATATATATCATTATTTCTTACTTTTAATATTCTCTACACATTAACTGAAATTACTTATTTACAGAGTCTTAGCTAATGTTGGTCTGTACCACATACAGTTCGTACGATATCTCTACGCAAAACACATACAGTTCATTATTAGTAATATCAATTATATTTCATGAACATAATGAAATTAGTATAGGCCCTAGGTTGTTCACTGTTAATTGAGTACTTCTGAAGTATTTTCATTGTGAGTTAACATACATACCAAATGCCATTCTTCCAGTAAAGTTACAAAGAAGACAACAAGATAATATAAATATGTATGTAGTACCATATTTTAAACTCCTATTAAATGAATAATAACTCAATCTCTATTCTGGACTATTAAGTAATAATTTTTATTACTGTTATTTATAACTTAAATAAAATGAAAACTAACAAATTAGTAAAAAATAGAATTACGTGCGATATAGTGTGACATTTGTACTTGGACGGCAAACGAATATAATAAAATGTCTATGACAATGTTAACTTTACTCATTATTATGGAAAGAAACAAAATGGGCAGATAAGCATATTCTACGCTGACATTTAAAAATGCTCAATTCAAAATGAACATTCCCTAGCAAGAAAATTTATTTTATATCACCACAAAAAATCAAACTGCGGCGTCATTTTCCCGATGACAAACAAAAAAGTTGTATGGTCGCGAATAATACATTCGTATAGCGTCACATCAGCGGAATATTCCCTTGGCATAAATGTGTGAAGTCTGTGGCACTTATGGAGAAGTAAACCTTCGCTCGAACACAAAAACAAATGAACAGCTTTTTTTTTTTTGATAAGATGTGCAATCGGAGACCCCTGGGGTGGTTGAAGAGTGTCAGGTCCGTCGCCAGACCAGATAGTAAAAGCTCAGGGGCTGAGGATAGAAAAGGCATATCTCCAAATTATTAAGTATAAATGTTGTCATGTAATTGTTAAAGACTTGATTACACCCAGGTTTATAAACCCATCATGATCATGAAGACACTGATCGGAAGGTAATGTGCAATACATTTCAATGGCGTTTTCAGTTTTTGCTAAATAATTATAAATATAAGCAAAATTTCAATGTATCTGGACAAATCAAAATATTGATAATATTATTTTCATCACAGAAATAATATATGATATGATAACTAAATTTGAAAAAAGCGGTTATGTTAAATGTATTGTATACTTTCAGTAGGCAAAATTTCCGGCCCCTACCTCTTATAGACTTTGAGAAAAACTGCCTTTTAAAATAACATTGATATAGATAGGAGCGCAAATTTGTGACACGGCCTCTTAAGTGGCCAACCTCTTTAACAGGTGTCCGATTATCGCCACTGCAAGCGTATCAGTCTTTAGACATACACTGATTAAAATTATTCCTTCAAATTACTGCCAATACATTAGTTTTCCGTTTCTTGTGGTTTAGCATGAACGATTATCCGGGGGGGGGGGAGGGGGGGAGTCGGAACTAAGAAGCTCCTCCCTATAGGGCCCACTGGCCCAATAGCGCTTGCAAAATTGTGACTATGAAAAAAAGGGTTCATAAACATAATGTCAAAAATATATTTTATGGAAAACCTTCTGTCTGTTTTGATTTATTTCTTCTGCTTGTTGCATGCATGAGTCAAAATAAGGGCAGTATAAAACATACAAGCACCGTATCCAGATATGACTATGTTGGTTAACCTATTCACCCCCCCTCCCCCCCCCCCCCCCCCACCGCCGGGTTTCAAAACTTGGACCGCGCCAATTTCCGCTGGCCTCCCTTGCGAATCGTGATAGATTTGCGGCCCTGCGGTCTAGTATTAGCAACAGCACTGTTAAAAATTTTACAGTAACGTTTAAGAACATGTGTTTGAAGTTATTTACATACACAATGAATGCAACGTTTTCCAATTAAATACGGCACGATTCCTACAAATATGGCAATTTCCTAAACAAACAGACGAGAGAGCAAATGCATGAAGACACGAAAGTTGCAACTACAACCTCCGCCACGGATACAGGCTTCACGCGTCTAAAGCTACAGATCCCGTGGTTTGTCGAGCCGTAACACTGGCTGGCGGGGAAAAAAACAATTTTAAAAAAAATTGTTTGTCTGTAAAGTCAGTTTACGGACGATAGTTTAACGTGACGTCATAACAAAATATTGATGAAATTATTGCACACTTTATGAATAAAATTGAATCATTTTTATTTTAATAATAAAAGAATAAATACTTGAAATTATACTAGTAATCAGATTTTTAAAATGCAAGAATAATTAACCTTTATTGCCGAAGTTGTTGTTGTAATAAGCAATGAAAACCACATTAACTTTTCACTTCACTTTATAAACAGTCGAGTGGAAGAGAGATAGATGCGGCGCAAGCGTACAATAAGCGTAACGGGACACAGCGTAACGGAAAATGTGCGTAACGGAAAATGTTGGTAACGAGACACAGCCTAACGGAACAATGTGCGCAACGGGACACTTTTTCGTGCGTGCAGCCGGCGTTCATCGATTTATTAGACGTTGTTACGTCAAAAAAGCCACATAGCCTCTATACGAGCAAAGCGCCGATCTTCTGTTCCGCTACCGTCATTTCTCAATGAAATTTTGTCGTTAAACATTATTAAACCAGTAAGCATTTAGACTGGCTTTACTTTCACGAACTGTGTGTGTGTATGTATTCTCATCCGTGTCACTACTCGCAGTCTTGGTGATGTCGTGTCCAGGTCCTGTGGTTGGCTGCTTGGCTGCCGAACATAGGGGCGCGAGAGTAAGAGGAAGAGTGAGAGTGAGAGGAAGAGAGAGGAAGAAAGGAAGAGAGAGGAGAGGGAGAGAGAGGAACAGAGTGGAGAGATAGAGAGAGGAACAGAGAGGAGAGAGAGAAAGAAAGGAAGAAAGAGGAAGAGAGAGGAAGAAAAAGAGAAAGATAGAGGAAGAGAGATAAAGAGAGAGAGGAAGAGAGATAAAGAGATAGAGAGGAAGAGAGATAAAGAGAGAGAGGAAGAGAGGAAGAGAGAGGAAGATCAGAGAGGAAGACAGGTAGAGACAGATGGGGAGAGAGAGGCGGAGAGGGAGGAAGTGAGAGGAAGAGAGAGAGGAGGAAGTGAGAGGAAGAGAGAGAGAAGAAAGAGAGAAAGAGAGGAAGAGAGAGGAAGAGAGAGAAAGAGAGAGAAATGGAAGAGAGAGAGAAAAGGAAGAGAAAGAGGAAGAGAGAGGATGAGCGAGGAAGAGGGAGGACAAGAGAGATAGAGGAAGAGAGAGAGAGAGGATGTACCAGCGCCGTGTCGCCAGACTGCCGAGTGCACGGCTCCAGGCGCGCAGGGAGCATGTCCAGTAATTACCCGCCGTGGAGCAGGCAGTGTTGACGCAGCGGCCAAGACAAACAGAACCGGCCGCCCCGCGCGGCGCCGCGAACGAGCGAGTGCAGGCTCGGAGCAACAGAGGAGGGAGCGGGCGACCCGAGCAGCCTGGAGGGTCACGGGCTATCAGCCCCGCGCGCCGCCAGGTGGATTCACCGCCTCGCTCGACGCACCGGTCGATAAGATACCGCGGCAGCTCTCACAAAAACCCAATAAAAACTTTCCCTGCGCAAACACACAATGGCGCATTCCGGCCGACACAAATATTTCCAATTCACTAAATGCCTGCAACACTGTAACATTTTCGCTTCCAACCATCTTCCACTATTGGAGGGAATTATGTCACAGAAAACGTCAATAGCGCACCCACGTTTGTTTTACAAATTCCATGAATTGAGTTTCCGTAAAATATCTTGCATGTAGGACGGGTTATAAAATAAGTTGGATTCGGATACGATCGGCCAATCAAAATTGTGCCTAGCGAAAACGGAATTGACATCGGTTTCCGTCTCAACGATTCTTTAAAATGGCGAAGAGTACATGGCCGATTAAGACAGTTAAAACAGTTAAATAACTAAAATCATGTTAATATGAATGTCGTATGTGAAAAAAAAACATTTATGCTTAAAAATTAAGTATAACTTAAAAAATCTCTGAAAATTAATTTTATTATGTAACGAATATTATTGTGTTTTAAATTCATTCATGTTCAAAAAATATAAAAATGCACAAAAACAAAAATAACAAATAAAAAATTCCGTCCAGCACTGTAATGCAGTACTTAATTTCAAAATCGAGAAGGAAAAAAATTGAAAAGTTTGAGATAGCTCAAACCAAAAATAAAATTTGACAGTGTGACAGGACCTCTAAGCGGTCAGAGCATCTGGCTCTCGAGGCAAAAGTCCTTAGATAAATAACGGGGTCAGGACTAGGCGTTGAGCCTTCACACTGCGGGAAGTAATCACGAACCACAGCAATTAAGTCGGTTTACGGACGATAGTTTAACGTGACATCATAACAAAACATTGATGAAATGATTGCATACTTTTATGAATAAAATTGAATCATTTTAATTGAATTATCACTATTTTGTATGGATACAAAGGAGGAGTGAAATTAAATCTACAATTAAATTGATAAATTTACTTGTATTTGCACTCATTAACTCAAATATGTTTATTACTTTAACGAAGAGATTATTTTAACTATAACTTTTATACATGTTTGATATTTAACTTCTTCCAATCTGTGTTATTCTGTTAAGGATAGGACGATGATAGGAAAAGTAGGAAACGAATGGGAGTGTTTCAAGATTAATGTGCCTCGAAAAAGTCAAATCGATGGTTGTTCCAATCGAGTGAAAGAGAGATAGATGCGGCGCAAGCATACAATGAGCGTAACGGGACACAGCGTAACGGGACAATGTGCGTAACGAGACACTTTTTCGTGCGTGCAGCCGGCGTTCATCGATTTATTAGACGTTGTCACGTCAGTAAAATTCTAATCAAGTTACGTAAACCTTGTGATTTATCGTAACAATGCACAGACACCTCTGCAACTACTTTAATCAGAAGATATGTAACCATTATCAATATCGTACTTGATTGTTAAAATTATATTATTATTATGGCAGGTATTTTTTTTTTGAGAAAAAAAGATAGGTCATTTGACTGCAATAAGATATGCCTGGAATGATTCCTTGTGATTGGCGGCCGTCTGCAAGATAAGCCATTGCCTTATTTGGCCGGGCAAGTAAGGACGCGTTTGCTTCCGCGCAGTTAAGGTTCCTATCTAGACGCGTGAGAACTCGGTATCTGTCCCGATGACCTTGAACGGAGCGCCCTGGAGGCGGAGTTTGTAGCTGGGGGCGTCACAGTTTTTGGCTCGCCGCGCATCTACAGTAGGTAGGGAGGGGATGACGGCGCGTTACCCCCCCCCCCCCCCCCCCTTCCCACGCAGACAGTCGGCTGCAGGCGCCGTGGAGGAAGAAAGGCTGGAATCCACCACCAGTTTCGTGAATGTACCTGTGTTTGGCTTTCGTCCCAGCACAGTCGTATCGTATGACATTTGTACGCAGAGTTCTGAAACATTGCTTCCCGCTCGCACAATTTCTGTCGCAAAAAATAAACTGCAATATAAATATAAACTGAATACTTCATGCTAAGAACGTATACATAAATTGACCGTAATTGTAATCTAACTCTACTCTGTAAAGCTATAAATTCCTGACATTACAGGTATTTTTTTTTGTTATGGTTACTGGAAATTAAATATTATTAGAAAATATACGTAGGTCCTTGCAAAAGACGTGCAAAAGACACACTTCCAAAACTTTTTTTTTTGCCTGTTCCATCTGCTTTACCTTTATTTATTCATGTTAAGGACAGGTGTTGCTCACAGTATCACCAGAGCAGCCGGAATGTCGTTGTGTACCCTGAATCCGGCATTATGCGGCAAAACGAAAAAAAATTCACCTGCGTTATTAGTAACTTGCTGGTCTTTTTACTCTGGAATAGTGATAAATATTTTAATGGAAATAAGATAACACGTAAATTATTTATTTTGAATTTTTTTTGCCTAATTTCTAAAGATAAATTTTATATATGTACATAAATTTTCCAAAATTTATCAGTTGTAAACGAAAGGCTGAGAAGCAGTAAGCTGTGGACCGATTTAACAACCACTACATTATATATATTATATATTTATATATATATATATTTATATAATATACAATACATACTTTCACATGAGAACAACACTAAACCAAATGGTTAATTTGTATGACATCTCAAAATACATAGGCTACACTTGTGGTAAATTCGTCGACAGGAATGATACAGACAACTTTAAGACAATCCGCAATTTTGTATATACAATCTCATAGAAGACATATTTTTACATGAGGGCAATTTCACGCAAGTGGTTAGATTCCATGGCATCATAAAATACATACGCCTGCTGTAATAATTTGTTGACAGGTAACGAGTGATATAGACAAATTTAAAACATTCAGCTAGGTTATGTACAAAATCTTACATAGCATATAATTTCACATGATAAAACTGTTAAACCAAGTATTTTAGATTCTATAGGTAGTATCTCAAAATACAAACACTTGCTGTTATTATTTCGTCGTTAATTTTACGATAAAAAATTACACAAATATAGTATTTAAATTTACAGTCATAATACTTATTTGTACAACTACAGTATTTAACAAAAAATTGTTTTAACAAAAAGAAGACATTTGCGACGTAAAGCACCCCAACACGCATGTTCCTCCGTCTTAGAAGTTTATATAAAAATAGATGATTGCTCTATAACAAAGCATAACTTACACTGTTGTCAAACCATATCGTCCACAAGCACTGCCGAACATTTCCCTGAATGCATGTTAGATTGCAATGCATTATTTAGTTCCGTAATTTTGTCGTAAGTCTTTGTTAATTAGGAGATAGGAATCGCTATTGCAACAAAAAAAAATTCTGCATTTACTTTCCGTGCAGTACCTCAGTCCTGCTCAAGTTCAGAGCTGTCAAGCCTGTGTCCCAACTGAACCTAACATCAGTCTGTTGACTGTATAGCTAAGTTAATGATTCACTTCAATATGAGCCAGTTGTAGGGAACTTGAAGGCGTGTTCTTGGATGATTTTAACATCCTATCTTGTTTATTTTGAAGTAAAGCATCAGTTATGTAAATGGGGTCTCGTTTTTTCATGCTACGCGTGTGTCTCGGATCCACCAATTCAGGCAACATGCAGTGTTTATAAAATGTGACAAGTTTATTTTTCATTTTGTTTTCCCAGAATGTGTCATCTTTTTCGATCTTCGTGATTGTTATTTCCTTTTCGGTAGATGTCCAGACAGCAAATAAACAAACATCTCTCTGTGTGACATGTAGCTGACCTTGTATTTAATAAAAATATTCTTGTTTGTTATTTAAAACGACAGAATATATTTTATCATCCGAAAACATCAGGTACTTCAGTTTTCCTTCTTTCATGGTTTCTTTTAGATCCTTTCCATATGCAGATTCAGGGCACTTTGTTTCCACTATTGTATTACTTCCAATGAGGCCATCAGGTGTAGCACCGATGAAGGGGTATTGTTTATCTATAAAAAAGTCCCGTTTAATCTGAGACTACATAGTTTTACAACGTGCACACTCATTTCTTTTTAAGTCAGAAGATAGCATATTTGTTATAAGAACTGGAATTCTATTGTAGGTTATGGGCATGTTATAGATAGCATCAATATTATGAAATACTTTATTTTGAATTATGTCCTGAAGTTTTTCACGAGGTAAAAATTGCGCGTTTTAATAGATTTCTGGCATACTAAAAAACTTTCAGGTTTTTGGTTACATCAGATTTCGGTAGAGGTTTTAGATGTACTAACGGCCCTGAGTAACAGAGGAGGTATACTGCAAGTATTTACGAGTGTTAATTCCAGTTCTTTAAAAAATAAAATAGCTGTCCAAAAACATTGAATTTTTTTAGTGACTGAAATTAATTGCAGAAGGTTATAGCAAACCACATTCTAACTCGAATTATGTAGAAAGACTGTATGCACAGTAGCTTATATTTTTGCAACTTCAGTTTTTATTTGGTTTGAGAAATACTTAATAATGTGTTTTAAAACAAAAAAGAAAAAAGGTTGGCAATTATATGTAATATGCCAAGTCCACCAGGCTATGGTGGGATTCTACCCCGCCACCACATGGGGGATAATCGTTGAGACAAAATCTTACAAAAACTAATGCCAATCCAAAACAGAACTAACATGAGACGTAATATTTTCATCCTAAAATATCACGAGAAACATTTTCATAAGGCCTTGTTATAAAAGATTTATAAGCCTACGTATCAAGTTATTTTATTGTTGCTGATAATAAATACCTCCATCGCCACGAGCACTGTTCCATTTACTGCTCCTATGCCGACACCATCAAGCATTTCATCTTCTACACCATCGACCATTTCGTCTTCCATAATTACATCATCAGCAACCCGCCTGCTCCAGTAGGAAATACCGTTTTCACTCTGACTGAATTACTGACTGAAGTAACGTGTACGATTTTGGAATTTTCCTGTAAATGTTACACATTCCCGTACTAAATTTGCAAACCTACCCATAACGAAAGATCAGTGGATGTAAACACAAATTAAAAAATATATATATATATGACATGTTTTCAATGTTATTTACAAATACTTATTTTAAAAATAAGTTGCAAAGTTAAGAATGTTTTATCACTCTGCCACAGTGAAGCACTGTAGGTTAAACTAGCTTCTATTTACAGTTACGTGCAATAACGTAATGTGGAAAACAATCACACCTAGCAGACTATGGGAGTTAGGGCAAAAATAATTTTATTTTATATTTAAAACCTATTCAAATAATATATCAAGGGCAGAAATTTACCATAATAATTGTTAGGCAATTTTTCTAATAAATTGTTCCCCGAATATTTTAATACTACTAATATTCAATGCATAATCCACTCTAGTAACAAGCAGTGTTTTTAATTTTTTCAAAGGTTCATTTTCAAATAGTTCAATTTAGTCTGAACTAAAAACTCAAGAGAAGTAACCATGGAATTGTCCAATCACGTCAGTTATTTAGAACTCGTTGAGAGCAAATTTCTTTCAAGAAGCAAGTGGTAACAAGCAAAAATACTGTACTTATTGGTGGTAATGTTTTTTCGAACATGTTGCTGTATTATTTTCACAAGTCAAAATAGCTGGATTGAGAAAGAAACATGGAACCAAAAACTACGGTAATAACTTACGGAACAAAGTAGTAAAAATTAATTAAAAATATAGAAAAACATGGTATGCATTCGTATATCATCCAAACGCGCAAGTTACTAAAAATTAATCTTTTGAATAAGACTCAATTTTTCTTACAACATGACATTAAAAACATTGTAGTGCAAAAAAAATATGGTGGTAGGTACTGGTAGCGATTTGCAGTACGCAGAAGTGGGGACGTTAGGAAAAAATCTTTCATGGCTGAATAAAATAAACTATTATTATTTACACTTCTCCGGTGCTCAAGCCGTGACATGAGTTCTTTATGTCGCACGTTTCATGTACTGAACATTGAGGTGTATCAATCACTTTACCGACTTCAGAGTGCGAAACATGAGTTGCGCTGTGCACTGTACTACTGGCTTGCGGTAGAATGTCTTGCGAATTTTCCTGAAGTCTGTTGTATTTTCTGAAAACACGAAAAATTATTATTACTAACCCACTTTGAAGAGGAGCAAAAAAAAAAAAGGGTGGTTGGTAAAAAATTTAGTTCCCCATTTGAGTCCATGCAAAAAAAAATGCGACATACCTTTGTTTCTGATATTCAATCAAGGCTGTTCCTTTTCTCTTCTTCCTTCTTGCACTCATAAACAATTTGCCCGATTTTGCTTTTATTTTGTCTACATGCGCTTCCATCTTTATATATGAAGCTGATGACTTAAGTCCCCGAAATTTCGCGGATTCCTCTGGCCTCAGGATAGAATTCAAAGTTATAGGTGTGCTCGACCCATGTTTACTTTCCCATTGGTTGATTTCTTAGCGAGAACATTTTTATCCTTGTTATTTGGCACTACCTGATTCGTTTACTTCTCTCCTAGCTGGACATCGTTGGCTCACGGTCGTAGAGGGGCGTGTCCAGATAACTGCGGTCCAATCATGAACACAGTGCGACAGTGTGGAGGTTTGCATTCAAGCTTGCGACTAAATGAATGCGCGAAAATTCCGTGGCTTTACTAATGACTAATAACCGGAGCCTTTACTTACTTCTAATAATATTTCTGCTATAGTTCTCTAACCAATTTAATATAATCACTATTAACTCATGCGTTTATATACTTTATATTCACATTATGTTTGATGGCAATTTAGTGGAATACTAGACAAACATTACATAATTATTTAGGAGTGTTTTCCTCTACAAACATCCACATTCTCGTGTGCGGAATGGTTTGAGGTATCTCAAACATCAAAGTACAGGATACAACGGCAGGAAACACAAGCTGCTGCTGCGAGTAGGGAAGAATCAGCTTACAGTTATCTCTCGCGGCAATGTTCAAGGTCAGAACCACCCCTTCAGCGCCGCCAGGCCCTGCAGACCACGCCATCCCCTCCCTTCTAGTCCTCGCCAAGAGCTTGACGCGTCTCTCCCGCCAGGCAGCACGAGTCAGACACAAAGAACACCAAAATATCCAATTTTCGTAAACGAATATTTTAAAATTCAAAGCGGTGACCCTACACTTTTATACTATCATTTTTATCATAACAATGTCGTCTTTAGTTTTATTGTTTCATATTTCACAAATTTTAGATAAGTAACCGGGAATTCAGGCATCAAATTGCTTGTTTTGAGCAATTAATTTTAGTAAATTACATCACGAAATTAGAAAATGTAAAAATATGCTTCCAGAAAGAATTCATTTTACTTGTCGGATAAAAAATTTAAGAGCTGTTGCTCTAATAGTTTTATTGGAAATTGCATAAAACAATGTACATGTTTTTGAAACCTCAAAGGCAGGTAGATAGGAACCTTAAGTCTACGATTGGTGTGCCGACAGTAGACATGCACTTTAAATAAATCCAGCCATCCACGAAACGCAGAAAATGCTGCAAAGTTTTAACACCCAGCTTGATCAAATCTTTTCAGAAAAAAAAATTGCATTGCCCTAATTATCGATTAGCACAAGCTAATCATATCAAACGAAACAACAATCTAGAAAAATATGCATGGTCGGAACTGCGTACCAGAATATTTCAAAATTTAAACATACACGCGAAACATGAACCTGTCGGTGGCATTTAATGCACGGCTGACAGAACTCCAATACAGTATGTCCATAGAAGAATGTCTAGTTATACATTTGAATAGTATTGTTACGAACGTAAGCAGGGCCGCGGCGCGCGCCTGGTGGATTACAAGAGTCGCCGCTTCTCCTCCCTCCAGCCCTCCACTCCCCGCGCGGCGTTCTGCCTTAGACACGTTAACATGACACATGACAGCTGCGGAGTTACGCGAGCCGCCGACGCGTGTTTCGAGAGAATTCGGCAGTCGGGTCGGCGTGGAATGACGCGACTGGCCCCAGCCGCGCTCGTGAATTCTAGAAGTGGCGCCAGTGATATCTAAGCCCAGGACACCGGCCTCCGAGAGGAGTCAGTTGAGTGAGGAGTCGGGAGTTTTCCCGCGGCGGAGTTTCCGGGCCGATAGTACCGGGGGTGCGGCGGAGTTCCGGGGCGAGAGAGTCTGCGCGAGAGTGCCGCGAGTGCAGTGAGAGTTCCAAGCGAAGCGTCGAGCGGATCCTCGGCGAAGGGAAGTGCGATGGCGGTGGCGGAGTGCGGTGGCGGAGTCCCGCGACGGAGGTCCACGAGGGGTGCTGCGGCGAGAGTTGCGCCAGAGATGCGGCCCAGCGAGGTGTGCGGTGTGTAAAAACTGAGTGACTGGGGAATAAACATTTTTTAAATGTAACTGATTTTTAGAAGATTATTTGTTAGTGACATAAATATTGGCAATAAATAAAACTGTGTAGAGTAATAAAATCTTTAATTGGGCTATTCATTTACGAACCCGGTAGTTTTTCCCAAGATGATTCATTATTTTAATTTTTAATAAATCGTAACAGTATCAACTGTAAGCTTTGCAGTGTGTTGGTTCAAGGTCACAAGAGTAACTCAAACAGTTTTAGATAAGCGCATGCGCGATTTTTTTTCCTCGCTTGCAACTCCTGAGCGTAAAGCGTTTTGTGTTCTGCAACTGGCAACACGGAAGTGTAATCTTCAAATTTCAAGTCGTTATCTTATCTCACAGATGACCTAAGATCACCACAGATCACCTTATCTCAGATGTAGGCTGTAGTGTAATGCTTAACCATTACAAAAACGTTTTGACCAAACGGCTGTAGCCTATATTATGTACACACAAAATTCGCATTGTTTAGAAATTATATTTACACTAAAATTTTCGATCCCAGCAATTACTACAGTTGTTTTCGAGCAATTATTATACACTACTGATTCTCCCTACTGCTCCTTCCGTATTCTCATGCCACGTAGCCGCACTAAATATTGCAACGAGTCCGTCAAGGTTTGGGCAGCGCCCAGACACCATATAAATGAGAATTGGTCTTAATGCGTCAGCACGAAACGACCATAAATAATATACAGAACCATGATAAAATTATGCTAAAATTAACTATAAAAACGGGAATACATTCGATGGCCTTCAAAGAACAAAATGGTAACGAACACAAATAAGAACAAGTATTTTACTGCCAACAATACGAAAAAAAACTCTACGTATCGAATTTGTTTAAAAACCGCATTACTTGCACACAGAAAAGTATCTATTTTTTTAATATAATAAAACACTGAGTTTTTAGTATAGTTTTTCGTTAGAGATATGTATTCAATAAAAATAGCACACGATTTTTTTTTCAATTATTGGTACTAGCCGCATCGGGATGTTGGCATGCATAAGAATGAAACAAGTGAATGATGAATGCAATCGAATTGTGATCTACAAACTAAAAAATAATAATAATTTCGAACACGGCTTCAGGTTTAGGATTGGAATAGCACTCAATTTGTCAAAGCATGGACATAATAATTTCAAGGTCTATAAGCAGCCTACACACCAGCGACACAACAGACTTCGTGCCAAGACTGAAGCTAGCACCTGGATCTCGAAAGAGTGGTCTCGTGCTCACAAGTTCGCATCGCCATACTTTCACTTGGCAATGAATATACGACTCTGAAGTGACTCGTAACTCAGAATTTCGCCGCCTGAGTATTGGAGTGTTCTATGTCCACTTTTTAGGTTTTTTATGCTATGGACACGAAATTAATATTAGTATTCATTTGTACTATATCCACACACGTCTACGCACATAAAAATGTTTGTTCTTAATTTAAGACCAATATTATTTTGTTCTATGTCATGATATTCATAGTTGTTTTAACTTTCATTTCTTATATCTCAGTTCGGACTTCAATGGACATAGAACACTCCAACTCTCAGGCGACGATTTGTTTACATGCCCAGAGGGGTAACTTCGTGCTAAGTGTCTGGCGGGTGATTTAGTAACTCCCGCCGTGTAGGGATGTGTGGGGAAAAATTTTAGGGGAAAATATAACCCTAGTATTTTCCGAAAAAAAAAAAAATTACTATTTACCAATACCAACATAGATGACATAGTATAAGATCCGTTGATTTACGCATGAAAGCAACTGAGAATAATAAAGCAATACCGAGATAATAGTAAAATGTTTCTATACTGTAGTCTATTAAGAACTTTTTATGCCACTTGTAAAGTTTTACGTTACTATTATTTTACGGTAAAAGTAAAAAAAAAACTTTGAATTTAAAAAGTAGGTTTAAAAATCCTGAGCATGTTCATCTGTATATTACTTTTTATTTACCACCTAATGTCTAACTTCTTAGGTTATATTTGTAAAGAAATATTGATAAAATTTTCTCAAATACTTTAGGAAAACTAACATCTCTAGTGGGGTGGCAAGTAAGAGTTTGTCTTACAGTATAGGAAATCTTTAAAGAACTATTGCATCTAGGACATTCAGAAATGATTCGTCAATGTTCATAACTTGAATCCAAGTAGTTGGGAGTCCACTGTGACCCAAGAGGTTCCGTCGCCTTTAGGCCCCTGCGAAACCGCGCGAAGTTAAACCCAATAGAATCAAACTGAGGGAATAAAAAAATTTAAAAAAAAATGTATCAATCCAACTATGTCTTTGTAATTTCACTTCATGTTCATTACATAATTAACTTTACTCAAATATTTGCACAGAACATGTCTGCGTCGCAAGAGCCTCGGCGGTGACAAGCGAACTTCAGTCAGCGGCCTCAATGCACTCAGTTAATTGTCAACCGTCGAGTTCAAATGTAAACACTATCACCACTTAGCACTCCATTCGTCTCACTGCGACAGAACTTGCTCTACTTCTCTACTTCCCAATTTCTTTCTCCTCCCCCTCATCCTATCCTTCTCTCCTCTCTTTCTCCTCTTTTTCTCTTCTCCCTCATCCCATCCTATCCTCTCTTTCTCCTCTCCCTCATCCTATCCTTCTCTCATCTTTCTCCTACCCCTCATCCTATCCTTCTCTCCTCTCTTTTTCCTCTCCCTCATCCTATCCTCTCTCCTCTCTCATCCTATCCTCTCTTTCTCCTCTCCTTCATCCCATTCTTCTCTCCTCTCTTTCTCCTCTCCCTCATCCTATCCTTCTCTCCTCTCTTTCTCCTCTCCCTCATCCTATCCTCTCTCCTCTCTCTCATCCTATCCTCTCTTTCTCCTCTCCTTCATCCCATTCTTCTCTCCTCTCTTTCTCCTCTCCCTCATCCTATCCTTCTCTCCTCTCTTTCTCCTCTTTTTCTCCTCTCCCTCATCCCATCCTATCCTCTCTTTCTCCTCTCCCTCATCCTATCCTTCTCTCCTTTCTTTTTCCTCTCCCTCATCCTATCCTCTCTCCTCTCCCTCATCCTATCCTCTTCTCTCTTTCTCTTCACTGCATCCTTTCTCTCCCTCCTCTCCCCTTCTATTTCTTTTTTTCTCTCCCATATATTCTCTCTCTCTCCCTCTCTCTCTCACCTGAAACTGAAGTGTGGGGCAACACATAAGCGGTGGCTCAAGCTGATTCGTCTGGAGCGGTCTACCTGAGAGAGCTCCATAACAACACGACTGTCCTGTTCTGGCTTCCTAAATCCTTAACCCGCGCGGGGATATCGCAGCTGTGACCTGACCTGCTTCAACAACACCCCGTGGCGGCGCCGAGGCCATCGGCACGTGACAGCTGGCGCTCGTCCGGAAGAGGAGGTCACATGTTCTCATGCCGCGGCGTGACAACGGCAGCGGGCAGCTTGCGAGCACTACAAGTGTTCTTTGTAACTGTGTATTTGTATTTGTTTGATGTGGGGGGGGGGGGGGGGGGGAGCAATTCCCTCTCAATTTTGTAAAACTTTCTGGCAAATACCAGTAAACGTGTATTTTATTTTGGGTGATGCGAGGTGATCTGTTACAACACCATCCACTTTCAACTGACACTTATGTAGGCCCATATGCCAGTGCGTTAGTGTCAATAGAAATGCAAGCTTTTTGAATACACATGTTTAAATTTTATAAATTTTTTTTTTCTATTTTTTAACCCATCTTTCCCCAAAAATACTGAAACAAATTCCTGTATCCGCCGCTGCTTGCGAAGGTCGCCCAACAGCACATTGATTCCGTTTAAAAGATTGTTATAAAGTGTGATGGTTTTTTTCACGACCGACAGGGAATGACCTACAAAGCTTCAGAACAAAAATTTATTTTACTAGCATTATTCTTACTCTGTGGTCTACCATCATCAAGTCGTATCACAATATAATATCGAAAGGTAATACTAGGTTGGGTCAGTCTTATTTACTATGTTACTATCATGTTAAATTATTAAAAATTATGTTCTGAAATTTGAAGGGGGAAAAAAGTAGCCAACTGATACCAACTGCTGCAAAAATGTAAAATTACACAATCATCTAAGTGGCATGACTATACTTCTGGGAGCATTTGAGCATGTGCTTAAGGTTCTGTGAATTTTAAGCTTTCCATATGGAAAAGAATATGGTGGTAAATTAACAATTACTTAAACAAACTAGCAAAAAATTTAATAATTAACTAACAGATAAAAAAACTAATAATTAAAACCTTAAAAAGAATTACTTGTGTATGCCTAAAAAAAATTATTTTATAAATTAGTTCACCCTTCAAATGAGCCACTAAACTCTACAATTTATTACCTTTTGGCAAGAAATAAAAAATAATGGGTTGAATAATCTACAATGAATTTTAAGTCAGAAAAAAAAGTTTGCAATGAGAAAAATAATATGTTTTACAAAATGCAAACATACTATGTATGGTAATTTTGCACAAACTGAACATTGTATGCACCTGATCTCAGCCTCTCATTATGTATTCACATTAAGTTGAGTACCTGGATCTTCTCTGTAAAATTATTTAGGTAGTACAAATTTAATTGTCTGTATATATTCAACAATTTTATAACAATTTTAAAAGCCAATAGTTGCTAGTATAGTAAAAATTGTCAATTAGTATTGTAAATTTCACTTTTCAAACATAGTTTATTTTTGTTATTAAATCACTGCAAGCCTAACCCCACCTAATCACACACCTTCTTGGTCACAATTCATGAAACTGATGAAGGCAATTTAAGCTCTGTTGGTAATAAACTTAACTTCCATTTTAGGTAGATTTCAAAGAAATACTACCTATTGTAGCCATTACCATGGTGCGACTTTCGAGAAATTTTTATATAGTTTTTCGTTTCATGGTCCATAGAACCCAAAACCATTGCAAACTTAAAAGTTTATCCATTCATATTTATATATCACAATTTTGTGGGCAGAATAATTGTCACATTTTTTTCACAAATCACTTCCAAACTGATATATAAAATCTAGTAATGGAAAATCTCAGTCGAGTTTGTTATTGGGCAATATCCAACCAAAGGGGTAGAAATGGGGAAGGTTTTTTTTACAACATAAAAATTGCTGTAACTCGCATAATATGGAAAATATCACATACGTTTGAATGTATTATAACTCGTAATACCAAAATCTTTTGTCTGAATAAGTTTTTTATTTAACCAACCATAACTGCGAGGGGTTGAAGAAACAAGAGTTGGAGGACAAAAAAAATCACAACTCCCTTCATAGGAACAACATCGAATTTATGCAAATTTTGTATTAATCTTATAATTTTTATCTAAAACTTTTGTCTGAAACCATTTTTGATAAGCTGAGTCAATGCTGCAGGGAATTGAAAATATATGGGTACATTAAAAAAAAATTCATAATTTTCATACCATGTACACTATCAAATATGTTCTAATTTATTATAAAACCTTGAATTATTATCTACAACTTTTGTCTGAAATAATTTTTTATACAACCTACCATGACTGCAAGGGGTGAAATAGACAGGGGGTAAATACCCACAAATTTATAACTCCCTTAGTAGGCACACTATCAAATCCATTTGAATTGTTTGTAAATCTTATAATTATTATCTAAAACTTTGATTGAAACAATTTTTGAAGAAACAAATTATTAACGTAAATACATGAGATGAAATTTAAAAAAAATTCAAAATTAACTTAGTATCACATTCATTTGAATTTATTTTAAGTAATTTTAATATTATCTTAAACCTTTGTGCAAAGCACATTTTTATATGACCACATTAGTATAAGGGATCAAAAAATAGTGTTTGAAGGTCAAACAAATTAGTTGACATATAATATGAAATTCGTTCTAAGCTATTCAATGCTGCGTTGTAAGCTATTCAATGCTGGATACATTGAGTTAAAAATATTCATAATATTTTTGCTGCATGGAAAATGACAAATATTTAATAAATCATTTTGTAATATTGGAGAACATAAATGTTTTATGCATTAATTTCTTAAAATGTTCCAGAAGTTTGTAAACGTTTCCAAAATATTTCCAAATAAATAGGTTCTTAGAACTCTGCCTATGCCTGTAAGCTGTGCTGAAAGGGATTGTTTTTTGTTTTAATTTTTCATATGGTCTGCTGCAAATTTGGCATTGGTTTATTTTGTTTTTATTCCATTTTAATTTTAAGCCAGCAGGAATTTTGTTTATACACAGTGTTATAACCTAAACCAGTTTACCTTGAGCCTGTTTCTTTGAGATGATTTTGGCCATAAATCATATTATTAAAATTATTTTTACTGTATATTTAATATGGCTTACCGAACCTAACCTCACCTATATGTGAATAAACTTAGGCACCCTGGGGGTAAAAACATTTTCCCATATTGGGTAGGTATTTACAGGTGCAGATAATAAAAAAAAATAAAGATTATGTTAGGTTCGGTCAGCCATGTTTAAAACACAGATAAAAGCACTGTTAAAATATTTAACTTCTCCCAAAGGAATTTTACTGAATATTTGCCATAAAGGTACCTATATGTAAATAATTAAGATGTACCTACTATAATGCAAATAAAATTAAATAAATTAAATCACTCTCAGGGTAAAAACTGGTGGTAATATCACACTTCACTGCTGGAAACCAACATAAAATTAAAAAGGAGAAACTTTGGAAATTAACCATTGCTGAGCTCTACAAAGCAGAGTTGTACTGATTTGCAATGAAAAATAAAAAAATTATCTTAATTTATAAATGTTCTTTTTGAAGGTTTAACTAATCAAGATTGGCTACAATATATAGAAAGTTTATATTTCCCCCAAAAAAAAACTCACTAAAATACACAAGTGCCAAATTTCCATAAATTTATTTTTAGAAAATTGGTAATTGTTAACGCTAGGCACTCTATTTTTATTTACAACAGCAGCTTTTTCAAAGGCAGATGAATTAACCAACAAAATAGTTTTTTCGGCATCCACTGTTATCACTCTGCTGTTGCACTGAACTTGATGGTAAAATGACGAGCAATTATTTTTTAACTGTACCTATTTTACTGTCCGTAGATTGTTTATGTTGCTGTACCATTTCTACCTTATTGAACTCCAAAAATAACTTTTACGAAACTGTCACGTCTCTCTTTGGAAGAAGAAGAAAAAGTGTGAATGTATTTATGTATACACGTTAGAAATTTTACTTTTGTTTGAAATAATACACTAAACTACTTTGAGATTAATAGTTATAAAAATATAAAAATGTTGTAACATAAATTTTGTAACAAAAATATACTTATAGCACAATGAATGCATAGAGAATTATATGTTCAGATACAGTAAAACTCTGTTAAGATGTTCCCGGATAATAAGTTTTCCCGTTTACAACATTTAATTGAGTATTCCCTTGATCACTTCCATACATCCCAAATTTAATTTTTTCCCATTCAAAACATTTGCATTTATGAATGCTTCCCGAATATAACATTCAATATTTAAGGGATAAAATAATGTAATAAAGTTTATCTTTACACTCTTAAACTATACTTATCGTTAAACTTTTAAACAAATGTAAAAAAAAAAAAAAAAAACGTTAAAATCTTTGCAGCATGCTGTTATGATATATTTTTCAACCAAACAACTGCTTGCATTCGTAACCTTTGTAAGGCTGTACCATCTGTACACCATTTCCCTCATTCGAGGGATTATGTCTGACGAATACACATGCATAACACATGATGCAACTGGTACAGCAATTTGAGGAACTAATCACAGTTTCATTGTTTGTTGAGCACTGTAGTAAAAAATTTTTATACGGTAGACGTAATGATGAATATTTTAGTTTACTCATCTTGCTATGATTTCTGTTTTTAATCGGACTTATACCGTATTCACCCGTAAATTGTGCACAGTTTTTCGTGAAGCGTGTGTTGAAAAAATCATGGTACGAGGCTTATTCAAAACTTGAAAACGCTGCATGGTTACACTGCATAGTGTACAGGTTCGTTTATGCTCCAAGGTTGGTTGATCTGCTACTGCTTAAAGAAACTACGAACATCTTGCATGTGGATTGTGCTTTGTGATTTTGCTTTTTCTGTGAGAAGAAGTTGCAATGATTGCTGAATATTTGTGGTAGCGATCTTCTACGCATGCTGAAAAAACCTAAAACTATTAAAAAGGCTCAGAATGTCAAAACTTGTGCCTTAGGTAGAAAAAAACACTGTTGCGGAAATTGTACATCGGATTGGAGGTGAAAAATAATTGTTTTTGAGTGATAATGTTATTGCAATAAAACGTTTATTTGAAAGGTGAGAATTTGTAGAGTGTACTTACCTCTTCAGTAATTTCCAATATATTTTGTTTATAATCTTTCTAACATGGTATTGATTTCGGTTATCTGTGACCTGAGATGTTTATGGATCTTCACTGCTGTAAACAAAACAGTTGCATTCGGTAGCCTTTTACATTACATTCATGATGTTTTTTTGTCCCATCACGGTAAACATGTTACTATTCCGCCGCTACCTATTGATTTGCCAGAGTTGAAACAAAAATTTGAAGAGGCTATTGCTTTCATTACTCCAGACATGTTAACCAAGTGTGGGAATAAATACACTTTAGGATGGATGTGCGTCGTATACCTAAAGGTGGAATAAAATTTTGGGTACTTCTAAACATTGTGGAGGGAATCTTACGCACAACACTACACCAGTCTGCACTCTTCATAAAATATACTCTTTAAATATAAAAACCAATTAAATATTTCAAATAACTACAAACTTTATGTAATTTTATCTCTTAAGCAAAAGTAAATTACACTTAAATATGACATAAATATGTGTAGCATAAACAAGAGTTACCATATTCAAAACAAACCAGTTCTCTAAAAAAAAATTTTATAAAAAATGTTAAATTAAACTTAACTTTTAAAAGAAATAAAAATTACAATTAAATATGGCAATAGTCGGTACCTAGTGTTACATGAATAGAGTAATAAAGAAAATTATTTCAATGTGTTATGTTGCTTTGGATAAAAAAAAGGCTTCAATTATTTCAATAATACAAGAAAATAAAAATAACATTTTATTTTCAGAAAAATAGCAAATTAATTATAAGTTCTAATAAAATATTTAAAAAAAAAAAAACTTTCGGCACAGCCTACATTTCAAAGTACCTATTTCTTCTGGAAATATTTTGGTAACTTCTACAAAATTCTGGAACATTTTTAAGAACTTAATATACATAACATATTTATGTTCTCCAATATTACAAAATAATTGATTAAAAATTTTCTCATTTTTCATGCAGTGAAAATATTATGATTGTTTCTAACTCAATGCATCCAGCATTGAATGCTTTGAACAAATTACAAATGATGCCAACTAAGGTAATTAGTTAATTTTTGATATTTAAAATCTAGTTTTTATCCCTTGCACTAAAATGTGGTTATATAAATATTTGCTTTGCACAAAGATTTAAGATAATAATAAGATGGTTTAAAATAAATTTGAACAGATTTGATACAAAAAAATTTTGAATTTTTTTTAAATTTCAATCCCTGTTTTTAAGATAATAATTTGTTTCAATCATATTCAGCCATATTTGAGATAAAATTTAGGATTTACACTATAATTTATAAAGGATTTGATAGTATACTTTCAAACCTTGTTATTCCCACCCTTGCAGTAATGGTTGATTTGATATAAATTTATTTTAACAAAAGTTTTAGACAATATTTAGAACGTTTAACAAAAATAAGAATGGATACGATATGGTACATGGTAGTTAGTTTTATTTATTTTCTTATTCCAACCCCAGGTTTTTTTAAACACCTTGCAATAATTGTTAGTATTATCAAAATTTGTTCTACATAAAAGTTTTAGATGAAAATTATAAAATATACAAACAATTTGAATGGATTTTATGGTGTGATTACTAAGGTAGTTATAAATTTTTTATTATTATTATTATTTTAACCCCTCTTTATCCACCCTTTGCAGTAATGGTTAATTCTATAAAAAATTTCTTCAGACAAAAGTTTTAGATAATATTTATACAGTTTACAAACATTTTGAACGGATTTAATATTGTAATTACTATGGGAGTTATTAATTTTTTGTTTTGTTTTTCAACCCCGGTTTTTTTCCACCCCTAATAGTTGGTCGTATAACAAATTATTTCAGACAAAAGTTGTAGATAGTAATTTATGGTTTTACAATGAATTAAAATGGATTTAATAGTGTATGTAGTACCGAATCCATGATTTTTTTAAATCTACTTCTGTTTTTTAATTCCATTTCTGCAATGGTTCATTTTATCAAAAATTTTTTGGAAAAATGTTTTATATAAAAATTATACAATTTACAAACAACTTGAACAGATTCAATTGCTTACTCAGGGAGATATGAATTGATTTGTCCTCCAACCCTTGTTTTTTCCACCCCTTGCAGTTATGGTTAGTCATATCAAAAAAGTATTTGGACAAAAGTTTTTGGTATTAATCCTACGAGTTATCATACGTCCAAACGGATGTGATATTCATCATATTATGGGAGTTATAGCAATTTTCTGTTGTTCAAAAAAAACTTCCCATTTCTACCCCTTTGGTCGGATATTACCCATTAATGAACTTGACCGAGATTTTCCATAATTATATTTTATGTATCAATTTGGAAGTGATTTTTGAAAAATTACGGTAGTTATGTTCCTAAAAATGGGAGGTGTGCGTGTGTGTGTGTGTGTGTGTGTGTGTGTGTGTGTATATATATATATATATATATATATATATATATATATATATATACACACACACACACACAAATAAACTTTTAACTTGACGATGGTTTGGGGTCTATGGACCAGGAAACGAAAAACTATATAAAAATTTTCCAGTAGTCATACCATGGTAATGGTTACAATAAGTAATATTTCTTCAAAATCTATCTAAAAAACAAATTTTGTTTTCAAACCATACTTTTATTGATTTATAAAAAACTATAGGTTGATGTAATATTATAACATTATAATACTTAAATAGATTTTGAAACAATCAAAGAGAACACCAACCTATATGCCTTAAATTATTTCATTCAAAAATCTTCCATACCACCTTCGGACAACATAATCACATTTTTCCACATCCCTAAAGAACACTACACACAGTATAAGTTGAATCATGAATTAGCTTGCAATAAAATGCATTTTTTGAATTTTTCATCACTAAGTCGATTGGATTTTGTCATGTTGGTCATTGTTGAATAGAAGAGAAAAGCCTTCCTGCCTAAGCACTTTATGTCAGTGGTTTGTTAGATCTTCTGAATATCTTAAGTTTCATCGGGTAACATTGGAGCATTGTGCAGCCTGTATGTATCGAAATACTGGTCTATAATCGATACAGCTTGGTTCCTGATATTGTTTTGAGAAGTAGAACCAAGATGACTTCCAGTATTCTATCCAAAGTCGAAAATACTGATATTAGGGAGGTTCCGTCTCCATCTGAACAGGAACAGCATTCACCAGCAGGAACTTTGCCCAGAGTGTCATTCATTACCTCAGCGGCTGTTCAAAGGCTCTTCTTTTTATATTTTTTAAATCTGTTTTATTTCATTTAAATTTGGAAGGTTATATTTTAAGGAGAGGAGTGGACCTGGGTGGGAGTGTACACTGTAAGTTTTACTCCAAGACATTTCAAAGTACCCATAGCTTGGAAAAACAGTTCAAATATTAATATTTAATATTTATGCATATGTGAAAATTAGAATACAAATATTTGATCACGTACCTATTCATATTCTCTGATGTAAGAATACAAATATTCACATGAAAATACAAATAAAACTATTCAAATTCACACCAGCAAATACAAATATATTCATATTGACTATCTGTACATATGAATATATTTTTATTCATAGAAAATAATTTTTGCCAATAGTCTTATTCATATTTATAACAACAAATATGACCATCACACACAATTTAGTCAATTCTCGCAAAATGACTATTTTTCCCTTCGTTGGATTCATGAAAAGTAAGTTTTTTTTAAGGTCTATGAGCCGAGAAAAATTGTATTATTTAGAATCCAAAAAATGAGCAAATATTGATTGCAGGTTATTGAAATCCCTGAAGTTATTTAAATAATTTGAAGACCTATTTTAATATTTCTTTAAAATATCCTCATTTTTAAAATTATATTCACCTCATTATTTTCATGGTCTTCATAACCTACTTCAGAATTTCTTAGAACCCACTCTGTATTTAAAAATGCAGTATAATAATGATAGCTGATTAGATTACATGTAATGTAGAAAATTTCTAACCAACTGTACAAACAATTTAACAATATTTTTAATGTAGCCAAGTAAAAATAACCTAACCAACCATCCACACTATTTTAAAGTATTTTAATGAAGTTAACCTAACCCAACTGACCATTTTCTCGATATCGCAGTATATGTAAAAGGGACATTCCAACAATAAGTTTCGTAATTTTCTTCCACAGGAAAAATGAGGAAACACACTGCCATAACAAAATAGAATATTTTCTGAATTCATGATGGGAAGAGCAAGAGCAGAGAAGCGCTGGCCCATGCGCAGAATACTAAACAGAGATAAGCAGCAGACAGACGTGCCAGAGCTCAGTCGGTCGAACGCAAACCAGCATGGCAGAAAGTTGTGTGCTGGAAATGCGGTCACAAATGAAAATGTCTGCTGTCTTGGGCTATGAATGGACGTGTGGGACTGGAGTTTAAACATATTCGTTGATGCCTACAGAGCGTCATGCCACATCAGATGTTGGGTGCTGGTGTTCAATGTTCGATGAAGGAAGGCAGAGTGTGGAAGATGAAGACAGATGTACAAGTTCATCACATGATTCACGAAAAATTGGACATAGGAAGGTGTCGAAAAAATAAATTTCAGAGAGGCCTCACACCTGATAACAAAACCGCAAGAATGGCAATAAGCCTTTAACAACCGTGTATAAAAACCTAATCTAGCCATTACCTACTTAAAATTGTAAACTACATGACTACTCACACACCCTCTTACAGCATAATTCTAAAAAATTTCAAGAGGTGGGAAAAAAAACTAGGTAATTTTCTTGAGTCGATGCTTTTCCGTAAATAAAATAATGAAATACGGAAAATACTTTTTTTTCCCCAAATACTAAAGACTTTCCTTTATTTACCACGTAAACAGTGTTTTTTTGCTTTCTACTGGTTTATAGGAAATTACTGTTTGTAGGTCACGTTAGATAGCCTATGCAGTGAAGCGGTCATCACCATGTTGTGCTTTAATTATTTAACAGTTAGCTGCGTTCACATTTACAAAGCATGAAAATAGTAAACAAAAAGAAATGAAACACAATTATTTTGGCACACACTATTTTCTGCGCTCTGAAGACTACTTAAGAAATATGTACATTCGGACTTCACAATTGCAGACTAGGCTGTTTTCCGTGCAGCGGTGTAACGTCATTCGCGTGAGGTTAAGGACACACGATGCTCACAGATTCGGACTGTTGTAGACGGGCTTTACGACATGGATATTTTTGATTTGGATATTGTAATGCAATGTAACGTAATTATTACTTTAAAAGAATAATGTAACTCCCTACTGTGCATCCAAACCCAAGAATCACCTCTTGAGAGGGATTATTATTTTTAGCAGCATGAAGACCCAAAGCTCCAACTTGTTACATGAAACAGCACATAACCTACCTTATGAAAGGAATTGTCATTGTGTATTATCAAACATAATAATTTATTTTATACGTCAGGTTACGTGCTATTGCAAATAACAAAACAGCGCTTCGCGCCTCCATATTGCTAAAAAAAAAAATCTGTCAAGGGTTCACCCTCGAGTAGGAAGGCAGGTTATATCAAAAATATGCACGTTCTTATAATATGGAAAACCACAGGATCAGCAACGCAAAAAAAAAGCACAACATGGTGACGGCCGCTTCACTGCATAGACTATCTAATGTGACCTACAAACTGTAACTTCTCAGAAATCAGTAATAATTAAGTAAAGCTGTTTACAGAGTGAAAAGAGAATCATCTTTAGTGTTTGAAAAAGTATTTTCCGAATGTTATTATTTTATTTACGAAAAAGCCGCAATGCGAGAAAATTACCAAATATTTTGGGTTTCCCCCCCCCGAAAAGAAGCTACCATTCAGAATTACCCAACAAAAAAAATCAATGTCATTTTGTGAGACAAAAATTCAAAAATACAATTTTCAATTAATTTTTTTACAGAAAACCCACATCATTCAGAACTAAGCCGAAATTACAATAGCCCATTGCATCTGTCCATCACCCAGCATCCATTCGTCGTCAGACGCCGTGCGATTTACAAAACACTATCATTTGAAATACTATTTTCCCTATCACATATTACCAACTGTACAGAAAACTTAAAATTTTTGAGGAAATTTATCTTGTATTATGAAATATTAGTTGGAAAATCAATGCAAGTTATGCACTTATAACACATTAAACACAATATTTGGTAAATATGTAGAATAACGGTATATGCGAAAAAAAATGTTAAAAATCCGAAAATACTTTTATTCTATGCTCTTTCACTTCCTCTTTTCAAAACAACCGGCGGAGATAAGAAATTCCAAATACTTTAGGAGATATAGAATTTTTTAATTTTGCAATTCAAGACCTGTGCAACTATTGGAACGTCAACATTTTTGTTATTTTGCAGTGTGTTCGTGTATGCGTAATAAATAAAATGGTCGATTAGGTCAGGTAAGTTACATTATTAATACTTTCAAACTAAGCGGACATAAAAAATAATGTGATTAATTTTAATGGCTGTTTAGTTTTAAAATATTTATAATGTAACTGACCTGACCAAACAAACCGGGACAAAGGATGAACAGTACGAACTAAAATGGTCGATTATGTCAGGTCAGTTACATTATGAATACTTTCAAACTAAGCGTACATTAAAAATAATGATTTAATTTCAATGGTTCTTTAGTTTTAAAGTATTTATAATGTAACTGACCTGACATAACAAACCCGGACAAATGATGAACATTAACAACTCACGTAAAAATTTTTTGTTTCTTATTACTTGCGCAACAATATCCAAATAAAAAATAAGACTTTAAAATTAGAAACGTTAAAAAATCACCTAAGTTGGAGGCGGGTACATTTCCTTTGCCATTAGAAGGAAATGATGTAGTCGTTCACCTACATCGCGATAACTCCGACGGAACATTAATAAATAAATAAATAATCACGTATTGGTTCATTTGAATACTGGCCTATCACGGAACTGTCACGTGACAAAATTGTCCAATAAGAAACATAATAGATACTCGTAAACAAGAAACAATGGTAGCTGCATTACACAGGTATTGTGATGAAAATTAAAAAATTCGATATCTCCTAAAGTATTTGGAATTTCTTACCTCCGCTGGTTGATTTGAAAAGAGGAATTGAAAGAGCATAGAATAAAAGTATTTTCGGATTTTTAGCATTTTTTTCCCATATACCGCGACAACGAGAAACAATGGTCACCGCATTACACAGGTATTGTGATGAAAATTAAAAAATTCGATATCTCCTAAAGTATTTGGAATTTCTTACCTCCGCTGGTTGATTTGAAAAGAAGAATTGAAAGAGCATAGAATAAACGTATTTTCGGATTTTTAGCATTTTTATCCCATATACCGCGACAACAAGAAACAATGGTGAACGCATTACACAGGTATTGTGATGAAAATTAAAAAATTTGATATCTCCTAAAATATTTGGAATTTCTTACCTCCGCCGGTTGATTTGAAAAGAGGAAGTGAAAGAGCATAGAATAAAAGTATTTTCGGATTTTTAGCATTTTTTTTCGCATATACCGCGACTCTACATATTTACCCAATATTTTACATTCTAACATTTATTTAAACATTTTCTGAGTGACCATGCATAATTAATTACACTTCTGTGAATCAGACGATTTTAGTTTCAAAACACAACCTTTAAAATGTGTTCAAACATAATTTTAAAAAATAATTATATATGCATCTAAAGAACTAAACAAACTTCAAAACCTTCTAACATAATTTGACTTGCTAAATCCTTGAAGCCATTTGGAGGTTATAATTTCATTCATCCGTCTGTCCGAAAAGAAGTATGACGTTATCAAACTTTTGACGGACGGACGGACGGATACAATTTACGGGACGTATTATTGGCTGCAGGTCACGTGATTGACAATTGCCATTCCGGCTTTGCGTATGAAAGACGAGAATGACAAACTAAAACTAGCTACCTTGAATTCGATTAATTTAAAGTGTTTAACTAAATTATTTATTTAGAGCTTCCTAAACGCAATCATTACATAACAGCCAGAGATAATTGTATTTGTAAAAAAATAATAATAATTTAAACTTTGCGATCTTACAAACGTAAATTATGCTGAAACTGAAGTTCACACCAAAATAATCTTAACTGGTACTACCAATAATCTGCAAAAGTATAATCTACATACCTGCTGTTCAGAATTTTGATGTCAATATCAACAAATAATACTGTTTATTAACGACCTTCTAAACAAATATAACTGCCATTAAATCACAACAGCTAATACCCTAACTACACTAGCATCATATTCATCAAAAAAACACCATGACCATAGACTATAAAAACCACAGGTTTCCAAATAATATTTTAAGTTCCCGCAAAGTTTTTTGCGTAAATATCACAGAGAGCTTATTTATCTTTTGTTGTGAAACATGGATCTCGAACAAATTAGTGCAGTTGATTGGGTTTGGGATTACTCACAAGAATTATGGAGTAGCCGGATATTCTGAATTGTGCTTGATATTTAGTTTTCTGAATTCATTAAAAATTGTATGTCTTGATTTACATTAATAAGTAAGCTAAATAAAGAATGTATTTGCAAATTATATGATTGAGGTATTTTGTTTTAACTTTGTACATTATTAAAAGTAATAAAACTTATCAGTAAATCATTGCCATTTAATTTAACTGACATGCGATTTTCTTTTAAACATGGCCTAGACCAAATCATAAACCACGTCATGTTGACGCCGACCCCCAATGCTCTTCTATGTCGCATAGACTGCTATGCCTCATCAACGTTTCAGGAAAGTGTGTCCACCGAACGCACTCGTGCGCGCACCGGGGTGTAAGAAGTGCAACAGGGCGATCGCCACGCAATTAGTGCCACATCGGCGGAGGAGACCGGCCGGGTGTGGCATATCCCTCTGCCGAACTACAAGAGTGTTTATGTATTTATTCCACAGGAACATATTAGACTTTATTTCATTGTTTAACACTTTATTTCTCTCCAAATTATGTTTCACCGTGTGCCTTGCCCCGAAACTGGCCGGTTCAGTTTCCCGCGAAAATCACACGTTTTCCACCGGAGAGCTGACGGGGAGGGGGGTCGCGCCTGGTGAGAGCGAGAGAATCCTTCCGGAGCTCACAGAGGCCGGCAGCCTCCACGCATCACGGGACCAGCATTATCTTTATTTTCACCGACATGTAGTTTTCCATAGTTAAGTAATTATTAAACCTTTTCTTTCAGTCCTGTGGTCGGTTTCGAGTTACCGTGTGGTGACGTCGACCCAGAGGCCACCCTAGCTCCTACAGGCCGTTATGGCGCGTCACCGCCTTCTTCTGTGCGCGGGCGTGTGCGGGAGCCAGTGGTGCCACCTTCAATAAATCAGTGTCCCTCCGACGTAGTTTTTTTTATGTATATTTTCTTTTCTTTCAGCAGGACATAATTTTTATTGTAAAAACTATAATATCATCCATCATGTATAATTTAAATTAGAAGGGTAAATAACATGTATTTTAATATGCACGGGGTGAACAAGTCGCGGGTTCCCGTCCACGAGGACGTCAGATGCTGCACGAGACGCGCGCGGGGAGGGGGTCGGCGCGAGCAGAGGAGGCAGTCGCGTCTGGAGAACCGCGGAGGAGAGACGTGTCGGCCGCGAGCTCTCGCCAAGACGAGTGAAACGGGTGAGCATAGAGGCCTCCGGGCTTAACGTCAGTGACGCGGGGAATAGATCAGCAACAGTCTTCGAGTCGTGTCAGGCAGTTCGAAACTATGGAGATTAGTATGTAAACTATTGCCAAGGGGTCGCCTTATTGTAAATAGTTTAGTTTTCTTTTTATTAGTGTTTCATAATTTTTTCCTTTCCTCTTGTATGTATATATATATATATATCTTTATTCGCTTGTATAGTCATGCATTGCCTAGGATAAAATAGTACCATTGTGTCATGGACGAGACCTCGCCATTTTAATGGGACATTTCAGAAACTGTGTCCGCAGGTAGTGCTTGCCTGAATTCGCTATAGGACAGGAAATCAAAGCCCTGCCGGTTTGGGACAAACGCCATCGGTTAGCGCCGCGACGCCGGCGCCTACTACTTCCCATAGGCGGCCGTGTAAGGGGAAATTCTCGTGTAGTCAGGCCTCACCTAAGAACGGTCGTAGGCGGGAACTGCGATAGCCCCGTGCCAGTGCAAATAGTGGCCAATAAAAAGAGTGAGTGCCACGAAACCCTATGTAGTTTCATTATTAGCAGGCTAGATCCTCTTAACTGCCACGCGGCCCGACACCCACCCCCAACTGAGCTAGCCCAAGAACCTACACAACCAATAAGGGGATCAGCCCGCTCGACGACAAGTGGCCCCCAACTAGGTGGCAACGCATTCTCAAACTTTCAAATTTTCAAAACTTTCAATTTTTTTTAAAAACTTTCAAACTTTCGAAATTTTGTCTCAAAGGGCGTAATTTGGCAAAGTGCGGGTTGCCAAGAACACGGACAAAGTGGGCGGAAAGGACATCACGGACATTATATGGACTGGAGTAGCGTGCGACGTAGCGCGAGTTGCGTCACGCGAACGGCGCGGGAGCTGCCTGGCGCGGCGGAGCGGCGGAAGCAGGCGGAAGGAGCGGCGCGGGAAAGAGATAAGGAGACGCATCCACGCCGGGATCAGGTTCACGCGGGAGAGAGATAAGGCGGCGCGACCCACGCCGGGCTCGAATTCGCGCGGTATCGCGCTGCGGCTTATCGCGCGCCGAGAGGCGAGTTCGCCGACCGAGCCGAGAAGGATCGGATAACCAAGTGAAGCCGGGTGACGACCGGAAAAATGGAGGGACCGGATGAGACAAAGGCGAGGGTGATGGACACGTGTGTGGGGTGTGGACTTCCGTTCAGGGGGAGACACGGACAGGACCTTTCGTGCGAATGCCCATGGGGACTAGCGGACGTGAAGAGTAGCGGGGAGAGTAATGACAGACAATCGGGGAGTCATTTACCGGGTCACCGCGACGAGGGCGTTAGAGAGCCCATAGGTCATGGTCATCCGAGTATAGTGATGCGAGTGGTCGAGGTGGCTAGCCCATTACCGGAGTTTGCGGGAGAACCGCACGAAGATCCGAGTGCGTTTGTAGCCGCGTGTGTGGACAGGCTTAGGGGAGTGCCACGAAGGGACTGGGTGACGAGAGTGTGTGGCCAGTTACGGGGCCGGGCGGCGAAATGGTGGACGGACACGGGGGACTATCTATCCGAGTGGGGAGAATTCGAGCGAGCACTAGAGAGGCGGTTCAACGGACCACTGGCACGAGCCGAGTGTCAGCGACAACTTTACAGTGTACCACAGGCCGCAGGGGAGAGCGCCGAATCATTTATCTATAGGAAGGTGCGGTTGCACCGGCGAGTGGGGCCGGAGAGAACAGTGAGCGAGGTCATGCCCGTAATATGCGAACAGTTGTTGCCGTCGCTACGCCCTTTTCTGCGACGGGCCGTGGACCTAGAGGTATCCGAGTTCGTGGAGCTGGCCCGGGAGACTGAAATGGACTTGGCAGCAAGTAGGAGGGAACTCTGGGCAAGAGAGTCACGACGGGAGCCTAGGATGACACCAGTGATGTCACAAGAGACTGTGACACCCGAGGACGCAATGACATTGGTCCGATACAGGGGCGGGGCCACACCACAAGGGCAGAGGACGACAGGGGGACCCACACGGGAGACCAGAACACGGTCAGAGGAGCGGAGTACGAATCAGCGGACGAGTGACAACCGTCCACCCAGGTGTCAGTATTGCCGCAGCCCGGAGTATCACTGGCACGCGGAGTGTCCAACCAAGGCGGAGTTGTGGAGGAAGATGGAAAGGGAAGGACGCCATCCGGGAAACGGACAATAGGGGGCAGGGACAGAGTCGGCCACTGCCTCCTAGATACGAACCCGGACAACATGACAGAAAAGACCTCACCGAGCCCGAGAACGAGTCAGCCCAACGACGCCCGCCATGACACCAGCCACAGGGACGAGAGGAACACAGGGACGTCGCCCGCCAAAAGTGACAGCCCCACTGGGCAGCTCGGAAGAGACACGAGGGACCACGGGAACCGCAGCATGGACGCCACAGCAGACGGGGGAGCCAGTAGCAGTCCAACAGCAGGGGACAGGTCACCACCAGAGGAGCAGGGGGCTCCTCCAGCACAGCTGGGACAGCTGGGCACGGACCAGGCGGCGCTGCTCCGGGTGCCAGTGCTCCTGAACGGCCGTCCCGTCCACGCGTTGGTGGACACGGCGGCGACCCACTCTTTTGTCTCCGCCCACCTGGTGCCGGACGAGGACTTGGAGCCACACGAGGACGAGGTGCAACTGGCAACGGAGGGGACAAGCGCGTCCACGTCTGGACGCGCACAGGTAACCATCGGTGTTCGTGACTTATTCAGTCGGACTAGCGCCCTGGTGATGCGTGGACTGCGGGAGGAGTTGATCCTGGGCCTGCCTTGGCTGGTCCAGGAGGACGCCGCCATTGACATCAAGGACAGTAAGTTGCACGTGGGCCGTCAGGGGCGCCGAACGCTGTACGGCGTGGGCCGGGCGGGCCCTGTTCCTCCCTCACCACAGATCCAGCTGGCAGACCTCACTCATGACGTGCCACCAAATTACACAGGGTTGTTCGAGGGCGTGTTGTCGCAGCAACCGTTAGTGTTCGCGGCCACAGACATGCTGCGGCGGACAACGGTGACGGAACATGCCATCCCTACAAAGCCACACAGTCCCATATACGTAAAGCCGCGGGAGTTTGGACTCAAAGACCGTCAGGTAGTGCAGGAACAGATAACCGAAATGCTCCAGAACGGAGTAATAGAAGCTAGTGAATCTCCGTACAATAGCCAAATCGTCATGGCTAAGAAGAAGGACGGGACCTTGAGGTTCTGTGTGAACTTCAAACCCGTGAACTCTGTCACCATACCCGCCCCACCACCACTGATAAACATTGCAGACGCGTTGGCAGGCTTGGGGGACGCCCGTATATTTACGTCACTTGATCTAAGGTCCGGGTATTGGCAAGTCCCCGTCAGGCAGGAAGACCGTCCTAAGACCGCGTTTACGGCCCCGGACGGACGCAGGTTTCAGTTCCGAGCCATGCCGTTCGGGCTGATGGACGCCCCCTCGACATTCCAGGCCATGATGGTCCGCGTCCTGGATGGGTTCGTGGGCGACTTCGTCACGGCCTATCTGGACGACGTGATCGTCTGGTCACGGACGTGGGAGGACCATGCGCATCACCTGGCATTGGTCCTCGAACGGCTGGCCAGACACGGGCTGACCTGCGCCCCGCACAAGTGCCATATCGGGGCAACGGAGATCAGATTCCTGGGGCATGTCGTCAGTGAGAAGGGGTGCCGCCCTCTCCCGGAGCACCTGGACCTGATCGCGTCCAAGGCGGCTCCACAGACGAGAAAACAGCTGCAAAGACTCATGGGGCTCCTGAACTGGCTGCGGTCCTTCATACCGGACTTCGCAGCGGTGACGGCCCCCATGACGGACTTGCTATCCCCCAAAACAAAATACAGGTGGACCGCGGAGGCCGACCGCGCCCTGGCTACTGTCAAGCGCTTGTTCAAGGACAGTCACACCCTCGCACGGCTGGTGCCGGGCGAACCCCTGTACCTACAAACGGACGCGAGTCAAGTAGGTATGGGGGCCGTGTTGTACCAGGTCGGACCCAATGGCGAGCGACGCGTGATGGAGTATTCCAGTGCCAAATTCGGGCCGGCCGCCCGGAACTACGATGTGAATGAACAGGAGTGCTTGGCAGTGGTGTGGGCTGTCAAGCGGTACCAACACCATCTGGAAGGGCGGGAGTTTACTCTTAGGACGGACAATCAGTGTTTAAAATGGTTGAACTCGATGCAAGGGAGGAAGAGTAAATTTACCCGGTGGGCTGTGACCCTCCAAAACTTTGCATTCACAGTGGAACACGTGCCAGGGAGGACTAACCAACTTGCCGATGAATTGTCACGACATCCTAACCCAGAGGACATCTTTGAGGACGAGGGCACGTGGGACGATCTGCTTCCTCCGTCAGGGCGCGCACCCGTCACGGGAGACCAGATGGGGCCCGCGGCATTGTACGCGGTAACACAGGAGGAACCAGTCACTGAACCCGAGGCAGTGGACACTCTCTCCCAGCTGATTAGCGCCGTGCAGCGGGTTCAGCGGGGGGACGACGTCTCGAAGGCCGCCGTGGAGGCGTGCGGGAACCAGGTGGTACCGGATCAGCGCTGCGTGGACGGGGTCCTGCAGACGCGGGTGCCGGGAGGTGGGGATGCTTGGCGAACTCACGCCCCGAAGGGGGCCCGCGCGGCCATACTGGGTTATTTCCATGACCACCAGCTAGCAGGCCACCCCGGGGCCGAACAAACCGCGGAGGCAATCAGGGTCTCCTTCCACTGGCCCGGCATGGGACACGATGTCCGGGAATACGTCCGACGCTGCCACACTTGCCAGCAGCGCAAGGCCCGGAGGACAGACGGCGAGGAGCAACAGCGACCTCGCCGCCCGCAACACCCATTCCACACACTAGCTCTAGATATCATGGGGCCCTATCCCCGCAGCAGCAAAGGCAAGCGCTTCCTTGTAGTACTAACAGACCTGTTTACCAGATGGGTCGAGGCCTATCCGGTCTCCAACGTCCGGTCGGGAACGTTGATAGCGCTGATCGACGGAGAGGTAGCCCCTCGCTTCGGGTACCCAGCGGTGCTCCTATCGGACAACGGATGTCAGTTCACGGGAGCCCGCTGGAAACAGGCCTGCAGAAGGTGGGGGGTGAGCCACCACACGACGCCGACGTATCACCCGAGGGCCAACCCAACCGAGAGACGGAACCAAGAGATAAAGGCTCAGCTCCGTCTCCGGTTGGGAGAGGACCATTCAAAATGGGATACCCATTTGCCGAACCTCTTATACTGTCTGAGGCGTCGTACGAGTGCCGCCACGGGTTACTCGCCGGCAGAGCTGGTCATGGGGCGGAACCTGGCGCTGCCAGGAGAATGCCGGGTAGAGGCGGCAGCCACAGAAGCCGGATGGGGCGAATGTCTCAATACCGAGCTGACCAGAATGCAGGAGAGGGCTAGGCGGAGACAGGAGGCCTATCTACAGCAGACGACACCACAGTCCACTAGACCCCCCCCTACTCTGAACCCCGGGGACCAAGTGTACGTCCGACAGCATCCTCTGTCGTCAAGGGCAAAGAACTTTTGTGCAGGTCTAGCCCCGAAATGGGCGGGCCCCAGGACCGTTCTGCGACAGGCGGGGGCCACATCGTACTTAATACGTACACCAAGCGGGAGGCCCGCAAAAATTCACAGAGACCAACTGCGCCTAGCCGCGGGGGAGAGACAAGCTCCAAGGGACACGGACAGGGGAGAGGGGTCTGCCTCTACACCAGTCACCGACGCAAACCAAGCCAGCCGTGACATGGACGGAAGGTGGGACGAGGACATGGCGGGACAGAAAGAACAAGGAGACGTGACAGAGACGCGACCGGCAGCCGACACAGGGGCAGCCATGAAAGGAACGGAGACAGGAGGGGCAGAAGAGAGCGTAATGGAACCAGCCAGGACATTTGGGGAACCAGACGAAACGACCGCCGACACAAACGTGATCCAGTTCATCACGGAACCGGACACGGACGGGGAGGACGAGGAGGGGAAAGACCCAGACACCCCTCTCTGGCCCCTCAATACGAGTCTGGCGGACTCGTCGTTCATTATGACCGTCACCGAACCAGACTCAGATACAGAACGGGGGGACACAGAGGGGATGGAGGAAGAACTGATGAGGGTCCTGACAGGTGAACCAGGATCTTCGGGGTGGTCTGCCATCCCAACCACGAGGATGGGGGGAAAGGGCAGGACATTAGACCCCAACTGTTCGCTCAGCCCCTCAATTTCCAGAAGCGAATCTGGGGAAAACTCCCGACCTAGGAGGATACGGCGGGTACCCACCTACTTACGGGAATTTCAGTGCAATAACCTACCAAAGGCAAGCCACCACACTAACACAGGATCCCGACTCAGTGTCATGAGTTTACTGCCACCCTTCGCGAGACACCCGCACACGATACACACCAGAGGCCAAGACACTTCCTACCCTCTCGTTTCTACGATCAACGAGTGCAACGGCAGATGCGATTAAGAGACGTTGACGCGCATAATGGCCTTGTGGGAGGGGGGGGCATTTGACGTCGACCCAGAGGCCACCCTAGCTCCTACAGGCCGTTATGGCGCGTCACCGCCTTCTTCTGTGCGCGGGCGTGTGCGGGAGCCAGTGGTGCCACCTTCAATAAATCAGTGTCCCTCCGACGTAGTTTTTTTTATGTATATTTTCTTTTCTTTCAGCAGGACATAATTTTTATTGTAAAAACTATAATATCATCCATCATGTATAATTTAAATTAGAAGGGTAAATAACATGTATTTTAATATGCACGGGGTGAACAAGTCGCGGGTTCCCGTCCACGAGGACGTCAGATGCTGCACGAGACGCGCGCGGGGAGGGGGTCGGCGCGAGCAGAGGAGGCAGTCGCGTCTGGAGAACCGCGGAGGAGAGACGTGTCGGCCGCGAGCTCTCGCCAAGACGAGTGAAACGGGTGAGCATAGAGGCCTCCGGGCTTAACGTCAGTGACGCGGGGAATAGATCAGCAACAGTCTTCGAGTCGTGTCAGGCAGTTCGAAACTATGGAGATTAGTATGTAAACTATTGCCAAGGGGTCGCCTTATTGTAAATAGTTTAGTTTTCTTTTTATTAGTGTTTCATAATTTTTTCCTTTCCTCTTGTATGTATATATATATATATATCTTTATTCGCTTGTATAGTCATGCATTGCCTAGGATAAAATAGTACCATTGTGTCATGGACGAGACCTCGCCATTTTAATGGGACATTTCAGAAACTGTGTCCGCAGGTAGTGCTTGCCTGAATTCGCTATAGGACAGGAAATCAAAGCCCTGCCGGTTTGGGACAAACGCCATCGGTTAGCGCCGCGACGCCGGCGCCTACTACTTCCCATAGGCGGCCGTGTAAGGGGAAATTCTCGTGTAGTCAGGCCTCACCTAAGAACGGTCGTAGGCGGGAACTGCGATAGCCCCGTGCCAGTGCAAATAGTGGCCAATAAAAAGAGTGAGTGCCACGAAACCCTATGTAGTTTCATTATTAGCAGGCTAGATCCTCTTAACTGCCACGCGGCCCGAAACCCACCCCCAACTGAGCTAGCCCAAGAACCTACACAACCAATAAGGGGATCAGCCCGCTCGACGACAGTGGTATGTGACTTAATTATTTAGTGCTCCAAGACGAGCGTGCAACATCATACGTAAGTACTGTGTAAGAATTGGAAAATGGTCCGTAGGCGCCTCACGCAATATCATAGTCAGCCGGCTACTTAGTTTTAGCCTGCACGAGGCAGCCAGTAGGCAATATGTTACTAACTTTCGAACGCTTCAACATCTGGGACAGTTTCAGGACACGTAGCATCACCGGAGTCGCGGGCTTACACAATCCTAGCCTAGTGTAATATGTAATGTCATTGTGAAGTGTGATCTTGTTTAGGATTCGTCTATGTAATAATCATATCGTGTCAGAACTGAATGACCTTACTGCATATTAATATCACGAGTCACCACTGGGAGAGTGGCCGCACGTGTGACGATTCGTTTCGGGTCAACCGTTACGGCTAGGAGGGGTAGCACATTGTATAGGGCTATTCTGGAATAAATTTATAAGTTGTAACACTGTGATTTCTTGGACTTATCAGGCATCCCGAGTGGCCTAAACAGCTCGGGAGGTCCTGCTGGGTCGAACTTCTGCCTCCCGCCACAAGGCCGAATCTACCCTGAGATCCCGGACAATTCGTAAAACTTATAAATTCACACGGAGGTAGCGGGGTTCGTGTCAATGTTTTCAAACTGACATTGTATGGCCGAATGCTACCCCAAAGCCCGACCTGCACCCGCCAGTACTCGGCTCCGCTGACGGAAAGCACCCCTAGCCATGGCCCACCTGAGTCAAGTGAGCGTACCGCAGTCCAAGGTAGAGAATAGCGAACCATTTTAATTACACATGCAACGCACTCCCCGTGCCTACAAAATTCCCCACACAATAATAAAGTACTCAGAAACAAATAAAGCCCCTAACTAATAGAGTGCGACGTAGGAGTGCCCGGGTCACTCACGTGTAGCTTTCTACTAAAACAGCTGTGAGTGCAACCCTTGCGGCCTTCAGCCTAAATTCAGTAGTGAAATGTGTGACGTAACGCAAACCGCCCCAAATTAGCATTATTATTCACCACTGGAGTAGTTATCAAGAAACAGACAGTCTCCAGCTCGACTCTAATATTCAAACTTATTTTAGACACAACTTATTAAATGTCAATTCTAAAACATATATAGATATTAAGTTAATCATTAAGTTTTATTGTATGAATTTAGAGCCACTTGCTTTTTATTATTAATGTAATTTTTTACGAATAATGTAACTTTAGAAACTCTGGCGCGACAGGGAGCTCACCCCTCCCCTCGCGCCAGGGCCAGACGCCAGTACAGCGCGACTCGCGGACCGGGACAGACGCACGTCCCACGGGGAGCCATCATTTCTTTGTTTCACCGAACGTCCATCTGGTAATTATAGTCACAACCGAAACCTTTTTTTTAATACTCCCCGTGTGCGCCCGGTCCTTTTCCGGTGTAGGGCCCAACCCAGCCGCGTCAATTTAACACGCCCCACACAAAGCATTACGTGGGGCCGTGCAGTATACGGTACGGGCCGTCTCCCACCACCCCAGAGCTTTAATTAATCGCCCAGTGCACAGGCACAGGCTACATCCAAGCGTAGACGTGTTTTTAATTTAGTAGCGAGCCGCGGTCCACACAGGTGAACCCGCGCATCGCAATTTACCAATTACGGGATTAGCAGACGCTAATCGAACGCTCTCCCTCAACTGCGACTGGCGTGAGGGCTTAATAAGTAAACACATGTAGAGGCATGCAGGTGTCCCTCTCAGATAACGTGTGGAGTGTAATCATGTACGTAAGAGCACCACAGGGTGCCGTTTTGTCAAGTGTAATTGTAATAATAGTGTAATCAAAACTTCTACGTGTTCCGACGCCTCACTGGCAGTCATGTACCGCCGAGAAGACCTCGCGCCCAATATAATGAACCAGTGTAAATCGTGAACAATAAAACGCCCACCCCGCACCTCCCGTGCGCGACGTGCGACCCGTAGAACAACCAGAACAGTGTATGTAAATTAACCTAAAAAACCCAACCCAATCAGGATACAAATTCCATCACCGCCGATGGTTCTAGCAGGCCACGCTGGGGCAACGAACCCACGACCATCACACGGTTAGACACTGAGCTAGCCTGGCGCCCTCCCCGAACAGAAATCTCTAAGAAAGCCAGCCACCCCACTAGGACTTGCGCCCGACCTCGATCACGAGACCGCGGCGGACGGCAAAACGAAGACGACACCTAGCAATGCACGGCCAATAGAGTCTCGTCCAGTTACATTTCAGCCTGCACAGAAGCTAGACATGTGTGTGCATTGCAGGGTCTTTCACCTCTTCTCAGCAGTTAGATGATAATCGCAGCCCTCTAAAACCATCGACGTCTCCAGTAACCTACGATAATGGGAAGTAGGACGACCAATGTTTATTTTATATATCCTACCTTGAACATGCTTGTTTTTAATGAATAATTTTGACATTCATTTATAAGTACAGATTACCATGTAAACAATATAAAAAAATGGATTATATGATCATAGGTTTCTTGATTGTCCCATAAAATAATTTTAACACTGCTATTAAATAGGTGGAAATTTCAAACATATTAACAAGCTCTCGATTTCAATACAACCACCCTTAATTTATATTCCGGAACTGTTCATAGAGCTATGTACTGTTTGTGTGCATATTGACTTCATTATATTTGAAATCAGAATATTGGTAGGTCCTATTATACCCCGAGGATCGGCCCAAGATTGCAGCACATTCTAAGAGCATAACATGTCAATAAACCTGAGTCAACAAAATGTATTGTTGTCACCTGAACTAACTCCTGTGTGGTTTATTAGGTCCGACTAGCTCTGAACGGGTTCCTGGCCATGTGGCAGGAGACAGTGGCGACGAAATGAAGAGTTTATGGGTTAACTTTGTTGTGATTTAATTACACCGTCCCCTTAGTACGTGGCGCTGTCACAATCCTAGCCCTTTCCATCTGCGAGTGCATGGGCACAGCTCTAACACACAAGTGGTCGTTTTCTGGTTGATTCCGAATGCACAGATGTTTGCAGTCTGACCTACACAACATGAGTCACACAGTACATTTCCTGACCCATCGGTGATCCGGTATACGACGATAGTATTCCAGGTGCGGGGCACCCAGTTTACATGAGCACGAACATAAAGGTGTTTACATACTAGCCTGCACAACACATATCACACAGTACAATTACTGACCAATCAGTGGTCGACATGGGTTACGAATAGAGATACACTAAGACCCTGAATATTTAGAGTTTCGCTCCCTCGCAATGATCACGTGGAAGCGGTGAACTCTTTCACTACTCCGTTACATGGCAGACTTGATATCACCGAAATTCGGGGCGGACTTCAACGACAATGCTAACGAGTTCAAATGGACCGAAAGTTAATGACGGATCCCCAATGGTTAAGAGATGATGGTCTCATGTTGCACAATGCGTCCAACCCCGAAGGCCTCGTCGCGAGAACTGCCCTCTCCCCACCAGAACTTCGCGCGCGAAAAACTTGTGGAGCGCAGCAGACGGTCTGGGCTCGAACTGCGGCCTTGTCGCACAGTGAACAAGAATTAAACAAAATGACTTATCAAACATTACAGGAAGGATGGTTTATAAAATGTATTATAAATATAATATAATTAATGGTTTTACGTAATTAATTGGTCCAAGGAGGGGAAGATACACAGATTCCATAACTCTCACAGAATAGCCGTGCGGGTGGCTATTGCACTTTCAGCTCACGGGCGATTGTCGCGTTGCACGTTGCACTGACACTGCACTTTGTTCACACTAAACTACACGCCTCTGCCACAGGCAGGAGAAGGCGTTGGCACAACATACCGGGCTGCGGAAATTAGGGTGACACATGGGTCAACGTCAGGACGGCCTGGCGCCGCACGCCCGCCCCATCAGCGGCCCGCACCGGGTCGTCGGCGAGCCGCACCGGACACCAGGTGGCCCCACCGACACCAGCGGCACCTGCGGTGCCCTCTGACACACCGGCACGCCCCGTCAGGATGGACGGGCTTCGCTCACCCGACCCGTCAGCGGCCTGCACTGGGTCGTCGGCGAGCCGCACCGGACACCAGGTGGCCACGGCGACACCGGCAGTACCTAAGGTGCCCACTGACACACCAGCACGCCCCGTCAGGACGGACGGGCGCCGCTTACCCGACCCGTCAGCGGCCTGCACCGGGTCGTCGGCGAGCCTTACCGGACACCAGGTGGCCCCGGCGACACCGGCAGCACCTGCGGACCGCCTGACGGCAGCGGCAACGCCCCTGGAGCAGTGCAGTGAGTTGTACCAATTAGGGCAGTTGGGACCTGGGGCGGGCCAGTTACTCAGGATTCCCATCAGGATGAATGGACAGCCAGTGCATGCCCTTATCGACACGGCCGCCAGCCATACGTATGTGTCAGCTCAGTGCTCGAGTTTATGGGACATTAACGCATGTGCGGAGGAGGTACATTTAGCGACGAAGGGGGCAACAGCTCATATTGTCGGTCGCACGAACATCACCATCTCCATCAGGGATCATGTCAGCCACACAGCAGCATTAGTTGTAGAGGGGCTGCGGGAGATGCTAATCCTGGGACTGCTTTGGCTAGCGCAGGAGGATGCCACTGTAGTGGTCAGGGAGGGGAGACTACACATTGGCAATCACGAGCGGCACACGGTTTACAGCCTGGGCTATCGGCCACCCGCCGAGCAGGGGACACCTATCACCCTCGTGGACCTGAGAAATGGTGTACCCGCATCCCATGTAGAGCTCATAAATAGTGTCCTGTCCCAAAAGCCTCAGGTTTTTGCAGTCACGGACATGCTCCGCCGTACCACAACCACAGAACACACCTTCCCCACCCGTCCTCACCATCCCCAGTTCGTGAAGCCGTACAGGTTCGGACCAACTGAGAGGCACGTCATCCAGACCCAAATCACAGAAATGCTTCGCGATGGAGTCATCGAACCCAGTGAATTACCGTACAACTGCCAGATTGTCATGGCCAACAAAAATAAAGGCTCCATGAACTTCTGCGTTAATTTCAAACCAGTCAATTCTGTAACCATACCTGCCCCACCACCGCTTATTAATATTACGGACGCTTTAGCAGGGCTGGGCGACGCCCGCATTTTCACGTCCCTGGACCTCAAGTCCGGGTACTGGCAGGTGCCCGTACGTCCAGAGGACCGTCCGAAGACCGCATTTAGTGCACCTGACGGCCAACGTTTCCAGCTCTGTGTCATGCCGTTCGGGCTGATCGACACCCCCGCGACCTTCCAGGCCATGATGGTATGTATGTTAGACGGGTACATGGGCGAGTTCGCCGGCACATACTTGGACGACGTCATCATTTGGTCACTGTCGTAGGAGGACCACGCCCGGCACCTCAGCCTGGTCCTTGAGCAGCTGGCCAGACACGTCCTCACGTGCGCCCCACAGAAATGCCACGTGGGCGCGGCCGAGCTGGAGTACTTGGGGCACATAGTGGACGCCGAGGGTTGCCGGCCCCTGCCAAAGCACCTGAACCTGATTGAGTCAAAATCCGCCCCAAAAACCCGCAAGCAGCTGCAGAAGTTGATGGGCCTACTCAACTGGCTGCGCTCGTTCATTCCTCATTTCGCCAGTATCACAACCCCGATGACAGACATGCTGTCACCCAAGCTCCGGTTTCAGTGGACCAGCGGAGCGGACGCGGCACTGGACGCGGTAAAGCGGCAGTTCCGCGAGTGCCACCAGCTCGCCTGTCTGCAGCCTGACCTTCCCCTGTACCTTCAGACGGCCCCAGTCAGGAGGGGATGGGGGCCGTTCCGTACCAGGTGGGGGACAAAGGCGTGCATTGGGTGGTGGAGTATGCCAGCGCCAAGTTCGGTCAGCCTGAACTGCGGTACCATGTGAACGAGCAGGAGTGCATGGGCGTCGTTTGGGCTATGCGCCGCTACCGCCACCACCTAGAGGGCCGCCGGTTCACGCTGCGGACGGACAGCCAGTGTCTCCGCTGGCTGGACTCCGCTCAGGGCCGCAAGTCAATGTTCACGAGGTGGGCGCTGATGCTCCAGAACTTCGACTTCGCAGTCGAGCACATCCCTGGACGGGACAACCAGTTCGCCGACGAACTGTCGCGCCATCCCGACCCACACATCACCTTTCAGGATGACCAGGATTGTCAAGGGCTGTTGCCGCCAGAGAGAGTCGCACCGCCAGTCACTCAGGGGTAGGCTCCAACAACCTTGTTTCACATCCCAAGGGCCCCCGACCATCCCGCCATCTTGCCTGTGGGAACCCTGAGCGACTTAGTAGAGCTCATGAAACAGGCCCAGCGGACAGACGACCCCACACAGGCCGAGGTGCGGTCATGTGGGGAGCAGGCTCACCCCTACCACAGGTGCATAGACGGGGTGTTGAAGACCCGGGTACCAGGAGACATGGACGCCTGGTGTTTTCATGTGCAGCTCGGTGCCCGTGAGCAGGTCATGGGCTTCCACCACACGCACGAGATAGTGGGCCACCCGGGTGCACACCAGACACAACTAGACATCCGTAAGATCTTCCATTGGCCAGGGGTGACGCGGGACGTGCGGGACCTGGTGCGGCACTGCCAGCAGTGCCAGCAGAGGAAGACAAGGCGGTCTGATGGAGTGGAACATCAGCATCCCCACCGGCCCCGCGACCCATTTCACACCCTGGCCCTGGACATAGTGGGGCCCTACCCGCGGACCACCCGGGGAAAGAGATTCTTGGTCGTCATCACTGACATTTCCACCCGGTGGGTCGAGGCCTTCCCGGTGTCCAACGTGCGCGCCACAACCATAGCCGCCCTGCTGGAGCATGAAATATTCCTGCGGTATGGTTTTGCCCGCGTGCTGATGACGGACAACAGCTGTCAGTTCAGTGGGAGGTGCTGGCGAGCTGACTGTCGCCGATGGGGCCTCGACGACCATGCCACCCCCATCTACCATCCCCAGGCCAAACCCACTGAAAGGAGAAACCAGGAGGTCAAGGCGCAGCTGCGGCTGAGGTTGGGGGACGACCACTCCAAGTGGGACGTCCACCTGCCAAAGCTGCTCTATTGTCTCCGGCGCCGCACCAACGCCGTCACCGGTCATTCCCTTGCCGAGTTCCTGTACGGGAAAAACTTGGCATTGCCCGGGGAGAGCAGGGTGGCCGACGTCGCCATGGACACCGTGGGGCACCCCAATCGCGAGGAGGGGAGGGAGCATGCCAGACAACAACAGGCCCTATTCCTGGCGGCTCACATGCCCCTGAGTAGTCACCACCCACCTCCAATCCAGCCAGGTCAGCTGTTGTACGTCAGGCATTACCACTTGTCATCCAGGGCACGGAACTATTGTGCGGGGCTAGCGCCCCGATGGTCGGAGACATGGGAGGTCCTGTGGAGGACGGGCCCCTCATCCTTTGCGGTTCGGATGCCAAGGGGGCGACCCGCTAAAGTACATCAGGACGACCTGCGCTTAGTCGCGCACAGGGTCAGAGTTTGCCCAACGACCCCCTCTTCCCCACCCTACACTCCAGGATGCCACAGAGACACCGGTGGAAGGAGCAGGACCCGAACTCGCCACCCGGTGGGACACGCACACGGGCGACCCAGAAGGGGGTAACCACGATCAGGCACCCGAATGCACCGAACCAACCTCCGAGACACCCCGATCGGGTCCCCGGTGCCGCTGGTCACAGTTACGCATGTCCCGCGGAGGTAGGGAGTCCATTAGTCTGATTCCCTGACGAGGAGGGGGGAGAGGTTTCTGAGGAGGAGGAGGATGAGCCACTGTGCCTGCTGGACCTAAGCGTGGCAGACGCCATGTTCTGGGTGTCCGTGGACGAGCCTGAGGACGATGAGGAGGAACCGGACGGGAAGGGTAAGCGACCCACACACAGACGTCGGGCCCCGGTCAGGACGTGCTGTGCGGACGACAGCGAGCTGGTAGAGTTCACCTTTGTCCCCGCAGTGAAGACCAGTTTCCCGACCACCCAACTGGACACGAGTGAGCCTACCACACTTTGCCCTGTAGAGACACACCAACACAGTCCCCACCACATGACCACAGAGGGCCCGCTGACCCCGAGCCTACCTGGTGGAGTATGAGTGGTCCAGGTCCCCATCAAGCAATTCCACCTGGGCGCGGCCTGTAGGGGATGTTCCAGTGACAACAACACTTGTGGCCGGACCCATATCATCCCCCCATCCACGTTGTCCATATCACCACCACGCTACACCCCGACCCCACTGACCCCTCCACCCACATGTCACCATATTGTGCTAGGAGAGGCGCATGTCGCAGCCCATTCCCAGGGGGGAAACGGACACGGGTCAGGGCGTACCCCCTTGTCATTCATCGAGTGGGAGAGGCATTCAGGGCAGAATCATTACAATACAACACACCACCACGCCACCGCTTAGTGTAGGGCTCGCAGTGCGACAGACGTTAGTGAAGTGCTCAGCGTGTGAAGCGAGGCGTTGATGCACATAGCGGTCTCAGAGAAGGAGGGGGCATTTGACACCGACCACCAATGCTCCTCTATGTCGCATAGACAGCTATGTCTCATCAACGTCTCACAAAGGCGTGTGCACCGAACGTGCTCGTGCGCGCAACAAAGTGTAGTTCGTGCAACGAGGCGAACGCCAGGCAACGAGTGCTACGTCGGCGGAAGGATCCGGCCGGGTGTGGCATATCTCTCCGCCGAACTACAACAAATGCAATTATGTATATTTTTCCACAGGTTTTTATTAGACATTATTTTAATCATTTAATATTTCAGTCCTTTCAAAATTATGTTTCACTGTGCGCCTTGTCCCGAACCTGGCCATTTCAGTTTCCCGCGAAATTCACACGTTTCCGCGGGAGGGCTGGCGGGCCAGGGGGGTCGCGTGCGGTGAGAGCGGTAGTGTCCTTCAGGAGCTCGGAGAGGCCGGCAGCTCCGCGTAACGCGGAACCATCAACTCTTGCTTTCACCGACATGTAGTTTGAATAGTTACATTCTTTTCTTAATCTTTTATGTACAGTTCCGTGGTCGGCCTCAATTTACCATGAGGTATTTCACTAAAATAAATCAGTGCTCCAAGATGAATGTTCGGCATATTACGTAAGTACTGTGGGGAGTCTACGAGATGTTACATCGGCGCTTCACGCAACAACCTAGCTCACCGGCTAAATAGTTTCAGCCCGCACGGGGCAGCCAGTAGGCGACACGTGTCACCAAACTTATTAATGAGTCAATATCTGGGACAAGTCTAAGAGTCATGTAGAGTCACCGGAGTTACGGTCCTACGTGTCATTAGCCCAGTATAATACATAATATGTAGTAGTGAAGTGTTTTGTCATCAGGGATTAATATGTCATGTTAGAGTTTATTCTGTAACCGCCACACGGTATCGTGCCACCAAACTTACTAACGAGTCAATATCTGGGACGAATCTAAGAGTCAGGTAGAGTCACCGGAGATACAGGCCTACGTGTCATTAGCCCAGTGTAATACGTAACGTGTAATAGTGAAGTGTTTTATTCATCAAGGTATAATTTGTCATGTTAGAGTTTATTTTGTAACCGCTGCATCGTGTGCAAGAGTACATCCTTCACGCGTAGTAAAATCGTGAGCCGCTACTGAGGAAGTGGGCTGCGCGTGTGACTTGTCGATTCGGGACAACCGTTACGGCCAGAACGGGCAGCACTATGTATAGGGCTGTGCCGTAATAAATTCATCAGGCCTCAACCAGTAACTTTGTGTTCTTCTTCAGGCATCCCGAGTGGCCATAACAGCTGGGGGGGCCCTACTGCGTTAACCCCTACCTCTAGCCACAAGGCCGAACCTACCCTGAGATCATAAACCATATAAAAATCAAGTAAAAATCAATGGAGGTAGAGGGTACAGCGTAAATAGTTCGGCGCGTCATGACGCTTCCTCCCCTCCGAAGCCGCACAAAGCGACAGTAGAGTTTTACTCATGGGCCGGGGCGGACGTATGATTCCGCGGGGAGATTTCACCTTTTGTACTCCTGATTCTTCATACTGGTAAATATCATAATTCACTAAAACCTCTTATTCCTCTCCCCGCGTGCCCCCTTGCCCTTTTCCGGTGCAGGGTCTTAACTCAGCCGCTTTAATTTTTGCTCGACGCGGAACAACGGTTTGCGACGCAGCCACTTTACGGTCCGGGCTGACTCCCGGGAACTGAAATTAATGTAATTCGTCGAGCATACGACTACCGACCACAAACTTAAAGACTTTGCCCCTTAATATTATCTTCATGGGCCCGCGACTCACACAGGTGAGCATGGGTACGAAGCTATCTCCAGTTCATCATGGGAGTGGCCGTTAATCCACCCAAACTCCTCGTCGACCCACAAACCCATGTAGGGATCTTGTTTGCAAGTGCCGCAACGTAACACGTAATTAATTATCAGTGTGAGTGTGTGTAATGCCAACATATTTTTGTCAAGTGTAATCGTGTAACTTGTGCCCCATCCACACTATGTGAGATGCGGAATTAAAAAACCGGCATCTAAATACTGTTTCTTTATTTCATAAACGCCTCCTGAACAATTAGGAAACAGTCCTCTATACTGTTTAAGGCCAGTGCATATTAGAAGCAGGGACTCCCTCCCACCATCAACAGTCGCCGATCCTAGTGGAACACGCAGGGGCAAAAACCCACAACCACCTCGGTTAATCCTCGAATTAACCTGGCGCCCGCCGAAGATTTCCTTTAGAGCCACTGAAAACCTCTAAGACCGCCCCAGGTCTCGATCCTGAGACCGCGGGTGACGGCACCTTCTTTATTTGATGGTGTTGGGGAGTGGGCGTTTTCCATCAATTAGGCTGGCTACTAATTGGGCAGAATCTAGCCTGCGAGTACATTAAGAGATATATTATCAATAAATAGAATTTGTCATTAAATTATTGAAACTAAAATGGCTTCTTTCGTTCTTATTTATTTATCTTTACCTGTGCGTACAATGTGAATGATATTTTAATATGCTCTAAAATTTTTAGCATTTATCTACATAAAGCATTTTACTCAAAATTTATTTAAGAAAATAACATGAATTTCTTCTGAAGCAGTTAATGTTTCTGATCACTAAAGTAAATGTTTTTAAAGAATTATGGTTTTTAGAAGTGACGCTAAAATATGTTTGTTGAGCTCAAAAATATTATATAGAGCTAGTAGCTTTGTCCGCAGTCTATCACATCGATTACGTGTCGCCTACGTTGTAGTTTTACCAAGTCCCGATAGATTGCAGTATACGTTCCAACTTAAGTTATCCAAGTAATTTAAATTCGAAGGAAAAGAAGAAATGAAATTCTTTTGGTTTGTGTCGACCATAATTTCTGTTTTCTACATTTTTTTAGACTGTTTCAATTTTTATAATGTTTTTGACAAAATTTCGCTTGATTGAAAAAAAAGCGTACCCGTATGTATTCGTTACTATAACAATCAGTACTCGTTACTATCGTATCGTTGCTCGTTACTTCTGATACCGCATAACATGCAACGAATCGAGTCGTATTGCGTACGCGTACAGTATGACGTCGCGTAAATAATAATAAATAGAATATATACAATTAACAATATTTGATAATTAATAGTTTTTGTTAGCCAAGAAACAATTAAATCTCATTAGAGCGGCTTTTTAATATTATCTCTTTTAACATAACAACAAAAAAAAACGTGAAAATACGCGATTATAAAAACAAAAACATACATATTTCTAATTTGTAAAAAATACTTTCTTACGTTGTTTCTGTTCCAATCTCAAACTTTGTCTACACACACAATACCTTTAATAAACAGTAAAAAACTTGGACGACGAATTTCCAAATTATGCTTTACTTAATAAACAAACATCGTTCTTTGTAACGTAAATTCATCGAATATGCGCGCGCATGCGTGAACCGTGAAACATACGAAACATGCGAGTAACGAAATGCAGCCGTGTGTAACGTTTCATTACTCGTATATAGACGACGCACCCGTTACTCAGTAACGAATACATACGGTTTGCTACAGCTCTATTAGCATTTAATTTATTCATGTAAAGGGAATAACACTTTTCATATACAGCGTGTTATGGTATTTGTAATTCTCCACATTTGCGGCATGCTTTAACGATGTCCAATTCTCAATGTCAAACAATCAAAAAATACCATGGTCTAGTTAGATACCTACGTTTGAAACCATTATAGTGTCTTTCAGCAATATGGAACCTACTGTTTACATCGCAATGTCACTATTTGAAGTAAGAATATTGGTAAGGTTATAATTCGCTTGCTTAGGCTCAAAGCACTGAGAAATAATAAACTAAATGGCTCTCTGAAAGTGTCCGATTTTGCCATAGAGTCGGAAAACGGAGCGTGAATTTAATAAGAAAAGTTCAGGTGGAAATATTTTAAATTAAATAATATAAATGTTAAAAAAAAGATGATCTGTAGACTTATATTGAAATAATTGCAGGTGAGAGTGCAAATTTTTGTATTATTTAAAGGAGCACAATCACACATAAGCAAGTATTTTGGCTATTCATTTGCTGTAGAGAATAGTAACTTAATGCAGTTTTGGTACATTATATATATAATTTATTATATACTGAAATTAAGTAAAAGCAAGGTCAAATTAGAGGTAAAAAAAACGAAGTAAATAAATATAAACTTCAAATTAAATGTCAAAATATAATTCAAAGTCATATACAAAAAGGCCAAGGTTTAACTTTGTCAAAATTTGGATTAAAATAAAAATTAAATAAAATAACAAAACAAGAATCAGGATAAAATAAATTCTCACTATTGTATTATAGGTCAATGAATGTCAAAATTAGTTTTAAGGTCAAATAAATTTCGAAATCTATTTTATATTGAAGGTAAAAAATATACGCGTATATCATGATTAAATTGAAGGCAAGGGTTAAATCAAATTCAATGTAGTAGAACCTCAATTATCAGTGAACTGATAAACCGAACATTTGTTTACTAGGGTTCTCAATTAAAAATAAAACATTTTGCCGGGGTGGGGGGGTTAAACTAAACCAGCGAAGTTTAATTCATTAGGTAAGAGACAAGCAAGAAGTAAAACTAAAGACTATGTATTAAAAGTATAAACAAACGGACATAGAAACGGATTAGAATTGCCCGTGAGAAGAAATACTAGTCCAGGTTAAGCTGGATTACAAATACGGAAACACTGTCCTTTTTCCTTCCTAGACCTTCGTGGAAATCGGCAAACTAAAACTCTAGAATCTTGTACAAATTATTCACGAAATCTTGCTCTTTTGTATAACCTAAATACATTTGAATTTGAGTACCTGAGATTTTCGCTTATCCGTGCTGACCGTCCCTCGCCGGTTAATCAAGGTTCTACTGTGTTGGTAAAATTCAAGGAAAAATATGTTGGCATTACCAGAAAGTGACATCTAAAACGACTTGACAGATTGCCACTGGTCACTCAGTTTCAAAAATAATTTGGAAAAGCTGTAGTGTGGAGCATCTTCACAGTCTGCAGCATAGGGCCAAGTGGACCACACCAGCTCCAAGCAACACACGTGGAACAGCTGGTTCTTATTAAGGAAGAGCTGGAGTGTGGGGCATCTTCATGGTCTGTAGCATAGGGCCAAGTGAACCACACAAGCTCCAAACACACACGTGGTGCAGCTGGTCCTTATGAAGGAAGAGCTGGAGTGTGGGAAAATCTTCACTGTCTCCAGCACAAGAGCTAAGTGGACCACACCAGCTCAAAACACACACTTGGGACAGCGGTCCAAATGAAGGACCCCAACTTGCCACCTGTAACTTTACGTTTCACAGCTGTACAACCAGCACCAGGCCATGATGGAGTAGTTAGGTTTTTTTCCCACATGGAACTAACTCATTTTGGGGAGTTTGCATTATCGGTGAATAAGATGTACCCCTTACCAGTAGAATATTGTGTACAGTGATTGTAACTGAAGAATAAACAACATGAATACTTTTTTGTGTATATTTGGTTTATTAGTGTGACTCATTCGTAATTTTTTTTTGACGGGCCGAATATTTGGGACGACTTATTTGTGGCATGCAATAGATTTAAACTGGAACTTTTTATATCTGGCGCTCTTCCGCCATGTTGGATGCGCATGCAGTTCTACCAATATGACGTCGGTAACTCGGCGAGTGTAATGTTCGTGCGAACAAATATGGTACGTGGGTATATCAATAATTAACTCATGTAATGGCAAAAGAAAGGAAACAAAAACTATTAATCACAGTATGAAACAGAAATGAAATAATTACTCATTTATTCCTTTTCCACATAACATCCATGCACGTTCAGGCATTTGTCCCAACGATGAATAAGTTTGAGAGTCCCGGTGTCACAGCACTTGTCAGCTGCAATAAGAGCCACCTTCGCACAGCCCATTTGAGCTCGTCGACAGTCACACATCTTCCCGCCGAGGAACTACTTCACGGGTAGAACTGCTTCACGGGTGGAACTTCTTTACGGGTGGAACTTCTTCACAGGTGAAACTGCTTCACGGGTGGAACTTCTTCATGGGTGGAACTGTTTCACGGGTGGAACTTCTTCACGGGTGGAACTTCTTCATGGGTGGAACTGCTTCACGGGTGGAACTTCTTCACGGGTGGAGCTGCTTCACGGGTGGAACTGCTTCATGGGTGGAATTTCTTCATGGGTGGAACTGTTTCACGGGTGGAACATCTTCACGGGTGGAACTTCTTCACGGGTGGAACTGCTTCACGGGTGGTACTGCTTCACGGGTGGAACTGCTTCACGGGTGAAACTTCTTCACGGGTGGAAATGCTTCACGGGCGGTAATGCTTCACGGATGGAACTTCTTCAGATGGAAATCGAATGGTGCTCGTCACTCCTCCACAGTCAACGATGTAATCACTAACGCCATTTTACCGGTGACTGAGAACGCTATCGGTACGTGGCATCATGAGATCTTGCATTGCGCCCAGTCAGTAGAGCCCTCTAGTTCTATTTTTAGGAAATAATTTCACTTCTTACCAATAATTTTACTTCCTTAAAAATTGACATGTGCGTTACTTATTGATACGCCCTTTTTAGATGACGCTGAGCCTTGTTAGTGTGTCGTGCCGGCATCAACTGAAACAACTCCCGTGGGTCTCGCACGAGCCGCATCCAAACAAAAGTGCGAACCAGCATGGTTCGACGAGGTCGACATGCTCAGAGCCCGAAGGTTTGAAACTCAACCTCGGAAAGACTCCCACTCTGTTGTAAGCATGGTCGGAGTGTTAGATGCGTCGGAGCACATCGTTACCAGCCTTTGGCCTTCTCTGAGTGCGAACCGGCGGGCGTAAATCCCAACGCAACACAATTCTCATTCAGCGCATGTGCCGGTGCGTCTGCTCCTATTGTCTCCCTTTATTAACTTTTGGATTGCCGAGCTCGTTAAAATGTAAATTGGTCTGCGCGCGAAGTCGACTGCTGATATATCGTGGGAGTTAAACTCAGCTCTTGTACTTTCGTGGACTATGCGCGAAATATAAAGTGATTTTAATTAATATTATTTATCGTGTCGCCTCTTCGCTCTGGACAGCCGGAGTGGAACGCAAGTTGTGGGAACGAAACCTTTTGAACATTAGACTATGCAAAAAAAAAAAAAGCAAACAAAAAGCAATTGAGAAATTTCACGCTAAACAAGCCGAATAAACCACATTTGGTCTCTTGCATTATAGGTCGAAGTCTGCTAAAGATCGTAATAACATCAATTTATAGCCAGCAGTTTTCTTCCAAAATAAGTATGGATTTTTTTTTCATTTAGGCCTATACCTTTATGCGAGTATTAACAAGGAATTGAAAAAAATTCTAGAAAAATTTAAAAAAGTTATTTTACATTCATAAACTAAAGTAAATAAAAAAAAAGATTATCAAGATAAATCAATACTACTAGAAATTTATTATATTTTTTCGAAATATGGTACAGCTTTACAAACTAGTCAAATAAATTGATAAAATAAAAAACCCTTGCGTTTTGAAAATCGCAAATCCTCGTGAAAATAGCCACGTTCTATTCTGTTTTACCAATATTTACATCTCTTAATGACAAGACTTTTATACATCTCCCTGTAAAGCGTACGTTCATCTTCATCTCTGAGTTAACTACAACTCTATGTTCATCACACTATTCATTTCGTAAAACACCGTCACAAACTTCCGTCGTCTCCGACAGCTTCAATTATACAGGATGTCCGTGAAAGACCGCACGTTTTTCTTGGATCAGATAGAGAATAAATTTCTGAGACAGGAAGTCTTTGCCGATTTTTGATCTGACTCATAAGTAATTAGTAATTAATTAAAATAGTTAACCAATGATGAGCGTGCTCTAAGAGAAAGAAGAAGAGTGGGGGACTGTGCTTACCGGGAGAGAGAGAGAGAGAGAGAGAGAGAGAGAGAGAGAAGCGTGAGGTACTACTGCTAACTGTCTCTCACGGCGCGCCAAGAGTATAAGGGGGCAAGCAGCAGTAAGCGAGCATGTGTGTGTCTGAGTAAACGTGTGCGCGTATTATTTAATACTTAAACAAATTAGATTTTAACTTCCTGCTAAAAATATTGAAAACTATATTTGATCATTGTAACTCTTCTTCTTTCTCTTTGAGCGCGCTCATCATTGGTTAACTATTTTAATTAATTACTAATTACCTATGGGTAGGATCAAAAATCGGCAAAGACTTTCTGTCTCAGAAATCTATTCACTATCTGATCAAAAAAAAAGTGCGTTCTTTCACGGACACCCTATATATTTCCTTTGTGTTTCCTCGCCTGCCCACACGATTACCAACATTCGCAGCAACACCACATTCAACTGATTTTTTTCTGTGGAACACCAAAAGTTTACGTTTTACCTACACTACCACAACGACCACTCCTACCGATACACACATAAACCATGATGTCTAGTTTAGAAGTATGCTTTTAGACATTAGCAACTTTATTTTTGACGTGACAACGTCTAATAAATCGTTGAACGCCGGCTGCACGCACGAAAAAGTGTCCCGTTACGCACATTGTTCCGTTACGCTGTGTCCCGTTATGCTCATTGTACGCTTGCGCCGCACCGACAGAAGTGAAAACTTAAAACTTTGTTTATAAATGTGTAATATGAAATAATTTCTACGTCAAATGTACGTAAGAAAATGAATCCAATTACTAGTATAATTTCAAGTATTTATTCTTTTATTATAAAAAAAGTAGCATCTGTCGGCGAGTGCAGTAATAATAGGTTATGTTACAATTGACTAAAAAATTATGGTGATTCATATAATTGATGATAGATATTTGATTACACTTTATTTATATGAAAACTTGTTCATAATTATATTTAAACTTTATAGCTAAACGCCAGTTTTTAAAATTAATTACGAGTCATCTACACGTGAACTATTTCGTCGACTGTTTATAAAGTGAAGTGAAAAGTTAATGTGGTTTTCATTGCTTATTACAACAACAATTTCGGCAATAAATAATTATTCTTGCATTTTAAAAATCTGATTATTGGTATAATTTCAAGTATTTATTCTTTTATTATTGAAATAAAAATGATTCAATGTTATTCATAAAAGTATGCAATCATTTCATCAGTTTTGTTATGACGTTGTCATGTTAAACTATCGTCCGTAAGCCGACTTTACAGACAACCAATTTTTTAGAAATGATTTTCAAACGGCGATTCTGCTGTTTAAATCTTGAATTGTTTAGTGTACTGCAGGATAGCTATTATCTTTATAGATTTATAAAAAGAAACACTTATCGAAGCCAGGATCTTATGAGGAATTTCATTTCGTTGATGGAATAGGAGGGGGTGTTGGGAAATAGAACCACTTTTCTCGCTGTTTGTAATCAACTTCTTTCCTTTTGTGTACTAATTGGTTTACTGTTCCCTCAGCCAAGAGCGTCAAGTATGTATACTTCTAGCCAGTGTCGTTTATTTTGTCCCACGAGATGTGCACTTACCTCGCAGTCATTACATCGAAATTAGCTGTGAGCTACGTATCGCAGTGATAGTTTTTTTAATTTTTAAATATTTAAGTACAGTTAACCGCCGAAATAACAATCATGTTTTCTGTTATTTTCGTACATTATACTTCTGTACAATGACAGATTTTTTAAAATATAAATTTATAAGCTGTTTTAAAATTTAAAAACATTTTTCGAAAGAATCTTCTTTCTAAAAATAAAGACTTTGATTGAAAAAGAGTTTTTGATTTGTAACATCTTACCTCTCTGTTCACGGCATTGGGTAGGAATAATTTCTTGAACGGAACTAACCACGGTGCTGCCATCTGTGGCGGATGGCAAGAACCAAAGTTCACAAAGCCAAAGGGAAACTTTATAGTATTAACTGTTTAGTGAATTTTTAACAAGGTGGACAGTATTTTAATAATAATTCTTTTTTCGATAATCACGTCCAAAGCCGGAGTTAGGTATTTTTAAAAGTCTTTTTTTTTTGTGTTTATTGAAACCGTTTCATTATGTAGTTTAAAATTTATGTCTGCGAATGGAATGATTCAACAGTTGACGTAGCTGCTCGGGCAACGAATTCTAGCGGTGGGTGCGGAAACTACCCGTGATCAGCTCCAATATGTGTAGTGGAAAACACAATTATGCTCGGCATTGAAGTAGCTTGGCTTCTGGGTTTGTAGCCGCGTCCTTGGCGAAAAATTCACCGACGTTTTCGGTCAACATTGCAGTCGCCATCATCAGGGACCAGTTACCTACTAGGGAGCCTCTCTTTCCTAATACCATGCTAGGGAGCAGTTACCAACTCAGTAGGTAACTAACTGCTCCCTGATGATGGCGACTGCAATGTCGAACCGAAACGTCGGTGAAATTATTCGCCGAGGACCTACGGCTACAACCCAGAAGCCAAGCTACTTCAGACAATGGCCGCGACAGCCTGCGCACATTATGCTAGGCATTATTCCAAAATAATTCTACGTTAAAATATTTTCGTGTCCGAGTTTCGATATTGTAAGTGTGCACGTGAATTTGCTCGTCACTGAGGTGAGTATACCAATCATTAGGGACCGGAAAAATTCGCGTGTTCAATGATATCCAGGATGAACTCCATAGTTCTACGTGCACTCGGAAAAATGTCACCCACTCACTGGCTGCTGTCTTGTGAGACGTCCCAGCGTAGCAGCCTGTGATTCGATAAAGCTTTTGTCGGGTGTTTCTCATTGGCCCAGAGTCCTCTAGGTGAGTTGTTAGCCAATAGCAGAGGCAGCACTGAGGTGTAACTATTTGTATTTTAGTCCATCGAGAAATGAATTGGCGAATTTTTTCCGGTCTCTACCAATTATTGTTCTACGACTGAAACCCGTGACGCGACAGGAACTGAGATGACGTCAGAGCGAGCCTTGACGTCTGAAGCAGCCATTGGTCGCGACAAGCTCCCCCTCCCCGCCCCGCGCCACAGCTAAGAGACGGCCTGCGAGACAGCGGCTTAAGCTGGGGCAAGCCTCTTACGTCGCGACTCCAGTTAATGACGTCGCTGACAGAGCCGCAGTTCCTCCGGGCCAAGACGCTTTCGCGAGCGGAGCACCGGACCAATCGTCGTCGCCGACAATCCCCGTTTCTGAAACCATAACCAACCGCACGCGCCGAGACGACTCAAGTGCAGGCCTACACAACCCGAGCAATACAAAAAAAAATTATTTGTCTGTAAAGTCGGTTTACGGACGATAGTTTAACGTGACAAAGTCATAACAAAACATTGATGAAACGATTGCATACTTTTATGAATAAAATTGAATAATTTTTATTGAATTATAACTATTTTGTATGGATACAAAGAAGGAGTGAAATGAAATCTACAATTTAATTGATAAATTTACTTTTATTTGCACTAATTAATTCAAATATGTTTATTACTTTAACGAAGAGATTATTTTAACTATAACTTTTATACATGTTTGCTATTTAACTTCTTCCAATCTGTGTTATTCTGTTAAGGATAGGACGATGATAGGAAAAGTAGGAAACGAATGGGAGTGTTTCAATTTTAATGTGCCTCGAAAAAGTTGTTCCAATCGAGTGGAAGAGAGATAGATGTGGCGCAAGCGTACAATGATCGTAACGGGACACAGCGTAACGGGACAATGTGCGTAATGGGACACTTTTTCGTTCGTGCAGCCGGCGTTCATCGATTTATTAGACGTTGTCACGTCAAAAATACGGCAGCATTTTATTTCCTTTTTTCATTTACAATGTGCGCAGGCTTTCACGGCCATTGTCTGAAGTAGCTTGGATTCTGGGTTGTAGCCGCGTCCTTGGCGAATAATTCACTACTTGGTGAATTATTCGCCAAGGACGCGGCTTCAACCCAGAAGCCAAGCTATTTCATTTACAATGTTGCAAAAATTTTTCATTTGCAATTAAAAGTCATAGATATATTTTATATTGGTATGATACATTCATAAATATTAAATTAAATGTTTTTTAACTTACCAATTTAAACAAAAAAGTGGTTTTATTGACATAAACATGATAACACATCGACCCGAGGATACCATTTTTATATTAAAAAATTCAGTACTGAATAAAAGTAAAGATAAAGTTCATGCTGTTACTTCGAATGCACACATTATTGGAAATAAATAATTATGTTTATATATTTACTTTAATATATGCACTTAAGTAGATAATACATTTTTTTTAATCACGTGAAGGTGTGCACATTGATTTAAATTATTATTTATGTGCAACAATCTAGGCTCTCAGTATACGGTATTTCGTAAGAGTAATTCCATCAATAGAACGGGAGTAGATTGGAACATAAATGTTTAATCACGCTGCTGCCATATATGGAAGTCTAATAAATTTCGAAAAGATGGGAATCTGCGGGATCCTATCCGTATATATTAACTTTCGCAAACATCGGATGATGTACTAAGAGTATTTGTCCAAGTAAACTTTATAATAGTACAACTATCCTTTAATACTTTATGTTATAATTAGAGTTTGGAAAAATTCGTGAATTCATTTCGCGATAGGCTAAAATACAAATAGTTATACCTCAGTGCTGCCTCTGCTATTGGCTCACAACTCACCTGGATGACTCTGGGCCAATGAGAAAAAACCAACCAAAGCTTTCTCGAATCACAGGATGCTACGTTGGGACGTCTCACAAGACAGCAGCCAATGAGTGGGTGACATTTGACCGAGTATACGTAGAACTATGGAGTTCATCCTGCAGGTCATTGAACCCGCGAATTTTTCCGGTCCCTAGTTATAATGAATAGTCTTAACAATAACAACTTAAAAAATACACCATTTTCCTAGCATAGTTAACATTGAAATGTATAGAAAGCGAAGCGTTCATCACACTATGAAGGCACAACCACTAATTAACCTACATTTATTCAACGCCGTGTTGAATAAAATAATTTTGTTAATAAAATTTAACTGTTTAATCTTAAATATTGAATCAGCTCAATATGGGTGGTTTGTAGGAAGTATTCACCGACTGATTTCTGTAGTTTAGTGTTATAATATATGTATTATAAAATGTTTTAATAATAATAATAAAAGAATAAATACTTGAAATTATACTAGTAATCAGATTTTTAAAATGCAAGAATAATTAACCTTTATTGCCGAAATATTGTTGTTGTAATAAGCAATGAAAACCACATTAACTTTTCACTTCACTTTATAAACAGTCGAGTGGAAGAGAGATAGTTGTGGCGCAAGCGTACAATGAGCGTAACGGGACACAGCGTAACGGAACAATGTGCGTAACGGGACACTTTTTCGTGTGTGCAGCCGGCGTTCATCGATTTATTAGACTTTGTCACGTCAAAAGCAGGCGATGATGATTCCGGTCTAAGGGGAAATGTCACATGTGCAGCGCTGAGGCATTTGCATGCGACTCGTGACTCGTTCAGTTCTCCTGTCGTTCGGCTGGCTTTGAAAAATCAATAGTGCCATCTTGTTAAACAGAATAAATTATAGTTAGGTTTTTTTAAAGGGGAAAATATTTTCAGTTTTCCCTTAAAATGATACGTTTCGTATATTTATAACTAGAGACCTGTAAAATTCGTGGATTCATTTCGCGATAGGATAGAGTCCAAATACTTTTGACATTATTTTGCTTCAGTGATTGGGCCACAGTTTATCTGGAGGACTCTGGTCCAATGAAAAATCTTTAACAGAAGAATTAGCGAATCACGATCATTCCAGTCAATAGGTGTTACGGGTTGGTAACCAATCAGCAGATGTTATTTGCACGAGTGCATAGAGGATCATGGAGTCTATCCTTTAAGGTTTTGAAATCGCGAATTTTACAGGTCTCTATTTATAACGCTCGGAATTACTTAAAAGAAATCCAAGTTAAATTCGGTGTCCGAGTTTCATATTATAAGTGCATTTGCAACATGAGAACATGTATTCGCTTGTTACCGAGGTTAGATGATTACACCTCACTAGCGAGTTCTGAAACACCTTCTTCCATTTGCTTTACTGTCTCATACACAAATGAATATAATTTATGTTATATATGATACATTTCTATATACAATACATTTCTGTATTTAAAACCAATTTTCTTTGAGCGTTAATCTCTATGCGTTACTTTTTTGTTCAACTTTGTATAATTTGTGATCTTTTTTGTATTTGTAAAACTGACAAAACTATAACATTTTTAAGGTGAATGCTAACGAACAAAGTTAAATAACATGCATAGATTTCTTTTGCAGCTGTCTTGAAAAAAAAGTTTTTTTTTTTCCAGCCATTAGATATATTTTTATTTTGCTACTCGAAGATTCGACGATTATATAATCCGTATTTTGCTCTATAGATCTATCACTCGGAAAAAAAAAGTCAGATTTGTTTCCGATGATTGCGTGGTGTTATTTAAATGGTTCTAAAATATAAGATAAGAATAAGTTATTTTTTAGTCCATCTTTCCACATAATTTTTTAATATCTTTTGAAGTGTGTATAATGCAATTAATTGGCTTTAATCATAATGTAACTAAATTTGTTAGAAATAATCTCTCTCTACACAGCATGAAAAACCGACTCTAGATATTTTAATAGTTTAATTTCTGCTAGAAATACAATAAGTTTGATTCATTTGTTATTTCATGTGGTTTTAACACCTGATTTTTAAGAATCAAAGTTCGTTTATAAACATATTAGGAGGTGTTTTATTGAGTTAAATTTTTCATCTACAATGTTTATTCTTTACATTTTACAGGTGTTGAAATAACTCAGAATAGTTCTGGCTGTATATATACCTATATATAATTTTAGATTTCCTAACATTTAGAAAAAAAACCATAACATGAAGAGGAAAAATAAATTTTTTTAGTATTTGGTGTTACACAGTGGAAAAATAATTACTACTTTGCTTGTAGCATGGTGTATTTACACCTTTTTTATAAAAAAATCTGTTTCTTGCCTTATATTCAAGTTATTTAATTTATTTAGTAAATAAGATAGCAGGAATGCAACATAAATAACATCCTTTTTACCTAAATGAAAATTTTAAAGTACTTTTTAAGGGCATAGAAACTTTAAAAATTATTCATTTAGCTTCGCGGAATTTTAAGCTGGAAAGTAAATTTTCGGCGAATAATTCATTTTGACGTTTTGATGGAAAGAGGGAAAATGTGAAATAGCAATAAGACGCACTTTATTTACTAAGAAATTTTCGTATTCAGTTATTTCTTACGGACTAGTTGTATAAATATCCCTATGATATACTTAGAAACAATGTATCTTGAAATTAAATAAAGTGGAATGAGACTTTTAATTTTATTTTTTATCCAATGCCATGTTTAAACGAAGAAAAGAAAACATACAAATTATTACCAACCAAATGATACTTTTACCCAACAGGGAAACATTTTTGCGGTGTACGTGGCCTTTGTGCGAAAATACCGCGTGTAAGGATAAAATTAATGCACGCCCGTAATTAATTTGAAAATGTGAGTAAGTAAGCATAAATAACCGGAAAAGCGCTGTATGTGGCACGCTCGCTTTCACAGGGGAGGGGACAGCGTAGCATTAATATCAAATATAATCCTGAACATTGCTCCTTTATCAGAGTGTGCCAAGGGAAGAGAGAGAGAAAAAAAGGGTGTGTGGGAGGGTAAAGGGCGGGGGCTGTTTCGTTGCCACTTTTGATGATAACGCCGTTCCATATTTCTCGCTGACTCGCGCCGACGCGGGGGCTAAGTAGGGCGAGCTTCGGGTGTATCAGGTTACCAACCCACTAACGTTTCTGCCCGCTTCCAATCCCCTCACGTGAGGATATCTCCGAGCCGGGGGAAAAAAAAAGAGAACGCTTTATGCAAATCATTCTCGCTTCCCTCCCATACATGTTTTTTTTTTTTTTTTACAAAGAGTTACATATTCAAGCCCAACTCCAAAGTGCTTTGGCTACCATTTTCACCTGAGAAGAAGGGGGAAAAAAAAAGGAGCAGATGGTTTTCTGCAATCGTGTTCGGCAGCGCAGCGAAGCAAATGCACTTGGCGGGTGCATTGTTAGGTTGGCAACGACCCCTCCGCACGGCTCTGGGCCGGCGGGTTCCAACTCCGGCCGCAACTCGCGAGAGGCGCTGGTGTTCCGAATGCATTGTTAGGTTGGCAACGACTCCGCACGGCGCTGGGCCGGGAAGCCTAAGATGCACATAAAGTTCTGCCATTCCCGATTACACCCGAACAATTCACCTTCGGCCAACCTCGGGTCTAGTTATAAATATTTATATTTCTCTGTTTATTTTAATGTAGCTATACTAACCTAACTAACCGTACATAGTGCTTTAAAGTGTTTTAATGTAGCTAACCGAACCGACCACTTTTAATATTTGAATTCATTTTTCCTGCGCAAAAATAAAACAAATCCCGAAGTTGGCCGAAGATGAATTGTTCGGGTGTAATCGGGAATGGCAGAACTTTATGTGCATCTTTTGTCTCCCCGCTGGCCCAGTAGTGCCCGGCGGGTTCCGATTCTGGCCGCAACTCGCTAGAGGCGCTGGTGTTCCCACGTCCGGGTTCACACGCGGCGCGCGCGCTCCAGGGGAAGATGACACGCGCCATTTTGAAACCGTTCAACACAACGGTGTCTGTTCACGAAAACGAATTGAAGGTTGTATACTCTGGGGTATGATTCCTAATTTCGTAAATAAAATGTACCTTATAAGAGTAAAAGCAGCTAAAACACGTGTTTTCAGAATTTTTTTTTTTTTTTAAGGCACGAAGCGCCCGATGCAGAGTCTCAGAAGCACTCCGCCGTATTACGTCACCGCTCAGATCTCACAGTTGTCCTGTGCACGACGAGAAGACTGCGCGCCAGTCCAGAGGCGACACCGCGCTAGAAGCACCAGCGAGCGTCGCGCTTATCATCCCGCCTCACTGACACACGCGCACACCCCTGACGAGGCGGGGCCCTTAATGGGGAGTAGGCCCTATAATTATGTATTTTTTCCAACTTTTTTTCAGTAACCCTCTATTTTTTTTTTTAAACCAATGATCCCCATTTTTGACATGTCAAAGCACAAATCTCCTATTCCCAAACCTTGTTTGACCACATGTTTACTAACAGGCTCTGACCTGTGAGTGCCGCGAGGGAATATCTTATTACTTCACTCGAGCGACTACAACTTACATGTTAACCACACCAGTTCATAAGTGTAGACTTCAATATTTGTTCTTTGCATGAAAACTTTTGAAACCAATATGGCGTAATTTCTGTTTAATATTGAAGCTGTTACATTCCTCAAGGTAGTGATAACTAGAGACCGGAAAAATTCGCGGGTTCAATGACCTCCAGGATAGACTCCACTATCCTCTACACACTCGGGCAAATGCAAACTGTTCATTGGCTGTTGACTTGTGAGTCGTCTCGACTGGGCAGCCTGTGATTCAACACTTCTATGAGTGAGTGTCTATAATTGTCCCTCATTACTCCAGATTAACAGTGAACCAATGGCAGAAGCAGCGCTAAGGTATAATTATTTGAATTGTAGCATTTCACGAACTGAATCCGAGAATTTTTCAGGTCTCTAGTGATAACTCATTAAGAGACTTTAAAAATGGTGTCTGTATACATTTTTTTTCATTACATATGTCGTCATTCACATAAATTAATAGGCTACAATACCAAACTCAGGGGAAACTGTTAGAAGAATCCAGTAAAATATGACATCAAGTATTATTCTAAATTATATTGCTACTATGCTTCAACGAAGCCAAATTATGAAATATTAAACTATGGAAAATTGCTATGGATAAAATGTTTTGAAAAGAAGTTGGGTTCTTCTGTTTGTGGTTGAGTTGTTCAAGGTCGTTTTTGTCTTTATTTACTGTTCTTGTCTCTAATGTCTCGTCTTAGTCCACTGCCTCTGTCTGTGCTGAAATAATTTTTTTTTTACTGATTCTCTTCCACGGAATTTTTTGTTGTCTCTATTTTTTTAATTTTTTTTTGATATCACATGATTTTGGCTTGTTTTCTGTGTGTTGTTGTGTATGCATATATGTTGTCCGTTATTGAGGTTTCTTATGATTAGAGACCTGCAAAATTCACGGATTCATTTCGTGATATGCTACAATTCAAATAATTATACCTTAGCGCTGCTTCTACCACTGGTTCACTGTTAATCTGGATTAATGAGGGCCAATCAGAGACCCTCGCTCAAAGAAGTGTCGAATTACAGACACTCAGTAGAGACGACTCACAAGTCAGCAGCCAATGAACAGTTGGCATTTGCCCGAGTGTGTAGAGTGTAGTAGAGCCTATCCTGGAGGTCATTGAACCCGCGAATTTTGCAGGTCTCTACTTATGACGTACAGTGTAACCAGAAAAACATCTCAAATCAATCTTTCTCATTGCAAGAAGCATTCAAAGAAAGCAAGATGGAGCCTTTAGGTTCCTATCTCTCCCCCTTAAGCGCGATCTCAGAGTCTTTGCTTCTTCATCGGCTTACGGTAACGATAACCTCGTGCAGAACAAGAAGAGGGAAAGTGAAAATAAGCAGAATATAGGGAGAGAGAGAAAGAGAGAGAAAGAGAGTTGCACCCGATAGCATATTCTTGCAATGCGTAGATATTATGTGCTGAAGTTTATATGTATTTACGGGTAACACAGTGTCGGAAAATTACTTATTTTTAAAGGTACATACCATAATATGTTGTACTAGATCCAAGATTTTTCACAGTTGCTTCAGTGAACATTCAGACTTTCACAGTTGAATGATCTTATACATGTTCTTTAAATGATTCATTCAATGGGTAAATTTTGATTTTACTTGTTTATTTTCATCGTTGTTTTCGTATGTTTGCTGCGTTGTCCAGGTTTGTTGTCCGCCTGCATTACTGTTCTCGTTGAAACTGTCTCTTCGTTGTTAGAAGTGTTCGTCTGTGCTGATATTTTTTTCATAACTAAATTTCTTCCCCGAAAATCTTGTGCTGTTTTATGATTAAAGTCTGAGAAAGTGTTCGCCTGTTCTGTCGTAGTTGTGTTGTCCATAAGACATGTTTGGTTTCAACGCAGGGTCCATCTGTTCAACATCAACAGATTTAGGCTTGTTCTCTGTGGGTTCATGTTTTTCAATTTTTAATTTCTTATTTTACATTCTTGTATTTTTTTCCATGGAAAACAGTGTAAAACTGCAACGGCTTATTTCCACAATTTTAATCAAATAAATGATCTTATAAAACTATGAGAGGTCGATTGATCAGTGTTTGTTTTGCTGATCAAGTGATCAGTTCACAGTATTTCCCTGTCAATGCGTGGATGTTCGCTGACGAACAGGTCGAACAAGTGACACGTCTTGAACAAAGTGAACAACACGACCCCTTTGAGGAATTAAGCGCTAATGTTCAGAAGCCAAGAATGCCTACACGGCGCAATGCAAATGTAGTAAAAAAAAATTACAGGCATTTTTGTTTCGCGCGGATTAGGTCGACGGAAACAATGCATAACCAACATACACGCGTGGGGACGAAAAATAAAACGTTCGTTGGAGAACAGAATCGTATGCAGAGTGAGAGGAAGAGAGAGATATATAAAGATGAATATGCAACGTGGATTTTTGAAACGCTCGGAACAGATGGCGGATTCAAATTTATTGTGCCCCATATTTCATGCTTCGGAGCCCCATTCACATCAAAGATAAAGTGACTACACGGAAATACGAAAAAAACCAACAAACGGAAAAACCATGTTCTGTATGCCCCCCCCCCCAAATCAATTAATGAATTTTCAAAATTTTAATTAAAAACTTTATATATTTTCGAGAGAAAAAAACTACACAGTCATCGACAAAAATCTGTAGTAATAAATTTCCTGTAAAACCGTGTTGGTCTGAAAAATGTGTAGTTAAGGTCTGTGTTAACGACACATAGTTATGCATACATGGGCTTAAGATGATGGGAAGCTCCAATACCATTGTGGCCACAGTAGCTATGGGTTCCAGACTGCAATTCCACAGACAAATGATTGTACTATAGGCAGATCATTGCCTCCTGCCTATGGTTACATCACTTGCACTTTTCCAACAGGGCGGTAACCCTTAAATTTCGCGAATTCGTTTTGTGCCAGTTTAAATTTCAAAGCATTATATTTGCTCTACCAACGTTTGCTTTCATATACACTAATTTTTCAGCGAGAGACTTTTTGTTTTTATTAATCGGCACTACCTAAATAACTACGGTCCAATCATGAACACAGGGCAAGAGTATGGAGATTTGCATTCTAGCTTGCGACCAATTGATTCCGTGAAATTTCCGTACCTCTATTGATGAATCTTTTTAATGTGAAACTGATAAAAGCCTGTTTTTAAAGTTTTTAGAAACGTAATATTTCCTTGATTGGCATCTCGCCCAGGAATCCTGTCATGGGCATTCCAACTTAAAACGTCAATCGAAACAAACAGGCTTAGTAGAAGAGTAAATGCAAAATGCAGCTAAATACCACATCTTTCCCGGGGGTGAAGGGGGGGGGGGGAGGAATATGATGTTCTCAAATCACCATAAAATGTTTTTCCTCGTGGGGGTAACAGACACAAGTTATCTGACTAGTCGGTCTAGCCCTATGTGCATGCAGTAAGCTTAAACTCTATAATATTAGAAAAAGGTTTTCATTAAAACATAAATCTTAGCGTTATTATTACGTTCATCATCTCTGTTCCATAATGATTGCCTCCACAGCGAGAGGTTGTTTGATTCCAGCGAAAGGGGGAAAGGTTGTGGGGTGGCATGGTGTGGATATACGCCCAAGGCAAGAAGACAGATCTTCTTGGCAGAAAATACACACAAACTTTCGGAATGTTTGTAACACTTGAAATAGGACCGCGCGTAAAAGTTTTTTTTTTCATTCACGCAACATTGTATCCACAATTCTTGGGGAAACTATCACGCCTCACAGACCTCGCCCCCGAGCGTGACGTACGGCAGAGACTGCGAGTGACAGGAAATCGAAGCTTTCGAGACATCGCGCCGACTTCACGTCTCTTTCCTGTGCAGCACTTTCCAGATTATTGTTTCTCGCAGCAGTCCGCTCGGCCTGTCATGTTGAGATATTCCTTCTCCGAAGAGTTCCCTTGCCAACACAACTCAGTCCATCCTCAAATAAATAAATAAATATTGTGAGCGAGTCTTTCAGTTGTCGTCACGGGTGTGAAACTTCTAACTTCGGTAACGAGCAAATTCACGTTTCATTTCATTTCATTTTATTTTGTCCAGTAAATATAGTATATATGTTTTGCATATCACCGTATTCGACATGTCTAAACAATTATTTTACAATTTATTTACAACAAACAATTAATTTTCACATTATAAAAACAAATTACAAATTTACATTATAAATAACTTATTTATAACAAATTTATAACAAATTTATAAAATAACACAAAAGTATTAATATTTTTCATGTTCTCATGTTGCAAACACACTTACAGTACAAAAAAATATGACACAAAATGTATCGTAGAATTCTTTAAAATAATGCCGATCGTGATAAATATACGCAAATTGTAATTTATAGAGGCGAATCACACGTAGTTTCCGCAACCGCCGCTAGAATTCGTTGTCGGAGAAGCTACGTCGACTATTTAATCATTTAATTAGTAAACCAAAATTGTAAATCTATATAATAAAACGGTTCCGATAAAATTGAAAAAAAAAAAAATTAAACCATATCATGTTATAATTCATTAAACAGTTAATAATTTAAAGTTTCCCTTTGGCTTTCTGAAATTTGGGTTTGCGCCATCCGCCACAGATGGCAGCATTGTGGTTACAAATTTCCGTTTCTTTACTTCCGTCGCATCCACGAAATTAAACCTACTAAATGCTGTACACTGAGAGCTAAGAAAGAAAATCTTGCTTTCGAGTTTTTTTCGTGGATATTTAAAATTTTTCTTTATTTAAGAAATACTATTGCAAGTCGAGATCACCCTCGTCTATGCCCGCTATTTTTTTTTGGATGCTACATTTTTCATTCCACTATTGTCCAATAGAAGGAATTTTTGGAGCAGTTTCGTTTCCTTCGCCGTGGTCGAAGTTAACGTTGCCCACGCGACTAGTGATTCGAACACAATCGGTGCAACAAGGTGTTTCCCACTGGAGCCAGTGTAAAGCGCAGCTCAGGCTAGAGACGATACTGGCACAGACCAGCACTCTTATAAACGTTCACGTTTTCCAAAATGATGAAATATTTAATGTTCAACCCCTCCAAAACAATTAAAATTTTCGACGCACTTACGAGTATTTGCGTTCCTTCATTCGTCGGTCCTTTATGACGTAATGGTGAGACGTATGAAAGAAAATCGCACCATTGGCATCGGATAGTAGTTTGTTGGATTTACAATTTTGGTTCTATGCCGTTTTGTCGTATCTCCATCGGCTATACCTTGGATAGAGCTAAATATTTTGGTCTAGAGAAATTTTTGTAAGCTTATCACACATTTCAGATATATTTTTTTTTAACTTAACGGACAGCTTAAGTCTCTAATATTGGCAGGACTATTGGAGTTGTAAAGATTTACAATTTTGTTTCTATGTTTTTATGACGTAACGCCATTGGTTATACCTTAAAAAAAGTTAGAAACACTTACAAGGGGACCACCAAGTATGGTACATCCGGATTTTAATGGGTCTTATATATGTTGTGGAGTGAGGCTCCTAGAGTAGGTATACATTGGATAGAGCTAAATTTTAGATATATATTTTTTCAACTTAACGGACAGCTTAAGTCTTTAATATTGGCAGGATTATTGGAGTTGTAAAGATTTACAATTTGGTTTCTATGTTTTTATGACGTAACGCCATTGGTTATACCTTAAAAAAAGTTAGAAACACTTACAAGGGGACCACCAAGTATGGTACAAACGGATTTAAATGGGTCTTATATATGTTGTGGAGGGAGGCCCCCAGAGTACTAAACTAAAAGGGTTTTGTCCAATGCGCCTTATTTTTCGCGAACGTTTTAGACCGGTACATTTTCCGTCGCGCCAGGCGAGCCAGCCTAGCCTAGTTGGAAAGGCTCTTGCCCCATAGAAGGGTAGTTTGAGGGTGAAGCCTCCAACGACGACTGATGTCCCCAAAGAAGGGAAGTTTGGGGCTGAAGCACCAAACGAGGGTATTGCTCCTCCGAGCCGAAGTTTAGGAGCGATGGGAAATTGATAGGCAAAGTCCCTCCGTGGGAAAGTTTAAGGACAAAGCCCCCAATGGACTGCGAAGCCCTTTTGCGTAAATGTTTTAAAAACGAACGTTACGTTTTATAGTAGTTTTATACGTTATACCAGATGGAATAAAAACATTAAACATATAATTGCCTTTCGAGTATTTGCCCCACTTAACTCCTTACCCGTATATTTTCTTCATACACTTCACCGGTAGCATAACAGGCGGGCTCATGGTCTGTTTTACTTAAATACCTAGGCCAGGGCAGTTTTAATAACTTTTTACACTCAAAGTTTCAGTTTAAAAATGTAAAAGAAGTTAGATAATAGACAACTTAGATTATATCGTGGTAAAATGCTTCTTTTCCACCATGGAGACCTTTCTCAAACACCCAGGGAGTGAAATTATTTTCTCACGCTGAATGTTGCCAATGGTCGTACGGTTTTTTTTTACGTGTAACATCTTAACTCTCGGTATATGGCATTTGGTGGGCATAATTGCGTGAATGGAACGGAGGTCAGGGAACGGAAATGCGTAACAACCACGGTGCTGCCATCTGTGGCGGATGGAGCGAACCAAAAGTCACAAAACCAAAGGGAGACTTTATATAATATCAACTGTTTAGTGAATTTTAACAAGACGGGCAATATTTTGATAAAACATCCTTGTCGTATATCTGGTCCAAACCTGGGGATTAGTATTTTTTAAAGTCTTTTTAACTTTTGTCGGAGCCTTTCCATTAAATAGTTTTAAAAAAAATCGATCTGCTCTGGCAGCGAATTATGGCGGCGGGCGTGGAAACTACGTGTTATGATTCACGTCCAGAAATGTAGTTTAAAACACAAATTTGCTTACATTTGTCACGCTCAGAATTATTAAAAAAAAATTATTTGTTAAAAATTTCTTGTCCGAGGTTCTCACTGTAGGAGTGTTTGCAACACGAGAACAATTGAATTTTCTCGTTACCGAGGTTAGATGTTACACATCACTGGCGAGTACTATAAGGCTCCATCAGTTTATTTTTTTGACGTGACAACGTCTAATAAATCGATGAACGCCGGCTGCACGCACGAAAAGGGATATCTCATTGTCCCGTTACGCACATTGTCCCGTTACGCTCATTGTACGCTTGCGCCGCATCTATCTCTCTTCCACTCGATTGGAACAACCATCGATTAAAATTTTTCGAGGCACATTAATCTTGAAACAGTTAAATAGCAAACATGTATAAAAGTTACAGTTAAAATAATCTGTCCGTTAAAGTAATAAACATATTTGAATTAGTGAGTGCAAATAAAAGTGAATTTATCAATTGAATTGTAGATTTCATTTCACTCCTTCTTTGTATCCATACAAAATAATGATAATTCAATAAAAATGATTCAATTTTATTCACTAAAGTATTCAAAAATTTCATCAATGTTTTATTATAACATTGTCACGTTAAAATATCGTCTGTAAACCGACTTTACAGACAACCAATTTTTTTTATCGCAATGTTAGCTCGATGCCTAATATCTAGGGACCGGAAAAATTCGCGGGTTCAATGACCTGTAGGATGAACTCCATAGTTCTACGTACACTCGATCAAATGTCACCCACTCATTGGCTGCTGTCTTGTGAGACGTCCCAACGTATCAGCCTGTGATTCGATAAAGCTTTGGTTGAGTGTTTCTCATTGGCCCCAGAGTCCTCCAGGTGAGTTGTGAGCCAATAGCAGAGGCAGCACTGAGGTATAACTATTTGTATTTTAGCCTATCGCGAAATGAATACGCGAATTTTTCAGGTCTCGACGGTAATATGGGGTCGTGCTTTCGGGGAAAACAATTCACCGGCACGCCCCACGTCGAAGGTGGTATTACTTCTAGGGGTGACCAAACCCGGACCTCCCTACCTCGAACCCCTCTCGGGCATTAACGTTATTTTGGAACATGGCGTAAACCTTTGTTTCATCACCGCTTCAACGCGCGTAAGCCATCGACTGGCCGTTTGTGATGGATTGTTCTTTTTTTTTTTTTTTCCGCTTCCCCTGTCTGGCCCTCCGGAATAATGGAATTGTAAATGTCATCCGCGCGAGCTCGATGAATCGATAATCTCTAACACGGACCGACGCGAGGTACCTACATGATAACGTGCCACGCTAAAAAAAAAACAAAAAAAGAGGGTTTGTCTGTAAAGTCGGTTTATGACGATAATTTTACATGATAACGTCATAAGGAAACATTGATGAAAGATTGCGTAATTTTTAATTTTAAAATATCATTTACAAATTTTTTCAAAATAATTAAAATAATTTGTTTAAATATAATCAACGAACAATCAGTTAAAAAGCCCGTCTTAAACCGTTTGATATTGTAGAAGATTTTCTCGCACGGTGGTTGGCCGATTCTTGCACGCTTATTTATTTATTTATTTATTCAATTTTTGTTCTGTAGATCCCATATGGAGGTAAGGACTCCGGGATATAGAACAAGTCAATTAATACAAATATATACATATATACAAACAAACTGTACAACCACAAAAATTAGATATTACACAGTACTTTTACATTTCAAAAGTAATAAAAACAAAACATGGGTACATAAAAAAGAACATGGATACACAAGATATTGTATAAACTTAAGTCTAAACCTCAGAGTGTAGAGTTAGTTTACAAAACTCAATATTTGTCTCGTTTTGTGCTTTATTTAAATAAGATTTACCAGAGTTTAGTTTTCTTATCTGTTATTAGGTCAAATAATTCTATCAGAGAGTAGGAAGGATGTTCTAACAGAACTTTTTTGATTGTTCTTTTGAATATAGGTAAATTGGTTATATTTATGACATTTTGTGGCAATAAGTTGTAAATTTTTATGCCTATGTAATTTGTGCCCTTTTCATACTGACTGGTATTATGACATTTTATCCTCAATTTATTGGAGTTTCTTGTGTTGTATAAATGAACATATAAATTTTTTTGTAAATAGCGTTTCTCCTTATGTATGAATAATAGTATTCTTAGTATATACTCGTTTATGACTGTTACGATTTTAAGTTTTCTGAATTTTTGTTTACAGTGAGCTGACATTTTGTCATGTGTCATTATACGAATAGCTCTTTTTTGTAATTTTAGAATTGTTTCAATTCCCACAGAGTTTCCCCAGATTTCTATATTATATGTCATTATAGAGTGGAAGTGAGCGTAGTAGACAGTTTTTAATGTTTCAATACTAACTATGTCTGCCAGTCTTCTTAGTACATAGCAGGATACACTTAGCCTACTAGCGACAGAGTTAATATGGTCTTTATACTTTAGCTGTTCATCTAAGTTCACACCAAGGAATTTAACATTTGATGTTCTAGTTATGATATTACTGTTAAACTTTAATTCAAACTTTTCTTCTACTGGATTATGTCTGTTTCTAAAATTTATACAATTTGTTTTAGAGGTATTTAGTATAAGTTTATTTGCTTACAACCAGTGATTTAGATGGCCAAGGATTAAATTTGCTTTAGACACGATGTTGTCTACATTTTTACCTTTCACTAGTATTGAGGTGTCATCAGCAAATAGCACTGTGCTGGCTTGTGGGATATTTAAAGGGAGGTCATTAATATACACTAAGAACAATAGAGGTCCTAGGTTACTACCTTGAGGGACTCCATGTTTAATGACTTTCCAGTCTGAGAACACTATTTTATTGTTTGATTTTATTTCCACTCTCTGTTTGTGGTTGTGCAAATATGAATACATTAGCTCAAGTGCTTTGCCTCGGATACCGTAATGATTAAGTTTTTCAAGCAATATTTCATGATTAACAAGATCAAAAGCTTTAGACAAATCACAAAAAATGCCTAGTGCTGTGTTGCCACTATCCAAGATTTCGAGAGCTTTACTAGTAAAATTATGTATAGCATTTATTGTCGATTTGTGTTTTTGGAAGCCGTATTGATTACTGTTCAGAATTTTACAGTCCGTGAAGAAGGATGATAGTCTATTATAGAGCACTTTTTCGAAAATTTTGGCAACAATTGGTAATAAGCTAATGGGCCTATAGTTTGCTGCCTCTAGTGTATTTCCCATTTTATAGACAGGTAGTATTTTTGCTTTTTTTAAACAATCTGGTACAATACCTTCCATAAAAACCTCATTAATTAATAGTGATAACGGCTTAGCAATGTGATGTCCAGCAAGTTTTATTATTTTGTTAGATATGCCATAGACATCTGTCGAATTTGAACTTTTTAATTTATTTATTACTTTTAATATTTCCTTTAATGATGTTGGGTATAGGTAAATTGATTTATTGTTAAATGGGCAGTTAATTTTCAGGTTTTCAATAGCATTTGTTATTTGACTGTTTTTTGTAGAGTTAAATGTAGAGTTTAATGAATCAGCAACATCAGTAAAGAACCTGTTGAATTCTAAAGCAATCTGGTCACTGTCATGATTTATTTTACCATTTATTTCCAGATTATTTACTTCTTTTTCGATTTTAGTGCCCCTGCTTAGTTCGGAATTAATTATTTTCCATGTTGTTTTTATTTTATTATCACTTTGAGTGATCCTGTTTTGTATATTCTTTCTCTTTGCCAGTCTTAAAACTTTTTTGTAAATTTGTTTATAGTTCTTATAATATTGCTGAAATTTGGTGTCGTGACAGTCTGTTTTACTAAGATAATATAAATTTTTTAGTCTTACACTTGATGTAATTATTCCCTTGGTTAACCATGGTTTGGGTTTTTGGTCAGTCCTAACTTGTCTTATTGGAAATGATGCATTAGTAATGTTTATCAATTTATCAATCAGTAATTTAAATTTTTGTTCAATGGTTGTCATTTCATCAATATTTAGCCAAGTTTCTTTACCTAAAATATCTAAGAATGTTTTTATACTATGTTTATTAATGCATCTGTATTTTAAATAGTTAAATTTTCTATCAGGTAAATGTGCTGATTGCACTCTAATTACCTGAGCCATATGATCTGAAAGTCCATAATCAATGACATTACTTGCATAGTCTTTATAGTCAAGGTTGGTAATAATATAGTCAATTGCGGAACTGGTTTGTTTAGTAATTCTAGTATGTTCATTGATTATGTTAAGTAGGTTATAAGAATTAAGTATATTCATTAATTTTCTTTTGGTATTAGTTTCTTTTAAAAAATCAATGTTTAGGTCACCACAAATAATTATATAGTTTTTTCCAGTGTTCCAAGCTTTTTTTATTATTTTATCAAATTGTTTAAGAAATATATCAATGTCTCCATCAGGTGGCCTGTATATACACAATATAATACATCTGGCATATGCCAGATTGGTTTCGACAGCAGAACATTCAATTAATTTTTCCTTACTTAACAAGACCAGATCCTGCCTACTCTCTGTGAATTCTAACATATCTCTATGAATGTAGATACAACTACCTCCATGAGTTTGTTTAGATCTACTATAATTTGATAACAAAATATAATTTGATATAGGGTATAATCTAATTTCATCATTATGCAACCAATGTTCAGTAAGACATATAATATTTGGAATAGTGGTTTCAATTGTTGACAGAGTAGTGTTTACCAATACTTCGAGTTCAATGAGTTTGTTACGTAGTGACTGAATATTCTGATGCAATACAGTAAGTGTAGGCCTTTTTGATGCCTGGAATTTGTTTTGTTTATTGAGAGCATTATCTTTAGTTTGAGTTCTTAACTCACAAGGCTTTACATAAGTACTAATGTTATTTGTAAATACATAATTAGTTATATTTATATTAGCATTACAACTGATTGCGTTTAAGAACCGAACCTCATTGGAAGTATTATTGTTAATTAGGTCGGTTCCCTTTTCTAGTTTCCCTGTGTAATAAAGCCCAAAGGTATAGCCTTGGAGATTTTATCCCCATGTGACAATGTGTTAATTGCACTATAGATTAGACTAGTCAGCTTCTTTTTGCCTTCACGGTTCAGGCGGATAATATTTTACTTTATAATGTCTTCCAGTGCTTAAAATGATACGCAATTGTGGCCCCGGGCATGAAATTTTATTTATAATTCATTAATAATAACTCCCCTCGCGATAAACAAAGTAAAATATGTATTAACCAGTGCCTGGTTCCCGCAACAGCTAATATATAGCACGATTCGTTCGGTTCGCGTCCGTCAGCGTAGATGGCAGCACCTTACGGGAATAATATTATTTCGTTTTTATAATACGATTTTATAACAAATACGCATTCCAAATACACCAAATTTATTTATAATGTGTTACAATATTTTTTAAAACATTGTGCAAAAGATCCCGGGTGTAATTTGAATTATTATGTGTAACTGTAAAACACCATTGTTCGTTAAAAACGTATTTGAATATTCAACATTACTTTTAAATAACCGTACCGATTGTGCTGAAAATCGGTGGACGATCGTTAAATTACATAACATTAATAATTCAAACGACGAAAACATGATTGAAAAGTCAAATCGATGGTTGTTCCAATCGAGTGGAAGAGAGATGCCACGCATGTGTACAATGAACGTAACAGGACACATACGTAACGGAACAATGTGCGTAACGGGACACTTTTTCGTGTGTGCAGCCGGCATTCATAGATTTATTAGACGTTGTCACGTCAAAAAAAAGCTAATCCACGTTTTGAACACGGCTTGTAAGCTGCTTTCAGTATCTTTCCGCTGTACGTTGGTAATAACACCGTGGACTAGTGACTTATGCAAGTGACTGATTGCAAGCAGGAGACATGGCGGTGAGTCAAGGGGTTTTCTCGGGATACTCCCGTTTTCTCAAACAAAAAAAACATTCCATCACTGTTATACGTCAGTCTGGCGGGAACTACTGCTTTCAATGTCGACTCGATACTGTCAAACTGTTTTTTAAACGTGAAAATTTTTTACACTGTAAATATTTTTTTTGACTTGACAACGTCTAATAAATCGATGAACGCCGGCTGCACGCACGAAAAATTGTCCCGTTACGCACATTGTCGCGGTACGCTGTGACCCGTTACGCTCATTATTCGCTTGCGCCGCATCTATCTCTCTGCAACTAGATTGGAACAACCATCGATTTGACTTTTTCGAGGCACATTAAACTTGAAACACTCCCATTCGTTTCCTACTTTTCCTATCGTCGTCCTATCCTTAACAGAATAACACAGATTGGAAGAAGTTAATTAGCAAAGATGTATAAAAGTTATAGTAAAAATAATCTGTTCGTTAAAGTAATAAACATATTTGAATTAATGAGTGCAAATAAAAGTAAATTTATCAATTCAACTATAGATTTCATTTCCTCCTTCTTTGTATCCATACAAAATAGTGATAATCCAATGAAAATGATTTATTTTTATTCATAAAAGTATGCAAAAATTTCATCAATGTTTTGTTATGACGTTGTCACGTTAAACTATTGTCCGTAAACCGACTTTACAGACAACCAATATTTTTGTGAATGGAACTGAAAAATTAAGTAAAATTACAAATATTTGTAAATATTTTACATTTACATGAAATAAAATGTATCACACAAAATAGTACTCGCTGTAATACTGGGTTCGGATTCTTACCAGGACGTTTATGCTTTGTGTTGACCCATTACCTCCAATAGTTGAAGTTATCTGTAAACCGTTCCCTGAAGAGATTTATAATATGTATGATGCAACAAAATAAAGTACAATTATTGAATATTCGATTTTCTTTTCCATGGTTTAAAAAATTATGCCTGAATGAAATACCAATTAAAAAATAAAAATATGCGTTCATTTTCGTAAGAAATAGTCAGCATTATTTTTCAATTGGTTCACAAAGGAATCTTTTGTAAAAGTACAGAAAAATGTTTTATTTATAATTATGCAACAAAATTGCATACTTGACAAACAAGCATCCGGCTTTGTCACGCTTTTAATTTACAGTAAACGTGTTGCAAGTATAACAATGTGTGTTATTCACTAACTAAATGTTTAAATATATCTTTAATATATATATTTAGCTATAATTTTATTTTAATCTTTAATATCTTTAATTTATATGTTTACATAGATATTTCTATGCAGGTGCAATAATTAGTCGAAATGTGTATAAAATATGTATGAGTAGGGACACCTGTATTTCGCGATTTTTTTTCATGTAAAGGTATTTCACAAAACACTGTAGCTTTTTCTAAGAGTCATAGCAAATTGTGAAGGTGCAGCAGTACGGTGACCACATTCTCATTGGCCCTGTCAAAAGCGGGACGACACCTCTCACCGACCTCAGCCAATAACCACAGGAGAAAAGCTACAGTATTTTGTGAAATACCTTGACACGAAAAAAAATCGCGAAATACAGGTGTCCCTATGTATGAGTAAACTTTTTTTTCCGTCAGAATGTGGATTAGAAGCCCTGCAATTTATTCATACGGCTTTGTAAATATCATTTAGCGGATATAACGATGTGATATTGAAGGAAAACATACCACTGTAGTTTAGTCTTCTGTCCTTGTAGTATAAAATATATAGTACTTAACAAACACAAACATATATCACAACAATTACAATTACTGAATTACATTCCTTGCAGCTAGCACACCGACCAACATTCATCACGCCACGCTGTCTTCTTCGTTTTGCCAAGATTCAACATGACCAAAACGTGATAAAAATTAATGAAACATTTCATTTTTTTCATATTTTAAAGCAATGACAGTTTGAAGGTTTTATAAAGTTGACAATAAATAAAATAATATACTTAATGTATTGTTGCGTGTGGAAAAAATAAAACAGTTTCGAAAGTATAGCCAAGTTAATAAATAGCTGTTTTGTTTATTAGCTGATATTTACACTATTAATTGAGTTCAAAAAAAATTTAAATGTCTGCCAAACAAAATAATCATACTTTCATAATATACATAAGGTACATAAAATACTTACTGTAGGTAACTGCTCCCTGATGATGTCGACCGAAACGTCGGTGAATTATTCGCCAAGGACGCGGCTACAACCCAGAAGCCGAGCTACTTCGGACAATGGCCGTGAAAGCCTGCGAACATTATTTCTTAACTTCACTATTAACCCTCCTCCCTGGAGCCGTGGCTCGACAGTGGATCCCTCTACACTGCTCGTCTCTTACCACGCACCTCTTGTCCCGACACACTACTACTACTACACTACTCACTCCGCCACGCCGCGGCACTGATCCTAGTCCACGAAGCCCGCTCGTCGCCCGTTATCGCTCGCCAAGGAGGCCACTCTACGAGTGTTCGCAGTTGTTCCACTCACACACTCACACTGGTGTCGCCACCAGCCTTTTTGCCACTCCTTTCTCGCCAGACGTATGTAAGTGTCGTCGTACATACACCTGCGAGGTTCCCGCCATGGCGAAGGTCTCGTAGCCTTACGAAGTGTCGCGTCATCAAAAGTCCCCCCCCCCCCGACTTGACACTCGAAGCTGCCAGAACGATGGCGTCCTAGTTACGCCACCTCACGCGGACGGTCTCTGGGAGCCCACAGAATCCTCCAGATGAGACGTAGACATGAACCATGGCAAGGGGGGGTGGTTTTCCCCCCTCCTTTTCCTTTGTCAACCCAGCGCTATTAGCCGTTAAGCCCTGCCACGTAGGCTTCCACAGACATTTGACTGCGTCCTTGGCCACAAGACCTTATGAGCACTGCTGGCGCCTACCCCGGGACCCCTCAGTCACTGAGGGAACCCGTGGTCCGGTGGAGGACTATCCAGCCTCTCCCAGCTGTCCAGGCGAGCACCGGAGCTGTGTCGTCGCTCACCGCTTCAGCTGTTCACAGGGCCAGGGATATGGACGAGGCCGCGGGTTCTTTGTGACGGCCGCTAATCGGATAATGAGTGTAGTGAAAAAAAAATTGGAGAGTTGGTTGTCCCGGGGGGGGGGGGGGGGGGAACGGGGGGACGGGTGCACCAACAGGCAGGCCTGCCTTGTCGCTAGCAGTCTCGCAACAGTATTAAAAATTAGCTTGAATTATTATTTTTTTTAAATATTTCCGAGGTTTATAGAGCGTCAAGCTATTGTAAAAAAAAACTGACTCACTGCTCCAACTCGGGCGACATGAACGTCTCGGCCGCTCCATCAATCTCCCGGCGCGCTTTTAAATCATGCCCACTCGCCGCGGGAAAGAGGGGTGGGGGGTGTGGAACCCCCCCCCCCCCCCCGTTAATTCAATTGGAATGATTTCAGGCGGCGTGGCGGGCACTAGGCGCCATCAATCCGACCAGGCGGCAGCTTTCAGAACAACCCAGTTAAGTAAAATACTGCTCCGGAAGTTGAACCCTCCCTCTGTCTGTAGCTAATTATTTTGCGCGTTAACGCGGAGTTACTGCCGCCTGCCGCTTGACCCGGGCGGGGGGGGGGGGGGGGGGGAGGGGGGAGAGTTTCCTTGCGTTTTGAAAGAGCGGCAGTCAGGGAATTATTCGTAAGAAACGGAATGATTTACGCGCGAGAATGAACTCGCCTTCAATGCTAGAAGACTTGCGTGTGTTAAAGTTAAAAATAAAGAGAAAAACGTCGTCCTTAAAGCTCGGTCTGACACACACCATGTTGGTCAAATTAATTTTTTATGCCTTTACCTTTATCTAACAGTTATTCTTGCAAATTTAATCACCATAGCCATCCATATTGTATTTGATTTTTTCGTTTTTTTCTTCAAATTTTCGCAAAAGATACGTGCTTCATATTATCCAATAGCAGTCAATAGTCACGCAAATGTTTATAAGTATGATTACTTGTATGCCAATATACAGTTTAAAAAATAAAGTTTAGCAAATAGCCTATCTGATGACAATCTGGGATTCAGCAATAATTCTCAGAGATCACAGTCAGAATAACGAGAAAATGAAAAAAAAAAAAAAAAAATAAGAGACCCAACTCGATGTGAAGACAACAAAAATTAATATTTTTGTAATAAAATCTATTTAAAGTTTTGTTCAACACACTACTGTGTGATATAGCTACTATGCCACTGCAGATCGATTTACTCAGGCTACTTACGAGAAAAAAAAAAAAAAACAGCATTAAATATTGAAACACTTGATTTTAAAAGAAAGTAAGTAGTAATTCGAATGAAACACAGGAATCAGAATAAATGCTCGATATCTCGAGTTGACATTAATACTTATTTCAAGTCAGCATTCTTTAAGCTTATTTGTGAATGGTTTTGATTAATTCTATGTACAGTTATGCTCGTCTCTGACATAATGATCGCCTAACGCTGCGAGACAGCGCCTGCCTGCAGAATGCCAGCGTGCGACAAGTCTCCGACCAGGGCTGTATCCGAATACCTAGGGATGCGTCCATTAAGTTCACGTCCCTACATCCCTAAACAAATGCACCATAATTTAAAGGTACATTCTAAAGTATGTACGATATCCGAATAGTTATACAGCTACCACTGCCTGTTGGTTTGTCATAGTACTAATGTGGATTGGCCTTTTATATTCTTGACATCTAAAGGTGGGCAATTAAAACGTAAATGAACATTCAAATTTCTAAACAATTTCCGGTGATTTAAATTATTGTTGGGAATTTAAATATGGAAGAAAATTTGAATCGGGGACTTGTTGTTCCTACAAATCAAATTAATCTACTGTTTATGTGAATTATGTAAACATATACTTATAGTATAAGTATTTATAACTACCATAGTTACATTTTACGTGTTTACCTTCAAGTTCAAAATCCATTTTGATTAACTATCTCGTATCACACTCTCGTTTTTAAAGGGTTATGTTCACAATAACAAAGTTAAGGGATGTATGGACATATCAGTGGATGTGAGAGTCGCGTCCCTTAAAATCTCGAACTAGTAGACGCATGAGAGGATGCATCGACATCACTTGTGAGAATTCGGATACAACTCAAAGATAGCCGCGTCCATTACGATGCACTATCTATGGATCCCTTAGCTAAGGGATCCATTAGGCCACTATTCGGATACAGCTCTGGGGTCTGAAGCCAAAACTCTGTAGGTAGCCACACTTGCTGCTTCACACTCAGCAACACTTCCGTGTTTTTATATCTTAGAAGAAGTGCATTTGAATTTTTCATCAAAAAGATGGCATTAGAAGCTAAATAAGAGTTTTTGAAATGAAAACTTCTATGGGAAGGTTTGGATAGGGAGTAAATTCATGTAAGTCGTCATCGACATGGTTACGTGACGTGTTAACGATAACACTATATCTGTTAAAATTGTGTTTTTGTTCAATTATTATTTTAAATCTTCAGTATACGATTACTTTGCAACAAGAAGTGATTATAAAATATATTAATATTCTAATATAGATATATAGTTTGAATAACGAAGAAAACGGAGTCTTTGTAGCAATATAACCAAAATTAAGAACATCGTTATTTATTTTTTTAATACCTTCAATTACTATGCAATGTTTATTTTATAGTAATTTAGAGTTATTTTACTAACGTGATAAAACAAATTTGTTGTGTGATAATATTTTTTTCGTAAAAATTGCGAAAAAGTATCTGATTTTTATCAAAAAAATATTTTCTTATGTTACACAAATATATTTTACAAAGTTAGTATTTATTATTTCAAATTATATTTGTATTTTCTTAATTCTATTATTAATATTAATAATAGTTACTTCTATTATTATTATTAATTCTATTATTTGAAGTTTGGAAAAAAATGTTGTGTACATTATATTGTTATTCTCTCTAAATATCTATTTATAATATTTTTTTTAGATCCTCGATTTTGTGTGGAAAACGTTAAAGATGTCTTCAGACGACAGAAAAAGAAAATTGAAAATAACAACTGTTTGTTTATAGTTTTAAGTTTTCACTTCTGTCGGCAGTCCTCATGACTTCTTTGATTTTTTGACGTGATAACGTCTAATAAATCGAGGAACGTCGGCTGCACGCACGAAAAAGTGTCCCGTTACGCACATTGTCCCGTTTCGCTGTGTCCCGTTGCGCTCATTTTATATTGCTCTTTGCTAACCTGAACCTCCTAGCATTGCGACCGAGTCCGTGGTGTAATTCTGTTTTCATGCATTTCAATGTAACATTTTCTTCGCTCTTTGCTAACCCGTTCCTCCTAGCATTGCTGCAGAGTCCGTGGCGCAAATATATTATTTTCGACTGCATTTTGGTGTTGGGTAAGCCATTTTCCTTCACATCATCCTTGAAACACTCCCATTCGTTTCCTACTTTTCCTATCATCGTCCTATCCTTAACAGAATAACACAGATTGGAAGAAGTTAAATAGCAAACATGTATAAAAGTTATAGTTAAAATAATCTCTTCGTTAAAGTAATAAACATATTTGCAGGGACCGGAAAGTTACTTTTAAAAAGTAACTCATTAACAGTTACAAATACTCCATTGGAAATGTAACTCTGTTACAACTACAAGTTACACTACTGAAAATAAACCAGTTACAGTTACAGTTCTGAGAAAAGTAACTGTAAGTTACTTTAACAGTTACTTTGTGAAAAACTAAAAATGTGATACGAAAATTGTTTTACTAATTAAAAGCTAATAAAACATGTTGTGTTTAGTAAAGATATATGTTTATTTAAACTGAAAATTTTTAAATTAGGTTTAAATTACATTGAGTAATTAGTTCACACTACAAAATAATAACACTGATATCAAATCACCACTTTTTTAACCACTGCTTATTGATCTTGAGTAGCAGTTGCTTCTAAAAATTTGAATCGTTTAAATTGCCTCTATTTGGGCGTAAAACTAAACTTGCACAGCTGAACAAATTTTCAGTTGCAGCACTTGTTGTCATTGCTGTGTTCAAATTAATGAAAAGTTTTTTGATTTGAGGATAGTCATCGAGTGAAGAAATGTCCTTATTCCTACACCCCAAAAACCTTTGTAGCTCTTGTTCCTCCACTGGGATCCTCTTATTTAAGTCAAAGAAATCATCTTCTTCCTCATGACAATCAAAATACGAGCGCAGGCTAGCCAACTTCAGTTTTACAAGTACAAGCAATACCATCGCAAATAATATGCTTGTCGGGATTTTCGTTCTGGGATTGAAAAAATCAACAAATCGTTGTTCGTTCAATAAGAAATACATTTTAAAAATGTAACGCAAGAAATAACGACAATTATCGTTACTTTAAGGCGGAAAAATGTAATTCAGTTACAGTTACAGTTACTGAAAACTTAATATATTGCATTACCACGATCGTTACCATAAAAAGTAACTGCTACAAATAACGTCGTTACTAGTAGCGCGTTACTTCCAGTCCCTGCATATTTGAAATAACGAGTGCAAATAAAAGTAAATTTATCAATTAAATTTTAAATTTTATTTCACTCCTTCTTTGTATCCATACAAAATCGTGATAATTCAATAACAATGATTCAATTTTATTCATAAAAGTATGCAATCATTTGATCAATGTTTTGTTATGACGTTGTCACGTTAAACTATCGTCCGTAAACCAACTTTACAGACAACCAATTTTTTTATTTATTTTTTTATTTGTGAGATTTTAATCATTCTTTTACTTAAATAACTTTAATATTTAACTTCGCAAATTAATTAAATATTCGATTTATCACTGAAAATCAATTTTGATTACGTGAGTATGTCGTTATATTTCATTAAATATTATTGAATGAGATAATTCACACACACTGTAGTTTGTCAAGAGATTCTTCATTAAAAACATTTTTTTGTCAAATACTAGATCATTATATATGACAGATACAATTTTAAATTGCACAATATTAAAATAAATTGAATTTTAAAGGAATGTTTCGTGTATATTAAATCGTTTGTAATAATAATCATTTTTAATTGGGTGCCTTGGGTGCCTTACAAATAACTATTAAACCATGATGGCTGATTATTCCTTTTAAATTGAAAAAAATATATTAAGATACGCTTACAATTTATGCCAAAAACTATATATATATATACACACACACATACACACTAAATGGGACACCTAAAAGAAAAGTTTGATTTGATCTATTAATATAAAAATCTAAATCACCCAATTCAATCGTTGCTATTGCCTTAAAATTAAAAAAAAATAGTTTTTAAATAATAAAAGTACATAATTTAGAATTACCTTTAATGTAACAACTGCACTGAGTAGCACGATGACAAATTCTTTTCACATTTTTTTCCTATTTTTTTTACAACAATAAGACATAAAACCAAAATTTTTCTCAAAATTCTTACTTGAATTTTCAAAAATATTTTCAGCTTTAATAAGTACAAACTAAATTGTACGAACCAAAAATTAAGAAATGTATTTATGAAATAAGATAAACTAGATAAAAATAGATTTGCATGGGGATTTTTAAAAAAGAAACTTCAAAAAGTCGTTAGGGTTAACGACCTTCACAGGAAACTTATTCCGAATGGCTTTCCGATATTTTGTCTTCATCTCGTATTGTCTATGTCTTTCCATTCTGCATCATTAAAGATGATCGCGAAAAGGACGAAAGCTTCCAGGCACATTGATCCAGCCGCCGGACGTGAAAGTAACGGAAGGGAAAAGGAGGAGTGTAAAAAAGTGTGTGTGGGGGGGGGGGGGGTGAGGGCGGATAAAAAGTCAGGCGATGGAACAGACTTTTAATTAAAGTCGGCGGTCGGAAGACGGGCAGATTCTCTGCCGCACGTGGAATGCGAAAACGCCCGACCTGAAGGCTGAAAGATTTCGGCTGGCGACCAGAGGGAGATGTGATGGTAAGAGGGGTAAGAGGCGACGAAGACAAGCGCACTTTCACTCCACCGTAGTTTCCGCGGAAGAAAAGGCTCAGCGCTCTACATTCCCAGACGAGAGAGCCAAACGAACGATCATGCATCTTCGGTTTTTTTTTTGGTTCATTGTAAAAGGTTAGGTTAGCTACATTATAAATACTTTAAAACATTGTGGATGGTTGATTTGGTTAGGATAGCTACATTAAAATTACTGTGAAATCATGTAAACGATTTCCTACCCCTGGTCAGCTACATATTAAAAAGTTATTTGCTAAGCGACCATAAAATGATTTTACAGTATTTAATGTAGCTATACTTACCTAATATAACCAACCATCCACAATGTTTTAAAGTATTTATAATGTAGCTAACCTATCCTAATCGACCGCAAAAATTTAATGCCACACCGGTTTATACAATGAGATAGAACGGAAAAAAATGGGCGAGCATGAACTTCGGGGGACTTCGGGTGCGGCTCTCTCGTCTGTGGAATGAAGGCTTCCCCACTCCCTTACCCTTTATCATCACTCTTCTCGTCCAGCCAGGGGGAAAAATATATATATATATGCCTGACTCGCTTCCAGCATTCTAACGTTCGGGAAAACCCCGGCACCGTATAAAACAGCCCTTGTGCTATTAGTAGAGACCGAAAAAATTCGCGGGTTCAATGACCTTCAGAATAGACTCCAAGATCCTCTACACCTTCGGGCAAATGCCAACTGTTCATTGGCTGCTGACTTGTGAGTCGTCTGGATTGTGTGGGCCTGTGATTCGACACTTCTATGAGTGATGGGGTCTCTAATTGGCCCTCAGTCCTCCAGATTAACAGTGAACCAATGGCAGAAGCAGCACTAAGGTATAATTATTTGAATTTTAGCATAACACGGAATGAATCCGCGAATTTTTCCGGTCTCCAGCTAATAGGGCCTCACGCCAAGGTGAGTACCCGAGTTGAAGGCCACCTGAAAGGGAGACCCAGTGTCGAGTGCAACTCGGTGGACCGCCGCAAGAGTCCGACGGCGTCCCACAGTGCAGCGCAGCGCCGCGAGGCTGCAGGACTGTCGACGGCTGCGGCGGTAGGAGGAACCAGGCGGAGACACTGGCTGCCACTCCTGGTGTGGTGCCCGCCATCTTGCCTCGTCGACGCCCGGCGTCGGAGATCCGCGCGACCCTGGAGGGAACGTGTCGTTCGCCCTTTCATTCTTGACACGTCAACTCCGCTACGCGAAGGACTCCACTCTGCGAGGTTTTGCTTGATGGTACAATATATTTATTGCACAGTGCCAAACTTGATTGGATGTAAGCTTTTGGACATACTCCATTGGCCCATTGCTAAGCACATGTATGTCTGTAGAAGAAGACTACAAAAAAAAGAAGACAAAAAAACAAAATAAGCAAAAAATTGCTGTTTTCAACAGGATATAAAAACCACATAATATTCCATAACAGGAATATGGTCAACAAAACAAAGAAAAACAAAGAAAAATGGACTAAGAGAACGAAGAAACCCCCACAAATGATGACAGCACAAAAATATTGCACCCAAAAAAAATTCAGTACAACAGTTGAAACGAGACAAAAACACGAAAAAACGAAAAGACGAAACAAATACAATGGTTTTCCAAAACAGAAGAGAACGAAAAAAAAAAAAAACCCATAAATGATGACAGCACAACGCGCCAATCTGTTGTACAACGATAGAACAGAAATTAGTGTTGTAAATCGCATAAAAGAACTGAAACTCCTATTGACAGCTTAATCAATCACACAACATGTCATAAGTTGTAAGTAATATTATAAATAGTAAGGAATGTTTATGTAAACAAAACACTGTCATCTTAAGCGCCCCACACACTAGCGGATATGCTCGCCGCATGGCCGCCACCGCACACTACACGAGCATGCTCGTCTCTTTCTCTACAAAGACCGTCGGTGTTGTACTTGCATAATGGTTGCAAGTAGCATTGCACTGTTTGGCGGATTATTTTGTTTGGATGTTTTAATTTTTTCGCAGTTCAAGACGAAAGATTGCACGTATATTGTCAATTTGTTTCTTCACAAAGTCAACGTCGGCGACTGGAAACATTTCTCTGGCTTTTTTTCACTAGCTGTCCGTAGCACTCTCGTTTTATATGCCCATTGACATATTTCTTACTCCCTATATCCCACACTGGTCGAAGAGTGAGATAAAAACTTTATTGTCATTAAAAGACGTGACGATGCGGCAACAGACAGCACACTCGCTGTGGGCTCGGGGCGAGCATGTCGGGACCTGCCACTCACTGGCGGATATGCTCGGTCCGGGGCTCGGCTCGGAGGGAACAGCCATCCGACGGCGAGCCGAGCATGCTCGGCCTGACAGAGGCCGGACCAGCCCACACACTGGCGGATATGCTCGGTCCGGGGCCCGGCTCGGAGGGAACAGCCATCCGACGGCGAGCCGAGCATGCTCGGCCTGACAGAGGCCGGACCAGCCCGCACACTGGCGGATATGCTCGGTCCGGGGCCCGGCTCGGAGGGAACAGCCATCCGACGGCGAGCCGAGCATGCTCGGTCTGACAGAGGCCGGACCAGCCCGCACACTGGCGGATATGCTCGGTCCGGGGCCCGGCTCGGAGGGAACTGCCATCCGACGGCGAGCCGAGCATGCTCGGTCTGACAGAGGCCGGACCAGCCCGCACACTGGCGGATATGCTCGGTCCGGGGCCCGGCTCGGAGGGAACTGCCATCCGACGGTGAGCCGAGCATGCTCGGCCTGACAGAGGCCGGACCAGCCCGCACACTGGCGGATATGCTCGGTCCGGGGCTCGGCTCGGAGGGAACTGCCATCCGACGGCGAGCCGAGCATGCTCGGTCTGACAGAGGCCGGACCAGCCCGCACACTGGCGGATATGCTCGGTCCGGGGCCCGGCTCGGAGGGAACTGCCATCCGACGGCGAGCCGAGCATGCTCGGTCTGACAGAGGCCGGACCAGCCCACACACTGGCGGATATGCTCGGTCCGGGGCCCGGCTCGGAGGGAACTGCCATCCGACGGCGAGCCGAGCATGCTCGGTCTGACAGAGGCCGGACCAGCCCGCACACTGGCGGATATGCTCGGTCCGGGGCCCGGCTCGGAGGGAACTGCCATCCGACGGCGAGCCGAGCATGCTCGGTCTGACAGAGGCCGGACCAGCCCGCACACTGGCGGATATGCTCGGTCCGGGGCCCGGCTCGGAGGGAACTGCCATCCGACGGCGAGCCGAGCATGCTCGGTCTGACAGAGGCCGGACCAGCCCGCACACTAGCGAGCATGTCCGCTAGCGTATGGGGCGCTAGCTGGTATATCTCATGAACTCTCATGGTAAAGTGACCGCACAGCGAACCAGGGCGGCTGATCGTGTACCAGCTCGTCGCCGAAGCACTTGGATCGCGTCACGTGCCGATGATTGATTCGCAGTCAGCCGCGCCTCGTCGTGGCCAAGTTCCGCACTTGTTTACCTGCGCTCGACACCGCAAGGGCTTAACGACTTTGACAAATTTGCCCCGGCGGGCGCCGGTCGCGGGACGCCTGGCGCCGAGAGAGAGAGAGAGAGAGAGAAAGAGAGAGAGAGAGAGACAGCAACAGCCGGCGGCTCAAGACAGGCGACAGCAGAGAGAGAGAACTAAGGGGTGACGTCATACAACCGGGCTCCCGGGGACTATAGCGTGTCTCGTGCTGAGTTCACAGTCCGACCGTTTCCTCTCTCCTTCCAGCGCTCAAGTTCCTGCCAATAGCGCTGTCCTTGTGTCTCGACCTGCTCTGTTGCCAGGTACGTGCCATGGAGCGCAAAAAAACATTAATTTCATTTTGTATACGATCGTAAGTTATGATCAGTTTTTATATGTTTTTAAATTTTACTATTTGATTTTTCTTCATTCATAAAATAGGATCTATCGACGGTTTTATTACAGTTTTTTAAAACATTATGAAAGCATAAATAATAATTCAATACTAAAAGCCAATTAGATCACAGGATATTGTAATTTTTTTATATATATCTTAAATATTGTTTTCTAGAAGTGAAAAAATTGTAATGAGAATTTTGGAAAAAGGTTTTCTTATTGTATTTCACCAAGAGCATCACTGATAACGTGATAACGATCTATTTTTACTTCTAAGGGGATGGAACTGAAAGTCACCACTTTTGTTTCAACCATTGCCGCCTAAAAGATGTTACATAATTTTGTATTAAAAATTATGGGCTCTCTCTGAGCATAGTACATAATTTAAAAAAAATTACTACTGCTACAAATAGTTTATCCTATGGTATAGTTGGATTTTGGTATTTAATTATTATTTCTATTTCTTTCAGAATAACTACAACTGTTATGGTCTAAGAAAAATAAAGAAATAGTAAAATTAAAAATATATATTAAAACTTATTTTAATTTTCGATCGTAAGAATACAAAATAAAATTAATAATGTAAAGAAGCAGAGTAGACTCGATTTGGGCAATGTGTTCACCATCCACTCTGTACTGGACACTAAGCGTGAGACACTCTATAGCACAAGCATGCGCGGGATGAGTAAGATGGTTTTGGGAGGGTGGGTGGATAGACCGGGGAAGGGGGGAGGGGGAGGGAGGTCCACAAACACGATGGTCCCATCGCGTCATCCCAGCCATCAGCACATTTTATTGCCCTTTTAAAACTGAAATATAATCTAGGACACAAACTCAAGACTGCAATTAGCCTGGAACGAACAAGGAACGATTAATTTTTTTTTACAACTGAACTTTTTTCTTTTTAAAAAGATTAAAAAAAAAACACGAATGTAGAATCATCTGAATAAAGCAGCACAGAGCTGTTATTTGAAATACTTGATGAAGTTGAATCACGATGGACAGTCTGGTCAACTATTTCCCGGGGCTGTAATACTAACAGCCAAACAGTAGAAATTATGGACGTAACCCTAAAAACATGTAAACATGCAGAGCAGCTTTTTCGTTGGTTCTTTGGTAACTGATAATTAGGGACATGCATTTTCCGCGAAAAAATTTGAACTGCTATAAGTAGAGACCGGAAAAATTCGTGGATTCGTTTCGCGCTATGCTAGGAACCAAACAGCTGTACCTTCATATTGCTTCTGTGATTGGCTCACAGTTTATGTTAAGGACTTTGAGCCAGTGAAAACCCTTCAACCAAAGAATTATCGAATCGGAAGCATTCTCGTTGACGGGTCTCAGACGTAATTAGTAGAGACCTGCAAAATTCGTGGATTCAATGACCTCCAGGATAGACTCCACTACCCTCTACACACTCGCTCAAATGCCACCTGTTCATTGGCTGCTGACTTGTGAGTCGTCTCGACTGGGTGGTCTGTAATTCGACACTTCTATGAGTGAGGGTCTCTAATTGGCCCTCATTACTCCAGATTAACAGTGAACCAATTGCAGAAGCAGCGCTAAGGTATAATTATTTGAATTGTAGCATATCACGAAATGAATCCGCGAATTTTGCAGGTCTCTAGTAATTAGTCAATGAGCATGTGGCATTTGCACGAATATGTAGGGAATCGTGGAGTCTATCCTAGAGGTCATTGAACTTGTATTTTTAGTGTTGTTCGTATGGGCTTTGAACGACAAAAATACGACATGTCTACTCAACGACTCATGGCCGGTTGCGCCATTCCGCTCTTCGATCTGCGATCCAATGATCTTAACCTAAGAACGATCTAAAGATCATTCTTCTAAACGTTTTCCCAACACATACTAGTACTACAAGATCTTAACTTGCGTGAACTATAATTCATATATTTCCAATCCACGACAACAGGTAGCAGGAGTGTCGAAGAAATGTTAGGTGCATTTCTATTGGTCGGCTGAAATGACATGAGTCGCTACAATCGATTGTGACTTGGCGAAAATTAGGGTGAATGCGATAGCAACAAGATAGCAGCACATGTAGTCGCTGCCTTATCTTTAGAACAACTGAAAACCACACCTAGTATTTAAAAGTTAATACAAAACTAAAGTCGGGAATATGAATAGGTTTCGAATAAATAAAACGCCTTTTTTTTACTATGGAAAGCAATCATGACGAAATAAACTATTTAAACATTAAACTAAATTAAAAATCCTTTTATACATTTAAAATGTGGATATTTCGCGTGAGAGAGGTTGTATCACTAGAATAAGTACAATTTTTGACACGTGTGTTGTATTATATTTGCAATTTTTTAAAAAAATAATTTTCTAATATTTAGCCTACGTCTGGTTAAATTTACACGCATAAAGACCGCGAAAATGTCGGCCATATCTGCTGACGCAGTGTCGATGCGAGATCATTGACATGAACCGACTCGAGAGTAAGTTTATATCTACGTTCCAAATTATGTTCGTTTCAGCGCTTACAACACAATGGTGCAACAGAAAATGTTTCCCGAATGATGATCAAACCAGATAATGACTTGTGATCACGCCTGAACTCTGATGGTGAAACTGGCCGTCACACAAACAAAAAAATAGCGGAATGCCCACAGGAAAATAACTTGAACGCCATGTCAATTTAAACTTCCTGCGTTTAGATACAATTAGTCTCCTAAAAATAAACCCCAATCCAGTTCGTGATAAAAAAAGAGACCACAACTCCTCCAAATGCAATTAACGTTTAATTACAGCTTCCATAAATTAATGTGGGTTTTCAGTTACGTCTCTGCTGGTGCATAATGCGCAATTATCCACCTCTTCCGTTTAAATTCACTTCAACAACTGACTGGTAACACGGTGACGTACAAAAGTCACCATGGGCTAACTTTTACTCCCAGAGAAACGCACGCTTCAAAGTAAACGCCCAAATCTGATATCAAACAGGTTATCTGTAGCCACGTATACACAATAATACTGTATTTAGGTTAGTTCAGATGTAACATACACATTCAAACAAGAAATAAAGTACAGGTGGTGTTGGAACCATTGCTATATCTAGTTAACATGACACGAAAAAAAAAATAGTTGGGAGGCATGACATTTACAATACATGTTATTTATTCTTCAACGGACGTGAGTGCAGTTTCTCAAACATCCGCTAGGTCGTACGTAATCCGGATGTGTTTCCCTGCATGGTCCAGTTTCTGCTGTACATCAGCCACCGGCAAAGCTACAGGCACAGTTCATGACGAAAACATGCATGCAAAATTATTGTCAACTCATTTCTTCACAAAGTTGACGTAGTCGTCTACAGGGGCATAACCAGGGGGGGGGGGAAGGGGTGTTTAGTGGTTCTAACCCCCCCCCCCTAGTCATTATTTTTTTTCTTATCTGGACGCAGGTTAGCTAAAAGCCTGGGTGTCTTACTGCTATCACCGGCCACTGCACTGGAGGGGAAGAGTAAACGAGCCCTACCGATTCTCCTTCCCTTCCCCTACCCATGTCGCGAGCAGAAGCTATTAGGTTGTGACGCCATGACGGGTCCCAAGCTTTCAAATATCTTACACCCATTGTATTTAACCAGCGCGGTAATTATAAGCTGGGTAACTCTTCAAGCTAAAGCTAATTGTTTCCAGGAATAGGCCAGTTCTGCCGAAACCCAACCATTTATATTCCTTTTTTTTTTTTTTGTATTGTCGAGCTTCGAGCATGATTTATGATTTTGAGTGGGACGTGGACAAGGCACTTGGATTGGTTAAAATATCTTTAATTAATTTCTTAATTCATCACTCAAACATTATTTTTATTAAAAATTAATAATATTTTTATTATTACAATATTTAAAGTAAAGTACCGAAAACTTCTCAAATAGCACTATTTTACACCTTAAAAAACAAATTTTTCCGGGGGAGAGCCCCCCGAACCCCCCGCTTCAATTGGGGGGGGGGGGGGGGGGGCATGCTTCTTAACCCCCCCCCCATACACAAATCCTGGCTACGCTACTGGTCGTCTAGAAGAATCCGTCTCGCTTTTGGGACTTCACTGTTCGTAGCACTCTCGTTTGATATTCCTCGCTCCTAATGGTCGAAGGGTGCGATCGAAGTTTGTGAACTCCTCCCAAAATCTTAACTGCCATTAAAATACACGGTTATGTGAAGGACAAAACTGCTGTCACAACGGACAGCAGTGTCAGCGCAGGCTCGGGCGGACATGTTGGGAAGAGCCACACACTGGCGGATGTCTCGCCCAGCTACTACAACGCCGACAGCTAGAAAACTGCTGTGTTCCACAACGCCGAAATACATTAACACCGAAAAATTTCATTGCAGGACTGCCACAAAGGTTAGGTTAGGTAAGGTTAGCACACAAATTCATTCAGTTGTTTTTCATTTTGCTCCTGTGCCCCCCCCCCCCCCCCTTCACCGCAGCAACATTTTTTAACGTTACTGTATTTCGGCGTTGTGGTACACAGCAGTTTTCTAGCTGTCGGCGTTGCGGTCAATTTGGCATTCGGCGTTATTGTACGTTCGGCTTTGTGGTATTTCGGCGTTGTGGTAACGACCCGTCACCGAGCACACCCGTTGGTGTATGGTGCGCTCACGCAGCACTACACCACGTGAGCACCTTTGCGCACTGCTCTGCGAAACACCAAAAACTTAATAGTTAAAAATTAATGTCCACAAGTCCTAACATGGGGACGGTATTTATTAACCAACTGTTAGAAACTTCACATCTTTTTTTTTTGTACTTTTAAATTATCAAATATACTTAAAACATTTCACAGTAATCCATATTCCGTCTCAAAAAAGACGTAGACTTTTGAAGTGATAACGTCTCATAAATCGATGAACGCCGGCTGCACGCACGAAAAATTGTCACGTTCCGCCTGAGAAGAGCGTGCAAGAACCGGCCAACCACCGTGCGAGAAAATCTTCTATCATATCAAACTGGATAAGGCGGGCTTTTTAACCAATTGTTCCTGATTATATTTTAAACAAATTATTTAATTTAAATTTACAAAAAAATGTAATTAATATTTGAAAATTCAATAGTAAGCAATTTTTCATCAATGTTTTCTTATGACGTTATCACGTAAAATTATCTTCCGTAAACCGACTTTACAAACAATCCCCTTTTTTTTTTTTAATTAAAAAAGAATCGTCACTTTGGGCTTCGTAGTTTCCACTGAAAATGTCAACTAATCATATGAAAACGAACATAACGCACCGTCTACTAGCGCGAAGTCACCCGACCATGAACATGAAGAGAGGGAGGAATGCCTTTTGTGTGTCACAACGAGAGGCGAGACACTCAAGTCGAGATGCCTTTATTCCGGTTGTCTGTCAACAAGGGCTTTCTTTCGTCGCTGTCAAACGATGGGCAGAGACGCGGTTATAAAAGTTTCACCTAGAAATTGCAAAAGTGGCTTGAAAAAAAGTACTGCGATAAATATTTTAAGTGTCGAGGTTCTATTTTTTTTTAAAGATATTTGTCATGAAACTAGAGTAAAATATATTTACCACACGACAATTTTTAGTTACAAAATGTCACACAGTGATCCAAATAAAAAAACTCTAGCGTAGATTTTTAACGTTATTAAATAAACAATATATAAAAAATTCAATGATAAAAGTAGTGACGAAACATAAAATACTATAGAGCTACCGTGACACATTTACAAAAAAAAAAAGCCTTCAGATCAAAGTAACGACAAGAGCATTAAGTAACCAACGTGCCTAGCGAGACGAGCTTTAATGGGGAGCACGCCCCGCCATCTTTGATTGTTTTTCATCTTTTGGCTAACTTAAATTTTTGAAATGTTTATTACAATTTTCGGCATGTCAAGGCATAAATCACATATACCAAACCTTGTATACCTTTTCGCAACCACATATTCACTAACGGATTTTAGTCTGTAAGCGCCGTAAGTAAATAACGTATAATTTATCGTAGGTGACTGTCACGATGATCACACTAGTTCAAAAGTGTTGATTTGACCAAGTAACCCAAGCTAAATTCTATGAAAACTAAAAAAAAAAAAAAAAATTGGTTGCCTGTAAAGTCGGTTTACGGACGATAGTTTAACGTGACAACGTCATAACAAAACATTGATGAAATGATTGCATAATTTTATGAATAAAATTGAATCATTTTTATTGAATTATTACTATTTTGTATGGCTACAAAGAAGGAGTGAAATGAAATCTCCAATTTAATTGATAAATTAACTTTTATTTGCACTCATTAATTCAAATATGTTTATTACTTTAACGAACATATTATTTTAACTATAACTTTTATACATATTTGCTATTTAACTTCTTCCAATCTGTGTTATTCTGTTAAGGATAGGTCGATGATAGAAAAAGTAGGAAACAAATGGGAGTGTTTCCAGTTTAATGTGCCTCGAAAAAGTCAAATCGATGGTTGTTCCAATCGAGTGGAAGAGAGATAGATGCGGCGCAAGAGTACAATGAGCGTAACAGGACACAGCGTAACGTAACAATCTGCATAACCGTACACTTTTCCGTGCGTGCAGCCGGCGTTCATCGATTTATTAGACGTTGTCACGTCAAAAAAATATATATATCACAGAAGCTTTATTACAAACGGTATAAAAATATTTGAAAATATCTAATGCCCGGCATGTCTTGCTATGCCTTTTTCAATTTTTTTTCCAGTAATTTGTTTGAAGTAGGTACACATATACAAAGCAACATAACACACTGTCTCTTTCTCTCTATATATTACCCTCTATAAATCTATGTTTCTCACTTTTTATTTTAAATACTCTCTATATCTCTATCAATCTATATCTCTTCATATCACTATATGTATATATATCGGTACATATGTTTATATCTTTATCTCAATCAATCTCCCTATCTATAGCTATATATATATATACATCGCGCTTTATATCTATGTATATAAAAGCACGCGCGTATTCAAATGCAAAGTTGTGTCAAAATTTCAAAGCAGTCGGTTGAAGAACTTTCGGAGATTTAATATTTTGAACGAAACAACGAACATTTACATTTTTATTATTTTTTTTACAGATATTGCAAGTTGGCAAACGGCTAATCCCTCTCAACGCGATAATTTTTCAGCTTTGTAACCCACCGAGTTGTCCTCCGTGAATATTTCCGTGGAAACGACACACGTTTGTTAAAAAGCCTAAGCATGGAACAATGTAAATGTAAAGGACGACCTCAGACGGAGCAGATACTCACTCGCTGGTGACGTATGCGCGCAGATTCTCTCTCTCTCTCCCCCCCCCCCCCCGCCAGTGACTGCTGTCTGCGGGGCGGGGCCCGCATAGTCCCCGGCGGGTTTTTGGGGCGGGGAGGGGCAAACCACCCCCTCACCACCGCCCCTCTGGCAGGCAGGGAAGAACGGAAGAGCCAAAGTATAATCGCGGCCAATGAGATGCAAGGGCAGAGAGGACTTTCGGGAGTGATCGAACGAGAGCGGACGAATACATTAAAAGATTAAAGCAGCCGGCGCTTGGCAGAGCACGGGAAAGAGGTTTATTTTTTTCGGAAGTTGGTACGCGAGCTATAACGCCCGCTAGATTGCATCTGTGGTCTTACTTGTGGCATAACTCTCTAGACTAGCCCTATCACTAGAGACCCGTGAATTTCGCGGATTCATTTATGTTATGCTAAAATTCAAATAATTATACCTTAGTGCATGCTTCTGTTATTGGTTCGCTGTTAATCTGGAGTAATGAGAGCCAATTAGAGACCCTCACTCGTGGAAGTGTCGAATCACAGGCTGTCCAGTCGAGACGACTCACAAGTCAACAGCCAATGAACAGTTGGCATTTGCCCGAGTGTGTAGAGGATATTGGAGTCTATCCTGGAGGTCATTGAATCCGCGAAATTCACGGGTCTCTACCTATCACATTTGGCACTAATGGTGCTTCTTGTCCTGTTAGCGCCTCTTTTCGTCGTGGATGGAGCCTCGAACAGTGAATTACATGTTATAACAAATAAATTAAGATTAGGTTAGATATTCACTTATCTGTGGTGCTCCCAAGATTCTGCAACACAGAATTTCATACCTAGAAATTTTTCTGAAATCACCCATCTTAGGCAGTGTTCACTCTAATTGATAACTTTTCGTAATTAATCACAATTTTATTTTATACCTATACACTTACATGTTCTTATTATTTCCATAGACAATACGATAACAGTCTCGTTCTATCAACACAGAATAAAAACTTTCAATTTATATTAACAAACATAAACGGGAAATTGATACAACGGATGGCGCTAAATTTGAATTCATTTTAACACTAATCAAAAAAAAAAGTGCGTGACTTATGTACGGCGCGTTAGAGGTTATTCTTACGGGGCGTAATAAAAACACGAACTATATATTTGCATGCAAATAATTGACAGAACTGAAATTATAAATTAACTGGATTGATATTATAAAAACTGTTGGTAAAGTATAAATAAAATGAAATTAAAAAAATTTAAATAAATACTCAGTACACAATATTAATATAAACATATGAATACAATTTATTATTTAAATTAGTAAAATAACTGAGTAAAATATTAGTTAATAATAAAATAATTAAAAAAGCTAAATTTTTATTATGATTTATTAATTGAAATTATTTATATGAAAAAGTTTACTTTATTAATTAATGTATAATGCAAATAGATTATACATGCGGGAATAAAACATCACTTATATAAATACACTTGGAAAAGTTTGTAAACACATTGTCACTAATATTTCATTATAAATAAATGATTTTAATGATATGGTCCAGTATTCAATATCAATCACTGAGGTATGAGATAAAAAACACATATATAATTTTTATTTATATGTAGACCTTTTTTTCATCCTGTGAAATTATTTTTTGCATGTTGCACGCGCATCGTAAGAATCCATTCTCATATTTTTTTTCATAACGCTCCTAAAGAAGTACAACCTAAAAAAAAATAGTGCGTGGAGTCCCTCCGCGCGGAAGAAGTGAAACTTCGTAATGTGGAAATGAAAATAGGAAGGGGTATGAATTGATTTTTAGTGAAATCATATTGTATCAAATCAAACTAAAATAAATCTTGAAAACATTCAACGATAAAAGCTGTTTATATAATTAAGCGGACGGGTTAATTATCAAGAAGAAATTGACGCGGCGAGACCTAGTGGACATAGAGAAATGACACACACTCACTATTTATGTGTCTATGAAACATGATTTTTTTCTGCAATTTAAATTGTAATATACAAAAAGGGTATTGAAAATGGAAACAAATATGGCGACACTACAAACTGTCAGGATATTTTTTTTTTTCTTACTCTCTACTTAGTTCCTTACAATAGCGCGTTCGAATGCCACGCATTCACTCTCGCTCTGTCTCTTTCTATTCCCCTTCCCCAGGAGCGTTAAACGTTTAACGGAACCTTGTTGGAAGTCGCATCAGAAGTTTCACTTCAAAAAAACATACAGTAAATGCATTACAAAAACCAGTGTTTGCTGACATATTATTCTACAGATGAAAAGCCTGCTAATACACCACAGTTTGCCCGAAACGTACCTCTTTGTTGAAAGATTCGTCGTTATAGGGAGCCACGAGACTCGAGTGCAAACCATTAAGATAAAGGTGTAATCAAGTCCCTTAAGTGCTCTCAACAATCAGCTATACAACATAAAATCCACTAGAAATAAAAAAAACTAAATATATATAAACATTGAACAATATGTTTTCTTGCATACCAACTTGCTTGTGTAAGTTAAATAATTATTTCAGTGTAAAAAGTGAGGTATTATAACAAGCTTTATCCTTGAGAAGATCCATAGGTAGGGACACCTGTATTTCGCGATTTCATTTCGTGTCAAGGTATTTCACAAAACACTGTAGCTTTTTCTAAGAGTCATGGCTAGAGACCCGTGAATTTCGCGAATTCATTTCGTGTTATGCTAAAATTCAAATAATTATACCTTAGTGCTGCTTCTGTCATTGGTTCTCTGTTAATCTGGAAAACTGAGGGCCAATTAGAGACCCTCACTCATAGAAGTGTCGAATCACAGGCCACCCAGTCGAGACGACTCACAATTCAACAGCCAATGAACAGTTGGCATTTGCCCGAGTGTGTAGAGGATATTGGAGTCTATCCTGGAGGTCATTGAATTCTGCGAAATTCACGGGTCTCTAGTCATGGCAAATTGTGAGGGTACAGCAGTACGATGACCACATTCTCATTGGCCCCGTCAAGAGCGGGACGACACCTCTCACCGACCTCAGCCAACAACCACAGGAGAAAAGGTACAGTATTTTGTGAAATACCTTGACACGAAATGTATTCGCGAAATACGGGTGTCCCTATCCATAGGCGGTACAACATCAATAAATGAAATGTTGCAGTGCACACTTCAGCAGCAATATCTTCATGCTTTTAAGAACATTTAAGTTTAAATTAAAAAAAAAATAACGAAATAAAAATATTTTGAAATTTAAAACAAGCTAGAACTTATTTAACAAATTTAATTCTACCGTGTTATACCATATATAAAAATAAAAAAATTCAAAGCAGTCATGAAGACTGCCGACAAAAGTGAAAATTTTTTATTTTTTACGAAAAAATATTATCACACAACAAAATTGTTTCATCACGTTAGTAAAATAATTCCTAAATTACTATAAAATACACATTGCATAGAAATAGTAGGTATTAAAAAAATAAATAATTATGTTCTAAATTTTTAGGTTATATAGATTAAAAGACTCCGTTTTCTTCGTTATTCAGACTATATATCTATATGAGAATATTAATATATTTTATTCTCACTTTTTACTGCCCAGTAATCGTATACTTAAGATTTAAAAGCGTAATAAGTTATACTAATAGGAACAGATGTAGTGTTATCGTTAACACGTCACGTGACCATGTAGATGACGACTTACATGAATTTACTCCCTATCCAAACCTTCCCATATAAGTTTTCACTTCAAAAAAATAATTACACAAAATAAAACTTGTCTAATAAAAGGAAATACTGACAGAATTTTCATAAGAAAAGTTGATATAATATTATTTTTATTTAAATAAATTTTTGACGTGACAACGATTAATAAATCTATGAACATCGGCTGCACGCACGAAAAAATGTCCCGTTACGCACATTGTCCCGTTAATCTGTGTCCCGTTACGCTCATTGTACTCTTGCGCCGCATCTATCTCTCTTCCACTCGTTTGGAACAACCAACGATTTTGACTTTTTCCAGGCACATTAAACTTGAAACACTCTTATTCGTTTCCTCTTTTTCCTATCATCGTCCTATCCTTAACAGAATAACACAGATTGGAAGAAGTTAAATAGCAAACATGTATAAAAGTTTTAGTTAAAATAATCTCTTCGTTAAAGTAATAAACATATTTGAATTAATGTGTGAAAATAAAAGTAAATTTATCAATTAAATTGTAGATTTCATTTCACTCCTTCTTTGTATCCATACACAATAGTGATAATTAAATAAAAATGATTCAATTTTATTCATGAAAGTATGCAATCATTTCATCAATGTTTTGTTATGACGTTGTCACGTTACACTATCGTCCGTAAACCGACTTTACAGACAACCATTTTTTTGGTGACATATCGAACAGCAGAGGCACTTAAGGTCGTGCTTATTTCTGGCATATCTTCTGGCATGGCAGTTTCGTACAGCGGTGGATTGCGTGATCGTGATCGCTAAGGGCGATCGCACTTCACGCACGCCGCTGCAGTCGGGAACATCTCCCGTGATCACGACGGAAGCCTTCTTTTCACAGACGAGAGAGCCAAACGCCCGATCGTGCATCTTCAAGTTTTTTGTTTTGGTTCATTGTAAATAAATATGGTGGTGTTGATAAAAGGAAAAGACCATAAACAAGGCAACGGTACTTATTTGTACGCTGCCGTATTTTTCGTTTTCCGTGTGTCCGTGAATGTTTACCTATTTTGGACAACTCACGATAACAAAATGGTCAATTAGGTTAGGTTAGCTACATTATAAATACTTTAAAACATTGTGGACGGTTGATTTGGTTAGGATAGCTACATTAAAGATACTGTGAAATCATGTAAACGGTTTCCTAGCACTGGATAGCTGCATATTAAAAAGTTATTTGCTAAGCAACCTAAAAATGATTTTACAGTATTTGTAATGTAGCTATACTTACCTAATATAACCAACCATCCACAATGTTTTAAAGTATTTATAATGTAGCTAACCTATCCTAATAGACCGCAAAATTTAATGCCACACCGGTTTATACAATGAGATAGAACTGCGTATGATTAGAGACCTGTAAAATTCGCGATTTCAAATCCCTAAAGGATAGACTCCATGATCCTCTATGCACTCGTGCAAATTACATCTGCTGATTGGTTACCAACTCGTAACACCTGTTGACTGGGATGATCGTGATTCGATAATTCTTCTGTTAAAGATTTTTCATTGGCCCAGAGTCCTTCAGATAAACTGTGGCCCAATCACTGAAGCAAAATAATGTCAAAAGTATTTGGACTCTAGACTATCGCGAAATAAACCCGCGAGTTTTACAGGTGAAACCACGTAAGGCACCGGGAAACGATGGCATTCAGGCAGTAGTCCTTAAGAAACTGCCCGATGAAATTTTGGAATACCTAGCTCAATTAATAAATGGAATACTTAAACTACAGTATTTTCCATCGCAGTGGAAAGAAGCGAATGTGATAGTTTTTCATAAATCCGGAAAAGATAAGACACTGCCCCAAAATTATAGGCCCATTAGTCTGCTGAGTACATTGTCAAAAGTAGCTGAATGCATAATTCTACAGCGACTAAATACTCACATTAAAGAAAATGACGTACTGCCGGACGAACAATTTGGTTTTCGCAGCGCGCATTCAACAACGCATCAACTGGTCCGTATGACAGAACAAATAATAACTGCGTTCAATCAGAATAGCTATAATCTCGCAGCGTTTTTGGACATAGAAAAAGCCTTTGATAGAGTACTTCATGAAGGCTTAATTTATAAATTATATAAAACTGGCTTCCCCGATTGTTATATTAAATTACTGGCCTCGTATTTAGAAAATAGATCGTTTAGAGTCACGACAGAAGGAGCACAGTCCGATTTAAAAATAATTAAAGCAGGAGTCCCACAAGGCAGCATCTTGGGGCCGGTTTTATTCAATATTTATATCCACGATATGCCCAAGCCCGCACACCGATCAGTTCAGTTTGGCTGCTACGCGGACGATACGGTATTGTTTAGCAGATCTAGTATTCTAGAACTCGCAGCAGACAGATTACAAACCGCGTTAAATTCAATAGAACAGTGGTGCACAAAATGGCGAATTAAGGTAAACCCTACTAAATCAGAAGCTATAGTTTTTACGCGTAAACATCTCCCGCCACTTGAAGATAGACCACGACTAACACTTTTCAATGAGCAAATTCCTCACAAAAATGTGGTTAAATATTTAGGCGTACACATGGATAGGAAACTACTATGGCGCGATCACATAGAGGCGAAAAGAAAAACAGCTTTCACTAGGCTCATGACCCTCTACCCCGTCATGAGCAGACGTTTAGGTAGCTCTGTTAAAAACGGAATAATAATTTATAACGCACTAATAAAACCAATAATCACGTACGCAGCGCCGGTGTGGGCAACAGCAGCGGAATCTCACTTAATCAAGCTACAGAGAATTCAGAATAAGAGTATTCGTATTGCGACAGATGCGCCTGTGTATTGCCCCGTAAGGGCTATGCACAGAGAGCTCAAAATCGAACTTTTAAAACATTATTATTTCCGAACTGCGCAAAAATTCTATGATAAATGTGTCATAAGCAGAAACCCATATATTTCATCACTGGGCGAACAAGATCCAGAGTTGCATGGAAAATATAAAATGCCAAATTCAATCTTGGCTCACAGACCTCCGTAGTGTGCTGTGGCTGGCTGAGCGATCGGCCAATCAGTCTCCCGCGAGTTGAAACTTAAATTATAGACATTAACGAATAATTTGCTTATTCAAAATGGTCCGAAGCACGCAGGTGTAGGTTCGGCTCCAGGGAGTTCACTGCCTGTTGTGTTAGGGCTGACTCCCTATGTCCGATGGGCATGGCCCGCCTGGCAGGCTTCACCTCCAGTGCCGGTTGTGTTTCTGAAAGACATGGGATTTTGAATTACAAGCTTGCAACAATGCCAGAATGCGAATAGGTCTTGACTTAATTCACCTGTAACTTTATACACCGACAGTTCCTCTATATTTAACTAGTAGTATAGTAGTAGATATTAGAGATTTGTAAATTAGTAATAAGTCCTAGATACTAAGTAATAGTCATCAAAAATATATATTTCTAAAATAATAATAAAAATCTAAAAAAAATAAAAAAAAATTAAAAAAATATATATATTTTTAGTTCTTATTTTAGTTTTATCTTAAGCACTGAACGTCCATCCCTGAGTTGGGTGTTTGCATATTTCGTAACGAAATGCCTAGTTTGTAAGTCATTTATCTTTTTTCTGTTTTAGTTTCTTAGTTTTTTAGGTGCTGACTGGCGGCGGAGTGAGTGGTCAGTGCAACCACTCACCACCAGGGGCGCTTGTGTCCCTGGTCACTAAATCCAGTCCTGGATAAAAAGCAAAGCGGACTACGAGTCCAAGTTCCCAACCCCCGCACGGTAGACTCTTTTCTACTCTGTCCAACACTTCATCCAGACCATCCTCTGTCTCCTGTAAACTCCTACACGTAATGCATGCCAATTTGCATCCCGCATGAATGTGCCCAGGGTTTTCCCTGTGTCTATGCAGGTTTTACCTGGGCCCAACCTATCTCTAGTTATAGTCTAGATTTAAGAGTGAGGGGAGTTAGTCATGGCGCCAATCGCTGCCATGGCTGGCCAATCCCCTCCTAGCACATGATGCATGCGACCCTCTCCTTGCATGGCTAATCCCAGCATGACTAGGCGTATAGGCTTCGGCCTGAGACGCACCTAGGTCCCTCCCTAACCCGGACCCCTCCAAAATACACTTAGTTTTAGTTAGGTTAGGAAGAAAAAAAAAAAAAAAAATCGCAATCACTCGTCCATTGTCCCCGGGCCGGCCTCGCTGCCAGGACCTCAGCCGCCGGAGACTTTGACCCGCCGCGCGGGATACAAGAGGAGCGACCTCAGAGGAAACGGAAGTCTTCCGAGGCGTCTTCCCCCTCCTCCTTTTGCAAAAACCCTCGCTTCTTCATCCGGCCCCGACTGATTCAAAGGACTTTTCTCCCCCATTTTCCAGTAACCCCCCCCCCCCCCCCAAACACCCACGTGATTGAAGCACGCGACGGAATACTGATCATCTGTAGAGACCCGTGAATTTCGCGAATTTATTTCGTGTTATGCTAAAATTCAAATAATTATACCTTAGTGCTGCTTCTGCCATTGGTTCACTGTTAATCTGGAAAACTGAGGGCCAATTAGAGACCCTCACTCATAGAAATCTCGAATCACAGGCCACCCAGTCGAGACGACTCACACGTCAACAGCCAATGAACAGTTGGCATTTGCCCGAGTGTGTAGAGGATATTGGAGTCTATCCTGGAGGTCATTGAATCCGCGAAATTCACGGGTCTCTAATCATCTGTGATCGTTAGAGACATGCAAAATTCGCGGATTCATTTCGCGATAGGCTAGCATCAAAACAACTATACCTTCGTACCGCTTCTGCGATTGGCCCACATTTTATCCGGGGAACTGTGAGCCGACGGGAAGCACTAAACCTAGAAAGTGCCGAATTACGGACAGCCTAGTTGAGACGTCTCACGCGTCAGTAGCCAATGAACAGGTGTCATTTCCGCGAGTATTTGGACTGTGGAGTCTATCCTAGATGTCAATGAATCCGCGAATTTTGCAGGTCTCTAGTGATCGTTAACAAACAACCGCGAGGCTGCTGGAACGCAACACGTTTTCACGCTCGACTTTTTCTCTAGGAATATTTAAGAGTCTGATCTGCGATTTGTTAGAACTCAAATGGTCACGCGTGTCTTTTGGGTTCGTGCGACGGGCGCACGTGGATTGCAATCTGGAAGGTCGGATGTTCTATCTCGGGCTCCTGCTACGGAGATGGGAGTTCCCCCCCCCCCCCCCCCCCAACGTGGTTTTCCATTTTACCAGTGCAGAACTCGAGACCAGAACTTTAAACAAAAAAAATATAGCGCTATCTAAAAAAAAATACTAACAAACACTTTAAATTTTTGATTGGAATATCAAATTATTTATGATTTATTCGTAGTGAAACCTTTTACGTAAGTTCGAATCTTCAAAATCACAAAGAAAAACCTTGTATGAATTTTATAAAATTTGTACTGCATTACTATATACCGTGGAATAACTAATTTTTTAGTATTACTATTTTAGAACACAGAACATTTGGTTTGGATTTAGCTATGTTGGCTATGCAATTTTGTTTCAAGTTCTCCTCTGAAGTTTAAAATTAAAATTCGGTTGAAGCCAAACTTCTCTTAAAACCGCGTAAAGTGTTGCACTTCAAAGAAACGTCCTCATTACATCTCTACGACTTCAATAAATGTTCTAATTAAAGAGCACAGTCTGAAATTTATAAACCTTCTGAAATTTTCAACCCATTTTTTATCTCGAATCTTACATGCTATCGTATTCAAACGAATGTTTAAAAAAAATATATCGAAATAAGCTTAGTGTTATAGTAAACATAATATTTGATATTATGTCAAGGATAATTAATATAACTCCAAACAAAAAAAAAAATAGAAAAAAAATCGAAGCCTGAAAATTTTCTCGTTCTATTCTAGTAAGCAAAATATCTTGGCATAGTACTTAATGGAACTACACAATAGTAATTTCACATGAATATAAACATATGTTTCTTTAACTCTGAACAGAATAAACACAATTTGAGTTAAATAAAAGCTTATGTTTGTAGTAAAAAGAACTAGCTTCACTTGTAGAATTCACCCCCGAACCCCTAGTGGATTTTGACAAAGCATCATTCGATTAAAGTTGTAGATGAAAATGTGCTAAATTTAAAGTTTATAACTGTCTAACTATTTGTAAAATAATAAATTTATATGTGGCAAATTAAAATTTAATTTTCATCGAAGGACTTACCGTTCAGTCGAAATAAAAAGGCCTCTACTTGAGTTTAAAGTTTTAAAAGGTTTAGGGAGATAGAATTAAAATTTTAACTGTTTGAAATTTTCCCATTGGTAACAGGTTAAAAGCTATTGGGTTGTCAAAATTTAAGTTTTCTAACTCATCTGAAAGTAGGTTAGAAATTGAATCACATTCTTGGTGTGTGTATACACACACACATATACGCAAACATATATATATATATATATATATATATATATATATATATATATATATATATATATATATATAGCGAGTCTTAATTCAACCGATAAACTTCGTTTGCAGATTAATCACGACAAAATAAGTTGACAACATCCATACTACTTTTGGTCTAAAGACCTTCCCAAGACTATGTAAATAATAGAAAAGGTATTATATAGAACACTGAACGTGTGGATTATGTTTAACTTAACTAAGTTCTAGAATTATTGCAAAACATGTCGCTGTCGTAAAATGATAACATTTAAATAGTTGGAGAACACACCTTTGATTTTTTCACATATTTTTTTGAAATGTTAATACCCCCAAATATTCGAATGAAATCATTTTAAGACAGTTAAAGAATTTGAGGTGGTTGCGTAAGCATAATACAGACTTTCAGTGTTATAACTTAAATCTTTATCTATTATTTACAATACACATGTTGTTCAGTTGCAACTTCAAAGACGTATAACAGTCTTTGGAAGAATTTTAGACCAAAACCGTACATATGTTTTTCAAATTATTTTGTGGTGAAGCGTCAAACAAAGTTAGTCGGTCTGTATAACTTATATCTAGGGACTGGAAAAATTCGCGGTTTCAATGACCACTAGGATCGACTCCACGATTCTCTATGTACTCGGGCAACTATCACCTGGTCATTGGCTACCGACTCGGGACACCTGTTTACTGCGATTCTTATGATTCGATACTTCTTTTGTTGAGTGTTTGCCATTGGCTCAGAGTCCTTCAGGTAAACTGCGGTCCAATCACTGACGCAGCATTAAGCTAAACGAGTATGGATTCCAGCCTGTCTCGAAAGGAATCCGCGAATTTTTCCGGTCTCTACTTATATCTTTGTGGGGAAAAAAGTGGACATAACCGGCGGTGGAGTTTAGCCTCTCAAAGGCCTGTAGGCACGGAGGTTATAGTCTACAGAGTGGGTGTTTGTTCTGAATTTGAAGTCAACTGGTTTGAAATTGAATACCGAAACAAATCGAAGTTGTATGAAGGCTGATATGCCATAAATTTATTTAATATCTTAAAAAAACTAGCTGAAAAAAAAACAGATGCCATTAAGTAATGAACATTACTAAACAAACATAATACCTTAGTGTAAGCTTTTGAACATACGCCATTGCTAAGCACATGTATGTCTGTAGAAGAAAACTACAAAAAAACAAAAGACAAAAAACACATGTGCTTTTTGTCTTTTGCTTTTTTGTAGTTTTCTTCTACAGATATAGCCTACATGTGCTTAGCAATGGCTAGAGACCGGAAAAATTCGCGAGTTCATTTAGCGATAGGCTAAAATACAAATAGTTATACCTCAGTGATGCCTCTGCTATTGGCTCACAACTCACCTGGATGACTCTGGGCCAATGAGAAACACCCAACCAAAGCTGTATCGAATCACAGGCTGCTACGTTGGGACGTCTCACAAGACAGCAGCCAATGAGCGGGTGGCATTTGACCGGGTGTACGTAGAACTAAGGAGTTCATACAGGTCATTGAACCCGCGAATTTTTCCGGTCCCTAATAATAAAACATAATAACAACTCATCTGCAAGAAACTAGCGGTAAACTTCATTATAGCTAAAAAAAAAAAATTGTTTTGCAATGCTGATCGGAAAAAGGGACATCAAGTATTAAAAAATTGCAAAGATTGCACACACCAACTCCATTACTTCACACGTCCATGCCTGTAGGCGCGTGTAGCAGGTTCACTGACACGTAATAAACTGAGCGCAGGCGAAATACAGCGACCTGCGACGCACAGTTCGCCGGAGACTGGAGGCTGGAGAAAATGGCGAGGCTCTGGAGGACCGCGGCCGAGTAAGATATTGCTTTCTCGAGTGCAGCTTCTGTTCGGTTCGGCGCGGTCCCGCTCGGTCCGGGGTAAAAGTTTCCCCCAGCGACACTTACCGTTACTACCTCCCTCACTGAACTTCCTCGCAACAGACTCGACCCGAGTTCGTAACTTAATATGTGAGCACAGGAACTGTTTCTCCGAATGAAAGAAACGTGAACGTTGGAATGGAATCAATAGTTTTTTTTTTGTTTTGTTATTTTTCAGTTTAATGCGGCTTCTATGTGTTAGGGGTGTATCTGTGTTATGTATAGACACCGGAAAAATTCGCGGATTCGTTTCGCGTTATGCTAGGATCCAAACAGCTCATATTACTTCTGGGATTGGCTCACAGTTTATGTTAAGAACTTTAAGCCAGTGAAAAACCATCAACCAAAGAAGTATCGAATCGGAAGCATTCTCGTTGGCAGGTCTCAAAAGTAATTAGCCAATGAGCAGGTGGCATTTGCCCGAATATGTAGGGAATCGTGGAGTCTATCCTAGAGGTAATTGAACTCGCGAATTTTTCCAGTCCCTAGTTATGTAGTTAGGTGAGAAGATAAGTGCGACGCTTGCTGGTGTTTCTATAGCGGTGTCGCCTCTGGACTGGCGCGCAGTCTTCTCGTCGTGCACAGGACAACTGTGAGATTAAAGCGTTAACAATAACATTTTATGGCGGAGATATGAAGATAAAGGTGCAATACAAGCCCTTTGAGTGCTTTCAAGAATTTGTACCGGATGTTTCACGCCCGAAATGTATTCTGAAAACACACGTTAGGGCCATTTTCACTCTTCAAAAAATACAGTTCGTAAACGAAACATAGAAGCAGAATCACACATCCGCCCTCAGCGTAATGCTTCCCGTAAACGGACACCACACTGGTATATTGAATAGTATTCAAATCGCGTGTTTTGTCCTGAAGCTATGTATAAAGTGGGCGTGCCCGGGTAGGCACTCAGATAAACATACTACATGGATATACATCGCAGGGTCTCGTGGTCAGAGTGCCCGGTGTTTCGGTATGCCTTGTTGCAGCCATCTTCAATCAAACACCAGTGTCACATTTTCTTGTTAATGAAGACGAACGAAAAAAAAAATTGAGCACTTATATACGTATTATGTTATCACCAATTTAAGACTTAGGGAAGCACCGAATAAATGCGGTTTAATGTTGACACAACACGTTTCAAGGATAATTTTTATATATTATGTTCAGTCTGTCGCTTCTGTTTACACGAAGAGCAAACAAATGTTTCCGCGTGGTGTACCAATTAATTTCAGCCACAAATATATTTCACAAAAATAAAACGTTTCATGAAACGACATGATCAAATATGCTCGTGGTTTGCACAGTGATACATTTCAGAGTATTTATTTAACGCTCTTCGCAAATACGACCGTTTCCGGGCTCTGAAAACGCTTGCCCGTGTAACTGGACTCTCGTGCTGCTAATCAAATATAACTGCGCAAGTGGCTGATTAAGAACTGAAAGTGTGTGAGCAAAAAAAAAAAAAAAAAAACTAAGTAAATATACCATCAGAGGGAGCAACGAGAGGCCAGACAAACTAATTTAGATTTTCCCTTTAAAACAGGAGGGGGAAAGAGGATCGTTATGGGTTAAAGAGATACTACAAACATGTCTCTAGGCATCCTGGTTTATTCCTTAGAAATTTTCTATTTCTGTTAAAGATTAAATTCCAAAATAGCACTCAATCGACATATCACACACACACACACACACACATATATATATATATATATATATATATATATATATATATATATATATATATATATATATAAAGAGAGAATGATAAGTGATGCGAAAACTACGGACGGGCCCGAAACCGTATTACATGTTAGAAAAAATTATTAAATTAAATACATTATATTAATTTTATAAATGTGCAAAGACAAGCTATCAGTGAATTTACTTTTATTTCCAATAATAAGATATTACCCAAACAAAACAATAAAATTATTTGGTCTTGACACACACACACACACACACACACACACACACATATATATATATATATACTATATATATTTGTAAGTTCCTGTTTCTTAAGTTCACATCTTCCTATCGGGCCGTAAGCTGACACTTTTAAGCTTGTTTTCACTCACGAATCGTTGACAATTTGATGGTGGATGGATCAAAAAGGTGGCAATAGGCCTTGGAGGACCAGGGCGGTAGTTCCTAGGCCATCGCAGGAAGCAGCGCTGGGAAGACTCCCGAGAAAAACTACCTGAGCTCCGGGGCTGGCTCTAGGAGTGTATCTTGAAACCGTTTCTCGGACTGACTGATCCTTGGTGTTGGTTGCCCGCACTTGGGCTCTTGGATAAGTATCTTGGTCCCTGCCTGCAACAGAAATCCATTCTTGGGAATGAGACCTGTTTGCAGACAGTCCCGAAAAACATTGGCCCAAAAGGCCTGAAGAGGGGGTGGAGGGGGAATTTATCGAAGTAGAAAAAACACTCAGCAGAGTGGATGATGCCGTGACTCCGTACGGTGTCGCGTCTTGACTGACCGAATCCCGACGCGGTAGATATAGAATAATTTCATAATTTAATAAAATTTAAATAAAAGAAGTACTGAAAATATAACATTAATATTTACTACTGGCTGGTTATATTATACTATCTAATCTAGGTATCTCATCCCTTGTAGTATGTTGACTACATAATGCGACGATCTCTGCCGGAAACAGCGTCGATGATTACCGTATACCCGCCAGAAAGAGGTCGCGCGCAGAAGTGCCAGGGCGCGCGGAAAGTGTCTTAATTGAAAACAGGGTTCAGCCCTGGAACAAATAGCATCTTGGCTTACATCATGCCTTGGTTTAGGCCTGTTTTTGAACTATTGGGGCTGTTTGTATGATCAGCATTCCTGCCACGAATATAGGGGGCCCACCTAGTCAGTGGTGTTGTTGAGTTAGTCATGCGGGACGCTAGCTGGTGCTATCAGTGCGGTATCGCCTTAAAGCTCAAGGTTGTGGACTGGCGTACAGTCTTCTCGTCGTGAAAGGGGCAACTGTACGAGTATTATTTGATCGGTAATCATAACATTAGATGGCGGATAAATTAATATAAATGTGTAATGCAAGTCTCTTGAGTGCTTTAAAGAATCTTTAGCAGGAGTAAAGTATTTTTAAAACATGCGTTTTAGCCATTTCTAGAGACCCGGAAAATTCGCGGGTTCAATGACCTCCAGGATAGACTCCAATATCCTCTACACACTCGGGCAAATGCCAACTGTTCATTGGCTGCTGACTTGCGAGTCGTCTCGACTGGGTGGCCTGTGATTCAACATTTCTATGAGTGAGGGTCTCTAATTGGCCCTCATTACTCCAGATTAACAGTGAACCATTGACAGAAGCAGCACTAAGGTATATTTATTTGAATTTTAGCATAACACAGAATGAACCCGCGAATTTTTCAGGTCTCTAGCCATTTTCAATCTGCTATAAACACAGTTTAAAAAAGAAATACGGAAACAGAATTAATTAATTATGAGCCCATGCCGTATTCTTGAATACTTTTAGAAAACATACATCAGTCTGATATCTCGAGCGTGTTTGTTCTGAAGCTCTGCTCACCGAGTGTGTACCCAAGTAGATGGGGAACTTACCTGATGTCTCATAAACATGTTTCAGTTATATGCAGCCTATCTTTTAACTTGTGTTATCCATGGCAATTCCGACCATTTTGCATTGAGGTAGGTCACGAGTCACGTTAATTAATGATACCGGGTTCTTTGTCTGAATTTGCCGGGGAACTCAATGTAGCGTGGCAACTCAATGTTTACTTTGTTCTTAGATTATTTCATATTATCATCGAATTGAAAAAAAAAATAAATACTTAAAACACGCGAAATATATACAAGCAAAATTTTAGGAAAATATTTAATATTAACTTAAAGTATTTTAACAAACGAGATAATAAATTAATATTTTAAAATCAGATAGTTGATTTTTTACGGGATAAAATGTTTTGGAAGCCACTATATTGCAATGCCAAATTTTTTGCTTAAAAAAAATCGACGGTTAAATTTATCCGCAGTTGTAGTTTGACTTCACTCCAAGTAGTATAATTTGTTTTTATTTTGGCAAGAAAAATTTAAAACGAAATTACAGACGAAACACATAATTGGTTTGGGTATATATGTTTATATTTACACAAGCTGAAGTATCGGGATTGGCTGGGCTTTACATCGAATGAAGAGGCTTCATTTAGGTGAATTGAAATCATATTTAGACCAACTTTCCCTCTTATTTTGAATGTCAAGTGGGCAAACTTTCATCAATAATACCCAAACGTTTCCTTAACAGTTGAGACAGGAGCTTTGGGGAAGTTTTTCGAAATCTCATTTTAATGGGGGATGATTTTTTAAATTAATTTCTTTGGACAGTAATTTTACTGTTATTTTGAGCGTCAAATTCTAAAAATCTCATCAATAAGTACGCCTAATATCAATTTTGTTTTAAGAAATGAAGAAAGGGAATTGGGGTGATACTTTTTAAATCTCATGTGAAAATTGAAATTGTTTTTAATTCAGATACAGACATTCAACATGCTCTCATTTTAAACGTTAAATGTGCCAATTTTAACTTATAAGTACTATAATTCTGACTCAGGGGGTAAGATAAGATAGTAGTAATATAAGTTATTTTTTAAAATCATATGAAGACAACAGTTTTATTGTTAGTGTTACCTACATGTGCGCTAGAAGGCAAGGCCATGACACATGCCAGGCATCTGAGCGGGCCTTCCAGCGAGTCTGGCTGCAGCTGACGTCACGCACGGGCGCTGACGTCACGCACGCCACGCATACCTGGCCAGATTACAAGGGCCTGGCTAACCATCCCCCTCCGCTCCCCGCTCACCGTCCCACCTCGGACTGTTGTCACTGACACTTCAAGCGTCCTGGGAATTCTGCGGGGTTTTCCCGAGGCCGCCGCGCGGAGTGGCTCGAATAAACGTCGCCTTTCTGGACTTTTCGGACGTCGCGTCGGGGCGGCACGGGATGACGCGACACGTCACAGCCGGTCTCGTTCCTTCGAGAAGGAAGCCAGGGGGTATATAAGCGACGACGCCGGCCTCCGCGGGAGTTCCGAGGTTTCGGAGGGTTCCGCGAGCGAAGGGGAGTGCGACATCGGCGAAGAGGGTGAGAGACCCACTCGCGAGAGTGGCAGACATTGAGAATAATCATTTTTAAATGCAAGTGATTGGTGATAAGTCATTTTTAAGTAAAATCGTTTGTTATTAATGTAAATATTAGAAATAATTAGAGATCCTAGAAAACCCTAAGGCAAGATGTGACGGACGCACCAAACGAAAGTGCATTTAATATTCAAGGCAACGCCATCTATTAAAAAAAGTTCAAAACAAAACTGTTATTAACGCCGTTAGTTCGCTAGCCCCCACGGGTCTTACCAAACCTTACTATAGGACCGTGTGACGGACATAGAAAAAATGACACACACTCACTGTTCATGTGCCCATGACCTATGATTTCCTGTTATATAAATTAATTTACCCATGGTGATTAGTTGAGCGGTATAGAAGTTGATGCGGGGCTGCAGCGCCATCTAGTGGAAAGTTACAAAAAAAAACTCTATGAAAAAAAATAACATTTAGATGTGCCTTCCTTCACGATGATCGTCAAAACTGTGTCGGAGATTTACAAACTCGTATTATATACCGACTTACTTTACCTGAAGGCTCGAGATGTTTACTTAATTATTTTCAAGGTATGTTTTCTCCTCGACTGCCGCGCGCAAGGCCTGAAGAGGAGAGCGAAAGGGCGAAGGACCAAAAAAAAAAAAAGGCCGAGCGAGCTGAGAAGCAGCTGAAACGCAAGCCAACTCCGGCGGAAGAGGACTAACGAAGATGAAATAAGGAATAATTCGCAGCTGCTACTCCCGCCTCGCTCTCTGCTCCTGACGTCAGAGCTCCAGGGAGGGGGGGACTGCAGCCCCATCCTCCCACACCCTCCCCCCCAACACAAGTGCTGGTGCCCCCGTCCCTAGAAACTCCCTCCGCAGTAATTTGGACTTCCAAGTGTTAATCCGCCCGTGGCAGTTCTGAGACATCGCGAGTTGACGAGGGGCGAAGCGGACGGCAAGTTGGCCGACGTGCTGTGTTGGTGCCTTGCAGCTCGAGACGTTCGCTAATCAAACAACAACGCCGCCACCTTGACCACTCGCGCGGTGACGCACGACGTTCCACCATGAAACTGAAATTGCATAAAAAAAAAATTGTTGTCTGTAAAGTCGGTTTACGGACAATAGTTCAACGTGACAACGTCATAAAAAAACATTGATGAAATGATTGCATACTTTTATGAATAAAATTGAATCATTTTTATTTTAATAATAAAAGAATAAATACTTGAAATTATACTAGTAATCAGATTTTTAAAATTTAAGAATAATTAACCTAAATTGCAGAAATTTTTGTTGTAATATGCAATGAAAACCACATTAACTTTTCACTTCACTTTATAAACAGTCGACGAAACAGTTCACATGTAGATGACTTGCAATTTATTTTAAAAACTGGCGTTTCGCTATAAAGTTTAAATATAATTATGAACAATTTTTCATATAAATCAACTGTAATAAAATATCTAACATAACCTATTATTACTGCACTCGCCGAAAGATGCTACTTTTTTAATGATAAAAGAATAAATACTTGAAATTATACTAGTAATTAGATTCATTTTCTTTCGTACATTTGACGTAGAAATTATTTCATATTACACATTTATAAACAATGTTTTAAGTTTTCACTTCTGTCGGTGCGGCGCAAGCGTACAATGAGCGTAACGGGACACAGCGTAACGGAATAATGAGCGTAACGGGACACAGCGTAACGGAACAATGTGCGTAATGGGACACTTTTTCGTGCGTGCAGCCGGCGTTCATCGATTTATTATAGACGTTGTCACGTCAAAAATACTGCAAATGCAACAGGTACCAAATTCAAACTCTAGGGCTACGTGTTTCCTGTTAGTTTACGTAAGTTACCGTTTCGAGGGTGAAACCGGGTTTATTTCTTTCCCCCGTCGTCAGATCACGCACGTTGAGACGTCAAAAGTTCCGCTTGGCCGAGGGTGTGTCTGTGTGCGTGAGGTGAACGTGACAGGGCTGACTTCATGCGGAGTTTCAGACGCGCGAGGCGGACGTCCAAGCGATACGTTGTTGACGAGGCCCAAGGGGACACGGAACGCTTCGGAAACGATTTAACTCAGTTGTTTACTGACGGGTACCTTACAAACAAACTAAACACCCATACCGACCTGCGCTGGGTATGTATGTCGACACCTTAAAAAAGTTTTAAATTTCTTTTAAATTTATGTGAAGGTTTTGGCTCTTCGGTAATATTCATCGCCTACAAACAAAACACCCCATTTTTATGGCTTTTTGTTTGACAGTCTGTTACACCCCTGTCGGCCGTAAACTTTACCAGAAAATACTTTACTGTCGCTCTTTGGCTAGAGTTCCACACAAATAAGATCCATAGAAAAAAATTACGCGAATTTAATATTCCAAAAAACCTCTATCTAATCTGTAAGAACGACGGTAAACCAAAATAGCCGAAGCACAGTCAAACCTTAATTTATTAGAGGGTGGAGTGAGTTGGAAAATACCAGAATTTGGCAAACCTGAATTTATCGCAATAACCAACGATTTTAATAAACCAGTCGGCAGTAACGAACTACTGCGACCTGTTTTACCAACTGCATTCGTAAATAACTATTACCATATCCAATAATATACATTAAAAATACTAATACTAAGATCCAAGGAAAAGGCAGCCAGAAGAATTAACTAAATTACCAAGCTCACCAAAAGGTACCCATGTAAGAAATAGTAATAGTAAAATAAAATAGTAAAATAAATTAAGTTATTAATATAGTTCACAAAAGACCTGAAAATCAAATACCGCATCACTGTTTATTGTACTTGAGACCATTTCTATGAAGATTGTAGGTGACACAAATCGACAATCAACACTTACCCAGGACTCGAACCCAGAACAGCTTGCACAGAACACCGGCGTGCAATCTAATGCGTTACGAGGTCAGACTGAAGTCGGTACTCGAAAAATCTTATGACAAAATATTCCAAATGTTTCTTGAAGTTATACTTCTTTAGGCACGTTATGAAAAAAAAAAAGAGTGAATTTTTACGATGCGTGGACACCATGCAAATTTTCACATGAAAGAAAGGCTACATAGGCTACTAATAAAAATTATATATGTTGTAGAGTCAGCTAGTGTAAAAATTGAAATTATTTAATTTATTTAATAATTTCTGCTTCTCTAGCCTACCTCTCTCAGTATTAAGAAGCTTGTCTCTGAAAGTCAAGGTAAGGTGTGTCAAAAGTATGTTAAATACTAATATCGTGACTAGACCTTGGAATAAAGTGTAAACAAATCCAAATCTACTGTTTCCGCAGAACGTATAAATGGATTATCTGCGTGTTCTGAATGTAATCGTTTGGATTTAAACCAAACTGCCCCTTCCTGACGTGGACTATCTTGTCGTTCCGGTTCTCGGCTATCTTGTCTCTTTCCGTTTTGATTTTCGTATCTTTGTCGGTTCCAGTAATTGTTATAACGACGTTGACCCCGATAACTATTATTGTTCCAGTTATCATTAGAGTATTTAACGTGTAACGAATTAACTTGCGGTGGTTTATGTCCGTGGTTCTGGTCGTCCTTCCTATTTCTCCAATTCTGATATAACGGTGTCGACTGACTTGCGTTCTTACGTTCGCTAAATTATTTTTGTTTGTGAGAGCAATATAGTTTTTCTAGTCTGTCGTAGGTTAACAGTTGTTATTTAAAATCAACTATTCCGTTATACTGACGTCCTGTCAATTGCAACTGATATTTTAACAGTAACTGGGATAATATCATGGCAATGAATTCCTCATCTTCCATATTACAATCTAAATATCTGGTTCGTTCATACATGTCACTGATATGGGATTCTAAATTTTGAAATTTCTTGTTTTCAAATTTTTCTGAGTGTAGTTGAATCCTGAGATTACTTTGAATCCTAGTATTCCAAAATTGCTGCAAGAATAAGTTCTCGAAATTACTAAAATTGGTGACGTTGTCTCTGAGTAATTCCCACCAAAAATACACAGTGTTTTTAAACAATGACTAACGCATTTCAATTTTTCTCCGTCTGAAAGATTAAATACCCTACAATACTCTTCAAAATGTTTCAAAAATCTTTTAGGATTTTCTGTACTCTTTCCAGTATAAGTTGGCACATTATCTAACCATTTTCTGGCAGGGTGGTGTAATGTTAAAATAGGGTCAGTGGTCATTGGTAAAATATTTCTTTTGGAGGTGTTTTTTCAGTATTAATATCTGTAGAACTAGCTACACTAACTGTTTCCTTGTTGCTAATCCATAGTTCATTAGTGTGCTGTCCCATTTCCTTTTCTACGTCACTTATCCTAAGTTCTACCCTATTTACTTTACCTTCCAGATTTTTTTGTAACTGATCTAGTTCTTTTTGGATTATTACAACTGTATTTTCCTTACATTTATTTTGATGTTCGTGTAAAGTTTCATTAATGTTATCTTGTATGCGAGGTATGGCATTTTCTACTGTCTCTAATCGTGTTTCCACTACAGAAAAGTTTTGTTCCATTTGTTGTTGTGTTTGTGTTACTTCTGCTCGAATTTGATCGGTTTCTGCTGCAATCTTATTCAAAGCAGTATTTAAAATTTTGGCAATATTATCTAACCTATTATTCTGTTATTGTTTCTCACGTTCGCGTTACTGTTTTTCGTTACATTCGCGTTCCTGTTCCTTACGTTTGCGTTCCTGTTTCTCATGTTCGCATTCTTGTTTCTCCTTACGTTCGCGTTCTTGTTCTTTACGCTCGCGTTCCTGTTTCTCCTTGATTTTCTCTTGCTGCAAGAATTGGAACAATTGCTCTTTGGTAGTGGTTTGAGATTCTTTTACCGCGGATGCTATTTCTTCCTCCTGTCGCGGCTGATGATCATTCGATGTGTTCACATCGTTAGGAATTCCTGAACTAGTGCCCGCTTCCATTTCTTTGGTCACTAACCTCTCTTCGTCAGCTACGTCTGAACTAGAACTGCTACCGATATTATCCTTGTTTCCTCTGAGGAAGTACGTTGTCCTATTTTCTTCTGCTGCCATAGTGTTAACTGCAAGTTTACCGTTACTCGAGCCCCAACTTTGGGCGCCAAAACTGCATAGTCAGCTAGTGTAAAAATTGAAATTATTTAATTTATTTAATAATTTCTGCTTCTCTAGCCTACCTCTCTCCAAGGGCGCCCATATGATAATTTGTAGGGGGGGGCCAGACTTAGGGGTATGAAGTATTTTTAATATTTTGGAAGACTTAACTGCGGCTTGTTACTAGCCATAAAATAGTTCCAGTTCTGACCCTGTTAAAATTTTTTGTCCTGTTACTAAAATAATAGACCACAGTACTCATTCGCCATAAAAAAATCTTTATTGGCTACTTTATTAATTAAATATTAACTATTTTATTGAAACAAATGAATTTTTAGAAACACAAATGCAGGAATAGAGTCCTTATACTTTTGAAGCGTCTCGGGTACACGGATATCAAGAATACAGTCCTTCAACTAATTGCTCTCTTTACCCCTAAATAAATGTCGCGTACAAATTAAATTAAAATAATTATAAAGTTTAAAACGTGTTGATCAAAATATTCAACTTTGGGAGAGAAACGATTTGAGTATGTTATCACAGTCAGAAAACAGTTGTTTTTAAATGTAACACCTGAACTACGCTTATAATTACAGTCAAAAATTGTTTCACAATTAAATGAATATTACTATGTTTCGATATGAATCATAATTGCTTATCATTTAAAATTAGCACAGATGGATTCAGTAGTAAAGCACAGAAAAAATTAGTTTATTATTAAACTAGACTATTTAACCAAACAGTATTTAGATGTTAAGGAATTAAGTGACACCAAAACCAATGAAAATAATCGAAAATTTCTAAATGCTGACATAACTCATATATCAGCTTTCCACAGAAGAGTTTAGTTCGGCGCAATTAATCCACACAAAACAACTGGACATACTATGTCGACGCGTATTTTAAGAATATAAGAAGATCCACATCGCAGTATAATTTTTTTTTTTCGTGTCGTGTGGTGCGGGCCCCCATTTGTGGTGCGGGCCCATAGGCTACAGCCTAGATAGCCTGCGCGTAAATACGGCATTGATAAACCCTTAAATAACATGTTCAGAACTTAACTTCAGAATTAAGAGTACATTAGAACCTCGATTTTACGGAGCCCGGACTGAACGAAGCCGCGATTTTACGAATACATTTTTTTCAGGAACCATCTAAAATTCGGAAAATTTGACACCAAAATATATTTTTAAAAAAATTAAAAAAACACTATGAAAACATATAAAGATATTAATTTTTAATGCACAGCGTATTCATATTTTAAAGCTAATACAACAGCCATTTACCGTTAGTGAATATTGTATAAGTTATTGCGGCATCAAACTCAAAATCGAAAAGAAAAAATGGACTAGGTACACTTTATTTGTCGCAAAGTTCGAAATTTCTTAGATTGAAAAATTATGCCAAGGCTGTAAAAATATTTATTTTACCGCAAATGAACTATACTCAACATTCCTTACCCATTCCAACATTTCCAGCTCGTGAACATAGCAACTGAGCTTGAAACCTTGAGAAGCGTGAGAGAAAGAAACGATATTGAGTAGCTACTTCCTCTCCTTTCCGCTAATATCCAGCAACCCAAGCCATTAGGCATTATCTTGACAATTTTCGCATTAATTACCTTCGCTGCATCGGTTTCCCAGTAAAAAACGCTCAAAAATGGTATGTGACGCAGCAAGTAGACGTGACGAGCGGATTTTCAACTAAGCTTTTTTTTAACTTACTATACAAACAAATAATTCCCTATGGCTATCACAAATTCAAGGGCTTCTCGCACTAAAATGTACTGTGTTTTTAATGAATGTCTGTCGTTAAAGAGCAGCGTTTTTTTTCACCAAATAAGCCTATGATTAAAGACCGTAAAAATTCGCGGATTCCTTTCGAGACAGGCTGGAATCCAAACTCGTTTAGCTTAATGCTGCGTCAGTGATTGGACCGCAATTTACCTGAAGGACTCTGAGCCAATGGCAAACACTCAACAAAAGAAGTATCGAATCATAAGAATCGCAGTAAACAGTTTCCCCGAGTCGGTAGCCAATGACCATGTGATAGTTGCCAGAGTACATAGGAGAATCGTTTAGTCTATCCTAGTGGTCATTGAAACCGCGAATTTTTCCAGTCCCTACCTATGATCACTTTTATGAAACAGTACAGGTGTACACTGAACTGTGTGCTTGTTCTCCTCGATTATGTTACTAAAAGTGCGTTCATTAATATTTTTCAAGCTGATTTGTTAAAGATTAACTGATAAATATGATAAGGTGAAGTCCATAAAAATGCAAGGCAGGGAATTCTTCCAGCTCATCAACCCGACCCTGGATAGTCTCGTCTGTGTTCAGTCGTCTCTGGCAAGGAGTGGACAAGTTTGCAAACTCAAATATAAATTTATTTTAGTAACACGCGTCTTACGAAAAGGAAAGATATCCAAGAAAGGCATGTCGGACAACCTACTGTCACCACACAAAAGTTAACATGATGCAATGCGTGGTGCAACTGTGTTTAGTCGCTGTGATGTCGCTTTTATATCACTCGTGCAATGAAGCAAGTTGTGGAATGTTAAAAAAAAAAATAAGGGGAGGGCAGAGGGCAGACAGCAGTCATTGTTTTTACTATATAATATTATATATATTCCGTTCAATAAATTATAACATGTATCTTCACAGGGTGGGGTGTTTGAAATTTTATGAAGATAACGATTTTACGAATGCAATCCAAGCGACTGTGAGCATACGTAAAATCGAGATTCCAGTGTAAATTGCTTTCGAGTCTACTGAAGGTAGCGGAATCCTTATCCCTTTAAACACTTTTGAAGGGAAAAAGTGGTTTTCCTCTAAATTAAAAATTCCAACATAAATTTTACGTTGTAGACTTTTCTGAACAATAATTCTTATTTGAGTAACTTTAAAGGTGTTAGCTTACCTTAAAAATTGTGAATATTCTGAGCGGATGTGACGAATGAGGAAAACTAAGAAACACTACATAATAACAATGGTTTTTATCTTTACACTTTTCACTTATTTATTTGCACTTAAGTTATTTATACTGACTGAATACACTAAACTAAATCTAGACCAGATGCATAAAACTGTAGGTAGACCTAAAGACTATTGAAAAATCTCTGTTTTGAGATGTTATTTGTGAACATACACATTATTATGACGAAAAAGTAGCAAAACATTTCGCCGTCTACAAGCACATGTCAACTGTCGCGTCGTCTAACTCTGACTGGTCTAAATCTGTTGTGTTGTGTTATCGCGCGAGCTTGGGTAGGAATACGAAGGGGAATGACTCGCCACGGGCGTTGCGCTTGAACAGCGTTTTCTCCCTGTACACAACACCTTATATCGCAGCAGCAGAAACTAATGCTTGAACTAACATAACAAATGAAATAGACATGTAAAAAACGATATACAATAATATCTTCGTGTTGAATCACTTCTACATAATACCGAATTTAAATAATTTTCTTTAAAGTAAAACACCTGACTACACTATATTTTTTTCCTTCCCTGAAAGCTAGGGGGGGGCCACGGCCCCCCCCTGCCCCCGGGTATGGGCGCCCTTGCCTCTCTCAGTATTAAGAATTGCATTAAGAAGCTTGTCTCTGAAAGTCAAGGTAAGGTGTGTCAAAAGTATGTTAAATACTAATATCGTGACTAGACCTTGGAATAAAGTGTAAACAAATCCAAATGTACTGTTTATATTTGTGTGTAATGTTTGTGACGACGGTGACAATGCACTTTGACATGCACAAAATAATAATTAATAGAAAACTTAACTTAAACTAACTTATTCTAAACCACAGATCATCTAACAATTCTTTCACTTAAGTGAATGATCTTTAATATCAAATGTTAATTATTTGGATGTTATTTATTTTAACTAACTTCAGTACGGTAGAGCGTGGACTACTGGGTACGTTACTTGCAGTACTAGTCAACAAAAATAGCAATACGTTATTCCAATACCTAATTCCATCTATACTAAATTATTCTATCTTAATCGGGATCGCGATTCCGGAATTTGATATTAAATCTAAAGATGAACAAGTTAATCGATTTCTTTACAAGGAATATTCAACATAATATTACAGTGTCTAGTTCGGTGAAAATATGTTCGTCTTTCTTAAATTGTAATTCGCTCAGGGACTTCTATATTCAGCGAGTCTTCAGTTGATGGGGTAAGACACCAAACCTTGCTGCAGGATACCCACGAGACGTGTAGGTTCTCGGAGACTCCTTGGTTCGACTCGTCCAGGACTGCGATGTTGGTGTTGCTCCTCCGTCCTCTAGCGTGCGGCAGGAATACGCGCTGTCACGACTCCATCCTTCAGACTATGGGCTGCAACTGGGCTGGTCTGCGCGACGGTCATCCTTCCCGGGCTCGAACTGCTGCTTTTCATTTTTCAACAGGATTCTTCTTTCTTCGGAATTATAAACGGCATTTAATCTTCGTAGTTTTCAAAGCATATTAAAGTCATTTGACGATCTCTTGAACACGGATTTATGCCGACTTCTCTTCTTAAAGAATTATTTAAAATCTTGATGTCTGAGTATTATCTTCGTCGATTAAAATTATTATTTTCTTCAAAACTCAGTTAATATTGGCATTAATAACCATTTACAATCTTCTATAAAATATTCAATTATAAATCAATGTCAAAATCGTTGCGTTTTAGCTGTTGTCTTAATCAAGTCTCAATTCGTTCTAAAAGAATATTTTCCGTCACTAGTAAACGATTTTCTTTAGTTTGTTGTTAAAACAAAAGATAGTAAAATTACCAACCATTACTGACGTGTTCATTTTTAAATTAATAGCGTTTCAAAAAATACTGCTATGCTAGCCTTGACAATATTTAAAATAACAAAATAACATAGAGTAATACATAGACAAAACGATAACCAAAAAAATTTACAGTCTGAATTAATCATAGAGTACAAATATAAACATAAGGAATAAAATATAATTAAAATAAATAAACATTAAAGGAAATTAAATATTTACTTTCTATAAAGTATAAATATTGCCTTTATAATGTGCTTTTAAATCTTATACTACTTCAGTGATTAATATAGAATACTGGTCAATATCATTAAAACATATGTTTATTGTGAATACATAGTGATATAAATGGTGGTTATAAACTTTTTCTAGTGTATTTGTATGAGATTGTTCCTATATGTATAAAATATTTAAATTATAAATTGTTACATTATTTAAAAATCTATTTAAAATCTAATTAAAAATAAGAATAAACGTTCAGCATTTTTATGATTTTCATTATTAATTAAAATTTATCTCTATTATTTTACTAAATTAAATAATTAATTTTATACACGTGTTTAAATTAATTTTGAGTAATGAGCATTTTAAAAAAATATGATTGATTTTATACTTTACGAACTGTTTTTATAATGTCACTCCTTCCTTTCATTATTTTATTTCTATAAATAATTTGCATAAAAATTGAAGTTAATTTTTTATTACGCCAAGTAATACAACTTCTAACGCGCACACATAAGTATATGATCCCATTTGAATTTTTTTTACGTAAAAAAAAATTGTCAAAATTTATTTTGAAGAAGATATTTTGAATGCAAGAAGTTTCAGTTTTACTTATAAACATACTTTTAGTATTGCCATATTACAGCACGTTTGTGACTTCGCTGGACCGACAAAAAGTTCTCAAGAATGCCTCGAAAATTCCTAGTTATTTCCGTAGAAAAGTTCAGAACCGCAAGGGAAGTGTTTTGCTCATAACCGTACACAAAACTCGTGTTGCTATGGTTACCAGGGCTGTCACGCGCCATTGCGTCTCGGCTACACGCACACAAGACAGAGTTTCCCATTCAGTCCACTGCGACGTATATATACATGTTTTTAAACGACGGGATATTTGGTTCCAGATGGCTGATCTTATAATATTCTGGGAAAAAAGGGAGGGGAGGGGGGAAACTGCTTCATTCAAGCTCATACGTAGGGTAATGTGTGTGTGTGTGTTTTTTTTTTCGTGACCACTTGGTTACTTTTCTGGCCGTCTCAAAGGTAATAAGGTTAGAGAATGAATATTTGTAATGTAGGTATTTGCTCGCATTTGAAAACTTAGTTTTTAAAAGCATGATCTACTAACTATATAATATGTGTGACACCAAATATATCTGAAAAATTTTAATGCATGAAACCTGACGCACATATAAAAACTTCAATAATTAAATTAAATAAAACAGCATGTTATAATTATTTGCTAGTTAATTTAAATATAATCACCATATATCTAAACAAAACTTTGATAAAATTGAAGAATTGGGCCTTTTTCTTATAAGTGAGGTGTGTATTACAAAAAATAAAATTTTTAAATTGAAATTAAATTATACGTACAGGCGTGCCACTGAATATGCTCAATTTTGTTTACTTTTTACTTTTATTTTTTTTAATAGTAAACTTATCTCCACATTTAAAATTTTGTTCAACATATTTATTGTATTTTTAATGTCTCAAATTTAAATGGTGTTTCAAACTTTGTATTTTATTCTAGTGTTATTGCACCATGGTTTCATTGTAACTTCCACGCAAAATATGTGTAACTAATTTTGTAATTTAAATTTTCTTCTAATTGTTTCTAATCTAACCTCAAGAACTCAATGGACTATAAACTTTAAAGAAGAAGGTGATATTGGCCTTCAGGTCCACTGCCACAAGTGTGAACGGCGTGACTACAAACAATATGATTGCTGCGGCGAAGGAGCTGACCGAAACACAGGAGAGTCCAACGAGGAACTGAAGAAGAATGTCGTTATCGACAGCAGAAACGACAGCAACGTAACCTTCGCGACGAGTTGATGGCGTGAGCCACCCAGTGAAACTTAAACATAAACAGAGGAAGACAATTAGGCTAGAGGTTATTAATGTAGTTTTAAGACCACATGTTATGTCATAACGTGGTATTGTTAAATGCATAACTATCCTGGTATTTTTTATTAAGGCCCAGACAGAGATACTTTGCCTGTCAATTTCCCTGTAGTTTTTTTTTTACGTGACAACGTCTAATGAATCAATGAACGCCGGCTGCACGCACGAAAAAGTGTCCCGTAACGCACATTGTCCCGTAAGCTGTGTCCCGTTACGCTCTTTGTACGCTTGCGCCGCATCTATCTCTCTTCCAGTCGATTGGAACAACCATCGATTTGACTTTTTCGAAGCACATTAAACTTGAAACACTCCCATTCGTTTCCTACTTTTCCTATCATCGTCCTATCCTTAACAGAATAACACAGTATGGAAGAAGTTAAATAGCAAACATGTTGAAAGTTATAGTTAAAATAATCTGTTCGTAAAGTAATAAACATAAGTATTTGAATTAATGAGTGCAAATAAAAGTAAATTTATCAATTAAATTGTAGATTTCATTTCACTCCCACATTTTATCCATACAAAATAGTGATAATTCAATAAAAATGGTTCAATTTTATTCATAAAAGTATGCAATCATTTCATCAATGTTTTGTTATGACGTTGTCACGTTGAACTATCGTCCGTAAACCGACTTTACAGACAACCAATTTTTTTTACGAAGTCGTCAAACATGACAGCGAGGGTAATATTTACACTACAGTGTACACAAGCTAGAGGACTCAGTGACGTCACAGGAAGACCTGGCGGCGGCTATGCAATACGGACGCCGCTGTGGAGAGGACATCGCGGAAAAGACGTCCTGGATCCCGCCAGCGCAGGACCGGCGAGCCAGGGGCGGGACCAGGGCAATGAAAACGAACGGCCATAAGGGTTAGGAAGGCTTGGAGTAACCGCCGTGTCTCGACCATAACGCGTCCTCCGGCTCTTCCGTCTTCGGCCGGAGCGAAGCACGTCTCTCCCCTCCCCCCTCCCCAGCTCATCGAGTCCTTATTACACTCCTCCTCCTGAGTGGCTTGCCTCAGCCTCATCGCGCAGAAATTAGAATGAAAATATTCCCCCGCCTTTTATCTTGGAAATTTCCCGAAAAAAAAAAAAAAATACGCCATGGCCAAAATAACAATGCACCTCCGTTCTTGTGTGTGTGTATATACATATATATTTATATAATATGCCTTTACGTATCATGCAAATGGTCCACAATAATGCTGAAAATTTATTTTCAAGAACAACGTAATATACGTGAAATACCAAACTGCGTCTTCTGATGATCCCGGCTTTTGAATTTCTTAAAAATGAGCGCAGACGTGCTCAGACATGGCAGCGCAGCATGACTTCAGCTCACGTTCCGTAGTTTAGTTGGGTTCAGTTCCAGAGGACATCAACTTTGGTGATGATGTTAGGTTTTCAGTTGCACTACACCATCAGTTTTTTTTTCAGTTCAATAGGAGAGCAGAGGGATATTGTCGTCACGTAAGTGTGTGCCTGGTTCATAAATCGCACAAGGGCTCTCAAGGTTGCCTGCGAGTTTCAGTTTTGAAAAAAACTACACCGTTGTTATCCAATCCCAGTTACGCAATAAGCAGCATTCGCAATGGCAGAAAGTTAGCTGTTACCAATATATGTAATTTTGATTTTATTTTTGAAATGTCTTTAGAAACGGCTACACACCGTACAATTCAAGGAATTGAGAAATAAACATACTATTATCTGTGATAAGGCGCCATACTAGAATTTGTCAGAGGTAATTGCAGGGATGAATAAAAAAATTAAGGAGAGAAACATAAAGACTTTATCATGGTTTCAACATTTTTTTAGGCTATAACTACTCTCTATCAATTATTATTTATATTTGTGTTTGTCAACACATAACAGAATGCATAGATTTAATAGTGATTGGCTGCTAAAAATAGTTTCCTCTGTAACCTCATTGGAGTTAAGTACTGAATTAATATTTGCAAATGTGTTAATCTTTAATAATACTGCCAAAGTGCACAAGGTCATGGCTTTTGTAAACCTTTTAATGTGTGTTTTCTGCAGTAGCAAAGGTAAATTTTTTATGTCGAAAAATTTAAAAAAATGTTATGTCATGAAAAACTCTTGAAACCAATATGGCGTCTTTCAGCTCCTAAATCTCCCCCTTAATTTGGATTGCTGGAACGGTACTAAAACTCATCTTCTCACGAATGCGGGCCCAGTGATTTAGCATTACGAGACCTTATTAATGCTATTCCTTATGTCACTTGCAACAATTATAGTAAATAAGAAATAATATGTCGTGGTTAGAATGGTTGACTAAAGATTTAACATAACATTTATTTTACGTCGAAAAACTGTGCTAACAAATATCTGGTCACATGACACGGGATAACAATTCGGTAGTTACGATAGTTACTTACTAACACTGACAACAGATGTCGGATACATCGAAAAAAAATTCATTGGCTGAAATTAACAGTAAGATTTCAATTGCGAACCGATTTCGTACAGTCGGGCGCATGGCCTGCTATTCACTCGTTTGTTATTTTTTTTTTTTTAACTTGGGACCCAGCTTTAAATGTATAATGATGTTCGCAGGCTTTCACGGCCATTGTCTGAAGTAGCTTGGCTTCTGGGTTGTAGCCGCGTCCTTGGCGAATAGTTCACCGACGTTTCGGTCGACATTGCAGTCGCCGTCATCAGGGAGCAGTTACATACTATAGGTAACTGCTCCCTGGCGATGGCGACTGCAATGTCGACCGAAACGTCGGTGAACTATTCGCCAAGGACGCGGCTACAACCCAGAAGCCAAGCTTCTTTAAATGTATAGTTTGAATCCGACACTTACTTTTTTCTTCAGTTTAGTAAACTTCTTGTTTTCCCTCTGTCTTCACGCCGCCTCCTGCAGAACGCAGTGCATCTGTACTTTAACCGTCCCAACTTCTCCGGACTGAGTTCCAGCTGAAGGTAGTTCGTGTGATGCTCGCTGCAGCAGCCAATAGCAGCATCGCGTCTGCGACCGGCGGCTTATCCCGGCGAAGAAGAAGAAGAAGAAAAAGGAAAAGGTCTTGCGCGGTTTCCGAAACACTCAAGGGGCAAAAACAAACAGACTTCTGTTTTCCCCCCGCAGTTTAGAGGTAATCTCCGTAGCTGAAATCACTCCAACGTCACAGCTATGGGCTCTACCTTTATGTTGATGCACATACATTCTTGAAAAAAATATATAAGGCTCAATGGTGACCGAGGATAAAATAGTATAATAGACAGAGTCTACTTAACTTAAAAAAATACTGAAAACAAGAAGACCCGGCCACGCGTTGCTGTGGCTGAGTGATTTAGAAAGGATTTAAAAGACAAAATTTAACACAGATTAACATAACGTTTTCAATTCTATTTTATTATTGAATACTCTGATTACCTTTACTTATAATAAATCACAGTTCATTTTATTAATAAGTACTCTGATTATTTCTGTAATAAATCACAGGAAAGGTAGAATTAATTAATACTTACAAATTTTTTGAAATGAAATAAAATTTGATGAACTCTGATTCTCTAGCTAATATTATTTGTTTTATTATTATATCTGTAGATTGACAGCTGAAGATAGATATCAATAATTGTAAACACGTGAGAATAAAATCAAAAATAATACAAAAAAACGAGGTTACGTAGTATATTGATAAACGAAAATGTGCACATGGAGTAAAGTAAAATTTGAATTGAAACGTAGCGCCATTTATGAGATATTTATGTCAGACAGTACAACAGTTGTCTGTAAAAAACTGATTTAAGGCGCCATCTGTTTGAGACTTATGAAACTTACGATTAATAACACCAATCAACATTGGTAATCAGTTTATTATTAATTATAAATTATTAAGACCATTAATCGAAATAAAAACCATCCTATCTCTCAAGTTGGACTAAAATACACATAAATGCCAATTTTCATCTAAATCGGTTGACTTGGTGAAGAGTTCACTGGAAACAAACATCAGGACACTGGATTTATATATATTAAGATTTAATATTGATGGTGTGAACCTACACATAGTAATCATCAGTCAACAAAGTAACGCTTAAGTCAGTTAAAACAATCGTTTCTCAAGAGTAAACCATAATACTTATGTTCAACAGTAATAACTCCAAAGACGAAATAACATCTTAAAATTCACAACAAAAAAATCACGTCAAATAGTATGAAATATATATTTTATTAAAATGACTTGGTCAGCACACAGGACCTGTAAACAACTTTAGTGGTTACTAAGATAGTTTATAAGGTGAGCACATATGCTGCATCAATAGTTTTTCAGAGTATCATGAACTTTGTAACTAACTTTATTTGTTTCAAATACTTTCTCAGGTTTTATAAATTTCAGAAATGTTCAGCTAGTCAGTCTTGAGCAAGAGAAACTGACTCCCAAATCCTGGAATGGTTTTGTAAGGTAGGTGTGCATTGAGTTGGAAGTTTTTGCAGAAATCACCAAACATGACTAATTTCTTTGAATTATGAAAATATGCATGAAAATTAATGTCAGATAATAGTTTTAAGTTAAATTTTGTGTAAAAATGAGGATTTGGTCTTCCCACTTAAACAATATGGATGACGCCTTCCTACACAAAACTATTTCGCAGCAATTATTTCACGTCGCCGATAATCGGCGAAGTTTGAAAACCACATAAACTAACCATTTTGTGGCTACTAAGATTTTTTCTTTTCGAAAGTTCTCGACAGTTAGTTTCAAAACTTAGAATTCCGACGCTGTTTCCGACGCTGTTTCCGAAGCCAACCCACACGAGCTACAATTTGCTGCGCACACAAACATGCAAATAACCAAACGTACTATTACGGACGGAAAGAGCAAAATAAACATCGAAATGCAATAAAAACCTAAAATTATTACCTAAATGCTGTTAATTTAGATAATGTCCAAAAATGATCACACAAAAACAACTCCGTTGCTACGGCACGTTTATTTACATCGTTCCAGCTGACAATACAGCTGGCAATGGATACGCGAATTTAACACGTAAATAAAATTTAACGATACTTTCTGTACGCAAGTAAGCGTACACTAGTTATAACAGGAAAGTGGATAATGTTCCTAGTAGTACATCACGTACTTAAGGACGTATCAAATTCATTATATTTTCAGCAAATTCAGTAACAACACTTGACTCTGTAGAGCTACTGTACTTATTACTCACATTAATAGATAAATACTAATCGGTAATCTGGAATCCCATAAAAGCTACTGACTCCAATAGACTAGAAAATATCCATAAAATAATTAGATTAATTTATGAAAAATTTAATTCTCACGGTAACCGTTTAGACTCTGCTACATTACAACAATGCTGAAAAATTTATGCATGCAGTACTCTCACTATATTAATTAATTTTTACTTTCCTGTTGTAAACAAAGTTTAAATTGTGCAAATTCAACGTTTACTCGATAAAGGTATATAGTAACATTTGGACTTTGACAGTGCCGGCTATCACCTGGGAAAAAAGCATTTTACTACTTATAAAGACAACTTTAAAATCTGTAAATAGTAGCAAAATCGAAACATAGCTGATTTATGCGCATTGCTATGCCAAGAGAAGGAGCAACGAAGTACGGGACGAAGCAAAACTGGCAAGCGGAACCCGAACCACTGCCATCCTTATCCACGCCAGGAAAAACGGTTGATATTGTTCTGAAAAGACTAACAACACAGCACCCGCCAAAGTTTTCGGGTGTAGCTCACTAAATCTCTAGGAAAACTGGCTTAAACTCCACCCTGTCTTATTTCCGAAGCTGTTATTATTACTTTCACAGTTGTGAAGTCGCTTTGGGCACAATTTCCAGTTTTTCGAAAAGCAAGGGAAAATGAAAATTGGTGGGGGGAGTGGGGGGAAGGGGGTTAACGTGTAGGGCGCGCGAACGAAACGAGACCCAAGTATCGGGAAACACATCATGCTGCTACTTGAGTCTGAACCTCAGACCGTATTTCAGGAAGTTTTGCAAAAAGCCTGCCCCGGGGGTAGCGGGGGAAGTAGTTAAATTGGGGAAGGGAGAAGGGGTTTTTTTTTGGGGGGGGGGGAGGGTAAGTCCTTAGGTAGGGCGGGAGACCCCAGACAACTTGTTCCCGACAGGAACTCGCGCGAGCCTTGCGATGGTCTCTCAGGCGTTATGCAAATTTCGAGGGGCCGAGGGTCCATCTCTCTCTCTCTCTCTCTCTCTCTCTGCTTCCCCTCATGCCGCTTCCATGCTTCAGCGCTCCCCTCGCCCACCTCCTCCCTTGCAACGTGTAGCAGGGGGACTCTTGTTATTTCCGTGCTAGGTGTTGATCCCGCAGGATTACGCGCCCATAATGAAATTTATCCGCTTAGCGTGGCGCGGAATACAAGAGAACGCTTTCCGCCCGGTCATTTCCGCGGGTCCATTGTCGCCCACCGCGCGGCCCGGTTTAATGTGAAGTGTCTAAACAAAACAAGCGCGAGTGCGCGGTTTCACCCCCCCCCCCCTCCCCCACAAAAACACAGAGAGCGGACACACTGTTGAAAACTCCCGTCTGAAATTCACGAAGAACGCTACCCAGGGTATCTTCGTAAATTTTGTAGTTATTGCGTGTATTTACGGGTACTAAGCTCACTTTATTCGAAAATGAATCCACAAGAATAATCCTTGTGTACAGTCAAAAATTTGCAAAAAAATTGTTTGAGACTACTGTGAAAAACACAGTCATATCTTCCACGTGTTTGAACGGTGGAAAACAGAACTCACAAAAGTCGAGACACACGGCGTCGCTTCTACGAAGACCGAGTTATCAGAATTGATCAGGTGAATTCTTCTTTGGAAAGTCAGTAAATTTACTGCAACTTCTAACAGTGTAGGATGCCCGCCTGCGCTTCGAGCGACGGCCGTTATTATTTATGCCTGGGCGGGCGAGAGTCTCACTACCCATACACTGTAAAAAATATATATATTTGTACTTTTACAAGGAAAGTCCTTGGAAACTCAGTTACCAAATATATAGAGACCGGAAAAATTCGCGCATTCATTTCACGATATGCTAGAATCAAAACAACTGTACCTTTATATTGCTTCTGTGATTGGCTTACAGTTAATCTGAAGGACTTTGAGCCAATGGAAAAACTTTCAACCAGAAAAGTATCGAATCGCAAGCGTCCCAGTCGACAGGTGTCACGAGTCAATAGCCAATGAGCAGGTGGCATTTGCCTGAGTATGTAGGGGGTTGTGGAGTCTATCCTAGAGGTAATCAAAAGCGCGAATTTTCCCGGTCCCTACAAATAAATCTCTTGTAAAACTACAAGGCAAATGGCACGAAGCTCTTCCTTGCAGTTTTACAAGTGAAATTGCTGGCAATTGAGATTCCAAGGACTATCCTTTCAAAAGTACAAAATGTTTTTACAGTGTACGTGCATTCGGGAGCTAATCAGGGACGCGTTAAACCCGCCTGGGGAAAAAAAACCCAAACACCCCGGGAAGCCTACGATTCACTCGTCCTTCTGGACATACCCGAATACTCACGTTGGCAAGCCTTCTTTCAATAGACGAGAGAGCCAAACACCCGATCGTGCATCTTCTTTTTTTTTTTTTTTTTGGTTCATTGTAAATAAATATGGAACTCATGATAACTAATGGTCAATTAGGTTAGGTTAGCTACATTATAAATACTTTAAAACATTGTGGACGGTTGGTTTGTTTAGGATAGCTACATTAATGATACTGTGAAATCATGTAAACGGTTTCCCCCAAATATACCTCTGTTTTGGTACGGAAAAAAAAGCGAGCATGAACTTAGGGGAACTTCGGCTTTGGCTCTCTCGTCTGTGAAAAGAAGATTTACCAACGTGAGTATTCGGATATGTCCAGAAGGACGAGTGAATCGTAGGCTTCCCAAACACCCCATGTTTCCATCAAAGATAAGCGCAGCCGTTGTGACGTGCGCGCCTCACGTAGCATCTGGATGTTTTCTTTGGGATCGCAAGCTGTTTGCGTGGTTGTGATGTAGTTTGTTTCTGGCCGTTCGAGTGTGACGGTGGCCGGCCAGTGTTGTTGGCCCGAGTAGTGTGTTCTCTGGGCGCGAGCGGCGACACAGTCGTTGCTGGGAGGCGAGACAGTCTTTTGTATGCAGAAAGAGAGAAGCTATACTTTCGTCATGGGCCGACCAAGAGACTGCCTGTGTGTAATGACTAGGGACTGGAAAAATTCGCGGGTTCAATGACCTGTAGGATGAACTCCATAGTTCTACGTACACTCGGTCAAATGTCACCCACTCATTGGCTGCTGTCTTGTGAGACGTCCCAACGTAGCAGCCTGTGATTCGATAAAGCTTTGGTTTGGTGTTTCTCATTGGCCCAGAGTCCTCCAGGTGAGTTGTGAGCAATAACAGAGGCAGCACTGAGGTATAACTATTTGTATTTTAGCCTATCGAGAAATGAATTGGCAAATTTTTTCGGTCTCTAGTAATGACTAGAGACCGGAAAAATTCGCGGATTCATTTCGCGTTATACTAGGATCCAAACAACTGTACCTTCAGATTACGTCTGTGTTAGGCTCACAGTTTATGTTAAGGACTTTGAGCCAGTGAAAAACCTTCAACCAAAGAAGTATCGAATCGGAAGCATTCTCGTTGACAGGTCTCAGAAGTAATTAGCCAATGAGCATGTGGCATTTGACCGAATATGTAGGTAATCGTGGAGTCTATCCTAGAGGTCATTGAACTCGCGAATTTTTTTCAGTCCCTAGTAATGACTTGTATTGGGAAGACGTGGGCATGCACTGGCTGGTTCAGGCAACTTGCCTCTTTGCGACGTATTTTGGCAACAGTCATGTTTAAGTGCAGCGGTGAAAAATACCGCGGGGTACATGAATCTCGCTGTTTGTATGCTTTCAGCGATTATTGTTCTTCTATTGAAAGTATTTCTGCAGTGATGGTGGATAGTTTATTCATGCCTTTGTGACAGTAATGGCTACTCTTCAGATTTCTGTTCGAGCGGGTATTCATTCTCGTTTTCTGCGTGGTGTTTGGTCTACTAGCATAGACCTGTGAAGAACATGCTATGTCTGAAGATATCAGTGAGTGGCATTATTTTCTTGTTTTAACGGAATTTCTTCTACTGCAAGCTGCAACAATTTTTTCATCGCGAGGGGAATATACAAAAAAAATGGTTGCTGTGGTCTTCAAGTCTTCCAATTGGGGGAAGGATCGAATGCCTGCTTATAACAATTAACCTTGTAGCTGGCCTTCTTTAAGAAAATAATTGCGAATTATTATTTCCTATAGAAGCTACGATCTGCAAACTGTCAGTTATTTTTACTTGCATGGTTCATATGGGGCCAGTTATTAATTCTACTGGTTGATTTTAGTGTGACCTTTACTGACGATTTTCATTACCCAGTGAGAGGTTTCTTGATTTGTATTTGCCTCGTGGCCTTGAAGTGTTTTCTCCTCTGGGAAGTTATTACAATACTTTAAAACACACACACACACACACACACACACATATATATATATATATATATATATATATATAATTTCTATTACAGGACACTTGGAACAAAAATTCTTATGCACTTACTAAGTAAAATGGGTGGTTTTATAATATTTTAATTACCACTGGTCATGTACCTACTTCTTGCTTTAAATATGTGTGTGTGGTGCTATTGAATATGATGTGTATTGTGGTAAAGCCCTGGAACTCTAAATGAAATGTTGTAAGAAAGTTAATCCTTTAGAGTGAGCTGAAGTGTGATTTGTTAATAGGCTATTTTTTTTATTTTTTTTTACGAATTTTATATGGTTCGTATCATTTTACGTAAAATTGCATAAGCAGATTCAGATATGTAGTCTTGAGATTTCAGTGGGCCCAGACATTGCAGTTGCAAACCCCAAATGGGAGGACTGCCGCCGTGTTCATCACAAGTACCTGCTAGACAGCACCGCCTCCCCAAGTCGGCGTAAGTCCGTCGATATATTCCCGGCAGGCAGTTGGTATCCTCCAAGTTATAACAACGTTTGCTGAAAATTTCTTGTTATATTTAATTTATAAAAAGGGGGAAAAATTGGCTTTCTGTAAAGTCAGTTTACGGACGATAGTTTAAGGCGTCAACGTCATAACAAAACATTGATGAAATGATTGCATACTTTAATGAATAAAATTGAATCATTTTTATTGAATTATCACTATTTTGTATGGATACAAAGAAGGAGTGAAATTAAACCTACTATTTAATTGATAAATTTACTTTTATTTGCACTCATTAATTCAAATATGTTTATTACTTTAACGAACAGATTATTTTAACTATAACTTTTATACATGTTTGCTATTTAACTTCTTCCAATCTGTGTTATTCTGTTAAGGATAGGACGATGATAGGAAAAGTAGGAAACGAATGGGAGTGTTTCAATTTTAATGTGCCTCGAAAAAGTCAAATCGATGGTTGTGCCAATCGAGTGGAAGAGAGATAGATGCGGTGCAAGCGTACAATGAGCGTAACGGGACACAACGCAACGGGACAATGTGCGTAACGGGACAATGTGCGTAACGGGACAATGTGCGTAACGGGACAATGTGCGAAACGGGACACTTTTTCGTGCGTGCAGCCGGCGTTCATCGATTTATTAGACGTTGTCACGTCAAAAACTTGACCTTACAGTGTAGAATGAAATACTTACTGTTAAAGATCCCACCTACACGGTCACACATAGGGTGTGCAGAACTTCAGAATAAAAAACACGTGTTATAAACAACGCTCAAGATATCCGATTGGCACATGTTTACGAAAAGCATTGAACAATGCGCCGTTGGTGGATGATTAGATCTGTTTCCACATTTTTTTTTAAAAACTGTATTTTTAGAAGTGTGAAAATGGCTAAAAGGCGTGTTTTTCAGAGTAATTTTTTAACCATGAAACACCTGGCACAGATTTTTTTTTGATAGCACTCAGGGGACTTGCAATTTTATCTAAATTTATCCGCAGTTAAAATGTTATGGTTGCCGCTCAACTCTCATAGTTGCCCTGTACACGACGAAAAGACTGCGCGCCAGTTCAGAGGCGATACCGCGCTAGAAGCACCAGCGAGCGTCGCGCTTATCATCCCGCCTCACTGACATAAATACTCCTCTGACTACAAGGTGGGTCCCTATTACAACCGCAACCATTAAGAAGTTAAAAACACAATATTATTTGCAAGACATGCAAATGGTTATTGATAGTTTGTAAACCTAATAACAACTATTACGTTGTTCTTTATCTTCTCATGGAGATTTTTTTTAGATTACTGATGTTCGAATAATCTAATAAAAATACCACTTAGAGTGTGGCTTAAACTTTTCAAGAGATCCACGAAGGGAAAAATAAAGCATTACTACGAAATCCAAAACGATATTCTGTGACCTGATGCATGGATAGAGACAGGAAAAATTCGCGGATTAATTTCGTGATAGTCTGAAATCCAAACACGTGTACAATTCTGCTGGTTTTGCTATTGGCTCGCAGTTTAACTTGAGCTCTTTGGGCCAATGAGAGATTATCGACCAAAGAATCATCGAATCACAAGCTACCTATTGGAGACGCCTCACAAGTTAGCACCCAATGAAAACACTTGTTTTCTTGAGACATGCAGAGGATAATGGAGGCTATCCTAGAGGTAATTGAATCCGCGAATTTTTCCGGTCTCTATGCATGGACAATGTGCGTTTGAAACACCAATGGCAGAGTTTCTTCAAGAGGTTTAGTGCATTGCGCTCGGTATTGACGAGTCAAACACATGCTTTGTGGAAGCGAGTGCTCTCTAGAGATCATTAGTGCACTCCCACAAACCCTTTAGAAGGAATCGCTTGTGGGATTAAGGGTAGGCTGGGCGTCGCGGAGCTAATTGGTGCTTGTAATCACTCACGGTGCTTAATTAGGCTATGGGATGATTCGTTACCACACAGAAATAAATTCTACGTACTTTTACAAAAGATTCGTTTGGAAACAATCTGCCAAGAAACAGTTTAGAGTACTACAAGAAATTTATTACAACTTTGTGAAACTCAAGGCTATGGTTATTATTGCATATTTGATATACTTTTTTCGACGTAATACCGAGTATTTCCTACTCAAATTAGGTGCGCATTATTTTATATTTTATTTGATGGATGCCTCCCCCAATATTTGCCATTTGTTTTTTTGCGCGTTTTCATCTATATTATTAAACACAATAGTCTTGCTTCCTGTGAAAAATATAACATAGAAACTTAATTGGCGCAAAAAATTACCATTTTTTAAATTTTTCCCATTAAATGCTCATTTAGTTACATAAAGATAGTTTGCAAGGAATTTGTGCACGTGTGTCCAAAATATTGTTCAGTACTGCGCTATAATATTTTTTTTTGACGTGACAACGTCTAATAAATCGATGAACGCTGGCTGCACGCAATAAAAATTGTCCCGTTACGCACATTGTCCCGTTACGCTCATTGTACGCTTGCGCCGCATCTATCTCTGTTCCACTCGATTGGAACAACCATCGGTTTGACTTTTTCGAGGCACATTAAACTTGAAACACTCCCATTCGTTTCCTACTTTTCCTATCATCGTCCTTAACAGAATAACAAAGATTGGAAGAAGTTAAATAGCAAACATGTATAAAAGTTATAGTTAAAATAATATCTTCGTTAAAGTAATAAACATATTTGAATGAATGAGTGCAATAAAAGTAAATTTATCAATTAAATTGTAGATTTCATTTCACTCCTTCTTTGTATCCATATAAAATAGTGATAATACAATAAAATGATTCAATTTTATTCATAAAAGTATGCAATCATTTCATCAATGTTTTGTTATGACGTTGTCACGTTAAACTATCGTCCGTAAACCGACTTCACAGACAACCAATTTTTTTTTTTAACCGTGCTATGAACACTGCTTTATCATGACTGACTCTTGTCAGAAAATGATATTTTAATTGTACAAAAGCAGAATTGACAAGTAAATAAATAGACTGCAGTGGAAATTAGAACTGGGGTGCACTTCAGTCGTAAGCTACTGGAAAATAGCGAAAAAAAAGCACTGATGTGCTTGGATGGTGAATTGTCGCTTGATTTGTAGTCTCAGGGCCGCAATACGCATTCAAAGCAGATTGCTCCAACCAACCGACAAAAAAAAAGGGGAGGAGAGGGAATTGTAAGCTTTGTTAATTTCAGCATAATTAATGACATACACGAATATGTATCGAAGGCGCATCGGTGCTAAAACTCACTCAATAACGTATGCACACAACGGGTTATCGTCCGGCGGTCGTAACGCACACAATTTAACCAACCACGTCCGCTATTGGTGCTCGTACTTTGCGAACGGAGGGCACACATGATGGCGCCCGCGGACGTCACGCGGGGACCAATCAGAAACAAGCACCGCGCCGGACAATGCAGTAACGAATTGGATACACCACTGCGACTTGCGGTCATTCGCTCTCGTTGATTTGCGGAGCTTCTCTAGAATGATTTGCGCAGCTCTGCATGCCATAGTTTCTGGAACATTCTGAAATAGCTGAAATTAGGTGTGTGGAATATATAGACCTTTTTTTTCGATAGTGAAGTAATCATTCTCAACTAAGCAGGTACATACAGCTAATTTGAAAGCGAATTCTATCCTGATTTTTGATAAAACTACAAGTTTAACAGCTTCGGATAAAGGCCAGAAAATTCATTATTACTAGAGACCGGAAAAATTCGCGAGTTAATTTTGCGATAGGTTAAAATACAAATAGTTATACCTCAGTGCTGCCTCTGCTATTGGATCACAACTCACATGGATGACTCTGAGCCAATGAGAAACACCCATCCAAATTTGTTTATTACTTTAACGAACAGATTATTTTAACTATAACTTTTATACATGTTTGCTATTTTAACTTCTTCCAATCTATGTTATTCTGTTAAGGATAGGACGATGATAGGAAAAGTAGGAAACGAATAGGAGTGTTTCAAGTTTAATGTACCTCGAAAAAGTCAAATCGATGGTTGTTCCAATCGAGTGGAAGAGAGATAGATGCGGCGCAAGCGTACAGCAAGCTCAGTGCTGCCTCTGCTATTGGATCACAACTCACATGGATGACTCTGAGCCAATGAGAAACACCCAACCAAAGCTGTATCGAATCACAGGCTGCTACGTTGGGACGTCTCACAAGACAGCAACCAATGAGTGGGTGACATTTGACCGAGTGTACGTAGAACTATGGAGTTCATCCTACAGGTCATTGAACCCGCGAATTTTTCCGGTCCCTACTAATTAGGGAAAGAGCCATTCTCACGCTCTGCAAGCGAGAAAACAACTAAGCAGTACTCGCACATGCGCTTATCTGAAACTGTTTGAGTTGATTTTTTTTATTGTGTCCTTGAATGAACACTCTACAACGCTTAGCACAGCAGATACCATCAAATTATTTAACCAGGACATTCTTTTTATGGACATACTATACTTTATTGTCAGTGCAAAGGGAAGTAGGTACTACAGGTTGTTTCATTGTGTCCGCAAAATGTTTATTTCTTTACAACGAGTGCTGGTGTGCCGGCCATCTGGACGAAAGCTGATGCGCAGAGCACGCGTGCGTGCACGTGCGCAACCCTGCACGTAGTGGCACGTGCCCTCACGTGCAGCCGCGCGCACACGAACACACGGTGTTGACTGTCTCGTGGAGCCGGTCATGCGGTGAACAGCATCAGCCCGGGATGGAGAAGGGGGGGGGGGGGGGGGGAGAGGCACGTGCGCGTTAATGACAGTGTTGCCAGACGTACCCGAGTTCAGTCACAAGTACCAACATTGCTATGTCTGTACTCGGTACCCGAGAAGATCCACTCGGGTACGTAGATGTACGCGAAATTAGGAAAGAAGATAAAAAATAATTGGTTGTCTGTAAAGTCGGTTTACGGACGATAGTTTAACGTGACAACGTCATAACAAAACATTGATGACATGATTGCATACTTTTATGAATAAAATTGAATAATTTTTATTGAATTATCACTATTTTGTATGGATACAAAATAAGGAGTGTAATGAAATTTACAATTTAATTAATATTTTTTTCTTTTATTTGCACTCATTAATTCAAATATGTTTATTACTTTAAGGAAGAGATTATTTTAACTGGAACTTTTATACATGTTTGCTATTTAACTTCTTCCAATCTGTGTTATTCTGTGAAGTATAGGACGATGATAGGAAAAGTAGGAAACAAATGCTAGTGTTTCAAGTTTAATGTGCCTCGAAAAAGTCAAATCGATGGTTGTTCCAATCAAGTGGAAGCGAGATAGATGCGGCGCAAGCGTACAATGAGCGTAACGGGACACAGAGTAACGGGACAATGTGCGTAACGGGAAAATGTGCGTAACTGGACAATTTTTCGTGCGTGCAGCCGGCGTTCATCGATTTATTGGACGTTGTCACGTCAAAACAGCGCGCCACCGCAAACAAAGTCACCTCCGTGTCTCGGCGCACGCAAACTGGAAACACACTTCTTACTTGCAAAATAGAAACCGGTGGTCTGTTCCGGCAAACAAATAAATGCTGGACTGATCTCGCTTTGTTCGGCTCGGAGGCGGGTGATCGTGCCATCTCTCGTGGTCATGCAGAAGCTCCAGCCCACAGCAGACATCGCACGCCCCACTCTCGGACGTGTGTTCCGCACTCAGGGTCTCACGATGAAGTCCTCGTGCGCCGCGCAGAGACGACTCCACTTCAGGTCTCCGCACATGCGCAGTGCGCATCACTCGCGGCATCCCGTAAAAAACACCACAATACTCGTCCAAGACAACACATAAGATGGCACAAACCAAGCACTCACTATCGTACGGATTATAGTACGCCTGTCCCTACTGTGGTGGCACACCAAACACTAAATTAAAGGCTATAATAATTTTATATAAAAAATTACAACTAAAAACCCGAAATACTCTACATTACAATTCCTTTTACACTGAAATTCTTTTTTATTGCAGTAATCTTTCTAATTTTTGATATTGAAATCGCATTAATACCTACTGTAATTTTATCAGAAATAAAACAATGAATGATATTTAAGTTAAATAAACTAATAACCTTCAAGGTTATAAATAATGTTAATATTTAAGCCTTAGTAATTAAAATTACACCTTTAAATTTGCAATTTAATACCATCAAATGAATATAAGACCTAATAAAGGAGTTATCACTCATAAATAAATTGATAATAGTAAATTATAGGATATAATTTATAATTATAGGATTATATATTGCATATAAATGGTACAAGGGATAGAAAAACATAAATTTTTAGCAAGTAAAATTAAATTACAAGGGAAAAAAACTACATACCGAAATTTATGGATCTTCAGTGCAAATACAAAAAAATAATTAATATACAGAATACCACATTGGAGGCGTGTCAACCACCTCAACCGAACTCGCCTCAGAATATAGCAGCGAAGTTCCAACGAGTTGTTCCTCCGGGTTGTCGAAGTCTTCTCCCGGGGCGAACACACACAGTTCGACGCCTCGTGCAGGTGGTGACTTCTGCAGCAAGTCGTCAGCGAACGGGAACTACACTCCTGGGCCTCGAAACTCTCGGTGGCGGAGGTCTAGCCTGCTTAAAGGGTGCTTGCAACGAGTGTAAGCTGTGCCAGTTCGCCAATCACAAATACTGCAACCTGGTTAACCAGCGACACAAGTAGGCACACGAGTTCCAGTTTCGCCAGACTCGCTGCGACATCAAGTCTTGAAACTACTAAGCCTCTTGTTCTCCCGCAGATTTTTACTCGCTATCTGTGACTCTGTACCCAGGCGTGAATGTGACTCGATACAAACGGCCTATTTAGGTTGTCTCCTGCACCTCCAAAGGGAACAATGTTAAATGCGGGAATGTCTGTTGTGGAGCGCTTGACTCGAGAACCACACACTACCGCCGGCAGCCTCTTGTGACCTCAACTACGTAGTTGCTTGAGCACTTAAAAGAGTTTAAATCACAATCAGTCAAACATTATTTCCCCTCAGTCTCAGAATAATAGAGTCGTTTCTCCAAATTATCGCAACCAGTCTGTTTCTTTAACCGAAAAAAACGTAGTCGATGAGACTCACCAGAGTCTTAGGTCCATCTTCTCCTGACGTCATCATCGGGGCGGCGGTCCTTCACCTCCTGACGTCATCATCGGGACGGCGGTCCTTCTTCTCCTGACGTCATCATCGGGACGGCGGTCCTTCTTCGCCTGACGTCATCATCGGGACGGCGGTCCTTCTTCTCCTGACGTCATCATCGGGGCGGCGGTCCTTCTTCTCCTGACGTCATCATCGGGACGGCGGTCCTTCTTCTCCTGACGTCATCATCGGGGCGGCGGTCCTTCTTCTCCTGACGTCATCATCGGGAAGGCGGTCCTTCTTCTCCTGACGTCATCATCGGGACGGCGGTCCTTCTTCTCCTGACGTCATCATCGGGACGGCGGTCCTTCTTCTCCTGACGTCATCATCGGGGCGGCGGTCCTTCTTCTCCTGACGTCAACATCGGGACGGCGGTACTTCTTCTCCTAACGTCATCATAGGGGCGGCGGTCCTTCTTCTCCTGTCGTCATCATCGGGGCGGCGGTCCTTCTTCTCCTGACGTCATCATGGGGGCGGCGGTCCTTCTTCTCCTGACGTCATCATCGGGGCGGCGATCCTTCTTCTCCTGACGTCATCATCGGGGTGGCGATCCATCTTCTCCTGACGTTATCATCGGAGCGGCGGTCCTTCTTCTCCTGACATCATCATCGGGGCGGCGGTCCTTCTTCTCCTGACGTCATCATCTGGGGCGGTCCTTCTTCTCCTGACATCATCATCGGGGCGGCGGTCCTTCTTCTCCTGACGTCAACATCGGGGCGGCGGTCCTTCTTCTCCTGACGTCATCATCGGGGCGGCGGTCCTTATTCTCCTGACGTCATCATCGGGACGGCGGTCCTTCTTCTCCTGACGTCATCATCGGGGCGGCGGTCCTTCTTCTCCTGACGTCATCATCGGGGCGGCGGTCCTTCTTTCTCTGACGTCATCATCGGGGCGGCGATCCATCTTCTCCTAACGTCATCATCGGGACGGCGGTCCTTCTTCTCCTGACGTCATTATCGGGACGGCGGTCCTTCTTCTCCTGACGTCATCATCAGGACGGCGGTCCTTCTTCTCCTGACATCATCAACGGGGCGGCGATCCATCTTCTCCTGACGTCATCATCGGGACGGCGGTCCTTCTTCTCCTGACGTCATCATCGGGGCGGCGGTCCTTCTTCTCCTGACGTCATCATCGGGGCGGCGGTCCTTCTTCTCCTGACGTCATCATCGGGGTAACGATCCATCTTCTCCTGACGTCATCATCGGGGCGGCGCTCCTTCTTCTCCTGACGTCATCATCGGGGCGGCGGTCCTTCTTCTCCTGGTGTCATCATCGGGACGGCGGTCCTTCTTCTCCTGACGTCATCATCGGGACGGCGATCTTTCTTCTCCTGACGTCATCATCGGGACGGCGGTCCTTCTTCTCCTGACGTCATCATCGGGACGGCGGTCCTTCTCCTGACGTCATCATCTGGGCGGCGGTCCTTCTTCTCCTGACATCATCATCTGGGCGGCGGTCCTTCTTCTCCTGACATCATCATCGGGGCGGCGGTCCTTCTGCTCCTGACGTCATCATCGGGACGGCGGTCCTTCTCCTGACGTCATCATCTGGGCGGCGGTCCTTCTTCTCCTGACGTCATCATCAAGACGGCGTTCCTTCTCCTGACGTCATTATCGGGGCGGCGGTCCTTCTTCTCCTGACGTCATCATCGGGACGGCGGTCCTTCTCCTGACGTCATCATCTGGGCGGCGGTCCTTCTTCTCCTGACGTCATCATCAAGACGGCGGTCCTTCTCCTGACGTCATCATCTGGGCGGCGGTCCTTATTCTACTGACGTCATCATCGGGGCGGCGGTCCTTCTTCTCCTGACGTCATCATCGGGACGGCGGTCCTTCTCCTGACGTCATCATCGGGACGGCGGTCCTTCTCCTGACGTCATCATCTGGGCGGCGGTCCTTCTTCTCCTGACATCATCATCGGGGCGGCGGTACTTCTTCTCCTGACGTCATCATCAGGACGGCGGTCCTTCTCCTGACGTCATCATCTGGGCGGCGGTCCTTCTTCTCCTGACGTCATCATCAAGACGGCGGTCCTTCTCCTGACGTCATCATCTGGGCGGCTGTCCTTCTTCTCCTGACATCATCATCAGGGCGGCGGTCCTTCTTCTCCTGACGTCATCATCGGGGCGGCGGTCCTTCTTCTCCTGACGTCATCATCGGGGCGGCGATCCTTCTTCTCCTGACGTCATCATCGGGGTGGCGATCCATCTTCTCCTGACGTCATCATCGGGGCGGCGGTCCTTCTTCTCCTGAAATCATCATCGGGGCGGCGGTCCTTCTTCTCCTGACGTCATCATCTGGGCGGCGGTCCTTCTTCTCCTGACATCATCATCGGGGCGGCGGTTTTTCTTCTCCTGACATCATCATCGGGGCGGTGGTCCTTCTTCTCCTGACATCATCATCGGGGCGGCGGTCCTTCTTCTCCTGACGTCATCATCGGGGCGGCGGTCCTTCTTCTCCTGACATCATCATCGGGGCGGCGGTCCTTCTTCTCCTGACGTCATCATCGGGACGGCGGTCCTTCTCCTGACGTCATCATCTGGGCGGCGGTCCTTCTTCTCCTGACGTCATCATCGGGACGGCGGTCCTTCTCCTGACGTCATCATCTGGGCGGCGGTCCTTCTTCTCCTGACATCATCATCGGGGCGGCGGTCCTTCTTCTCCTGACGTCATCATAGGGGCGGCGGTCCTTCTCCTGTCGTCATCATCGGGGCGGCGGTCCTTCTTCTCCTGACGTCATCATGGGGGCGGCGGTCCTTCTTCTCCTGACGTCATCATCGGGGCGGCGATCCTTCTTCTCCTGACGTCATCATCGGGGTGGCGATCCATCTTCTCCTGACGTTATCATCGGAGCGGCGGTCCTTCTTCTCCTGACATCATCATCGGGGCGGCGGTCCTTCTTCTCCTGACGTCATCATCTGGGGCGGTCCTTCTTCTCCTGACATCATCATCGGGGCGGCGGTCCTTCTTCTCCTGACGTCAACATCGGGGCGGCGGTCCTTCTTCTCCTGACGTCATCATCGGGGCGGCGGTCCTTATTCTCCTGACGTCATCATCGGGGCGGCGGTCCTTCTTCTCCTGACATCATCGGGGCGGCGGCAGCGGGCAGCCGGTTTACTGTGTAGCTCGCGAGGTGTCCCTAGATCGTCGGCGGTCTTCTGCGTCGTTGGCGGGACTCCTGCACCTGCTGAAAGAGCCGGTGGGAGTGGTTTATACAAGCCCATCAGACGAGTTCGATAAGCTCGTCGAAACATCCAGATGAACCTTGAATGCCGCCTTCAATGAGCATCATTTTCGCTTAAGAACGACTGTGCGGGACTTTGAGGTTTGCCGAAGTTCCCCGTGCCCCGACCTGCGGCGGCCGCAGTAACCAAATGAATCGGCACCTGCTAAAAGGGCCTCAGTCATAAAAAAATAGCAAAGTGAGTTTAGCATGAAAATAGTATGTTATATGATAGCTTCAACTGTATGGTAAAAAGGGATTGATTCAAACGTGCGGGGTTAGCTAATGTTAGCTAGGGAAATTCTTAACGTACGCCAAAAGTGTTGCTTAGGGACAGATGGATTAGTTTTTTCTCAAAGTGGATTCGCTTGGACTGAGGCTCTTTTAGCATGTGCCGATTCATATAGCCCGCGCGCTCAGTGATCGGCGGGACAGTATCAAGGGTTATCAGGGGCTCACATGTGTGTTCGGGTACACGGGTACCCGTGACCAACATATGAAAGACTATAAATTAGCACAAATTTAGAAATTTTGGCGGTGAGTAGTACTAATTAAGCACTGATCCATGGCATATAATTCACTAAAAAAAACTGTTATTTTTAATTTTGATGTCAAGGATGCGACCAACTTACTATAATCTATATTTTTTTATGTAATGGAGCACGAATTCTGTTTTCTACGGCATACATTAGCACAAATGGAGAAACAATTTTCGATAAATTGAGAATTTGAAATTCCTGTAGTTGGTGGCCAATTTGACACATGCTACAACTGAGCCTGGCGCAGGGCGATGGAGAAATAAAATAATGGTAATATTTACAGGAGGGTGGACAAGAGGAAAACATGCGCTGGATTATTTTAAAACGGCTCGATTTCAGGGGGAATAACAAAGTCATTAAAATTTTTTCATGATTACTATTACACGTCAATAGGCAGGCCCTAATACAAAGTGGATATTCAGAAAACACATTTTCTTTTGTTTCATTTTGACACATTCTGGTTTCTTAAATACGTATTCGGGATAATCTATTTGCAGAAAATAAAATTTAATTAAAAAGGGGGGTGGGGGTGGAGAAATAGGAAGAGAATGATGCCATTTTGGTTTAAACAGTTTTTAGACAGTAATAATATTCTATCTTTTGATTTTAAAAATCTGGCTTGGTTAAAATATAATATATTATTTAGTGAAATGCTTGTAGTTAACAGTGAAGGACTGCTGCAAATAGTTATTCCTGTGAAGTCACTTGCGTTTAGTACTGTCTCAAACCAATATGGCGCTGTTGTATTTCACTCTTCTCCATTAATACAGTAGTTTTGTTTCATAAAACATCATACTGAGATATAATTGTTAAAAAAAAATCCCTTTCGGCATACCCTACAGGCGTACCTATTTCTTCTGGAAATAATTTGTAAACTTCTATAAACCCCTGGAACATTTTAAGAACTTAATATAGCCTACGTAACATCCGATATATTCGCCAATAATAAAAAAAAAGATATATATTCTCATATTCTAAACAGCGAACAATTTTAAAAATATTTTTAACCGAATGCATCCAGCATTAAATGTCTTAATGAATTTCATATAATGCCCACCAAGGTAGTTATGTAATTATTTTTGATCTTCAAACACTATTTTTCATCACTTGCACTAATACTTGATCGTATAAATGTTTTATGGAAAAAGGTTTAAGGTAAAATTAAGATGGTTATTAATGATTCCAATGAATATGATATTAAGACAGTTTAATTTTTGACGTGACAACGTCTAATAAATCGATGAACGCCGGCTGCACGCACGAAAAAGTGTCCCGTTACGCACATTGTTCCGTTACGCTGTGTTCCGCTACGCTCATTGTTCGGTTACGCTGTGTCCCGTTACGCTCATTGTACGCTTGCGCCGCATCTATCTTTCTTCCACTCGATTGGCCTATGCGTCCGAGGAGAAGAAAGACAGCGGCAGAACACAACTTACATCTACGCGTGAACTGTTTCGTCGACTGTTTATAAAGTGAAATGAAAAGTTAATGTGGTTTTCATGGCTTATTACAACAACAATTTCGGCAGTAAAGGTTAATTATTCTTGCATTTTAAAAGTCTGATTACTAGTATAATTTTTAGTATTGATTCTTTTATTATTAAAAAAAATTAGCATCTGTCGGCGAGTGCAGTAATAATAGGTTATGTTAGATATTTGATAAGAGTTTATTTATATGAAAACTTGTTTATAATTATATTTAAACGAAAAGTTAATGTGGTTTTCATTGCTTATTACAACAATAATTTCGTTAATAAAGGTTAATTATTCTTGCATTTTAAAAATCTGATTACTAGTATAATTTCAAGTAACTTATGTATTATTTTATTATTTAAAATAAAAATGATTCAATTTTATTCATAGAAGTATGCAATCATTGCATCAATGTTTTGTTATGGCGTTGTCACGTTGAAATATCGTCCGTAAATCGACTTTACAGACAACCAATTTTATTTTTTAAATTTCAACCCCAGTTTTAACGGTAATACTTCGTTTCATCAAAAAAAGTTTTAGCCAAAGGTTTTGGATAAAGTTTAGGCATTTTACAATAAATTATAATGGATTAGATGGTATATCTATTAAAAAAGTAATGACATTTTTTATTTATACTATTATTATTACCACCCCTTATAGTAATCGTTTGTATTTTCAAAAATTGTTTCAGACAAAATTTTTCAGGTGAAAATTATAAGATTTAAAAACAATTTGAACGGATTTGATAGTGTACATATTAAGGGCGTTATTACTTTTTTTTAAATTTTTCCCTTAATTTTTCAACCCCTTGCAGCAATGTTTCGTCTAATCAAAAATTGTTTAAGTTAAAAGTTTGAGATAAAATTATAAGATTATTACTAATTTTGTACTAATACGATGTTGTGGCTACGAAGGGAGTTATGCTTTTCATTGTCCTCTAACCCTAGTTTTTCAACCCCTTCCAGTTATGGTTGGTCGTATCAAAAACGTATTCAAACCAAAGGTTTTTGGTATTACTCCTAAGAGTTATAATTCGTTCAAATGGATGTGATATATTCTATACTATGAGAGTTACAGCGATTTTTCTGTTTTTCAAAAAAACCTTCCCTATTTCCATCCCTTTTTTTTGTCGAATATTGCACACTAACAAACTAAACCGAAATTTTCCACTACTATATATTATGTATCAGTTAGGAAGTGATTTGTGAAAAATTGCGATAGTTATCGTGGCCACAATATTGTGATATATATAGGCCTAAACTTTTGAGATGACGATGGTTTTGGGGTCAATGGACAATGAAACGAAAAACTATATAGAAATTTTCCGAAAGTTGCACCATGGTAACGGCTACAACATGCAGTATTTATTTGAAATCTACCTAAAAGTGTGTGAGTCTTTCAGTACTCGCCAATAATGTGTAACATCTGACCTCGGTAACGAGCTAATTCGTGTGTTCTCATGATGCAAATACACTCCTAATATGAAACTCGGACATGGAATTCAACGTAGAATCCTTTGAAATAATGCCGAGCTTGATAAAAAATATACACAAATTTGGTTTTCAACCACGTTTCTGGACGCGAACCACACGTAGTTTCCGTACCCGCCGCGCCGCAGCGCCTACGTCGACTATCAAATGTTTCCATTTTTTAGAGCGAAATTTTAAACTATGTAATGAAACGGCTCCGATAAAAGCGACAAAAAAATAATAAAACAATTTCCCCGGATTTGAACCCGATTTTCGACAAGGAATTTTTTTAAGTCACTGTCCATCTTGTTAAAAATTCTCTAAACGGTTAATACTACAAAGTTTTCCCTTGGTCCACGCGAACTCTTGATTCACGCCATCCGCCACAGATGGCAGCACCGTGGCTGGTGGGAAATTTAGAAACATCCTGTGTTAATCATTTGCAACTGCCTTAACAAGTAAACCAGTGCAAGGCAGAACCGAGTTTAAGTCAAATTACGTACATGCCCTGTTATTCAGGGTACTTCACATGGTGTGCCAGTGTCTGTCAATTAGGCTGAGTCTTTAGTAGCCCTGCTGGCCACCAGGGCGTGTGTATATGCCACCCATGCTGTAGGGGTGGTTCGTGCCACTCGACAGAGGGGAAGCTTTCTGCTGTTGTCACGCACTTCCGTCCCACACTAACGAGGTTACTGCCGCCAGAAGCCGTGCAACGGGAGCTGAGACGTCACGCGCCCAAAAAAAGGTCGGACTGATTGTCGTCACGTCAGAGCTGAGCGCTGTGGCTGCCACACTGTCTCTGGGTGCCGCGACCTCCAGGGACGAAGGCATGGTTGTCTGCAAGCACCCTCCACCCCCTCCCGCGCCAAGAGACCGGGCAAGGGAATCGTTTGAGCGGTAATGGCGCCCCGAGGGGCCAACCTTCACTTCCCTGGGAGGCCTCGCCGTGCTGATTGGCTCGCGGGCGACGCCAATCACAATCGCCGAGGGACGACGCTTCCCTTTTCGGTCAACGAACACGCTCCTTATTTTTTTTTCTTCCTACAAGTTAAATCCGCGCCCTCCATTTGATTGACATAATTTCCCGTTCCCCAAGTGCATTCGTTAATGGTTGATTCGATGTAAGAATGAAGTAAAAAAAAAGGCATTTGTTCCCCAGGTGAATTTTTTTCCATGTCAAATGTAAAATCGAGAGAGCCTAGCTACAGCCGACGCAGAGTAGCTGTCAACTGACCCTGACTTCTGACGCCACACAGTACAGACCTGGAAGAAGCTCGGAATTGAAATTCATTAAAAATTATTTGTAAAATATCATTGCGCGGTATAAAAATGCATCCAAGTCAAATTTAAAACTTACTGAAAAATTCTAATGAACTCCAACGTTCATACGTTAACTAATGATTTTGCTCTGAGAAAAGAAAAAGCAAACATCATATATATATAGGCCTAATGGTTTAACATACTTCGTTCTTAGGTAAATTAATTGATTATTTCTTTGAAACAAGTCATAAACCCATAAACGTAATAATTTTATCAAATATATGAAACACACATGTCAAGCTTGTATAAAAGACACGCTTAGAGCAACACGTACACAGACCGACATTAAATATAGACCACTTGTCTTAGACACATTGTGTGTGGGGCATGTTGGGCTAGTATGCGATTTGAGGTGAAGGTCACATTTGGACAGGCAAGCCAACCAGCCGATTGACAATAAGTAGGCCTACATAACCACATATCTCCCGTTACATGGTGTCGTATTTAACAAGTATTCCACGGTAGGCTTATCAATGGTGTGACATATTTATCATTAAGTGTTTTTCTACGTATTTATATTAAGTGAATAATATTTACCTACACATTTTGGAACACAATAAATAAATTCGCATAAAAAAAACATTTTGACGTGACAACGTCTAATAAATCGATGATAGCCGGCTGCACGCACAAAAAAGTGTCCCGTTACGCACATTGTAGCGTTATGCTCATTGTACGCTTGCGCCGCATCTATCTCTCTTCCACTCGATTGGAACCACCATCGATTTGACTTTTTCGAAGCACATTAAACTTGAAACACTCCCATTCGTTTCCTACTTTTCCTATCATCGTCCTATCCTTAACAGAATAACACAGATTGGAAGAAGTTAAATAGCAAACATGTATAAAAGTTATAGTTAAAATAATCTGTTCGTTAAAGTAATAAACATATTTGAATTCATGAGTGCAAATAAAAGTAAATTTATCAATTAAATAGTAGGTTTAATTTCACTCCTTCTTTGTATCCATACAAAATAGTGATAATTCAATAAAAATGATTCAATTTTATTCCTAAAAGTATGCAATAATTTCATCAATGTTTTGTTATGACATTGTCACGTTAAACTATCGTCCGTAAACCGACTTGACAGACAAGTCATGCTGAGTGAGGGATCTGTGTAATTACATTGAAAATACAATAAAACGTCACCTGAAAAAAAACATTAAATGTTATACTTAGTTAAAAGTACTTTTAACTGAACTGTTAAGAAATATAAAAATTCTTGTAGGAATGTGTAGCCCAGTAAGTTTGCGACTCCCATGCTTCAAGGGAGTGCCTGGGGCCGCCTCCAATGAAGTAGTGCCACGTGACCACACTACATATATTTACACATATCTATAACACAATATATTTATTGCACAGTGCCGAACTTGATTTGATGTAAGCTTTTGGACATACGCCATTGCTAAGCACATGCATGTCTGTAGAAGAAAACTACAAAAAACCGAAAAGACAAAAACACAAATTAATAATAATTGCTGCTGTCAACAGGATATAAACACCACATAATATTCCATAACAGGAATATGGCCAACAAAGAAAGAAAAACAAAGAAAAATGGACAAATAGAACGAAAAAAACCCCACAAATGATGACAGCACAAAAATATTGAACCCAAAATAATTCAGCACAACAGTTGAAAGGAGACAAAAACACGTAAAAACGAAAAGACGAAACAAACACAATAATTTTCCAAAACAGAAGAGAACGAAACCCCCCCCCCCCCCCCCCCCACAGACATACACGTGCTTAGCAATGACGTATGTCCAAAAGCTTGCATCAAGTCATGCACTCCCATTGCACAAATCTTTCAAAGATAATAAGTTTATCTGTAATTACTCTTAATATAAAATCTTGACTTAAATGGGAGGCACCCCCTTACGGGAGTCTCCAGGTTACTGTGCATACCCGGGAAAAAGTCACCTGTTCATTGGTTGCCGACTCGCGATGCTTCTCAACTGGTCGACTCGTCATTGGGCACTTCTCTGACCGCGGGTCTCCAATTGGCCCTGAGTCCCCCAGACTAACAAGTTGTTTCGGGCCGAAGCCCGGCCGAGCCTCACCACCTCCTCCTCCTGGGACTGAACCCGTTAGGGTGTACCAAGAACACTACTTTGTCTGTTCGTCCAGATGTCAACTGGTGGTTTTGCTGGCATCTGGACGAACAGACAAAGTAGTGCTCCTGGTATACCCTCACGGGTTCAGTCCCAGAAGGAGGAAGTCGTGAGGCTCGGCCGGGCTTCGGCCCGAAACAACTTGTTAGTCTAGGGGACTCAGGGCCAATTGGAGACCCGCGGTCAGAGAAGTGCCCAATGACGAGTCGACCAGTTGAGAAGCATCGCGAGTCGGCAACTGGTGGTTTGCTGGCATCTGGACGATTGGCCTCATTTGTACCATATGCCAATTTTTGAATGGTGTGTACCATTCTTTTGCCTCAACCAGAAACAACTTATCCATTCTGTTTTAGCCGCCGTGCCTGCAGCCAGAATATAGCTTTGTCAGTTTATAAGATTTTCTTTGTCCATTTTGCATCCATGCATAAAATGTACACGACGGCTGATGTTAAAAACACTAAAATCATTCCTTGTGGGATCTCTTGCATGCCATTGCTCCGGGACGGTTGCCTGTACCCGGGGCTAACAGTTTAAACCAGCACAAAGGTCACCCACGCTGTGTCAGACGCACCACGTCTGACGGTGAATCGGAATCTCACCCTTAAGGTGTCCCGCCTCGTCAGGGGTGTACGTGTGTTAGTGAGGCGGGATGATAAGCGCGACGCTCGCTGGTGCTTCTAGCGCGGTGTCTCCTCTGGACTGGCGCGCAGTCTTCTCGTCGTCACAGGATAACTGTGAAATTTGAGCGGTGACCGTAACATTATATGGCCGAGGAATGAAGCTTAAGGTGTAATAAAAATTTCTTAAGTGCTTTCAATAATATGCACTGATAGTTTTACGCCTTAAAATTACTCCGAAAACACACCTTTTAGCCATTTTAACTCTTCTAAAAACACTTTTTAATAACTTCATCCGAAATCAAAAGCACTTTTCGGCCCTCAGAAAACTATTAAATGCTTTTCGTAAACAAACCCAACCTTGATATCTTGAGTAGTTTTGAAATAGCGTTGTTTTTCCTGAAGCTATGCACACCGTGTGTGTGACCGGGTATAGGCGGGGGGCCTTAAGGATTACAACAATCCATCAGAAATAATTTATCTGTAAGCTTATGCAGCTGAGTTGCAGTAATCTTCTTATTCTGTTTTCACTTGTTTTTTTCCCTTGTTAAGTCGTGAAGTAAACGGAACTGCCTCCCCCCCCCCCCCTTTCCCAGCGGCGAAACCAGGGGGTTTATTTTAAGTTTCTCGGAAAAGAGTTCCCGATCGTGATTCCACGATTATCGGAAGCTTTCTACAATATGGTATTCTAAGTTACTTTCATCAACTCGGAACCTTTCGATTCTCGGAAGCCAACGATCGGTATGTTTCGAGTATACAATTGCTGTCGAAAAGCCTTTGCCGATCGGGAATTAGCAGCCAGTTGAAATCATGGCGGATACACGATTTATGTGCACACAAATAGTTATACATGGTCGAAAATAGTAAATTTTTGGGCGTGATCTATATTTACGATATTTTACGTAGGAGTCAATTGTGTTTAATATTTTGTAAAAGGAAATTTTTTCCTAGTAGCATTGAATATGTATGTTTTTGGGGTCATATTCAAGTAGTTGACCTAACAGTCACGAGAGGGCAGCAGGGCTTGCGGGTGTGCGAGGCAGTAGCGCGCGCTGCGGCGAATAGGACTACAACAACACTTAATCGGAATTAAGTTTCGCGTCCATTACCGTTTCCCAAGTGGTAACAGTAATTACTGAAGATATTTGTACATTTATTATGTATAAAATATTGATCCATAATACATGTACAAATATCTTCAGTAATTATTACTGTTACCACTCAGGAAACGGTAATGGCCGCGAAACTTAATTCCGATAAAGTGTTGCAGTAGTCCTACCGGCCGCTGCGCGCTACTGCCTCGCACTTCCGCAATTCCTGCCATCTAGTGACTGTTAGGCCAACTACTTGAATACGCCCCAAAGTCACGAAAGTATTTCTTCATATGGAAGCTACTTCTAACCATATACATCACAATGCCGTTTTATAGAATGATTTGATATGACGTAAATAAGTAAAATAAATGCATTCCTTTTTTTTTTAGTTTTGCCTTCTTTCGGATGAATCCTTACCATGGTTACCGCTTTAAGTTACAATAATTACGTAATGTAAGTAGTGCTCCAGATACATAATAACTAAGTGGGAATGTAAAGACGTTCTTTCTATAATAACAATATTATAACGAAGATTTTATGCAAGTAAATTGAAAAATAACCCAACTTCCAAAATACATATTCATGATTTATTCGCCTGTTTCAGATATCAAAAGTTTCAACAATAACTCAGCGTGTGTATTTTGCTGCAGTCATGAAATTCGATGAAAATTTTCTCCGCAAGAATTCAGGGTGCTCCTCCATAAAATAAATCAACATTTTAATTTGCCTCTCACTCACACGAGATCGCCGAGCAGCCATTATTTCAATAATACAATGACCGACCACGTGCAAACAACTCTAAACATTTCACACCAAATATCCCGTAAAAATAATTTAAGAAATAAACACGTTTTCGCTTGCTCGAGCACTTTTAAAATTACTTAAGATTTTTATAAATACTTTTATCAACATTGAAAAATCTAGAAAGTATATTGTCTTATAAACTCTGTGTTTTTATTTATAAATTTGTTAGAAATATGAAGTGTTTTTTGTTGTTATGTTGCAGTTTTCAAATCTCATCTTCGCTGCCAGAAAAATTGTAGAGGGGGAAATCGTAACCCGAACTTTGCCGAGATATTTAGGCCTCGTACCGATACCGCGTTTAGAATAGCAATTTCAGTACCTTTCGATTACGATCGTTCGGAACCGTGTGTTGCCGATCGGCCAAAGAGCTGTGTGTCGAAATCTATATCGAAATGTTCCGATAGAAAACGCTGGAAACTTAGAATAAACCCCCAGACCGTTCTACGACCACTCTCTCGTAACCTCTGTCCTCGACTCCGTCAGTTGCAAGCGGGCTTTGGAACAGCAGAGACGGCAGACCTTGGGCGTAGGTTTTTTTTCGTGCGGGCCTTAAGTCAGGCAGGTGGTGGATCCAGACAGCTCCCTTACAACATTAACCCCCCATCCACCTCAACGAAGACAATAAGAAAATTACAACAACTTTACCACGTAGGTTTACAGAGTTATTATCTTGGAATAGGGACTGGAAAAATTCGCCGTTTCAGTGACCTCTAGGATAAGACTCCACGATCCTCTACGCACTCGGCCAAATTACGCCTGCTCATTGGCTACTGACTTGCGAGACCTGTTAACTGGGTTTCTCGTAATTCGATACTTGTTCTGCTGAGGGTTTTTCATTGGCTCAGAGTCCTCCAGATAAAATGTGGCTCAATCAATGAAGCAGCACGGAGGTAATAAGAGTTTGGATTCTAGCTTGTCGCGAAATGAATCCGCGAATTTTTCCTGTCTCTATCTTGGAAGGAATATTGTAAATCTTAGTGGGTTGCAATAATGTATTTCCTCTCCATTACATACCGACATGCCTCACACATGAAAGCCACATTAATTGTGTTCCCAACATGTCTACATTTAATGCCGGGTTGCACACGTGTTACTGTAGGCATGTTTTTTCATACAATCTTGACATGTCTGTAATTGAATTTAATAAAAACTATATATGTATTTTTTACTTGTTTTAACGAAGTCATTAAACATTGACTTAAAAACCAAATATTAAAAAAAATAATTTAATAAAAATCAAAATATAAAATGGGCAGTTTTAGTTTTTTTTAAGGCGAAATAATTACTTAAATTTCTATGTGTAATCGTTGGAGTTATTAAAGTATAATATTTCCTGTGATTTTAGTTTATAAACAATTTATTTTTAAGTTCAAATACGAAGAACACTTTATTTTAAAAAATGGTATAGGTAATGTCTAAACTAGACACTCTCCCCTTCACAAAATCCTGTCTACGGCACTGTTTAGTGGCCAAAGTTTTAAACTACTTCACTGCTTCTTTTGGGTTAAGATCACCTCCGATGAAATAATGAAGTGTCCAACATTTCGGCTTGCCATGTTGCAACCATCCTCAAAGGTGATTAACAACTGAAGGTCTGATCCTCTGGCAAAGTACTTGTATAGGGCCAACCACAGACGAGCCGTAATTGACCTTAATAGTGTCTAATCAGGATGCTTCTGTGTTTTAGCTCAGTTTATCCACACAGAAAAAATGGGTGCGTGTACTTATGTATGCGCGTGAGAAGTTATACTTCTTTGGTATCATTAAAAAAAAGTTTTTAATTACATGCAAGTAATTAATTACAATAAAATAATAAAGCAGCTGGAAAATATAGTCAACTTAGTCAATAAAGTTCAGTTAAAATTTGAAAAATTAAATAAATAAAATTTAGAGAATAATAAATATATGACATAATTTGTACTAAATATTATAATATTCTTAATTTTAAGTATTTATTACCTATTAATTATTTAATATATTAAAAGGAAATAAATAAATTTAATAATAAATTAAAAATTTAATTTAAGTTTATTCATTTTTTTAAATTTTTTTTATTCAAATTAATATTCACTTTTCATTTTTATCAAAACGTTTTCATTAAATTTATTCATTTATTTTTATAAATTTTAATATTTAATCAATTTAATAATAAATATTAAAAATTAATATTTTAATTTGATTTTCGATTTTAATTTTTATCACAATTTTTTCTATTAAATGTTTTATTAATTTTTTATTTTGTAAATATTAAATAACCAATAATAAATATTTAACATTAATAATTTTATAATTTTAGTATTAATTATATAGAATATTAATATTTTAATTTATATCAATAAATAATACATACGGATATTTAACCTCAATTATATTGGAGCACTTGAAAAAGTATAAAGGCACAATTTTTTTTTACTAATATTTACGAATAGCAAATAATATTAATCAAAATATTCAATTTAAATTACTACTGAAACTAAAACGTGTTGTAAATGTAGAAACTAGAAACCTGTGGATAAATATTATAAATATGAAAACAGTGATCAGAAGCGACGAGCGTGCCAACATGCGCGACTAATAGAGGTTCTATTTCTATTTTGTTGGTAGCTTTTTTTCGAGACTTAATGAGCGATTTAGCGGGCAGCTTCAACCTGTTAATTTTGTGTTACATTGATGCGCGCGCATCTTAAAATTTCATTCTCATAATTTTTTCATAACGCGCCTAAAGAAGTATAACTTAAAAAATCTCTGCACTTTTACAAAAGATTCACTTGGAAACCAGTTGACAAAAAGTTGTTCGTAATAGCACAATAAACATATTGTAACTTTGTAAAACACATGGCTATGTTTATTTTTGCATATATGAAATACGATTTTCGAGATGATACTGAGTATTTCCTACGAAAATTGGTGCGCATAATTTTATATTCTAACAGACGTTTGTTTCAAGCATATTGTTTTTAAACCTCCGAAATGACAATAAATACAAAATACAAAATACGAAATACAAAAATGGACTTAATTTTGTTTTATTATGCACATTATGTGCGCATTTAATACTGTAAAGCTATTCAGGAAACGCTTTACGAATAAATTTTCACTGGGACAACACAAAGCATACTACGCAGTATTACGTGAACAGTGTTTTGTAATGATACAGTTTATTTTCACGTAAATGCACAAATTCAGAAATATCTGTGATTTTACACGAACATTACTGTTTCGATAAAAAAAAAAAAAGGGGGGGGGGGGTTGTCTGTAAAGTCGGTTTACGGACGATAATTTTACGTGATAACGTCATAAGAAAACGTTGATGAAAAATTGCATACTTTTTAAAATTTTTAATATTAATTACAGTTTTTTTGCAAATTTATTTTAAATAATTTGTTTGAATATAATCACGAACAATATTAGTTAAAAAGCCCCGCCTTAACCTGTTTGATATCACAGAAGATTTTCTCGCACGGTGGTTGGCCGGTTCTTGCACGCTCGGCTCAGGAAGGAATGTGGCAAATTTTTCGCGCGTGCAGCCGGCTTTCATCGATTTTATAAGACGTTATAACGTCAAAAAAAAAAACAAACAGTGTAGTTATCTTGGAATCAGCGGCTATCTTCTTGGCACGCGCCGCAGGCTTGATCGCGGTGTGGACCAGGGAGTGGACTAGGGACACCGGAGTTGTGCTGAGGAACCGTGGACCAGAAACCCTCTATGCCCCGTGCCCGGGGTGACGCATGCCCCAGGGGCCCTGCGCGCCCACCAGTCATGCCCGGGGCAATCAGCTAATGGGCGGGCGCTCGCGTCTGAGAGGTGCCAGCCGCCTCAAACCACTGCTCACGCGACGAGACATCCTTCACTCGAACCCGATCGCCCGACTGCGCGCAGCCCCAGCTGTTACACGCGCCATTTAGGTACATTTCTCACCGAGATTCTCATTAAAAATAGCATTTAAGAGCCATTGCTAGGGACTGGGAAATATTCGCGAGTTCAATGACCTCTAGGATAGACTCCACGATTCCCTACATATTCTGCCAAACGCCACATGCTCATTGGCTAATTACTAGAGACCTGTAAAATTCGCGATTTCAAATCCCTAAAGGATAGACTCCATGATACTCTATGCACTCGTGCAAATTACATCTGCTGATTGGTTACCGACTCGTAACACCTGTTGACTGGAATGATCGTGATTCGCTAATTCTTCTGTTAAAGATTTTTCATTGGCCCAGAGTCCTTCAGATAAACTGAATCCCAATCACTGAAAAAAATTATGTCAAAAGTATTTGGACTCTATCCTATAACGAAATTAATCCGAAAATTTTACAGGTCTCTACTAATTACGTCTGAGACCCGTCAACGAGAATGCTTCCGATTCGATATTTCTTTGGTTGAAGGGTTTTTCACTGGCTCAAAGTCCTTAACATAAACTGTGAGCCAATCACAGATGTAATATGAAGGTACAAGTGTTTGGATCCCAGCATAGCGCGAAACGAATCCGCCAATTTTTCCGGTCTCTAGCCATTGCACTCGCCTGTGCAAGTTTTGCTCCATTGTTTCGTCTTTAAGAGGGTACCTCCCGTTTCAGGTAAAGATTTCATATTTACAGTAATTACAGATAAACTTGTAGACTTTTTCAATTGTTTAACTTTCACGAAATGATCAAATATATAGGTACAGCGCATACTTTTTGCAGAATTAGCTGCGAAAGTTACATTTCTAACGTTTTTTTGGGTTTTCCAAATAAGGAGAGTTTAATTTATTGCAGAACTGTAACTTTTCAGGTTTATCTGCAATGCTACTTGCTACTTCAATAAATGGTTTGAATTTCTTTCAGGAAATATTAATTTATTTTACCTGGCATTTAAATATTCTCAAATTTGTTACGATTTTGACAGCCAAGAAACATGAAATGAGTTTTTGTGATAGAAATGCAAAACATATCATGAAGTAGCCAGTGTCATTTCTGTTAAACCTAAAAAATTTCAGTTCTGCAATTTCAGTTGTACAACCCAAAAAACGTAAAAAATTTATTTTGGTAACTTATTATGCAAAAAATATGTGCTGTATATATTTTTCATTTCGTTAAAAGTTAAACAATTAAAAAAGTCTAAAAGTTGATCTGTGATTAATATAAATATAAAATATCGTGACCTGAAATGGGAGGAACCCCCTTGACGTATTATATTCTCGGATAGTGAAAACGGCTTTGGCTGGTGTTTTCAAGTACATTTTTTTTTCAGGTAGAAACAATTAATTCTAAACACAGTTCTGTAGGTGGTATATGGAAGTGCAAGGAGTATTCATCTTTAATATTTCCTGCAACAAATTATGTGTAGAGACCTGAAAAATTCGCGGATTCATTTCGTAAAATGCTACAATTCAAATAATTATACCTTAGTACTGCTTCTGCCATTGGTTCACTGTTAATCTGGAGTAATGAGGGCCAATTAGAGACCCTCACTCATAGAAGTGTCGAATCACACGCTACCCAGTCGAGACGACTCACAAGTCAGCAGCCAATGAGCAGTTGGCATTTGCCCCGTGTGTGTAGAGGATAGTGGAGTCTATCCTGGAGGTCATTGAACTCGCGAATTTTTCCAGTCTCTATTTATATGGTCACCGCTCGAAAGTCCCGACGAGAAGAGTGCACACCAGCTCGGTGCCTGGTGCGTAGGGGCAGGCAGTCGTGTGGTGTGCCAGCCAGTGTCACCCTTAACGAACCCGTGCTTTAATTACTACGCGCCCAGCCGGGCGGCACACTTAACGCGGCGCCTGTGGTTGAGCTGACTAGCCACAGCCTGCGGCACGGATCCATCGTTTAAGTTTTAGGGTCGACAAAGCTACACCGAGAAAAAAATATTGGTTGTCTGTAAAGTCGGTTTACGGACGATAGTTAAATGTGACAACGTCATTAACAAGACATTGATGAAATGATTGCATACTTTTTATGAATAAAATTTAATCATTTTTATTGAATTATCACTATTTTGTATGGATACAAAGAAGGAGTGAAATTAAATCTACAATTTAATTGATGAATTTACTTTTATTTGCACTAATTAATTCAAATATGTTTATTACTTTAACGAAGAGATTATTTTAACTATAACTTTTATACATGTTTGCAATTGAACTTCTTCCAATCTGTATTATTCTGTTAAGGATAGGACGATGATAGGAAAAGTAGGAAACGAATGGGAGTGTTTCAAGTTTAATGTGCCTCGAAAAAGTAAAATCGATGGTTCTTCCAATTGAGTGGAAGAGAGATAGATGCGGCGCAAGCGTACAATGAGCACAACGGGACACAGAATTACGGGACAATGTGCGTAACGGGACACTTTCTCGTGCGTGCAGCCGGCGTTCATCGATTTATTAGACGTTGTCACGACAAAAAAATTGTACTTTTTTACAAAGATAATCCTTGGGAACCCAGTTGCCAACGACATCTCTTGTAAAACTGCAAGGCAGAACTTTGTAAAATATTGCATATGGAACTAACCTCTGCCACTTGATTGTACAAGTGATATAGTTGGCAATTGAGTTTCCAAGGACTATCCTTGTAAAAGTAAAAAAAAAAAAAGGTTTTACAGTATTTTTATGGATTGTTGCAAGTCAACATTATTGGCCTAGTCGCAGCCTTCTCAAATTGCGTCTTAGAAGATTTCCGGAGACGCCCTGTGGTGTTCCAGAGAAAGACAAATGTGTCCAGATATATTAAAAAAAATTGTAGTTACTCTATTGTACCATTTCACTAAGGATATACCGATCTTTCTTTGTTAACACATCGTTACTATGTGTAATTCGAACGACTCAACAAGTTTTTCTCACGGCGCTATGGTTGCTCTTTACTGCTTGTAATACAGTCTTGATTTGACCACCAGTACATATCAGCGAGACGTGAAATATTATAACTAGAGACTGGAAAAATTCGCGGGTTCAATGACCTCCAGGATAGACTCCACTACCCTCTCACTCGAGAAAATGCCACCCACTCATTGGCTACTGTCTTGTGAGACGTTCCAGCGTAGCAGCCTGTTATTTGATAAAGCTTTGGTTGGGTGTTTCTCATTGGCCCAGAGTCATCCAGGTGAGTTGTGAACCAATAGCAGAGGCAGCACTGAGGTATAACGATTTGCATTTTAGCCTATCGTGAAATGAATCCACGAATTTTTCCGGTCTCTAATTATAACACATTTATCAGTAAATTTGTAAATGATGTACCTACAAATATTTGTAAATTTTTGAATGCACCCCGACTTCAAAAAGCTTGATAACCACTGGCCTAGTGTTAATAACCCGTTCGTTTCTTGTCACGTATGTGAAGTAAGTCAGCTATTCTCTCCCTTACCCTTCCAATCACACACGTATTTAGGGCCTACAAACTATAGCAATGTTAAAAAAAACTTTTCCGTACGTCAAAATGTATAACTGTATATCACTTATTATTAAGGGGAGCTAAGTTGCCTTGATATCTCCTGGTTTAGCATCTAATCACCTCGGTTTGCCACTCACGTGTGTGCCATTTTTTCAAAATAAGAGAATGGTTTGTAAATTTTTTTTCCTGGGACAAAAGTGTAATGCACTTTTGTATTTAATTTTAATCAGGCCGCGCTGCGTTATATTAAAAAAAAATACACTTCTATATACATGTCCGATATCAAAATTGGGAGAAACTGGAGCAAAAACAAATGTTCACTAATACTTTCGTTTTAAAATGTGGTGATTATTCTTGTCGAGTTTAATTCATACAGACGTCATAAAATCATTGTTGGTTTTGCCGACACCGAATAAAAAAATTGGTAACATGAATGCTGGTAATATATATTTTGTAACATTAACAAAACATTTGATTTTGTGTTTTGAAGCATTGCTTTGTTTGAGTATTTCGTCTCCACATACGTTCGTTCACGAACATCACAAAAGGAAGGCACGGTGGTCGAAAAACTTGCTGTAAATGAACAAAAGCCTTTCAGCAAAGTTAACGAAAGGATACTTCGCCATGTCGCCAGGACTTCGGCCGGAGGATCTACCTTCTGCAACTATCCTTCAGCCCCGGAAGATTCATCTATTCTCAAGATTACTTTCCGAACGCATCAGCACCTTGGAGGAGGGAGGTTGATATATGGCACCTGCGTGATAAATTGAACCGTAGATGACAGTTATATATATAAGGATCTGGATCTATTTCCGTGCCCTTGCGCCGAAAAATAAGTAGTTCTTGCACCGAAGCCCGCTCGTTCCTATCACACGGCGGCTTATCGCTGGATCATAAACGCCCAGGCGGCGACACGGGAGCGGATATGGCTGGAGGTCGAATGAGATCACGTCATGAGAGTCGAATGAGAGCGTACCTCAGAGAAATTACATACTTCGGAATTCAGTTATTTCTATGTGACGGAATTTAAAAGAAATAAAGTATAGCTAATGGAAACAAATTTATCACGAATTACTACTCAATATATGAAAAAAAATATAAATAAAAAAAAATGTTTGTCTGTAAAGTTGGTTCATGGACAATAGTTTAACGTGACAACGTCATAACAAAACACTGATGAAATGATTGCATACTTTTATGAATAAAATTGAATCATTCTTATTGAATTATCACTATTTTGTATGGATATATAAAGAAGGAGTGAAATGAAATCTACAATTTAATTGATAAATTTACTTTTATTTGCACTCATTTATTCAAATATGTTTATTACTTTAACGAACAGATTATTTTAACTATAACTTTTATACATGTTTGCTATTGAACTTCTTCCAATCTGTGTTATTCTATTAGGATAGGACGATGATAGGAAAAGTAGGAAACGAATGGTAGTGTTTCAAGTTTAATGTGCCTCGAAAAAGTCAAATCGATGGTTGTTCCAATCGAGTGTAAGAGAGATAGATGTGGCGCAAGCGTACAATGAGCGTAACGGGACAATGAGTCATCCTTTTTCGTGTGTGCAACCGGCGTTCATAGATTTATTAAATGTTGTCACGTCAAAAAAAAACACATAGTATTAAAATACAAAACTCTCATTTTACGTTTTATATACTGTTTTATAAGTATGAAAATGGTTTCAAAATCACACTCTTCGTCAAAATGAAAATATGCGAATCGTGTACTGGTACTTAGAAACGCTAAGGAAACCCTTATTCCGTTACACATCTTATTTTTGAAGTCTGTAAATCAACACGGAATCGCGATTAGGTAGACGGAGGTTCCAGCAAATTGGGAAGAAGTTGTTGTTTGGTTGAGCGTTCTATCGCAGAGGTGACGTTCAGTAATACTTCGTCGAATTCTGCGTTTTATGCAACAAACAAAAATAACTGGAATATTATATGTTCTCCAACATATTACAATATATTTTCTTCCCCCCCTTGCTTGCAACCAGAAACCTGGTAAAAACACCTCTTATTGCATCTAGAGTCATTAATGTGGTTATATTTTAATTTTTGTTGGAGTCTAAACTAAATGTTTCTTTGGTTGAATATTCTGTTCTATTATTTTCATGCCACAAGCACAGTTTATTAGATGGTTTCATTCCTCCAAGTTGTTATAAATTCAGTCTTGACTACGCATATTCATCTAGGACACACATTTGGATTAACATTCATTAGGATACCATCCGCAGGATACGATTAGCAGAATACGATAGGATGCGATCGCTAGGATACGTCACTAGAATACGAAAGGATTCTATAGGATCCGGCTCCATCTGGCTATAATAGCACCACATTATCCAACTTCATTTGGATCGAACTGTTTTCAAGAGCTCCAACGAATCTAACTAGCTTCAATAACTTCAGCTGGTTCCAATGGCTCCAAAATACTGGTTTCAACAGGTGTATGCAGGCTATACAAGTCATTAATTAATCTATGTAGCCTGCATTTCTTAGTTTACAAAGTGTAGTCCATGTTTTTTTTTGTGATGGATAAATTCTCAGCATTTTACGAAGCAAATGAACAACTTAGCGTGTCGATTAATATGTTAGGATCTTTCCACAACGTGTAATCAATATCTTCCGCTGATATCAGCTTCAGCACATGTTTATTAATAATATTTATAAAATGTCTATTGCCTTCTGTTTTAAGACCAGTCTCATAGTCATTAAAATCGTCATTATGTCGGTGATCGTCATTTTCATAACCATAGCCAATATAATTTATATTTATTTTAATGCATCTTTTCCATCGTTTTAGTCTCAGAGCTTCGATCTTGTCAGTTTCAGGAACTTCTATATTGTTCTGAAATTCGTAGAGACAACCAGAATTTTATGTAATCATTTTTTAAATTTCCGATGAAGATGCTATTTTCTTCGTTATCTTTCACTTACAAATAATTAGCGAAATCTGGGAAAGTTTGTTAGCGTAATTATTTTCACATTCTTCATAATAGCCATCTAAAATTTTGCCTTCATTCCACTTCCTTGATGTTGTAGACTCATTATAGGTCAGCTTGGTTGTACAGATCTTGCAATGTTTATTCAATATGTAATTTCAACTAAATTGGCGAAGACCCAAAATACACTCTAATGGCGCTCCAAATTTTTCTCAAGTTAAAATCCTTATCGCATTAATACACCGGTGACCTTTCTATACCGTTGAAGGCAACGATCCGGGATCCATATTTACTAAGTTCACAAAGACAAAGGTAAACTTTACAGTAATAACTAGAGACCGGAAAAAAATCGCGGATTAATTTCGTGATAGTCTGAAATCCAAACACGTGTGCAATTCTGCTGGTTTTGCTATTGGTTCGCAGTTTAACTTGAGCTTTTTGGGCCAATGAGAGACTATCGACCAAAGAATCATCGAATCACAAGCTACCTATTGGAGACGTCTCACAAGTTAGCACCCAATGAAAACACTTGTTTGCTTGAGAAATGCAGAGGACAATGGAGGCTATCCTAGAGGTAATTGGATCCGCGAAATTTTCCTGTCTACAGTAATAACTCTTTAATGATCTTTAAGCAGATATATTTTAATAAAATTCCTTGACGAAAATCAGGTCCGAAAACCGGTGGTTCAGAATTAATTCAAGTCTTTTTTTCGCTTTTGTCGGAGCCGTTTCATTATACTTATATATAGCTAGTTCTGCAAATTGGAAATGTTCGTTAGTCGACGTAGCTGCTCCGGCAGCTAATAATCGCGTTGGTCATGGAAACTACTTGTGAACAACATCAATAATAATATAGTTTAAAACACAAATTCGCGTATATTTATTTATCAGTTTGGCATTATTTTAAAGAATTCGTGTCCGAGTCTTCGCATTACAAGTTTTTTGCTCGTTACCGAGGTTCAGATGTTGCGCATCTCTTGTGAGTAGGTACTGAAAGACTTCGCTCACGAATTATTATTTATTATTATTTTTTTTTTAACAGGGAACCAAATATTTTTTGTTGTTGTTCTCGGCACGGGATGCTCTGAACGAGCTCAGCCAGGAGATCGCGAGAGGAAGTAAGAACTTCGCAAAATATGCTAATTAGTTTGTCTCCCGCAATCTTCCCCGGCCTCGGAGCTCTTGGTGGTGTGTGTGTGTGTGTGTGGGGGGGGGGGGGGGGGGAGCTCTCTCGCACACTGAGAGAAAGGTTTGTTTGCCTCAACAAAATATTTATTTGTTTATATATGGCGAAATAAATATATTTTGTTAATTCAAACAAATATTTTGTCGTAGGAAAGATTCTGTTGACCCAACAAAATGATTTTGTCAACTCAAATGCATATTTGGTTGGGTGTAACAAATTATTCTTGTTACTTACCGAGTTTGGTCAAACTAACGAAATATTTTGTTCCACCAAGTAAATATTTGTTTCTTCACATACAAACAAACCTTTTTCTCTGTGCACGAGCCGGCCGAGACTCAGATCAGTTGCTGATGCGGACAACACAGCCAGCGACCGGTGCGTCGCGGAACTAGCACAGTCATCACTGCCCGGTCCGCCTGCCTGTCTGTGCCTGTCTGTGCCTGTCTGTGGCATCGATCCAGGGGGGCTCGCAAAGAGTCCCGGGCCGCGTGTTGCCGCCCATCACCTCTTGGCAAGTGTATGTTTTTTGATGTGTTTTGGTGTAAATGATACTGGAGTCTGTGGTATAGGGGGTGGCTGTGGTGGAGTGCTGGTGTGTGGTGGCGTGGGTGGCTGTGGTGGAGTGCTGGTGTCTGGTGGCGTGGATGGACGTGGTGGAGTGGAGAGTGATGCGCCCGCCGCGCCCCTGGCGGTCGCGAGCTGAGACTCAGCCAGCTCACGTCAGCTCGGCCGTCACATCAGCTCGAGCGAGCAACTATTGTTCAATATATACACACTAGCTTTTACCCACGGCTTCGCTCGCGTTCATGTCCTTTAAATATGCATCAAACATCATTGCAAAGAAAATAAAAATAATATGGTAATTGCTTTTATTTTTATTGCGTGACTGGGATCATATTTTTTTTTTAAATTCTAACATACAATTTAGCTTTAAAAATTTATATAATTAACTTATTGAAACGCCAGACGGCGTTGAATTTTGTTAAAATTACTCAAACTCACAGTCGGACGATCATTAGAGACCTGCAAAATTAGCGGATCCATTCGGTGATAGGCTAGAATTCAAAAATATATACCTCTTAGATAATTTTGCTATTGGCTTACTGTTTATCTGGACGAATCTCAACCAGTTATGAACCCTCAACCAAGGAAGTATCGAATCACAGACAAACCAGCTGAGACGACTAACAAGTCTGCAGCCAATGAACTTGCGTTATTTACCCGAGTGTACAGGGGTATGTGCAGTCTATCCTGAAGGCCATCGAAACCGCGAATTTTGCAGGTCTCTAACGATCATACATACCAATATCAATTTTCTTTGCTCTTCAGAAATAATATTTTTTATGTATATAAAGTGTTCTTATGTCCTTTACTATACCCCTGAAAATATGCGCACAAAATTTCATTATGATCGGTTGAGTAGTTTCCGCGTAAAAGCGTAACAAACAAATAAACAAACAAACAAACTCACATTCGCTCACTCGAAATACAAATACAAATATTTTGAATAAGTCAGTGTGTGCTGGATTTTTCACGTTTACGAGGTTTTGCAACGGGTATCGACGTATTTTACTCAAGAATTTTTACATTTAAATCCAGCGAGAAATCTCGTATAACAGAAAATAATATAAACTTGCAAACAATTTGTGCTGCGACGAATAGTTAATTTTTAAAACCCGGTTAAGCAGCGTTTCAAAGGGGAATTTTTCACCAGAAGATTTAAGAACGGTAAACAAGGTAAACGGTAAACCTCGCCAGCCCGGACGAAGCGAGAATTGTGGAAATAGCTTTCTGCGGTAGAGGAGTCGAACCCGCGACCCTTCCGACGAGGCCCAGAGAGCTGCCTCTTTGGGCGACGCGGAGCAGGAGCAGAAGAACCGCCGAAGAAGAGAGAGAGGTAGCGGAAGAAGACACGAGAACACGAGGGGACGAAGGAGACAGGTGGCTGAAGGGAGCGTGACAGACGCGGGAGACAGGGTGGAATGGGGGGAGTTTTGTTCGGGAAGAGATGAGAGACATTGAAGAGACTCCAGCGAGTGTGTTCCAGGCGGACCTGCATCGACCTGGAAACTCTAACACATCGCCATTGTGAAAAAAAACCGCCTCCGGAGAGGAAATACTGTATTCATCACCTCTTCTCTCTTGTTCTACAAAATATCTCTTCTCCCCTTTGCCAAAACGTATCTCTGCTACTAAATTTATCACGGGTGTTTTGTAGACGCATCACCCGTAGAGACCTGCAAAATTCGCGGATTCATTGACCTCTAGGATAGACTCCACAGTCCTTCAAATACTCGCGGAAATGACACCTGTTCATTGGCTACTGACGCGTGAGACGTCTCAACTATAGGCTGTCCGTAATTCGGCACTTTCTTGGTTTACTGTTTCCCATTGGATTACAGTTCCCCGGATAAAATGTGGGCCAATCGCAGAAGCGGTACGAAGGTATAGATGTTTTGATGCTAGCCTATCGCGAAATAAATCCTCGAATTTTGCATGTCTCTACGCATCAGTGATTCCAATTGTCAATAATCAGTGGTCCGTCATGGTATTATACATTTCAAAGTAATGGCCTACTACACAAATTTCACTGTATTTTTTTTTGTAAATGGTATATAAATATTCAATGCAAATTGCAGATATTTGTAATTTTGTATGTTTACTTGAAAAAAAAAATGCACCACTACAAAATAGTGATTTCAGGTAGGTTCGGATTATTACCCGGGCATTTATGCTTTGTTTTGTCCCGGAACCTCCAATAGTTAAAGTTACTCGTAAACTGTTCTATCAATATCTTTCCAGTATTAACTGCGCACATAAGAAGCATGATCCAGCAAAATAAAGTCATGTTTTTGAATATTCGATTATCTTTTCCACGGTTTAAAAATATTATGCTTGAATGAAAAATCAATTAAAATATAAAATTATGCGCCAATTTTCGTTGTAATTACTCAGTATTATCTCGAAAATCGTATTTAATACATGTATATCCATGTTTTGTACAAATTTTCACTATATTACTTGTAGTATTATAAACTATTTCTTGACAACTGGTTTACAAAGGATTATTTTGTACAAGTGCAGCAAATATTTTTTTTCTGTGTAAAGTAAAGTCCGGTTTACTGTACCTTGCCACTTAATTCCACAAAGATTTTTTTTTATTGTATACAGATGACATTAATCTAGAGGAAATGTCTTGGATAAAAACAATGTAAACATGAATTGGTTAGTATGTTGCTTATTCAGTTAATAAGGGCTTAAAAAATACTAATAATTCATTGCCTGTTTCTCTACCTAGAAAGTGATTAAAAAAGGGGTTTTTCTGTAAAGTCGGTTTACGGACGATAATTTTACGTGATAACGTCATACGAAAACATTGATGAAAAATTGCATACTTTTTAATTTTCAAATATTATTTACAGTTTTTGCAGATTTAATTTAAATAATTTGTTTAAATATAATCACGAACAATAAGTTGAAAAGCCCGCCTTAACCTGTTTGATATTTTATAAGTTTTTCTCGCACAGTGGTTGGCCGGTTTTTGCACTCTCGGCTCAGGCGGAACGTGACAATTTTTCATGCGTGCAGCTGGCGTTCATCGATTTATAAGACGTTATCACGTCAAAAGTATAATTTTTAAACAAATATAAAGTACTGCTGATGTTTATAATTCGAATAACATCTTTATACCATCATTCAACTTGTAACACTTTTGTAGTCGGGTGATGTCATGTCGACACATCAGGCGGATCCCATGGTACTCGAGAGTTAATAATGGCACGGGTGCCCTGATTATGGTACGCACGACAGATATTACAGGCGGCGGACAGAGATCCGTACATGTGAACACGTGCCACCCAGGCGTTCGCGAGACGCCCTGGGTGTTACAGCTGTCAGCAGGCCTCCTCCCCTCTCCGTCTTTTCATCAACAATTCCCCTCGTTAACAACCCAGATATAGCTGACCAATCACCTGTCAGCGTGGCTCGATGAAACGTGTCGCGTTATTTTTGAATGGGATGAAAGTTAATTGGTGAATATCGGGTTCCCTCCTTCACTCACATCCCCCCCCCCCCCCCCCAATCCAAACCCACACACATCTCTCAAAAACAAGAGTTGTTAATTTTTTTGGCTCTCGATGATTACGCGTTTATTTTTTTAAACTTTAATTTCGAGGATGCTGTAGCTGCGTTTTCGAACATATGTTTCGTTCGAGAATTCGATTCGCAAAGTAAAAAGGAAAATTGTTGTTTCTTCGTGAATTTGTTTTAAATTTGGAACGCTTGTGTCAGTGCCATAAAAGTAGGATAAATCATAATATAATTTACTAAAAATATTCACGTTTATTTTACTTTCTCAAGAAAATGAATAACAGTTAATTTGTTGTTAGCAAAAATTGCATAACGGTTACTTTCTATTCTTCCTGAGGCACATTGACAACAGCTTAAAACTGTTAAGTTAACAGTGTCATTTAAACAGAGTTCTGCGTAAATGACTGGAACATCATTGTTAAAGCTGAAAGCTTTAATTAAAACTTTAGTACAAATTTTAATTACTAAAAACACTGATAATATATATATAAATGCTTTTAATTTCGAGAAAAAATTGCCTTTTTTTTTCTAGTTAAAGTAAATCTTATCACGACTAGTTTTCAATAAGGAAGCGGCAACTGACCAACATGTTTTACTATAGACATGTGTAGGTACATAATTTTTGCCTAATACAAATCAAAGTTTTGTGGAGATGAATTACACTTTGAAGGAACTACTTTAAAACTTCTGTATATTTACGTAATTTGTTTAGGCAAATGAACAATATAGTATCGGAAACGTGGATTGTAGTTTTTCAAAACGGAATTTATCACCGTGATTTTTAAAATACGGAACACTGAAGTATTTCCTGTAGATTCGGACGTCAAAGACGAATAATACCGAAGGGGTTTCAGCCCCTAAGAAACGAAATTTTCTTGCCTACTGAAACTGACATAATCATTGCATAAATCCTAAATATGGAGCACAAGAGCAAATCAATTACCACCACAATTAAAAGAATATAAGGAAACTCCTCAATTACAGGTTTTGACAAAAAAAAAAAAGAAATTTTGTCTGCTGAATTATGGTTGAATAGTTTCATGTGAAATTTTTATTCATCTAAAAATCAAAACTAATTTAAATTTGTTTGTTTTTACATCATGCATCAGCCTCTTCAAGAAATGAAACATTTTTTTTTCTTTTCGAAATAACTGTACCATAAACTAAAAAAAAGCTTCAATTTAACGACACTTTTCTTAAAGTTCCGTACAACAAGAATGCTAGTAAAGAATTAGTGTTTTTCGGGTAATATCAACACTTTCGAATTATTAACAATTTTTGTAGGCGTAGAAGGCATTATCCCTAAAATATATTTGTATTAATGCATTGCTGGTAAAAAAAAACCACTGTGAAATAGGTTTTTTTTTAGGTTGTTAACAGAAATAAGTGTCCGCAGAGCTAGATTCTGCAGTACATTTAGCCGGAAGGTAGTTTTAACAAATAAACATTACAACACACTAAACATCAAAAGATCGTGACGTCTTGTTACCTCTGCGATTGGACCAAATATTGCCTGACACGCCCTGGCACGCTCTGAGCCAATGATAAGCCCTTGAAAAAGACAAAACGAATCACGAGCAAGAAATTCAACACTAGTCACGGAATCGCCAGCCAACAAACAAACCTCCCAGGCAGGAGTGTCTCTAGGCAGAGACAGGAAGAAAAAAATCGCGGATTAATTTCGTGATAAGTAGTGACTGGAAAAATTCGCGGGTTCAATGACCTCCAGGATGAACTCCATAGTTCTACGTACACTCGGACAAATGTCACCCACTCATTGGCTGCTGTCTTGTGAGACGTCCCAACGTAGAAGCCTGTGATTCTATAAAGCTTTGGTTGGGTGTTTCTCATTGGCCCAGAGTCATCCAGGTGAGTTGTGAGCCAATATCAGAGGCAGCACTGAGGTATAACTAATTGTATTTTAGCCTATCAAGAAATGAATTCGCGAATTTTAAGGTCTCTAGTGATAAGCTAAAATTCAAATAATTATACATTCGTTATGCTTCTGCCATGGGTTCACATTTAATACTGCGGGCCAAATAGAGACCTTCAATCATAGAAGTATCGAATCACAGGCTACCCAGGCGAGACGACTCACAAGTCAGCAGCCAATGAACAGGTGGAATTGCCCGAGTGTGCAGAGGATCGTGGAGTCTATCCTGAAGGTCAATGAACCCGCTTATATTTCTGGTCGTTACCTATATGGCAGTAGAGTCTAATGTTAAGTTCACTGAACTCACGGATTTATCCAGACCATAGCTATATGCAGTGAAATGGCAGGGTTTCTCTACTTCTGTATAACTGGCCGATGTGCCTGTGTTATGTTACGAAAGTCTACAGTTTTAAAAGTTACCGTAAATTTATGGACATTTCAACGAAGAATTCATCTCAAATAATAGAGGAGTTCCGCGTAATTTTATATAGCTGGATCATCGTAGAAACTATGACGTATTTTATACTCCGAACTCTGTTTTTCGGCTTAAACAAGGTAAACACATACGCCAAAGAAAGTCTTAACCAGTTTTAGATTGTTTTGCTTATATACCAAGATTATGCTTGTGGGTTCATATTTAAAGTAAACGAACTTTGTACCCGTAAATTTACGCAGGAGATGATTCGTTTATGAATATCGTTGTATAATTGGTAACCAGTTTTTAGTAAATTATGTTGAAAATTTTTAACATTGTGCAGACAGAGCACACTCGCGCTGATCTTTAGTTATAATTAAACTAAATGGAATATTAAAAAAAATACTTAATGTAACTCCTTTAAACCTCTTGGAGTTGAATACCCTAAAATCATTTCTTAGTATATGCTCTTAGAGCACAAGAAACATACATGCCGAGTTTCAAGTTTGTAGGTTTTAAAGTTACCGAGAAGTATCACGCACCCAATTCCCTAACAGACCCCTGTTCACCCACTTGGGATTATGAGTTTCTAAATTCAATTGTAAGCAGGTTCTCATAAAGCACTAAGGAACATACCTAGCAAATTTCAAATTTTGTGAGTTTTTAAGCTCCGCAGAGAGTAGCAACAACTCAATGCCCTAACCCTTCACCGTTCACCCTGTTGTAAATTGATTTTCCCAAATTCAGTTGTCAGTGGGCACTCGTGTGGCATAATAAACATACCTGGCGAAAACCAAACAACGAACAGCTGGTCGCCATAAGCTTTCTTCAAGCTTGCGACATTCGCGTGCCGAGTCGACGTTCATTTGCACGCTCCAGCCCGCCTCTCGCTGTGGTCTTGTGAATCTTTTGAAACTCTGAGGTTAACGAGCTTGAAATTATGTACTTTGACTAGTCGCACGAGAATACTCTTAACTGTATTCGTTTTTTGACGTGACAACGTCTAATAAATCGATGAATGCCGGCTGCGCGCACGAAAAAGGATAACTCATTGTCCCGTTACGCATATTGTCCCGTTACGCGGTGTCGCGTTACGCTCATTGTAGGCCTACGCTTGCACCGCATCTATCTCTCTTCCACTCGATTGGAACAACCATCGATTTGACTTTTTCGAGGCTCATTAAACTTGAAACACTCCCATTCGTTTCCTACTTTTCCTATATCATCTTCCTATCCTTAACCGGATATCACAGATTGGAAGAAGTTAAATAGCAAACATGTATAAAAAGTTATAGTTAAAATAATATGTTCGTTAAAGTAATAAACATATTTGAATTAATGAGTGCAAATAAAAATAAATTTATCAATTAAATTGTAGATTTCATTTCACTCCTTCTTTGTATCCATACAAAATAGTGATATTTTAATAAAAATGATTCAATTTTATTCATAAAAGTATGCAATCATTTCATTAATGTTTTGTGATGACGTCACGTTAAAATATTGTCCGTAAACCGACTTTACAGACAACCAATTTTTTTTGCAAACAAAATGTTTAACGATGCAAGAACAAAGTTGATGTTAAGGCTAAGGTAGGAATTGAACTTGCAACCTTCACCACATCAGTGAGTCACTTTGTGCGTCTATCTACTATCTCCTCTGTCCAGCTGTTACATGTGATACTAATGTAATTCTTATTTATTGTACCTGTAACCTATACTGTTGTATAATGAGTTAATTTAATTAATTCTGTTCTGCCTGTGATCGGACCAAGGAAATGAATGAAACGAATGGAACAATATATTATAATGTATTTTTTAAATAATTTTTTAGATTTTTTTTAGATTTTTGAGACGATAATTACGTATTTTAAAGATGGCGGTCAAGATGATGTCGGTTTACAGAGCTCTTTAACAAATTTGGGAACATTTCATAATTTAATTAAATAAATTTTTAATAACAATTTGAAATTTAATATTACTTTTATTTTATTATATTACCTTAGACCAATAATATAATCAATGACGGAAATCAATAAATTAAATTAATATATTAATGGGTAATTCTCATGGAAACTCGAAATTCCTGTCCTAGCAATTTTTACAATAATCCTAAGCGATTTAGGATGGTATTCTTTTTTTTTTCGGAAAGAATATCATCAAGGCTAAAAATGTTGGTCATAACTTAGGAACCGTACGGGCATTTGTGAAGAATAATAAATATATAGTACTCTGAAAATCATTCCCTCACTATGTCCCAAACTCCAGATTAAAACATTGTCTAAAGTTTTTATCGAAAATTTCTTAAAAAATCTGTTTGCAACTATGGCTTGTCTATTGTAAATACAACAACTTTTCAAAATTTCTCTGAGTTTAGGATCATAAGTCATGAACAAGTTGTCTAATGTTGACTTAACATGTGTCCCATGAAAAATTATCATTCCCTCACATCATTACCAACAGTCGATAAGTATGTTTATTCTTGAGGACTTAAGTAATAGTTTCATTAGTTTTTGATAGTTGGTAGTATGGTCACTTGTTCGAAATGGCAAATTGACTTCAAGCTTGTTAAAGTACTTGTTGGAAGAAGATGTCATTGTAATTTTTTAAAGATTACATTTTAAACAATCATTCCATCACAGCGAAGAATAAAGAAGGTAATTGTAATATTTGAATTTTGATGACGTAGTAAAGTATGTTTTTAAAGGTAGAAAGCGTAGAGAAAAGTTAGATGGTTACAAAAGGTTATGTTGCGAGATTTTTTAAGTTATGGTTTATTTTGTCATTCCCTCACCGTCATTCCCTCACATTTGATTATTTTCAGTTATATTATAAGTTTGTTCAAAATAATGTTCAAGAATCTCACTAAGAGGTTTAAAAAATTTCTAAAGAAGTACAACATTTTTGGTAATTTTATATTGATAGTTTATTGTTGTAATTGAACTGTGATTACTACTACGATAAGAAAAAGTTTTGGTTTAAGTATTCTTTTACTCATCTTCAAGTTGCAATATGAGTTTTAATTCATAATCTTTAAGTTAATGTAACCTAGTAGAATTCTAAAGATATTTAAAAAATAAATAAAACGATTTCATATGAGAAATGAATATAAACATCATTTCCTCACCTCAGTCATCACTCCCTCACATTTGATTATTTTCAGTGCTCATAAATTCGTTCAAAACTCATTTATTCTGGGGACCACGATATTTATCACTTCTAGTAACATGAGTACTACAAATTTAAGAGAAAACGAAGATGAATTTATTTAATTATTTTTCATTAATTTATTGATCGATAATTTCGGGATTTCATGAGAATTACCCTAATATGTCATGTTTCGTATGATCTTTTTTTAGAAACATTTTCCGTTTTTCTGAGTGGAAATCAAATGTTTTTAATATGTTGACCAGGATGGCCAACAAGATGGCGGATGATACGTCAGCTGACGACCTGGTGATTCGTAATACTGAACTCTAGAGAGTGAAAAATAAACCAAAATAATGATGGTAGCGCACTGCAGAAGACGAAAACAAAATTGCGGAATACACGATTGTCGCTATGAGGTCAGAATGGCGTAAATAATATATTTCTTGGTCGAAGTAGTGGGGTTCAGTTAGTTGCCAGTTAATAATGTGGAGGAAAGATTTTGAATTTTGAATTTTTTGTTTAATTTTTTTTTAAATCGTAATTAAATATTTTTATGTATGTTTGATAATTTTTTTGAGTGTTTAGGTAAAAAATGTAATCGTGGTGTTGATTGAAATACACCCTAGGTATCATGTTTCAGTCACATTGCAAGGTTACGATCACCCAAAATGGCCGCCGTGATGTTACATTTCAAGATGGTGGACCGGCTCCACGGCTTCACAAACTTGAACCTGGGCTCGAAAATACCAATACATATTACTTCTGTTGCAGCAACAATGAAAGTTTATAAGTTTTTGGAATTTAGTCTATATATATATATATATAAAAGAAACGTTGAAGTTTTACCGTCTCTAGTTATTATATATATAATAGGGGCTCCGGCGCCTGGCTTCTGGCTGTGGTGGGTGTGTCGTAGCCGCCATCTTGGATTGTGACGTCACGACGGCCATCTTGGATGAGCGCAACGGGACACTGCGTAACGGGACACAGCGTAACGGGCCACAGCGTAACGGGATACAGCGTAACGGGACAAGTAGATCACGGCGTCCATCTTGGATGACCGTGACCTTGACCTTTGACCTTGACTTTTAACTGGTCCTTGACCCCGGCAGTCATATTGGATCCGCCATATTGGATCATACATCTTGGATACCGTCGACTTTGTTTCTGTTGTTTGTTCCTAGATAGCGCCAGCGTCGCTCTGTCTCATCACATAAGGTCGATGTTTCATTACCTACCAGAGCTATTATGGTCCTTATCGACACATTAAATTTAATTTTTTATGCAAAATACATTGGAAGCGCTGTGATTCGAACCAGCGCAGCTCTGATCTCTAGGTTGGAAAACATACGCCTTTGACCGCTCGGCTATCGAGACATTTACCAGACTAAGAATTAAATAAGGTATATAAAAAAATAACATGCATATTCGGACTTTAAATTTTTTTAAATTTTAAGTAATAACAGCACTTCCTGTTCGAGACAGAACCACCATCTTGTATTATAACGTCACTGTTGCAATTATCGTTACGCCTTAATCATTAAAATCCACAATTTTTATGTTAGAAAATCGGGAAAATTTTTAAAAATCATTAAAAAATTAAATAATCGAATTAAATAATAAAAATCTTATAAACCACTGTTGCAGTTATCGTTACGGTATTATATAGATATATATAGTTACGCTCATCACTGACTCACTGACTCTATAACGCCAAAGAGATATGTATACCTTGGAGTAAAGCGTATTATGAAGCGCAAATATTAGCTTACTCCATAGAGATGTGTATAAAATAGAAAATGGAAGTGTAACATTTGAAATACAGCTAATTAAGTGGAACACGCCTTGGTAATTAGATTAATATGTTTGTTATTTTTATCATTTGTCAACGGCGCCTTAGGCGCTTTACAACCAACTATGTTTATAATTACTAAAAAGGCTTATATCGCAGAAAGTTTAGCTGTTAACGAAAAAAGATGATATTTTGAATTTTGCACTTATGCCCTTTCGAAAATCTTTTTGTTTTATTTTTTAAATATGCTTAAATTTTTATTAAAACCGCTGGTATTTTAGTTTTTTAATGTACCGTATATAAATTTGTAGGCCCTAAATTATTTTTGCATATTTTTTTGTTTTTTACGACCTTTTGCATTTTTATATTATTGTCTTCTTTGTGGTCACTTAATTTATTGCTGCTAAAATTATATTTAGATAGTGCAGATGCACATTACGTATATAAAGAGACCTGAAAAATTCGCGGATTCATTTCGTGAAATGCTACAATCCAAACAATTATACCTCAGTGCTTCTTCTGCCGTTGGTTCACTGTTAATCTGGAGTAATGAGGGCCAATTAGGGATCCTCACTCATAGAAGTGTCGAATCACAGGCTACCCAGTCGAGACGACTCACAAGTCAACAGCCAATGAACAGTTGGCATTTGCCCGAGCGTGTAGAGGATAGTGGAGTCTATCCTGGAGGTCGTTGAACCCGCGAATTTTTCCGGTCTCTATAATATATATATACATACAATATTTTTATAAATTCACACACACACACACACATATATAAATATACAAATCAGAAATGATTTTTTATTTGCACAATATTAAAATACATTTCACTTTTAAATAAAATTTATTTTTTATAAAATAAACGAGTTTATTGTATTCACCATTTTTCAACGTGTGCCTTAGGCGCCTAGCAACCTACCAGTAATTAAATTCTAGACTTTACCATTGTCTGCATTTGCGGTCTTTTCAACGATGAATTCCGCTCGAATAATCAAAGTATTGGAGTTGCAGTTTGGGCATGAGTACACCGGGTGATATATTTGTTTGTTATAACAATACAAATACTTAGTACAAACGTGGGAAAAAAATAGAAACACGTTTATTTCACGGATTCTTTTCACTCCAGCTTATTACATATGAAGATAATAACTTTTTTTGCTATACTTTTATATCAATCCTAAGTCGACGAGTGCGTGGATTATCTATGCAATTTTCAGGGATTTTTAAACTACGGCATGCTAATTGTAAATGGTAGGAAATGCACTGAAAACGTCTTTAAAACCATTTTAGATGGACTTGTGGCCATAACTTGACCATAACTTTTGTGCTATTTCATAAATCATTTTAAAGAATTTTTCACAGTTCAGAAAATAAAAATTTAAAACAAAAATAAATATATGTATTAGTTGTTATGAAAATTTTAAATCTATATATAAAAAGGTTTTTTTGTTTAGCCCTTATGCGTTCCTAAACCATTCATCCTATTGTGATGGAACTATGCACACTTGAGCTTGAAACACGAGGAAGGTTACTGTATAGGTGAGATAACGTAAGATAGGTGGCGCGCGAGTCGTTTCAACAAATGTGTGTTTTTCATAAGTTTAGCGGCACTGCGTGTGTTTTCGTTGTATGAGTGCGCACACATGACACAGTTGAATTTAATTAAATATAAGAGAGAGAGAGAGAGAGAGTATAATAGAGGTATATATAATGATAGAGAGAATGAGAGAGAGCGAGAGATAGAGACATTTAGATAGCTAGATAAATAAATATAGAGATTTAGATAAACATATAAAGATTCAGAGATATAGGTTTATAGAGGAGTGATTTAGAGATGGGGAGATATAGAATATACCTGCACAGAAAAAAAAAATTCTCTACTTTTACAAAATATTTCTTTGGAAACCAGTTGCTAAATAATAGTTCCTAAAACTACAAAAAAAAAAAAAATTGTAAATTTGTACAACACATGGTTATTATTTTTGCATATGTATAAAGTACGTGTTCAGAGAAACCTAATATTGAATACTTCTTAGGAATATTGGCGCATAATTTTATATTTTGACTTATTTTTAAATCAAGCATAAATTTTTATAACAACGGTAAAGCTGATCGAAGATGTACAAAAAAACTGACTTTATTTTGTTTTAGCGTGCGTATTAATGTGCGCAGTCAATAGTGGACAGCTTTTAAAAAGGAACGGTAACAAACAACAACTGGGACAACACGAAGCATGTAGATGCCAAGGGAAAGAATCTGAACCCATCAGTATTGCTGCGGACACTATTCTGTAGTGATGTGTAAATGTACATATATTCCCAAGTATCTGTAAGTCTCCATGTATATATGGGGACGCACCACAACGCCAAAATACCACAACGCGAAACGTACAATAAAGCCGAAAACCATAACGCCGTAATGCCAAATTGACCACAACGCCGACAGCTAGAAAACTGCTGTGTACCACAAAGCCGAATTACCACAACGCGCGAAATACACTAACCCCGTAAAATGTCATTGCAGGACTGCCACAAAGGTTAGGTTAGGTAAGGTTAGCACACAAATTCATTCAGTTGTTTTTTTCATTTTGCTCCTGTGCCCCTCCCCCCTCCCTCACAACAGCAAACATTTTTCGGCGTTACTGTATTTCGGCGTTGAGGTACAACAGCAAGTTTTCTAGCTGTCGGCGTTGCGGTCAATTTGGCATTTCGGCGTTATGGTATTCGGCGTTCTTGTACGTTCGGCGTTGTGGTATTTCGGCGTTGTGGTAACAACCCTGAATATATTATAAAAAAAAGTCCCGTGCATAGTGCGGGACCCCCAGGGAGGAGAAGTGAACTACCCCCCCCCCTCACCCCCCCCCCCCTTTCAAGCGCGAGCGAGGCGGGGTGCAAGTTGCTTATCTGGCGATACGCCTGGAAGTTGGCGCGGAGTTATCCCGGCCGGGAGCGAATACGTGACCTCACACGGCAATGCGCTCCTTAGCAGCCGCGGCGCCGTGGAGGTCTCTCGGAGGGAACACCTCGCTGCTTGCCGCGTGTCGCCTCGACGGCCACCCATCCCGGTACCAGCCGTAGGCACTGCCGGCCACGCGGGTTCGCGCCTCCGTCTGGTTTAAACGGAAACACACAATTACATATAGAGACGGGAAAAAATTCGCGAATTCATTTCGCGATAGGCTAAAACACAAATAAGTTATACCTAGAGACCGGAAAAATTCGCTGGTTCAATGACCTCCAGGATAGATTCCACCTTCCTCTACACACTCGGGGCAAATGCCAACTGTTCATTGGCTGTTGACTTGTGAGTCGTCTCGACTGGGCAGCCTGTGATTCGACACTTCTATGAGTGAGGGTTTCTCTAATTGGCCCTCATTACTCCAGATTAACAGTGAACCAATGGCAGAAGCAGCACTAAGCTATAATTATTTGAATTGTAGCGTTTCACGAAATGAATCTGCGAATTTTTCAGGTCTCTAGTTTTATGTACCTCAGTGCTGCCTCTGCTATTGGCTCACAACTCACCTGGATGACTCCGGACCAATGAGAAACACCCAACCCAAAGCTTTATCGAATCACAGACTGCTTCGTTGGGACGTCTCACAAGACAGCAGCCAATGAGTGGGTGACATTTGACCGAGTGTACGTAGGACTATGGAGTTCATCCTACAGGTCATTGAACCCGCCAAATTATCCGGTCCCTACTTATTTAGTAACTTGCTCGAAGTAGGTACACACATCCTCTCTATACGTCTGTCTATAAATCTCACTATATTTCTCTCTCTCTCTCTCTCTCTCTCTATATATATATATATATATATATATATACACCTCTATCCATATATCTTCATAAAACTCTCTTATCTCTCCATGTATATATGTTTCTATCTATATCTCAATTATCTCCCTATATCTCTTTCCACGTCTCTCTATATATACACATATTCCTCCCTCTATTTTTCCGTATCTTCCCATGTATCTGTATATTTAACTCTAAATTTTTTTTACCTCTATATCTTACTATATCTCTAGGTATATATTTTTCCCTATCTGTATATTTTACCTACACAAAACAGAAGACGAATATAGAATCATTAATACATATATATAAACCTATCTTTTTACCTCTCGTAGGTGCGACACAGGTATATAAAAATATCACACGCGTATTCGAATACAATGTTGTGTCAAAATCTCAAAACAATCTGTCAAGAACTTTCTGAGATTTAAGATTTTGAACGAAGGAACATTATAATTTTTATTTATGTAGATTGCATTTTCTAATCTTCGCAGAAAACAGCTGGGGAATATTACATTTACGAAGATGCAAGGGCACCCACTTGATATTGTGTAAAAGGATTGGGGGGGGGGGGGGGAGGGGGTTAAGGGTCGCTATACGTGGGGGATATGGAGTATTTTAAATATATTTTGGAAGACGAATGGTGACTTGTAAGTAATCATAAGATTGTTCTATTTCTGACCTTGTTAAAAACTTTGTCCTGATACTAAAATACTAAAATACTAGGCCACGGTACTTTTAAATCATTATCTTGAAAGAAAAACACATGTCTAAACTATATTTTTTCTTTTCCCTCTGAACAAGGGGGGGGGGGGGCCATCCCTTGCCACCGGGAATAGGCGCCCTGGCGAAGCAGCTCTGTACTTCGTCTGTGCGATCAATATACTTATAATAAAATAGTATAGTTGGTGATCATTTTTTAAATTCTTGTCTGTCTGTTGATTTGTTAAATCATCACGCAAAAACTATCGCATGGAAACTCATTAAATTTGGATCAAAGATAGCCTTCATATTGATAAAAAATTTAGGCTATAACATATGTGCGAAATTCAATCCCTAAAAAGTTGGAAACGTTGAAGTTTTATGATAAAGAAAATCTAAAGTTAATGCAGTGGAGGGGCAAGATATTGGGTATAAATATGATAAGTACCGACTACTTTGAACCAATTTCACAAATCCCACACTTCAAATAAGTTACCTTAATTATGCTAAATAATTGTAGGTATGTCCAAATAAAGATAGCATATATGCATAGGTAGATGATACGTTTAGACACCAACGCACATACATATTCACTTAACAAACATTTTTTCTCTCAAAGATATTTAGTTTTTAAAATAAAGCAATAAAAAATGGTTGAAAATTTGAAATTGTATTATCGCATGATAGATCTTAACATATCAACACTATATAAGAAACAATAGGGGTTTCTGGTTGAACAGTAAATTTATATTTAGATTATGTTAGATTTCATGACTTTTTAGTAATATTTTATTATTTTACAATATTCTTTTGTCGTTGTATAGGTATAACCTGAGTTACAGATATGACCTCACCTCGGTCAACGAAGTGTCTAGGTAAGTTTAGGCTGCTTCTAAAACTACTACTTCCGCATAAGTTGGAAGTTTCAATGTCCTTATAAAAATGTTCTTTGGTACCTGGCTTCGTGCGGGCAAATAAATAATTTTAAAACAACTAGCTTTCTTTTCAGATTCACGACAAAAAAAGTGATAGTACGCATCCATCTGAAACAATGTAGATTGATAATAGATAAAAAGATTTTAAAAATAGGTACATTACCTAATTTCGAGATAACTTCTTTCAAAGAAACAACGAACTAAACCAAACTCACATCCGTTAAAAAAAATATATATATATATATATATAAATTATTAAGTTGTTGTAGTAAAATAAAATCATCATGTCATCATTAAGGAAGTACTTTTTTTAACACAGTAAGTATATTACAACCGCCGCTCTCAGAACAAGTAGCATAGGAATTCTTCGTGTAGGCAGTGTTGCCAACCTGCATCTTTATCACAAAAACTCATTTTATGTTGCTTGACTGTCAAAATCATCGCAAATTTGAGAATTTTGAAATTTCAGGTAAAATTAAATCATATTTTCTCAAAGAAATTTTAAACATTTCTTGAAGTAGCCAGTAGCATTGCAGTTAAACTTTAAAAAAAAAGTCATGTTTTCCAGTTGATTCTCCTTATTTGTACAGCCCAAGAATGTTAAAAATGTAACTTTGGCAGGTAATTATGTCAAAAAGTATGCGATGTAGCCTATATATTTTTCATTTCGTGTGAGTTAAACCATTTAAAATGTTTACAAGTCGGTCTGTGATTACTGCAAAAATTAAAATTATGACCTGAAATGGAGCCACGTTGTTTTGTTTACTAATGGTTTGCCAACAGAGGCACACAATTTTAATAATTTTTTTAATGCAAAGCAATGAAATGACTCAGAACATACAAAATTAAATTCACTAGTAGTGAAATATCAAACATCTGCTGTAATTGAATTCGGACATACAGATATATAATAATCCCTATTGACGCACCAGTTGCCATCCACAACGAAAATGTTCTTGGCAGTTGTAAGTGAATTTGGTTTTTAAATCTCGTGAATTGTACTATAAAAAACAACAGATGCAAAAATAACATTGATATACAATTTCTAAGCAATGTGAGTATTTAAAAAAAAATTCATTGATATTTGCAATGCATTAGCATTCACAAAAGAAACAGAAAAAAAATTCAAGAAAAGTTTTTATAAGACACAATAGACAGTGTGCTTATGTACGGATAGGAAGACTTTTAAGGTTTTTTTTGTGGTTAGTTGGCAGAAGTGTCTGGAAATGCACGTAAGGCTCTGTTTTGTTTACAGCTGCTTGGAACGACGCCTCGCATGTATGACATGTACATAGGTTCACACCTCTAAAAAACATCGATACTCCCCCAGGCAGTTGATCCCGTTAGGGCATGATCCTGGTTAGGAGAAGGATGGGTCTTTTACATGCCAGACACTGTTACCAGAGCCTAACATGGGTTCCGAGAACCGGGAAATAGATACGCCATTTCCAATCGCGGCATGTTACTGGAGAGCGCACGGCTAGGTCGAGAGGTTGAGGAGACCCATCCCAACTTCAGGCCCCATCGACCCACCCCCAGCTCCGTTGTAAGCCCCCAGACCACCAGCAGAGCCAGCCCCCTCTGAGGGATCTGAGTAGCAACGACACGGAACCATACCTCTCACATCCCTGGGACCCCTCGGTCACCCAGTTACTCGTGATCCAGCTGAGGCCTATCCAACCTCTACTAGCTCAGCAGGCCAGTAGCTCAGCACTTCCACTCGTCAGCAGGGCGGGGACCCCTCGGAGTGTTCTCCAAGCATAGGAGGACCACTACCACCACGTTTCCTACTCCAATCCTGATCCTGATCCTGAGCCATTAGAGGAAATATCAGCAGGGAACTATCACAGTAAAGGATCAGTCCCGTGGCACCCTTCATCTTCAGATATAGTGCTTTCCCAGGCAGCCACACGGCGGCAGAGCACCCCCGAATCCAGACATGGATGTCTTTGGGATCTTCAATATCAGCATATCTCCCGCCCGAAGGTTACAGCTGTGCCAGAGCCCGGGTAGGTAAGGTAACACCAAACCAAAGATTGCCTTAATTACTGTCCCTTAAACGATCCACCGCCCAAAGGTTACAGCCTTGCCAGGGCCCGGGTGCCCGGACCGGGAGTGAACCCCCACCACGCTACCGCCCTTCGCTATTCCATATGCATCATGGATTCTTCACGTTGAATCCGATGCTTTGAGACACCACCTAGGGTTTGGGGGTCCAAAACCCCCCAGTGGATTTTCTGCAGGAGCAAGGCATAGTCACCTACCCACAGCTTACTATTTCCTGTATGACAGCATGACGAAAAAACCAAGGAACATTTCCAACGCAGTCTCACGTCCCTTGGGGGTTAAAGCTACAAGTGCTGCCAACGTGACAGTGCCATCGACTTGCTGACACCTCGAGTGCTTCACAGCCCACCGTTCGCCGGCGACACGTCCGCAAGGTTGGCATCACTGGATGAAGCGCCCGCCGATAGTTCACTTCGCCCGGGTCGTCGCGTTACGACGCAACATGAAAAATAACTGTTACTACCACTCGCGCGGGAGCGATATCGGAAGAGCCGATAAGGAGGGCAGCTGGAGATGACTCCCAGCATCTCAGGCGCAGGGTAATACACAGCAGCCCGCGACGCGAGGAAAAAAAATCGATAGTAAACAAGGTTACAAAACAAGACGGAGATAGAAAGTCAATTTCCACGCACCTTTTATAACATACCAAAGAATTGTTCAGAAGAGGACACAGATCATAAACGGAAACTGACTTTAAAAAAAATGGGGGTTGTCTTTAAAGTCGGTTTACGGACGATAAGTTTACGTGAGAACGTCGTAAGAAAACATTGATGAAAAATTGCACACTTTTTAATTTTCAAATATTATTTACAGTTTTTGCAAATTGAATTTAAATAGTTTGTTTTAATATAATCACGAACAATTAGTTAAAAAGCCCGCCTTAACCTGTTTGATACTATAGAAGATTTTCTTGCATGGTGGCTGACCCGTTCTTTCACGCTCGGCTCAGGTGGAACGTGTCAATGAGTCATGCTTTTTCGTGCGTGCAGCCGGAGTTCATCGATTTATTAAACATTATCACGTCAAAAAAATGTTTAAAATCAGTTTACATCTTAGGTATGAATCACCAACTTTTTTGAGCTTTCAGTGCCAGACCAATAGGCATCATACTTACGTATACCGGCCCTCGAAGAACACATTAATACATTATCGGTGTAGAGAAGTGGAATTTTAAAAAAGTTTTTTTTAGACACATTTCCTTTGTATAAATAAACTACCTGTTGATTAATTCAAATGCAATTGTATGTAAATTGGATTTTTTTTCCAAAGAAGAATATCTTAAATTAATATTTTTTAACTTGAGTAGTTAAACGTCTCATAAGGTGGGCAATTTCTGTCGGAAATTCCGTGGGCAGTGGTTAGCGTCTCCAGAAGACAGTGGCATACCTGTACAGTACAGACTTGGCATAGCTAAGGAAAAACGACAACTGACACCCAGTATTGAAACTCAAAAGGTAATTTTTTAACATGAAAATTCCCAAACCAGGCGATAACCGATCTCGGATCTCTTAGTATTATGAACAGTGAACATATGTGTGTATAAATAATTCGGATGAATTTCGGATGGTACTATTTTAAAAAATAACTTGCGTTTTATAATTAATCGCGTCAGATGGAAACACAGCTTCCAAGTCGTTCCATACGAAGACCTCCTATAATTTATAGGATAAATGATAATTTTAAGTTGATTGACTATTTACTTTATTCTGGCCAACACCAAGACGTCATTTAAAGACTATACTTTCACAGTTATGAGTAAAGTAGAGTTACTATAACAGCACCAGCACTCGTTTTGAAATATTTTTTTAAGTTAGAAAAGTGTTTTTCGTGTCAAATAAGGACAAGACAAACTATTTACGAAAAAAATAATATTAATTTTTAGATATAAGAAATTTAAAAAAAAAAACGTTTATTTCTTTGTAACGAAACGACACAGCTGTCTAGTACAAACGTTTTTATTCATATCAATATTGACAGATAACTATTATTTATTGTTTTCTTGTGTTATAGATAGTATGCGTGTCTTTGACACGATATACTTTATGCTCACGCGCAGATCTCTTCAGTTGTTTTGTTTAGACCCCTCTTGGAAGAATTGATATGTGTTTTATCACAACAATGTAAATTGATACTAGCTTAAATTAAGAAGTCTTAAGAAGAGAGTGAGGCAATCATAACGAAAACATATAAAAGTTTGTTGTAGATGATTATCAGTGTATTATTTAGAAATATTAATACATCCGTCGCACAAGTATGGGGAATGTCTTATACATGATATGACTAAGTAATTTTGGTTAAGGCAATAGTGCCGTTTGGAAGAATTAAGAAATAACGCAGTAAGTTTTATCTGTGACCATTGTCTATGCTTGTATTGGTGAATATAATTGAAGCCAAGTTTTAGAACATTGATTGCATTGACAGTTAAGTATTGTTGCAGGCAGGACTGCCTAAGAATGTTACGTTTAGCAATAATATTTAAACAATTAAATTATTTACTTATATATTACATAATAAATAAAGTCAGGCCACTGGAGACCTCAGAGGTCCTTAGTATTAGAGATTTTTGTGTTCTGGCTGAACTTGCTAGTCGGACATTTCGAACCTTGATAAACTTAAATAGTTTTTTTGGTGATATTTTTGTAGTTTCACAAGCAATATCCTGAACATTGTAAACATAGTGTATTTAGGTAAATGATATTGGATTTATTTGGAAAAGACCGTTGGTTATGTTCTGTGTTCTTCGTAACTCCTGCAATAGTATCCAGATAAGTGCTAATAAAATATAGTTATAATATTTTATGTATTATACAACAAAGCAATTTAAATGAAATTCATTTGTTTCCATTTAAATATACTATTTTCATCATGCTTAACATATCAACACTGTAAACAAATAAAAGTGTATATTATTATAAACTTGTGTCTCAATTATATAATTATTATAATATAATAATCACTTTTAATAAGTTTCATAACAACGTGGAACAAAACCGCAATAATAAACTTTTATACTTATTTTTACACTGTACTATATACATATTTTGACATCCCAAATTTGGGTAGTAAAGCTCTCTCTTTTTATTTAATTTTGTTTTGGCTTGGAAATTAAGGTAAAATATAATTAAGGTAATTAAGGTAATTAAGGTGATTTAAATGACTTTAGGCTACAATTGGTATTCACGCTCCTATGATTTTTTTAATAGCTCGTTATTTTTTCTATTCTGCTGAGAACCGTACATATCCAGATTTTTGCTTTTATTGTTTCTTTTTCTTGACGGATGGAAAAATATTCAATCAAGGTGGAATCCCGTTATAACTCTAGTTTGAAACTATCCAAACGTGGAAATGGCAAGAGATGTAAAAAAAGGCAAGAAAAAGCTGGAACAAATATTTGAAAAACGAATTGGTGGCACGTCCTTGATTAAGCAAGGGAAACACCCAGGGCAATATAAAATAAATAAACGTACATGCTTCTTTCAACACAGACTGCCGTTCGGGATGTCAGCTTTAGTGGAAGGCTGGAGACTTTAATTAGAAATTACAAAATGAGATTGATCTGTGTCGGAATGCGTTTACGAGGCAAGGACTTGCTTAAATGTTCTGCCAGAAAGTATAAATAGCTTAAAAATTTTTCTCCTAACAACGTTTAATGATGAGAATACCCTGGGGATATTTTATCTTTGAGAAGTTACATTAAAATTAAAACATCTCACTTGAATAAAAATAAATGTTTTACAGTCTAAAAACTCTTAAAAACACACATAACAATCTCAAGCAACATGGTGTACGCATAAGTGCGAAAACCTGAAGATATAAATATATGACTTAAATTTATTCAATTTACAAAACTTTATTTATTTAGCAGGCAGTTTTAAACTACGGATTAACGCACATCCTCTCGTAAGCTACTTGATTGTGTATGAAACTTAGGCGGTTTTGGACGCTATCTTAACACACTCATTGAAGCCTAAATTTATCGGGGTTGCAAAACTAAAGTTTCCCAAAGTTTCTTCAATTCTTGTAAGATTGCGCAAAAACCACGTAGAAACAGTAAGAAAATATTTAAAACTAAATTTACCCCGCCTTCTTGGCCACATTAATTCTTGCTATCTTTCGGTACAAAACTTTGCCTAGCTGGGGTGCAAACTGTTACACAAATTATTCCATGTTAAGAGTCGCTAGAACTACTAGATATTAAAATACTGAGGCAATTAATTTATCGTCCACAAAAATCTTAAAAATTTACCTTGGCAGCTATTATTGAGAAAGTATGTAATATTTATCTTTAATTATTTAAAGAAGACTACAAGTTAAAAAATAATTTAAATGTAAGCATTAAATAATAACCTGAATGAAGACTCATATTCATAAATCTTCAAAATCACTCCAAATCAGTTTGCGAATACTTTGAAGGTATGAGGGTCATTCAAATATAAAACTGTGTTCGTTCGATTGTTCCATAATTTCGAAGTGCCGGAATTTTTTTTGATTGAACAAATGAATCCCATCTCTAACAAAGTCGATACGAACAAATGGAATGTCGGTATCGAATGTCAGACTACGCCGGAATAAAGGCCAAACAATTTCAGTGATTGTTTACATTTCACCATTCACAAGTCTTTGCTCTATATTAATATTCGAGCGAAGCATTACTCACGCTCCATTGAAAATTTCTAGCTCGTTTTGTAAACCTCCAATCTTGTTGATATCACCGGATACAATGTTGTCCATTATTAACATTATTTGCATATCTTGTCGTATTTATTAGAACTACCTGAGACCGAATTCTGAAAATTCGCACTCTTTTGGCTCGATATCGTTCAAGAACGGCTGTATTGTGTGTATTATGCGAATTGCTCTATACAAATCAAAATCGCCAGTTGCCTCTGTCAACACTTTGGACATTAATAAAGCAGAATTTTGGGACTTCAACTCATCGACAAGTATAACATTCAAGAGATCGGCAAATATTGTAAAATCTTGTTATCGAGTGTTTATCTGTTAACTCTACAAGGCTGAGAAGTCTCCCCAAATGAGATGATGGAAAAAAAAATTCATTGCAGGTTGGTGAAAACCCTGAGATTCTCGAATTGGTGGCAAGTAAAAAAAAAAAACGTTCATGTCATCAAATGGTTCGTTTGCATTCTTTTTTATTTTTTAAAGTTTTTTCTAGAATCAATCATGCGTAACATTTCATATGGGATAATGGAAATTTCATGGATGAACATAAATTCCATGTCATTCCATTGATTTCGCAAGATCTTAAAATAGTTACCAGTGGGCGGGGTCAAATTTCTTACCATATTTCCGACTTTTCCAACTGGTAATTTAAATAATGTGTGTAATGTTGTTCCACCACTACACCGATCAATGTGACAACGTTAATTGCTTGCTTACCCCAACAGCGATTGGCCTGTCCTTTAAGTAGGTACATTGAATGTGAATGTTCTGCCAACTCCAGCACCTCCGGTAAAAAAAAAAAAAAAATTTCTAATGTGACTCTGACTTCCATTCATTTGTTCCTGGATACTGCCAGTAATTGTGATAAACATCTCTCGTTGTAAATTCAATGCAGCACACACATTCCGAAACTGCTCATTTGTAATCTCCTGTTCAGTAACTTCATCTTCATGATCTGACTAAACAATTTCTTCGGGATTTTCAACATGGTCACTCACTAAGAAAGGATTTTACTATCAGGATAAGGTTTAGGTAAGCGATTTAACCACTGACTGATTCATCATGGTATCTCCAAAACTAACCTGATCTATTGCCTTGAAATTTGGCATGAATATTTCTTTCACAACGTGGACATCCTCTATCCTCTAAAAACGGATTTGACGAACATTATTAGGATTAGGATTAGGTTGTGAAAGTAAAATTTAAATCATTAGCGCGTAAAAGTATGACAATTGTGCGAAAGTGAGTAAAGTATGCAAAAGAGAAAATATAAGTGTATATTATGGTATATGTGATAAACATATGCAATTGTCTTACTTTATTCTTTATAATGTAATTTATCTTCTTTGTAAAATTCTTAACACTGACTGGCAGAAAACTCAAAGCCTAAACGGGTGGATTTGGAAGCACAAAGTTTTGCGCAGTAGTTCTTTAAGTAGACGTATGTGAGAACTAAGAAATGATTTTATTAAATTAATCCCAAGGGCGTTAAATAGGGGATGAAAGTTTGTATGGAAGTATGTCATTTTTGAACTAGTGAACTAACAGCGCTGATATCTGTTTGGTTTAGAACTTCGTAAATAGATGGCGTTTCATTGAATTGAATTTAATTGAATTGAATAGCATTGAATAGAAACGTGCAATTTGGTACTTAGGCTTCTGAAGAACTTCAAACGTAAGTACTAAACAAAAAGTAACATTTCGACTGATTAATGGGTTGATTTATGAAAAGGAAAATGTCACGGATAGACATGAAATTTGAAGTACGAAATAATCATAGAAACTAAAGGGAAGAAACGATTCAGAGATATTTATGTCAAAATGAATGTATTCAAAAAAGTAATAAGTAATAAATATTCTTATTTAAAAAATAATTATCTTAGATATATGTTTTCACGTTTAGGCCTAATTATATTTTTGGTTTAGCATTTCAGTAATTTTCAGTTAGGTTATGTTTTATAAATATGTGTAAGTATTGAAGTATTGAATTTGAATAAATAATATTACACTTATTATTATTTTAAAAAATGGTTTAGATAGATGTGATTTTTCAGGTATATTCATTTGTTTTGGTTTAGCATTTTTCAAGGTTAGCATTTGAGGAATTTTGAGTTAATTTATGTTTTGTAAATATAAATGGATTTTTTTTTCGTGCTAAGTAGATGAAACGTGATAAGTTATTACATTATTAATATTAACTTTCTGTGTTTTCTGGCAATATCTTTTACATTTTTACATTTTAATTCGTTACTTATTTTCAGATCTTAATCAGTTATCAAGGCGGGTTGCGGGGGTGTTAAAAATAAATAATTTCCCGTTTTTCAAGTAGGTATGTTTCCTGCGGACTTGAAACTACTCGGTGGTGTTCCTTGTATTTCATACCAATAAACTGAGAACGAGGTTTTTCGAAAAATCAGCTCCCGATGCAGGTTCAGTCCGGACAACGACGGGTACTGCAGCTAGTACTATAATAAGCACGAATTTTCCCTTGTCGCGCGTGGAATCAACACGGACATTTGTTTGGATTCATGTCCAGGGTAAGTGAACTCAGTGTCAGTAAATTTACGAAGATTTCGGGATAATTTGTGAACAGCGTTCTTTGTAAGTTGAAGGGAAATTTTTTTTTTCAGTGTACAAGGGCCCACCTCGGACATGTATTCTGGGAATGACTCCTAAGCATGTATCCTGGGTATGTGTCCTGGGCATGTATGCTGGACATGTCTCCTGGGCATGTATCCTGGGCATGTATCTTGGGAATGACTCCTGGGAATGTCTCCTGCGAATGTATCCTGGGAGTGTCTCCTGGGAATGTGTCCTGGGCATGTATCCTGCGCATGTATCCTGAGCACGTATCCTGGGCATGAATCCTGGGCATGTGTCCTGGGCATGTCTCCTGGACATGTATCCTGGGCATGAATCCTGGGCTTGAATCCTGGGCATGCATCCATGACATGTATCCTGGACATGTCTCCTGGGCATGTCTCCTGGGCATGTCTCCTGGGCATGCGAGCAGCAAGAGCTCCGAGAACCTCTTGAATCACGTTCGTCCCATTGCCCCGACAGTTACGCGGAGTCACTGTGATATTATTCACAGACTGCGAGTTAAAACTGCGCTCTTCAACACATAGCCGCATCTCCGCCTTAGCGACCGGCGAGAACGGTCCTTCCGTTCAAACGTGTATAAAAAAAAACTTTACGAAATCGATTGGACAATGGAGGGTTTCATCGCCCATTTTCGTTTCTGCAGAGCGCACAAAGTTTTTCGTCGTTTCAGACTTTTTCGTTAACAGATGCTTTGAGAATATCCATAAAAATAAATTTATGTTATTTATGTTAAGAGAATATGAACGTAAAAAAAGACCTATATGACACTAATATAATGCTTTTCTTTTTTTTCTGAATAAAAAAACAGGAACAGGTTATTTCAATAAATTTTGTTTGTGTTCGGAAAATTTGAAAGGCCGGCAGGGAGCCAACTTTACCAACATTTTGGTTCTGAGGGTCAACTGAAAAGTGTTTGGTGTTCCAAATCCGTCTCTCGCATTAATATTTTATAAAAGAAATTAAAATACACATAGAAATGAAATATAAATATTTTTAAAATAATTTAATTTTTTTCAATAATTACAAGAATTTACTTGGTAAATCCATAACGGTTTTACATTCGCGAGAACAGCAACTGTACACAGATAACACATCCGCAGTTACACAGAAAACCAGTAAACTTGATGTTACTACTCAGAAGTTTCACGCCCAGTTAAATCAACAAGACTGATATCACCACCCATCGGAAATATCGTTTCTTAACGGGGATTCAAGGAAAAATAGGTTATTACGTTCTTTTAAAATTATATATACCTTATTTAAAATTTTACTTTAACACTGGCTTTTAGAACCTATACAAGCGGAAGTTTAAAATTCTGTATAAAAAAATTGGTTGTCTGTAAAGTCGGTTTACGGACGATAGTTGAACGTGACAACGTCATAAAAAACATTGATGAAATGATTGCATACTTTTATGAATAAAATTGAATCACTTTTATTGAATTATCACTATTTTGTATGGATACAAAGAAGGAGTGAAATGAAATCTACAATTTAATTGATAAATTTACTTTTATTTGCACTTATTAATTCAAATATGTTTATTACTTTAACGAAGAGAATATTTTAACTATAAATTTTATACATATTTGCTATTTAACTTCTTCCAATCTGTGTTATTCTGTTAAGGATAGGACGCTGATAGGAAAAGTAGGAAACGAATGGGAGTGTTTCAAGTTTAATGTGCCTCGAAAAAGTCAAATCGATGGTTGTTCCAATCGAGTGGAAGAGAGATAGATGCGGCGCAAGCGTACAATGAGTGTGACGGGACACAGCGTAACGGGAAAATGTGCGTAACGGGACACTTTTGCGTGCGTGCAGCCGGCGTTCATCGATTTATTAGACGTTGTCACGTCAAAAAATAATGTTAATGAGAGACGAAATTTTACAGTAAAAAATAATATGTTTATTCTCTATATTATATCCATGCGCAACAAACCAAACTCGTAAATAAATAGCCGAACAGTGTGATTGAGATTCATCTAACTTATTTTTAACCAACAAAAACCAAACAGGTTATTCGCCCAAGTCAGCGCTACGTTTAGGAAATGTAAATCGTGTTATCTGAAGTGTAGAGATTGAGATTGTGACTGTGAATGTTGTGTAAGAAGTAGCTGTCCCAATGAGAATCAACATCGCCATGGACGAGAATGATATTTACGGAAGCGATATCCCACTATTAAACCAGATTAATTATTTTGTGTGGATATTAATATTGAAGGCGGATTAGATAATGTAGTAATCATCCAAGTATTAAATGATTTAACATTTTTGACCTGACAACGTCTAATAAATCGATGAACGCCGGCTGCACGCACGAAAAAGTGTCGCGTTACGCACATTGTCCCGTTACGCTCATTGTACGCTTGCGCTGCATCTATCTCTCTTCCACTAGATTGGAACAACCATCGATTTGACTTTTTTGAGGCACATTAAACTTGAAACACTCCGATTCGTTTCCTACTTTTCCTATCATCGTCCTATCCTTAACATAATAACACAGATTGGAAGAAGTTAAATAGCAAACATGTATAAAAGTTATAGTTAAAATAATCTCTTCGTTAAAGTTATAAACATATTTGAATTAATGAGTGCAAATAAAAGTAAATTTATCAATTAAATTGTAGATTCCATTTCACTCCTTTGCATTCATACAAAATAGTGATAATTCAATAAAAGTGATTCAATTTTATTCATAAAAGTATGCAATCATTTCATCAATGTTTTGTTATGACGTTGTCACGTTCAACTATCGTCCGTAAACCGACTTGACAGACAACCAATTTTTGTTATGGAATTTTAAAATTGATAAAATTATTATTTTTTCAAATGTTGAGAATCAAACGACTCTTACTAATTTATAATATTTATGATGGTTAATCAGAAATGTTTCACACAAAAATACTAGGTATGAAATTTTTATTTCTCGTTTGGCTGATATCCTAAGTTAGTATAACACGGGTGAATTTGCTTTTTTTTCTTCTTATAAGTATGAGCATGTGAAGTTTAGTTGGTTGACAAGCCTTTTTTAATCTTCAACTTTTATGCCAGGAAACCATAATCGTTTTCATTAATATTTGCGGGATTTACCGCTCTGACATTAACAATAATAAAATATTAGGTAAGCACGAATGAGAGCAAGATTTTTACGTAAGTAGATTTACTATGCCTCTTTCAATTTTTTTATAATTTGTTTGAAGTAGGTTCACAAATACAAAGCCTCTCTCTCTACCTCTCTATCTATCTATTTATGTCCCTCTATGTCTCTATATCTCTTTATATCTCTATACACATCTCTATATCTCTGTATGTATCAATGTTTATATATATCTCAATTTATCTGTTATCTATATTCTATCTTCATCTCTATGCATCAATAATTCCCTCGCTCTATCTCTCTATACATTTATATATATTCCTCTCTCTATCTCTCTTTACCTCTATATATCTCTATGTCTGTATCTTATCTATATTTTATCTTTACAAAAAGAGAAGACGAACACACAAACATGCATAAATATTTACCTATATATTTTTATCTATCTTTTTACCTGTCACAGGTGTGACATAGATATAAAAAAAACACGCGCGTATTCGAATGCAATGATGTTTAAAATTTTTTTGAAAGCAATCGGTGAAGAACTTTCGGGAGATTTAAGATTTTTGAAACGAGCGAACATTTACATTATTTATATAGATTTTAAATATCATGATATGCCAACATGCAAACAAGCCTGTCGGAATAAAATCTGGGGAGATAAATGAAAAAAGAAAGAATAAAAAAACCAGGGAAACCCTCGATGAGAGAAGACGGAAAGCCAGGCGCTGCGTGCGGGATAGCTGCCCCTAGCAGTCCGGTTCACACGGGCGTGTGGAGGGGGCTCGTGGCAAGGCCGGCTAGTGGGAGTGTGGGAGGGAGGGGGCAGGTCCTCAGGAGTGCTCCTCCTTGCGGCGGGCAGAGGCCTGGCTCTCTCATGTCCTCGCCACAAGTGAGTGTAATGGCTCTCACAGCCGGTGCAGTAAGTGGCTATTCTTTTTTTACCACCCCTGTCCCATAAAACGCTCACCCACAATGTGTGAAACATACCCCATTTCCGCCTCTCGGCGGTCCTGTGTCTTCCCCCGCACTCCTGCCTACCCCCACCCCCCCGCCAGCACAACCCCCCTCCCCCGTGAGGGTAGTGGAGGGGGAGACAAATAACATTCCATTTCATAACCTCAACTCTTACCTCCCCGAACAAAAACACGTGGTTTTTATGGCTTTTCCTGCGGCTGCTAAATTATTCGGGGAGGGCTGGAAATTTATAGGGAGTCCCTTTTGTTTTGCGTTTTTATTTGTATTCACTTTGTTTTAGCACCTCTTTCTGCCCCAGGAAGGCAGAATGCTCGCTGTATTAACGGAGAAAAAATAAATTTCAGACCGCGGGAGTTCATCAGTTTGGGTGCCAAAGGTTATTTTTTTTTGTCACCGAAGTAATTTTGATTACTGCGAGCTTTTAATAAAATAAGATGTTTTTTCTGCATGAAGTAAAATATTGCCAAAAAAGATATTGAAACTATGGGTGGTAAATACATTCAAATCAATTCACCGCTCTCATGTATAAGTAAATGAGAAGCTTGAATCATGGTCTGTAATCAGTAGCGGATCCAGAGGGGGGAGGGGGGGGGGCTAAGGGGCTCAAGCCCTCTCCAAAAGCATCTGGGTCCACTACTTGATAAAGCCTAGCCTCAACTGGGTCAAGCCCCTCCCAAACCAAAATCCTGGATCCGCCACTGTCTGTAATGAACTTTTGTCGGAATAGAAAATGTAAAATCCACGAAATCTCTTCGCTTTCGTATACCTTGCCAAAATAGAAAAGACGCGCCTCCAAAATTTGGTTATTACCTAATTCTGTAATGATTGAACTACAGAACTATAAAACTGGCTGCAAAGTAAAATCGGTTTACATAGTAAGTGAACTCTAAATTAGAAAATCCTGCTTTAAAGAAATTATAAATGCCAATCAGCATGGTAACTGTAGTAAGCCTTGGAAGCAATTAAAATTTTTATAATATACTAGCTAATTCCCGGCATGCGTTGCAATTCCTCGATCAATTTTTTTTAAAAGTAAGTAAACATAAAAAAAGCATCTCTCTATCTTTCTCTCAAATTCATTTTCTTTCCATCTATCTCTCTATGTACATCCTTATACCTCTTTATAACTTTCTACCTACATACATTTACCTTTCTCTATCTCTCTTTATATTTCTATATATTTCTTTATTATCCCTCTCTCTCTATATATCTTTATCTTGCTCTCATCTATATATCTATAATTTTAAATGTATATATATATATATATGAAAATCTTTACCGTGGAAATATTAAAAGTCTAGTTTTTTAAGTATTTATATTTTTTATCTATTTTTTTTCGGATGTAAAGTTGTGTCAAAGTTGAAAGCAATTTTTTCACAACATTTCTTTGTTGCAACATACTGGCATCTTAGAAGAATGTTTTAAACGAAAGTACAAGACGCAGGAAAAATTTTGAGACTAACGTTTAGAACAAACATTGACAGACTTAAATTCGAAATACATTTTTCAGCTTTATGTAGGTAATTAGGGATCTTTTAATAGCCTAACTTGATATAATTGAAACTGTCAGGTGAATCAAAGTATACTGACACATTATGTCATTATTAAAGTATAGTGATACATTTTGTCATTTTAAAATGGCGAAATAAATCGTTACGGTCAATTGGTGATTTCTTTAAGAAAATCTCAAATCAGCCGGTCAACTAAAAAAAACATTTTTTGACGCGATACTGAGAAATTTATTTTTCAGGAAGGCAATTTCTCTCAAACAAATTTCGTAGTTTTATAGAACATTAAACCTTTGGAAGATTTCATGCATAAATTACATCTGAAAACACTTATACGCAGAGGTTTTTTCATTAATTCTTTATCACGAATATGAAATAAATCTGCCCGAAAATAATATTTTACAAGTTAAAAAAGGGAGGGATAATCAATAAAACCCGACGATAAAAGATAATATTTCAGGACCAGCAGCAGCTACTTGACGAGAGCAATTTTTATCAGGGTAATAAACGACAGAGCATGATGAATGCGTCGATAAGAGAACTCGATATGGCGTGGCAGTGGCGTGGGATGGTTGGGGGAATCGTGTGGAGGGGGGGGGGGTGAAGTGAGAGAAGGATAGCAAGGGAGGGAGGGGAGGAGATTAGCCAGGGACTTGACAGATTACCAAGTGAATTATTCCACTTATTAAGCGCCCCCCCTCTCCCTCCCACTGTATCGCGCGCAGTGCAGGAACAAATATTGAGTGATTAACGATAACGAACGAAACAAACCGAGCTATCGGCACGCAGGGGGAAAAAAATGTCGTGTTTCTGGTCTGGCAGCCAGTCATTCACCCGACACTACCAACATCACCCGGGGGGACGCGGTGCTTTTACAGTAGTGGCAGCAACTATCCGCTAGTGTGGCGATGCGCACTATTCGCAGATTCATTTCCGTGATGTGCTAAAATTACAATGACTATACCGTTGAGCAGGTTCTGCTGTTGGTTATATACTGTTAAATCCGGAGGATCGATGGCCAATCAGGGACCCTTGATCAAAGATTTATCTACTCACAAGTCACCCAGTTGACAACGCCTTCACAAATCAGCGGCCAATGAACGGTCAGAGGTGTATCTGTGTTGTTGTGAGGCGGGATGATAAGTGCGACGCTCGCTGGTGCTTCTAGCGTGGCGTCGCCTCTAAGCGCAAGGCTCTGAACTGGCGCGCCGTCTTCTCGTCGTTCATAGGACAACTATAAGTTGTGAGCGGTAACCATAACAATATATGGAGGAGAAATAAAGATAAAGGTGGAATGAAAGTCCTTTGAGTTCTTTCAAGAAACTGTACTAGGCGTTTCATGCATAAATTGTATTATGAAAATACGCGTACGGGCCAATCTCTCTCTCTCTCTCACACACATAAAAATACTGTTTAAAAACGAAATACGGAAAAAGAACCACTTATCCGTAGGCCCCGATTTAAAAACGGGCCAAACGGGTATTTGCCCAGAGCGCCAGTTTCTGATGGGCGGGAGGATTGGAGAAATTTGAAAAAAAAAGGGCAAAATAAAATTAGAGTACAGGGAAAATAAAGTTTTTTTTAACGAACGGTAATGATTTGATCTTCATAAATACATTTCAAGGGGACTTTCAGTTTGTACTAACTGTTTCAGTGCGCTTACAAATATCAGGCCTTGAACAAAATACTTCGGAAATAGATTTTAAAACTCGTTTAGCAAATATACAGTATACTAAATCTCTTGTTTTCTAACGGTAGTTATAACAGCCGTATTTGTTTGCAGAAACGATTTATTAAATTTGTATAAGAAAAAAGTCAAACAACCTTTGTCTTTGAAAAATCTTAGTATTTAGTTACATAATGTACTGTTTTATAACTGGTGACAAACCTTCATTTAAAGCAATGTATTATTTTTTATTTTATGCAGTAATTTGATAAAGGTAGTTATTATCATCAGAACACAGTGTATTATTTTACTTCACGTTAATATACTTTTACAAGAACATTTTGGGTGTAACTCTATGAGAAGAGAAAATAATTAACATGAAAACTGTGTATTTTAACACCAATGATTAGTTTTTTTAAAATATAAACCTAAATTTTGGTGTAAAATTACACGACATAGTGGTAATTTTACACCAGGAGTGTGTAAACGGAACAAACTGTATGTGGTGTTTCGAATTACACGTCGAAAAAAGGTAAAAATACACTTTTGCGGTGTGACCAGCAGCACCACACCCGTAGCCAGTAGAGAAACTCCTAGTGGCGAACGAGCGGCATCCCTGATGGATAGGCAACCAGCGTAGGTAAAACCGGCGGAACGCCAAGGGGTTATGCAACCAGCCACACCTATATCTGCAATGCAGATATTTATGAATAAGACGTTCTGATTGGTGGTGTCGCATTGCGGCACAACAGTCCGCAGGCTAGCTGTATGAATAGGGAATCTAAGTGAGACAAGACACCCGAACATGATGAAAAATTGCATACTTTTTAATTTTCAAATATTATTTACAGTTGTTGGAAATTTAATTTAAAAAGTTTGTTTAAATATAATCACGAACAATTAGTTATAGAAATAAACTGAAATAAAATCCATTTCAATAAATTGTTAATTTGAAATGACGAAATTGGACAAATAATTCAAAATTTTTTGAATTGCTGCTTTTAAAAAGCCTGCCTTAACCTGTTTGATATTATAGAAGATTTTCCTCGCACTGTGGTTGACCGGTTCTTTGCACGCTCGCTCAGGCGGAACGTGACAATGAGTCATGCTTTTTCGTGCAAGCAGCCGGTGTTCGTCGATTTATAAGACGTTATAACGTCAAATAAATATAGTTTAAAAAACTAAAGAAACATGCTTTTAAAGATTATCAAACTAAAAAGTAAAAATAATTTTAAAATTTAATTTATGACAATAGTATATAAGCAATACTAGTATAAATGAGAAAAAAGCTTGAGGCGCTTAGTGCCATATTTTTTGTATATTGAGCGCCCCATGCTTTTTTTTCATTTATACTAGTATTGCTTATATACTATTGTCATAAATTAAATTTTAAAATTATTTTTTACTTTTTAGTTTGATAATCTTTAAAAGCATGTTTCTTTAGTTTTTTAAACTATATTTATTTTTAACTTTTTAGTTTCATATTCTTTAAAAGCATGTAATTTTTTAGTTTTTCAAACTATATTTATTTTTAACTTTTTAGTTTGATATTCTTTAAAAGCATGTTTTTTTTAGTTTTTTAAACTATATTTATGTATAATTATCATAGGGAAATGAGTTACCGACACTACCTATTACCATCTGAGATAACTATTTGGAGTTGCAACGTCACAAAGAAATGGTAAAGTCTCTCCGAATCATTTACAGTTAGATGTATGGATATAATCTTAGAATTTACCGGGGAAAAAAAAACCTTTTTTTTTTTTTGCTGTGGCCGGGAGTAGAAACCACGATCGCTGAATCCCAAAGCTGACGTCACAGAAGTCGCGCGCCTTCGACCGCTCGGCTAACGTACGTAATGAAATTGGTGGGACATTTTACAGTGATAAGCCACTCACTCTTAGTCGAAAGAGTTACAGACGGACAGACAAACATACAGGTGAAGCTAATATAAAGCATGTAAAAAATAGTGTTGTTATGAAGGAAACGTTCGAGGCGGTGTCGGAATAGTTTCCCTTCGCTCCAGAGTGCGCTCTATGCAGATAGACGCCAGCCAACAACGGGCACGTATAGGGGACCCACCACAACGCCGAAAACCACAAAGCCGAAATGCCAAATTGACCACAACGCCGACAGCTAGAAAACTGCTGTGTACCACAACGCCGAAATACACTAACGCCGAAAAATGTCATTGCAGGACTGCCACAAAGGTTAGGTTAGGTTAGACTAGGTTAGGTTAGACAAGGTTAGGTTAGACTAGGTTAGGTTAGACTAGGTTAGGTAAGACTAGGTTAGGTTAGGCTAGGTTAGGTTAGGCTAGGTTAGGTTATATTACGCTAGGTTAGGTTAGGTTAGGTAAGGTTAGGTTTGATTGTGGTATTTCGGCGTTAAGGTACATTTAAGAAACACACACAAATTCATTCAGTTGTTTTTTCGGCGTTGTGGTACACAGCAGTTTTATAGCTGTCGGCGTTGTGGTCAATTTTGACATTCGGCGTTGTGGTATTTCGGCGTTGTGGCAACGACCCGCACGTATACACCTTCAGCTCGCACACGTCACTTCCCCCACTCCTCTTCGTAGGCCCATAAATCCCGACGAGGGGACGGAGTGACCCTAGCGGGCGGGAGCGCAGATAATGGAGATTGAACGGGGTTGAAAAAAAAAAAAAATGTATATATATATTTGAAAAAAAAAGAACGCTGCGACCGACGTCATCCCCTCGCGGGCAAGCAACGCTAGCTTTTTCGCGGCAGCCACCAGGGATTATTATTATTTTTTTCCTAACCTAAATTAAAACTAAGTTTGTTTGGGAGGGGTCTGGGTTAGGGAAAGACTCTAAGTGCGTCTCAGGCCGAAGCCTATACGCTCTAATCATGCAGGGTTTAAGCCATGCGGGAGAGGGAGCATGCATCATGTGCTAGGAGGGGGATTGGCCAGCCATGGCAGCGATTGGCGCCATGAGTTACTCCCCTCACCGACTAGACTAGACTATAAACTATATAAGTTGGGCCCAGGTAAAACCTGCAGGGACACGGGAAAAAAGGGCTTTTCATGCAGGGTGAAAAATTCATGCGTTAAGCAAGCACTTTAGTTACAGGAAACAGAAGGATGGTCCAGGAAAAAGATTTGTTCGGGGTAAAGATTTTATGTAAGACAATAGGAAGTTGAGGATAAGATCTAGCAGTATGAACGTAGTCTTACACTCAACTATGTGGGTGAAATAGCGGTGGAAGTTACCTACATTTTGACCACAGCCTCATACACACAACTAAGTGCGAGATATGTGAGCGGAGCTCGCTCGAAGTTTAGTTTGATCGTTAGCGGGAAGAACACAGTCTAACAGAGCATGTTCTAACAGTTTATACGCGGGAAGATTAGGTTGAACTTTAGCGGAATGAACACGGCCGCAAACACACTCAACTCGGGCGGTTCGCACAAACGTAATTGAAGATCGCGCAGAAGTTTGGGTTGAACTTTAGCCGGGGAAAAGGGTACGGCCGCACGCACTCTTCTATGCGGGCGCCGGGGCCCGGAAGTCCTTAGCGCGTCGCCGCCGGCCCGCCGCGGAAGTTTACCGGCGTCGCCATGGCAACGTCCACACTCGGCTGGAGCGCGGGTCCTTGGCGGGCGGGTAGAGCGTCCTTGCCTTCACACTCCCGCCCCCCTCCCCCCGCCAACTGGGGGGCAGGAAGAGTCCTGCGCGATCAATACCCGGGGGCTGTCTTCCGCCGCGGGCTGCCGCCCATTGCATCGCCGCGGTGAGGTCCTGTCCTCTGTCCCCTCTCCCCTCCTACACTCCTCAACCCCCTCCACCACAGGTACACGGGAAGCCTTCTTTTCACAGACGAGAGAGCCAAACCCTCGACAGTGCATCTTCGGGTTTTTGACGTGACAGCGTTTAATAAATCGATGAACGCCGGCTACACAGATAGAAAAAGTGTCCCGTTACGCACATTGTTCCGTTACGCTGTGTTCCGTTACGCTGTCGGCGAGTGCAGTAATAATAGGTTATGTTACAATTGACTAAAAAATTATGGTGATTCATATAATTGATGATAAATGTTTGATTACAGTTTATTCATATGAAAACTTGTTCATAATTATATTTAAACTTTATAGCTAAACGCCAGTTTTTAAAACTAATTACAAGTCATCTACATGTGAACTGTTTCGTCGACTGTTTATAAAGTGAAGTGAAAAGTTAATGTGGTTTTCATTGCGTATTACAACAACAATTTCGACAATAAAGGTTAAATATTCTTGCATTTTAAAAATATAATTACTAGAATAATTTAAAGCATTTATTATTTTATTATTAAAATAAAAATGATTCAATTTTATTCATGAAAGTATGCAATCATTTCATCAATGTTTTGTTATGACGTCACTTTAAACTATCGTCCGTAAACCGACTTTAAAGACAACCAATTTTTTTTTGTCATTGTAACTCATGATAATGGTCAATTAGGTAAGGTTAGCTGCATTATAAATACTTTAAAACATTGTGGACGGTTGATTTGGTTAGGATAGCTACATTAAAGATACCGTGAAATCAAAAATTAAAAAAGGCGAGCATGTACTTCGGGGAACTTCGGGTGTGGCTCTCTCGTCTCTGAAACGAAGGCTTCCCCAGATACACACACAGCGGACGATCCGGATCAGTTCCGAAGCTCATCGAAGTGAAAGGTGAGGTTATGTTCGGTCAGGTTGATTAAAATAGTTCTTTATTTCTTTTTTCGGAAGTGTAGGTTTAGTTAGGCCAGGTTCTTTTTTTTTTGTAAAGTTTTGTGAAAAGTACGTTTAGGTTAACGTTATTTCAAACAATTTTATGACTGTCAGATGTTTCGAATCCTTGCATAACGGTGGTTTTTTCGCACTTCGGAGAACTTCGTAACTGTTCAGGCGTGGCTCTGATCCCTGTGAATTGTGGGCTTCCCACACACACAATAGCTTTTAAAAAAATGTTTGAACCCTGACACCTTCACGAATTATTCCGGTGATCCAGGAATCTACTAGAGGAAAAGAATTTTTTAAAGTCGGAAATTCGGAAAAAAAAAAACCAGGTAACCCCCCAGACTCCAGCCATGACATAGCGATCGAAACCTCGATAACGGGTTCGGAATTTTGGAAATTTTTCGAATCTGAAATATGAAAAATAGGCCACCCCTCGGTGAATCTGGTCTGCAGGAAACTATGGAAACGGGGCCAACATTGGCATAGTGCACAGTACGTTTCAAGGACTCAACATCTACCTCGTAATGTTACTATTTTTTTAGAGGCCTTCGGAAAAAAGTAATTAGTCATTTTTTTCCTGAGGCCTACCTAAAATTTCCGTGTCAAGCAGTAAAATGGAATTATTTTAATAAGTTGAAAGTTACGACGAATTATTTCAAAAATGCACGAGGATGTTTATTGATGATTATTTATGTGTTACGGTTCCCTTAAAATTCAATTATTATTTTTTTAAAATTCGTAACTATATTTTGCAATTAAATTAATTACTTAAGTTTTTGTTTTATGCAGCTAAGGTAGCTCTATATTTATATGGCTTTAATAATAAACGAAATCCTTTAGTTTGGCTTGGATGGCATTGGCTTACGTGTAATAAAAGCGTAAATTTTTTATCGTAGATTTAAAATGAAATATGTCCGATGGTAATTATTTCATGAAATTTAAAAGGTTCTTTCCGAAAACGACCTAGTGGCAAGGAATGGAATGACAACACCACAGCCGCAAAGTAGTAACTGAAATATAGCTAACAGGAAGTTGAAAACCAACTTATTAGTTGAAAAGAGGAGGAAAAAAAAATTCTTGTTCTTATTTGCCCATAGCGATTTTCAAAATAACTTCCTTTTTTTTACAAATTTATTATTAATTTTTAAGATTTGTGTATCTCCTTTCTGGAAAGTTGCCGTCGAAAGGAAGCCTAATACTTCGAGAAGGACTTGGTCCTTGTCAAATCAAACTACTTACACTTTTCATTTTGAAAGAAACAGTTGGAAAGGGAAGCCGGAGCAAAAAGAGGAGAATCGGCGGAAACGGCTCGCATTCCACGCCTGTTCCTTTCCGTTTCCTGACATCCGCAGGAATTTAATTTTTCTCGTTCTCTCCCCGTTACGCCAGCTCCTATTGTGTTTGTTTCTCCTGAGGAATATCGAGTTTAGCTCTGCCGCCGAGAACCGAGAGAGCTGAATCCGTCAGTGGCAACGGGTTCCTAAGCTATCCTGCTTCTCTGTAAATACCTTTTACTCTGGATCGACGACTCACATGTAGGGTAACTTCCTAACATCGCGAATTTTAAAGGAAAATTTTAAAAAGAAAAAAAACCAGAATTTTTTTTTATTAGATAAATATTCTTGTACCATCTTATAAAAATATAAGAATATTCCTTACCTAATACATACAACTTTCTGCGCGATTTTACAGTCAGACAACTTAACCTAACCAACCTTTCTCTCCTTTTTGACAGCATTTTAAGTGTGCCAACGTACGTAACTTAAAGAACATTCCTCATGTTTGTGCAGTATTTTTAATGTGTCGACATAACCAAACCAACATATCTCATGAATTTTTACGGCATTTTGATTGTGCCTACATAACCTACTCAAGAGTTTTCATGATTTTACAGATTTTTACGCTATAACCAAACCAGCATTTTCCAACCTTTTGGTCGAGTAGCCCCGCGCGCCCCGTGGACAGTCATTCACCGGCGCTCCAGAGGGTCAGCTTTGTTCCAACCTTTTGGTCGGAAACCTCCACCAGTCCTTCCACATGTGCGCCCTTTAAGGGTAGAATGGGAGTGGCTTACAGATCCTTTTATTAATTCCATTTATGTCAAGGTGTATATATATATCGTCAGCTAGTATGAAATCATGTCCGCCATCTTGAAAATCCGTAATTTCAATGCTAGAAATTCGGGAAACAATTTAACGTTTATAAAAAAATTAATTAAATAAATTTTAATAAAAATCATTAAAAAATACCGTTGCACTTTTCGTTACGGCCGCCATCTTGAAAAACAGCAATTTTAATGCTAAAAATTCGGAAAAAAAATTCAAAAATTCCAAAAAATATATTATTAATCACATTTTAACAAAAAAAAAATTTTCAAATATTTACTTACGCCTTGAAGTCCTCGGTTCGAACCCTGTAAAAGCAAAAATGAAATAAAAATGTGCATGGATCCTTCTTCCGTGGAAGCCACCTGCAGACTGACCGCACACCATCAATACCAAGGTATATATATATCATCAGCTCTTCCCTTTGACCAGGAAGGTGTTAGAGTCTCAGCTTGTCCGAAGTCATCATCACCTTAGCCCCCCCTGACACTCAGCTGACCAGGACAGTTGGTTGTGTCCGCGGTCAGCCAGGGGGCGAGACCCAGAGGACCCTGCGTGCCGTCGACAGTCGGGTCTGGCGAGCCGTCCGACACCTCCCCCCCCAATCACCGACCGCACCAGACAGCCGCCACTTGTCGCCTGCGCGGGTCCAACAGCGTCCAACTACACTTCAACAAAGACACGGTTCAAACTGTATCATCAAAGAAATTCCAGCCCCTTTACAAATAACAACCCCAAAATTCGCAGGTGTCTTTATGCCACAACTAGATTTTTTTCATCCACATAAAAGTTAATGTAACTCAAAATAGAGGCAATTTTATCTTTTGACCACAGTTTAATAAAATAAAGTATTTATTTGATTTATTGTTGAAATCATTGGAGTTAAAAAATATAAATATTTGAGCTCGTAAATTAGATAAAGATCCAAAACAAGACAAGGAAATTAGGGCTTCTGTATATTTTTAGTGTATGTGGGTTTAGTTCATTTCCTGCCCGCAAGGATCGCTAACACGATAATAACGATGATAATGTTATGTTAAACAACCCTCGGTAGAGAACGGTTTAGAGGAGTAGAAGGAAGTGAGTATCCAGGAGCTACATAGAGGAGAGGAAGGAGTAAGACAAGGTTTGGTTGTGAGGGGAATGCGAAGGATTTTTTTTTGCATCTGTTGTGTCGTCACAACCCGTGACTTCTCGCGCGGGGTCAAATAAAATTAAAAGGTTTTGCACCTATCTTTCACATGCAACACAGTATTGTTGCGACAAAAAACAGACGTTCGTTGGGAAATGACAGCTGTTGAGTTGCAAGGACGTGGAGGGTGACGGCCGACGGTGCTTCTGGCCAGCAGCTCCCCGGGATGAGTGGTGGGGACGACATTCTCGGCGGGGTAAACTTCCCCGACGGCGGGATATTGGCGCGACTGGAACTGGCCACTCCAACCCCGCATGGACCCCGGCGATCCTTCTGTACGTATATTAATACAGTCCGACGAGGCGCGGGAGGAATTCGAGTTTATTTTACCGCCAGGACTCGCCCGCAAGAAGAAAAGGAAGTAAAGAGATGGGGGCAGAGAGAGAGAGAGAAAAAATCGCCCCGACGACCTTTTCCCCAACTTTAATCCAACCCTGGCGCGCGCACGAGGGGATATATCTGTCGGGCGATATTGCCCCCCGACGCCTTTTAACCCTCGCAGGAATGTTCCCGCGGCGGGGGCGAGACGCCATCAGACGCCACCCTTCCCAACCCCCGGCGACCCCTTAACGCCGCACCCTGGTCGTGTCCATCCTCAACCCTCTGCCCCCCCCCCTTCACCGTCGCGTCACTCGGAGTTCCGAAGCTTCCAGGCTCGCTGGAATGCCGGCGATCCAATCCATTCGCATTAGCTACAGGCAATCTAAGCCCGGCGGGCCAGAAATAACCCCCGGAGCCCGCCCCTCGCCTTGACTCCCGGAGGTGTCGAGTCGCCGACTCCCGAAGTCACCCTGGCCCTCCGCCGACTTCAAGAGGAACTCGGCGACAGTCCTCGTCCCAGGTCTCCAGATCTCCCCAGGTCTCCAGGTCTCCCCAGGTCTCCAGGTCTCCCCAGGTCTCCAGCTCGCCCCAGGTCTCAAGGTCTCCCCAGGTCTCCAGATCTCCCCAGGTCTCCAGGTCTCCCCAGGTCTCCAGGTCTCCCCAGGTCTCCAGGTCGCCCCAGGTCTCAAGGTCTCCCCAGGTCTCCAGGTCTCCCCAGGTCTCCAGGTCTCCCCAGGTCTCCAAATCTCCCCAGGTCTCCAGGTCTCCCCAGGTCTCCAGGTCTCCCCAAGTCTCCAGGTCTCCCTAGGTCTCCAGATCTCCCCAGGTCTTTTGATCTCCCAAGGTCTCCAGATCTCCCCAGGTCTCCAGGTCTCCCCAGGTCTCCAGATCTCCCCAGGTCTTTTGATCTCCCAAGGTCTCCAGGTCTCCCCAGGTCTCCAGGTCTCCCAAGGTCTCCAGGTCTCCCCAGGTCTCCAGGTCTCCCCAGGTCTCCAGGTCGCCCCAGGTCTCAAGGTCTCCCAAGGTCTCCAGGTCTCCCCAGGTCTCCAGGTCTCCCCAGGTCTCCAGGTCTCCCCAAGTCTCCAGGTCTCCCTAGGTCTCCAGATCTCCCCAGGTCTTTTGATCTCCCAAGGTCTCCAGGTCTCCCCAGGTCTCCAGATCTCCCCAGGTCTTTTGATCTCCCAAGGTATCCAGGTCTCCCCAGGTCTCCAGGTCTTCCCAGGTCTCCAGGTCTCCCCAGGTCTCCAGATCTCCCCAGGTCTTTTGATCTCCCAAGGTCTCCAGGTCTCCCCAGGTCTCCAGATCTCCCCAGGTCTCCAGATCTCCCCAGGTCTTTTGATCTCCCAAGGTATCCCGATCTCCCCCGGTCTCCAGATCTCCCCAGGTCTCCAGGTCTCCCCAGGTCTCCAGATCTCCCCAGGTCTCCAGATATCCCCAGGTCTCCAGATCTCCCCAGGTCTTTTGATCTCCCAAGGTCTCCAGGTCTCCCTAGGTCTCCAGGTCTTCCCAGATCTCCAGGTCTCCCCAGGTCTCCAGATCTCCCCAGGTCTTTTGATCTCCCAAGGTCTCCAGGTCTCCCCAGGTCTCCAGATCTCCCCAGGTCTCCAGATCTCCCCAGGTCTTTTGATCTCCCAAGGTCTCCAGGTCTCCCCAGGTCTCCAGGTCTTCCCAGGTCTCCAGGTCTCCCCAGGTCTCCAGATCTCCCCAGGTCTTTTGATCTCCCAAGGTATCCCGATCTCCCCCGGTCTCCAGATCTCCCCAGGTCTCCAGATCTCCCCAGGTCTTTTGATCTCCCAAGGTATCCCGATCTCCCCCGGTCTCCAGATCTCCCCAGGTCTCCAGGTCTCCCCAGGTCTCCAGATCTCCCCAGGTCTCCAGATCTCCCCAGGTCTCCAGATCTCCCCAGGTCTCCAGGTCTCACCAGGTCTCCAGGTCTCTCCAGGTCGCCGAGTCAAAGAACCGCCAGCAACTGTCGCTCGGCCGAAATGCCTGAGGCATGGGCGACGGTTGACAGAAGTTTCTCTCGGCAAGTGTACAGAGTCGGCGAACTCACAAACCTACTGACGTGAAACGTTTTTCAGAACAACACCAAAAAACCACAGCAGAACACAGATTTCTTCTTAACAAAAAGCTCTGTATCGTCTTAAAGACGTATTGTTACGATTTTCCTGCGGGTTCGTAAAGGATAGCCCAATTAAAGATTTTTATCACACACACAGTTTTATTTATTACTACTACTTGTCACTTACAAATAATCTTCTAAATTGGCAGATAATTAATTACAGGTAAAGAAATGTCAATTCCCCAGTCACTCGTTTCACACAACTCGCTGGGCCGCATTTCTGGCGCAACTCTCGCCGCAGCACCCCTCGTGGGTCTCCGCCGCAGGACTCCGTCGCCGCACTCCGCCGCCGCCGACGCACTTCCCTTCGCCGAGATCCCACTCGACGCCTCACTCGGAACTTCACTGACTCCGCCGCGCCCGCGACTCTATCGCCCGGAAACTCCACCGCGGGAGAACTCCCGACTCCACTGAACTCACTCACGCCCTGGAACCTTCGTCCAGGGACTTCGCCACTCTGCCGCACCCGCGGCACTAAGGCCCGGAAGCTCCGCTGCGGGAGAACTCCCCACTGAACTCTCACTCTCTCAGATTCTGCCCTGGAACCTTCGTCCAAGGACTTCGCCACTCTGCCGCACCCGCGGCACTATCGCCCGGAAACTCCGCCACGGGAGAACTCCCCACTGAACTCCTCGAAGGTCGGCCCAACCTCCTTATATAGCCCTTGGGTTCCCGTCCAGAACAATCGGGCATGTCTCCGAGATATCGCGCGACCTTCGCCGTCGAAATGCCCAGAAACGCGTCGTGAGTCCTCGAAGGACGCGGCGGCTGCTCAAAGAACGCCGATAAACGCAACAAGCATCGGGTTCCCACAAAACGCGCCGATAAACATGTCTGAGTCCTTTTATTCCGCAGTGCGGCCTCTTTAAGTAACTTGATCTGAGGCAGGTGCGCGCTGCGACGGTCAGGATGTCGCGAGATAGTATGACACGAGATACCAGGGAGAGGATGCGGGTGGAAGGGGGCGCAGACAGGCCGAACGAGCGCGGCGACGCCAAGCACTGCAGCCAAGCGCGATCGTAACAGTATGTTCGGTGTCATTATTTAACGTTTATAGTCGGCCGGAGATTGTCAATAGGATTGAAATAAAACAGAAATATTTAGGATATTTTAAAGTACAAAATATAAAAATATTTAAATTATTTCAACATTTATTTTCATGAATTTTGAAACATTGAATTTTTTTGCTCGTAATTTTATAGCGGTAAATTAGAAATGTACAGCCCAGATACTTCATAATCGTAATGAATTCCGATAAGCTTCTTAAAAAAATAATTTACTTCCTACAAAATTCACACTTCAGCTCTGTTTAATAAATTCCAAAATGCGTTGGGCTTTTCAGTTGAAGAGAACGTTATGTTCGCGCGGTGGTTTCTGTGCGAGCTGATTTACGATATTCCCCACCCCCTCTTCCCCCCTCTCGTCCTTCCTACGGCGACTTGCGGCTTGTTTGCGGAAACTGAAAACTTTCGGCGTATTCTCTGACTCTCACGAGCTGTATCAGAGCCGCGTTCCAGAGATTTCCCCATCCGTCAAACAGTTTACGGGACAAGCTAAGATGTTCAAGCCCGACCACTGAAAAAGACGGTTCGCGTGAACACAATACCTCCCTCGATCATAGTTCACAGTTTTGGCAAATAAGACATCAGAGTAACTCACGAATCCCCCAGATGGCTCTGAATAATAAGTTCAACATCATCCAGCGCACTGAGAAAAATGAGCAGAGACGGGAGAGTAGAAAAGTTCTGATAAGATTTCAAGGTAGCAAAAGCCAAAATTTTGTATTATTTAAATGAAAGGGTGGAAGGTGGAGAAGACTAATATGAGAATATTAAAGCTGGAGGCCATCTTGGTCGACATCTATGGAGTAACCTGAAATGTCTAAAACTGTGTGTAGGCCCCTTTGAGCAGACCTTGATATTCCCTCAAAGTTTGTAAGATCCCTGAGGGGGAAACCATGTTGAATACAGAGGAAATGTCGTCTGCTACGAAATATTGTGTGGAGAAGGAGTGTGTAGGTGTTTAACGCAAAACCTGAAAAAATATATTCAAAACGAATCAGGATTAGCAGGGAAGATATATACCATCTTTATTTCCACATTTAAATACATAAATTGCTCGCATTAGTTTCGACAACCCCTGCAAGGAGTTGATCCATATCTCCACTCTCTTGTCTGTTTTTTAAAAAGCCACCTCGGAAAACAAATACTTTTTTAAACAATATATATTCCATTAGAAAAATAATTGAGTGTATACACCATCACTATTCTTAAAAAAAAGATAGTGTACAAATATGAAATAAATATGGTTAATGTCATACATGCATATCACTAGAACTGTTCTTACCACAAGTCTTCGCGAGAGGAGAGACAAATTATAATATGTAAATCATATACAATATTTACATTTTTAATAATAATAAATATATAATATTCCCATATCAGAGAAAATTAACTTGCAAGTAGCCTACACCCAAGCGTATAGACAATCCCGTTACACATCTGTGCATATTTCTTCTCTGACAAAGTTTCTCGGACCAAAACACACGCGACATAAACGTGTCATAGAAAACTCACCTCAGCCAATTCCATCACCACGGGACACACTTTCGCTTCAATTGAAGACACTTCTGCACAAGGCAGATAAAACGTGACAAGGATTCGAAGTAATTAACATACAGAAAAAAAAATGTTTTAAATTACTTTATTTAGAACACACATATTAAAAAAATTACATTAAATATAATAAACGTCCACCCATCTTCATCTGCACTCTCACGGGGTTAACTCCACTCCACGCACGGTGGTTGGCCGGTTCTTGCACGCTCGGCTCAAGCGGAACGTGACAATTTTTTCCGTGCGTGCAGCCGGCGTTCATCGATTTATAATACGTTATCACGTCAAAAAAGGGGCAAGTTCAAGTGTACGGTCGCGGCTAGCTTGCTGCCAAGTACATGTTTGGAAAGCTGAAACATTTGTCGGGAATTAGCGGCAGCCGAAGGTATCATAAAGTAGAAAAAAGAAAAAGGGGAAACGAGGAAACAAGAGACAAGCAAACAGACGCGGCGAGTAAAGCCGGGCGGGGATTATGCAAAACTCGAGAAGTGTCTGTCGGGCCGCGCGGAACAACACACGGCGGATCCGGCACCCGGGGAAGTGCAGGGCGCGTGAGGCGCAAAGGGCGTAACGCGGCGAGGCGCGGCGGGGAAGTCTGTTTCCTTTCGCCACGTCATGCCGGAGCGCTGGGTCGAGCTCCCGCAGTCCGGCACAATGCTCGACCCCCACCACTGAGGGCACCAACCCCATCGCGGGTCCCGGATGTCTGGGCATTATCACTAGAGCCACGGAATTTTCGCAGATTCATTTAGTCGCAAGCTAGAATGCAAACCTCCACACTCTCGCACTGTGTTCATGATTGGACCGCAGTTATCTGGACACGCCCCTCTACGACCGTGAGCCAACGATGTCCAGCTAGGAGAGAAGTAAGCTAATCAGGTAGTGCCAAATAACAACGATAAAAATGTTCTCGCTACGAAATCAACCAATGGGAAAGTAAACATGGGTCGAGCACACCTATAACTTTGAATTCTATCGTGAGGCCAGAGGAATCCGCGAAATTTCCGGGACTCTAATTATTACTAGAGACCGGAAAAATTCGCGGATTAATTTCGTGATAGTCTGAAATCCAAACACGTCTACTTTTCTGCTGGTTTTGCTATTGGCTCACAGTTTAACTTGAGATCTTTGGGCCAATGAGAGATTATCGACCAAAGAATCATCGAATCACAAGCTACCTATTGGAGACGCCTCACAAGTTAGCACCCAATGAAAACACTTGTTTGCTTGAGAAATGTAGAGCATAATTTAGGCTATCCTAGAGGTAATTGAATCCGCGAATTTTTCTGGTCTCTAATTATTACTAGAGACCGGAAAAATTCGCGGATTCCTTTCGAGACAGGCTGGAATCCAAACGCGTTTAGCTAAATGCTACGTCAGTGATTGGACAGCAATTTACCTGAAGGACTCTGAGCCAATGGCAAACACTCACCAAAAGAAGTATCGAATCATAAGTAGAGACCGGAAAAATTCGCGAATTCATTTCACGATAGGCGCTAAAATACAAATACTTCAGTGCTGTCTCTGCTATTGGCTCACAACTCACCTGGAGGACTCTGGGCCAATAAGAAACACCCAACCAAAGATTTATCGAATCACAGGCTGCTACGTTGGGACGTCTCACAAGACAGCAGCCAATGAGTGGGTGACATTTGACCGAGTGTACGTAGAACTATGGAGTTCATCCTTGAGGTCATTAAACCCGTGAATTTTTCCAGTCCCTAATTATTACACACTCATCCACACACATGGAACAGCAGCATCACAATCATACTTTATTTTACAAACTAGAGCCTTTCACTGGAAAGAAAATTAAACATGAAGATAATTGAAAACTATTATAACATTCTATTTAAGTTTTTTCCCTATCGTAACTGTAAAAAAAATAGCCAGTCATGGGGACTGTCAACAGAAGTGAAAACTTAAAACTTTGTTTTTAAATGTGTAATATGACATCATCTCTACGTCAAATTTACGTAAGAAAATGATTTTGGTTTTATATCAGTACGATGTCAGCATGATATCATTTATCCTTACATCATCTTTTAGTCACAACAGATGTCAGTAGTATGTAAAAATTACGTAAAAATTCTTTACCTGGCTATGACTTACCAGTGATGTCAGATCTAGGTCATGTATTCACGTGGTCAAATTAACTTCACTTACTGCTATTACAGCATGTCGATGATGCGAACTCACAAGATTTTACCCATCCCAAAAAGAGTCCAACACGCATACGATACAGTCGATTATATACATTGTCTTAGTGTACATATGCGTATACATGTAGACAGGCCGATGCGATTCGCCAGTCTGGCGCTACACGTCACTAGCATGTCGGTGACGCAAACCCATAAGTTTTGTCCCTACAAAAAATCGCTCAACGCGGCTTAATAAGTTTTCACTTAAAAATATATATTTCTCATAATTTTGGGAGAGCTGTAAGAAAAGTTATGTTTGGCTGGTATGAACTTCTAAATTTATACGTCTGAGTTATTTAATGTATTCTGACAATGTGTATCGTTTTAATAATGTGTTTGTGTGAACAGTGTTGTTATACTTAATAGTAAGTTTTGTGTGTTTAAGTTTGTGTGTCATTTCTGTTAATGGCCCTCAGCTGTTGGATGGCATATAATTTTTTTTTGGCAAACGTATTTCGAGATGAGTTACAAAAAATAAACTATATGCAATTTATGGATAAAATTAAATAATTGAAATTATTTTTGTTAATATAAATACTAAAACAAATTAAATATCTCCCTTCCGTGTTCACGTTAAAGTGCCACATTCTGTGTATTTTTTCCCTTCATATTTGAAGTACATTTATGGTTAGTTTTTAAATTACACGAGAGACCACCTTAGATTTATACCTCCTTCAGCTTGTCTAGAAAATAATAAAAACCTACTTTTTGTATATCAAGGCTTGAATTTTTTGAATTTTGCTTGAAAGTGTGTGCTTAAGTCATTAATATGTATGGAGGTGTTAGCAGAGGGGAAAAAAATTAAATGTTTATTGAATTTAAGGTTCGGGCATTGAGGAGTAAGAGTTTCAATGTATGTTCATACGTGTTTTATTCACATCGAGTCAAGGATAGCTTTAAAACTGAAACATTAATGGACGACTGTAATTTAAATGATCCTGCATAAGGTTTTTGACACAAAAAATTATAAATGTAGTAGAAGGGATGCATACGGTTAATTTGTAGCAAATAGCACAGTTATAAATATTGAAAAAAAAATGAAGCAAGCTCTTTTTGAATGACCTGATTTAATAAGGCATTATTCAATATTATTAAAATTCCTTTGCTTTTTAATTGAAAACGAAAATAAGTTTTCATAGAAGCAGCAAGTGGGGGTGTTGTGGCTTCAGTGAAGGTGTCTCGATGGCTGGGAGTCAAGTATTTATTTATGGTGCACATCAACAGTCTTTGAAAATAAACTATTTTATGCAAAGGAGACTCATACAGCTGACCCCATTAAAATAGCTTTTGTTTGCAGACAAATAAGTTGAATATTCACCTTCAGTGCAAACTTGTATACTTGACTGTTAATTAGCTACACTTAATTAGAAGACGCGAGGTTAAAAGTTTTCTTCAGGAAAGGAGATAATTAGCCAGCTGGCACAAACAATTATTTGTAGCGGAAAATTATCGCATCACACGCCTAGCTGAACACGATGTAAATTTATTTAATATATCTGTGAAACAAAGTTATCGACAAACAGGTTTGTTATTCATAACCTTATTTACGATTCGGTTTCATTTTAGCTTGCTTGGTTCTAATTTTGTTTAATGTTTTGAATCACGCGATTAAAACCCGAATTTATAAAACAATCTCTACCGCAATCTATAACTACAAAAAATATTTAGTTTCAAAATATTTGGGTTTTCTTTGTTAAACATCATACACTTGTTTCTGATGTTAGAAAATTAATCTGATATTTGTTCTGAATATTGACAAAAATATGCACTAACAAACAGGGATTGAAGACACCGAAAGATATATGGTATTAATCAGGATCTATAATAACGATATACATCGAATAAGTCGAATGAAAGAATAAAAGGATCCTGACCACTCCAGTGGTTAAAAGTAGTTGAGAGTTAATTAAGATTAGAGCCCTGTTGGTATAGAACAGCTCACACTATATGACCTTAAATTACCGAAGCGTTCCGTTTCATGGACTTCAAAATGCTGTGCATTTTAAAAACTTATTATTTTTTGCAAACATTCACTTAGAAAATAAATCATGACCAGAAAAAGTATGTCTTTGGAGAGTAAGACACCAGGATGTAGTTCAGATTTTAATTTTATAATAAAACCGAACAGATATTCTGGTGTTTGTTTCGACCGCTCAACTTTAAATTTCCTGAAAGTAAATTCGTTTTGAATTATATTGACAAATAAGTGAATTAGATGGTAAATCGGTGCCTCTAAGCCCAGAATTTTCAAAATATTTAAAATTTATTTAATTTGTATGGTCAACCTCATTTCTTGCTGGCGGGCTAGCATGAAGATGTGAGAGCGGTTATGTTATCAAAAGGATTGAGAATGTAAGAAAGGACAAACAACATTACAGAGTGATATTCTGAACTAGTGTAAACCCGGGATGTAGTTTTTCGAGAAGGTCAGAAATGATACCGGGTGGTTTTGGGTCCTGTCGGTAAGGCGCCCTGACCCTGGAACAAGCTGGGAAGAAAGGGCGGATGCGGTCCTTATTGGTTTTCTCGCGCACGGCGTGGAAGTCATGTGTCGTGTACCGGCGTGTACGTGTCCTGGAGGTTTGAGAAGGAGGGGGGGGGGGGGGGGGGGGTTCGTCAAGCCGAGCGCCGCGCCGCCAGACAGCAAACATGTATCGGCGAGGCGCGGGGGAATCAATACGTATCAGCCGCGCAGAGGCGAAACAAAGCGACGGGAGTGGAATGCAGGAGGCGTCGCCTACATCTCGCTTTTTTTTTGTATTTTATCCGCCAGAGGGTGAAATTCCATCGGATAGGAATACATCCACAAGTCTGCTTCTAAAAGGACGACACAAGAGTCAGAACAGCGAACTCACGGAGGAATCAAAAACTTTTTTTTCTGTATCGTATATCAGATTGTCCATAATGACATTTTTTTTTCACAGGTTCGGAGCTGGCTGGCGGCCATGCATCGTGTCACGTGCCCTACACTGACGTAAGTCATGCCACGCGCGCCTGGCCGTATTACAAGGATCGTCGCTACTCCCTCTTCTCCCCCCCACTCCCCGCGTATCGTCCTGCCGCAGGAGCTGTTATCCATCGCCGAGCGGCCTTGGGAATTCCGCCGGGCCGCCGCGTGGAGTGGCGAGAATGGACGCCGCCCTTCTGGACTGTTCGAGCGATTCGTCACTGTCGCTCTCGTCGGTTCTGGAAAGACAACCCGCTGGTACATAATCAGCGACGCCAGCCTCTGAGTGTATTCCGAGAGTTCGGGGAGTTCCGCGAGCGAAGGGAAGTGCGACATCAGAGAAGAGGGTGAGAGAACCCCTCTGAGAGTGGCGCGACGCGGAGTTCAAACTGGATCGCGAGAGTGCGGCGACTGAGTGGCGCGAGACTGTGTGTGTGTATGAACAAACGCGGGGTGAGGGGCGAACCACTGTCGATCCTAGCTCCAGTGAGAAGTGCGAACTGCGGAATTTTACAGACATTAAGTGACTTGAGAATAAACATATTTTAATGCGAGTGATTCGTGATCGGAAAATTTGAAATACATTTATTGATTATTAATAAAAATATTAGTAATTAATAAAACTGTAAAAAAAACCTAAATTGGCATATCCCTTAGAACCAAGTTTTACCCACATTATAAATCGAAACAATATGTTAATAATTAATAACGAGTGAAAAAAACACAACGGAATTTAATGGCTATTAAACGGCCTGAACGGCCTGAAATATAAACCGACAAGAAATACAATTGTTTTTGATATATAAAGTAATTCTGTCGAAATAAACCCATTATTAAAAAAAATAAGTTAAAACAAAGATACTTTAAATTGAAAAGTGGTTGTAACGCTAGGAAAAAATTATCTACTTTTTCATACATGTATCATGTATGATCTGAAAGTTTGAAAACCATATTTAAATGTGTGATTGCAATAACTGCCCACTTTGGGTTCGTACGAACTCTGGACATGTCTGCTCGCACTATGACGACCAGACATCACCGTCATGGACTGCCAGGACTGTCGATTCATGTCCACGTTCCCACTGATCTTGGTTCGGTGCTCAAAAAAGTCAATCGCGCAACCGTAAATGCGGTCGAACCATGATCAAAGCAGGTTATGAAAACGAGATCAATCTTGAGATATATTGTACAAACTGGCCGTAAATCACTGAATATAAGTTCATTCCCTGTATTAGCCCAGCTGGGTAATGCAACATATTTTCACTTCCATAGTTCCATCATCACGTTAATTACTTCATAAAGACCTTGAGAGGCTAAAATAAAAAAAATACTTAAACCTGCCATTTAATGTTAAAATGTTGAATTTGTTAAGGAATAGTATAGGTATAATTTAATTAAATACAAGAAGCTAGCAGTGACTGGCTGCTAGCTGTATTTTAGACTGTGAAGCTACTTGCGTTTAGTATAATTAGGGATTACTACACGTGTATTAATACTGTATACAAACACATTTCTATACTATTTGTAAATATATTAAGAGCCCCCGGCTACCCGGGCACACATACGGTGTACAGAGAAATAAGAAAACACCCCTCTAGACCTTAAAATCGCTCAATATTATCCGGGTGGTGTCTGCTTACGAAAACTCGAGGGCGGACAGAGCATTATTTTTTCTGTACTTCGTTCCTTTACTGTATTTCAAGAATAGTGGAAAACCCAGTGCAGGTTCGTGAAAGCATACAAGCAAGGGATTTGCATTACGACTTTATCAGCCATATTATGTCATATGCCAGTCAGCCCCACAGCCTTGAACCTAGAGGCGATACCACGCTAGAAGCACCATCAGCAGATACACCCCTGACCAGGCAGCGAAGGCAAATATTTGAGAGAAGCCTTCTTTTCTCAGACGAGAGAGCCAAAACCCTAAGTTCCCCGAATTTCATGTTTTTTTTTTCCGGATCTTTTATGTGGCTATCCTAACCAAATCAAACGTCCGAAATGTTTTAAAGTATTTATAATGTAGCTAACCTAACCTACTTGACCATCAGTATCCTTTATCAACACCGCCATATTTATTTACAATGAACAAAAAAAAAAACCGAAGATGCACGATCGGGCGTTTTGCTCTCTCGTCCCAATATTCGACGTCAAACCAAAGAGAATGGTTAGGGGCCCAGGAGCAGCTGAAACCAAGATGGCGCACTCGGCTGGAGGCAAGGGGCTGGGTTCGATGACCGCATCTGCATGCAAACAACACGCGAGACGTCTCCTAGCAGGGCGGGTCGCTTCCACGGCGCGCCGCGTGCATTTAAATGGACAATTACCCTCTCTCTTCCCAGTGCCACCAGCTCCAGCCTTGCTTCACTGCGCTCTGTCGCCGGATACAACCACACAGCACAACAGTTCAAGATACAACATTTATAATTAGAGACCTGAAAAATTCGTGGATTCAATGACCTCTAAGATAGCCTCCATTATCCTCTGCATTTCTCAAGCAAAGACGCGTGTTCATTGGGTGCTAACTTGTGAGGCGTCTCCACTGGGTAGCTTGTGATTCGAGGCTTCTTTGGTCAATAGTCTGTCATTTGCCCAGAGAGATCCAGTTAAACTGCGAGCCAATAGCAGTACCAGCAGAATTGTTCACGTTTGAATTTTAGCCTATCACGAAATGAATCCGCGAATTTTTCCGGTCTCTATTTAAAATGCAACTAAACAATGTTTAAATAGAAAACTTGGAATACGAATTTTGGGAATACGTTTTCCTGATTGTATTTTATCAAGAGCGTATTTTTATAATATTCAATTCTTACTTCTAGTATCTTTTAATATTAAAATTCTTGGCTCTTTTTGACAGTAGGACATAATTTAAAAAAATACTACTACTACAACGGTAAAAAAAATGATTTTTAGAATTGATATTTTTACTTTTAGAAAGTTTATAACTGTAGTATAACTACTATAAATTCGCGAGTTCAATGCCCTCTAGGATAGACTCCACGATTCCCTACGTATTGGGGCAAATGCCACATGCGCATTGGCTAATTAACTTCTGAGACCTGTCAACGAGAATGCTTTCGATTCGATACTTCTTTGGTTGAAGGTTTTTCACTGGTTCAAAGTCCTTAACAGTAACTGTGAGCCAATCACAGAGGTAATATGAAGGTAGGTACAGCTGTTTGGATCCTAGCATAGCGCGAAACAAATCCGCGAATTTTTCCGGTCTCTACCAATATCTGATCTTCGAACTGAACACTCTCAGCATCGCCAGCCTGCATTACTTGATTTACATGCTTTCCAGTTCGGTATTTAGCCAGTTAATTATAAGAATCGCCTAAAACGAAAAGGCTGCCGAACTTAAAAAAAAAAACTTTTTATGTATTTTGTATAAGAATGCGCACTCGGAAAAATTAAAGTAAACCCAACACAGTCAAAATTTTGATAGTTGTAGCTTACTTAAGAAAATTTATTTAAATAAAATGACACTATTTAAATTGTATTTTATTTTACCAACAAAAGTAATTTTATAACATAAATTTTTTTTGGTTTAATATGTTATGACCGTTTTACAGTTGTACAAAAAACTATTACGTGTATAGATTAATGATTATATTTAGTATTATAATTATTTTATAGCTACCACATTTGGTTGTTATGGCTACGTAATTGATTTTCATGTCGATGCTACGTGAAATCAGGCAAGGAAAGAGACTTTTCCGATTGACTTTAGATAGAGACCGGAAAAATTCGCAAGTTCATTTTGCGATAGGTTAAAATACAAATAGTTATACCTCAGTGCTGCCTCTGCTATTGGCTCACAACTCACCTGGATGACTCTGGGCCAATGAGAAACACCCAACCAAAGCTTTATGGAATCACAGGCTGCTACGTTGGGACGTCTCACAAGACAGCAGCCAATGAGTGGGTGACATTTGGCCGAGTGTACGTAGAATATGGAGTTCATCTTACAGGTCATTGAACCCGCGAATTTTGCCGGTCCCTAACTTTAGATTTACGCAGCAGTGGTCCCTTTTAGTGGCGCTAGAGGCGCGGTGAAGCGTTGCAGTGATGCAACAACGCGTCAGCTGTTGTGGCGCTAGGCGATGGTTGGTGGAGTGTTTTAGGGGGGGGGGGGAGGGGGGGTTAAAGGGGTTTGCTAGAATCTTTGTGCACGAAGCGAAACGCGGGCGTGCCTGTGAGAAGAATGTCGAAGGGTGTGCTTCGCGCTCAACAACTGGTCTGCCCTGGTGGCGTGGGAGTCGGGAAGACACACTGGTTGTTCGGCGGCGGCGACTACTCCTAAGGGGGAAGCCTTCATTTCACAGACGAGAGAGCCACACCCGAAGTTCCCCGAAGTTCATGCTCGCTTTTTTTCCCCCCCGTTTTATGTCATTGTATAAACCGGTGTGGCATTAAATTTTGCTGTCGATTAGGATAGGTTAGCTACATTATAAATACTTAAAAAATATTGTGGATGGTTGGTTATATTAGGTAAGTATAGCTACATTAAAAATACTGTAAAATCATTTTATGGTTGCTTAGCAAATAATTTTTTTAATATGTAGCTATCCATGGCTAGTAAACCGTTTACATGATTTCACAGTATCTTTAATGTAGCTATCCTAACCAAATCAACCGTCCACAATGTTTTAAAGTATTCATAATGTAGCTAACCTAACCTTTTACAATGAACAAAAAAAAAAACGAATATGCACGATCGGGCGTTTGTCTCTCTCATCTGTGAAAAGAAGGCTTCCCACGCCAGAACCAGTAAGTTACGTCCAACATGTCATTACGGCCCTCGCTCAAGATTTTGGGCTCCAGCTTTTTTTTCCCGACGTTTTTTCCCACCGTCCGCTTCGAAATGAAATAACTTTGTTTTAAGTGAAGTATTTTTTGGCGAACATGTTTTGGAGGGCGTTTCCCTCGTTAATAACGAATTTTGTGAAAATGTTTTGGATGCCATTTGCTATTTTTGGTAACATTTTGGCGGAACTTTTCCCATCCAGCGTGGTATGAAAGATCTCGTCATTAAAGAGTGTAGTCTCGTTCCAACGAACATTGCCTAATCGGAAATAGATGAAACTTTTTTTGAAATTGGACTGTAATACCCGGACGCACTAAAATTAGCTTTATCTTTACGAAGAATTTTATCTGGAATTATGTTAGATTTATTATTTTGGTATTTGCATTTTAATGTATTTTTTAGTACTTTGGCGTGTACTATTTTATGATAATTTTGTTAGGCATGCACGGATTTTGTTCACTTGTAATTTTATCTGTTATTTTATAAAGTTTTTGATTGTTTTTTATAACATCTCATTGCCATTTTGACTGTATGTAAATTTATCACTTTTCTAGTCGGTTTTTGAAATTAAAATTAAATATAGTAACTATAAATCAGATAACCTCATTTTTACATCGTCGTCAACTGTGTTTCCAGTTTGCTAAAAAGTATATTGATTTTTAAGACATCTTTTTTTGTGGGAGAACGTGGCTGGGGTTACGCGTTGGTTTGATAAATTTTTAATAAATTTCAACCAGGCGTTAAAACACATAGACGTGACTCTCAGCTGGGTTAATCACTCGGGAAGCGATTAGTTTTCACAAAGTGGTGTTTATGTCACAACATAATTTGGCTACAGTATTGGGATATTTATGTACTTATCAATTCACACAAAAAGCTATTTCAAAATTAATCGTAATGGTGCTATTTAACAATCCATAAAGTTTATATTTCACTAAACCCCATGTTTTATGCGGGAAGAGTAGGTATCTCCAAACCCTAGGTTGACTCGCGTGCTGGCCCTTGAAGCGCGCTGGGATTGGTCGTGGCACTAAGTATTTAATAATATTATAGCATTATGATAAATAAATAAAAAGCAGTTGCTTAAAGCACCTTTTGTTGTTTTAGTACGTTATGAAGCCTGACGGAAGATTGTTACGTTTTTTTAAACCTTAAATAACTCTTTACTATGACTATTTCAGTTTACCAAATATATTCCATGGTAAAGTACATTTTACACAAATACTTTTGGTTCCATGTTCATACATGTGGATACGCCATCGTCTTATGAAAATTTCCTTTCATGTTGCGTTGCGTGCGCATCGTACAAATTCACTCTCATTTTTTCCATAACGCGTATTTATTTACAATTAATTATTTTTCTACGCTTTCGTTCTAAATATGCGAGTTATTGCTATGAAGTAGACAGCTTATCGTGAGTTAAAACCAATGGCATATTAGGTTACAAGCGTAAATAAAAGAATTTCATATATTGTATGAATAGATTATATAATTTATACTTTATATAATTTATGCATTCCATATAATTTTGTTATATGGGTTATATTAATGTCTAAAAATCCATAATTGAGATAACTTAACAATTTTGCATTGTTTTGAGGGTAGGTCTACTGGTGTCTCGTGCCTATTATGATTTCAAAATGGGAATTATTGTGCGTTAAAATACTAAATTTAGTAAAGACTAAATTTCCACATAAATGTTGCGCATGTCTATACTAAGTATTTGAAAGATATTGTCGAGTTTTTTGAACCCCGCACTAATCATATACTCATTCCTAGGTAGCAGACATGACTAACATTATGTTCTGTAAATGAGTACGTGCATATATACAATCACACACATATATTCTCGTCGTTGGGCCGGATTGTTTCTACCAGACCCCCTCTCCTTTCCTTGCGAGGTTCCCCTACCTCTCGGCTAGTTTGCTCCCTCTCCTCCTAAGACTCGCCCAGGGAGGGGGGGGGGGGGGGCACATTTCAGGCACGCGTTGGCGAGTCAGTCTAGGGTTTGGAAATACGTATCCGAGAATCGGCAGAGATCCGAAGCAATAAATATTTTACGTCACTTTGCTATTAAATATGATCTATTTCTACTACCATAATGTTATTACATATTTGTAATCAAAGACTAGATTTAAGAGCGATTCAGTAACTTCAGGATTGATTTATGTTTTTTGTACAAATTACAAACATCTTTTCCGCAAAAAACAGTCACGTTAGGCTTACTGCTTCGCATCGAATAATATTTTACACTTAAAGTTAAAATGTTCATATGCTTGAACTAAGTTACTTCTCAGTATCACAGGGAGTCGCTATAATGCATTGTAACGACACGAGACAGCTACGAAATATATTTGTTTTCAACACGGAAAATTATAATTTTGGTCAACAAAAAATTGGTTGTCTGTAAATTCGGTTTACGGACGATAGTTTTACGTGACAACGTCATAACAAAACATTGATGAAATGATGCATACTTTTATGAATACAATTGAATCATTTTTATTGAATTACCACTATTTTGTATGGATACAAAGAAAGAGTGAAATGAAATCTACAATTTCATTGATAAATTTACTTTTATTTGCACTCCTTAATTCAAATATGTGTATTACTTTAACGAACAGATTATTTTAACTATAACTTTTATACATGTTTGCTATTTAACTACTTCCAATCTGTGTTATTCTGTTAAGGATAGGACGATGATAGGAAAAGTAGGAAACGAATGGGAGTGTTTCAAGTATAATGTGCCTCGAAAAAGTCAAATCGATGGTTGTTCCAATCGAGTTGGAAGAGAGATAGATGCGGCGCAAGCGTACAATGTGCGTAACGGGACACTTTTTTTCGTGCGTGCAGCCGGCGTTCATCGATTTATTAGACGTTGTCACGTCAGTGAAGTTTGTACTACTTAGGTTTTAGTGCACAATGGCACGAAATTCAAGTATGAAGTTATTGTTAATGTGTGTGTGAGTGTGGTCTGGGTCGCTACCTTTCAACGCCGCGCGGCTGGCACCGCCGGACGGGTGGCTGGAAGCTCGCCATAATTCACTCTCCTCCCGCTCGCCTGAGGGTAGCGCTCCGTCATCTCGACCTCGCCGCAACAAGGCGCCCTTTTGCGACAGAAATATAAATAACCGCCATTTCTTCAGGCGCCGGCAGTCTCTCTCTCTCTCTCTCTCTCTCTCTCCAGCCACGGCCTCCTATATTGGTCCCTACGCCCCGGCTCCGTCATTTGACACCTATTCTCGCCCTCTCACCGCTTCAATCCCTCCCCCGTTTTTTTCCTTTCTCTTTTTTTCCTCTCTTCTTCTGATCCTTCGCCGCGAGCGGCGGTCTCTCGTTCCGGAGTCTCTCCTCCCACCCTCACCCCCTCTCACTCCCTCGTCGATTGAGCCCTCGGCCGAGTTCCCCCCCCCCCCCTTCATCCTACTCATCCACAAGGCTTCCTGTCGCGGGCATTTGACCGGCCGCAGCGGTGAGTAGACACCCGAGTGGGGGAGGGGGGGAATCCAGGGAGGAGGGGTAAGGTAAAATGGGTCACTTGCAAGCCGGAGAACTAATACTTCACTGCTTCACCCACCCCGGAAAACCACTAAGTGTGGTACCTACTGTGCGGATATACACTTCTGGAACATGTTTTTATACCTCGCACTGTTTTAATACTATTTATTTTTTTGGACATTCGTCACTGCAGTTTTGCACTGTTTTGTCGTGGAAAAAAAATGGGGGTTTGTCTGGAAAGTCGGTTTACAGACGATAATTTTTACGTGATAACGTCATAAGAAAATAAAACATTGATGAATAATAGCACACTTTTTAAATTTTCAAATATTATTTACAGTTTTTTGCAAAATTTAATTTAAATAATTTGTTTAAATATAATCACAAAAAAATTAGTTAAAAAGCTCGCCTTAATCGGTTTGATATTATAGAAGATTTTCTCGCACGGTGGTTGGCCGGTTCTTGCACGCCCGGCTTAGGCGGAACGTGACAATTTTTCGTGCGTGCAGCCGGCGTTCATTGATTTATAAGACGTTATCACGTCAAAAAATATATATATTCAAGAATGAAAAATCTTTATAAATAATTAATAATGTAAAAGTTCGTTCTTACAAATTCTTAAATTTCCGAAATTTTACACCGATTGCTTTGAAATTTTGACAGAACATTGCATTCTAATACGCGCGTGTTTTTTTTATATAGGTACCTATTTCATATCTGTGATAGGTAAAAATATAGATGAAAATTTAGAGAGGTAATATATGTGTGTGTGTGTGTGTGTGTGTGTGTGTGTAGAGAGAGAGAGATAAAGTAAGAGACAGACAGTTGATTTGTATATGCGTACCTACATCAAATTACTTTGCAATGCATGCCCGGAATTAGCTGGTAAGAAATAAAAATTAATAAATAAACCAACAGAGTACATGCCTAAATAAGCTGGTGTGGAACAGATGGACCCAATGGTTAAAAACCAAAAGGCATTATGAAACAGCACAGACGATACACATGCGTACCTTAAATAACAGACAGTACAAGTATTCCGTGGAAAGGAATTTTGTCATGAAAATTTAACGGCACAGACGAATACAGTGACACAAGACAGAACTCACGACTAAATTCCTTCCACGAATTCTTGTGCTGTCTGATATTTAAAGTTTGAATATGTTCGTATGTGCTGTCGTCGTCGTGTGTCCATAATACCTGTTCAGTTTGGTCGTATAATCCATCTTTTCGTCATAAGCAGTTTGTGTTTTAATTTTTTAATTTTTAATTTTGCATTTTGGAATTTTTTTTTCAAAAATTTGTATTAAATATAACTTTCCCTTCGCATAAAGCATTTAAAGAACCTCAAAACGTGATTTTTGTGGTCCAGGTAGGCTAAAAAATTATTTATGGTTACCATAATTAATGTTATTTTTTCTACTAGAGACCGTACCAAATATATTTTGTAATGACAGGAAGCGGGTTATTAATAAGCAAAAAAAAAAAAAAAAAATTCTGTCACTACTGAATTGTTTTGTTGTTATTATAATTTTTTTTTGTTGCCACCACAACACATATTGGTGGTAGGGACTGTATAAACAATTTATTTTTTGTGGCGACAACAAAACGGTGATATTTCTTCATTGTACAGTGCTATTTCTGCCTGCCTTTATGTGTGCGTATTTGTATAATTTTTTTTTTTAGAATGTCAGCCTACTGAGGAATGTTTTGTTTGTTTGGATGACACAAAAAATTAATGTATACATATATATATTTATTATACATATACGGTGTCTATATATACTGTTTAACACTTCACTTTTGGTTGCGACGAAAAGGAATAGTCTCACATGGTCCAGTCAGTAGGTGAAGTAAATGGAGGCTTGCCTGAAACGAAGGCAGTCACTGAAGGATCCATGGATCCACTCAGAAGTCACGAGTGTCAGTCATAGTAGTAGCTCGTGAACTAATTATGAAAAACATCATATGCATGTGAACATGTAATCGAAACTTTATTGGTAAACATTACGATTCAACCTGTTTGAACAAAACAGTTTCCAGCAGAAAAATAAATCTCTCACGACTTAACGTACTGTACGTGCGAGCGATGTTGCACACTACCGCTCCTTCCATTGCTACCAACAAATCCAATTTTGGTTAGTCAACGATACATAACCTTCAATTTGATGTATGTTTTGTTGTAACTCGTCTAATATAAACTGTTATAATTAGAGACCGGAAAAATTCGCGGATTCGTTATGCGCTATGCTGGGATCGAAACAGCTGTACCTTCATATTACTTCTGTGATTGGCTCACAGTTTATGGTAAGGACTTAGAGCCAGTGAAAAACCTTCAACCAAAGAAGTATCGAATCGGAAGCATTCTCGTTGACAGGTCTCAGAAGTTAATTAGCCAATGAGCATGTGGCATTTGCCCGAATATGTAGGGAATCGTGGAGTCTATCCTAGAGGTCATTGAACTCGCGAATTTTTCCAGTCCCTAGTTATAATATACCATTGAAACTGAGGTATTCTTTTAGGGACGCCCTTAAGTACTTGACACTCCACGTCTTTGGAAGACGAGAAACGCTGAACTGTCAGTGAAACAATACGGACAAACTATACGTATGAGTAGAGACCCGTGAATTTCGCGGATTCAATGACCTCCAGGATAGACTCCAATATCCTCTACACACTCGGGCAAATGACAACTGTTCATTGGCTGTTGACTTGTGAGTCGTCTCGACTGGGTGGCCTGTGATTCGACATTTCTATGAGTGAGGGTCTCTAATTGGCCCTCATTACTCCAGATTAACAGTGAACCAATGGCAGAAGCAGCACTAAGGTATAATTATTTGAATTTTAGTATAACACGAAATGAATCCGCGAAATTCACGGGTCTCTACGTATGAGATACACAGTGTTAGTAGTGTTTGCTTTTTTTTTGTTTATTTGGTTCGACAAGTATAAATTGAGTTGAATTACTTATAGTGTAAATTCAACTTCAACTAGTAGTTTGTGGAAATCAACCCAGTGAAAACTAAACGTTTCTTGAAAAAATAATTTTCAGCGCTGCATTTGCTTTTCTTGTAATTGCGTGTTCCATAAGAATGCGAGACTAGTGAAGTGATTTAACTCAGATTTAAAACATTTTAGGAATCTTGAAAACGTTTGTGTCTGATAAACGAACTTTTATGCATCATAATTGCTTCATTTTCAACCAAAATACTGTTTATTTATGATGTAAACCAGTAAACCCTTTCTGGATGAGCTTCGAAATAATAATTTCATAATAAAATTGTTACTGAACGTTAAAATACTATTAGTAAGTTATCCAACAGGTGATCCGAAGCTTAGATATATATTAAAATAGCTTACACTAAAAATTTAAATTTAAATTTTATATAACGTATTTAAACAGATGTGATCATAATTAGTTATGGAACTTAGAAGATGAAAAAGCAGGTAGTAAAACTGGGATGGCAGGTGTGGTATATTGACATTTTGAACCTTTGCGGGAACTTACATTGAAACACAAATAACAAAGTTCCCCGTGTGCCACCGATAGCTGCTACATAGTTTCCGGACACTCAAACTGCCGCGAACTCGTTTTTGCATGCAGCCAGCCGGGTAATGTGGAACTCCTCTCAAATTAGTTTCTCTCCGGTCACCAGGGTGACCAACCTGCGAGGCAAAAAGCGCGCCGGCCGCGGAGCACATGCTGCCGAAACAGTTTACCCCGGTGCGCCTCTTGTAACTAGCAAGAAACCCCCGCGGGAATTGCGGCTACAGTCACATCAGCCCGGTTCGTAACAAACACGTGATCCAGTATGAAGTTGAAATACTTGATTATACTGAACACATTTTAATTGGAGCCAAGTCCAAGTCCAAATCCAAGTCCAAGTCCAAGTCCAAGTCCGAGTCCAAGTCCAAGTCCAAGTCCAAGTCCAAGTTCAAGTCCGAGTCCAAGTCCAAGTCCAAGTCCAAGTCCAAGTCAAGTCCATAAAATTTAATAACAAGTAAAGAAAAGCCATGAAACATCGAAACTATGCTAATCCATATATTAAATAGCTTGTTGGTATGGAGGCCTATGTATGTATGAACAGGATGGTACAAAAGGTGTGTATCGGTTTTTAAGGGTTATTTAAAAAAAGAGAGCAACTTACAGAAATAAGGTTTATTTAATTGGAATCATTATACTTCTCCAAATTAAAAAAAAAATCAAGTTCAGAAGATCACATCAGTAAGATGGTCGCTATCAGCAGCGATAAATTTATAAAGGTGATTTTAGAACCCTACAACTGCTTTCCGGTGCATTTTGAGGGTTTAGCGGTGATTTTCTCCCGAATTTGCATCTTCACTTCTTCCAAGGAGTGAGGACGATGTTTGAAAACCTTTTCCCTGAGGTTTCCCCGCAGGAAGAAGTCACAAACCCTTAAATCCAGGGCCCGTGCTGACACCACACCTCTGAATTAATAATTAAAGAAAAAAATATCTGTTAGATAGTATCTTTGTTATGTTAAAACTTTAACTGACAGTTGCGGCCAAGTTACAAGTTGTTGCTATTTATTCAAACTCTACGAAGCTTCCAAATTAATTGAAAACCATAAACTTTACCCGTTGTTTAAATCGAAACATTTTTTTTTTAAAAGAATATACATACTTTCATACTAAAATCCGATTTAACACAATGTTAATAATGGGCTGAACTACTACAAGCGCGGTTAGTTCGCAGGTCGCCGCGAGCTTCACTAAGAGGACGAAGAATAAAGGTAAGTTCCCCGAACTATCTATATGACCGTGTCTACACCGTTAAACCTATCTCCACGAAAATCGGTATACATAGATAATAGAACACGGAGAATATTTTCTAGATATACATTCTGCTACAACTTGCCACCAGATGCCTACTGATTTAATTACTTAATACGAAATCAAATTCTAGTTTCGTCTGAGACATTGGTGTCAAGCTTTATGTGTTCGCCAAATTGCTTAATTTGTCGTTTAGTTTTTCGTAACTAAGTTGTTTTGATGAACTGGGAATACTCACATGCTGATATCGAGTTGTCATTGTTTTTCGGACAATATATAGGTCAAAGTACGCTTTTATATTGCTTTACATTTGTCTATTTTATTTGAATTCCAATAGTAATTTGTAGAGACCGGAAAAATTCGCGAATTCATTTCGCGATAGGCTAAAATACAAATAGTTATACCTCATTGCTGCCTCTGCTATTGGCTCACAAATCACCTGGATGACTCTGGGCCAGTGAGAAACACCCAACCAAAGAGTTTTATCGAATCACAGGCTGCTACGTTGGAACGTTTCACAAGACAGCAACCAATGAGTGGGTGACATTTGACCGAGTGTACGTAGAACTATGGAGTTCATCCTGCAGGTCATTGAACCCGCGAATTTTTCCGGTCCCTACTGATGAGGTAGCTTGGCTTCTGGGCTCTAGCCGTGTCCTCGGCGGATAATTCACCTGACGTTTCGGTCAACATTGCAGTCGGCATCATCGGGCCATCATGATGGCGACTGAAATGTCGACCGAAATGTCGGTGAATTATCCGCCGAGGATGCGGCTACAACCCAGAAGCCAAGCTACTTCAGACAATGGCCGTGAAAGCCTTCGCACATTAATCACAGAATAGATTCCCGGTGTGCGGGCAGAAGCGCAATTTACGACCAGACGGGTTCGTCCGTAAATTTAACACCAGGCCGTCGAATTAAAAGCTGGGCAACGCAAAAACGAAAAAAAAAGGATGTTTCAAAAATCTGCTTTCGGGAAACCACCCACGTATTTTAACGCGGAAATGAACAAACGGGTTTAATAATTTTTGTTACATTTCCCGAAACAAAAAAAAGAAAAAAAAACATTAATTTGTCGGCTTCAACCACCCATGTGTTTGAAACCTAAAGTAACATTACGGGTGAACAAGAGTAAAAACGTATAGATATTTCGAATCTGATTTTTCATCGTTCAGTAAATAAATCAAATTTATTTTAGCAATTTTTTTATGCTACACATGGAAAAGTCGAGTTTTATTAAGGGGAAAAGTAATCAACGTAGTTCGCCCGTATTTTGTCCGAAATTTACTTTCCAGTTGCGAGACATGCTGGTATTTCGTTGTACGGCGTTCAACATCTGTGTACAGTAATACTTCTGTAAGTTTTCGAGTAGTAACAAATCAAAGAGTCAAACTATATAAACTATCCATTGTGATGGGGTGAGTATAGAACTGTAAGAAAAGTAAGTATCTTGGTAATTATCATGGAGATATGTTTCACCCCATTGACATTTCAAATCGAAAGTAGTGCCAAAAAATGGTAGTTAGATTAAAAAAAAAAAGGTAAGGGCACCGGAATTTATGTACGCAAACTAGCATAAAATCGATTTAATGCATAACACTGATATTATAATGATACTAGATTTTGTTTGACCTAATGGTTTTTGTTCAGTATCAGATCATTCAAACTGAAAAATAATACCTTGTCCGATTATACCAAAATTTTTTATTTTATTATATACTAGCTAAAACCAATCACGCTTCGCTGTGGCTCATTCTAAAATTAAATTAATAGCAAAGTAAAGCAAAGAATGCTATCGAACATAGATTCACCGAAGAAACACATAATTTAATTTAATACCCTGCTTTGCCGTGCTGTGGATATACTGTGGAATGAAAGGAAAGGAAGAAAAAACCATTTTTTTCACATAAAATAATTTTTTATTTTAAAGATAGTGGATGGACTACTTATTTTGTTTTTCTGTTTTCTGCATAAACATAAATATAAGATGGTTTACCGACTCTTGATCATGCGACGTATAATTTATAAATTCAAACCGCACACTTGTAAAGATTCCCTTGCGCTTTATTGATAATCATAGCGAACGCAAGGTGTATTGGAAATTGAAGCCGTTTGAACTCGAGCGCTATGTTGGTCTGAATGAGTGATATTCGTGAAGCACCCTTATGAGGTCCAATCAGAATTGGTGCTTCAATTATATTGTTCATCATTTTGACTACTACGTGTGTGCCTCTGCATTACTCTGGCCGATTGATGTTTCAGATTAAAATAATGGCATTCTAATTTTTAAATTTAGAATGTGTGGCGATAATCCGGCAACATCGAGTGAATCAAGAAATTCAGTTGGAAAATTCACTACTTCACTTTGGATTGTCACGGAGTCAATGGATTTGTATGTCACTGTTTCATCCGCGATTCTGGTTATAATGATTCTGTTCATATCGTGTACATCGACATTTTTATCCTCTAGAATGGCTCTTCCACTTAACCATGCGTGATTTTAATAATTTGTTTCGATGCTTTAGAAAACATTGTCAAATAATTCTTCTTTGAAATCACGATTATGCAAAAATTAGATGGAGAGGTGATTTTTCCTGTTAATAGATTTGTAGGTACAACAGTACCGTTACCGACCTCGAGTCATTGACTTGAAAATATGTCAGCTGTTGGATGGGTTTGAAGCTGAACTCTCATATTTGTTGTTAAATGCATTTTTTGACTGTGCTCCAAAAAGTCGAATATTTAAAAAAAAAAAAACAACATTCAATCATCAACTGGTGTTGAGCGAGGTATATTTCAAAGCGTTTGCCTGAAGTCAATGGATAGTGAAACCAATGCTCCGCCAAACTGAACCTGATTATTTCTAAAGTCCTTCAATGTATAATCTAATGCTTCCAATGACTTATTATGAGCAAACTTGTAAAACGCGTACTATGGCAAGCGAAAACAAAAGACGGCGGTAAAAGAAATGTTAAAATAATTTTTTTCCCGCGAGCGCATTTTAAAAAAGAATATGTTCATTCCGTGGAGAGTCTAATCTCCTTTCTTGCTAAATCTTCCAGAGATAATTAAGTTATAAACTACATATTAGAACGTGAATATAACGTTTAAAAATGCTATTACTAGAGACTGAAAAAATTCGCGGTTTCAATGACCTCTAGGATAGACTCCACGATCCTCTATACACTCGGCAAAATTACGCCTGCTCATTGGCTACTGACTCGTCACATCTTTTAACTGGGTTTGCTCGTGATTAAATACTTGTATGCTTAGAGTTTTTTTATTGGCTCAGAGTCCTTCAGACAAACTGTGGCCCAATCGATGAAGCAGCACAAATGGTAATAGAGTTTTGATTCTAGCCTGTCGCAAAATGAATCCGCGAATTTTTCTGGTCTCTAGATATTATAAAATGATGTACATTTGAAATCTTTTCCAAAAACGCTCAGAGCCCGTTTATGTCTATTTCCAACCGAACACATAATAATATGAAAATTCACGCTTCTTACTTTGAAAATGAAGGATTTCCCAGAAAAATTCCGGATATTTTTTTTTATAAAATTTTAATTATAAAAACATTCAAGTATTAAAATTAGACGTCGTGTAAAAAAAATTCCAAGTCAGTGGACGGACTGCTCTCCGAGTTCCGCTAGCACAAACTCGCGGAGGCTGACGGACGGCGGCGGACAGAAGCCGGACAAAGGACGGACCGACCCGCCGGCCAGCAGAGAGGAGTGACGCTGATAGACGCCGCCGGAGACAGACGGACGCCCGGGCGAGGGCAGAAGATTACGCTCCCGGTGTTCATCGGAGGCGGCGTCGGGGTCGTTTAACAATTCGCAGAATGCGAGAAAAGAGCGCCGCCTGTCTCCTTCGACGTCAGTAATGAAACGCTCCTCCGCTTCCTACAGAAGAGCAAGAGAGAGATAGAGAGAGAGAGAGAGAGAAAGAGGAAGAAAGTAAAAATACTCGCGCAATTCCCGGCGTCTTGTGAATCCGCCGAGAAGGGAGAAGGGCGAGGATGCAGTGTTCTCCTGGCGTTGCGACGGCTGGATGAGAGACGTTGGTACAGCGTGTCCACAAAAGATTGTCCCTTTTGTAAAACATAACAGCATCAACTGTTAGCTTTGCAAAGTGTTGCTCCAAGGTCAAAATTAATTAGTAACTCTTAACAGTTCTAGATTTAGCACATGCACTAGTACTGCTTCGGTTTCTTGCTTGCAACGCGAAAGAATGGCTCTTTCCCCAATTAGTAGAGTTTGAACCTGTAAACTTTATTTGGCAACAGAATGGAGCCCCTCCCCATTGGAATCTATTTGCACGAGAGTAGTTGAACGTCAAAGTCCCTGGCCGTTGGATTGGTCGTAATGGTCGAGACGACAGAGCTCTTTTTCGCTGGCCTCCACGTTCACCTGACATTACGCCATGCAATTTATTTATTTTTCCTTTTGGGACTTAATAAAAGATCGTGTCTACGTTATGCCGCTACCTATTGATTTGCCAGAGTTGAGACACAGAATTGAAGAGGTTATTCCTTTCATTACTCCGGACTTGTTAACCAAAGTGTGGAAAGAATTGGACTTTAGTTTGGATGTGAGCCGTATAACTAAAGGTGAATGTATTAAACATTTTTAAGAAAAAAAATAAATAGGATAGATGACCTTCAATTCGATGTATGATTTGTTGTAAATAGTTTAAAGTTAAACTGATAGAATAAACTATTGAAACTTGACATTCGTTTATGGACACTGTAGAGCAGCGCCGCAGTGACTCAGTCAGTACCTGACAACAACACCAGAGTTTCATTGGTTCTCGTACGGCAGGGCTGCAATTGGGCGAAGTTTCCGCTCAGAAGATAGGTAGGCTTTGAGGGAGATGCCGTGACTCAAACGCGGCGTTGCCAAGTCTAACTCAACGAGCACTATACACACTGTTTTACACGAGGGAAGACTTTGCGGCGTTGCCAAGTCTCATGCAACGGACACGCAACGTACTGTTTGAAACGAGAGAATACTTAGTGGAATATCGTGCGGAATTGCCAAATCTAACTAAACGGGCACGAAACGCACTGTTTTACACGAGGGATGACTTTGCGTCGTTGCCAAGTCTCTTGCAATGGACACGCAACGTTCTGTTTCAAACGAGAGAATACTTAGTGGAAGATCGTGCGGAGTTGCCAAATCTAACTAAACGGGCACGAAACGCACTGTTTTACACGAGGGAAGACTTTGCGTCGTTGCCAAGTCTCTTGCAACGGACACGCAACGTTCTGTTTCAAACGAGAGAATACTTAGCGGAAGATCACGCGGAATTGCCAACTCTAACTCAACGGGCACTAAAAAAACTGTTTTACACGAGGGAAGACTTCGCGGCGTTCACAAGTCTAATGCAAAGGGCACACAATGCACGACTGTTTCACACGACGGAGAGATGCCATCACTCAAAAGCGGCGTTGCCAAGTCTTAACACGACTTGCGCCACGCTGGTTGGGTGGACAGTCACTCGCCTCCCTCAAGGCGATCCAGTTACGATTACCGGCGGGGTCAAATGTTGATTTTGTTTTTCTGTCTGTGTAAACGTGGCGGACGTTTCTTCTACCAAGCCACATCTCTAATGCCCCACTCTCGTCTCATCCCCGCCTCGCCTGTAACGACCCTGATACCGGCGTGAGGTTAAGGGGCCCGTCTCGTCATGGGTGCATGTGTGTTAGTGAGGCGGGATGATAAGCGCGACGCTCGCTGGTGCTACCAGCGCGGTGTCTCCTCTGGACTGGCGCGCAGTCTTCTCGTCGTGCATGGGACAACTCTGATATTTGAGCAGCGACCGTAACATTATATGGCCGAGAAATGAAGATTAAGGTGTAATGCATGTCCCTTAAATGTTAAGTGCTTTCAAGAATTTGTACTTGTTGTTTTACGCCTAAACATTACTCTGAACACATGCGTTTTAGCCATTTCACCTCTTCTAAAATTACAGTTTAAAAACGTAATCCATGATCAAAAGTACTTTTCGGCCCTCAGCGAACCCTTAAATGCTTTTCGTAAGCAGACCCCACTCGGATATCTTGGGTTGTTTAGAAATCGCGTTGTTTTTTCCTGAAGCTGTGCGCACCGCGTGTGTGTGCCCGGGTAGGCGAAGCGCCCCTTAAAGACGCAACCCATTCGTTGATTCCGCACGTAAAAAAGACCAATTGCGGCAGTTGTAGCCTCTCGCCCAGAAGGTGATTCCAAGTCCGACCCGCGACCGTGCATCTGGCAACCATGCGCTGCTGTGATTGGCCGGGAGGCGGGGGGTTGTTGTCGCGCCGCGCCGCCTCTCTGCGTCAGACCGGCGCTGCTGTCGTATCTTCGCTCGGTGAGAGAGAGAGAGACGCGCAGGTAGGCGGACTAGGGGGGGGGGGTGGTTGAGGGGTAACAAAGAGTTACGGGAGCAATTAGTAAAATGGTGTCGCCAGGGAGAGTGGTATGGAAGATAATGGGGCGGAAGTAGATGCTCCCCTCGCCATCACCCCCCCCCAGGGTTGCTAAGGGGGTGGGGAGGGGCTGATAGATAAGGGGTGGGGGGGTTGCTCGCTTCACCTGTGCATGGGGGGGGGAGGGGTGGTCAGTACTCTGGCGTCGCTCCAGGCCTGCCGCCGTAGTTCTGATAGCGCGGGATGAAAAGGAGGGAAAAGGGGAGGGGTTGGGGTTTTGGGCTCTGGGAATCGATTTCGCAGGACTTCCGAGGGCTTATGTCCCTCTCACCCCCCCCTTCCCCCTTCCTTTCCCGCGGGGTTAACTGCCTGTTTTCCAGCGGCTGATAATCCGGACTGCGAGAACTGGTCGCGCTAATTTCGTACCCCGCCCCCCCCCCCTCCTACTATCTTTCCAAATAGTCACGAGAGCATGACCTCCAGTCTGGGTTTGGCTTCAGGCTGAGTTACAGCTGGCGGTTGTATTCTCACCAGCCCGTCACGTGATGCGACTAAGTATTCTGAATTATTATTAAAAATGATTGCCTATAAAAAAAATTGCGCTTTCTCAAGTTTAAAGCTAACAACCAAAAACTGACAAATAAGCTTCTACTAGAAAAACAAATGCGTGAAATTACGTTCTAAAAGTTGTACTGATTGTATAAATATTAATTAAAGATGTAGTAAAACAGGGCATAAGACACAATTTTCATATTTCTTTAAAATCATGTTGAAAATAAATGAAAGTGAAAACCACAAGTGAACTTTAATGTTTTTTCCCTGACTTTTTATATGTACTAACAGAATTTAATAACTTCAGGGATGTTAAGGTAGGCATCGTCATTTAACACTTGAATACATATATTGCAGCAGCAGGAATATAAGGTCAAGGTTTACCACATTTTTTTTTCCGTGTGTCTTCCCCGCTCGCATCTTGCAATACTTGGCGAGCGAGAAACGCGCGGGATTTTTTTTCCCGTGGAACGGTTCAAGTTTCCTTGGACGCAGGCCCATTCAACCCCGCCGTGCGTCTGCCTTAATCCGTCGCCGCTCCATCTTCGTTCCTTGTCTCGCTGAGGGATGACGGGAACAGTCGAAAGGGGCAGTTCGACACGTGGTGGTTCCCGACCGAGCACGCAACACTCGGCAGTTCTTGCTTTCGACGTGACAACGTCTAATAAATCGATGAACGCCGGCTGCACGCACGAAAAAATAGGCCCGTTACGCACATTGTTCCGTTACGCTGTGTCCCGTTACGCTCATTGTACGCTTGCGCCGCATCTATCTCTCTTCCACTCGATTGGAACAACAATTGATTTGACTTTTTCGAGGCACATTAAAATTCAAACACTCCCATTCGTTTCCTGCTTTTCCTATCATCGTCTTATCCTTAAGGGGATTGGTGCACCAGCATCGTATTAAAAAAAACAATATATTTGTTAATGATTCAGCTACTAGAGAAGATTTGAACCATTCTGGTGTAAAATTATTTTTTTAATTTTTTTATTTTAATTAAGTTATTGCTGATTTTCGGGATTTTTTTAAATTCAAGCTTTATTAATAAACTATAAAGAATTCAGTGGTAAAACTTTCGCAGATAAATTTTCAGACACGGGAGATATGACTGTGACCATTATTTTATCTGTAATTATTATTAATTTAACGTATTTACAATTTGAATTTTAATAAATGAGCTGCTACGAAATTGCGTGATATTCATTTGCGAATTTAATAACATTCGCGTTTTCATTTGTAATTCAAACGCCAATATATCTGTCGGCTGAATGATTGACTTTATTTTAGTCTTTAGCTTATTGCAGTCGGACCTAAAGTAAAAACGTAGCTGTAGAAGTTTGAGCAGCGTGCAAGCTCGGATACGAGAAATTATGGAGCGCGCTGGACAGTAGTGACACCTTGCGACAGTTTCCCGAACTGTTTGCAGCCAGTGTTTTCTCTCGTTCCCACCCTGCCTCAGCTGTCTGCTGTTTACGAAGGGGAGACGGGATTTCGCGCGAAACTGATATGAAGGTCAACGTACTCATTTTCAGTAGATAAGAGAACGTGTTTGGTCTAGCTCGGCGTATAATTGAATGGTTATTCTCTGTTATTATTTAACACAGTGATTTAGCTAGATGTTTTTTGTTGTAAGCGTGAGATTTATTCAGGAATAAAATGCCGAAGAAACCTCCACCAAGCATAGTACACAAAAGAACAAAACTATCGAAAGCCATTAGAGCACTTAGAAAAAAGAATAAAGAAAGATAAGAGATTATTTTATTATAGCTTTTTTACCATACATTTATTTTTCAGAGTTGCGTATGTACAACGCGATGGACGCGATGCGACAACATAAAGATGTGTAAAATTGTAAACATGCTTTTTTTTTCTAGCAATGCGTGAACCATTCATAAACTATACTCAACATGTATCCGTATGATTACGTTTGAATTTTTTTTATGACAGGCATCAATGTTAACAAGTTTATTAAGCCACAATATACTTTTTTTCAGAAAAATAAGTGTAGCAGAAAACACTCAACATAGTCTCACACAAAATCAGTTTACATGAATGCAGTTTTAAGAAGTAAGCTACGTAAATAATAGTTAAACATTATTTAATATATGCTGGTAACGTTTCCAAAGTATCAGCTTCGCCTTCATTACCGAACAATATTCGTGGCCTTATTTATTTATTTTGCTGGCGTTTCGTTGGTGACTGTTAGGACTGCAAAATTAGTAAACATTTTTCACCCTATCCTGAGTTAAATCTAAGTGTGCGCGGTTAGATGAGGACCAGATGTGTATCATGCTTACGCCTTTACACTCTACTCAGGGGTGCCCACAAGGGGGGGGTAACGACGCAGACTGCGTCATTAAAATTTCAGGGGGGGGGGGGGTGGTTAAAAGACGAGAAAAATGTATATATTATTTACATAATTATAGCTTCTAATGTGAAAATACGATTCTGGTGCTTTGATAAATGAAAGGGATCTTGTAAATCAAATTGGCAACCCCGCACTTTCCTCAACAAAAGCAGTTTGGCATCTGTCGGTTCAGGATGGAAATATTACCTGATATTACCAAAATTATTATTAGAAAATCAGTTTTAATTAATGAAAAATGTGATAAAATATAATACTAAAAAAGTATAATATTATAAAATAATTGAGTAAATCATTTAGAACATGGCATAAAAAAATTCGGGGGGGGGGGCATAATTAGTTTAGGGGGGGTGAGTCATAGTGTTTGGGGGGGGGGGGGGCACCTCTGCTCTACTCATGCGGGTATTAACCATGCGCGTAAGGGCGTGTTGCCAATGACCTGTACGATAGTCAATCCTCTACGGACTCGAAAAATGTCACCTGCTCATTGGCTACTTGACTTGTGACAACTGTTTGTTATAATGCCTGTGATTCATCGTTGATTTTGTTGAGGAGTTTTCAGTGATTCAGAGCCTCCCATTTAACTGTGGCCGAATTGAAGAAGCAGTACAAATGTTACATGCTTGAATTCATAGCGAATGGAAACCACAAATATTTACTGATGTAGTGGTTGGTAAAAAAAAAATATTATTCGTATCGCGTCCATCGCTTCGCGCCATGGTGGCTCCTATATTATATGGATTTACAAAATATAACGATTCATTTACGACACTTAAGATAAGGTGTGTAGGATTTTAAGAATTCACTTGAATTAATATTTAAGAACATATTTCAGGATAACTTGTGAAGACGCTCGTACAGACGGCACCGGTTGTGATGACTCATTGTTAGGGACACCTGTATTTCGAGAATACATTTCGTGTCAAGGTATTTCACAAAATACTGTAGCTTTTCTCTTGTGGTTATTGGCTGAGAGCGGTGAGAGGTGTCGTCCCGCTCTTGACGAGGCCAATGAGAATGTGGTCACAGTACTGCTGCACCCTCACAATTTGCCTTTCCTCTTATAAAAAGCTACAGTATTTTGTGAAATACCTTGACACGAAATGTATTCGCGAAATACAGGTGTCCCTACTCATTGTTACCAGAGCAGGGGCCATCTCGTGTACACGAAGTGGCATGCGAAACCTCAACACAACTCGAAAATCAGTGAGTGTTACATTGAAATGTGTCCGCTACAAATGTTCAGGAATTATAATTTTTAAATCGAGTAGAAATATTCCTGCAATTAGCATTAGGTATATTTTAATAGACATTGAAAGCGAATCATTAAGTAGCTTCAAAATCCAAATACCGGAATACAGATAGTCTGTAACAATACAGACCTCACCGACTAGATATGGTCCAGATTGTTAATACTAACACATTTGAAAAAAAACTGACTAGTTAATGAATATGTTGAAATTTTGTAAACCTGTTACTTAAGATGATTGGTGATGTAATAATGTCTCTTGGAAACTACATAAGATTTTAACTGCTTTTATTTCTCCATAAATTCGCAAATCACCATGGCGGCCAATTTACGATCACGATTTAGTTCTTAAATTTTAAATTAGTTTATTTGTTGAGAGCCTGGTACAATGTATCTGACCACTAAAGCGATCCGAGCCGCGTAGTGTATACTACTGCGAGGTTGCAGAAGTAGGCTCGGGTCGGGACGAATTTCGCTGTGAAGAAACAAAGGTTTTTAATACATAGAAAATTATCCCAAAGCCGAAATTTGTACAGTAGTAGAATGAACATTTCTTAGTAACACGTCAAAAGTGTAAGTACTGCCGCAAACCTTGTGTGTCACACCGAAAACGAGTAGTTAAGTCCAAAATTAAATTTTTTTGCAACGATCCACAATAATGGATATTGCAAATGCAGTTTATGGAGTAGACCTCAGTATGGAACCCAAAATAATCTAGAAACATTGCCCTATCTGAGGATAGTGATAAAAAGCACAAAGTTTAACATGTTTCTATAAAATAGACCTTTTAAATCATTAAAGTTAACGAATTCACTTTCATTCAATTTTAAGGAAATATAAATACATCTTACATAAACTTAAAGAGCCCAACGTGGAAATCGCTTAAAGTAATCGTTCTTGCATATTTATTCATCTTTAAATTGGTATATTTTTTAAGTGTCTCATACAATTAGTCTGACCACTAAAGCGATCCGAGCCGCGTAGTGTATACTACTGCAAGGTTGTCGAAGTAGGTTCGGGTCGAGACGAATTTCGCTGTTAAGAAACAAAAATTTTTAATACATGGAAAATTATCCCAAAGGAAAATTTTTGTACAGTAGTAGAATGAACATTTCTTTGTAACACGTCAAAAGTTTACCGATGAAACCTTGTGATCACACCAATAAATGAGCAGTTGAGTCCTTAATGATAATTTCTACAATGATCCACAAAAATGTTTCGTAAATTTAATAACTTTAATACTTTTTTAAGTCGGTTCTCATTATGGCACCAAAGTAATATAAAATAATGCCCTACATGGTAACTGTGATAAACACCTCAAAGTTAAAACGTCCTATTATTAAATTGGTAATTTTAATCATAAAAGGTAAGAAAAAAATATATATTTTTTAATAGAAATTTGACTACATGTTACATAAATATGTTGAGCGTAACGTCAAAATCACTTCATAAATATTGTCTGTGTTTTTTTTTTTTTTTTAAGGTTTAAATGTGTATATTTTGAGTGTCTGGTACAATAGTCTGATCACTGATGTATTTCAAGCTGCGTAGTGTGTGGTGCAGCAGTGTTAAAGTCGCTCGTGCTGGGACGTTTTTTGCTCCAGAAAACTAAGGTTTTTAATGTATGGTAATTCCAGACTGAATTTTACTCTGAAAGAATAAAAGTTTCCTAACTGCAAGTGATTTTTGCTGCAAACGTAGATAAAAATCTTCCAGGATGCAATTTGCTTAGGTAAAAATGTTAGTATGATCGACTCTTTAATTTCTAAATTATAAATAACAACAATAGAACTTCCCGGAAAGTTGTGATAAACTGACGATATTGCGCGAGTAGCAGACCCGTACGTGACTACAGAGAAAGGCTATTTTCCTTGACCGTTAGGATTTCTGGGACGAACACCCTCTCACAGCTGGGGTCATAAAATACGGTCAAACTCTTGCAAAACATCCACCACCGCTCTTTGCCACTAGCAATTCAACGAAGTAAGCTAGGCGCAGCACTCCAATGAATTAACTTAGAAAAAAAAATTACTAAATATGTAATTCTATCAATACATTTTACAACACAACTTATGTATTATTTATTTTCTGGAAAAAAATAATATTATCATCCGAATTATGTTATAAAAGTGACAAAACTCAATAAGCACATTAACGGTGTATCGTTTTCTTCAATTGTTATATAGTAAAATAATTTCATACAATTAAATATATATATATATATATTTTATAATATAGGCTACATTAAAATTTTGCACAGTTCTGATCTAAAATAATATAATGTATTAGAAATAAAAAATAATTATATTTTTTGGTATTAAAATAATTTTTAATAATAAAATTTTTGTAACAAAATACGAACACACATATACAAAACCAGAGGTCCTCTAGAATTTTGATTTACAAGTTCCAAGCAGAAATTGTTTATTGTTAATTTTATTGTATCAAAAATCATTCATATATAAAAAAAATAATATGTATATCTCAAAAGATGTAACATGAATACACCCTATCATATGCATTAAATATATTTTAAGTAATCCCTAAATAATACCAAGTTTATTGAGTGTCGCAGTACGCAGCGTGTTTCAAAGCCCGCCGGCCGTGAAAGATCAGTACGGCCGCAGTACACTGCAACGCTCGGGCAGCTTTAATGAGGCAACTAATTATGCTAGACTTTTTATAAATATTCTATATTAAAGCTAAAAGTATAATTAAAAACATTTATTTAGACATTTTTTCGCATTGGGCTCTTCAAATCGGTGTAAATCGTATTTTTATCTGGGTGGCAAAGATAAAAAAAAAATATGTCGTGAATTAATCGCTTTATATCATATATATTAAAAATTTAAATTTTTTCTAACATTAATGGGTGTATTAAAGTTTCTAGATTATTTTGGTAGGTTTACGGACAGTCTAAATTAAAAACTGTATAAATGGGTAGCATTTTAATGGACTGATGCAAGTTGCTGTCACCTAGGACTTAAATGCAAATTTTCGGTGATAACGCACAAGGTCTACAGCGGTAAACTTTCGGTATGTTATTAAGCATAGTCAACTCTACCACAGTACAAAAATTCAGCTTTGGACAAATTTTTCACAGGTTGTCTTGGTTTCCTGGAGTAACATGAAAGTCTACGCGGGGAAGGGCGGCTACCTGATCCGAGAATGAAGGATAGGGCGAGATGGGAAGCGAAGATAAGAGCTGGTTGGGTGTCCGTGTTGGAGAGAGAGAGAGAGAGAAAGAGAGAAAGGCGATATTGTGGAAGACCTTCGAAAGATTCCCGCTAGATGGCAGGCCTCAGAGCTGCAACATTCGACAACCTCCCCTCACAGAAGCTCTCTCGCCACTAACTTGCCAAATCTCACCCGCTAGCTTATATACGTGCTGGCTGGCCATACAGTAGTAATAAACGAGCATTTATGAAACACTTAAGCTCATTTCCAACAAATTCTGACGAATGACTGTTTTTTGTCCTGCACCAATCCCCTTAACAGAATAACACAGATTGGAAGAAGTAAAATAGCAAACATGTATAAAAGTTAGGGGGCCCACCATTTGTCCAACTGTCGACTTGTCCAACTAACCACTTCTCCAAGCTCCAATTGTTCGAAGGACCATTTGTCCAAGTGACCACTTGTCCAACCGACCATCTCTCCAAGTTTTGAGGGGCGGGTGGCGTCTCCCACCCGCGCAATCTTGCTCCGCCCTGCCTCCTCGCGACACCTAATCCCAGCACGGCAGATAAGCCGCCAATCGGCGACGTCAGTCCTCACACTGCGAGGGAGCTACTGAAACTCAAACCGCTCTTACAATTACGTGCATAAAGCGACTATGTCGGGCAGGCACGGCCCTAGACGCCCAGGGATGAGAAACTCAGTCCTGTTTCAAGACATGATTTTGATGTGTGATTTAAAAATATATATTTAATTTTTAAATGTTTAATGACATATACAAAGTTGCAATTTAATCATAACATGAAATTTGATTGGTTTAACGATAGAGTTGTGACTAAATAAAACAAATACATATTTATACTCGAACCTTATCCTTGTCTCGATCTCCTATACCCTTCGCACTAAGAGCCGTTCAACTACCTTACGGAGATCATTGAGCTTACTCTACACATGCTTTTATTAGCTTCACCTGTATGTATCTATCAATGTAACGGATAAGATAATTTCGACGTAATTTTCATTAAATTAAAGACATTTTATCAACTTAAAATTTACACACTTGTCAAGTCCTGGCGACAATATGAGATTTTGATCTAAAAACCTTAAACTTAAAAGGTGGAGGGGGTCATAGGGTTAAAAACCATTTATTAAGAGCTTTGGGTAATAACCTGGTACAGTTGAGGCATAATAAAGCATAGTTTTTGCGCAGATTAATCACCTTGGATGAAACTTGAATTCACCATTACAATATGGAAACAAAAGCACATTCAAAACAATGGAAATTTTTCTAGTTTGGTCTCTCTTCCTTAAAAAAAAAATTGAATACTAAAATAAAAATTCCAAAACAATTTTACTTCGTGCTACAAGTATTTCTCTTTTTAAAGCAACAGGCGGACATACGAAATTCATACTCGTTTCATATAAATTACCGTTTATTTTTTACACTATAGAGCCTGAGCATTGTTGCTGTAGCCGCAATGTTATTGGTTTACGTTTATTTGTATCGCATTGTTCGTTTTTTTAAATCATTTTAAAGCTCATAGCATGGTCCTGTGCACTTGATCCTGTGCATTTGATCCTGTGGTACATGATTTTTGTTTTGCTTTGAGGAGGCACGTAGCAAGTAATTTATTTTGTACCTAATTTATATTTTTTTATAGTTCATATTTTACGTAATTTATTATTTTCTACGTAATTTATTATTATTATTATGTAATTTTTATATTTTTACGTCAGGTTCCGCGCTATCACGTAAAAAGCGTTGGCGCTATGCGCCTCACCACTGCTAAAAAATAAATAAGTATCATGTACCACAGGATCAGGTGTGTAAGATCATGCCATTAGGATGAATGGAGTGGATTCAACATGAAATGTTAAACGTTCTAAATTCACCTATGTTGGAGGCGGGTACAGTTTCTTCGCGAAATCGTTCACGTTCGTCGGGATACCTCCGACGGAACATACATTCCACAAAGTACCCGACGACGTGCGGAATTCGTCGCATAGTTTCAAACCAAAAGTCCTCGAAGAACCAGCCATATTCAAGACACAATTTATCGTGGCATTGATAGACGAATTGACTTGAACGACTGAAACAATTCATGCAAGAAGTAAACAATAGTTTTCAACAATGAAAATTAACAGTGTATGGATCCATTTGAAAGATTACCTCCCACACTACAAAATAGTACAACGTTTGAATTCTCCAATAAAAATAAATGGCAAAATAAATGCTATACCTATGAAAATACATAGATGTTAGTGTCTAAGATTCGTTACGTATTTTAAGAAGAAAAAATGTTGCAACTCATGTAAGTTGTTGTAAAAAAAAAATGAAACGTCAGATACTTAATTGAAAAGTACTCAAAATCACACTCACGGATTTAGAAACAATAGCAATTAATGTCCGCTGGCGCCTTACCGAACAGGTAGCTACTGTTAACTTTCATATCAACGGTAATTTTTCTAAACTGGTTGGAATTTCTTATGTACGCCTTTTACTATAAATAGAGGAATGTTTGTAGCACTAAATAAAAAAAGTTTCGGATTTATTTTTTTACGGTAGATGGGTCAAAGTAGATTAACACCAAATAGTTGGTTGCAAATGAGAATCAGCTCCAAAAAAGGCAAATGCTGTTCTTTTGGGTGGGAAAATGACTGTGAATACTTTCTAGGATATTCATAAAGCTATTTAATAGATGATATTGGAAAAATATAAATCGTGACAGGAGCATACTGCACAAAATAACTTGTTAAGCTGAATGCGGAAATTGCAGAAAACAACAATTTTTTCTGCAACTTTTTTTTTTTTTCCAACGAGACAACGCACTATCTCACACCGCAATGATTATCATGGTGAAAATCGGCGAATTGTGGTTTGAACTGCTGACAACCCTTCGTACCTCCCCCTAGGCTATTTCCGAGTTGAGGTTATGGTGGAAAATATGTTCGGTGATCAGTTTTCTTCATCTAGAAGAGGGGTGTGGGGGTGGTAAAATCCTCTAAATATAACAATTTTTGTAAATGTATTCTTCTTAACACACTTTTATTGGCTTTACCTGTATGTATCAATGTAATGGAATAATCTACCACGAATTTCGCTAACTGTATGTCTCTGACAGAAATTAAAATTTTCACAAGTGTTAAGTAGCTACCGTTGACAATTCAATATTTTCATGACTTAAGACCTTAGAAATAAGAAGTAGGGGTTGGGTTTATGGGAAAGAAAAAAAAACACCATTTTGAAGTTACAGGTAAGAAACCGTTTGTGACGTGATAACATAAATCTATGAACGCCGGCTGCACGCACGTTCCACCTGAGCTGAGAGTGCAAGTGAGAGCGCGGCTTGTGACGCATCAATCTCTCTTCCACTCCATTGGCCGATGCGTCCGAGTAGAAGAGAGACAGTGGCAGCGTACAACCTACATGCGAACTGTTTTGTCAACTGTTTATAAAGTGAAGTGAAAAGTTTATGTAGTTTTCATTGTTTATTACAACAACAATTGCGGAAAAAAAAGTAATTAATTCTTGCATTTTAAGCATTTGATTAGCGATATAATCTCATATATTTGTTCTTCTTCATCAATGTTTTCTTACGACGTTATGAATTAAAATTATCGTCCGTAAACCAACTTTACAGACAATCATATCTACCAGTTTTTTTTCTATTCATGAGGACCGGAGCATGGTGGGAATTTTCCCCAGGGTCGACTGTGATGTGGGGTTAAAGACACAAAGTTCTGAAAATTTTAAAACATAGTGACTTTTATATTTTGTATGTTTTGATCCAAATGGTAAGGTTTAGGTGGGAAATCTGCTCAGGTAATGAAGGAAGTTTAACTCCTCTATGTTGTGAACATTTTAAAAATATATTCTTTCCGATTTAGAGTGTTTCTGAGGTCGTGATGTTATGGTTGAACATGTGGCTGGTGTTCATCTTTTGCCCAATTATAATTCAAAATATACAAATTAAATTGCTATTAAAAATACCTAAAACTGAATCCATGTTAGGGCGTAATGCCCTGAAAATTCAAAAATTTCAGAAAAGTGTATTATATTTTTATTTAGATGGTAGTTTATTAGCTTGATCTAAATTATGTAGGACTAGTTATGTACGTGTGGACAACGTAATAAAATCTTTCCATTCAAATGTTATCTAATTTTTGCTATCAGATTGTTTTGAAATTTTGTGTACACGTAAAGAATCACAGACAACACAATATTTTGATAACATATGACCATATCGATTGGGGGAGGGGGGAGAACAAGGTAACACAGTAAAACAAAACAATTAAATAAAAGAAATGAGTAGTATATAAATGGGGCTCCGAGCGCAGGAGTGGAGGCGAGGATTGAGGATGGGGTCACCGACCGACCGCTCTGACGTCATTTCCGCAAAAAAGCCTCAAAATGTCCCGCTTTGAGGGAAAAATTCCCGATTTAATTTTTAAAAAATTCAAAAATTCGACTCTTCCTAAAAGAGGCTTAAGAGTCCTGAAAACAAGCCACTCGTAAGCCACTTTCAGGAATTAGACCTTGACCTCGATATTTACCGTTGCACTTTTCGTTACGCCCAAAAATACGAAAATCTGTAATATTTATCGGATTTCAACGGAAAAGGTCTTAAAAATTATAAAAAAAATCAATTAATAAAATTTTAGTAAAAAATCGTTCCGCCATATTGAATTTCGGCCGCCATCTTGGAATTACGTAATTTTTAACTTGGAAAAAAAGCAGAAAAAAATTAAAATTAAAAATAATTTAATAAATTTAATCAATTAGGGCCGCCATCTTGACATCGAACGCCCCACTCCATAGCGCTGCACTTTTCGTTACGACCACCATATTGTATGTTTTTATTATCCGATTTTAATGAAATAAACTTAAAAAAATTAAGTAATAAAATTTTAAAAAATTTATAAAAATGTTTAATTAAATTTTAATAAAAAATCATACTTGCGTCTTATAGTCCTCGGTTCTAACCCGACGAGACCAAAATAAAAAAAATGGCGATAGATCCTTCCTTCACGGAAGTCACCGGCTGACTGACCTCCCACCACGACTAGGATCAAGGCATATATTACGTCATCCGACATGACGTCATCGCCGCCATCTTGGTTTTTTTAATGTTTCACTGGAGGAGGCCATATTGTTTACAGCAGTCATTTGTTTTCGCCTGCTGGAGACCGTCACCTTGTTAGTTTAATATCTTACCGCTAGAGTGCAGTTTATTTAATTAGTCACATACCATCCACCATCTCGTTAACCGTCCGCCATCTTGTTAAATTGTTGCTATCTGGTAAATCCGTAATTTTTAAGCTAGAAATTCGGAAAAAGTTCCAAAATTCGTCAAGAAATTCGCTCTTTTATTTACCGACCGACACGAACGTCTCCGATGATTCCTTGAACACGCAAAAATATTTTTTTTTAATAAAACATCCAACCAGCCAAAGTCCATCGTCTACCAACCGACAATAAGCTGATACGACCACGATGTAGGCAATTCTTATTTATCAAAAAAAATTCGATTCATGTAGGCGTAAAGAACTAATGTACACGCCAAGCCATGAACCAACTGATAATAACTAACAGTCAACCGACCACATAATGAAAGATCCAGAAGCACAGGAAGCACACTAGGCAGCACAAGGCAGCACCGGCAGTACATTTAGCAGCACATCAGGCAGTACATATGGCAGCACATCAGGCAGCACTAGCAGCACATTTGACAGCACCGACAGCACATTTGGCAGCACCGACAGCACATCAGGCAGCACTAACAGCACATTTTGGCAGCACTGGCAGCACATCAGGCAGCACAGGCAGCACCGGCAGCACATCAGGCAGCACTGACAGCACATCAGGCAGCACTGACAGCACATCAGGCAGCACAGGCAGCACATCAGGCACCACTGACAGAACATCAGGCAGCACAGGCAGCACATTTTGGCAGCACCGACAGCACATCAGGCAGCACTGACAGCACATCAGGCAGCACTGACAGCACATCAGGCAGCACAGGCAGCACATCAGGAAGCACAGGCAGCACATTTTGGTAGCACCGACAGCACATCAGGCAGCACTGACAGCACATCAGGCAGCACAAAAGGCAGCACTGACAGCACATCAGGCAGCACAGGCAGCACATCAGGCAGCACAGGCAGCACATCAGGCAGCACTGACAGCACATCAGGCAGCACTGACAGCACATCAGGCAGAACCGGCAGCACATTTTGGCAGAACCGGCCGCACATTTGGCAGCACCAGCAGAACATTTGGCAGCACCGACAGCCCATCAGGCAGCACTGGCAGCACGTTTTGGCAGCACTAGCAGCACATTTGTCAGCACTAGACAGCACAATAAAGCACACTAGGCAGCACAAGGAAGCACAGGAAGCACAGGAAGCACATGGAAGCACGCAAACACAAGGAAGCAGATTCGGGAAATAAAAAAATTAGATTAAGTTAAATAATTATTTTATTTTCGATCATGTCAGCCTCAGTGATGTCACAGTATTCTATCACGTCAGCCTCAGATGCTTCATTACAGTCTTCGATCTTGCCAACTTCATCTCGTTCTCTGTTCTTCATTATTTCGTGAAGACGAACTTGCATTTGGAGTAGGTAATCATCTTTTCATTTCCCACTAGAATGTTACTTTCATCTAAGTTTTCAATTTTCTAATCATATGAGAGATGTGAGATTTTAGTGCTAACATGGGTATTTTCACATTACTCGCAATCATTCATCTTCCTCGGTGTTGTATCCACTATATCGCTAGTCGGCTGAGTAATACAAATCTTACGAGGTTTATCCAAGAAATAACTCTGACGAAGGATTTCTGACACTGACTACAACTAAACGGTTTTTTTTGTAAGGATCAAAAATACACTAGCTATTCTCATAATTTTCAGCATTTTTTCTCAAGGTAAACTTCTTGCTGCAGGATCTACAGCGGTGTCCTTTCGATGCAGCTGCAGGCTTCGAAACAGAATCCATGTTAGTTTCTGCAACGAATACCAGATGCAAATTTACAGTTTCGAATGAGAACAATTACTTCAATTTTTTTTCTTTATGTTTGTTTATATTTCGTCAGCGGGAGTAAATATATATTTAAAAAAAAAGAACTTGTTGCTATGAGATATAAGTAGGATAGCTTGTAGCATTGCAAAATGGGTCATAAGAATATTAAGAATAAGTTTGAGGTGAAGGATATTTTTTTTTTGTTGATATAGAGAACAGTTCAGATATGTTAAAAATTGTTATTAATTACTCTTTTTAAATTTCATGTAAAGTCTTAAAATACTTATTTTCCCGAGATATTTAATTATTAATTTGTGGGTTAACTCCAGCTCATAACTAATTTTGATATATGATTTCATTAATTGTTTTGTTTAAGGCAATGGAGAAGATAATTTTACAGGACATAATTTTAAAACTAAAATTTTGAATGTGAATTTCAACTTCAATTGCTAAAATTTGAATATTATATTTAAATTAGTTGGGTAAATTTTGAATTCTATTGAGATTGTAGTGGAATAATTCGAGAACAGTCTGGAAAGCCCAGAAGGAAGAGCGGACAGGCGCGACACACTGGCGCCAGCAAGTTATTTTCCTCGTTGTAAATGCGTTGTTGGGAATTTACGCGTCACGTGGACGCATACCTTTCGCGACGGTCTGGAAGGTTCTCTGGAGGCTACCACTAGCCAACCAATCAGGGCGAGTCCTGGCGTGGTGTGATGCGCTCGGCCGAAATTCCTTATTTGGGCATGTTGATGAATGCTGTACTGTGATTGGTCGGTTGGCCCACGGGGTTGCTTCCCTTGTCTTCACCTATACAAGGGAGGTAATCTCGTCTACCAACTCAGTTGTCGCTCGATTGTCGTCCAGTCCGGTCGCGTCGTCGGCAACTCGCACAATATTATGGAGTTGCACTAAGGGAAAATTTCACGCCTAGGGGCTGGGGCCAGGCCGTAAATTTGAACCTAAAGATTTTTTCGGAATAATGTAACTAGAAATTTAGGCCCTAGGCGTCGGTAACGGCCCAACTTCGCGCGACTTCGGTCAGTGCGCGACCGTACCTTGAGTAACATCGCTAACCAAGGGACAGTAATAAATTCTATTTTTTTTTTTGTGAGCGACAAGACTCAACGACCATCAACAGAAAAATGTCTGGTATGGTATGCATTTGGACCTCATCCTATCAAAATTCAAGGACTTCGAAAAAATTTGTAGAACAAAAACTGTGCAAGTAACAAAGCTTTAGAACTAAATTTGTCTGAATTGTGTTGTCATGTAACTGAAAAAACTATCGTTTCTTTGGTTTGAAACGAAATAAACAAAAAGTAATGCAATAAACTCTTTCATTTCCAATTTAAAACATATTTTGATGAAACTAAAAATTATCTGAATCGACCATCGTAATCATAAATTCCTAAAGAACATTGTTTGTATTGTTACATTTCTATGTGTTAGCCGGGCCGCAAGGAATGTAACAAGCTTGACCGGTCCGGGAACTGGAGTCGGAGTGTGGAGCCGGAGCCAATGTCCACCATCTTGGATTTTGACGTCAAGGCGGCCATTTTTGGTGTCAAATTACCTCATAATTCCTCAACAATTCCGCAAAATTTCTAAAATTTTCCATTATCGAGGGAAAAATTCCGTTTCGAGAGAAAATTTCCCGTTTTAGTCCACATAAATATCAGAAGCCACTAAAGTCCAGGAAGAGGCTTATCCATGAAGCTAGCCTCCCAGTACTCTGTTACCAAATATGAATTTGACTTCGCCCGCCATTTAGAAATGTTGCACTTTTCGTTACGCCCGCCATCATGAATACTTTTATTTATCATCCGATTTTTATGAAAAAAATAAAAATAATTGAAACTGATATTTAATTAAAATGTAGCCGCTATCTTGAGGTATGACGTCACGTCCGTTGCACTTTTCGTAACGCCCTCCACCAACTTAGGTTTTTTAATCAAAAAAATAATAGGTACATGTTTTTTAAAGTAAGACAATTTAATAAAAATGATTTAATTTAAAAATATTTACTAAGAAAATTTTATTAAAAATATACTTAAATAAATAATGGAGCTACGACAAAAAGTCCTCTGTTCGAACCCGGTGAGGTAAAGTAAAGATGGCGACAGGAACTTCCTCCACGGAGGCTTCCAGCAGACTGACCTCCCACCACTAATGCTAACGTACCTATATATTACGTTAGCCGGTATGATATCATGGTAGCAATCTTGCAATTTTTCGGCTAGAGGACGCCTTCTTGGATGAATTCAGGTTATTTTAATTTTTTCCCGCTAGAGTACAGTATTAATTATTTGCCTGGGCGTCCACCATTTTGTAACTTGGCCGCCACCTTGTTACTTGGTCAAATACTTGAAAATCCTTAATTTTAGTGCTAGAGAGTCGGCAAAAATTTTAAAATTACAAAATTTTTTAAATTAATAAAATAATAGCATAAAATCAATCCGGCATCTAATGTTCGTACATCATATTGGAAAATTTGTAAATATTAAGCTAGAAATTCAGGAAAAGGCCCAAAATTAATCAAATAATTCGTATATTTTAATAAAAAATGACAGGTTCAAAAAAATAAAACACCACAATTACAAAACAGACACACAGTACAGACAACACACATTACACACAGACAGCTCACTACAAATAGTCCACACAAACACACACAGAACACACAGGACAAACTGTTAACATTGGACAAACAGTACATACAAATGCAACACAGTACACTTAAATTGCACACAGTACACACAGTACATGTAAAAGGTAGCACAGGCAGTATAAAAGCCAGCACAGGCAGAACAGACAGTATAAAAGATAGCACAGGCAGCACAACAGGCAGCAAAAATGGCAGCACAGTCAGCACAAACAGCAGTAGTGGCAGCACAAAGAACGCTCAGGTACACTCCAGGAAAACTCAACGGATGCTCAGGAACACTCAAAGTACACTCGAAGGACGCTCAGGTACACTCAAAGTGCTCTCAACGGTGGCTCAGGAACACTCAAAGTACACTAAACAGACACTCAAAGGACGCTCAGGTACACTCAAATTACGCTCAAAGGACGCTCATGTACACTACTAGCACACTCAACGGACGCTGAATGTTCACTCCGAGCACACTAAAGCACGCTCAGTTCTCTTAAAGTATGCTCAGAGCACACTCAACGAACGCTCATGAACACCCCAAGGTCCCCAAGGATGATCAATGGACGTTCAGGTACACTCCTAGCACTCTCAATGGATGTTCAAAGTTCACTCAGAGCACACTCAAAGGACTATCAGGTACACTCAAAGAACGCTCAGGTACACTCAAAGTACGGTCAGAGGACACTCAATGGATGTTCAGGAGTACTCAAAGTACGCTTAAAGGATGCACAGGTACACTCCAAGCACCTTCAACGGGCGTTCAGGAACACTCAAAGTACGCTGAAAGGACGTTCACGTTCACTCCAAGCACACTCAATGAGTGCTCAGGAACGCTCAAAGCATGCTTAACAGATGCTCAGGTACACTCCAAGCACACTCAACGGACGCTCAGGTACACTGCAAGCACACTTTACGGACGTTCAGAGAACACTCAAAGTATGCTCAAGAACACCCAAAGTGCACTCAACGGATGCTCAGGAACATTCAAAGTACACTCAAAGGACGCACAGGTACACACAAAGTACACATAAAGGACACACAAAGGACACGCAGCTTCAAAATCTCCAATAGCTTGAATAGGTCTAACTGCCCAAGTACTCCAACTGCCCAAGTGCTCTAACTGCTACGACATAATTTGACTACCAAACTATGCAACTTCGAGACAGAGCCACACGCGACTTCGAGGCTTATTTCCACGTAACGCCGTGACAACGAGATTTACGATCACGAAGCTACGCGACTATGAGATGTATAGGATCTCGCTGCTAACTGGCTACGAAATTTAGAAACTATATGGCCACGAAACTTCGACGCTGCAAGACTACGAGTCTGCAAGGCTCCGACTGGAGCCAGGTCTACAGGGACACAAGGCTACAGTATTAGTTGGATACATGGCTACGAAATTATAAGACTTAGGATAACGAAGCTAAGCGACTACGAGACTTAGGTTCACGATCTTACGTGACTACAAGACTAAGTTTCACGAAGCTTTGCGGCTACGAAACATAGGATTACATAACTTCGCAACACTAAGAGACATAGGTTCATATAACTATGTGATTTTGAGGCGTATAGTCGCGAAACTACACGACAACAAGACATCAGGATCGCGAAACTACGTGATTACGAAACATTGAATGGGGAAACTACACGACTACGAGATTTCATGATCACGAACCAAAGAGAATATAGGACTTCGAAGTTGAAATACTTCGATTCTACAAGGCTCCAACTGGATACTTGGCAACAAAGACACAATGCTACTTGATTACATGTATACTCTGCTACGAAGCTACATGGCTACATGGATACTTGGCTACCAAGCTACGCAACTACGAGACTAAGGTTAACGAAAATACGTAACTACGATACTAAGGATTACGAAACTACGATACTCCAGACAGCGGCCTGTCATATCCAGTAGGTGGTCAAGCACACACGTCCAGTCAGTTGGCCAGGCTAACACACATAGTTGGTGGTAATTAACGCCAGGCACACACAGCCTGTTGGTTCGTCAGGCTAACACATTCAGTTGGTAGCCATGCATAGAACAAAAAAGGACACACATCTCGTCCAAGCAGTGACTAGGATCGTCCAGAATGCAGCCAGTCATGTCCAGTAGGCGGTCAGGCATATCTACTTGGTTATGTCAGAGATGTTGGACAGCCTTGCTTATCCAACGGTTGGTCATGCTATCTCGTCCAGGCAACAGCCAGCCATGTCCAGTAGGTGATAAAGCACACACGTCCAGTTAGTTGGTCAGGATATCACACACAGTTGATGGTAAGTAACGCATAGTCGGTCAGCCAGGTACACACAGCCTGTCGGTTCGTTAGGTTAACAGGCTCCAACGGGATACAGGGCTACTTGGTTTAAAAGGCAACTTGGTTACATGGATACTTGGCTACAAAGCTACAAGACTACGAAGCATCGAGACTTGGAGTTATTGGCATCAAGTGGATACTTCTGAAAATCAAGGTAAAAAGAAAACAATTTACATAAATTCTACACAAAAATAAAAAAAAAAGTTCTGCTAGCTTCTAATAAGTAGATACATAAAAATCAAGAAAAATTGTTAAAGATCACATAAATTCCACAAAAATTAATAAACAGAAAATAAAAATGACACATTTTCTACCAGCTTGCGAACTTCTCCTTTGTTCAGCAAGGATAGAGTTCTACCAGAAGCCAGAATTTTTGTAATTTTTATATTTTGTTTATTAATTTTTGTTGAATTTATGTGATTTTAAAATTTTCTTCATTTTTATATGTTAGAAGCTAGCAGGTCTTTATATATTTTTGTGGTATTAATGTAATTTAATTTTTTTCTTTGATTTTCAGAAGTATCCTCTTTATGCCAATAACGTCTAATTCTCGATGCCTCGTAGTCTTGTAGCTTAGTAGAAACGTATCCCCATAACCAAGTTGCCTTTTGAACCAAGCAGCCCTGTATCCCGTTGGAGCATGTTAGCCTAACGAACCGATAGTCTGTGTGTGCCTGGCTGAACGACTATGCGTCACTTACCTAAACTATGTGTGTTAACGTGCCGAACTAACTAGATGTGTGTGCTTTATCCCCTACTAGACATGCCTGGACGAGATAGGATGACCAACCGTTGGATGAGCAAGTCTGTTTAACATCTCTGACATAACCAAGTAGATGTGCCTGACCGCCTACTGGACATGACTGGCTGCAGTCTGCACGATTCTAGTTACTGCTTGAACGAGACGTGTGTCCTTTGCTTGTACTCTGCACGGCTACCGACTGAATGTGTTAGCCTGAAGAACCACCAGGCTGTGTGTGCCTGGCATAGCGACTACGCGTTACTTACCACCAACTGTGTGTGTTAGCCTGGCCAAATGGCTTGACCACCTACTGGACATGGTTGGCTGTTGTCTGGACGAGATAGCATGAACAACCACCTGGATGAGCAGGTCTGTCAAAACTACCTGACCGAACCAAGTCGATGTGCATGACCACCTACTGGATATGACAGGCCACAGTCTGGATTCTCGTAGTTTCGTAATCCTTAGTCTCGTAGCCGAAAAGCCTTGTGAACCTTCTTCTCGTAATTTCGTGAACCTAAGTCTCGTAGTCTCGTAACTTCATTATCCTTAGTCTCGTTATCACGGAGCTTGGTAGCCAAGTATCCATGTAGCCAAATATCCACCTAATCAAGTAGCTTTGTGTCACTGTAGCCCTGGCTACAAGATTCGTAGTCTTGCAGCATCGAAGTTTCGTGGCCATAAGCCAGGGAGCATCGTGAACCTACATATTATAGTCGCGTAGCTTCGTGATCATATGTCTCTTAGTCACGACTTTTCGTGAAGCTAAGCTCGAAGTCGCGTATCAACGTGGTTCTATGTCTTGAATTTGCATAATTTTGTAGTCAAATTATGTGGTAGAAGTTGTAGCACTTGGGCAGTTGGAGTACTTCGGCAGTTAGAGACCTATCGAAGCTATTGAAGCTGTGTGTCCTTTGCGTGACCTGTACGTGTAATTTTCTTGTTCCTGGGCATCCTTTGAGTGTACTTTGAGTGTTCCTTATCATTTCTTGAGTGTGCTTTGAGTGTTCCTGAGCATACTTTAAGTGTTCTCGGAACGACCGCTGAGTGTGCTTGTTTTGTACCTGAGCATCATTTGAGTGTACCTGAGCATCCTTGAGTGTACCTGACCATCCTTTGAGTGTACTTTGAGTGTCCTGAGCATACTTTGAATGTACCTGAGCGTCCGTTGAGTGTACTTGGAGTGTACCTGGCATCCTTTGAGCTTACTTTGACTGTTCCTGAGCATCGTTTGAGTGTACTTTAAGTGTACCTGAGCATTCTTTGGGCGTAATTTTAGTGGTCCTGAGCATCCGTTGATCGTACTTTTAATGTTCCTGAGCATCCGTTTGAGCATACTCTGAGCGTCTGTTGAATATACTTGGAGTGTAACTGAGCGTACTTTGAGTGTACCATCTTTAAGTGTTCCTGAGTGTCCATTGAGTATGTTTGGAGTGTACCTGAGTGTGCTTTGTGCTGCCTGTACTGTCATTTGTGCTGACTGTGCTACCATTTGTGCTGCCTGTGCTGACATTTTTGCTGCCTGTGGTGCCATTTGTGCTACCTGTGATGTCGTTTGTACTGCCTGTGTTGCCTTTTGCATGTACGGTGTATACTGTGTACCATTAGTGGTACTGAGTGTCATTTGTGTGGAATATTTGTACTGTGTTAACAGTGTGTACTGTGTGTACTGAGTGTCATTTGTTTGAACTGTGTGTGTCATTTGTGTTTTCTGTGTGTATCATTTGTGTTGACTGTATGTACTGTGCTGTTTGTGTGTAATGTGTGGTGTTGTGGGTTTTGTGAGTACTGTGTCGTCTGTGTGTGCTGTGTGTACGGTGTGTCCTTTTTTATTTGTGGTGTTTTATTTTTCGAACTTTAATTTTTTTGTTTAAATGTACGATTTTTTTAATTTTGGACATTTTCCCGAATTTATAGCTTAATGTTTACAAATTTTCCTAAAGGGTGGAAGAACATCTAGCTTGTGGACCGATTTTATGTTAGTATTTTAATAACTATATTTTTTTGTTATTTTAAAAAATTTCCCGACTCTCTAGCACTAAAATTGTGGATTTTCAAGAATTTGACCAAGTAACAAGATGGCGGTCAAGTTACAAAATGTGCGGACACCCAGGCAATTAATTAATATTGTATTATAGGGGAAAAAATAAACTAACAAGAAGTCATCCAAGATGGCTCCCACCAGTACGACATAAAAAACCAAGATGTTGGCCTCCAGCAGAAAAAATTAAAGATGGCTACCCTGACGTCATACCGGCTGATGTAATATATACGTTGGCGTTAGTGGTGGGATGTCAATATGCTGGAAGCTTCTGTGGAGGAAGAATCTGTCGCTCTCTTTATTTTACCTCACCGGGTTCGAACCGAAGACCTTTTGACTTAAGTCCGTTTTTTATTTAAGTATATTTTATCAAATCATATTTTATTAAATTTTCTTAATTTAAATAATTTTTATAATTTATTTGATTAAAAACCTAAGATGGCGGAGGGCATAAAGGAAAGAGCAACGGCCATGACGTCATACCTCAAGATGTCTGGGTACATTTTAGTTAAATATTCATTATTTATTTTGTTATTAATTTTATTTTTTCCTATAAAAATCGGATAGTAAATAAAAATATCCAAGATAGCAGGCGCAACAAAAAGTGCAACATTCCAGGATAGCGGACGAAGTCAAGTCCATACTTGGTAACAGGCTTGGGAGGCTAGCTTCATGGATGCTTAAGCCTTTTCCTGGACATTTGTGGCTTTTGGTATTTTCGCGGACTAAAACGGGAAAATTTCTTTCAAAACGGGAAGTTTTCCCTCGGAGATGGAAAACTTTTAGAAATTTTGCTGAATTTATTGCCAGAAACACCAGCCGGCCAGATGGTCAACACAGCTTCTATTCAATATATTCACGGAAAACCCAGCAGGATGCGCTCGGTTGCAGAGCACTACTTGGCTGCCCTCTGATAACTCTGAAAGCAGCCGCGGAACTCGCGGCCTTTGGTAGCCCAGGACCAAGGGCGCCCATACCCGGGGGCAGGGGGGGGGGCCGTGCCCCCCCCCCCTCATAGCTTTCAGGGAAGGAAACAAAATATAGTGTAGTCAGGTGTTTTATTTTAAAGAAAATGATTTAAATTCGGTATTATGTAGAAGTGGTTCAACACGAAGATATTATTGTGTATCGTTTTTTACATGTCTACTTCATTTTTTATGTTAGTTCAAGCATTAGTTTCTGCTGCTGCGATATAAGGTCTTGTGAACAGGGAGAAAACGCTGTTCAAGCGCAACGCCCGTGGCGAGTCATTCCCCTTCGTAATCCTGCCCAAGCTCACGCGATAACACAACACAACAGATTTACACAAGTCAGAGTTAGACGACGCGACAGTTGACATGTACTTGTAGACGGCGAAATGTTTTGCTACTTTTTCGTCATAATAATGTGTATGTTCACAAATAACATCTCAAAACAGAGATTTTTCAATAGTCTTTAGATCTACAGTTTTATGCATCTGGTCTAGATTTAGTTTAGTGTATTCAGTCAGTATAAATAACTTAAGTGTAAATAAATCAGTGAAAAGTGTAAAGATAAAAACCATTGTTATTATGTAGTGTTTATTAGTTTTCCTCATTCGTCACATCCGCTCAGAATATTCACAATTTTTAAGGTAAGCTAACACCTTTAAAGTTACTCAAATAAGAATTATTGTTCAGAAAAGTCTACAGCGTAAAATTTATGTTGGAATTTTGAATTTAGAGGAAAACCACTTTTTCCCTTCAAAAGTGTTTAAAGGGATAAGGATTCCGCTACCTTCAGTAGACTCGGAAGCAATTTACACTGGAATCTCGATTTTACGTACGCTCACGGTCGCTTGGATTGCATTCGTAAAATCGTTATCTTCATAAAATTTTAAACACCCCACCCTGTGAAGATACATGTTATAATTTATTGAACGGAATATATATAATATTAAATAGTAAAAACAATGACTGCCGTCTGCCCTCTGCCCTCCTCTGCGTTCCCCTTATTTTTTTTAACATTACACAACTTGCCTCATTGCACGAGTGATATAAAAGTGACATCACAGCGACTAAACACAGTTGCACCACGCATTGCATCATGTTAACTTTTGTGTGGTGACAGTAGGTTGTCCCACATGCCTTTCTTGGATATCTTTCCTTTTCGTAAGACGCGTGCTACTAAAATAAATTTATATTTGAGTTTGCAAACTTGTCCACTCCTTGCCAGATACGACTGAACACAGACGAGACTATCCAGGGTAGGGTTGATGATCTGGAAGAATTCCCTGCCTTGCATTTTTATGGACTTCACCTTATCATATTTATCAGTTAATCTTTAACAGATCGGCTTGAAAAATATTAATGAACGCACTTTTAGTAACATAATCGAGGAGAACAAGCACACAGTTCAGTGAACACCTGTAATGTTTCATAAAAGTGATCATAGGTAGGGATTGGAAAAATTCGCGGTTTCAATGACCACTAGGATAGACTCCACGATTCTCTATGTACTCGGGCAACTATCACCTGGTCATTGGCTACCGACTCGGGACACCTGTTTATTGCGATTCTTATGATTCGATACTTCTTTTGTTGAGTGTTTGCCATTGGCTCAGAGTCCTTCAGGTAAATTGCGGTCCAATCATTGACGCAGCATTAAGCTAAACGAGTTTGGATTCCAGCCTGTCTCGAAAGGAATCCGCGAATTTTTACGGTCTCTAATCATAGGCTTATTTGGTGAAGAAAAACGCTGCTCTGTAACGACAGACATTCATTAAAAACACAGTACATTTTAGTACGAGAAGCCCTTGAATTTGTGATAGCCATAGGGAATTATTTGTTTGTATAGTAAGTTAAAAAAAGCTTAGTTAAAAAACCGCTCGTCACGTCTACTTGCTGCGTCACTTATACCATTTTTGAGCGTTTTTAACTGGGAAACCGATGCAGCAAAGGTAATGAATGCGACACATGTCAAGATAATGCCTAATGGCATGGGTTGCTGGATATTAGCGGAAAGGAGAGGAAGTAGCTACTCAATATCGTTTCTTTCTCTCACGCTTCACAGGTTTCAAGCTCAGTTGATATGCTCACGAGCTGGAAATGTTGGAATTGGTAAGGAATGTTGAGTATAGTTCATTTGCGGTAAAATAAATATTTTTAAGGCCTTGACATAATTTTTCAATCAAAGAAATTTCGAACTTTGCGTACCTAGTCCATTTTTCCTTTTAGATTTTGAGTTTGATGACGCAATAACGTATACAATATTCACTTACGGTAAATAAATGTTGTATTAGCTTAAAAATATGAATACGCTGTGCATTAAAATTAATATTTTTTATATGTTTTCATAGTGATTTTTTAATTTTTTGTTAAATATATTTTGGTGTAAAATTTTCCGAATTTTAGATGGTTCCTGAAAAATGTATTCGTAAAATCGCGGCTTCGTTGAGTCCGGGCTCCGTAAAATCGAGGTTCTAATGTACTCTTAATTCTGAAGTTAAGTACTGAACATGTTATTTAAGGGTTTATCAGGGCCGTATTTACGCTAGGCTATCTAGGCTGTAGCCTATGGGCCCGCACCACACGACACGAAAAAAAAAATTATACTGCGATGTGGATCTTCTTATATTATTAAAATTGTTGTTTTGTGTGGATTAATTGCGCCGAACCAAACTCTTCTGTGGAAAGCTGACATATGAGTTATGTCAGCATTTAGAAATTTTCTATTATTTTCATTGGTTTTGGTGTCACTTAATTCCTTAACCTCTAAATACTGTTTGGTTAAATTGTCTAGTTAAATAATAAACTAATTTTTTCTGCGCTTTTCTATCACTAAATAACCTTATAGTCCTCGACAACTGAATTCATCTGTGCTAATTCTAAATGATAAGCAATTATGATTCATATCTAAACATAGTAATATTCATTTAATTGTGAAACAATTTTTGACTATAATTATAAGCGTAGTTCAGGTGTTACATTTAAAAACAACTGTTTTCTGACTGTGATAACATATTTAAATCGTTTCTCTCCCAAAGTTGAATCTTTTGACCAACACGTTTTAAACTTTATAATTATTTTAATTTAATTTGTACGCGATATTTATTTATGGGTAAAGAGAGCAATTAATTAGTTGAAGGACTGTATTATTGATATCCGTGTACCCGAGACGCTGCAAAAGTATAAGGACTGTATTCATGCATTTTTGTTGCTAAAAATTCATTTGTTTCAATAAAATAGTTAATAATTAATTAATAAAGTAGCCAATATAAATTTTTTTATGGCGAATGAGTACTGTGGTCTAGTATTTTAGTAACAGGACAAAAAAATTTAAATAGGGTCAGAACTGGAACTATTTTATGGCTAGTAACAAGCCGCAGTTAAGTCTTCCAAAATATTAAAAATACTTCATACCCCTAAGTCTGGCCCCCCTACAAATTATCATATGATCGCCCTTGCCCAGGACGCCAGACACGACCCGGCCCACGAGATCGAAGCTCCATGGATCTGTAATCCTAGCTGCGAGCGTCACATGTGGATAACGCAATGCAACGCCGCGTATCATATGTGTCCCTCTTTCTCTACACCAGACATAAACTGCGCCCGGAAAAACGATACGTCTGTGATAGCGCGATTACTGGCGCTCGTCGAGACCCTGAACACAGCTCTCGTTTTTTAAAGTGCGGTAACCTTTTTTACATACCAGCACTTAGCTACTTTATGTACGGAGGCGACACGGCATTGTTTTCGATTATCTCGCCGTAAAAATAAAAAAATTGCTAGCGCTGATTCGCTGTTAGACTTCCGTGTGTTCATTGGCTCCCAGAGAGGGGAAAAGGCGGTGCATAGGAAGGCAAGTGGGAGACACATCCACCCCTCAAAACTTGGAGAGATGGTCGGTTGGAAAAATGGTCACTTGGACAAATGGTCCTGCGAACAAACGGAGCTTGGAGAAGTGGTCGCTTGGAGAAGTGGACACTTGGACAAATGGTATACACCCTAAAAGTTATAGTTAAAATAATCTGTTCGTTAAAGTAATAAACATATTTGAATTAATGAGTGCAAATAAAAGTAAATTTATCAATTAAATTGTAGATTTCATTTCACTCATTCTTTGTATCCATACAAAATAGTGACAATTCGATAAAAATGATTAAATTTTATTCATAAAAGTATGCAATCATTTCATCAATGTTTTGTTAGGACGTTGTCACGTTAAAATATCGTCCGTAAACCGACTTTGCAGATAACCAATATTTTTGGTACACCTCTTGGAGATGGTTCATGACAACCACGATACGGCAGTTGGCAGCGGTCACGAACAAAGTTTTTACAAGAGCGGCAATCTTCCCCGGGGAGAAAACGTGGAACACCCCCACAAGTTAGACGGACTAACAAATACCCAGCTATTTTAGTAGTGGCTACAATGGCTAGGGACCGGAAAAATTCGCTGGTTCAATGACTTGTAGGATGAACTCCATAGTTCTACGTACACTCGGTCAAATTTCACCCACTCATTGGCTGCTGTCTTGTGAGACGTCCCAACGTAGCAGCCTTTGATTCGATACAGCTTTGGTTGAGTGTTTCTCATTGGCCCATAGTCATCCAGGTGAGTTATGAGCCAACAGAAGAGGCAGCACTGAGCTATAACTATTTGTATTTTAGCCTGTCGCGAAATGAATTCGCGAATTTTTCCGGTCTCTAACAATGGCCAGTTGCACCAATCTGATCTTCGATCCGATGACCTTAAGCCGAGAATGGTCTAACGATCATTCCTATGAACGTTTTGCCAACTCATTCTGCTTGCTTGAACCGACTCTTTTCAGTCTGCGGCAACAGGTGGCAGGCAGTGTTGAAGGAATGCTAGGGACGTTTCTATTGGTGGGCTGGAGCGATGTGAAGTCGCTACAGTCGATAGCGCCATGTCAAGACTATTGTTGATTTTGTTGCCACAACAGATCAGCTCATGTGGTCACTACTTCGTCTCTTTGGATTTTTTAGTTACGAACTTGAAAACGCATACTGTTATTATAAAAGCCGCTGCTAAAAAATAGTATGAAATATGAATAGGTATTGCTTAAAAATGAAATAAAAAGCCTTATTAAAGTATTAAACTAAAACAACGTGCATTACAAAACCTTAAAGTAAATACATAACAAGCGAAATGTGGTTGTGACGCCAGAAAAAAATTCATGAAATTTTATACCTTTATTATACGTAGTTCTTTAATTTTTGCGCCTGATTACAAAAAATAATTTCCATGAAGTTCATACAAATTCGGGACATGTCTGCTCACACTGTGTCGATCTGAGATCATTGTCATGTCTGTAAAAGATCCAGTGATCTTCGATCAGCGCACAAAACCCAATGATGTAACAGGAAATGTGGTTGATCCAGTTTATGACCCGAGATCACGTCCTAATCATAATGGTGCAACTGGCTACAAGTCCTGTATAAAACGATATAGTCTGAATATAAAAAGTAATGGTCACGCCAAATATCAGCACCGCAAGGGAAATAAAATGAACTAAATACCAAACAAGAAAGTACACAGTGGAGGTTCACAATGGACGTTACAATTGTAAAAAATACGGTGACGAAAATCTACACAGTATCATAGTTGTCTGACTCTGAACTTTATTCGGTAGTCACCTTTACGCTGTTAGCCAATCCTAAGCGTTGTACTTTTCGTAACAATAAGATGGGTCATCGCCTTGACCATCTGTTCAGATATTTCACTTTAAAAATGTATTTTATAGTCCAAGGTTTGACCTTTTTAAAATAAAAGAACAAAAAAATGGCTCCTGATGTCCATGTCAAGTCCCTCAGAAATAGATCTAGATGATTTGCTGGTTAGCTTTAAAACACATGATGTTCCTCTAAATATTTTTCATCAAGCAATGCTTTATCTCAAAGCGTATTTTTTTCAAAAGACGTAAAAACTACTTACACTACGTTTGAGGTTACACGGTTAGTAAAACGCAACGTAAAACTACAAATAAAAAAATATATATTATTTACTCCAGCTGTTGCGTGCATCCACGTGAACGCAAAATAACATCACGAAGTGTTCTCTCGAGTGTATTGATAACGGCTCTAAGTGTATACGGTAGTGAACGTTTAGACCAATGACACTTTTTTGCACGCATTTTTATATTATTTGTTGTGATGAATCCCCCCCTTCCAATATTATTACTTCCATCGCATTGTGACATTTTCAATGGTTCGCCCTTTGCCGTACTGTCATTTAAAAAAATATAATATTTTCGGTTCTAAACGACTGTGACGAGAGATGGAATAAAAAAATTCCAAACAAAACATCAAACAAAAGTGACGTTTTATAATAAAATACACACTTTCCTAATCGCGCTCACTTGGGATTCTAAGTGCGTACGCATGCCAGACACATTCATGATTGTATAGTTTCTAACCTTCAAAATACCTGAATATCCGACTGCAGCTGCTATGAAGGAAAACATTTCCGTACGTGAACAGTATAGAGCCTGGATACCGGGAATGTACAGCACTTAAAACTGCTTTGAGATTTGTAGCAATGAAATTGGAGCGGCTCAAATTATGCGTTTATGTAAAAAGAAACATAAATTTAAGTAATTAGATATTATTATCATCAACTACGCATATCTAAGCCCGTAAAAGTATATAACGAATGGTTTTGAAAGTTAATAATGTTCGCAAGCCTTCACGGGCCATTGTCTGAAGTAGCTTGGCTTCTGGGTTGTAGCCGCGTCCTTGGCGAATAATTCACCGACGTTTCGGTTGACATTGCAGTCGCCATCATCAGGGAGCAGCTACCTACTGAAAGTTATCAAATACGTACTTCCTAGAGTCCATGGCCGAAACTACTGAATGTTGTGTGGGTTGAACCATACGTTGAAAGCAGGAACACGTAACTTCACACGTAAGGTCTTCGTGCGTCAGCAAGGAGCGTGACTTACGGGTTGATTATGAACACGCATAATGCGACGCAAGACGCGGCGAACAGCGAAGGCAGCGCGGATCACCACAGGAAAAACACGAAATTTTCCGTTAAACTCCGGTGAACACACATTTCGGACGGTACGTATCGCATCGGTGCTACATGTGCATCAACTGGTGGTGTAAAACGAATAAGAGTTAGCGGTGTAATTTCAACGATAATAAATATAGTTAATAATGTGAAATTTCAGCGACACGATTTTATTTTCGTCATAGCTGGAACTGTAAAGGAGACAAAACTACTCACAATGAAGTTTAACCTAAACAACATCTCAGGTCAGGAACTGTTGCGGTAGTATTTTTTTTTATCTGTGTGAGTAGAAGCAGGCATGTGTCCATTTCAACGTCCTGAAGTAACTTGCCTGAGTGGGCCCTAGAAAGAGAGAAAAAAATATTTAATGATTTTAAATTACAGTATAAAAATAATATTTACAGAATTCAGTAAGTCAATTTTGTGGTGTAGAGGTTAGACGCAGGCTCTGGCAAATTGCATGTTCGAGTTCGATGCTCGCTGAGATTTAATTGATTGAAATTTTCGGTTTCTTTTTTACTTCTCGCAATATTAAGCAATTAATTACATAAATTAATTTAATTTTTAACAATTAAATTGACATATTTAAAATAAATTTATTCAGTTTCGTCAGTATTCTTTAATTTATTTAATTAATATATTTAAAATTGGAATGGTTTTATATTGTAGGCCTACATCTTGAAATTGTATTTACTGTCGAGCGTGGATTGTGATTTTTAACTTTTTTCCTTCAATAGCGACGATTTTTTGCCGTTATATCCCCATTTGAATCTTTTTCTTTATCTCTTTCGTGACTTCAGAGCGCATAGCTCTGGCAGGTGTTGTAACAGTCTCTACAGTTATGAAAAGCGTCTGGCCGTGTGTCTGCAGTGATTTGTCATAAAAATGTATAATTTTATTGGAAAATGAAAAATAAACATAAAAAGGCAGAGTAGATATATTACCTGCAAAAATTTTCGTAAATGTTTATTTTGTTCAATACCTCAACCAATTATGTAAATAAACAATTGTAATATATTTCATTTCTGTATTTAATTAATTAATATTTCGAGAAATAAAAGAAATGAAAATGTAACAAAGAAACCTTGGTTCTAGTTGGTATCGAACCCATAAGCCGGCAGATTGTAAGATCACGTGCTTAAACCCTCTTTTTTTTTTCTTTACTAAACATGAGTGTCACCCTGGCAAGTATGACAGTCATCAGTGAGCCAAACATTCCCCCACTTAATGTTGTATTTATTTATGTAACTCCAGGTCGTTGTATAATTGTGGTTGTTTAAGGGGTTCGTGTATGGGTAAGAAGTTAGAAATATGGAATTTAGTGTTTAGACTTCTGACTTGATGTAAGTTTATGGACATACGCCATTGCTAAGAACTTTTTCTGTTGAAGAAAAACTAATAAATAAAATAAATAAAAATGCACAAGAAAGACAAAAAACACACAAAATTAAGCAAACAATTGCTGTTGTCAACAAGAATATTAACACCACAAAATATTCCGAAACAGAAATATGGTCAACAAACAAAGAAAAAACAAAGAAAAAAGTACTAAGTGAACAAAAAAAAAACACACAAATGATGACAACACAAAAATATTTAAACCAAAATAATTCAGCACAACAGTTGAAACGAGACAAAAACACGACAAAACGAAAAGACAAAAAAAAAATACAATAGTTTTACCAAAACAGAAACAAGCTTCTTAGACTTCTGTTTTTAAATAAAAGTCAGTTGTATTAGCGTTTTTGATAATTAATCAAACACGAAGCTCAGATACTTTCCTAACAAGCAAATTACTATTTTAACGTTATATTTTTTTGTTTCGTGGGTATAAAAGGCATGTTCACAATAACGCAATATTTTGTTGAGGCGTCACGTATTTCGCGTGGCCTTTTCGTCATTCCAGTAACAAGCCTGTTCTGTGGCAATGCCAACAGCACAGAATTAGTTCAGCAGAGGTTTTATAAACTCATCTAAAAATACATTAGAATGTTATTTGCCCCCGGGGAAATTCTTGAGTACGCCACGAAGCCAGGAGTGTATTTAAACTTAAAAGTTTCAGCCATTTGTTGTGGGTGGGTGGGAAGGGAGAGAGGAAACTCCTCGTTTATGATAAACACACTATGGAAAAATGTAAAATGTACAAAACTTTACTTGCAGCGTTACAAAAGATTGTTCGGTAAACAGATTAAAAAATAGTTTTTTTTATAAATGACAAAATATTTACGATGTAGTTAAACAGTTGTGGACGCCATATTTAAAGTCAAAAATTAAACAAGCAGCCATAATATTGTTTAATTTTAATTTTTTTATTCAAATTTAAAAAAAATGTGCTGTAACAATTACATTAATATAAGCTACATGATTTATGTATGTCCTAACGGTTGTACGTCTAACGCCAAAGATAACATTTACGTGCAGTAGAAGGTTATACGATGTACGTAACAATCCCAACACAGTTTGTTCGTATTCCCCGCATACAATTTTGTGACCACTGTCCATGCAAGATAAATTAAGTTGGTTAACAGGTTGTCACGCCAGACTTATCTTTACCATTGGTAGAAGTGGCGTTTCAGTAAGACCAAAATTACACTTGAAAACAGTTTCAGACGGCGAGATAGTATCAGAGAGCGTTTCAGTGTCAGTGCAGGGGAACGAGTCAGGCCTGCTACGAATGCACGCATCTAGCATCTGTGAGCTCTATTCAGGCTTCAAGGTACCTATGATAAAGCTCGCCGTGAGCCAATCAGCGTGGAGCCTTCGACGTGCCAGGTCCCAAGGGCTTCGTAGCGAACCGTTCTTGGCTTCTTCCCGTGACGTCATCACCCGCTCTTGACCGACTACCCGCGCATCGACAAAGCGCTATTAAAAAAAAAAAACAAAGATCGCACGAAGTGTTCATCCTCGAAAAATTCAAGTTTTATTTTCCACCAAGATTTCAGTCCCAAACTCAAAGTTAAATTCCAATAAAGAATCAAACACACACCAATGCAATTCCGTCGAGTGTCTTAAACTGTAATCGAAAGTTTCCGGTTACTAAGCTGGGGGTACTGGCAGACCATAGAACTTTTAAATCGTTCGCTAGGCCATGACGTCACACACTATTCCAGACTTTCCCCTTCCCCTTGGTGAATTGTGGGAAGCCTACAGTTCACAGGGATGACAGAGCCATTACCGAACTGTTCCGAAGTTCTCCGAAATTTGCCGATCGCTCGTGAAAATAAAACCCACACGAGTCAATGATTTATACGGTCATAGAGTATTTTTAATAAAGCCTACCTAACCTAACCAACATTCTCGGGTTAAAAGTAAAGAACTATTATCAATTACACTGACCTAACCTAACCTTTTACCTGGGTAAACTTCTTAACTGTTCGGGTTGGATTTGATACATTTCTTGGACGTGAGATATTTCGGTTTTGCACTGTTTATCGTGGAAAAAAATTCAATTCTGCAATTTAAGAAATATAAATAAAAAAACATAAACACACAAAGTACAAGCCTTAATCAGCTACGTCAAACAGATAAACACAACCATGTACCTAAACAGCAAAGAACACGGTAAAACTTAAAAATCAGACAGCACAAGAATTCTGTAGAAGGAATTTAGTCATTACAATTTTAGTCAAGAAGAATTTGCGTTCTTGAAATTTTTTTCCATGACAAAGAGTGTGAAACTGCCATGGCGTGTGTCCAAGAAATTTAATTAAATCGAAATGCTCCATTGCATGAATCATTAAAAAAGTTGGTTGTCTGTAAAGTCGGTTTACGGACGATAGTTTAACGTGACAACGTCATAACAAAACATTGATGAAATGATTGATCCAGAAGAAAATGAAATATCATATTCGGCCTGAGACTGAGCCGTTATAGGATTTTACAACCAAACCATTTAGGCATTAAAAATATAATATTCTTTGAGGATTTTTTTTTTTAAGTTTTTCTATCTTTTGTATGATAAAATATACCTCTGCATACTTTTATGAATACAATTGAATTATTTTTATTGAATTATTACTATTTTGTATGGATAAAAAGAAGGAGTGAAATGAAATCTACAATTTAATTGAAAAATCTACTTTTATTTGCATTCATTAATTCAAATATATTTATTACTTTTGTAGTGTCGCGCGCGCCGTATTTATTTTTAAGAGTACAAAAATGAAGGTATCGCAATGGCCGGGATTCGACCCGTCAAGCTTTGGAGCGGTAGTCAGCTATGCTAACCGCACGGCCACGAGGCCATTTTGGAAACAATTGTTTCATATATTTGAAACCCGCCTTCCGATCAAATAGGAAGGGGGGGGGGGGGGTCCCGTCCCCGACTCACCCTAGGTAACTATCAATACAAAAAAAAGGCAAAATGTGAAATAGGTATTGCGCTCCAAAAGTTGCACCCAGGCGGTCGAGCTATGAAAGGGAGTATAATGACAAAAGTACACAGCAAGACTTTGGCTCATTAAAAACACAACGCAGATTAATGCTATCCAAAATTTTAATATCGGCAACATCTTTCGTAGGACTCATAAACAAAATTATTAAACAATCGTACATGGCATTTACCTAAACCTACTTTGATATTATATAATGTAAATATAAAGCTATCATAAAAATCAGAAAATACTAATACCATAAAAATAGTAATGACATAATACTATATATATAAAAAAGTATTAATTATGAAAGTTTAAAAAGTCCTACTGGGAGCCGGATTTATACTCGCGCATGTCCATCGATACTTGCACGTCTTGTTGCTTAGAGTCGAACAGCTGTTAACCGTGACTTTCAGAAAATGCATATATATAGTTCAGTCAAATGTGCCTTGAAAAGTCACTTAGTGTGGGCGGGGGGCCTTCACTGAAAATGTTTTAGTTCCGAGGGCAAAATAAGTAGGGAAACCAAATTTAAATTATAAATCTCTTGAGGTAATGACGTGAATTCCTACAAACGTTTTGACGCACTCAACATTAATCAAAGTCATGCAAAGTAGCTTGACCTGTTATAACAAATGGGAGGGTCTAATCAGTAAGCTTCCACTGTAATACGTGTTTCGTAGATAAGTTCGATTTGCAATGCTATGATTCTTATGAATAATATATTCCTCATCCACAACCCGCTACATCCAATGCTACGTGTCGCCTCTTTACCTTAGCGTAAATCTTGAATATTTCTCCGCTGAACACGCCTCCGGGCAAGGAAAGGCCCCATCTCAGCAGGCCCCGGCAGGGGCTGGACGGTGCAGAGTCGAAAAGCCGTTCAGCTTGCCTCGCGACACACGTCCGGTCGCGGCGACTCCCAGTGCAACAGTCCCGCGGCCCACAGTTCACCTCGGCACCGCCGGCACTCGGGCGCTGATGACGTCATCGGTGAATCGCACTCGCGCTCCCAGTACCCGGCCATTGAAACACAATCGATATATATATATATATATATATATATATATATATTGAATAGGAATAAAACTAGAACGAAACCAAACCAAAATATAACTATAAAAGGAAATAATCACAATAATTAAATAATTAACCAAAATTTCAGTAACTAAGATTTTACAAAATTTAAAAGGATTCTTTAAACTGTAAATAATTCGTAAAATCAATAACAGCTAAAAAAATATATAAATATCATAAATGTGGCCCGGGGGCCACATATTATATATATATATTTATAAAAATTTTGTTTTGTGTTGTGAAAATTTTAAAAACGTATGTAGTCCGCCATGTTTATTTCTTACAGTGGTAGGCGGGAAATTAATAACCGTACCGATTGTGCTGAAAATCGGTGGACGATCGTTAAATTACATAATATTAATAATTCAAACGACGAAAATATGATTGAAAAGTCAAATCGATGGTTGTTCCAATCGAGTGGAAGAGAGATGCCACGCATGCGTACAATGAGCATAATAGGACACATCCGTAGTGGGACATCCGTAGTGGGACAATGTGCGTTACGGGACACTTTTTCGTGCGTGTAGCCGGCGTTCATCGATTTATTAGACGTTTTCACGTCAAAAACTTAATTATGGTTAGGGTTGTGGCTTTCATCCCTATGAGCTGTAGGCTATTCTTTAACTTGTACACCCTCCCCTCCTCCGCCAAGCGACGCATTCACTCTCGCGCATGCACATAAGGGCTTGATTTAATCAACAACTGCTTGCCGGTCAGCTCTATGGGTGAGTGTACATTGACCCTGTTTAAAACGCGCAATTTTCACGTTTGAATTGTTCAGTTGTAGTGATGTTTTCTATATGAAAACAGACACTGAGTTTTGTGAACATAAATGTTCTGACGAACCTCTGTATTTTTAGTAAAATAAACTATTTTTAATTTGACTGATCAGACTTGCAAAACTTTAAAGTTTACCGGCTATTAGATCTGACTCAAACTTTTTTAAATCTTTTTCTTGGCATAACATAATTTTCTATACAATTTTATCTGACTGATAATTCTGCTCTTGTATTTATTTTGCCTTTAAGATTGTAACTTAAAATAAAGTAATCTTGAAAAATATGTAAGCATAAAATAATACCTTGGTTTGTACTCTCTATATGTTATGAGTCTTACCTATTTTTTTTATCAAAGTTAGGCTAGCGGAATTTTAACCATATAGGCAATTTTATTTAGGCCTATATATGATTTGATAATTTGATGCTTTTGTTAACTCCTGAAAGATTTTGATGAAAACTTAATGGCCTTTTTATAATGGAATTTTTTTAATAAAGAAAAATTTCCTTGTAGAATTAACATAGCTTTGCATAATAAATATAATTTTTTTTATATGAAAGCCTTATTGTAGTAACTATTTTTGAGCTATAAATATCTAAAAATTTTAAATCATAAGATGTCAATATCCAATTTGACGTTCAGTGTTTGAAATGTCGTTTACCTGAATACATTTTAATAACTGCATAGCCCTTCTTTTATTTTTCTATGATATATTCTCATAAATTCGTCTGAGGCGTATTGAAGAATCGAAAAAATTAAATTCGGTTGCGACGTCGCTCGTAAATCCAGGAAGGAAGCATTCCCGGGAAGTAGGCATATTAATTTCCTCGGCGCCCAGGCATTTCGGTTGAGCGATTTCTCACGGCCAGCGCTTGAGTGCAATCACCATGTGAGATACGCCCCCCCGCACTGCTTCCCGGAAGCTGGAGAAAGTCACAAACACTCTCGCGCGGCCAATCACAGAGCTCGGGCGACAACGCCAACGCAGGGAACTAAATTAGCACGTCCTTCCCGAAAACGCCCGAAGTTGGGGCCTTACCATATAGCTACGTTTTAGTCAGTTTTGTTCGGCCGGGCTTATTTACAGCCGGTTGGTTGAACCATTTTGGCATACTAATTAAATTGAAGTTTAAGTTACCCATTTGAAAAGTCACTTGGGAAGCTAAGTATAATTTTGTAGATTACAGAGAAAAAGTAAAGTTCCACAAATCCTATGCACGTCACACTGTTAGAAATTGCAGTAAATTTACTGACTTTTCAAATAAGAGGCACCTCAAATAATCTCAGAGTACTTCGTAGTTTCGTATAATTAGTTCTTCGTAGAAACAACGACGAATTTCGAATTCCGAGTTTATTATTGTATTCATGGTAAATAGGTACGTGGAAGGAAAAAAAAGTGTAGTATTTTTTTTTTTTTTTACTTGTTGTGTTGTGACCAACAGAACCACACCCGTATCCAGTTGAGAGACTCCTAGTGGCGAACGAGCGGCATCCCTGATGGATAGGCAACCAGCGCAGGTGGCACCGGCGGAATACCCAGGGGTTATGCAACCAGCCACACAAATATCTGCAATGCAGATATTTTTGAATATGGCGTTCTGACTTTGACAATATTACTACGGGAAGTAAACTATACCCTTGAAGAAAATATTTTAAATAAGGTTTTAATTGTAATTTAATTTTTGTGTCCGTCACTTTTTTCTATAACGTAACAAGTGAGAATTTGTTTGAAGTAAACAATGAGTCCGTCAATCAGGTTTCACAGTTTGTAGTAAAAATTACTTTCCTTCAACAAGTCACAACGCAGAATGTATAATTTAATGTTATATATTAAGCTGGAGTCTGGTTCAAATAATTTAATCCCAAGTGTTCGGATGTCACCACACATAATTTTGTTTGTTTAATAATGTTTGTGAAAGTCTCACTCAAGAATAGGATCACACAGTGAATTTTGATGGCAAACATTAATTATGTAATATTATCCCGTTTCAGCGACTCGTGTAAACGAGCTTTTGAGCCATCAACACCCAATGTCTTGCTATCGGGGGACAACCTCCTTAAGTATACAGAGCGCTGTTCACATGAGTGGCTTTAAGATATTTGTAACCCAAACAGGGAAAGAGAATGTTTCGGGAAAATCTGTACTCAGCCTAATTGCCTTGATTACTTTCTCAGTTCATGAAAAGGAAGATGTACAAACCCCGACACTTCAGGTTCATCCTCATGAACTTCATGATCATACCTAAGGCAGGCAACAGAACAAATTTTGACGTGACAACCTCTAATAAATCGATGAACGCCGGCTGCACGCACGAAAAATTGTACCGTTACGCACATTTTCCCGTTACGCTGTGTCCAGTTACGCTCATTGTACGCTTGTGCCGCATCTATCTCTCTTCCACTCGATTGAACAACAATCGATTTGACTTTTTCGAGGCACATTAAACTTGAAACACTCCCATTCGTTTCCTACTTTTCCTATCATCGTCCTATCCTTAACAGAATAACACAGATTGGAAGAAGTTAAATAGCAAACATGTATAAAAGTTAAAGTTAAAATAATAATCTCTTCGTTAAAGTAATAAACATATTTGAATTAATGAGTGCAATTAAAAGTAAATTTATCAATTATATTGTAGATTTCATTTCACTCCTTCTTTGTATCCATACAAAATAGTGATAATTCAATCAAAATGATTCAATTTTATTCATAAAATTATGCAATAATTTCATCAATGTTTTGTTATGACGTTGTCAGGTTAAACAATCGTCCGTAAACCGACTTTACAGAACCAATTTTTTGAACCTTTGTTTAATTTTCCACGATTACTTTTGTTGATTCATATTTAAAGTAAGTAAACTAAGTTTTTGTGAATTTACGAAGAACCCTAGATAATTTTTAAACCTTATTCTTCGTTAATTTACAGTGATAATTTTTTAACACAAATTGATCCAAGTTCTATCACAACGGGGTCGATTTACGTATATACGCAATGCAGAAACACGGCCAACGTTTCCCATTCGTTAGTGTTATTTAACTTATGGAGAAGTCTTAGTTTTCTCTCACGTACCTGTTTCCCTGATCCCGTACAAAGATCAGACATCGATCAGAACGGCGTGTGATTGGTCAGGAGGTTCAAAGCACTCGTTCACGTCCACAAACAGTACGACCGCAGTTCTTGCATAACTCAGCACTTGCGAACTACTAGGAATGTGGAATATATCGGCCAGATGACATGCCTGTCTACATCCGGGTGTACAGAGAGAGGTTGGACAGAAATACAAACGGAATCTAACATATCCTGGGAGCATTAACAGCTGATGGCTATTGGTTAAGTCGACATTCCCAAAACATATTTGAGCAACTTAAGCCTAGCTTAAACTCCTACTCAGATAAAAATGGTAGATGTATAGTTAAACATTTACTTTTTTACTTAAACTATTATGCCAGTATCTTTCTAACAAATGACTATATAGAATAGTATCTTATGCCCGGTATGCGTAGCTATGTTTCTTTTAAATTCTTTATTATTTGTTTTGAAGTAGGTACATCTCCCTCCCTCTATATGTCCCTCAATAAAACTCACTTTAATTCTCTATATTTTAATGTCTCTATATATCTTTATCTCCTGTATATCTTTCTCTACATATATATCCCTCGCTCTATCTCTCTATATATGCATATCTGCATCTATGTTTCTATATACCTCTCTTTATATCTCTAGCTCTCTATGTCTTTCTATATATGTACTATCTTTACAAAACATAATATGAACACACAAACATTCATATATGTTTACCTATCTATATTTTTATATATTTATTTACATGTCACAGGCGTGTAATATGTATGTAAAACGTGCGTATTCAAAATTTTCAAGCAATTGGTGAAAAACGTTCGGAGATTTAAGATTATAAACAAACGAACATTTACATTTTCATCTATATAGATTTATTTACTTGATAAACAGTCGATAAACATGCTTTTTTCATCATGTGAAATTACACCGAAAAGAAGCCATTATAAACTTATCCTGTTAATGTCATACTTTTTTTACTTTTTCATTACCTCTGTTTGATAACCATTCCGTTTTATTTTGGATAAACACCATTACTGTTTCTGTTTGTCAGCAGAATATCGCACATGAGTCGAATTTCGAAACCATTTCCCCATTGTCCCTCAACGAAGAATAAAAGCTACACGTTTTGTTGACAGACGAGACCAAATATTGTTTCATCGAGCTGTACTATCTAGTGTGTTCTGAAAGCGCCATGGTTTGACCTCTTTTTTAGAACGAAAATACAATTTCCTTTTGTATGAAGGAGAGACAGGAAAACTCACCGCAAAAGGGCCATACAAATTAGTTCTCTATTCTTATTCGAGATTATATTGTTGTTCCCGTTTAATACCAGGGATATGTCGTTAATGTATTAAACAATTATAAATCTTAGTATTCCCATGCTCTATGATGTACCAACAGCGAAACTAGCTACAAAACACCTTAATGTTTGCTTACCCCACTTATACGCGGATTGTATAATGAAGAGTTACGTTTATTTTCTCAAATAATTTTACAACTAATTTTGAAGTCATCATAGTCGAAATCAAATCCAAGAACGCTTAGGATTTTGGTTTAAAAGAGGACTGCATGGTTCGGACGTCGTGGGATTTTTTTAAGGATTCTTGTGCCCTTATAGTTGTGAGGTAAATTTTGTTCTACACTATTGGGCGAGGTGTCAATAGGGCCTACGTGATCGTCAGACAAAGAGGTTGAAATATATGACGGAGCTACAGTGGACTTTGAGTGACACATGCTAGACGTCACATGTCCACTTCGACGGATTGATGGAGAGTTATCTTTTCTGTGGCATCCATGGTAACCATATATTACACCTCTCCACTGTTTTCTGCAGAATGCTACGAAGAGTAAAGTGTATTTTTCTGCGGAAACGCCAGAGGAGGAAGTAAACACAAGAACACACACACAGATTGAAATACTCGCCACACAACCCCCATGTGCGCGAATCTCTTCACCACCGATGAAGGCTCTGCAATCGAAAAGGAGGCCAAAATTTCTGAACCTCTTATTTAGTATACTATTCGATTGTTGAGCTTCTTGAAAAACACGAAAAAACACACTTATCAACGTATCCTTACCGTTCTCAACCTTCCACACACCACAGTGCCCATAATCGAAATTTCTGGTCCTGTCACATATCTAAAAACTATCGCGTTTCTTGCCCCGCTGAACGTTCTGAGATGGTTCTGTGTAGTTTCACAAACACACCTACAGTAATTTTTTTAGCTAGGTTAGGAAAATTGAGAACGGATCTCGGCGCAGAGCGAACCAGGTTCGTAACCGGTCCTTAGATGCTAATTAGGCTGGTCTCCGTCAAATGGGCCGCTTTTTTCACTCCGCTTCTGTCTGCTCGCCTCTTCTGCGGTCGCGGACCTGAGAAACGGAACGGGCTTGTGTATGACTGTCGAGAGTCAAACTCGGCCCCGTCGCAGCGACATTTTGTCAACGAGCCGCCCCCATGCCGGGGGGTTGCAACGAGCCAATATTTGCCGACCAGCCATCGGCGTCGATTCTGCTTTCTCTGTACACGCGCCGATAATTGGCGCCGTGTTTACGCTGGCGTAACGGCGACGCTGGCGGATCTGATAACACTAGTTTCGCTCTACGGGAACACACGAGTGTCGACACGGAACGCTCCACAGCAACTCGTTATTAGCGTCACTTCGGGTTTATGAAATACGCAAGAAATGCAAGAAGCACAAGGCGAAAAAAAAGTTGAATATCTACGCGTTAATACACTAGTTTATAAATTACGCAAGACGCAAAACTGTAACGCAATCATCAGGCAACTTTAAACTTATTGAGTCTTCGGCTTGTTTTCCACCCACAATGTTAAAGTGATGTTACGAATACTTTTAAAAATGCAGATGTTATGTGTTCACAGGGCTATTATTTTATTTTTAGAATCTCTTTTTTACTAAGAAAATTATGGCACAGTAATTATAAAAGCTACGTTTCAAAAACAATTATTAAGAATTTCAAACGTTTTTGTGTAAAATTTAATTTATGAAAAGGACCTGTTGATAAAAATTATATCTGATGTGTTATAGTTTCAAGATGTAGGGTTGGTAATATCCTTCCAATTGCATTTTTTTTACAAAGTACTGTATTTTTAATTCGTGATTGGAACACATGACTCACATTATATAGGATACGGGTTCAGAGTTAGGTACTTTCACCATGGCTCCCGGTACTTTCACCATGGCTCCCGGTACTTGCACCATGGCTCCCGGTACTTTCACTATGGCTCCCAGTACTTTCACCATGGCTTCCAATACTTTCACCATGGCTCCCGGTACTTTCACCATGGCTCCCGGTACTTTCACCATGGCTCCCGGTACTTGCACCATGGCTCCCGGTACTTTCACCATGGCTCCCGGTACTTTCACCATGGCTCCCGGTACTTGCACCATGGCTCCCGGTACTTTCACCATGGCTCCCGGTACTTGCACCATGGCTCCCGGTACTTTCACCATGGCTCCCGGTACTTTCACCATGGCTCCCGGTACTTTCACCATGGCTCCCGGTACTTGCACCATGTCTCCCAGTACTTTCACCATGGCTCCCAGTACTTTCACCATGGCTCCCGGTACTTTCACCATGGCTCCCGGTACTTGCACCATGGCTCCCGGTACTTTCACCATGGCTCCCAGTACTTGCACCATGGCTCCCAGTAATTTCACCATGGCTCCCGGTACTTTCATCACACTTCAGAACGGCGCCTTACAGTTGGTGATGGCTGATTCATTTCTCAATACGCTTGCTTAGAGTTTTAATGTTCGTGTGCTTTTATATCAGGAGTACGATGATGCCAGTTGTGAAATTATCAAGGTTAAAAACTTCCTCTTGCATCTTTTAGCACTCAATATAGGTAGATACTTAAAAACGAAATATGTTTTCTTGATTAAAAAAAATATTTTTATTCATTAAAATGTTTAAATTAAATTTGGTTGAAATTTTAATTTTATGAACCGTAATTAAATGCCAAAGTATGACTTCTTTCCTATATAATCAATAGGTTTAAGCTTTAATTTTCCATTTTTTCTATAGAATTACGTACATTTAAATTATGCAATCTATACTTATTCTTTTTTTAAAATCCCAGAATTGCGATTTAAGTGTGCTCTTTGTTTTGACGACGGAAAATTTTCAGTTGCAAAAGTAAAAAAAAAATTTTTTTTATTAATGTTTAATTTAAAAGTGCGTGATTTCGTTGGTATTCTCGTTCCCAGAATTAAACGGCCTGCAGTGGTGGAGACGGTCACTACCAGCGGCACTGCCTCGGACTGAACCACCCCTCGCGGGTTCCCGGAAGTTAGGGCGAGCCTCGCTGGACCGCTGGACCGCTGGACCGCGGTGGGCGGACGAGGAGGCCGGACAGTTGGCTTCCCTGAAGCGCCCAGCCCCGGAGCTGTCAGCCAGCTGCGGAGGGAGCCAATTGCTGCCCCTGGAGGGACCCGCAACCCGGCCTACACGGCGCCTGCGGGGTATACGTCCCGCGGTGCTTGTGTAGTCTCGCTCTTGGTTGTCCTTTGTTGCCAGATTTACATCCAGCTTGTTAACATTTAAATATATTATCTTTAATTATTGTAATATGTTTTGATATTTTTTAATTTTACCATTTATTTTTTTAATTTTGCAAAGACGCTGTTATTGCAGTTATATAAATTATAAAAGACGAACAAATATCAATTCTTAACACCAATTATTATTTCATGGTAGAAACTATTTGTAGCCTTCGGTCACAATTAATGCCAAGGAATTCCAGTAATTATGTAAGTACTATGGTCGAACAGAGCCAACATTTTTAATTAAAAAAAAAAAAAATAATGTTCGGAACCGAGATGGCGTCTTTCAGTTATGTTTACTTGGAAGTAATGATTGAACATTGTCAGATATTGCTCTTAAACGATCTGTATTCTTTAGCCAAGATAATAACTCTCTCATGAAAGTTTTACTCCCGCGTCGGGTGTGTGTTTATGACAGTAAAGAAAATATAACTACGAATATAAAGCTAAACCATTATTGAAGTAAAAACTTCTATAGGAAGGTTTGGATAGGGAATAAATTCATGTAAGTCGTCATCAACATGGTCACGTGACGTGTTTTTAATTTATTTTTCAATGATAAAACTTAATTTATTCTATTTTTAAAGATACGAGTTTTCAATTTTATCTTTATTTTCCAATGAAATTTTAACGTTATTGTGCGGTACATATTGCGAGTATTGGATATTTTTTAGTAGGCAGTTAAGTTGAGGTTATGTTTTTTCTTTTGTTTATTTAGTTATGATGTGAATTTCTTAAAATGTCAGGTTATTGATTTACTAGAGATAATGTTGGTTATTTTTAGAATGAAGTTAATATTTTTTTTATTCTTTAAAATAAAAAACTTCATTTCTTCTTGTTTTTTTTTAGTTATTATTGGTAGGGGCAAAACTTATGGGTTCGCGTCACCAACATGCTAGTGATATAATACCAAAATCATTTTCTTGCGCACATTTGACGTAGAAATGATTTCATATTACACATTTAAAAACAAAACTTTAAGTTTTCACTTCCGTCGACAGTCCCCATGACTGACATTTAGTTAGTTTTTTTTTTCGTTTTTTAAAATTAAACTTAAGGTAATTACATTTAAGTGTGCCTCTGTTGCATTGCTTATGCCGGTTCTGTCGTGCCGTATTGCACCTTGAAGGAAGGCTCGGTAATGGTTCACGGTACCACGCGCAGAAACGGAGTATCGCTGGATAGAGCGCGAGGCTTCCTTTCCTTGACGGACAGGGCGTATCCCGCGTGTGGTTGTATCGCTCTTCCGGTCGAGGCGGCGGTGACGTCACGTCTCGTCGGTGGAGGGGGGGGGGGGGAACCGCGAGCGCTCAATCAGCCCTCGGTTTGACGGGAGCTGCGGTTACTCGGTTACTTCAGTTCGCCTCGTCCTCAGATTGCAATGTGCATTGTAATGGGCAATTGCTTTATCTTGATACAGTGTGCTTTGTTGCCAAAGAGCAGAACAGTTCTGGACACAACTTTATATTTTAATAAATATTTTTAATGCTCTTAAATATGTTTTATTTTCTGAAGGATAAATTTGGAATAAGTATTTCGAAAATACATTTTCTTTTTCTTTCTGTATTTAATTAAAACCAGACGTTTTAGAACCCGCATTTCTTGAGATTCTTGTAAGCACAGTTTCAGTGTGAATTTATTTCATACATGCTGGTAGGAATCACAAGTGTCTGACCATAAGAAACTATAAGTTATTATTGGCTGTTATTATTCTACCAAAGATAATGCCATTTGCAAGTCATTTTCCGGAACTAAGTATGTAGTACTACAATTTGTATCGAATATAATCAACTTTATTTCACTTATTCTGCGCTAACTGTGATGAGGCGTGCAATCATAAACAACGGAATAATGTCAATGTAAATGGTTGATATATTCTAGTGCACGTTAGTGTTATGTCATAAAGATATTTAAAAATTTTCTACGGTTTCGTTAATCATAAAATAGAACTACTTTTTTCTAAAAAAGTTTCATCGATAGATAACGATGTCCAACATTCATTGTCTTCCAAACTATTTGTGGTTAGCATTATTTTATCGTTTTAGTTGCAAAAATACACTTTCCCAATGTACCGCACACGCTATGTTGTGTTCAGACGGTAGCGGAATAAGCAGAACGTGGTAGGTGGCGCTCGGGGTGGGGGAAAACACCCCATACAGTTGTTGGCTATTATAAGCATTCATTTACTGGTCACAGTTATAATACCTGTTGTGGGTTATACAGAGAGGTTTTTTCCTATTTAAAAATATATAAAAATTTAACTTAATATCTGCTTAAAAATTAAGTTTTGTTTTACCGAGGCCATTGCGGTGGTCGTAATAAGGTTGTTTTTATTATCTTTTGAACTAATCTCCTCACATACATGTGTGAATTGTAGGAAACGTCTTTAAAATTTCCCTAGGTTTAGGGTTATCTATTAAATGGTTCGGTTACTCTTGTGTGAGAACAAACAAGGGTTATGCATTGCCTTGTGCTTATTATTTTTATAGGTGGTGTGTTTTCCTGCAGTATTTTTCGTATTTTTTAAATATTATTTGAAAGGTTATAGTATTTTCGAGTCTGAAACTATTCCTAACTTCTGATGAAGACAAGCTTCTGTCTCGTCTGCCGACCGTATCTTCTTGATCTTCTTGATCTTGTCTTCTGCTCTCAGATTTCGATGTTCTTATAGCTTGATCTTCTTGACGAAGTCCTGCTCCATTGTTGCCGCTATTGTCGGCTAGGAAAGGCAGGATACCATGGTGTGAGGAGCAGCAGTAAATGGGGCGAGCTGGCGCGGGCGGACAGTAGGCGGGCGCAGCAGTGTTGCCACTATTGTCGGCTGGGAATGGCAGGATACCATGGTGCGAGGAGCAGCAGTAGCTGGGGCGAACTGGCGCGGGCTGACAGTAGGCGCGCGCAGCAGTGTTGCCACTATTGCCGGCTGGGAATGGCAGGATACCATGGTGCGAGGAGCAGCAGTAGCTGGGGCGAACTGGCGCGGGCTGACAGTAGGCGCGCGCAGCAGTGTTGCCGCTATTGCCGGCTGAGAATGGCAGGATACCATGGTGCGAGGAGCAGCAGTAGCTGGGGCGTGCTGGCGCGGGCTGACAGTAGGCGCGTGCAGCAGTGTTGCCGCTATTGCCGGCTGGGAATGGCAGGATACCATGGTGCGAGGAGCAGCAGTAGCTGGGGCGAACTGGCGCGGGCGGACAGTAGGCGGGCGCAGCAGTGTTGCCACTATTGTCGGCTGGGAATGGCAGGATACCATGGTGCGAGGAGCAGCAGTAGCTGGGGCGAACTGGCGCGGGCTGACAGTAGGCGCGCGCAGCAGTGTTGCCACTATTGCCGGCTGGGAATGGCAGGATACCATGGTGCGAGGAGCAGCAGTAGCTGGGGCGTGCTGGCACGGGCTGACAGTAGGCGCGTGCAGCAGTGTTGCCGCTATTGCCGGCTGGGAATGGCAGGATACCATGGTGCGAGGAGCAGCAGTAGCTGGGGCGAACTGGCGCGGGCTGACAGTAGGCGCGCGCAGCAGTGTTGCCGCTATTACCGGCTGGGAATGGCAGGATACCATGGTGCGAGGAGCAGCAGTAGCTGGGGCGTGCTGGCGCGGGCTGACAGTAGGCGCGTGCAGCAGTGTTGCCGCTATTGCCGGCTAGGAATGGCAGGATACCATGGTGCGAGGAGCAGCAGTAGCTAGGGCGAGCTGGCGCGGGCTGACAGTAGGCGCGCGCAGCAGTGTTGCCGCTATTGCCGGCTGGGAATGGCAGGATACCATGGTGCGAGGAGCAGCAGTAGCTGGGGCGAACTGGCGCGGGCTGACAGTAGGCGCGCGCAGCAGTGTTGCCGCTATTGCCGGCTGAGAATGGCAGGATACCATGGTGCGAGGAGCAGCAGTAGCTGGGGCGAACTGGCGCGGGCTGACAGTAGGCGCGCGCAGCAGTGTTGCCGCTATTGCCGGCTGGGAATGGCAGGATACCATGGTGCGAGGAGCAGCAATAGCTGGGGCGAGCTGGCGCGGGCTGACAGTAGGCGCGTGTAGCAGTGTTACCGCTATTGCCGGCTGGGAATGGCAGGACACCATGGTGCGAGGAGCAGCAGTAGCTGGGGTGAGCTGGCGCGGGCGGACAGTAGGCGCGCGCAGCAGTGTTGCCGCTATTGCCGGCTGGGAATGGCAGGACACAATGGTGCGAGGAGCAGCAGTAGCTGGGGCGAGCTGGCGCGGGCGGACAGTAGGCGCGCGCAGCAGTGTTGCCGCTATTGTCGGCTAGGAAAGGCAGGATACCATGGTGCGAGGAGCAGCAGTAGCTGGGGCGAGCTGGCGCGGACGGACAGTAGGCGCGCGCAGCAGTGTTGCCGCGCGCCCGACCAGCGGCCAAGTTTCCCGTCTCCGGGTTTTTTATCCCCGCGGTCCTCGCGCCTGATGGTCCCCTCCCCCTTCCATTATACCCCCTCCCTCCCAGGGCGGGAATGCAAACATTCGCGAGGCAATTCGGTTGGAACCGCGTCGCTTCCGCTATTGGCCGCCATTAAATTTTCATTTATTTCTAAGCCTCTTTTGTTTTTGATACAAAGCTCCATTAACATTTGTTTCACATTACGAGAACAAATGTGCAGGGATGCAAAATATTCCAGGGGAAGTTAAAGTTATTAATTTTTTGTTGATACTCTTTCGGTAAAGTTTATACGCATGTCTTTATCATGCGGTGTTCTTATAACATGCCACATACTATATTTTATACCACATATTAATTGCATATTATAACCTAAAAGTAAAATATATTATTTTATATGATTTAATAACTATTAATTTGAATCAGCACCCTATGTAGTGGTGAATTGCAATAACAATAAAAGTGACTAAAGATAATGCATTTTTTACGCTAATGTTAATATATTTGTTTATAGATTAAGTTATTATTTAAAATTTTTTAAATTATAATTTACACCACTAATCAGACTTTTTTTTTGGTAATGTTAAGGGAAACTAGCGTGATGCTATTTATTACGTTCTTTGAATGATTCTTGGAATGAGAAAGATTGTATTGAATAAATATTTATAACATACTTCAGACGTGGATTTTGAAAAAAAAAAAATAATCTGTAAGATAGTTAGAGCTCTTTATTCTCAAGTGGAACACGCTGTTGTACATTTTACATTACGTTTTATGTCTATATCATGAAATTTACGACACTTTTAGTCGTAAAGACAAGTTTAAAAGTAAAACAATGTTCAGAATACCAAGTGGGTTGCTCGTTTTTACATACAAATAATCTGACAAACGAATACAATTTTTATTAAGCTGATAACTGCAATGGAAAGATAATGAAAGATACTTAGAAATACATGACGTGAAAATTTATGTACCTTTATATTTATGATGCTTATTTTTCTATTTATACGAATCAGTACGACGCTAACTAAAATTCCAAACAGGAAAAAAATGTGGCTTACCCAAGAAATCAGTTCAGGTAAAAAAAAACCGCACGCCATTTTCCCGGTGACGGTTTGGTGCGCAGTGCAACGTCAAAACTCAGCGCCCCCTTTTTTTTTTCATTTTTCTTTCCCTCTGTTCGCCAGGCGGGGGGGAAACACGAACTAATTTTTTTCCCCGCCGCTATCTGTTCGGCAGATGCGCTGTAGCCGCGGGAAAACCGAGCGAATGAACAAATTAGACGGAGTAATTGCTTTCGTCTCTTTCCCGCTCTCTGCTCTCGAGTGCCGGGTGTCCCAGCATGCACTGCAATGTGTGAGGGGGAGAGGAGGGGGAAGTGAAAAATCAGTACTTGGCTCTTTCAACCGGTAATGCACGTAGATGAAAAATTATACATCTGGAATGTACAAATATTTGCAATTATCATTCCCTCGGCCAGCCACTCCCCAACAAATTTCAAATCGTACCTATAGGCACCTTTGTAGCTGTGATTGTTGAGACGTCACCTGGATGTGTTTGCTGAGGGTCGCGTGTTCGATGCAAACCGCGATATAGGTCGCTTATGAGCATCACGTAGCTAGCGAAGGCGTTAGCGGGTCATTTTAATATTGAAAAGTCCTGTCAACTTGAGCGTCTGTGCGTAATCTTTGTAACGTAAACCCTGCCTTTATCTTCATTTAATTTACAAGGCATTGCATTTCACTCAATTTCTTACAAAAAAACAAATAAAAAAATTATGAGTGAATAAAGACTTCAGCTAGTGAAATAACACCTACTGGAAATTCTTATTAAAGCTCAGTCTTACACATAATATTGATTTTATTGTTTTTTTCCTCATTACTTTTAGTTGAAGACTATTTATAACATTTTAACGTAATTTGTTCTTCTGCGACATACATTTTCAACAGTTTTTCATATAATGCATTATCATGGGTGTAAAAAGGCGCGCTAGTATTCCTAATTGTCATCACTTTCGCGAATTTTTACACTAGTGATATTACACTCAATGGATATCTATTTAAAATATTTGCGACAGAGCAACGCCTGCAGGCGTGATATCGAGATGATAAATATAATTTAAATAAAAATAATGACCAAAAAAGACAATAAAAAATTGGCGCGTGTACTTATGTACGCATTAGAAATTATTTTTACTTGGCCTGATAACAAACTAACTTTATATTGCATGGAAGTAATAAATAAACAATAAAACAATAAAATAACTGGAGTGATATTTTAAATACGGTTTGTAAAGTAAAATGCAATCAAATGAAAAATAAATAAACGGGTGTACAAAACTATAAATTAATATCAATAAATATGTCGAAAGTTTATTCTTATATTTTAATTTTAATTATTTATTGAATAATAATGTAATTTTAAATAATTTATAATGCAAATAAATTAAACATACTGGAATATAACCTCACATATATCAATATTTTTTAAAATACACTTGAAAAATTTATAAACACGATTTATATCACTAGTATTCACAATAAATAAATGTTTTTAATGATATGGTCTAGTATACAATATCAATTAATCAATCAAGTATAAAGTTAAAAAAAATTAACAAATTTATATTAAGTAGATTTCGAAGAAATACTACCTTTTGTAGCCGTTACTATCGTGAGACTTCCAGAAAATATTTATATAGTTTTTAGTTTCATGGGCCATATACCCCAAAACTGCCGTAATTTTTCTCAAATCACTTCGAAACTGATACATAAAAAAAAACCCATGGAATATCTCGGTCGAGTTCGTTACTGGGCAATATCCGATCAAAGCGGTAGAAATGGGAAAGGTTTATTGGAAAACAGAAAAATCGCTGTAACTCCCATAATATGATAAATATCACATCCTTTTGAATGTATTATAACTTGTAGCAGTAATACCAAAAACTTTTGTCTAAAAAAATGTTGATACGAGCCACCATAAATGCAAGGGGTGGACAAATAAGGATTGGAGGACAAAAATATCATAACTCTGTTTATAAGCACACCATCAAATTCGTTAAAAGTGTCCGTAAATCTTTTAATTTTTATATAAAACTTTTATCTGAAACAATTTTAGTAAGACGGAACATTGCTGCAAGGTGTTGAAAAAAAACAGGGGTAGCATTAAACAAATTCATAAAACCCGTACCCTGTACCCTATTAAATCTGTTAATTTTTATTGTAAACTCTTACAATAATAACTACAACTTTCGTCTGAAATGATATTTTATACGACCAACCATTATTGCAAATGGTGGAAAATAACAGGGGTTGAAAGGCAACAAATTAGTAGATCCCGTAGTAAGTACCTACAATATCAAATCCGTTTAAAATGTTTGTAAACCTTATACATATTATCTAAAAATTGTCTGGCACAATTTTTGTTACAAGCAACCATTGCTACTAGGGGTGAAATAAATAGGAGTTAAATGACAAAAACAAACCTAACTCTCTTATTAAGTAATCGATAAAATATGTAATAATTAATTGTAAATCTTCTAATAACTATCTTAAACTTTGGTACGAAACAATTTTCGATACGACAAACCATTTCTACAAGGTGTTGAAAAAACAGGGGTTAGGTTAACAAAATAAATAAAACTTCCGTACCATGTACAATATCTAATACGTTTTTATTTATTTCAAGCCATGTAATTACTGTGTAAAACACTTGTTTTAAGTAATTTTTTAATACAACCAACCGTTACTGCAAGGAGTGGAAATACAAAGGGTTGAACGACAAAAAAAAATAGTATATATACTATCTAAACAGTTATAAATATATTGTAAAATTCTAAAAAATATCCAAAACTTTTGGCTGAAACAATTCTTGATGAAACGAACTACTACCGTATAAACAGAGGTTGAATTAATAAAAATAAGATCAATACTTCCTTACTATTAAATTCGTTTGAATATATTTTAAACCATCTTAATATTATTTAATCTACCCTAGTAGGCACGATATAAAATTTGTTATAAGTTATTCAATGCTGAATGCATTAAGTTTAAAACATTCGAAACATTTTCCTTGCATGTAATATGAGAAAATGTTATATAATTTTTTTTTGGAAGATTAGAAAACATAAGGTATGTCAAGTACACTAAAATCTTAAATATTTCCAGAAGCTTATAGAAGTTTTTAAAACGTTTCCAGAAGAAATAGGTACTTCGAAATCTACCTACGCCTGTAGATGTGCCAAAAGGGATTTTATGATTGTAGATTTTTTTTTGTTTGTAAAAACTTGAAGTCATCCTGTGAAAATTTTCTTGCATGGTGCGCGCGCACCGTAAAAATTCACTCTCATGATTTTTCCATAAACCGCAAAAAGTAGTCAAACTTCAAAAATTTATTAAAAGATCTACATGCCTGGTGAAGGCGAATCTTAAGAGCTATTCTTACATATCAAATGGAAAATAAAGTAATTTGTTTTGATAATCTGTATTGCGCTATTATCTATTATTGTGTTGTTCACTACTAAACCAGGATAGATTTTTCTGTATCTGTGGATTCATTGGTTCTCATTGTGTTATACATTGAAATATATATATTTTTTGGCATTGCAGAGACCAGTTTATGTCGTTAATATAAACATATAGTATATCTGTGCTGAGCCATACGAGATAGACAGTATACTATTCTACAGTCCTATCACTGTATAAGTGCACCACAGTGTAGAACATACGGCTTATATTTTCATGTAAGATCTACTTAAAGTACAAAATAAGTAGCACCTGGCATTGACAACACATGCAACTCTATAACCTGTGCAATCTGACTATAAAAGGTCCGTGTAAATATAGATTCTCTACTTGTATTTAAACATGACATTTTTCCCCTGCAAGCATTTTCCTGAAGTGAGAATAAAACTCACTTATTTAGAAAAAAAAGATATATATTTCATGTGTGGTGGATTGCGATAGAGTACAAGACTTGCAGAATGCTTCTCAAGTATACTACCGGGCTGTCAAACACGAAGGACAATCGAACATATTTTACTCTGAAAAGTAACTGATTTGAGCTTCAGGGCAGAAAAACAACATTGAGTTTAATTATGTGTCAAATTACTGAGTAAAATCTGGATGCGTACAATTCAGTCGAGTAACTAATTGCTGAGCGCTGAGCCCCCATACTTCACTCCACATTATCCATTAACCATCGCCATAATTATGGTGTTCATTTTGTGTTAAACCCTCTCGAAGGGTCAAGCCAATGGTGTGCTTCACTTTGATCAATCCACCTGCTTGATTTATTTCCTCGTGGCCTTCAGCCAACAACATTTCTTTCCATGATACACTTCTCCAAGTTGTCACCATCCCTTCTTACTATATGCAAAAAAAAAATGGACGATTCTTCTTGTAATATGAGAAGAGAGACGTTCGCAGACATTTGTACTCTTATAATAGACGCATTTGTTCTCCTTTCCGCCCAAGGTATACGAAGAAGCTTTTTTCTGCAACAAGAAACCTGCGGCTCTTATCTATTGTCTCTTGTCTCGAGGCTCCAAGTCTCAAGAGTCAAAGGAGAAGACGGAGAACACAAGTGACTCAACAAGTCTGATCTTTGTGACGTTCGTTATGGTTCTGCTCTGCATTATCTTGGTGAGTTTGCTCATGGAAACTCAGCCCAAAGTTATTCGTCTCCTAGTCTCTTGTTGAAACTTCCTTCAGCCGTTTACCACTTTTAGTTCCCTTACTCGACCTGCCTGACGGATCTTTGCTGCGCCATCAATCGTCATTTGTTTGAACTTGTTCAGGTTGATCTCTGGTACATATGCTAGACTTGTATCCTTTATCCTTGCTAGAAATTCAACAAGCCCATCTTCACTTCTGGCAGGGAGAGTGGTGTAATCATCAAAGCACACGCAACTGATTATTCGTCCGCCAATTGATATGCCTGTCTTTGAGGGATTTCTTTGTCAGATATTCAGCACAGGTGTTATTAAGAATAGGCGATGGTATTCAGCCCTGTTGGACATCCTTAGATATTATGGGAAATTCACAATTGTTTCCGTACACATTTACGTCTGCAGTGTTGCTCCCACACAGTCACACAGATCTTTTCAGCAGGCACTTTAGTGAAGTCTAAAAAAAATGTCTCTGGCTGTGTGAATGTTCCTCGCTGAGTGTGAAAATAAAGGGTGATTTTACCATCTCGTCCCGTGGGCTGTGACGTCAGATTCGTGGTGGTGAGTGGTGGGGATCTCTGCCTATATTTAACCGCGCACTTCCGCTGGGAAATTAACCGCGCCATCAATTGTTTGGCAGCGCTGCAGTATTTATGCGCGCTTGGAGCCTTTACCCTCACCCCCTGTTCTACCGGCTCGCTGTACGCCGATGGACCGTCCCTATGGTGGAGTAAACACCGACCGGTGCACACACCAGCGTGGTGCAGCTAACACCTAGAGCCCACGGCGAGGTGGACTGCTTTCAGTCCTCTGCGCATCATCCCATCATTCACCACGATCCCGCAAACAGCCGAGGAAACTCAGCTCGTGCAAACAATAACACGTTTATAGGACACATGTTCAAAGTAATTAAATGTCTCTGGTAACTGGACGCAGTTAATAGTTTAATCTACTAGTCGCAAACTACAAAAGATTCCCTGCATTGAAAGTTGAACGCTGAAGGGCCAATTTCTTGGGCCACGACTTTAACACTCCGAAGATTTCCCGCGCACTTTTTAATCAAATAAATACTTACTCTAGGAACGGTGGGAATAATTGGCTCATATGTTATTGAAACACGCAGAAAATCAGCACTGACTAACATATATGTACGTACAGAACACATGAAACAAGCGAAAATCAGCCGCTGTTAAGATAAAAGCATGAGTTTAAAAATAAAGTTCCACAGAAAGAATGAATTCAATAGACGAAAAATATAACAGAAATGAAACCAGAGCAAATAGTGAATTATCTACGAATATAAAATTACAAAGAAAAAAAAATCAGTCAAAAAATCTTAGAAAACAGGCTCTATTTCCCAATAGAAGACTTAGAAAATCACGAAATGTTTAGCATTTGGACACCTTGTTACAGTTAACGTCATTTCAGTTCGTTCTTTGCTTCAGCTTGTAGCTTGTCAAGTTAACTATCACAGTTGCCATCGAAGACCCGGGATTATTGAACATTTCCTGGCACACAACTGTCAAGGTAGCTCGACAAAATTATTACTAATACTACGAAAGATTAGAGTAGCATATTTGCAAGTTAAACATATAATAGCAATTGGTTTCTTTGTGTTATTCTTAAGTTAAAGGATTATTGATAGAAACGATTATTTCTCTGTTTCTTGTAATACCCACTGTCACTAGTGATTGCCGCACTTTGACTCGCTGTTTAGGAACATGCAACATAATAAAAAATAAAATGTGAGCAAGTCTTTCAGTTCTCGCCAGTTGTATAAATAGGTAACAAGAAAATCCATGTGCTATCATGTCGCAAATTTACTTAAAACACGAAACCCGGTCACGACGTTTAACGTAGATTTCTTAAAAATAATGCCGACCGTGATAAATATACGCAAATGGTTTTTTTAACTACATGTCTTAAAGCAAATCACACGTAGTTTCCGCACCCGCCACTAGAATTCGCTTCGTAGACTATGGAATAATTCCATTTGCAGAGAGAAATGTTAAATTATGTAATGAAACGGCTCCAAGCAAAGCGAAAATTGCTTGATAATATAAATTTCTTTTTGGCTTTGTGAACATTGATTCGCGCCATCCACCACAGATCGCAGCACCGTGGAGACACATTTCCGTTCCATGCGACTTCAGTTACATCCACGAAAGTTCTCCTACTAAATGCCTTATATACGGAGAGAAAAGAAATTTAGAAGAAAGAGTGTAAATATTTTTTGACGTGATAACGTCTTATAAATCGATGAAAGCCGGCTGCACGCACTAAAAATTGTCACGTTCCGCCTGAGCCGAGAGTGCAATAACCGGCCAACCACCGTGCGAGAAAATCTTCTATAATACCAAACTTGTTAAGGTGGGCTTTTTAAATAATTGTTCGTTATTATATTTAAACAATTTATATAAATTAAATTTGCAAAAACTGTAAATAATACTTGAAAATTAAAAAAAAGTATGCAATTTTTCGTCAATGTTTTCTTATGACTTTATCACGTGAAATTATTGTCCGTAAACCGACTTTATTTCACAACGGATTGGTTTTCTTTTATGCACCCGTTTGTTTTTAATTTTTTAGTTGGTAAATAGTCATACACATTTTTTAGTGTTTGATTATAAATCGCTACTGTGATTACCTGCAAAGGCACGCTGAAAATTAAGTTTGATTTTTCCTACCATATATACATGTAGTTATAATAATTATGTTTGGATAAGTTATTGCTGAGTTTAATGAAATGAACTCTTTTGTATGGCGAGTAAATATAACTCTAACCAAAAATTTGAAGAAAAAAATGTTATTCGACGCACCAATCAAAAATCCTTGTTGAGTAACCCATTATTTTCCCTCTCTCACCCTCTCATGGAACTGCACTTAAAATATACGAAATTGTCTTATCGTAATGTATTATTAGGTGTAAACGTAATACAAAAATTAGTTTATGTTATGTAGCCTACATGAAAATGAAAACGTTTCCCTTTATAATAAATTGGTAGGTAACTTGTTAAAATACCAGGTATTCTGTAATTTACTGGCACCATAAAATAAATTATGAAATAATTTATAAAATTATCAATTATATTTGATAGTTTTTCCAAACAAAGAGGGTATTTATGCATATAATAAATTTTTACTAGCGTTTAATATACATTGTTTTTCTGCTTGTCCTTTGCAAGGTAAATAATTAAAACGACCTCGCTAATACATGTCATACATTTCCATACGTAAAGTAAGTTAAGGATTATACAAATAAATTTTACCTACATCGAGGGCATGCCAATTAAATACGACGTTAAGAACAACATGCTGATGTACCAAATGCTTTGTTCTTCGGTCTGTGGAACTTAAAGCCGATTAGGATCGAAAACACTTTACCCCTGTATACATTCGCCTGTGCCTGGCTTCTTAATCTGTTTATTCTTGAAGCCTAATCTTGCACGCAGCTAACTTAATCCTGTGGAGCGGCGCTCAACGATTTATTCAAGCAAATCCTTTGTTCTTTGGCCGAGAACAGCGAGCCAGACGCAGTTCCCAGTTTTGATACACAGAGATGGATGTTGCTGAAATACATTCGAATCATTTATTTACTTTTGCGGCGAACCCCTTCTTCAAAGTGCATCATCAGTGGTATAAACAATGAAATATCTGTTATTGCACAAACATTAATGCAGTTAGAAATAATGGGCCACAAACAGCTATCTTATATTAACTGACTGGTAAATAAAGAGGTACGGAATTGGTTTTAATACTATTCCTCCAAAATATTGCACATATTTTTTTTTTCAAAAAGGATCATGTCTATAAAACGAATTTGTTAAAAAAATGTTTTTGAACGTAAATATGACGTGGTAGTAACGTACAGACAATCTAACAGTATCCGGACCAAAAAAAATACTCTTATGCCCGTTCGGCTTATATGTTGTTTTAATGCCAGCTTGCATTGACTCCTGTTGCGACGCATTGGGGTAGGGTAATTGATTAACAAACAGTATAATTAGCAAATATATAACATACGAATGTTTGTGTTGTCGTAAACCTACTGGGAGATCGAACAACAATATCCTACAAAGAACTGTGTTGGAAATATTTCATACAAGCCGGTATACGGGTCTCTTTATCGCACAAGTGTGTCCTCGCCTAGACTTGAGTTGTGTGAACAGTCTGACAGTATAGTAGCAAGTAGTATACAAAAAACTTGCTTAGTAGATAGTGCGCTGTAGTTTCGCTGAATTTTAGTTTCTATCATTATTGTAAAAATTTCTTGGAACATCTTAAATTATTCATATCAGCGTTAAAAAAGAAATTTTATATTTGTTTTCACACGCATACTAATAATAGTCCGTTTTATTTAAAACATGAATAGAGCAAAAAAAGTCAATTTAGCATATCAGACTTACTATTGATAATTGTAAGCATTCAAACTGGTAAATTATGTTTTCTACTAAACGTTTGCATATCAGCTGTTAGTGGAATTAGTGTTTGATTTTTTGTTTGACTTTTAATTTCACTTCATTCAATTTTTTTTTTCAAAACTGAATGACATTTTAAAATACAATTATTACATTTCATGGCTGGACAGGACAAATGACTTATCTTTGGACACTTATTTCACATTACGAGGACTGTAAAGACTGTTGAAATTTCAAGCGGCTGGCTAAACAGTAATTGACTGTTTAGTTCTGATCTTAGCAGATTGAGTTGAGATAATTATGCAGGTTTGGGATGCTACCGATCTTATCGTATCAGTGCAATGATTATTCCATAACTTAACTATTGTACAAGAAACGTAAACATTTCACAAGGTCAGGCTCAAACCCACTTGAGAGGTCAGGAGTACCTTCGAAGTGCAGCAGAGCTGAACGTGTCACGATAAAAATGCATGAGAACCAAGCTGAGTTTTCCAAGCGGTTCAAAGACCACTATAACGTTGGAGGTCCCGTCGACTAAAAACTCTTTGCAAAACCCTGTGACGCAATGGTGAGCTTGACACTATGTCAGAGAAATGTTTCCAAACTGATGAATCCAAATGAATTCACTGGTAATGTGTGTTAAAGGTAGAAGAATCCACTGAGGATTCGGTGAAAACGAAAAACTCGTGTCAATAAAAGTTCGCAGGCTTTCACGGCCATTGTCTGAAGTAGCTTGGCTTCTGGGTTGTAGCCGTGTCCTAGGCGAATAATTTTCCGACGTTTCGGTCGAAATTGCAGTCCCCATCATCAGGGAGCAGTTAACTACAGAAGCCAAAGCTACTTGAAAAAACTCGTGCCACTGAAAAATTATTTGTACGAGTCCACATATGCACGTTGCGAAAGTTTTTCAAATATATTTAACAGTGTAAATTCACTTTTAATTGTGTGTTACACGTAGAATAATACTTCACTCTGTAGTCAGTGGAAAATTACTGATCGATAGAGACCGTAAAAATTCGCGGATTCAATTACCTCTAAGATAGCCTCCATTATCCTCTGCATTTCTCAAGCAAACAAGTGTTTTCATTGGGTGCTAACTTGTGAGGCGTCTCCAAATAGGTAGCTTGCGATTCGATGATTCTTTGGTCGATGATCTCTCATTGGCACAAAGAGCTCAAGTTGAACTGCGAGCCAATAGCAAAACCAGCAAAACTGTGCACGTGTTTGAATTTCAGACTATCACGAAATTAATCCGCGAATTTTTTTTCCGGTCTCTACTGATCGATCAGTGGGCTGGTTCGACTGCGGTAGTGCGTGACAGATGGGCAGTAGTGTTCGCCTGGCGTGGAGCCGGCACTGCGCAGCTGTCGAACACAAGAAGACCACCTCGGACAGCCTCGCGATGCTGCAGCGAGACGCCGGACAATGAGATTGAGGCGTGATTGTCCGCCCAATGATAGCTGGCGTCGGAGCGCGCAGGGCACTTCATTAGCGGCGAGGGTTAATTACCAGCGTCGAGGGCCGTCTGGGTGCTTGTTAGCGGCCCGTCTGCCCGGAGCAGGCCAGCGCGGTGAGGGGGTGATGGGGGGAGGGGCTCGCGGTCTCGTAATGAGGTCAGAGCCCGCCGCCGTGGGGGGCTCGGGAAACCTCGGCCACTTCCGTGCTTTCCCGCTACAAGCCGCCAACATCCCCCCCCCCCCCCTTTTCACCCTTCCTTTCCGGCTTTCGATCACACAGGATGTGTCCGAAACTCAAACACTGGTATCAGACATAAATATCGGTGAACAAAACTCCGTTCACGTGCATCCGACGAATTATACAAATGACTTCAGTCATACAAGTTTAACGAATTAAATAGCGACATTTCACTGGATTCGTATCAGTCAACTGGATCAGTTAAATGTGAGTGCAAGACTGATGAATGTACTTCACTTGAATCTGAAAATCAGATTTAAATAGCGACATTTCAATGGATTCGTATCAGTGAACTTAAATCAGTTAAATGTGAGTGCAAGACTGATGAATGTGCTTCACTTGAATCTGTGAATCAGAGATCATTAAAAAAAAAATATTTATCTGTAAAGTCGGTTTACGGACGATAGTTTAACGTGACAACGTCATAACAAAACATCGATGAAATAATTGCATAGTTTTATGAATAAAATGGAATCATTTTTATTGAATTATCACTATTTTGCATGGATACAAAGAAGGAGTGAAATGAAATCTACAATTTAATTGATAAATTTTCTTTTATTTGCACTCATTAATTCAAATACGTTTATTACTTTAACGAAGAGATTATTTTATCTATGACTTTTATACATGTTTGCTTTTTAACTTCTTCCAATCTGTGTTATTCTATTAAGGAAAGGACGATGATAGGAAAAGTAGGAAACGAATGGGAGTGTTTAAAGTTTAATGTGCCTTGAAAAAGTCAATTCGATGGTTGTTCCAATCGAGTGGAAGAGAGATAGGTGCGGCTAAAGCGTACAATGAGCGTAACGGGACACAGAGTAACGCGACAATGTGCGTAACGGGATACTTTTTCGCGCGTGCAGCCGACGTTCATCGATTTATTAGACGTTGTCACGTCAAAAAAAAAATAATTCGCAGTAGATTCTCCCACCCTTTTAAACAAACTTTACCAGTGAATTCGTATGATTCAACATTTCGGAAACATTTTTTTTTATTTGCATAATGCTTGGTCATCATCGCTTCGCTAACGAGTCATACGGCTTATCGCTTCAGTCGTTGTACTGTGTACACTGAGGTAGAGTGGATCTGTGTTGCGTGCGATGCCATATCGCCAGGGTACAATGCTCACCGCTCTGTGATCCAGACAGCGACGAGCACACAGCAGTTGACGCTGGCTGCTCGCTGCTCTGTGCAGTGTATGTCAGGAACGGCGACATGCGGTGGGATGACGTATGCTATAGTTTCTGGACAGTGGTTCAGAACACAGCCAATCCGGAGATCACTCACTTGCGCCGTGAAACATACTCAGACAGGAATCAACTGGAGTGTGGTATAGAAAAATACTGCTGGTGCACATAAAAGAGGTGGTTATTTTCGAATTTTTTAAGACGGAGTGTTCCAGTTTAGACTTCAGGTCCTATAAGCGTCGTAGTTGCTGCTGAATCTGTGGCTAGATTTTGGTGCAATAAATACGCGGAAAGTTTTATGTGTACAGGGTAACAATGTGCATAGGCTGTTTGTAGACAGGGAAAACTTAATACAAAAACCACTAAAATAATAGGCCCATAGTTATTTAAATATAGGTAACCCTTTATTCAGACTTCAGTATGTTTTTAAAATATTTTAGATTTACTTTCTTATAGGTGAAGGGTAATGTAATGTTGAATTAAGTTAATGGGGATTACGTTTTAAAAATATTAGTTCTGAAAAGGTTCACATAAGCAGAATAACTTAATTGGAACTATTTTTTTTATTTTTTTTTATTTAACCATATAGTTTTGGGAAGGCCTATATTTGGCCGCAGTTGAAATGTGATTACCGTATCCTCGTTTAGGTAGAAAACCGCGACGAGATCCAGGCTTTTCCGTAAGTGTCGTTTATCCGGGGGGCACTTGAGTTAATGAGTTTATACGCCGTCTGTCCGCGACGTCTGTGGACAAACAGTGTTTTCAGTTTCAGGCCGCGGATGGATTTAAGGAGAGACGCGGACAGCGGCGGGAAAGAAGCGAGGAGAGACGAAGCGAAGAGTAATGAAGTCCGCGAGGGAAGAGTAATGGCGGAAAGAGAAGCACCGGGTAGGGACTGAATGGCCTCTGGCGAAATTAACTTTACAACTTTCGGGCAGAGGATTACTTTCCAGCGCGCACGCACACACGCACACAGGCTCGCACTTCGGGCAAACAATGCCGCGTCCTCCGCGGGAGATTTTATTTAAATTGGGGAGCGGAAGTGTTTTCCTTTGGTTTAGCGACTGCGCGCAGGCGTCGCCGAAGTGGCGCGCCCTCTGCGCCTCTGGCAAGCCTTGTTTTCACAGACGAGAGAGACAAACGACCGATCGTGCATCTTCGGGATTTTGACGTGACAACGTCTAATAAATCGATGAACGCCGGCTGCACGCGCTAAAAAGTGTCCTGTAACGCACATTGTCCCGTTACGCTGTGTACCGTTACGCTCATTGTACGCATACACCGCATCTATCTCTCTTCCATTCGTTTGGAACAACCATCGATTTGACTTTTTCGAGGCACATTAAACTTGAAACACTCCCATTCGTTTCCTACTTTTCCTGTCATCGTCCTATCCTTAACAGAATAACACAGATTGGAAGAAGTTAAATAGCAAACATGTATAAAAGTTATAGCTAAAATAATCTCTTCGTTAAAGTAATAAACATATTTGAATTAATGCGTGCAAATAAAAGTAAATTTATCAATGTAATTGTAGATTTCATTTCACCTCTTCTTTGTATCCATACAAAATAGTGATAATTCAATAAAAATGATTCAATTTTATTCATAAAATTATGAAAACAATTCATCAATGTTTTGTTATGACGTTGTCACGTTAAACTATGGTCCGTAAACTGACTTTACAGACAACCAATTTTTTTTTGTTCATTGTAAAAGGTTAGGTTAGCTCTATTATAAATACTTTAAAACATTGTGGACGGTTGATTTGGTTAGGATAGCTACATTTAAGATACTGTGAAATCATGTAAATTTTTTCCTAGCCCTGGATAGCTACATATTTAAAAGTTATTTTCTAAGCAACCATGAAATGATTTTAAAGTATTTTTAATGTAGCTATACTTACCTAATATAACCAACCATCCACAATGTTTTAAAGTATTTATAATGTAGCTAACCTATCCTAATCGACCGCAAAATTTAATGCCACACCGGTTTATACAATGAGATAGAACGGGGGAAAAAATACGAGCATGAACTTCGGGGAACTTCGGGTGTGGCTCTCTCGTCTGTGAAAAGAAGGCTTCCTCCACGCCTCTACGCTCTCTGGTGAAGATGCTCACAGCTCTACACAGGCAAGGAGGTTTTAGCCCTGACACGCCTCTACGCTCTCTGGTGAAGATGCTCACAGCTCTACACAGGCAAGGAGGTTTTAGCCCTGACACGTCTCTACGTGTCTGGCGAGACAACTGCTTCAAACTTGTCCGCGAAAATTGAATCCCAGCTACATTCTAAATAGTGATGGGGTCGAATCACAAATTTATAGAAGCAGAATACGAATTCAAATTCCAAAAAGTACCTCGAATATACCCGTAGGATTATAATCTAGGTACCAACTGTCAAAAATTAATTAAAATAAAGGAATTTTTTTTTGAAACGTAGTGTTGGAACAAAATACTTTTTAAATAGTTGTTTCACAAAATAAGTTTCCAGAAAAAATAAATATTGTAATTTTAATGATATTGTCACGCAGTAAAATTTTACGTGTAGGTTTTTTTTAACTTGGCTTTGCGCATGTAGTGCTTTGTGAGACCGCGTGAGTTCCTGACACTTGTTTGCGACACTCGGGCTTTGATTTGTTTTCCTGGCGCGGTAGATTGCTAACGCTCTCTGTTTTTCTGGGACGGTGACGTGATTCGCCGCCCGAGAGCCTGGCCAGCTGCGCGGGCGGTTGCGTCATCCTGTCCTGGAATCTCCGGGAGTGTTGGCTGCCCTGGTTGGTTTCGCTGCGTTGTTGTTTCTCGCGCAGGCGCGCGCCTGACGCACTGGTGTTTGTGTCGCCACCAGGTGGCAGAAGTGCGAGTCTAGCATGACCGGTGGAGGGGGGGGATAGCGTCGGTTTGTGGAATCGCGGCCGGGATTTTTGTTTTCGCGTGGAGTGTTCTCGTCGTGATGACGATGTGAAGTGAATTTAATAAAGGGGGCCACCCTGGGTGCGCCTGGTGGGGTTCTTCTCGGTGAGGTGCTGGAGGTCTGTCGGAGCCCCGGCCTGGCGGGTAGCTGCGTGCTGCCGTTCGACGGTGTTGTAAGTAATGGCGAACTCGTAATTTTCTTTCACCTCTTGTAACATCTGGGGGCGTATTTCAAACTTGGGTTAGGATGACTTAACGTTTTGATTCTTTCCAGGAGTGCAGGCAGTGTGTGGTATCCAGTAATGTAAACTTTCTTTCGTTAATTTAGCTTTAGGATGGGTCGAGGTGTGCGTTAAGAATAATCATGTTATTTTAAAAAGAAGTAATACTCGTTCTAAGAAGAAGATAAATTAATGTTTATTTATTTCAAAGGAGTATTTATTTAATATTTTGTTTGTTACCAGAGTATGTTGACATTGACTTTATTTATTTATTTAATCAGTTATTTATTTACTTTTGTGTTGGTCACAGTTTACCATAAATAAAACCTGAAACGATGTGGGATAAATAATACTTTATTTTCTTTCAGTCATCACCCTACACCCCCCTGTCCTAAGGAGGTTAGACCATCCCTGTACCAGCTCTACTGCTACCACCCCCCCCCCCCCTAATGTTTATTTTGAAATAATAAGATGTTATCTTATTATTTTTATTTTTGAGTGACCTCTTGTAGATCTTGACGGAGACCGAGGGCGATTGCGACAAAATGGTGGAGGCGCCGGGTATGTCTAATTGTAGGGTGTGTGTTATTTTTTTAAATTTGTTTGGTGTAATGGTGATGTTTGGTTTTAACCATATCTGTTTCAGGGGTCACGAGGTACAGCCAGGTTATTTATAAATGTTTTAAGCATGAGAAAGTATTATTAATTTTTTTTTAAATTTGGCCTATTCTGTAATGGTAATCATTTTCTTTTTTTTCAGCCAGTGTTTGAGATAAGTGTTTATGTTTATCAGCAAGGAACAACATATTCAGGAGTTTTAATTTGCATACCTTCCATTTTCAGGTTTTAATTAGAGGAGTGGAGACAGAAAGCCTACTTCCATGTTCTCTGAATAAGTGTAAAAATGAAATGGTCTTGTTATAGAGTTAAGTATTTTAAATTTTCATTAAGTTAAGTAATTTTTTTTTTTAAAATTGCACTTTAGTATTTCAATTGGTTTTTTTTTGGTATTGTGTGTGTGTGTGTAATTATAAGCAGTTGATTTAAGATTTTTTTTTTAAGCCACGTTAGGTAGGAGGCTGAATGTTTATCAGGAGCATGATTATTTTTTTTAGTTTAAGTATGTCCACACACTGAGTATTCTGTTTATTTTTTTTATGTTTGGGCATGTCTTATCAATACACTCTTAGCCTATGTACTGACGACAAGACAGGGATACCTGATATTTGTGGAAATAGTAGTTCAGATGAGGAGCCCCTGGTAAAGATACAAGAAAAATTGCATTTGTTAAACTCAGCACCTAGAGAAGACCACCACGACACAATGGAGGCAGGAAAATTTTTTGTGGAACCTAGCTACTTTTGGGGGAGACAAATAGAAGATGTTGATGAGTTTATAAAACAGTTTAGGAGAGCAGCCAAGGTCAATGGCTGGAATGACCAAAAATGTATTGCGTATTTACCCACATTTCTAAGGGGACCAGCTAGCCGCTGGTATGACAGTTATGAGTCAACATTGGAAAATGTGAAAACGTTTGATGAATTAGCCACTGCTTTAAAGGCTGCTTTTGTTCGTGTAGGTCAGGTAGAAGACCTGGAAATAAGACTTCAATCAAGAGTACAGGGTGGGGAGGAACCATTTGAATCTTTTATTTACGACGTTCTTCACCTTTGTAATCGGCTTGACCCCAAAATGCCAGAAGCCAATAAAGTGAGATATTTATTAAGAGGCTTACGACCGGATATTGTGGAGAAAGTTATGCTGTTTCCTAACAACACAGTAGACCAGTTGCTAGGAAATTTAAGAAAAATTGAGGCAGGCCTATACTATGCGAAGAGTCATGATAGATTAAAGGGAAGTGGGGCTGTAAAACCAGAACAAGTTCCTGTTCGAAATATCAGGGAGGCAGACACAATGGATTCAAAAATAGAAAATAGACTAATGGAGTTGGGGAAACAGTTAAAGCAACTGCGTGAAGAAATGGAAGTTTTAAGAGTTCAGCCCATACACTTACAAAATTTCAGACCTAGTGGAGAAAATAGAAATAATCTTAACAAACAGAAACACAACAGTACACCTAGAGACACAACCCAAGATCCCGGTTCTAGAATCTTTGCTAGACCCCAGAGGACCTTTGATGGGAGACCCATCTGTTTTAAATGCAACAAGCCTGGACACATTCAGTGGAACTGTCGCTCACAGCCAAATATGCAGAAAACAGGGAAACTAGGCAGGAAAAGTTATGCACAGACTAGGAATGCATTCTGTAAAAACACAATGTCCCTTTTTAAGTGCGATGGGGTGTTCAGTCTAAAAACTAAGATTTTTGGGACAGAGATCCCCGTTTTTATAGATAGCGGTGCTGCTGTATCTTTAGTGGATAGTAGGTTAATTCCTAAACGTTTTTGGAAACCAGCAGAACACAGAGTTATAGCAGGGGTGTCTGCACAAACCCACCACTTGAATCACATGGTTATGCTGGGTTTTAAATTAGGCCAATTTTTTTATCATCACCCAGTAGGACTGGTAGAGACACCAATCCGTGGTCTTATTTTAGGATGTGATTTTCTTACTAAGTTTGAGGCAGTAATTTCATGTAAGGGAAACAGAAATACTTTATTTACAATAAACCATCCCACCGCAGGCATTCCAGTACAAGGAGCAGAGGTGAGGGAGGCTAAGGACAGACACATAAAACATGATAAAATTAACGCACCCCCTTGTGATAACCAAGTTCAGAAGTCAGGAACCCAAGATGATCCTCCTAAAGTAAACAAAATTGAATCAGAACCTACTTTGAGGTTAGGTTGTGTCAGGATAAAAGAGCATTCACACAACGAGGCTAGGATGCATCAACGAATCCCAGTGTGTTTTGCAGGTAATGATTTAGCAGAGGAAGTCGGTAGTAGAACCCTAAGGGGCAAAGAGAAAACATTAAAATTACCAGTTTTTGTTGTGAAAGATGCTGATTTGACTAAGAAGCAACAGTCTGACCCCAGGTTAATGCCTTCAGGACCTAAGACAAAATTATGTAGGTGGACCAAAAATGTTTCTTTGCATGATGATGTGTTTTGCTATAATAATCCCAAGCCAGATAGAATAGACCAACGCAGGTACGACAAACGAAGACGAGCGGTGAGTTATAAGGTGGGGCAGGAAGTGTTAGTGTTTACTCCGATCCGGGAAAAAGGGCTTTCGGAGAAGTTGTTGCATCGCTGGTTTGGTCCTTTTGTTGTTGAGAAAAAAATATCTGATAATCTGTATCAGTTAAAAAAGTGTCAACGTGGTAAAGTTAGCTATGAGGTAACTAATGTGGAAAGAATGAAACCATTCTTTGCTGCCTGAGTTTATTTATTTATTTTTTTTTTTATGGTGATGTCAATTGTGAACCCTGTTTGTATTGTGTCTAGATTCTTTGTAAGGCCATCAAGTATTTGTTTATTGGTGTTCGTTTGTTGTGTATTGTAACCTGTGATACATTTCATTTCGGTCCTGGGTAATTTTGTTTAATAGTGACTTGTCATTTTAAGATTTGTTTTTTTTTAAGTCGCTCGTAAGAGTGTTTCAGGTACCCTCAAAGCCACTCGGGCCCTCATAATGAAGACAACTTGCTGGTGGCTACTGATGGGTATGCTGGTGCTGTCTCGAGGGGATGACGCGCCTCTTTCGCCGTTCCAACCTGAGACAGTGGGGGTCATTGCTGGTGCCCATTTCGAACCTCTACCAAAGGTGATGTTGTATACCTCATCGGTACCTTTAAATTTTAAGGTCCCCTGGCCATTACAATTATCAGAAATACAAGACGGTATAACACTTCTGAGTTCTTGCCCCTCTAATGCATCCTCTGACTGGTGTTCAGTTTTCCGGGAATTAAAACAGGTTATGTTTTATTCTGATATGCTGTTGAATAAACTAAATGATGCAGCTGGTGAGAATTTGGAGTACGACAGTGTGGTTAATAGAGAAAAGCGAGGCTTATCTTTTATTGGCGATTTTGTAAGATGGTGTTGTGATGTGGCGGTGACCAGTCAAGTAGATAGTTTATATCTAAATCAGAAACAGATTGCTCTGCATATTGATCAGATGGAAGCACAAATCATAGATGACCATGTGGCGCTTGCCAATTTGAGTAATTCTATTAGTGTTGTTAATGAAGCCATGACGAGTGTTTTGAAAAGAGTTCAAACGAAATTCACTAACCTTACTGATTACCTGAGAACTTTTAGAGAAGCAATGACAGTTCGTTTTTCCGGGATGGTAAAAGAAATAGGTCACTCTTTTCAGTTACAATTATTATTAGCGGCTCAGTTAGCTAAGCAAGCTCACACTCTAACTCGTATTGAAGTTTTGGATCAATGCCGCTCACATAAGATTCCTTCTGTTTTGATTACGCCGGCACTTTTGCAGGACAAATTGCAGGATTTGGAAACTATCCTTGTTAAAGATGGTTATAAATTAGCAATTAGTAGTACCCAAGTTCAGGCTTATTTCCATTTGCCTATTTGTAGATGTAATGCGTTTAAAGAAAGTCTGTATGTGTCAGTTAAAATCCCTATTGTACGCTATAGCTCTAATTGGAAGTTGTTTCAGTTTGTTGGTATACCTTTTCATTGGAAGAATAATACATGTCACCTAGAACATGAACCAAACTTTTTAGCGGTGGATGGTAACCACCTAGTGACGATCCAAGGACGTAATTTGTTGGACTGCCGGCCTTTGGAGGAGAATTTGTGCTTGTACCTCAAGATTACTTTATTTAGCTCAATACAACTATGTACACTCATAATTGGAGGTATGAAATTGTAATTTTATGATGTAAGCAATCGGATCAATTTTTTGGATACCTCGAACCCGTCTTTAAGTTTAGCTCTGTTTGTTATGTTATTGATTCTCCTCTGGCCGGTCTTGCTATGACTTTTAGGAATTGGCTCGTGCCTCTCAGGCTTCTTTTGTAATCTTAATAGTTAACATTGTGAAATTTTCTTTTAATCCTTTGTAAATTTAAAGTTGTGGTTCTTGGCTTGTGGGGCACAAGCCCTCGTCGTCCGGAGTGATGTCACGCAGTAAAATATTACGTGTAGGTTTTTTTTAACTTGGCTTTGCGCATGTAGTGCTTTGTGAGACCGCGTGAGTTCCTGACACTTGTTTGCGACACTCGGGCTTTGATTTGTTTTCCTGGCGCGGTAGATTGCTAACGCTCTCTGTTTTTCTGGGGCGGTGACGTGATTCGCCGCCCGAGAGCCTGGCCAGCTGCGCGGGCGGTTGCGTCATCCTGTCCTGGAATCTCCGGGAGTGTTGGCCGCCCTGGTTGGTTACGCTGCGTTGTTGTTCGTGCGCGTGACGTGCTGGTGTTTGTGTCGCCACCAGGTGGCAGAAGTGCGAGTCTAGCATGACCGGTGGAGGGGTGGGATAGCGTCGGTTTGTGGAATCGCGGCCGGGATTTTTGTTTTCGCGTGGAGTGTTCTCGTCGTGATGACGATGTGAAGTGAATTTAATAAAGGGGGCCACCCTGGGTGCGCCTGGTGGGGTTCTTCTCGGTGAGGTGCTGGAGGTCTGTCGGAGCCCCGGCCTGGCGGGTAGCTGCGTGCTGCCGTTCGACGGTGTTGTAAGTAATGGCGAACTCGTAATTTTCTTTCACCTCTTGTAACATCTGGGGGCGTATTTCAAACTTGGGTTAGGATGACTTAACGTTTTGATTCTTTCCAGGAGTGCAGGCAGTGTGTGGTATCCAGTAATGTAAACTTTCTTTCGTTAAGTTAGCTTAAGGATGGGTCGAGGTGTGCGTTAAGAATAATCATGTTATTTTAAAAAGAAGTAATACTCGTTCTAAGAAGAAGATAAATTAATGTTTATTTATTTCAAAGGAGTATTTATTTAATATTTTGTTTGTTACCAGAGTATGTTGACATTGACTTTATTTATTTATTTAATCAGTTATTTATTTACTTTTGTGTTGGTCACAGTTTACCATAAATAAAACCTGAAACGATGTGGGATAAATAATACTTTATTTTCTTTCAGTCAACACCCTACACCCCCCTGTCCTAAGGAGGTTAGACCATCCCTGTACCAGCTCTACTGCTACCACCCCCCCCCCCCCTAATGTTTATTTTGAAATAATAAGATGTTATCTTATTATTTTTATTTTTGAGTGACCTCTTGTAGATCTTGACGGAGACCGAGGGCGATTGCGACAATATAATTACATGTTAAAAGTATTAACATTATCTTGGGGAATGGTAAAAGGATAGTTATAAAGAAAAACAATTGGCTTGGGTAAATTTAAGAGGTTATAAATGATACAATTTTTACTTTACTTTGTTAATTTAAACATTTTCCTTCTTATACTTTTCCTCGAATATTGAATTCTTCGAATACTAAGGATTTGACGGATTTGAAAATTGTTTGGCTCATCCTTAATTATAAAGTCAATTTTCGATACAAACCATCGCAAAAAAGTTGGAATAATTAAATTTGGTTTTACATTTTTACGCTGAGTAATATTGTGGCCTGTACGGTCGAAATTATAGTGGTGGCTAGATGGATACACTATCACCAAAATATTTTTTTATATGTTTTTTGAAATGTTATCGAAGTTACTAAGCTATACAATTTAATGGAAATATAAAATGAATCCATGGCATGTCTCCTACATTTATTTCAGGAAAACATTCAAATTAATTGCAAATGTGCAATTTTTAAATGGCAAGACTTCCAATTACACGTTAAGAAACGTTGCCTTTATTTTTACGTTGAAGCAGAACAGAATTATTTTTCCGTATGTTTCTTTTGACTTAGTCACTCTAATTACGTTTTTGAAATCTTCCGAGGTCTCCCTTTGGTCATGCCTTGTGTGAAAAAAAAAGATTAATTCCTTTGGGGAAAGCTTGGCTTTGGATGGGATTTTTAGTTTATTTAACACGTTAAAAAAGCAACGAATGAAGAGTTTTAAGAGTTATAAGAAGAATAAAAAAATATAGTTTGAATTGCTTAGAATACGCCGCAGTAAATAAGATAGCTCTGGGAAATGTTTAACTTGATTATCAGTGACGAAAAATTGTAATTTTAATAAATTAGGCAAGCAAAGTGTGTTAAGAAGTACTTCGTAAAATAAAATCTTTAGAAGCTATCTAGCACCAAATATAAGGGCTCATTCATTAAACCTAGAAGTGGGAGTGAGGCCCAAGCAGATGTGTGTAAAGCATGAGGCAGATGCAGCGGGGGCGGTGCTGAAGGAACACGGAAGTGAGGCCCAGACAGATGTGTGTAAAGCATTAAGCAGATGCAACGGGGGAGGTGCTGAAGGAATACGTGAGTGAGGCCCAGACAGATGTGTGTAAAGCATGAGGCAGATGCAGCGGGGGAGGTGCTGAAGGAACACGGGAGTGAGGCCCAGACAGATGTGTGTAAAGCATGAGGCAGAGGCAGCGGGGGCGGTGCTGAAGGAATACGTGAGTGAGGCCCAGACAGATGTGTGTAAAGCATGAGGCAGATGCAGCGGGGGAGGTGCTGAAGGAACACGGGAGTGAGGCCCAGACAGATGAGTGTAAAGCATGAAGCAGATGCAGTGGAGGAGGTGCGGAAGGAACGCGGGAGTTAGGCCCAAGCAGATGTGTGTAAAGCATGAAGCAGATGCAGCGGGGGCGGTGCTGAAGGAATACGTGAGTTAGGCCCAGACAGATGTGTGTAAAGCATGAAGCAGATGCAGCGGGGGAGGTGCGGAAGGAACGCGGGAGTGAGGCCCAAGCAGATGTGTGTAAAGCATGAAGCAGATGCAGCGGGGGCGGTGCTGAAGGAACACGGGAGTGAGGCCCAGACAGATGTGTGTAAAGCATGAAGCAGATGCAGCGGGGGAGGTGCTGAAGGAATACGTGAGTGAGGCCCAGACAGATGTGTGTAAAGCATGAAGCAGATGCAGCGGGGGCGGTGCTGAAGGAACACGGGAGTGAGGCCCAGACAGATGTGTGTAAAGCATGAGGCAGATGCAGCGGGGGAGGTGCTGAAGGAACACGGGAGTGAAGTCCAAGCAGATGTGTGTAAAGCATGAAGCAGATGCAGCGGGGGAGGTGCTGAAGGAACACGGGAGTGAAGTCCAAGCAGATGTGTGTAAAGCATGAAGCAGATGCAGCGGGGGCGGTGCTGAAGGAACACGGGAGTGAGGCCCAGACAGATGTGTGTAAAGCATGAAGCAGATGCAGCGGGGGTGGTGCTGAAGGAACACGGGAGTGAAGTCCAAGCAGATGTGTGTAAAGCATGAAGCAGATGCAGCGGGGGAGGTGCTGAAGGAACACGGGAGTGAAGTCCAAGCAGATGTGTGTAAAGCATGAAGCAGATGCAGCGGGGGCGGTGCTGAAGGAACACGGGAGTGAGGCCCAGACAGATGTGTGTAAAGCATGAAGCAGATGCAGCGGGGGAGGTGCTGAAGGAACACGGGAGTGAAGGCCAAGCAGATGTGTGTAAAGCATGAAGCAGATGCAGCGGGGGCGGTGCTGAAGGAACACGGGAGTGAGGCCCAGACAGATGTGTGTAAAGCATGAAGCAGAAGCAGCGGGGGCGGTGCTGAAGGAACACGGGAGTGAGGCCCAGACAGATGTGTGTAAAGCATGAAGCAGATGCAGCGGGGGCGGTGCTGAAGGAACACGGGAGTGAGGCCCAGACAGATGTGTGTAAAGCATGAAGCAGATGCAGCGGGGGCGGTGCTGAAGGAACACGGGAGTGAGGCCCAGACAGATGTGTGTAAAGCATGAAGCAGATGCAGCGGGGGAGGTGCTGAAGGAACACGGGAGTGAAGTCCAAGCAGATGTGTGTAAAGCATGAAGCAGATGCAGCGGGGGAGGTGCTGAAGGAACACGGGAGTGAAGTCCAAGCAGATGTGTGTAAAGCATGAAGCAGATGCAGCGGGGGAGGTGCTGAAGGAACACGGGAGTGAAGTCCAAGCAGATGTGTGTAAAGCATGAAGCAGATGCAGCGGGGGAGGTGCTGAAGGAACACGTGAGTGAGGCCCAGACAGATGTGTGTAAAGCATGAAGCAGATGCAGCGGGGGAGGTGCTGAAGGAACACGGGAGTGAAGTCCAAGCAGATGTGTGTAAAGCATGAAGCAGATGCAGCGGGGGCGGTGCTGAAGGAACACGGGAGTGAGGCCCAGACAGATGTGTGTAAAGCATGAAGCAGATGCAGCGGGGGCGGTGCTGAAGGAACACGGGAGTGAGGCCCAGACAGATGTGTGTAAAGCATGAAGCAGATGCAGCGGGGGAGGTGCTGAAGGAACACGGGAGTGAAGTCCAAGCAGATGTGTGTAAAGCATGAAGCAGATGCAGCGGGGGCGGTGCTGAAGGAACACGGGAGTGAGGCCCAGACAGATGTGTGTAAAGCATGAAGCAGATGCAGCGGGGGAGGTGCTGAAGGAATACGTGAGTGAGGCCCAGACAGATGTGTGTAAAGCATGAAGCAGATGCAGCGGGGGAGGTGCTGAAGGAACACGGGAGTGAGGCCCAGACAGATGTGTGTAAAGCATGAAGCAGATGCAGCGGGGGAGGTGCTGAAGGAACACGGGAGTGAGGCCCAGACAGATGTGTGTAAAGCATGAAGCAGATGCAGCGGGGGAGGTGCGGAAGGAACGCGGGAGTGAGGCCCAAGCAGATGTGTGTAAAGCATGAAGCAGATGCAGCGGGGGAGGTGCGGAAGGAACGCGGGAGTGAGGCCCAAGCAGATGTGTGTAAAGCATGAAGCAGATGCAGCGCGGGCGGTGCTGAAGGAACACGGGAGTTTGCTGAGGCGAGGTGTGCTCTAAACGTGATAAACTGCGCGCGCTGTGCTCCAGATTTAAAAAAAGTTATCCTCTGCAGGGACTGCTAACCCCTCACCCCCCTCGGCAATAATCTGGTGCGTGAGTGCTTTTTCATGCTACCCCCTCCCTGTAATTGGCGCCCCTTCAGCGCGCCTACACGCAGGGGCACATTCGTGATTGGCAGTCAAACCTCTGCAAACAACCGCGTCTCGTTATAAGAGTAGCTGTACGTTCCGGCGTCTGTAATTAAAGTGCACACAACTGTTAGCTAGAATAATGTTCTGTTGCTGCACTGCAAACATTCATGTAAAATTTCAGATATTTGTTCATTTGTTAATTTACACGGAAACAAACGTAACACTACAAAACAGTGTTTAGCAGTAATACTTGGTTCGGATCCTTACCTGCGCATTTATGCTTTGTGTTGTCCCAGTACCTCTAATAGTTACTTTTATTTGTAAACCGTTCCCTGAATAGCTATCCAGTGGTAACTGGGCATATTAATAAGGCTAATAAATCAAAATAACGTCGAATTATTAACTATTAGATTAACATTTATATGGTTTATAAAATATGCTTATTAATATAATATGCCCATTTTTGTAAGAAAAACTCATTACTTATCTCAAAAACGTATATCATATATGGAAAATAAGTATAGCCATGTGTTGCAAAGAGTTACAAAACTTTTCTTGTAGCATTAAAAACTATATATTGGCAAATGGTTTGCAAAGGAATATTTTGGTAAAAGTACATTTTTTTTCCTGTGTATTAGATTGGAGGAGGAACCGCTGACAAACAGTAAAACTTCACAAATCGTTATTGATGAAGCTATAATTTCGATGCTAGAGTGGATAAAAAAAATGCAATGACGGGTGGTGGTAGTAACACACACATACATGCCCATTCCAGTTGGGCGATGATTCCTGTTCACGATCGTAAACGCGAAAGTGGTAGTCTCTCTGCGATACAGCGGAGAGCCATAAAATGCTCACGCACGAACCAATTCCTGCGCTCCGCTGAAAGAGAGATAAACGAAAATTTGAAATCAATACACATCTGCAGTTTCGAATATGGCCGCCCTTCCCCTCTCCCGCGCGGCCCTTTCCTTGGGAAGCCTTCTTTTCACAGACGAGAGAGCCAAACTCCCGATCGTGCATCTTCGGTTTATTTTTTTGGTTCATTGTAAATAAATGTGGCGGTGTTGATAAAAGGAAAAACCATTAACTAGGCAACGGTATTTATTTGTAATTATTATTTTTAGAGGAAAATACCTAATTGAAGAAACGTATTACGTGCATATGTATATTTTTCATACCGTATAAAATCTAGGAAGTCTTTGTCTTCCACAAATATTCTCGGGACGCCCTATATTCCGTGAATGTTTATTTTGGACAACTCATGATAACTAATGGTCAATTAGGTTAGGTTAGCTACATTATAAATACTTTAAAACATTATGGACGGTTGATTTGGTTAGGATAGATACATTAAAGATACTGTGAAATCATGTAAACGGTTTCCTAGCCCTGGATAGCTACATATTAAAAAGTTATTTGCTAAGCAACCATAAAATGATTCTACAGTATTTATAATGTAGCTATATACTTACCTAATATAACCAACCATTCACAATGTTTTAACTTATTTATAATGTAGCTAACCTATCCTAATCGACCGCAAAATTTAATGCCATACCGGTTTATACGATGAGATAGAACGAAAAAAGCGAGCATTAACTTCGGGGAACTTCGGGTGTGGCTCTTTTGTCTGTGAAATGAAGGCTTCCCATTTCCTTCGTGCCTCCTGTCTGACGTAAGGGCGATGTTCGCTTGTTCGCTCGGCGAGGCCATCACCTCCCGTAGCGCTGCCGGGCGAGCCAACTCCAAGCAGTTCCTGTAGCAAGTAGTTTCTGTAGCAAGTAGTTTCTGTAGCAAGTAGTTCCTGTAGCAAGTAGTTCCTATACGTCACCGAGCCTCACCCTAGTGTCGCGAGCCAGCCAGACGTCTTCAGTTCCTGCAGTAGGACGAAACAAAACTTTTCACACGCGGAACAAGCTAACTTAAAATTGCCATGTTCGCTAAGGGACTTAAAAAAATAACATTAATCATTGTCGGTTATTTGGTAACGAATATTTAACGAAGTTAAATACATAATAATTTATTCAGTGAAGAAGATTCTAATGATGACGAAGTTGATTACATTGATGAAGATGGCGATGAGTCTCATAATGGTACTGATAATAATGCTGATGATGAAGATGAAGATTCTGCTGCTGATGCTGCTGATGATAAGGGCGCATATGGTGTTTATACTGATATAATAATGTTGATGATGAAGATGATGCTGATGATGTTGATGAAGATAATGATGCTGATTATGTTGATATTGATGTTTTTGAAGTTGATGATTATGCCAAGGAAATAATGATGAAAATGACGAGGATTATGTTGAAGTTGATGAAGACGATGATGATGGTTGGGTGATCCGCCATGGCGTGACTAGGGCAGACTGGAAGAGTATGTTGGTGAAGGGACCACACAGTATCCAGTCCTGAACCCAGGAAGGATAACTTACACTTGTAACAATTCCCCAACCAGGACGGCAATAGATCTCGGGGTCCTCGGCGCTCCAGCCACGATCCCTGGCCAATGCGTGTAGGGGAGGACGGGGCAAGTTGGCGATGTTAAGAGTTCACCATTTTTTATAATTTTAATTTTGGAAATACGATTTCCTTCTTTCCAGACACTATTAGAATAGTCTTTTGTCGTGGTGTAACTACATGGAAAAAATCTATATTTCTATATTATCTCAAAAATTCTGCCCTTTCAAAAATATAATGCAAATGTGCCATCTTGCCCCGTTACCGGGGCAAGATGACTTTGACTACGGGGTAAGATGACATTTTTGACACAAGTTTAAACATATTTATTCTTAGAATGCAAACTACTGTAAACTAACTAATTTAACATTGTTACATGCGTTTTTACATATAAGGCATGTTATTAAAGGCTTGGTTTGTTGAAAATTACAATTAATAGTTAACTTACATAACTAATTCAGAGTTGGTGTTTTATAAACAATAATCGCACACAAATTTTCCTCCTTCAAAGTTCGAGCAGTCCTCGTGCCACCATGTGTGGCATTTGCAACACTCGATCCAGTCTTCTGATGGAGGATTGACATAAATCTCATCACACACTGGACACTGCACTTCGGATATTTGAGCTGAAGTCATGCCTGTCGAAAGTTGGAGCTTCTTGGATTTTTCTCGAGAATCGAGCTTCAGTTTCTTAGTAACAGTTCCTTTTTTGGCTTCTCTAGACTCTTGTCTTTGTTGCTTCAAACGTTCTTGTTCTATCCTCTGAGCTCTCCTCTGAACCAGAATCGCTTTCATGGGTGAGCTTGTGATGACACTTGCATTTTGCTTATGAGATTATAAAGCTCAGAAAATCAAACAAAAGTTATAAAAGAGTTGTATGTGGATACCACAAAAACCGTATAAAGCACTTGGGGCAAGATGACGAGTCGTCATCTTGCCCCAGTCAACTTGCCCCGATCAGCAATGTTATAAGTATTGGATTTTTTCGCTAGGAAAAAAAATAAAAGGTTAACAATATATAGTGGTTAAGAAAAGTATATAGTCTAAGGTAATAATGTGTGGCATTGAATATCCAAATATCTTACCTGTTTGTCCATGAGATATTACTTCGAAGTTCTTGAAAATTACAATACGTCAGACCAAATGTACGAACATCATCTAACAAACAACTAAATGGTGGCAGCGGCTTCACTGTGCGATTCTTTAGTGCCCACCAGTGTGGAGCGCTAGTAGTGTCTGTTAGGTGGTGCTATCTAGTGCCATGACGTGGAAATAAGTCATTCGTCATCTTGCCCCGCTCGTCAACTTGCCCCGTCCTCCCCTACATGTCAGAACACACAAAACAAATAAAACCCATTGCGTGTTGAAATGGCACCCGATACCCTAAACGAAAGAAAATAACAAATCGCAGGGCACGCGCGAGAAAACGCAATTGCGTACCTTTCGCACTCACAAATATCCAAGTGAACGGGTTGACAGAAACCAGTACACTAGACGATATTTAAGTTAATTTACTACATTAAATATGTTATTATCTTTGAAAGATTTGTGCAATGGGAGTGCATGACTTGATGTAAGTTTTTGGACATACGCCATTGCTAAAAACTTTTTCTGTTGCGTCTCTGCCTGAGGACGGGAGCAGATTGCAGTTCCCGAAACGTCGCTTGTTTCTGTTTTGATAAAACTATTGTGTTCGTTTCGTCTTTTTCGTTTTGTCGTGTTCTTTGTCTCGTCTCAACTGTTGTGCTGAATTCTTTTTGGGTTCAATATTTTTGTGCTGTCATCATTTGTGGTTTTTTTTATCGTTCTATTCTTTTTTGGAAAACTATTGTGTTTGTTTCATCTTTTCGTTTTGTCGTGTTTTGTTTCGTTTCAACCGTGGTGCTGAATTTTTTGGGTTCATTATTTCTGTGTCGTCATCATTTGTGGGTTTTTTGCGTTCTCTAAGTACATTTTTCTTTGTTTTTCTTTGTTTTGTTGACCATATTCCTGTCACGGAATATTTTGTGGTGTTTATATCCTTGTTGACAACAGCAATTTTTTGCTTAATTTTGTATTTTTTGCATTTTTTTAGGTTTTATTTATATATTTCTTTATTTTTATTTTTTATTTTTTTTTTTCAACAGAGCAAGTTTTTAGCAATGGCGTATGTCCAAAAACTTACATCAAGTCATTAAATATGTTTTAATTCACAATGTATTTTTCTTAGTTTGAACACTAAATTATTTAGCACATTTAAAAATTAAAAATAAAACATCTCGATATATTTCATGGATGAATATTTTACAAGAGGAAATGTCATCTCTGTTCATTAATTAGCTCGTGGTGTTCTTAGGAAGCTAGGTACATGACTTGATATATGAATGATTCGTGTTCTGATCGCCCACGCTGCAACATTTTTGCTTCTTTCGTCCTGTACGAGCGGCGTCGCTGAGATATTGATAGCCGACCCTTCCCAGTTCTTTCTTTTTCGCCCCGGTATCTCGCTCAGGACTGCTCTCATCTTCGCATAAGGAACTCCGTGCATCATTTTGACATATACTTCCCCTTTGCCCTGCCTCGACCTTCTATCCAATCCTTTTCCCCTGGGGCTTAGGCCAACCTCTGCGCTGCAGAAAGGAAGCTTTGATCATGTCGCGCACACCAAGAAACACATTCGTAGATATTCTGCGGGGAAAAACAAGGCTACTGTGTGGGTTATTTATGGGTCGTGTATGTACCTTACACGAATGTTCAACTTCTGCAGAATTAAAATCGTACCCCCTAGTGAGATGGACCCAAATAATGATGACCTGGCTCTGAATCCAGATTGATCTCGGTTTTATATTGTTTTCCCGAAATACTCCTCTCAAATTTCGGAATGATTACTTACCTAAACGCACGAAGGGAAAATATAACAACAGTTAACTTGCAAAATAAATCATATTGATGACGTACAAATGTGTAGAGTTTAGGCCGATACAATAAAGAAATCGTGAATTTCGCAGTTCTATTTGTGAGGTCATATTCACGTAGACCTCTGTGGTTATGTCTATGCAAGATTTTTATTGTATGCTTTTGCGTATGTTTCTGTATACGTGTATGCAAATGTTAATGTAAATGAAAAAGTTTATTATTATTTTATGCAAGTATGAAGTGTACGTTTATGAATATATATATATATATATATATATATATATATATATATATATACAGTTATACCTCGAAATACACTAACCCATCTTACGCTAATACGGAGTTACGCTATTTTTAAATCTTCTAGTTGTTTAGAAACTTGACAGAAGGCCTCGATTCAATTGAAAAAGGGTTACGAATTTTGGAGAGCATAAACTTTAACGAAGAACTCATTTCACCTTCGAAACTAGGAATAAATAATATTATTAGCCTGCTCTACTGTAAAATGTTTCGTGAGAAGAAAAAAATCGTCGATCCATCAAACGACTTTTTTAAATTTTATGGGGCCTTAGTTTACGTTTTTGCATTTAATAATAATATAATTTGTTGTTTATCTAAGATTTTATAATATTTTTTTATAAAATATTGTTTTATTTATTTCTGGTTCCAACTAAACATAATTTTTCTGTATCCATTTGTGTGCAAAATTGTACCCCGACTTACACAGTTAACCCTCGGGCCCACCTTTCACGTGAGTTCAGGGTAATACTGTATAGGTTAATGTTGATATACATAGATGTAATATTTATGGATACTTTTATGTTTATTTTTAGGTAGGTACATCTTAATTTATTCGTAAGTTAATGTTCACGAATACACACAAGTGAATGTTGATGTATGCGTACGTATCTAACAGTATGTCCAAAAAAGAATGTGCCAGTAATAAATCTTAATTATCTCAACTATAAGCGTTGTAGAGTTTTGGTTCAAGATGGCAATTAAAGAGTAAAACAGTTTTAGATAAGCGCTTGCGCGAGTACTGCTTTGTTGTTTTCTCGATGCTTGCAGCGCCACCTGCGAAAAATGGTGACATTGAGCGTAGAGCATTTGGTGTTCTGCTATTTGCTAAGAGTGAATCTGCAATTTCAGTTCAACGTGCGTATCTGAGGGGTCAGAACATCCTCATGAAATTGTAGAAACATTGAAGAGATTCCCCAAAATAAAACTTTTTCTGAGCCGTGTACAAACGTCAGTGTGTACGGACCACTTTGTTTCGCTGAAAACTACCATAACACGGGTGGCTTATCTGGATATGTTGAAAGAATGGCTCTTTTTCCAACTAGTAGAGGGCGAACCTGCAAACTTTAATTGGCAACAGGATGGAGCCCCTCACCATTGGAATCTCTTTGTACGAGGGTCGTTGAACGCCGAAATCCTTGGCCGAGATGACATAACGCCATGAGATTTTTATTCCTTCGGGGCTTTTTAAAAGATCGTGTCTACGTCTCGCCGCTACGTAATGATTTGCCAGAGTTGAGACACAGAAATTGAAGAGGCTATTGATTCCATTACTTCCTGACGTTTTAACCAAAGTGTGAGAACAATTGGACTTTGGGTTGGATGTGTGCCGTTTAATTAAACGTGCACGTTATGAAAATTATGTTAGTAAACAAACTAGGTTAGTTAACCTTCGATCTGATGTTTGATTTTTTTGAAGTGAGAACGTCTAATAAATCGATGAACTCCGGCTGCACGCACGAAAAAATGTCCCGTTACGCACATTGTCCCGTTACGCTGTGTCCCGTTACACTCATGGTACGCTTGCGCCGCATCTATCTCTCTTACACTGAATTGGAACAACCATCGATTTGACTTCTTCGAGGCACATTAAACTTGAAACACTCCCATTCGTTTCCTACTTTTCCTCGTCCTATCCTTAACAGAACAACACAGATTGGAAGAAGTCAAATAGCAAGCATGTATAAAAGTTATAGTTAAAATAATCTCTTCGTTAAAGTAATAAACATATTTGAATTAATGAGTGCAAATAAAAGTAAATTTATCAATTAAATTGTAGATTTAATTTCACTCCTTCTTTGTATCCATACAAAATAGTGATAATTCAATAAAAAATATTAAATTTTTTCATAAAAGTATGCAATCATTTCATCAATGTTTTGTTATGACGTTGTCACGTTAAACCATCGTCCGTAAACCAACTTTAGAGAAAACCAATTTTTTTTGTAGATGATCTAAATTAAACCGTATTAATATACCATTGAAACTGATGGGACGTTCTTCCATGTCCACGCACATGCTTGCTTCGAGGAGACGTCCATGCCAGTGGTTGAGGATGTTCTCTCCAGCGGGAGGTCACATCGACCCCGGGGTCCGCGAGGCCCGCTGCTGGCGGCCGGCCAATGGGAGGGCTGGAAGCTCCTCCTGAGGAGAGCAGATAAGCCCGACCGCCTGCCAAGAACCCCGGCCGACTCTCGTCCGACTCTCGGCCGGGAAGCCATAGAGCGGGAAGTCGTTTGCGCCACGCTGCACTCCCAGTACGGCGGTGCCCACACCTCGCGATGGCGCGGAACGACCTTATCGACACCGGCGTGCTCCGTTCTCTGGGCCAGATTCAAAGAAAGCCAGTATTCCTGAAATACGTTCCTTCACTGAATTTACCTTCGGGCCAGTTGCATCAATTTTTAAATAATCTGAGGTTCTAGGTTGCAAATAAAATTCTTTACATAATCCCCATTTTTATTAATTTTTAAAAAACCAAAACTAATAATCATCAGAGATACGAATCATGTAATGGTCCAAGCACAAAGGTCAAATTGGGCATACTTTGTCTTTAATAAAAGGTAACAAATTATAAAATACTTAACTGAATGATAATGTTCCAAGCCGGCTAACGTACCACTGTAAGTAAAGAGTTAGCTCAATGGACATTTTAGTAATTTTGTCTCAACTGTTGTCCTCTTTTTATCGTTTACATGGCGGACCAGCGGAAACTTTCCCGTGAGTCTTCTCTGTGACATACAGTGTGAATCTGCATTGGAGTATGTACACAATAATTTTTTAAATTTCTAGAATGATCTAGAGCGATTAAGGGAAAATATATGAAACAGAAATTAGGATGTGAGACGCACTCAGATCCGTACTTCCTAAGATTTAAATTTTATTTATTTTTGGTTGCACGTACTTGTTTGATATTTTCTGTTGGAAAAATTTATATTCATTTAGAAATAATTATTATATCTTAATAATTATTCATTGGCATTTATTATGAGAATGAAATTTTAGATGTCAAAACGATTGGTTGATATTTTGGTAATTTGTATTTTGTAATTGGTAATTATCGAAGCAAAAAAAAAAGAAGCTTAAAACATGTTTAAAACAAATGCGACACAAGTTTTTTTTCTTCGAAAAATTGAGATCTAGTACCTTATTTTATTTATTCAGAAAAAGTGTCAATTGGAAAAACGACCACAGTAAAATAACGATCGTTTGTGAATCTTCATGTTTCTTCCGCGACCCGAGAGTTGTTGCTGTAGCCAGCCACACGAGGAACTAAATTTGGATTTGACACACCCTCCTTACCTCCCACGCTCTACTGCATCTCCCACGCTCTACTCCCACCCACGCTCCACGCCCACCCACGCTCTACACGGAAGAAGGGATAAATCTAGTCCAATAACACAGGAGCCTGTTTCCGTCGCAGCCAACGGGACTTCCTTTGCCGGGGCGAATCCATCTTCGAGTCCCGACGGCCCAAGAGCGTAGCAGCAATTGGCTCGGGCAGTCGTTACATTCGCAGTGGGTTGCTCGCCTGTTCCCGTGGCTGCGTCCACGCTTCTGGTTGTGTTTCTCTATTTTGCCGTTCTTCGGTAAGATTTACTCCCGGCGCTCGTTATTCGTTTTTTTTGTCCCATCACGTGTAACATCTCAGCTCTCGGAATACTGCATTTGGTAGGAGTAACTTTTGTTCTGCCGTATGGTTACTTTAAATGCGTTGCTTTGTCATATTTTTGAATTATGTTATGCAATGTCAAACGTCATTTTGTTAAATTCTTGTGACTGTTACTCATTGTTTTTGCACTACCGTTTCTGAATTTGATAGGATTGTGGGTTTTAGCTTCATAAAACGTGTAAATAACGACAGCTGCTGTTCAGGGTGGTATGCTAGTATATGACATGCATATTGTCTATTTACGATTATTAAAAAAAATTGAAACATTAGCCATAATTATAAACCACTGTCTGTAAACTGGGGATAATTAAATTTATAAAATAATGATGTACCGACACCACGTATGGTTTTGACAGCGTTTTCGGGACACATACAATAGTTCTCCAAATAAACGTCTTATGAAAAGCTTCACAGATTTTACGTTGCTAGCCCCTGAAATTGGTTTATTTTATTGATTCATAAACATCTTAGCTCTCGGTATACGGATTTTGGTAATAATTTCGTGAAAATAGAACGCAAGTCGATGAACGGAAATGTGACACAAAGATGGCGGACCCGCACGAACCCATAAAAAGTCACTTTCGTAAACATAACGAAATGGTGTGCCAAACTAAACTTTATAATAGTAAAATCATCCTTTAACACTATATGTTAAAATGTATAGTTATAAAAATAAATTACACCTTCAGAAATACGCAAAACAATTTTGACAATGCTTAGTTAACATCGGAATGCTGTGATAGCGCAACGTTCGTCATACTATGTAGCGACAAGAAATTATTATCACATAAATATATTTGACGCAATTTTTAATAACATATTTTCTTGGTTTAATTTTTAACTGTTCAATCAGCTGAATAGAATAAGTTCGTAGGATATATACATATATATAATATATATATAATATATTGCTCAGCAGTCGGCATTTTATCCGCCACAAAATCATTGACAACAGCAAAGCATGTGATGGAAGTACACTTGAAACAGACCCTAGGTTGAGGACGCTGAAATTGTTAATCTAAACGCAAGTCAAAAGTACGTAAAAAAAAAACATGCTTTCAGGTTGTTTTTCTGAACTGGAGTGGGGACTTTCCTTGTTATCATGCCGGGTCCTCTCGTAGCTGTCAATCCATCCGTCCTCTTGAGGGGGGTAGAGGGGGAGGAGGTTCTCTCTCAATCCCAGAGCTCGGTCGCCAACTATCCCCCCCCCCCCCGGTGATCGACAAGCCCCCTCGGTAATTAGTTTTCCTTGATTAACTTACCAGTCGGCCGGCCCGTCCATGTCCGCCGACGCACTGAGCTCCATGGAGACATCCTGCAATCGCCGTCTCATCGTCCGTCGTGTGGAAAAAAAAGAAGAAGGAAGGAACTGACGTCACAAAACGAATGTTCAGCATTGTTCCCGTGTTTGTACGACCGACTGTGTTACAACCCGATCCACAGCGACCGTCGCCGAAGTCTCAGGTAGCACGCATGAGTCGTGCGTGTGGTACGTGAAGACGTTGAACTTGGACGAAACATAACTCCTGAAGACCACTGACTGCACCGACAGGCGAATCAGCAAAGAGTTATAATTTGTTCTGATAAATATATTAGCTATGTATGTTTACGAATACACACTTGGAAAGCACCCTATGCTGTTTAACATGAACCTTCTGACGTTTCATTGTCATTACCTGTTTGCGATTGGGCCTTACAAAGATTTATGTGCCAAGTAATGTGGCACGTTTTTAATGGACTGCGATTATCACTGTGACTTACACATCAGTTATTACCTGCGGCATCTTTGTTGAACGAGCTTGTTGGGTTGTTTACTTATTTATTTTCTGAAACGTTACCCAAACAATGGTTTTATTGGGGTATGGTGTGGTTTTGCGGTTCATATTGACAAATTAAAGAGGACAACATATAACTATTCATATCTTTTACATTTACATACTTTTTGGAAAAGTCACAATACATATGCTGCCACAAAGATTTCTAAAATTGCGAACAAGTGCTAAGACAGCCTTTATCTTTGTGAGCCTCTTTTGTAAAAACAACCTTCTATTATGTACTCTGTGATATTTCCGTTCATTAGCCCCCACGGTAAGATAGTGGATTACATTAATACAAAAAAACACGTTTTAAATATTGACCAAGGAATGAAAAGTTGCACTAAAAAAATGTTTATTGACAGAATTATAGCGGGAAAATACTGATTTGTTATGAGTATATATATGTGTGTATATATATATATATATATATTTGAAATAGGCATTTGTGAGCTGTTCGAAACTAGACAAAAGTTATCTTCGATTCCAATCTAAAATTTATTTGAAAGAAACATGACAGCAAGTTAACTAGAAATTGTTCAAGATAAAATATATGTGAATGTAAAAAATCTTTTTTCCGGCTAATTCAAAAACCACTCTGCTAGCTAGGAATACTCCATTTTATTTCATTGTTTACGCATTTTCTCATTGCACAGTTTAATAAATGTTCTCAAAGAAATTCCTTTGATAACTGTTATTACATTCTTTAAAAATAATTGCAGTGACTGTTAATCAAACTTTGATTCTGCGAAGAGGGAATTGGACGTCATACAATGAAGACTAATGAAATTTCCGATTATAAAAATATGCACCAAACGGTAAAGACTCAGCAGAAAGCAAAGCGAAAAAAAAATTATAAGTGTTCTCATTTAATGTATACCTGGAAATCTCACATAGTAGTTAAGGAGAATACCTGAAACTATTTGCAAATAGAAGTCAGAAGGTTGAGAACACATGCATATACTGAGAAAACTAATGGTAGTTATAACTATGTTGGAGTTTTTGAAATGCAAATAAAGGTGAAAATTAATGGAAGAACGTCTAGTTGGTTAACTGTGCTGATGTAAAGTTTCGCGGTTACATAAATAATTTAAAATGCATTCTTAGTCTTACCTCACTTTCAGATTTGGAGGTTCTCTTTATTACTCAGACGTGCAGATACACTGTGAACAGATTTTTAAGGCCAACGACTATAAATTTTCAACTAAAGCAAAACTCTAAATGCTACAGGTTGTGCGAAGTTTTTTTTTGTCTATGATCATCACTTCATCACACATACATATATCATGTTGGTTATTTAATTTGTAAAACATTGCATTGGTATTACGGCTATTCCTGCAAATTTAATAGTATAACTCTCTTGACTGTTATTTAGTTGTTTCAAATATAGTTCCTTAGCATTATTTGCAAGTTGTGAAATATCTTCCACGTAACCATAGTAATGCACATTTGCGTGAATTTTACCACTATTATATAACACTTGCATAGCAGTGGTTGGCAATATTTATGACGAAGCAGAAATTGCAAGAGAGATATCACGGTAAATTTACACGATTGGCTCTCAATAACAATAAAACTATTAGAAAAAACATGGCACGTAGATTGAGCCTTAAGATAAATCAATAAATAAGATCCCAACGTTTTTGTCGAAAACATATGAACGGCCATTAGACTGCAATATGGTATGTTTTCGCCACTGCTTACTTCCTTGTGATTGGCGGCCTTCTGAAAGAAATGCCGTTGCCTTATTTGGCCAGGCGAATCAGGACTCTTTTGCTTTTGCACAGTATTGATGTGATTTTTCTGCCGACAGTTGACATTAACCTGACAGAAATTCGATCAATCATGAAACACTGACTATGCTACAGGGTTTTAACTCCCAGCTAGTCTCGAAACGTTTTCGCGAAAAAACATAGGCCCTTAACAATAAACCGGAATACCTAAACGGGAAGAATCTTGTATATTATAAGACTTACAAACACTTTGAACGCATTCAATGGTGTGACTGAGAAAAGAGATGTGATTATTTTGGTTCTCCAAGCCATATTTTTTCCAACCATTTGCAGTTTTGGTTGGTAGTATCAAAAATGTTTTAAGATAAATGATTTTGGTATTACTCTAACAAGTTATAATACGTTTAAACTGATGTCAATTCATAATATTTTTTTTTGACGTGACAACGTCTAATAAATCGATGAAAGCCGGCTGCACGCACGAAAATGTGTCCCGTTACGCACATTGTTCCGTTACGCGGTGTCCCGTTACGCTCATTGTACGCTTGCACCGCATATATCTCTCTTCCACTCGACTGTTTATAAAGTGAAGTGAAAAGTTAATGTGGTTTTCATTTCTTATTACAACAACTATTTCGGCAATAAAGGTTAATTATTCTTGCATTTTAAAAATCTGATTACTAGTATAATTTAAAGTATTTATTCTTTTATTATTAAAATAAAAAGTATTAAATTTTATTCATAAAGTATGCAATCATTTCATCGATGTTTTGTTATGACGTTGACACGTTAAACTATCGTTCGTAAACCGACTTTACAGACAACCAATTTTTTGCTTTAATTCTAATTTTTTTTTCCTTTCTATACATAATTTTTTGGCATGTCAAGGGATAAATCTTATCTCAAGATCTCCTATACTTCGTCGCAAACACATGTTTACTAACAGGCTCTAGTCTGTCAGCATTACGTATTTCACGTGTGCGACTAGCAATATCGTGATAATCATACCAGTTCACTAGTAGTTTATGCTAAGTCCTGTGCCATTTCCAGTCAATACAAATTAATAAAGAATTATTATTGCATGTAATATAAAAATACGTGAAATTGCAATAAGGAAAGCCCTAATCCCCCTTAGGTGCTTTTTAATAAGTCTTGATCACTGGCCTCTGCCTCATTATTGTGTCTCTTTGAGTAGTGAGTAGTGGCGAGTCTGTGATTCAAGGCGGTGGTTTATGGTGGCCATACCCTGTCATTGAAGCCTAACTTGTTAAAACAACTTTTCTTCGAAATTGTGTGTTTTGGCCAGCCACCCTTTAAATTTTGTTACGCATTCGTTTTTGCCTCGATAATCCTTTTAGAGAGGCACTTATCGCCGTTTTCGTAGGGATTATTTGATTATTTTCCCTTTTTTGACGCTACACATGTTTCATGTCTCTCGCCTCGACATAGTCAAAACATTTTATCTTCAATCTACGAAGAACGCTGGTTACAAACTATACAGGGATCTTAGTAAATTTACGGACACTGATTTCACTTACCCTGGACATGAGCCCAAAAGAATATTCTTAGTATGTTAGCAAAACATGAAGAAACTGGTTATGTCTACAGCTCATTTTTTGTCCACTTTGTTTAGAATGAAATATATAACGGGAAATTATAAATACGGCGTAAATTCTACGAAGATTAGGTTATTTGAAATTATGATGAGCTCTTCGTTTGAAAATTCCGTAAACGAACTGCAATTTCTAACAGTGCATGAACCATGTTTTAATTGAGGGATCTTGTTTAAACGTTGGTACGAGCTAATGTGACTTCTCCCTGGGAGCTAATATTGTCGCATAACATGGTTGATAAATTTGAAAGCTTTTTTTGTGTCAGCGCATATTTTGGTATCAACCCTATACTCCGATCCGTACGATTTCAGCGTTTAAGCCCCTGTGTTGATACAGAGAAATTATGTCGAATTGTCAAATTAACTTTGTACAAATTGCTCTCGCTGTTTTATCATGCTTGTACCTGAGGGTATTTAGCTTATTTTACCGTGCTTGAACATTGTAACGGACGTAAAGTTGAATGTTACCTGTGGAGCCGTCATTGCGGTTTAACTTTATCGTTGCTTGCAGAGCGTTTCATAACATTAAGTCTATCTGTATAATCTTTGTTTTGTTTACTGGTCTATTAAATGTAAATACTCTTTGTGTGACATGAGAATGATACGGGATTCTAAATTGCGATCCATGAAGGATACAATTTTTATGATGCACATCAGTTTTATTTTTATGAATCACATCGTTTATTAGTTCTCTCGGCTTCCGTTCAATTTGAGGAGAATTTTCAACGTATCGGGATCGTGGTTCGAAGCCAGTACGGTGAATTTGGGCAGAACTGACCTCTTGATGTTAATTTGGTAAATATTTACCCTCTATATTCATATTTCTCTTCATGTCGTCTGTATGTTAGCCTATTAATTGTGTGAAATTATTAGCTTCATATATTTTATTTTAAATATTTTCATGAAATAAATTCATAATTTTAATTTTTCCCCCCACCAAAACTACATTGCTAATTGTGGTGATTTGTCGCGAAAAAATCCAACTGTTTGATGGATTTCAATTCACTTTGGCCGTTATCTGGATCATTTCTCTTCTTGTTGGCTGAGACCCGTGGGAGAAATCTCGCACCGCACTTGACTCTGCCAATGAGGAAGTATAACCTCACTGATTCGCCGTAAAATAACTTTGCTGAGTGAAACATATTTCTTTCAAACCGTAAGAGCCAGAAGGACGTTACAGAGGATATTTCAGGCGATAACTCACTATCTCTAGCCGTTGCTTCAACACTTACTTACACAGTTTGATGAGATAAAAGGAGTTAGTAAAAGTTGACTCGCGTATTTCGCTAGGATTCAGTTCATCACACCCTTGTCTCCATTACGCCCCGAGAGAAAAAAAGGGGGAGGGGAAGAAGGACTAATATTCAAACATTTTAGTTAATTTTGTTTTATTAGGCAGTTAATACTCGAAAACTATTCAGGGAACAGTTTACAAATATCTTCAACTATTGGAGGTACTGGAACAACACAAAGCATAAATGACTGAGTAAGAATCCGAATCCAGTATTACTGCGAACACCATTTTGTAGTGATACGGTTGTTTTCATGTAAATACACAAACTTACAAATGTCCGTAATTTTACATGAATATTTATTGTTCCATTTACAAAGAAAATACAGTGCAACCGCCAACAGATTAAAAAAAAATGTTTCTAAAACACAAGGTAAGTGCTATGGAGAAGGCTATTCACAAAATAAACTCACAACATTGGTTTAATTAATTTGTAGTTGCGAAAGTTAATCGACTTTTTCAATATATGATTTTATACTAACATCAGTATTATGACAAACAGCTATATAAATCATTTTACATTATTTATCAGCCTATTTTCAGTAGGCTATTCATGTTTACAAAGTGGAGACCGAAGATATAAAAAAGATCTTTGACTCCTTAAAGACCTTTCATAATGTAAGAGGATTGCTCCTTTAAATTTATCACCCTCTTTCCGATTCATCCTCTCCAAATCTTGTTACTAAATCCGTTTAATTAGTTTCCCGGCAGGAACTAGGTCACTACTAGACTTTGACAGGACTTCCACTAGTTCCTTCACAACATCCTGCTGAACTCGAAGGTGGGATGACTTCCGATGAGGCTGGATTTTCAAGAAGGAACGGGAAATTTATTGAGGGTTTCAAGTCACAGTGGAAATAATAGCCTTAAAATTATGTTACCATGCACTGAGAAGACGCAAATATAATGTATCACGACCAATGAACTACAGATATTTCCACTCACTTCACATTGAGTACGAAAAGTTACTTTTTATTTATGAAACGAATTTTAGAAGATGGAATAATAATATATTTTATCTTTAATCCAGATTATACTTCCTGGTTTCGTTGTTAATGATATTTAATTTAATTTTTATTTGTTAACTTTCTACATAAATCTATTTCTATTGAAATTAATTTAAATTATCGAACCACTTAACGCTGATAAAACATTTATTGTTCACAGGATAAGTACTAACCTATTAGTAGAGACATAAATAATTCGCGAATTCATTTCGCGATAGGCTAAAATACAAATAGTTATACCTGAGTGCTGCATCTGCTATTGGCTCACAACTCACCTGGATGTCTCTGGGCCAATGAGAAACACACAACCTAAGGCTTTATCGAATCACAGGCTGCTACGTTGGGACGTCTCACAAGACAGCAGCCAATAAGTGGGTGGCATTTGACCGAGTGTACGTAGAACTATGGAGTTCAACCTACAGGTCATTGAACCCGCGATTTTTTCCGGTCACTACCTATTAGATATACAAAAATGATTTTTTTTTTCCAAGTTTTAATTTACGGAAATTTCTCACAAATATCATTCGGCCGGCAGTGCGCGACTCAACCGCTAGGAGCACTGCGATCGCTAGGCGAGGGAGGAGGGGGTGGAGGGGTGGTAGGAGCAGTACAGGGGGAGGGGGGAGGGGGGGACGACGGCCGTAACTCGTCCCTCTGGAGCGCTGTGATTGGCCCGCGTCCAGACGCCACTCCAAGGCGCCAGACGCGAGCCTCCACGCACCCTGGGCCTCCCAGTGATGCCGGCGGCCATTGCCAGACGATGCTAATGAGGGTCGCGTCGCTTCGAGAAGGGCCACGGACATTACTGTCCTCGGAAGCACACCCCGGCGCTTTAGCAGCCAGCGCGAGAAGACACTGCCCATTAGTACGATTCATTGCAATTTGTTTGTGTTTGTATACTATATGTAAGTTCTGGCCACCAGTTCCACGCCAATGAGGAGTCAGCATCTAAGCGGACAAGGAGTGAGGGACGCATAGAGACGTTTACATGCTTTTTGACGTGACAAAGTTTAATAAATCGATGAACTCCGGCTGCACGCACGAAAAAGTGTCCCGTTACGCACATTGTCCCGTTACTCTGTGTCCCGTTACGCTCATTGTACGCTTGCGCCGCATCTATCTCTCTTCCACTCGATTGGAACAACCATCGATTTGACTTTTTCGAGGCACATTAAACTTGAAACACTCCCATTCGTTTCCTACTTTTCCTATCATCGTCCTATACTTAACAGAATAACACAGATTGGAAGAAGTTAAATAGCAAACATGTATAAAAGTTATAGTTAAAATAATAATCTCTTCGTTAAAGTAATAAACATATTTGAATTAATGAGTGCAAATAAAAGTAAATTTATCATTTAAATTGTAGATTTCATTTCACTCCTTCTTTGTATCCATACCAAATAATGATAATTCAATAAAAATGATTCAATTTTATTCATATAAGTATGCAATCATTTCATCAATGTTTTGTTATGACGTTATCACGTTAAACTATCGTCCGTAAACCGACTTTACAGACAACCAATTTTTTTTTCTGAAATGGAGATGGGAAACCCACATTTTCGTACAAGTAATTTTGGCTTAAACAGCGTATGATACTGAAAGTCAAGCATCGAACTCATCCTCATGTTTTATTCTGACAAACCCGGTGTGAAGAACGATTCGGTATAGAACTAAGAAAGGGAGTAAGGAAAAAGCTATCGCACGAGCAAAAAACACCGTCTGTGTTTTCTCTAGAGTATTTATCTAGGCCTTCTGGTACTTTACTCTTTCGACTGTAATGGTTAGTATATTTGTGTATGCATATATAATGTTTTTGTGATTCTTCTGATTGTTGAATCTTTCGTAGGTCCGTTTCTTTTCTGACAATAGCTTAATTGCTTCTTGTTGTGAAATTTAGTAATTTTCTATGAGTATACAATACAAATATGTAAAAAAAATGTTTATGTGATACATCTTGCATTAAATAAATTTACATAACATTTTAAACTAAGAATGATTAAAATGTAAATAAAAAACAAGAATCCATTAATATATCGCTAAAAGTAAAACCGGGGCAGATAAGTACAGTATGCTACAAACAGAAAAAGGTTCATTAACATAATGACGAACATCTTGTTGATACGAATTTTGTGTTTTAAAAAGATGTGTATCCTGTGTTAAGTAGCATATTTCTGAATGAAACTCAACTGTTGGGATAAAAACTTTGCACCAAGTTTTAAAACCACATATAAAAAAAAACAACTTTCAATTAAGTTATGTTTATTGTGTTTTGTACGAAAGCTGTACTACCACAAAGTGTCCGTACAGACATTTAATTCTTATTTAAATGTATTTTCAGTATTATTTATATACTTTCTTTTGTTTGAATTAACCTTCTCTCGTGTCAATGTATTTTTACGAGCACGCTATTGTTGATTTACCTTAACTTGAAAAACACTATAGGCCTACCCTGAAAACAAGAACTTATAAGTATTTTGAACCTTATTATTATGAACTTATTTTTCCTATGTATTGTTGGAAGTCCTACTAATTTTCCATGTATGTTTCATCCTGTTAACATTTTTTTTATTTGGAATTTTATTGTTTTTCGAGATATTACTTACCTGTGATTTAACACTATTGTTGTGACCGAAGGCCATGAGATGCTGCTCTGGATCTCCCAGACAGGGTCTTCACGGGATTCGGCAGCACCGGAACAGGAAGTAGATTAAAAATTAAGTTGGAAGGTTTTTTTTGGCGTTACCACGTATAGGCTGAGGCCTAACGCCTTGGTGATTAAAATCTATAAAATATGGTTTTCTTGCATTGTTGCTTATATGGTGTAATGTAAAATTGTGCATCTCGACCCAGACATCGAAGTGAGTAAAGTTGTTATGGTACTAAGCAAATTATTTTAGGTGCAAATTTTTATTGAGTTTCACTAGTAAAGGTACGCCATAAGCAAATAGCGTCGCCATTGTACTAAGCAAGGGGCTTATAGCAAAAGTGATTTTACGCCCGCGTTAATTGTTGAACTGTACCGTCACGTAAACTATGTAACCTTAAACATTATTTGGAACGAAGATCAAATATTTTTGGCTGTTTTTTAAAGAGAAGTACGTTTTCCGAACACTCAGTGGTCCTTCAGATCGATTAAAAATTGCTTCTACTGAGTAATGCCGTGTACCTTAAGTAACTATTATTTTCTGTTTTCGTTATAACTATCTCTTTGAATTTAAACTGTATTAAAGTATCTACAAACATTTGAAATTTATCTGTGCCTCCGTATCTCCCAATGAGTTTAGCTACAATTAGACTCCAGAAGGGATTGCTCACATGTAAATTTTAAATATTCAAAATAATTTTAATATATTATTTTTTTTTTGCTCAGAAATAAAGCCTGTAAAATATTATAAATTTTCCACTAATCCTCAATTACGTCATACACCAAAGAGAATTGTAAACTTAATGTAAGATTTTCATGTTTATTAATCTTAATATTGTTTAAGTAAGATTTTGAAGGTTTTCAGTAATCATTGTTTGGTTCTGTGTGTCAGTGTTTTGTTGTTAGTGAAAGTGTTTGCTGTGTTTCGCCTCCTGTTTATAGTCATTTTATATATCTACCATTTCCACCTTCAAAACTATATTTTCATCCAGACTGCTCTTAATTTTAAATAATAAATCTTCCACCATTAATTTTTTTTTTCATCATAATTCTCTTGTTATTTCTTTTTCTAACTGCATTCCTACCAGTATACTATAGTCTAGGGTTCCATAGCATACTGACCATATCATTTACAGTTTATCAGCAACAGGAGTCATTTGTTGTTGGTTCATTTATTTTAATGTATTTAGTGTTCAAGGGTTTTAGTTCAAATTAGTTTTAAATATGTCAACGAGTCATCAACACCACAGATTAAACATTTTCTTCACCTCTGTGGTATCACCCATCATACTCAAGTATTAATTCTGTAAGCTGAAGTATAAGGTTAAGTTCCGAGCTCAGAAAATAAATAAAAATATACATAGAAGGAGTGGGGGACTGCCCAGAGAGGGTAAGTGGCGCCCGCAACGTGGTGGCTCCGAAGAAATAGTGCCGAACATAGCAACTTCAAGAGTAAGTGTGCATTCTACGTGTTGGCACCAGGGAAACGACTTCTCTACTGTTGTACTCCAAAATGTCATTCAACAAGGTGTATGAGTTGAGGAACCGGTCTGAGACCAGCAGTAATGTGGGCGAGACTGCACCACCTGTGCCAGGCCAGGAACATACGACCACAGCACAGACCTGCCAACAAGAAAAGTACGAGCAGGTGTACCAACATCTACTGGATGTACAGCCTGGACAGGACACACAGTCCTATGTAGCTGTACCTGAAGGTATACTGGTCCTCACTGAACACAACACGCCGGAGAGGTGTGAAACCAACAGGGAAGGTGGGACAGCAGCAGCCACACCTGCAGCTGCTACTGAAGAGGAAAAGGCACCAGCAGGGGAATCGGATATGTCTGCCCCCACCACTCCTACAGGTGACATACCATCGGCTGATTTAACCAGCATCTTGCTGATGTTGCAACGTATGAATAGCAAGATGGACATCAACGCCCAGAACATGAGTGAAAAGATTGATGCAGTCGCGGGGCAACTGGACGCTAACCTCTGCGAGTTAAAGAGTGAGCTGAATATAAGGATAGAGAGCTTAGATCGCCAGCTGCAAACAGGCCTCAGTGACCTGGAGGTACGATTGGATGCCAGACTGCAAGAGCAATCTCAGTCAGTGGGACAGCTGGCCAGTCAAGTGCAAACACAGCAGGAAAGGGTGGAAAACCTATAATCCCACACCACGTCTCTGATTAGATCTGTGGACCGAGTACGGATGGAGGGACAGGGCCAGTCGCAAGTGATCCACCAGAGGCTCGAACGCATTGAAGAAACCACAGTCACTCTACAGGCAAGAATTGAAACTGTTGAGTCAGGAGCAAGATCAGCCGCCGAACAAGCTGCACAGGCATGTGCCAGCGCTCTCCAGCAACAAGTCCAACAGCGAGTGGAAGAGCTGCACAGCAGGATGGCGACAACAAACACCTCCATGACCGAGCTACCCAGCCTGCAGCCTGCAGTGACAGCCAGCCAAGACTCACCACCACCCCCAGCTATCTCATCACTTGTCACACCACCTCATCCCACCTCATCGTGCAGCACCCCACATCTTGACCAGGCCGCATTACTGCATCATCCAGCCAAACATTGGGCCGAGTCCATGCCCATGTTCTCTGGCAAGTCATTGGAGAACCCAGTCAGATTCCTCAATAAATTTGAGGAATACGCAAAGACTTTCTCATTAAGTGACAGTGAAAAATTGAAGTGCCTGAATGTAGCACTCAAAAGCACTGCTTTTTTCTGGTGGGAGCTCCAGAGCCTACATATCACCTCCTACGAACAGTTCAGAGAAAAGTTCAGAGCACAGTTCTGGAACTTAAAAGTGCAAGGCAATTTGAGGGCCCAATTGCACACGGACCGGTTTGACTGTCGCAAGGGGAGTAGCCTGGAAGCTCACATTTCAGCTATGTATGAGCGTACACGGTACTTAGATATAACTATGTCAGATGATGAGTTCATAGCAACCATGTTGACACAGCTCCCACTCGCCTACCAGATCCAGATGTCGGGACACACATACAAAGATGTCACCGAATTCCGAGATCATGTTCTGGCAGTAGACAAGCTGCAGAAGCTGCAGCGAGGGCAAGGAGCTAAGGATGAGGCTGAACGAATACCTCAGCAGCCTCCCAGTAAAAATGTGCCAGTGCACAATTACTGGCAAAATCGGCCCAGGGATGACCGCCAGGCAAATGTGCACACCCTGACATGGGAGAGGTCAGGTAAAAATGACGAGTACCTCAGCCAAGGGCAGCAAGGGAAAAATCACAAGGGCAAGTACAACCGCAAAAGCAATCGTAACAAGCCCTACCACAAGACCACCTGGTGGTCAAGCAAGCAGACCTGCAGCGACGGTGAGGAGGACCCCAACAGCCAGTTCCAGGGGAAGACATCAACTGAACGGCCACCCAGGAAGTTCACCTACCCGCAGCGCTACGCCGAGTCAGATGGTGAGGCTGACTACCATCACCAGGGCCAGAAGCGGTTTTATTCTGACTACGCTAGTGGGAAACCTGAATTCCGCCCGCCACACCGCAAGACCCCTGCCAGTCCGGAGAGAAGCTGCAGACCACAGTATCACACCGGCTCATCTGGCGGCATCCAAAATCATTTTCCATACCCACCACCCTCATTCTCATCGCAAGACAATTCCCAGCCTCAACAGGGCTACTTCCAGCGCAATGCGCCAGTGAATCCTGTTGCTGCAGAGTTTCAGGCAGCAGTAAACAGGGCTTCTAATGGTCCAAGTAATTGGACAGGGCCTAACCCAGCAGGTTCAGCTGCCCAGCAGTGCAGCCAGAACAACCAGGATAGAGCGTTAAACTAGAACGGGTCAGGTTTGCATCGCCCCGAACTCATACCCGCTATCCAGAGCCTACATGTCACCCCTTATGAAGCTCTGTATCTGGATAGATCGGTGGCGATCGACCCGCTCTATATGCCCAAATTTGACATGGAAACTGATCAGGCAGAACTACCCACAGGTAGTGAGGTAGAACAGTTGATCAACGACCGCCTACAGTCTGAGGCGCAAGCAAGGCAAAGAAGGAAGAGTGCTTCTAAAATCAAGCAGTTCAGTATAGGAGACCTAGTGTTATGCAGGAGTGCAAGCGGGAGCAAGAAGTGGGACCATGTTACCAAGAAGTTGTTCTTGCTGTTCAAGGGACCCTATGTGGTCATAAACAGAATTCACAACAACTGCTATGAGTTGGCAGACCCTGCCACCAACATCATCATAGGCAGGTATAACCTAACCCAACTAAGGGCCTACCACAAGCCTATTGTCCCACAGTAACATGTGTTGTTTGTGTGCTAGCTAGTATAATTGTTTTTTTTCCATGTGAAGTATAGAAACAACATTAGTGTACATGTTGTCTACACTGTGTAGTCCTATGTGATCAAGGACCTGTACATCGAACACTGTTAAGTGTGTGAAGCTCAATGTTTCGTGTCCAAGTCAGGACCTGTGCTAGCCAAGGTTGTACGGTACGCTGTATTTGTTAGTGTAAGGAAATGCACTAGTCTGGTAGCCTGATGAGCTTAAAACCAGTGTGTTGTCTCGTGACGGTCTAAGACTAAGGCTCTGCCGCACTGGGATTTGTTGTCCAGCACTAACCTAGGGTTATTATGGTACCGTAATGTATGGCTATGGCATGACCTAAATGGGTATGAAGCTTCGGTGACACATGTGAGCAGGACTAGATGTCTACTAACAGTGTAATCATGTTGTTTACTCTGAAGGAAAAAAAAAACCTACTGATCCACTATAGTGTGAGCTAACCAACCTAACAAGAGTGACTACTATGTGTTAATTTTTTCGCCGACCAGCTGTGTGACTCCTAAGCAGTACATGCACATTGCGTACTACAAGCACAAGAACACTTGCAACTACTAAGCCATGCACACTCTAACTGCTAGTTACCTGCAGATATGATACTCCTTCTTGTAGCACTCTGAGCCTTAGCTTGTTGTTGTATCACCCACAAAGCTATCTAATTTGAAAAAAAAAAAAATTGAAAAAAAAAATAATAATAATAATTTAAAAATTTAATAATATTTTGCAATTTAAAAAAAAAAATTTTATGGAAGCTTGATATGAAGAAATTTGTGGAATTTATTTTGCTCAATCAGAATGAAAGAAAAAAAAACTGCATTGGAACTGATTTATTTTGGAATTTGATTTTATAAATTATGGGCACAAATTAATTTTATGAACGCCAAATATTATTTTTGATGTGTAACACATAATTCGAAGCACTGTCATCTTGAGGATCACACTGTCACGCGAGTGACGTCACTGTTGTTCAGCAGCACATGATGATGTGATTGTCTTCTGAGTTGTTATCCACAGTAGCAAGGAACACTGGTGTTGCGAGAGAAAGTCTGCTCTTATGCTGCCCAGTTGTTGTCTGAAGTCACTGTAACAGAAGTGTGACAAATGTATAAAAGTGCAAAAAATTTTTATATGTCAGTGTAAATAGGTGTAACACCTGACTGGAAGATCATGAACATTCTTGAAATGATATGAGACTCTGCATCAGCCAGTAACTGACAGGCTATCTAACAAGACAACAGCATTCTGCAAGTAATCTACTGTGCAGCTGTGTCCAGAGTAACAGAGTGAGAGACTGTGAACAATCAGCTGAAAGCCTCACCATATTCAAGAGAGAATACTGTACCTTTCAAAGACTGTATATAAATTATTATTCATCTGGCAAGAAATAATAATACTAGTCTTGAATACAAATAATAAATGTCAAGGTATCATAAGAAATGATAATATTTGATTATGTATAAGCTTAAGCATGTATATAATTTTTCAACTGGTTATTTTTGTGTGTAAATATTTTTCTTGTGTTATGTTACTATTTAATAATCTCTTAGAATTGTTTTCCATGTAATAAATAATTTTGATTTGTGATGTATGAACACCAAACATCACATGAAAGTGATATATCCATATGTAAACAAAACCAAAATCACTGAGATCAAATAGTAAAAACAAAAAAAAAAAACTCTTGAAGTGTTTTCAGAATTACTCTATGGAGTATATTTCCTAAAATGCCAATATCTATAATGTAAAATGTGGTCTAGTTGGGCGCCGTGAAAACTCTATAAAGTACTAGTGCTGTGATTGTGTATGTATCACAACTACTAACCTCTACAGAATATTAACTAAAATATGTCTTGTTATGTTGATAGTGAAAATAAATTATTCTCAAGTTGTATGTACTGGTGTAGTTTGACTCAGTGTGAATACCAAACAATAAAATGTCGTATAATTCCTTAGCAGTATGTCTCCTTCTCTTTGGTGTAAGTATTCTGACCTTAAAATCAACAAATATAAGTAGTGTGTTTAAAAGCATTAACTTCTCTATGACTGCTGATTTCAGTGTAATAAAAACTAATTATTCTTTCAAGACAATCCAAGCTAAATATTTCTGTCTATCTGGTTTAACATACACATGATATGTAAGTATGGTTATCAATCGGAAAAATAAAATATAATGAAAATTTAACTTTTTACTAGGGTCAAAATCATGGTTGTATGGGTGACAATACTCTTTTGCAACATATCCAACTGTAACATGAAAAGTGACAGAGTCAATGATTAGCAAGCAACATACAAATACCTTTGAGACAATTATTCATGTTTAAATAGGTTTTTCATTAAACAAAATTTCAATATCCGTTATACTTAAATGTCTTTCAGAACTAATTACGTTTTACGTAATTGTATCACTGAATAATAGTTTGGTTATCAGTCAATATTTTAAATATTATTGAAACACATTTTAACTGGCAAATTAGTCTTTTCTTTGTTTTTACTAGCTCAGTCTCTTTCGGTAGATCAAACTGTCTCAAGACTTCTGGACCTGGGGCTATTCTTTAAACATTCAAGACAATTAATGACTTTAACAGATTTTAATTTTGATATCGTACATATTACTGATCAATGTCAGTTAACCAGGTCCAGTATGTACAAGCTACAAGTCTTTACGTAGTTAAGTAGTATTAAGTTGTTTTGCGAGTTTCAAATTAGGTCTTGATCGTAAACATCATAGTTTAAGATATCTTGCCATTAAAATAGGACAGGTAACTTCTCGCTGTTCTTGTTAATTCGGGGATGGGGCAAACAAACCTCGTCGCGTCGTTACAATACCAAGAGGCTGTGGAAAACCTCTCCGAACCCCTGTCTCTCCTCCGATGTTGCTGGTTATATCTCACTCTCCTCCGATGTCGCTGGTTGGGTCTCCGTCTCGATGCACCTCCTCTCGTGCTGCTGGTACTCCAGCAGGACTGGCGTCGGTCACCTGGAGTCGTCTAGAAGGATGATGTCCTCCGGTACACCGTCTACGATGCCGTCTACCGCTGTCGAACTCCTTCCATATCGAAGATTGATAGTCCTTTTCTTCGTTTCTTCTTAATTCGTCGTTGATCCAGTTCTATTTATGCTGTTAGTCAAAACTTATCGTCGTCGTCGATTCTTTAGTAGAGCTTCGAACATCGGTAACTACCTCTTCTTCATTGTGTAGTTCCGGTATTTATTATAAAATCATCAATTTCACGTAGATTCTAGCTATTCCGTCGTCGTACCAATGTTTTACGTGATATTCTTACATTCATTTATGACTAAATCACGGAGCTCTTTCTCTCTAATCCTTCTCCCATGATAGTAGAACAGAAACTCAAGTTCCAATTTGTTTCAAACAGTCAAAGCTTTCTCTATTGAACACTCTCCGAAATCACACTGGAAATACTAAATTCTTTAAATAAAATATATGCGCAGTCGAGCGTCCAATCACATATACTCTTTCCTCAGTAATGACCCAAAAACAATATTAAAAGGTGTAAGCTCATTTCCTATTCGTCGCCGTTTAACAAATGTTTGCAAAGACATTTCATAAAATTATTACTTAGATAAAACATGAAAATACTTAAAGAGTAAAACCAAATTGACCTGACCATAGAGATACAATACTGGTAAATATAATTCATAACAGGACTAAGACAAAGTCATAGAGGTAAGAAGTAAAATAATAAACATAAAATTCATTTCTATTGAGGGCTTCTCAAATACCTCTATAGAATAGTCCCCTTCAGAAATGTGACTAACGAACTATACTCTGATATAGGTCTTAGGACCATTTCTCATCATACAAACATCTCATCTATATTCTAATTATTTGCAGAAAATTTACATTTCATATTATTGACCTTATTTACATACTTACTTGCAAACATAGAGTATTGTCACCGATATATGTCTTCAAACGGACATATGTGTAACAGTGTATACTATTCTACAGGAGTGTAATATTTCCTCAACTGCGTTATATTATAGTGTCCTATTACTTGTTTCGTTTTAATGTCAGACAGTTCGTAACAGTTACTTCTAATAATCTTCGTGATCATATATGGTCCATCGAAGAGTAGAAATAGCTTCTTAGTAACGTACTTCCAAAATTGGCTTACTGGATTCGTTCTCTTGAGTACTAAATCTCCACAATTAAAACTCATCTTGCTGGAATCTTTCTGGTATTTTCTCCGAAGATCCGCCGTGGATGTCAACTTGGCTGCGACCAACTCTTCAGTTTCCTTCTGTATCTCGACTAATTCTTTATCTTCTGCGGCCAGAGCTTCATTGTGATGTCTCGGTAGTAACGATGACGGTATTATCAATGATCTTTTTCCTGTTAACGCTTCATATGGAGTAACACTGGTAGAACTGTGTACAGTATTATTCAAAATGCATTCAATGAAAGTTAATTTTGTTGATCTCCCTCGCGTCAAGGCATAAACGTACTGTTCCGTCTTTCTTTCGCACACAGAGTATCGCATTCGTGAATGGGCTAGGCGCTCGCTTTATTACATTCCATTCCAACATTAAGTCTAGATATTCTTCAGCCTCTTTCAAATATTTCGCCGGGATGGGATACGACTTTTTATGGAATGGTTCACCGGGTATGACCTGAATACTAGCTGTATATAATTTGTTTAACCCAGGTTTTTCGGAAAATATATTTTGAAAATTTCTTAAGACATGAAGAAGATTATTTCTACCGGTTTCATTTACCATGGTAATTCCCTTTACAGCTTCTATTAAATCAGCTCCGGTCGCCATCAAATTTATGTCACTATTAATACACGAAGTTTCCTTATGAATGATTGCAATGCATTTTTCCGAAACTTCCCAATTTTCAGTAGTTTTCGTATTTTCTGTGTCATCCATAGCAGTTACCATCCAACCTGCAAAATTCAAAATTATTTTATGGCTAGTTAGAAAGTCTACACCGAAAATTACTGGTTTAGCCAATCCTTTTACGATTAATACATTAATGTACTTGGTGCTACCTAAACCTTCTACTTCCAATAAGGTCTGACGATTAATGATGGGACTAGCCCTTGATGTAACCCCTAGAATCTTTAAACTCGGTACTGGCATTCTCGGTAATGATATTCCGGTGCTCTCTATCATGGCTACGCAGTCTTCGCTGATGCAGGATATCTCTGCGCCGCTGTCTAATAGTACAGGCACTTTAACTCCGTTTAAAGTTAACGATATCTCCGGGCATAGCGCTTGTTTCGCTTGAACTTCGGTTTCTGTGGGCTCGCTGAGTAAATATTCACGCTAGTTTTCTTTGAACATAATGGTGTGTATGCTTTGACAATTAGTCTTGTCATTTGCGTCGGGATCCAATTTTATACTAGCCCCGTCTAACTTACAATTAGGGACTGACGTGCGGAGCGGGTTTTCGCCATCCCTAATTAGTTTACCGCACTGTCCTTAAATCCTCTAATTTGCTCTTGTGACAAATTAGCAAATCCATTATTTGCATTCGGTGAAATCAAAAATGTGTTACTACCTCCTTGGTTTGTGTCTGGGTTTCTGCTAGATTGCATGCGCGGCCATTCCGTGTTGCTTTGCTCGTGACTTGGCGCTATAGAATATGAATTTCTTTCTCCTTGTCGCGCGTCGAGAATGGTGGTGCTAAAGCTGTTCCCTTTTTCAGACGGTACAAACGTTTGTGCATTTATGCTGTACTGACCTCCGGAATGATTATTGTAATTTGCCGATCGTTCTTTCGTTGTTCGATTTTCGCCTGAATTCTCTCTGAAATTAACTGTCCCCTCCTGACGTTTATTCTCCCACTGTGATTCATTTTCGCGTCTGTCTTGTCGCTTCTCGTTTCTACGACGATAGTACTGTGGTTTATAAAATCCGTTACCATATCGCTGACCTCGATATCCATTGTGATACCAATTACTTCCGCAGTTTTCAACGTTCAGTGTGTGAATTTGAGGTTGTTTGTGTCCGCTGTTCTGCCCTTCATTTCGGTTACGCCAGTTATTGTATAACGGTGTCTGTTGGTTCGTGTTCTTGCGCTCGTTAGTTTCTTTGTGCGTTACCGTTTTATCGAGCTTAACGAGTCGTTCATACGTTAACAGTTGTTCCTTGAAATCTACAATATTACTGTATTGCCGTCCACTAAGTTGTAATTGATAATTGAGTGGTAATTGCGAAATTATCATGGCAATAAACTCTTCGTCTTCCATACGGCAATCAAGATAACGAGTTCTCTCGTACATATCGCTGATATGCGCCTCTAAATTTTGAAATTTACGATTTTCGAATTTTTCAGAATGCAACTGTATTCGCAAATTGCTTTGGATACGAGTATTCCAAAATTGGGATATGAAAGCTTTCTGAAACGATTCGTATGCGTCTACCGAATCTTTCGCCAACTCCCACCAATAATATGCCGTGTTTTTCAAGCAGTGGCTAACGCATTTCCATTTTTCTGCGTCTGTTAACTTAAATGTGTGGCAATATTCTCCAAACTGATTTAAGAATCTTCGAGGGTTTTCATTACTTTTCCCTGAATATGTTGGAACGTCATCCAACCATTTCTTAGAAGGGTGGTGTAGTGTAAGTACCGGATCTGCTGACATAATTGCAGTACTAATATTCGCGGGATTTCGCTCGGCTTCTATCGTTATCGATTTGTTTACCGGCGTGTCTTCCTTGTCGGTATTACATTCGCTAGTGTGGTGAGTCGTTAGTTGGGGCGAGAATGTTGCGATGTGTCTGGATTCTCTTTCTATTTCCCCTATTTTCGCCTCTACCATATCTAACCTTCCTGTTAGACGCTCGCTTAAGTGTACTACTTTATCGTCAGTGCGTTTACTGAATATTTCTACACCTTCAATACGAGTGTGTACACGGGAAAACTTCTGTTGCATCTCGTGCTGTGTTTCAGTTAAGTCATGCCTGATTTCTGCTGTTTCATCTGCAATCCTGCCTAAAGTGTTATTTAAGACTTGCACTAAATTGTCTAGTCTTTCGGCGTTTTCTCGCTCCTTTTGTTCCCTTTCTAACTTCTCCTCCTGTTCTATACGCTCACGTTCTTGTTTCTCCCGTTCCCGTTCTAGTTTCTCCTCCTGTTCTTTACGCTCCCGTTCTAATTTCTCCTTATTCATGAACTGGAACAGTGCATCTAGGGTAACAGTTGGTGTCGGCGGCGAATGACCCAACTCCATTTCCTGCTGTGACTCCATACCAGTAGTCTCGATGTGCTGTTCTGGTACTACTTCTCTAGGTTCTCGTTCAGGACTAGAGTCAGAAGTGTCATTGCTACCTCTCAAAAAATATGACTTCCTACCTGTGTCTGTCATCTTGACAAAATAAAATTACTGTCTGTATTTTTCAAAGTGTCTTGAGTTGTTCAAAAAAAAATCATAAAATAGTCCCTAACGTTGGCTTACACGTTGTGCGCCAAAAATTCTGAAGTGTTTTCAGAATTACTCTATGGAGTATATTTCCTAAAATGCCAATATCTATAATGTAAAATGTGGTCTAGTTGGGCGCCGTGAAAACTCTATAAAGTACTAGTGCTGTGATTGTGTATGTATCACAACTACTAACCTCTACAGAATATTAACTAAAATATGTCTTGTTATGTTGATAGTGAAAATAAATTATTCTCAAGTTGTATGTACTGGTGTAGTTTGACTCAGTGTGAATACCAAACAATAAAATGTCGTATAATTCCTTAGCAGTATGTATCCTTCTCTTTGGTGTAAGTATTCTGACCTTAAAATCAACAAATATAAGTAGTGTGTTTAAAAGCATTAACTTCTCTATGACTGCTGATTTCAGTGTAATAAAAACTAATTATTCTTTCAAGACAATCCAAGCTAAATATTTCTGTCTATCTGGTTTAACATACACATGATATGTAAGTATGGTTATCAATCGGAAAAATAAAATATAATGAAAATTTAACTTTTTACTAGGGTCAAAATCATGGTTGTATGGGTGACAATACTCTTTTGCAACATATCCAACTGTAACATGAAAAGTGACAGAGTCAATGATTAGCAAGCAACATACAAATACCTTTGAGACAATTATTCATGTTTAAATAGGTTTTTCATTAAACAAAATTTCAATATCCGTTATACTTAAATGTCTTTCAGAACTAATTACGTTTTACGTAATTGTATCACTGAATAATAGTTTGGTTATCAGTCAATATTTTAAATATTATTGAAACACATTTTAACTGGCAAATTAGTCTTTTCTTTGTTTTTACTAGCTCAGTCTCTTTCGGTAGATCAAACTGTCTCAAGACTTCTGGACCTGGGGCTATTCTTTAAACATTCAAGACAATTAATGACTTTTAACAGATTTTAACTTTGATATCGTACATATTACTGATCAATGTCAGTTAACCAGGTCCAGTATGTACAAGCTACAAGTCTTTACGTAGTTAAGTAGTATTAAGTTGTTTTGCGAGTTTCAAATTAGGTCTTGATCGTAAACATCATAGTTTAAGATATCTTGCCATTAAAATAGGACAGGTAACTTCTCGCTGTTCTTGTTAATTCGGGGATGGGGCAAACAAACCTCGTCGCGTCGTTACAATACCAAGAGGCTGTGGAAAACCTCTCCGAACCCCTGTCTCTCCTCCGATGTTGCTGGTTAGATCTCACTCTCCTCCGATGTCGCTGGTTGGGTCTCCGTCTCGATGCACCTCCTCTCGTGCTGCTGGTACTCCAGCAGGACTGGCGTCGGTCACCTGGAGTCGTCTAGAAGGATGATGTCCTCCGGTACACCGTCTACGATGCCGTCTACCGCTGTCGAACTCCTTCCATATCGAAGATTGATAGTCCTTTTCTTCGTTTCTTCTTAATTCGTCGTTGATCCAGTTCTATTTATGCTGTTAGTCAAAACTTATCGTCGTCGTCGATTCTTTAGTAGAGCTTCGAACATCGGTAACTACCTCTTCTTCATTGTGTAGTTCCGGTATTTATTATAAAATCATCAATTTCACGTAGATTCTAGCTATTCCGTCGTCGTACCAATGTTTTACGTGATATTCTTACATTCATTTATGACTAAATCACGGAGCTCTTTCTCTCTAATCCTTCTCCCATGATAGTAGAACAGAAACTCAAGTTCCAATTTGTTTCAAACAGTCAAAGCTTTCTCTATTGAACACTCTCCGAAATCACACTGGAAATACTAAATTCTTTAAATAAAATATATGCGCAGTCGAGCGTCCAATCACATATACTCTTTCCTCAGTAATGACCCAAAAACAATATTAAAAGGTGTAAGCTCATTTCCTATTCGTCGCCGTTTAACAAATGTTTGCAAAGACATTTCATAAAATTATTACTTAGATAAAACATGAAAATACTTAAAGAGTAAAACCAAATTGACCTGACCATAGAGATACAATACTGGTAAATATAATTCATAACAGGACTAAGACAAAGTCATAGAGGTAAGAAGTAAAATAATAAACATAAAATTCATTTCTATTGAGGGCTTCTCAAATACCTCTATACTCTTAAAATATGTTATAAAATTTGTAATAATACTGCTAATTGCATTAGTAGTCAACAAGTTTACTCAGCTAATAGTAAACAAAATGCTGTTTAAACATTTTAAGTATTGTAAATATTTTATGTTTGTTATGATTCAAATCACAAGACTGTTATATGTCAGTAAAATAAGCTGAATAGCAATTGTATACTAAATTATCATAATGTCTAAGGATAATAATTAGAATGAAAACAATTTTCATAATTTTTCTGAAAGGAAAAAAATGCCAACCAACCATGATAAGTATTTCTATTGTAATTGCAAGTTTTATGGTAACAAGTTATAGTATTATTGTACAGTACCAAGGCTAGAGTACTATATGTAAACAAAGCCAGCAAGACAGTTAAACCATTGTACAACTGAAAGACTAGTTAACCAAGAATAAAACTAGCAGTACCATTGTGTAAATAGTGTATTCCTATCATATTTAATAATTATAGCAAAATATTAGTGTTTAAGAAGTAATAAGATGTTATGCGATTGTTGCATACTATACTGTATTCTCATAAGTCAATGATAATTAATTATAAGAATTCTTAATAATTTCATATTTTTCATAATAATGATAATTTTTTTTTTGTATGTGATCACATCCCTATTGTTGTCTTACACCAATGCGACAGTGAGGGCGAATCCAGAAAGCAACCAGTAAGCACAGAACATTGTTATGATTATTTATGGAGTAAGTTATGAGACCGCGAGATACTAGAGACACGCCTGTCATGTGCCTTGTGCGGAAATGAAAACGAGTGTAGGACACGGCCATGTACTTAGCGGTGCGACGACGGAGCTGGACCCGCTCCAACGGGACGTCCGGTCGACGCCACGTCCGCTGACGCAGCTGCGTCAGCATGGGACCTCCGTCCACCCCCTGCTGTACACCACTGGTCCCCGTGTGGAACGGCTCTAGGGCTGCCCTGTGGACCGCCTGTCAGGACCCGCCGCCGTCAGCCGCTCATCCCCACGAGCGCGGGTGACCCCGGCACGGCACGTCCTGCTGCCCTCTCGGTAGCAGGCACCCTCCGCAATGGCGTGGAGAGGACGTTGCTGTCTGCCCCGGCGTGGATCGGCACACCACAACGCCGTGGTCACACCTGCAGAACGACTGAGGGTTGTTAATGGTACACCTAGCACTGAATCGCCGTCCACTGCATTCAATTGTAAGTAAACTCACCAGTGTCCTGAGCCTGCCTGATGCTAGACACCCTCCCAACACCTTACCACCAGCACGACGACGAGACAACGGAGTTTTCGCGCCATTTCTGGAGCGCGGAGCAGCGAGGTGTTGCTTCGAGGACGGCCGGCGGTAGACAACGAGTCACTCCGAGCGCCAGCACTTGGTTGGTCGCCGCTCGCGCGCCAGTTACCCCCACCCCTCCGCCAATTCTCAACCGTCGCGCGGGAACCTGAAGCGCATGCTACGTAAGACAGAGACAGATGGGCTATCACTAAACCGGCGGCCACGTAGTTCGTGTCCACTGCGTTTTATTGTTACCCCATGGGACAGCTTCTGTACTACCACAAAGTGTCCGTACAGACATTTAATTCTTATTTAAATGTATTTTCAGTATTATTTATATACTTTCTTTTGTTTGAATTAACCTTCTCTCGTGTCAATGTATTTTTACGAGCACGCTATTGTTGATTTACCTCAACTTGAAAAACACTATAGGCCTAACCTGAAAACAAGAACTTATAATAAGTATTTTGAACCTTATTATTATGAACTTATTTTTCCTATGTATTGTTGGAAGTCTACTAATTTTCCATGTATGTTTCATCCTGTTAACATTTTTTTTTATTTGGAATTTTATTGTTTTTCGAGATATTACTTACCTGTGATTTAACACTATTGTTGTGACCGAAGGCCATGAGATGCTGCTCTGGATCTCCCAGACAGGGTCTTCACGGGATTCGGCAGCACCGGAACAGGAAGTAGATTAAAAATTAAGTTGGAAGGTTTTTTTTGGCGTTACCACGTATAGGCTGAGGCCTAACGCCTTGGTGATTAAAATCTATAAAATATGGTTTTCTTGCATTGTTGCTTATATGGTGTAATGTAAAATTGTGCATCTCGACCCAGACATCGAAGTGAGTAAAGTTGTTATGGTACTAAGCAAATTATTTTAGGTGCAAATTTTTATTGAGTTTCACTAGTAAAGGTACGCCATAAGCAAATAGCGTCGCCATTGTACTAAGCAAGGGGCTTATAGCAAAAGTGATTTTACGCCCGCGTTAATTGTTGAACTGTACCGTCACGTAAACTATGTAACCTTAAACATTATTTGGAACGAAGATCAAATATTTTTGGCTGTTTTTTAAAGAGAAGTACGTTTTCCGAACACTCAGTGGTCCTTCAGATCGATTAAAAATTGCTTCTACTGAGTAATGCCGTGTACCTTAAGTAACTATTATTTTCTGTTTTCGTTATAACTATCTCTTTGAATTTAAACTGTATTAAAGTATCTACAAACATTTGAAATTTATCTGTGCCTCCGTATCTCCCAATGAGTTTAGCTACAATTAGACTCCAGAAGGGATTGCTCACATGCAGTGGCGTAGCCAGGATTTGTGTATGGGGGGTGTTAAGTAGCATGCCCCCCCCCCCCCTACGTATTAAGGCGGGGGGTCCGGGGGTCCTCCCCCGGGAAAATTTTGATTTTAAGGTGTAAAATAGTGCTATTTTAGCAGTTTTCGGTACTTAAATTTAAATATTGTAATGGTAAAAATTTTATTAATTTTTAATATGAAATTTCTTTGAGTGATGAATAAGAAATTTAATTAAAGTTTTGGGGCTAAGGGGGGGGGGTTTAACCCCTAAAACCCCCCCCTGGCTACGCCCCTGCTCACATGTAAATTTTAAATATTCAAAATAATTTTAATATATTATTTTTTTTTTTGCTCAGAAATAAAGCCTGTAAAATATTATAAATTTTCCACTAATCCTCAATTACGTCATACACCAAAGAGAATTGTAAACTTAATGTAAGATTTTCATGTTTATTAATCTTAATATTGTTTAAGTAAGATTTTGAAGGTTTTCAGTAATCATTGTTTGGTTCTGTGTGTCAGTGTTTTGTTTTTAGTGAAAGTGTTTGCTGTGTTTTGCCTCCTGTTTATAGTCATTTTATATATCTACCATTTCCACCTTCAAAACTATATTTTCATCCAGACTGCTCTTAATTTTAAATAATAAATCTTCCACCATTAATTTTTTTTTCATCATAATTCTCTTGTTATTTCTTTTTCTAACTGCATTCCTACCAGTATACTATAGTCTAGGGTTCCATAGCATACTGACCATATCATTTACAGTTTATCAGCAACAGGAGTCATTTGTTGTTGGTTCATTTATTTTAATGTATTTAGTGTTCAAGGGTTTTAGTTCAAATTAGTTTTAAATATGTCAACGAGTCATCAACACCACAGATTAAACATTTTCTTCACCTCTGTGGTATCACCCATCATACTCAAGTATTAATTCTGTAAGCTGAAGTATAAGGTTAAGTTCCGAGCTCAGAAAATAAATAAAAATATACATAGAAGGAGTGGGGACTGCCCAAAGCAAAAAAAAAAAAAAATATCTAGACACTGCATAAGAACGAATTCTAGTTTTTATTATTATTTTAGTCTTTAACGCTATGTTTAAAAAATGATCGTTATATAGACGAACACATGCGATGAAGACAGTGCAGGGAATATTCTGAAAGTATCGACCAACAACATAAGTGTACCGCTCTCCCTCTTCTTTTTAATAAACATATCGCCGTGAAAAATGCTAACCCTTAAATCAGCAATGGCTGGACACAGTATTGGAACGCATGCTCCGTGGAATGCGTGTTCAATATCTCACCGATGTTCCACCTTGTTGTGTTTGAAAAGTTTGGATGAACAAACACAAACACGTGTCTAATTTCTTATTAAAACTGGGTCCGATAAAGCACACATAAAAAAATAATTCTGTACTTTTACACAAGATTTGTTTGGAAATCAGTTTACCAGAAATATTTTGTAATAGGCTATTGCAAGAAATATAGATATTTTAACTTTGTACAACACATGGCTGTGGCTATTTTTGCATTTATTAAATACGTTATTGGAGTTAATACTGAGCAGTTCTTACGAAAATTGGCGCATAATTTAATATTTTAATTCATGTGTCATTCAAACATAATTTTTTAAACCATGAAAAAATTTAATCCACCACAGTAGTATAGGAATGACGGTCCTGGGACAGGGTCCAGGGTGAGGATTGAGGAGTGGGATTGTCGGTCCACCATATTGGATTGTGACGTCACGGCGGCCATCTCGGAGGATAGTAACGGGACATAGCGTAACGGGACAAGTTTGACCTTGACCCCGGCGGCCATTTTGGATCCGCCATCTTGGATCCGCCATTTTGGATGACGTATTTGTGTGTTCTCGAAAATTCCGGCGTTGTGTGTTCCGCCATCTTGGATGATGACGTCACTGTTGCAATTTCCGTTACGGTCGTCATATTTAACTTTTTTTATTTATTATCCGTATTTAATGAAATTTTTTTTAAAAATTATAAAAAAATTCAAATAATAAAATTTTAATAAAATAATTACAAAAAACAAACATGTACGACACGGAGTTCGGAGTCCTCGGTTCGAACCCGGTGAGGGCAAAAAAAAATGGCGACCGATCCTTCCCTCACAGTGACTGCTGGCATACTGACTCCCACCACTTTTTTCATAGCATATATATCATCCGGCAGTATGAAGTCATATACGCCATCTTGAAATTTGGAAGCCATCTTGAAAATCTTTATTTATTATCCGATTTTAATGAAAAAAATTCCAAAATTCATCAAAAAATTAACGTATTTGAATTATGTTTGATTATATCGATGTACGTCCTTGGTTCGATTCCCGGCGAGAGTAAACGGTCGATCCTTCCTCCATGAAAGCTACCTAGACTGATCTACCACCACCAGTACCAAGGTATATATCATCAACTGGTATGACATCATGTCCGCCATCTTGTCTTCATCCGCTGGAGACCACCATCTTGTTTTCGTCAGCTAGAGTGTGCCGATACCATGTAGTATAATTATCTGGTCACTAAACTTGTGTCCTCAACTGTTGACATTGAACATTGACCTTGAACTTTGACCTTGACCTTGAAATTTGACCTTGACCTTGAAATTTGACATTGACCTTGAAATTTGACCTTGACCTTGAAATATGACTTTGTCCCTGAAATTTGACTTTGTCCTTGTCGACCATCATGGATCCGGCATTTTATGTTCAGTACATGCTACCAGAGGATACCACCTGCCGGAGTACGCCATCTTGTGTGTGTACTTGTATTATAGAGTACATTTCCATCTGGATTATTTTATTCTAACCTGCTACAGTGCAGTAATCATTTATTACGGAGGTGCCCCCCGCCATCTTGAAATTCGACCGCCATCTTGAAATCATGTAATAATGTAGCTAGAAAAGCGGGAAAAAATCCAAAATTCATCAAAAAAATCACTCATTAACTTACATATCGATTCGATCCGCTCCAGTCCTTGGTTCGATCCCTGAATGATGCAAAACATTTAATTTTATGAAAAAATAATAACTTCAATAAGCCACGTTCAACATTCTTAAAGAGACTTTAAAACCTCTACTACCATCATCCTATAAGCCATCAAGACCACCATATTGAAAATTCGTAATAATTAAACTAAAAATTCAGGAAAAAGTTAAAAATTCATTAAATAAATTTGCAAACAATATACTGATTAATTAGGTCGTCTAAGGTCCTTGGAACGATCCTGGACGAAGCTAAAATAAATTTAATTTAAATACCAGAAAAGCGTAAGGTTCGAGAAATAAAACACCACAAAGTCGTTTACAAACATAATATTTATTACACAATTTCTATCCTACTACAGAATCACTTGCGAAAGCCAGCAAACTTATAAACATTTAGCTTTGCATAGACGTGCAACGACTACTTCTTAGCTCCAAATGGCTCCAAATGCTCCAAACGGCCTCCAAATGGCTCCAAAAGCTCCAACAGCCTCCAAATGCTTAACACAGTTCCAAATGGCTCCAAATGCTCCAAACGGCCTCCAAATGCTTGACAGCACCAAATGTTTCCAGCAGCTCCAAATGCTCCAAATGCTTGACAGCTCCAAATGCTTCAAAAGGCTCCAAATGCTCCAAATGCTCCAAACGGCCTCCAAATGACTCCAACAGCTCCAACAGCCTCCAAATGCTTGACAGCTCCAAATGTTTCCAGCAGCTCCAAATGCTCCAAATGGCTCCAACAGCCTCCAAATGCTTAACACAGCTCTAAATGGCTCCAAATGCTCCAAACGGCCTCCAAATGCTTGACAGCTCCAAATGTCTCCAGCAGCTCCAAATGCTCCAAATGCTTGACAGCTCCAAATGCTTCAAAAGGCTCCAAATGCTCCAAATGCTCCAAACGGCCTCCAAATGGCTCCAACAGCTCCAACAGCCTCCAAATGCTTGACAGCTCCAAATGTTTCCAGCAGCTCCAAATGCTCCAAATGGCTCCAACAGCCTCCAAATGCTTAACACAGCTCTAAATGGCTCCAAATGCTCCAAACGGCCTCCAAATGCTTGACAGCTCCAAATGTCTCCAGCAGCTCCAAATGCTCCAAATGCTTGTCAGCTCCAAATGCTCCAACAGCCTCCAAATGCTTAACACAGCTCCAAATGGCTCCAAATGCTTGACAGCTCCAAATGTTTCCAGCAGCTCCAAATGCTCCAAATGGCTCCAACAGCCTCCAAATGCTTAACACAGCTCTAAATGGCTCCAAATGTTCCAAACGGCCTCCAAATGCTTGACAGCTCCAAATGTCTCCAGCAGCTCCAATTGCTCCAACAGCTCCAAAAAAGGCTCCAAAATGCTCCAACAGCCTCCAAATGCTTAACACAGCTCCAAATGGCTCCAAATGCTTGACAGCTCCAAATGTCTCCAGCAGCTCCAAATGCTCCAACAGCTCCAAAAAAAAGGCTCCAAAATGCTCCAACAGCCTCCAAATGCTTAACACAGCTCCAAATGGCTCCAAATGCTTGGCAGCTCCAAATGCTTCAAAAGGCTCCAAATGCTCCAAATGGCTCCAACAGCTCCAAAAGACTCCAAATGCTTCAAAAGGCTCCAATTGCTCCAAGAGCTCCATCTTCAATTGGTTTCAACTGATTCCAATACTTTTATCGAACTTGGCATGATTACTAACATGTCTTTATCAGTATACATTTTGACTGGCAGTGGTAACGTTTTTTACACCTTTAAGTTATAAGTTTTATTTGGAAATCAGATTTCGATAAATGATAGCTTCCATCTGGAAAGAAAATATATTAATTTATCTTCAAGTTTATACACATACATTTAATTTAATCCATTATTGTATGTAGCCAGCTTCCCTCAGTTCTTTGAGTATGAAGGATATTTCTTTAATGTTCGAATAGTTTCCTGCACAAAGCGATCCATGTAGTAGTCGTAGCCTGTTAACCAATATGTTAGGATCTTCCCATGAGGTATAATCAATCTCATCTGCTGCCTTCTTCATCCTTGCATGTTTATAATAAATATTATCTCTGGTGTCTATCGTTTTAACACCAACCACAAGGTCACTTTCGTCATCTTGCCAGTGATTATCACAAGCTTGATCAGGATAATTTATTTTATTACGTCGTTTCCATCGTTTTGGTCTCAAACCACCATCACAGTCTTCGCTCTTGCATGCTTTTGGTGCTTCAGTACAGTACTCAATCATGTCAGCCTCAGATGTGTCACCACAGTCTTCGATCACGCCAGCCTCAGATGATTCATCAAAGTCTTCGACATTGTAAGCTTCAGGTGGTTCTCCATCTTTCACATTTTCATGGAGACGACTAGATATTGGAGTAAATATATTTTCATTTCTAATGTGGTTACAACTTCCTTCGTTTGTTTTAAATTTTAAATTATTATCTTGATCTAGATCAGTAATTTTAGCATTAGCTTTTTCGCCTTCGTTCCTCTTCCGCGATGTTGTAGCCCAGTCTTCGTTATCTTTATTCATCTTAATTGTACAGGTCTTGTAATGTCTATCCAAGTAATATCTTCTACCAAAGGATTTCTGACACTGACTTAAATGAAATGGTTTTTGACAAGGACCCAAATTACACTCGCTTCTCTCATGTCGTTTAGCATTCTTTCTCAAGGTAAACACCTTGCTACAGTATCTACAGTGATGACGTTTTGATACAGCAACAACTCCCGTTTCAGGATTCATATTAGTTATTGAGACGAATGCCAGATGCAAACTAAGAGTTTTAAATTAGATATATTACTTAAATAGAATTTTTTAATTATTTCATCAGCGAGAATTAATTTATCTCATTCAAAGGTACTTGTTGCAAGTAGTTCTGCTTTTCAACAACAGATGTCGCCACATGTTACTTGCAGGTAAATAATATTTAGTTCTTTTATGCGGGATGCGGGATGCTCACTAACGATCGCAAAAGAAGGATGGCTTCGCTAGACTCCAAGGAGAAGGAAGTTCGTCCATCCTGTTAGTGCTTCTTAGATTTCTCAGAGATTATTTGACTGAGTAATGATATTTTTTTTTAAATTTCCACCTGATAAAAATATTACAAGTGCTGATTTATTGGCAGAATTTCAATAATTAAATGCAACCTTGAATAAAAAATGACATGACGCATTAAGTAAAAAATTCTTCATGCAGAGATCAATTCCTCATCAGTAACCAGAAACACTCGGAGAAAACCATCAGATGTCTAGTCAGGAATAATCAGAAGCACCCAGAGAAAACCATCAAAATATTGTCAAGAATAATCAGGAGCACACGGAGAAAACTACCATAATATTGTCAAGAATAAACGGGAGCACACGGAGAAATCCACCATAATATTGACAAGAATAATCAGGAGCACACGGAGAAAACCACCGCAAGTTTTCTTTGATATCATAAAATTTTAGGAAAAAAATAATAAAGAATTAAAATAAATTAATAAAAAATTTAAAAAAAAAATAAAATAAAAAAATACATAAAATTCTGGCTTGTACTAGAACTCTATTTTTGTTCAACAATGAGAAGTTCACAAGCTAGCAGAATATATTTATGTATTTTTTTATTTTATTTTTTTTAATTTTTTATTAATTTATTTTTATTTTTTATTATTTTTTTCCTGAAATTTTATGATATCAAAGAAAACTTGCGGTGGTTTTCTCCGTGTGCTCCTGATTATTCTTGTCAATATTATGGTGGATTTCTCCGTGTGCTCCCGTTTATTCTTGACAATATTATGGTAGTTTTCTCCGTGTGCTCCTGATTATTCTTGACAATATTTTGATGGTTTTCTCTGGGTGCTTCTGATTATTCCTGACTAGACATCTGATGGTTTTCTCCGAGTGCTTCTGGTTACTGATGAGGAATGGATCTCTGCATGAAGAATTTTTTACTTAATGCGTCATGTCATTTTTTATTCAAGGTTGCATTTAATTATTGAAATTCTGCCAATAAATCAGCACTTGTAATATTTTTATCAGGTGGAAATTTAAAAAAAAATATCATTACTCAGTCAAATAATCTCTGAGAAATCTAAGAAGCACTAACAGGATGGACGAACTTCCTTCTCCTTGGAGTCTAGCGAAGCCATCCTTCTTTTGCGATCGTTAGTGAGCATCCCGCATCCCGCATAAAAGAACTAAATATTATTTACCTGCAAGTAACATGTGGCGACATCTGTTGTTGAAAAGCAGAACTACTTGCAACAAGTACCTTTGAATGAGATAAATTAATTCTCGCTGATGAAATAATTAAAAAATTCTATTTAAGTAATATATCTAATTTAAAACTCTTAGTTTGCATCTGGCATTCGTCTCAATAACTAATATGAATCCTGAAACGGGAGTTGTTGCTGTATCAAAACGTCATCACTGTAGATACTGTAGCAAGGTGTTTACCTTGAGAAAGAATGCTAAACGACATGAGAGAAGCGAGTGTAATTTGGGTCCTTGTCAAAAACCATTTCATTTAAGTCAGTGTCAGAAATCCTTTGGTAGAAGATATTACTTGGATAGACATTACAAGACCTGTACAATTAAGATGAATAAAGATAACGAAGACTGGGCTGCAACATCGCGGAAGAGGAACGAAGGCGAAAAAGCTAATGCTAAAATTACTGATCTAGATCAAGATAATAATTTAAAATTTAAAACAAACGAAGGAAGTTGTAACCACATTAGAAATGAAAATATATTTACTCCAATATCTAGTCGTCTCCATGAAAATGTGAAAGATGGAGAACCACCTGAAGCTTACAAGGTCGAAGACTTTGATGAATCATCTGAGGCTGGCATGATTGAAGATTGTGGTGACACATCTGAGGCTGACATGATTGAGTACTGTACTGAAACACCTAAAGCAGGCAAGATCGAAGACTGTGATGGCAGTCTGAGACCAAAACGATGGAAACGACGTAATAAAATAAATTATCCTGATCAAGTTTGTGGTGCTGACATGATTGAAGACTGTGGTGACACATCAGAAGCTGGCATGATTGAAGATTGTGGTGACACATCTGAGGCTGACATGATTGAGTACTGTACTGAAGCACCAAAAGCATGCAAGAGCGAAGACTGTGATGGTGGTTTGAGACCAAAACGATGGAAACGACGTAATAAAATAAATTATCCTAATCAAGCTTGTGATAATCACTGGCAAGATGACGAAAGTGACCTTGTGGTTGGTGTTAAAACGATAGACACCAGAGATAATATTTATTATAAACATGCAAGGATGATGAAGGCAGCAGAAGAGATTGATTATACCTCATGGGAAGATCCTAACATATTGGTTAACAGGCTACGACTACTACATGGATCGCTTTGTGCAGGAAACTATTCGAACATTAAAGAAATATCCTTCATACTCAAAGAACTGAGGGAAGCTGGCTACATACAATAATGGATTAAATTAAATGTATGTGTATAAACTTGAAGATAAATTAATATATTTTCTTTCCAGATGGAAGCTATCATTTATCGAAATCTGATTTCTAAATAAAACTTATAACTTAAAGGTGTAAAAAACGTTACCACTGCCAGTCAAAATGTATACTGATAAAGACATGTTAGTAATCATGCCAAGTTCGATAAAAGTAATAGGAATCAGTTGGAACCAATTGAAGATGGAGCTCTTGGAGCAATTGGAGCCTTTTGAAGCATTTGGAGTCTTTTGGAGCTGTTGGAGCCATTTGGAGCATTTGGAGCCTTTTGAAGCATTTGGAGCTGCCAAGCATTTGGAGCCATTTGGAGCTGTGTTAAGCATTTGGAGGCTGTTGGAGCATTTGGAGCCTTTATTTGGAGCTGTTGGAGCATTTGGAGCTGCTGGAGACATTTGGAGCTGTCAAGCATTTGGAGCTGTGTTAAGCATTTGGAGCTGCTGGAGACATTTGGAGCTGTCAAGCATTTGGAGGCCGTTTGGAGCATTTGGAGCCATTTAGAGCTGTGTTAAGCATTTGGAGGCTGTTGGAGCCATTTGGAGCATTTGGAGCTGCTGGAAACATTTGGAGCTGTCAAGCATTTGGAGGCTGTTGGAGCTGTTGGAGCCATTTGGAGGCCGTTTGGAGCATTTGGAGCATTTGGAGCCTTTTGAAGCATTTGGAGCATTTGGAGCCTTTTGAAGCATTTGGAGCTGTCAAGCATTTGGAGCCATTTGGAACTGTGTTAAGCATTTGGAGGCTGTTGGAGCTTTTGGAGCCATTTGGAGGCCGTTTGGAGCATTTGGAGCCATTTGGAGCTAAGAAGTAGTCGTTGTACGTCTATGCAGGGCTAAATTTTTATAAGATTGCTGTCTTTCGCAAGTGATTCTGTAGTAGAATAGAAATTGTGTAATAAATATTATGTTTGTAAAAGACTTTTAGGTGTTTTATTCCTCGAACCTTACACTTTTCTGGTATTTTAATTAAATTTATTTTAGCTTCGTCCAGGATCGTGTCAAGGACCTTAGTCGATCTAATCAATCAGTTTTTAGATTACAAATTTATTTAATGAGTTTTGAACTTTTTCCCGAATCTCTAGAATTACAATTACGAATTTCCAATATGATGGTCTTGATGTCTGATAGGATGATGGTAGTAGATGATTTAAAGTCTCTTTAAGAATGTTGAACATGGTTTATTGGAATTATTATTTTTTTTCATAAAATTAAATGTTTTGCATCGATCGAGGATCGAACCAAGGACTGGAGCGGATCGAATCGAAATGTAAGTTAATGAGTGATTTATTTAATGAATTTTGGATTTTTTCCCGCTTTTCTAGCTACATTATTACATGATTTCAAGATGGCGGTCGAATTTCAAGATGGCGGGGGGCACCTCCGTAATAAATGATTACTGCACTGTAGCGGGTTAGAATAAAATAATCCAGATGGAAATGTACTCTATAATACAAGTACACACACAAGATGGCGTACTCCAGCAGGTGGTATCCTCTGGTAGCATTTACTGAACATAAAATGTCGGATCCATGATGGTCGACAAGGACAAAGTCAAATTTCAGGGACAAAGTCAAATTTCAAGGTCAAGGTCAAATTTCAAGATCAAGGTCAAATTTCAAGGTCAAGGTCAAATTTCAAGGTCAAGGTCAAATTTCAAGGTCAAGGTCAAAGTTCAAGGTCAATGTTCAATGTCAACAGTTGAGGACACAAGTTTAGTGACCAGATAATTATACTACATGGTATCGGCACACTCTAGCTGACGAAAACAAGATGGTGGTCTCCAGCGGATGAAGACAAGATGGCGGACATGATGTCATACCAGTTGATGATATATACCTTGGTACTGGTGGTGGTAGATCAGTCTAGGTATCTTTCATGGAGGAAGGATCGACCGTTTACTCTCGCCGGGAATCGAACCAAGGACGTACATCGATATAATCAAACAGAATTCAAATACGTTAATTTTTTGATGAATTTTGGAATTTTTTTCATTAAAATCGGATAATAAATAAAGATTTTCAAGATGGCTTCCAAATTTCAAGATGGCGTATATGACTTCATACTGCCGGATGATATATATGCTATGAAAAAAGTGGTGGGAGTCAGTATGCCAGCAGTCACTGTGAGGGAAGGATCGGTCGCCATTTTTTTTTGCCCTCACCGGGTTCGAACCGAGGACTCCGAACTCCGTGTCGTACATGTTTGTTTTTTGTAATTATTTTATTAAAATTTTATTATTTGAATTTTTTTATAATTTTTAAAAAAAATTTCATTAAATTCGGATAATAAATAAAAAAGTTAAAGATGACGACCGTAACGGAAATTGCAACAGTGACGTCATCATCCAAGATGGCGGAACACACAACGCCGGAATTTTCGAGAACACACAAATACGTCATCCAAAATGGCGGATCCAAGATGGCGGATCCAAAATGGCCGCCGGGGTCAAGGTCAAACTTGTCCCGTTACGCTATGTCCCGTTACACTCCTCCGAGATGGCCGCCGTGACGTCACAATCCAATATGGTGGACCGACAATCCCACTCCTCAATCCTGACCTTGGACCCTGTCCCAGGTCCGTCATTCCTATACTACTCACCACTCAATCATTGGACTTTATTTTGTTTTATTACGGTCATTAATGTGCGCAGTTAATACGGTAAAGCTATTCAGGAAACGGTTTACAAATAACTTAAACAATTGGAGGTAATGGGACAAAACAAAGCATAAATGACCGGGTAAGGATCCGAACCCAGTATTACTGCGAACAATGTTCTGTGGCGTTTCAGTTGTTTTCATGTAAATGTACAAATTTGAAAAAATATCTGAAACCTTACATATATTTTTCTGTTCCATTTACAGAAAGGAATCACAGCGCAGGGTCGGATATACTTCAACAGACGCTGAGTCTCCCTGTATCAGGAAGTGTGTCTCCTTCCCTGCGGCAATGTGGTTGAGCAGGCAGGGAGTTTGGTGCCTGGCGGGGGGGGGGGGGGGGGTGTTTGCCACTGGATTGATGTCACTAGCCACTTTCGGTCGTAGTAAGCCGCACGGAGGGTCAGCGAAGATGGCTTAAGACGATGCCGACAGACGCAAGACTTTTACTTTTTCCCTTCCTTTCGGTTCCAGCCCAATCGGGTCACAACGGCTTTATTTCATCTTACAAGCCATGTTATTTATTTATTTGTGTCATACCTACAAATCAAGCGATGTTCCCGTAAATTGATCATGATAGCTTTCTTTCATTTAAGTATCGTCTCAAATTTTTTTCTTTCTTCTCTCTCTCTCTCTCTCTCTCTCTCTCTCTCTCTATATATATATATATATATATATAACCAACGTTGCCCAGGCTGAACACAGGGTGACATATTATCCGCGAGTTAAAGCAAAATGGTAAGCGCTATATGACAATGTGGTGTACATAGAGAAATGACACACAATTACTGTATGTCTATGACCTATGATTTTCTGTTTACCCATGGTGATCGGTTGAACGGTTTAGAAGTTGATGCACTGCAGCGTCATCTAGCGGTGAATTACAAAAAACAAAAAAGGATCACATCAAAACCTTCTCCATGAAAAATGTTTGATGTGCCAACTTTCATGGCGATCGGTCTAAAACAGGATGTTGGTATGTATTACGTTGTTAAACTCCGACACCGTTTGACCGATTTCCAGGAAAGTTACCATATCTAGGGTTTTTCACGGAGAAGGTTTAGTAAGATATTTTACGAGTAACACGTTTTGATGGATGGTTAACTTATGTAGTTTTGCAATTTTTACCAAATCAAGACATGCATGATTGATTGTGAGCGTGTACTAGAATTTTCCACGGGCTCTATAATACATATATCAGATACTGGAATAAATTGTACAAGGGCTAGAGAATTACATTTAAAGTTTTTAATTTTATGATCATGAAAAAATATTAATTGTTCTATTAAAGGTAAATTTAATTTGCTAATGAAAATAAAATACCTACTTCATTAAAATCAAGCTTCTACAATAAATGGTACAAGGGGAAGCGATTTAATGTTGTGTATCGACAATTGTAAATAATAGAATTCTTGTTTGTCTAAACATGATTAAAATAAATTTTTTAATGTTTTAAATGCAAGCTGTTAATTTTTTTAATTTGCCAGATTGCTTGGAATTCAATGTTTAAGAATAATTAGAAAGTTTATGGTTTTGAATTCCGTATATGCTCTGTTCACGGTGTGTATAAGAAATGTTTTTTTTTGTTGTTCATGCATTAATAAAATAAATTACATGTGTCACAGAATCTTTGGGATCATGCGAGCATAAAGGTTGTGGGGCATCTTTGAGTCATTGTGAAGCAAGAGCGTTTACAACTTGATTTATGTTTGTTATTGATATTTTAATGCAGGTTACTTTATTGAATGCAATCGTGTTTGTGGCTCGACGCATGTATTCTCTTTGCTTACGAGTTATCACCGAACTCAGCCAGCTGTCACGAGAGGCAGCAAGGTGGGATCAGAAGTTCTGAGGTTTCCGTGGAAGAGTCGGGTCTCTTCTGGCGTCTCCACTCGACATCTCCAAAAACCCCGCGCAGTCATTAAGGTGGTGCCTCCCATTTCAGGTCAAGATTTTATATTTAAAGTAATTACAGATAATTTTGTAGACTTTTTCAATTGTTTAACTTTCACGAAATGAAAAATATATACAGCGCATACTTTTTGCAGAATTAGCTGCCAAAGTTACATATTTAACGTTTCTGGGTTGTACAAATAAGAACTTAAGTTATTGCAGAACTGAAACATTTTACGTTTAACTGCAATGCTACTTATTACTTCAAGAAATGGTTTGAATTTATTTCAGAAATTATTAATTAATTTTACCTGGCATTTCAAAATTCTCAAATTTGTTACGGTTTTGACAACCACGAAACATGAAATAATTTTTTTCGATAGAAATGCAAACCATACAATGAAGTGGCCAGTGACATTGCAGTTAAACCTAAAAAAGTTTCAGTTCTGCAATAAATTAAATTCTCCTTATTCGTACAACCCAAAATCGTTAAAAATGTAACTTTGGCAGCTAACTATGCAAAAAGTATGTAATGCCTACAGGCATAAGGATGTATATATTTCTCATTTCGTGAAGGTTAAACAATTGAAAAAATCTACAAGTAGATCAGTGATTAGTATAAATATAAAATCATGACCTGAAATGGGAGGCGCCCCCTTAAACCCACGAAGCACTCTCAGGGTTCTCGCAGCACTCGCTGGTAATCGCACTCTCCGCCACTCTCGCTTTAGTTACACCAGATGGCGTTTAGTCGAAAACTTTCACAGCGCTGCTTCAATTATACTTTTATGACATTGCTGTATTTTTTTTTAAAATTGAACAGAAAATTTACATGTAAAATTACAGATATTTGTAAATTTGTTTATTTACAACTGCGTATTTATAGAAAAAAGACTCTTACCCGAGTATTTATGCTTTGTGTTGTCCCAGTGCTTCAAATAGTTAAAGTTATTTGTAGACAGTTACCTGACTAGCTTTCCAGTATTAACTGCACACAAAATAAGCAGGATACAACAAAGTAAAGTCAAATTGTTGAATATCCGAATATATTTTCCACGGTTTATAAAATTATGTTTGAATTAAATATCATTTAAAATATAAAATTATACCACAATTTCGTATTTAATTTATGCAAACATAACCGTAGTTGTAAAATTTACAATTACAATGTTTGGCACCTATTTATCAAAGTTTTTGGGGAACAAATATTTTTATATCATTTCAAAGTAATTGCAATGATCTTTAAATTTTTTAAACTCGGTTCTTTGGTACAGATTCAGATAAGTGTTTCTTAGACGTTTACTGATTTCGTATGAACTACTTGGTATTCAGAGGTAGACGTACTGAAAATTCAAGCTATATGCATTTTAGGCAAGCCATGTGAGAGAATTTTGCGTAATTATTTTAAGTCTAACAGAATAATAAATACAAACTATAGCGATAGTGTGTAATTTGGTCGTATGTTTTACTCCGATGTCTATAACATATTTCGTAATTGCCAATGTGCTGCCTTTAAACGGAAATGCGTGGCTTAGTGGGGAGATAATGCACGTCAGGCTTGAAAAATAGGGTGGTTTTTAGCGAGGAGAAAAAAAAAAAACATGTGTCTTTTGAATGGCTGGAAATAAATCTTTGATTGCCGAACTTATCTGCTTTTGCACTAACAAATGTTCCAAAGGCCATTTTCTCTCGGGGGCACAAGTAGTGCCTTACCACCTCTCGTCAGGAAGGTGTGTGGAAGGTGCTAGAAGTCAGCCAAGTCCATGTCGGGCGGGTGTGTTGGCAGTACTGGCAGTAAGCAGGATTGCCACCCGGCGACCGCGCGAGCAGCCTTCAAGGACACAGCGGCACAAGGAACCGAGACACGTCGAGATACTCCAGCGTACCTGACAACGGCACCAACTCTTGAAAATCAAATTCATTAATTATATCTATACAATTATCGATAGCTGTTTGAAATTATTTTACCAATAATGAAACTCGAAATTTTGACAACTGCTTTCTGCATGGCCATCATTAACAGGTATGGAATTTGTAAGAGAAAAGTCAGTCGATGAAATGCAGATGATATCGGGTAGGCTACACGAAAGATCTAATTAACCAGCATGCTAGGAACTTATTCTGCAAAATTTGTTTGGCACCTATTTATCAAAGCAGTTGTAAACCTAAGATTTGAATATAATTCAGTCTGAAACCCTCAAGCACTACTAATTATGTTATGGTAGTGCAGGGTGATCTCATTGAAGTGAGGGTTTTCTCTGCCAGCAAAGGATCTTGCTCGGAGCGAGCTCGGAAGGTGAGGGTTCGCCAATCCTGATCAGAGCTGAAGTGGTGAGCGGCTATAAGGACACCTGTTGGACAGGCCTCCACCGGACTTCGGATTTTCCGGGTGACTGAGGGATCCCAGAAGGATGTGGTGGATATATATTAGCCCAAGCAGTATTGATAATGTCTGGGGGCTAAGGTCGCAGTCAACTGTCTGATTAGGTTAGTGAGCTAGAGGGACGAGTTGGGATTGGGTAGCCTCAGTCTCTCGTCATAGCCAAATCTCTAACGGCTTTCCCGTTTGCGTAAACGGGTGCACCCTTTTCCCAAGTCTACGGAGGTCCCAGGATCGACAGGGCCATACGGCCCAGAGCGCTGGGTTAGCGAAGAAAAGGTTTAGAAATCCCTGCATGGTCTACACGTAGCTTCACTGGTAAAGCGACGAGAACAAGCAGTGCAAGAGGGTCCGAAGAGGAGGCCCATGTCTTGAACGACAACCAGGTCTCGTATATCAAGAATCATGCTGGACATTGGGTATGAAACAATGACCTGACCCACTGGCCACGTGGGCACATAGTCCCCAGATGGCATCGGTGGTCACTAAAATTTAATATCTACTGTCATAGTTTATACTTTTTTTTGAAGTGAAAACTTCTATAGGAAGGGGGAAGCCTTCATTTCACAGACGAGAAAGCCACACCCGAAGTTCCCCGAAGTTCATGCTCGCTTTTTTTTTCATACCACAACAGGTGTATTTATATGGGAAAAAAAATTCGCGGCCATTTATTCTCCAAATGAGCGGGTTTAACTTATAAGATGTCATTCTTGAAATTAGCAAGAAGTCATTTAAATAATTATTTAGTAAATAAAGATAAAACGTTTTCTGGTTTTTTTTAGTCAAAAGAAGCATATGATAGGTTAGCTACATTATAAATACTTTAAAACATTGTGGATGGTTGGTTATATTAGGTAAGTGTAGCTACATTAAAAATACTGTAAAATCATTTTATGTTTGCTTAGCAAATAACTTTTTAATATGTAGCTATCCAGCGCTAGGAAACCATTTACATGATTTCACAGTATCTTTAATGTAGCTATCCTAACTAAATCAACCGTCTACAATGTGTTAAACTATTAATAATGTAGCTAACCTAAATTAATTGACCATTAGTATCCTTTTATCAACACTGCCATATTTATTTACAATGAACAAAAAAAAAAAACCGAAGATGCACGATCGGGAGTTTGGCTCTCTCGTCTGTGAAAAGAAGGCTTCCCGCTTAGATAGGGAGTAAATTCATAAGTCGTTATCGACATGGACACGTGACGAGTTAATTTTTTATATTTAAAGGATAAAACTTAATTTATTACATTTTTTTAAAGATAAAAGTTTGCATTTTTATATTTATTTTCCAAGGAAATGTTTTAACGTTTTTGTGTGGTACATATTGCGAGTATTGGATATTTTTAGTAGGTAGTTAAGTTGAGGTTAATTTTTTTTTCTTTTGTTTATTTATTTACGATGTGAATTTCTTCAAATGTCAGGTTATTGATTTATTAGAGATAATGTTGATTATTTGTAGATTTAAGTTAATAATATTTTATTCTTTCAATGAAAAAACTTCATTTCTTCTAGTTTAAAGTTATTATTGGTAGGGGCAAAACTTATGGGTTCGCGTCACCGAAATGCTAGTGATATAATACCAAAATCATTTTCTTGCGTACATTTGACGTAGAAATGATTTCATATCACACATTTAAAAAAAAAAAATTAAGTTTTCACTTCTGTCGACAGACCCCATGACTGACTTTAAGTTTATTTTTTATTTTTTAGTATTTTAGCATCAACAACGTTTCCCCAGCGTTTTTCCCGCATTTTATGTGAAATTTTGGGCATAACTTCAGTAAATTGTGGGGTCTTTTCCCCAGCATTTGAAAAAATAAAGTATAATTAAATTTAAACGTTACATAAATATGTTATTTTGTTAGATTTCAAGCAATTTAACAGTCATGTAGTGAATTTCTGTCGGTGTGGCAGGCCATGGGTTGTTGACCTTTGAAAAAGTTTTCCTTCTCTTTTTTGTCTGCATCATGGGTGTATACATCGGGGGAGGGAGAAAAAAAGGCAGATGGTATCTGCCCCACGTGCCGAAGTGGAAAAATTTAATGAAAAGTAAAGCCCTGTAGTTAGATAATGTTTCTAACTAATCCTCACAAACTATTATTAGATTTTATATAAATAAATGTTTTTACTTTTACTATTTTTTATCATTGGATGGCCCAATGCCCTCCTCAGACATAGAAGAGGTTGAATTCCGCAAAATGCCCTCCCTTCTGTTTTAGCTGGATACGATGTTGGTCGGAGTGTTTAGTAGACGTTACCTACAATACCGGCAGGGAAAGCCAATGCTTGCTGGCTCTTATACATCTTTCTCCAACAATACCTCTAACGGTTATCTGGGGACTGGATGAAAACCTTACATGCCTCGACCTTATAAATTGGTTCCCCTCCGGCGAACACAGGCTCTTTACGATGCGGGCAGGATAATTGGCTGCTGTTCAAGTACCTATTAGGCAACATGATCGCCGTTACTGCAGTGACTATCTAAGGTGCAATCGCTTTGTTCGCACGTGGGGCGGCTTAACTGAATCATTGACCCTTCCGTGAAATTCAGGCCCAAATGCCTTGGTGTTAGCACAAAAGAGATACGAAAATACCAAAACGGTCTTTAGACCATATACAATGACCATTTTTTCTACAAAACAATATGAGCGAACATTAAATGAGAATTTACTTTTCTCACACCATTTTCTTTTTATTTCTACTGTGGTACGAATGAGATGTATTTTTTTTAAAAAAAAAATCAACATTTATTTAACTGTAAATGTGCACAAATAACTTAAAGTGAAAGAAAGTATTTATAATTAAGTTAAATGCAATATTTAAGACATTGAAGTAGATCGTATTTAATAAGAACTATTGGGTTTTTCAAGCTTAGCTGTGCAATTGTTAATTCACATACAAACAATAAAAAGGAAAGTTGTGCAAATTCGATTTTTGTGACAAATGCCAAGTTGATTAAACCATTTTCCCACGAGAAGGAATTATATTGAAAACATGACATTTCCATAATGTATCTCAACATCACTGAAATTGTTCTTTTTCCTGTGGAATAATATTGAAGATAATCGTTTTGTGCCTTATTTTTCAATAAATAGCAAACATTTTCTTTGACTTATAATGACGGCTGAAGATGCAACCAACGATACTAATTTATAATTGTATGTGACCAATGCTATTGGGTGATCAGGCAATATAATGGGACATTACCATTCAGACTGGGAAAATTATGTTGATGATCGGCATTCAGTGACGGGCTATGTTTACCCAATGCAAATAGGCACTATTATTTGGAACAGTAAGTAACAGAGGACTATATCGCTAGAAACAGCTAAAGCAGAATAAATGACGCTTTCTGCTGGATGTCAAGAAGCACTATGTCTCAGAGGACGGGTAAGCGAGCTAGACAAGGACTGTTTTCATACAACTATGAACTTCCTACGTGACAATAGAAGTGCGATTGATTTGGCAGCGACAGTTGAGCATCGAGTGAGATCCAAACACATTGACACAATACATCACTTCACACATCAACTCATTGACGTAAAAGTTATCAAGTTGTTTCATCAGAGTCCAACAAATATGATAGCTTATGTGCTAACCAAGAGCTTGCCAATCACCAAGTACAAGTTTTGATTTAAGGGACTGGGACAAAGGCAACAGATTTAATTCAAACTCAAATTGTGTTCTAGTGGGAGTGTTGTGAATAACAACAGACTTCTTTTGTGGTGACTTGAATATCTTACAGCAGTTTCTTTTTGATAGAATAACCCATAATATGCATTCCTGAACTTTCTAGGTCTTTTATCATTCTCCTATATTCGTCTGGCAATCCAATGCTCACCTACCTCAAAATTGATGCCTCGATGTTTGTGTGCTTTGTTTATAATGGCGCTGAAATATTCGTCCACGCAATGGCAGGATTACAATTTGGTTTTGATCAGAGTTATCACCCTTTGTGTCAATCATTAATTCTGAAAATGACCCTTTAACTTGTCCCGTGACTTCTTTGCTGTAGTACTGTCTTGGACATGTACATAGTTCAGCGAACAAATAGAAAACAAATTATCTTTGCCCGAACATGTGTAACCTTCATGGCGTCCATTCCTTCCCCAGTAACACTCTGCCAAAATTCTTCATGTTCGAGGTAAATTCTAATGGAAAGCTGTCATGTGTTGTATTTTCTCAGCTAACCAACTTCTCAATTGGGTGGTAATGTGCTGTGGGAATGTACTGTGGCCAAGTTGGGCCTTCTTTACGTCATTTAAGCCCGTTGATTACTTCTGCATCATTATCGGCATCTATACGAAATCACTCATATCTTCAACAGTGTACTTCTCATCACTATAATTTTAGAATCATTTTGTCCCTGGTCCATAAACTGTTGTGATTTATAGGACCGAATAAAAAACATTTCACTGCAACATTTAACGTGCACACTCACGTAGATTACAAACATAAAAGACACACACGGACAAAATACTAGCTAGCACACACATAGAAAATTAAAAAAAAAAATTAAACAAATAATAATCAACTGAAACATGTAGATACTTATTCACAACAATTATTTGTTAGACGGTTTTTATCGGTAAATAAATACAATGTAACAAAACTGGTTTTACTTTTATCACACTCCCCCTCAGTCTCCCAACGCACGTGAAACTGACATTTAGGGAACGATTGTGAGATTGTCGGGACAATGCAGTGGGCGTGGCTTCGCTGGACCTGGTCTCGGTTGTGGGCCTGGAGAAAGGGGGAGGGGGCGGCGAGGAGGCGATCGATGGCAACGGGGTCCAGTGGGATGCTGGGACGGCAGAGCAGACAACTGGGCATCACCAGCACCATCTCTCTCTCTCTTTCTCTCTGTGTGGGGGGGGGGGGGGTAGTACTGATCCCCAGCGGGAAATGGTCACAAGTGAGGGAAGGAGGGACAGGCTGACCGCCCCGTCCAATTGGGCGGAGGGGGAAGGGGGGGGGGGGTAGAGGGATGAAGGGGGCAGTCGAGGAGATGAGGAAATTTGAGGTCGCGATGAAACGAAGAGGAAGGATGAATGCGGTCGCGCCTGGCTGGGAAATGCTTAGTCGGACCTCGGCCTGCTCACATCGGGGTTCTCGTGAGATGCCACCACGCGGGTGTTGCATTCACAGGAAAAGAAAAACAATATTATTTGCATGGATGCAAATACGTGTCATGAACTCTGAATTTCATTCTCTACTTTAAAAATAAAAAAAAATATTGCTGAAAGAGTAATGGTTAGATATTATAAAATCATCTACTGGAGGTTTAAAATGATATATTTTGGTAAATATATACATATAAAAAAATCTATTTAGAAACAATTGCAAAAATGTTTTTTTTATTAAATTCCTGCCAATTAGTGCTAAACCCAAAATCCAATTAATAATGCCCCTTTTAAATGTTGCCTGTTCGTCAGGTCCACTGTCGTATAGTTATGTCAGTAGTAGTGTATAATAGTTCCTTCTGGTGCAATGTATAATAGTTCCTTCTGGTTCCTTATTGGATTACGAATTTGTGGTCGCTTCTGGTGTCGGCTTGCCGATAGTAAGGATTCTGCTATGTTCGGGTGACTTCGCCCCAGGATGCTTATGATCGGGACTTCGTTGTCCATCTTGGATGGCATCACGTCCGCCATCTTGGAATCCACAATTTTGAATTTTTCCTTTAAACAGCTGAGAAATGATATCATGCAAGACGAAAAGACGAACTTCCTTCTTCTTGAGGTCTAGCGAAGCCCTCCTCTTGCGATCGTGAGAAGGCATCAGGCATCCCACTGAGACGCCCTGCGCCTCAAGTATATTTTTACATGAAATTTTAATTAATTAAATAATTAAGGGCATCACTAACTTTTTGTATTCAGGCCTACTCTTAATGTTAATTTGTTTGTTACCCACGATTGAGACTTTTAGCAGGACACGATTAAAGACTCTTTTACTGGTACGCGCGCCATAGCTTCTGTGTTTTGCGCACCTTTTTTTTTGTGTGACGGGTCGTACCGTAACTTTCGTCGTGTTGTGTTGGTTCGCGAGCTGACCGCTGAGCGGCGCTTGGATCGGCAGCGACGCGAGGAGTTGCGTCCAGTCGGACCGGAGCTGCTGACTCTCTCGTGTGACGGACTTGTCGTTCCCACCCGGACTGCGTCAGCCACCCGCGGCTCCGTCAGCTACACGCCCTGACGGAGACTGCAGCGCCGATAGCGCAACTGAGAGAGCTGCATGGGTGTAGTGAGCCAGACGTCGGGCTCGTATATGCACTGACGCTAGTGGCGTTGGGCTTAGTGGTGCGAACGGTAATTGCTTGGATGATTTTTCGCTGCCCCAGTCATTGCTTCACAACGCAGTTTGGGCTGGGTCTGTCCTTAACGACACATTTTGCTAAAAGAATTGCATTTTTTGACGTGACAACGTCTAATAAATCGATTAACGCCGGCTGCACGCACGAAAAAGGTCCCGTTACGCACATTGTCCCGTTTCGCTGTGTTCCGTTACGCTCATTTTATATTTCTCTTTGCTAACCTGAACCTCCTAGCATTGCGACCGAGTCCGTGGCGTAATTCTGTTTTCATGCATTTCAATGTAACGTTTTCATTGCTCTTTGCTAACCCGTTCCTCCTAGCATTGCTGCAGAGTCCGTGGCGCAAATATATTATTTTTGACTGCATATTGGTGTTGGGTAAGCCATTTTCCTTCACATCATCCTTGAAACACTCCCATTCGTTTCCTACTTTTCCTATCATCGTCCTATAACACAGATTGGAAGAAGTTAAATAGCAAACATGTATAAAAGTTAAAGTTAAAATAATCTGTTCGTTAAAGTAATAAACATATTTGAATTAATGAGTGCAAATAAAATTAAATTTATCAATTAAATTGTAGATTTCATTTCACTCCTTCTTCCTTCCCATACAAATTTTCATAAGTCAATAAAAATTATTCAATTTTATTCATAAAATTATGAAATAATTTCATCAATGTTTTGTTATGACGTTGTCACGTTAAACTATCGTCCGTAAACCGACTTTACAGACAACCAATTTTTTTTTTACTTAATACGTTTACCGTCAATTGTAATTTGCACCGGTGAGATACTTGTTTTGTTTCCGAAACAATCGCGCATCCCACACACCAAGAAGCGCGGTCTCGTGCATAGCAGAGCGGACGGGACGTCGGGAGCTTCATCACTTCCAATTAGCGGTCGTCTCGCAGTTCCATCCGCACAGCAACTTCGCTTGTCCGCACAAACACTGCTGAAGTACGATCTGTCATTGTTCCGGCCACACACGTCCTGCCTTTGTGCACCGAGACCATTAGCTTCACCCTCCTGTCGGGGCCTGTACGTTCCACGACTGATTCATGCGCTTTATATCGCGCATTCCACTGCAGCGTCTCTCCTCTGCAGGGCCACGTTCCGTATCTGTTCCTTCCCTGTGCTGTCATTGAAGTCCTCCTCCAAGGCTCTTCCCTGCCTCGCAGTGAAGGTACATGCATTCATAGCGGGAATATCTCCCCGACAACTTTGAACATCTCTCCGTTTGTATTCACCCGAACGTCTCGAGTTCACAGCATACCTGACAAATACCTCTAAAGTTTATTTTTATTTTTGATGCAACGTACAGTAAATAAATTAGTTCAAACGAAATAAAATATATTCTACGCTCACAGTAAGATTAATTTTGAAGGGCTTGATTATCGGTGGTCGCATCTGCCGAAGAATCATAGGTACATTAACGTTAACAGAACTACGCACACCCCTTCACGTAGTACTTCCAATCCAGTTATTTCAAGTCTTTTAATATTAATTGTTTACAGGTCAATTTCACATAAAACGTTTGTCAAGTGATTTATATATTTAATGATAATATAATGTAAGTTTTATACGCGACAAGCTTTTAACTACCAAATAAAATTATACCTAGCATGCTTACATTGTTCTTGTGATTTTAACATCAGGAGATATTGAAGCGTGAATATTATATTTTTTAAAAAATTGTAGGAGTGTTTTTCAGTTTTTGCCAGTGTTTTATGTAAACATCTTACCTCGGTAACGATCAAATTCATTTGTTCTCACGTTGCAAATAAACTCATAATATAAATCTTGGTCACGAAATTTAACTTTTAATTCTTGAAAATACTGTCGAGCGTAATAAATATACCTAAATAGTGTTTTCAAATACACATCTTGACGCGAATCACACGTAGTTTCCTCAACCTCCCCCCCCCCCCCCCCCCCCCCGGCCAGAATTTTCCTACTGGAGCAGCTACGACTATCAAATCATTCGATTTACAGAGCGAAAGATTCAATTAAACTATATTATGAAACCTATCCGATAAAATGACAAAAAAAAGACTTGAAAAAATACTAAACCCAGGCTTGGTAGTACATAAATTTGTTAAAATTCACTAAACAGCTTAAAAAAAATTGGTTGTCTGTAAAGTCGGTTTACGGACGATAGTTTAACGTGACAACGTCATAACAAAACATTGATGAAATGATTGCATACTTATAAATAAAATAAAATTATTTTTAATGAATTATCACTATTTTGTATGGATACAAAGAAGAAGTGAAATAAAATCTACAATTTAATTGATAAGTTTACGTTTATTTGCACTCATTAATTCAAATATGTTTATTACTTTAACGACAGATTTTTTTAACTATAACTTTTATACATGTTTGCTATTTAACTTCTTCCAATCTGTGTTATTCTGTTAAGGATAGGACGATGATAGGAAAAGTAGGAAACGAGTGTTTCAAGTTTGATGTGCCTGAAAATGTCAAATCGATGGTTGTTCCAATCGAATGGAAGAGAGATAGATGCGGCGCAAGCGTACAATGAGCGCAACGGGACAAAGCGTAAAGGGACAATGTGCATAACGGGACAATGAGTCGTCCATTTTCGTGCGTGCAGCCGGCGTTCATCGATTTATTAGACGTTGTCACGTCAAAAATTTATTTTTCCTTTGGTGTATGAATTTTAATTTGCGCCATCCACCACAGATGGCAGCATCGTGGATGCACATTTCCTTTCCACGTGACTTCCCGTTCGAAATTTATTTCACCCAAATGCGGCGCATATGCAAAATAAGAATAAAAAAAAATTCTTAGTGATCGCACAAAATTTCGAACCGACGTTATAGCGCATTGTTTGCCGCCCGGCGCCATGTAAGCTCTCTGATTGTCTCGGAAGTTGGCGGCGGTGTTGTCGGGGAGGAAGTGAGGAACTCCCGTTGGGCCCCCCCAGTGGTTCGGCGCCGGAAATTGGATCCTTGCGGCTGTGGCTGGCACCTCCTTCAGACTTCAGTTCCTCTCCCACCACCCTCCCTCCTTGACGATCTCCAGATCACTCTCTCTCTCTCTCTCTCTCTCTCTCTCTCTCTCTCTCTCTCTCCCCCCTTGCTTTGAGAGCCACCGAGCTCCGTCATTGGGAGGCCTTTCCTGCCGCCGACGAGACAATGCCCCTTTGCGTCGTCCGGTCTGCCCCACCAATGCGAACTGTACCCTTTGCGGCCTTCACCCAAGGGAAGTTTCACTGCATTCTGGTGGTGTACAGTGCTTCATTCACCCCTTTCAACCGAAACACCACCAACTATCTGGAGGGCCCGGGCCGCAGTGAAACCCCGATCCCAATGTTTGTCTCCCGCGATTTTGTACCCCGAGTCCTCTTTCCTTGTGTCGAAACTTACCCAGTTGCATTGCGAACTCAAACGAGAGAAAATGTGATTTGAAAACTTACCACTTTGATACTAACTGAAAACGACTAAATCGTTCATATGCTTCATTTCGGCATCAGAAACCCTCCATATTACTTTGACATGGATTCGTTGAATATCAATAATTTAAAACATATTTTTGCTCTACACAAATTTTGGGTAATCGCCACATAGTACCTACATAGTATGGACGGATTCAGGTAGATTATTGAAATTAAAATGCACCTTGCATAAAAACAATATCTATCATAGGTCAATAGAATCCACAGTGAATTTTTCATAGGAATGTTTTGATGTACTGTATATTGCAGCGGAACTTTCATTCAGTACAAAACAGCACTAGAAAACGTAAATATATATACAATATAAGGTATGATAAATTTTACTGGCATATTCTTCTTTCCTTGCACAAGATTATTCAAATATATTGTAAGCACAGTGCCATATTTTTAATATCATCCATGATAGTAATTTATCTCACAAGGAAACACAAGTAATAAAAAAAACTTATCACTCATTCTGAGTTTAAATAATAAGGTAAAAAATTTCCTTTTACTTTGTACTAAACAATAAAAGTTACTATCACCTCCTCTTTACATAATTTAAAATGAAACCTTTTATAAAAAAAAGGCGTTTAAATTCCACAGCGTAAAGAAATTGTAATTTAAAATACATGTGCAATAAGGGAATAACTACGCACAAGCTTTCTCCTTAAAGTAATTTATTTTAGGAAAATTTTGTCTTGAATAACTTCTATCCAGGAATGTGAATAACTTCATGTATCGTATTTAAAAGCATCGGGGTGGGAAAACTTTCGACAGAAGAGCAAACTGTAGCCTTGTATAGTGGAGGCGATATTCTATTTAAGATATCGCATATGAAAGGTTCGACAACAATGAAAAATGACAAACTGGACTTGTACAAGACCTGTAATGTGGCTCAGTATGTATGTTAGCTTGGCACTTAGCTGCTGCAAATAGTGGACTTGAAATCCTAATCTAGTCAGCTCTTCCCTGAGAGCTCAGTAGGTGCGTGTCTACTCAAAGCTTTGTTCACTACTTTATGACCGCAATCATCAGGATTCAAGAGAGAGTGGTTGGGGAAGTTGTTGACTCAGAAACATTGTTACTGCATCTTTGGTGCGATCTATCGGCATGGTTGTAACATTTCCGAGACCACAGCTACTACCACTTATCGTGTAACTTTATTGTGGCAATGGTCATGGACACAATGGCGGATGTCTCAGAATTTAATAATACAAAACAAAAGATACTTTTGTAAACGCTTCAAGTAAATTTGTGTAATCTTTAACAAACAATTTTCTTTATTGACTAGATATTTTCATCATCTGGATTGCGGACTATTAGTGGATTTTGTCCGTAAAGCATTCTTATGAAAAATATTTTAAAACATCAATTTATGTAGTAATTTTTTGCATCCATTAATATTTGACTTTACTTTGAATAATCCAACGACTTTCCCAATGAATTTTGACAGTAGGGCAAACATTGACTTAACTTCTTTGACTGGTTTCCTTTCTTCCAGTTCAGAGCCAGTAAGTTTTTTTCTAAGAATGCATTTGTATTTTAAAAGAAGATTATTTTTAATATGAAACTCATTGACTTAATAAGACATGTTTTTAAATAGCCGTAATACATATTCTATGCAGAATAAAATACTTATATTTTGCTAGCAAAATACAGTATGTCCATAAAAGAATTTCCCAGATATAAAATTTAATAGTATCAACTGTAAGCATTGTAGAGTATTAGTTCAAATTCATAATTAAGAGTAACTCGAAACAGTTTTAGATACGCGCATACGAGTACTGCTTTGTGGTTTTCTTGCTTGCAGTGCGAAAGAATTGTTCTTTTCCCATTTAGTAGAGGGTGAACCTGTAAATTTTAACTGACAACAGGATGGAGCCCCTTCCCATTGGAATCATTTTGTACGAGAGTGGTTGAACGTCGAAGTCCCTGACCGATGGATTGGTCGTAATGGTCGAGACGACAGAGCTCTATTTTGCTGGCCTCCACGTTCACCTGACATAACGCCGTACGATTTTTTTCCCTTTTTGACTTTATAAAAGATCGTGTCTACGTTCCACCGCTACCTAATTATCTTCCAGAGTTGAGACACAGAATTGAAGAGGCTATTTCTTTCATCACTCCGGACATGTTAACTAAAGTCTGGGAAGAATGGGACTTTTAGGTTGGATGTGAGACGTACAACTTAAGGTACACATACATTTGTAAGAAAAACTAAGTTGGTATACTTTGAATTCGATATATTATTTGTTGTAAATAGTCTTAATTAAACTGCTATAATATACCATTGAATCTGGGAATTTTTTAATGGACACTCTGTATTTTTACTTATAAGTTTTGTGATTTTGTTTCTCTGGAAACAACATTGCGGTGTGTTAGATGCAATCCTGTTGTTGGTATACTTAGCATTCCTGGCGGTCGCGTTGCCGGCGTAAGGCAAAGCTGTTGTCGATTCCTCTCCTACAACATTGGCCATTGTCTAGAGTTGCTTGGGTTCTGGGTTGTAGCCGTCAAGATCTCACCAACGTTTCGGTTGACCTTTCATTCGCCATCATCAGGAAATTAATTGCGAGTGTGTTTGAGTGTGGCGTGTGTGAGTGTGTGAGTGTGGCGTGTGTTGGTGTGTGAGTGTGAGTGTGGTGTGAGTGTGGCGTGTGTGAGTGTGTGTGAGTGTGGCGTGTGTTGGTGTGTGAGTGTGGTGTGAGTGTGTGTGTGAGTGTGGCGTGTGTGAGTGTGTGAGTGTGTGAGTGTGGTGTGAGTGTGTGAGTGTGTGAGTGTGGTGTGAGCTCTCTCCGCAGGTCTCATCTCCGACGGGGCGGTGTTCTCGCGTCCGACTGCTGCCGAGACCTGGTGCGCGGACCGCCCAGGCCACGATGTGCCACTCAGCCAACCAGAGGCCCGCGAGACCCTAGGGTAAGGGGGGAGGGTCCGAGAGGGCCTAACCTTCCCCCCCTTCCCCCCCTACCCTAAACCCGTAGCGGGTAGCCAGTGGCGTGTGCACAAGAGATAGGCGCCCGGATAGAAGGAGATCACAGTGTTTCTGCTGCTCCGCACAGTCTTCCAAAAGTAACAAAAAAAAAAAAAAAAGATATATATTTTCCACATCCCCTTCTCTCTTTCTTTCCACGTGAAACAAACCTGAAAAAAAGAAGATAATTTGTGATTTTGTTTTCGTCGCGAAACGCCGAGAAGCGCGTGGCTCTGACAAACCGAGCGATAAATTGGAGACCGTTCAGTTCCTGCGCGGTTACAATTCGCATTAAATTTCTTCGAACTCTTCGATGAAGATTTCACCCGAAATGAACGAAGAGTTCTTCTCAGTTTGAAATAACGGGATGCTCGTAGAAACTGTGCCGTGTTTTCTACTTCTGGAGCTTTTTCTTGATAGACAGGATCGACAGACGTACACGTGTTCCTGAAGCGGTTGAAACAAGTTTTTGAATGCTTTTTTTGTTCGCCAAGATTATTCTTGTGGATTCGTGTTTAAAGAAAGTGAACTTAATACTCTCTAATTAACGAATATAACGATATATTTACGAAAAACCCTTGATAATTTGTAACTGTGAATCTTCGCAAACATAAAGTGAACATTTTTAACAGTGTGCTGGCGATCCTTCAAGGAGAATATTTATTTACGTAGTTGAGTAGCTTCAATTACGTGCGCCAATAGGCCTCAAGAAACTTTCTCAGTCACAACACGAACCAGTTAAATTTGAATTAAAAATTATTAATACAGTTTCATCATGAATCTGTTTTGAGTAGTGGTAATAGACGTCCATAAAAATTCCACCAATTTTTCAGTGTTTTACTGTTTCACATTGATAGTATAGTTATGAATTAACTATAAAAGAACAAAATGGCTATAACAAAGAATTATGTTGTAAATTAAAAGTAATATAACTCAAAGTAACAATTTAAAAAAATCTAATTATGAACTTCGCTATGTATTGAGTGTAATTGAAGAAAGGTCAATATTACTGGTGGTCCTAATCTTTTTCTTTTGAAATGATAATGAGCCCTCAAACTAGGAAATAGTAACTACCATGAAAAATAAAAGCTTTAAATTGTAACTGAATAATGAGATATTATTAGTGAGTAACGCCACTTATACCTATAGCCACTAAAGGAAGGCAAAACTACTAAGTTAAAGTGATGACAGGGGTTTAAGCGGTTGAGTTTGTATTATTTGTAACGCAGACAATATGTGCAAACAACCACAGGAGAGAATGAAAATCTACAAATAAAGTGTTGTAGTGATAAGTGATTTATTAGATGGATCACGCGAGTAATTCGTCAGAAATGCACATTCAAATTTAAGAGGCATATTACGTTACATTGGTTCTAACTGCTATGAACGGAGAAACAATACAATGGACTGAAAGCTGCGTCTGAACAGTTGTATTTTATTTTAAATGTAAAATGATGCGCTGTTTAAGAAGTGGACCTATAACTGAAATTTAATGAATTCCAAAGAAAATAGTTCAGCACATCTGAAGTTGTATTTAACTTTATTACAGCCGTTTCTGCAATTCCAACTGAAAAGTGCAGAAACCCAGAGAAAAGATGAAAAAACACATAAAACTAAATGGAAATGAGAATGAGAATGAGATAAAAAAGGGGCGCTTTCTTATAATGGGTTCCTCGAAGCAGCGTGATCCTCAATTAGAGAGACGTTGATCATCTGGCAAACGAGCAGACAGAGACTCTACAAGCTCTCCCTTTGAAAGGTTCTGGATACTTGGCGCCCGGCCATCTGCGAAGAGGGGCGTCTGTTGCCGACGGCCCCGCGTTCCTGGGTGAGGGGGGGGGGGTTGTTGTTGATGGAGGGGGGGGGGGTGGAGGGACGAAGGGGCAAGGGGCTAGGATTTTCATCCCAGACAAAGCCGATATCGTTCCTCGACTTTGTTTGATCTTCTCAGTTCGGCTACTTCGGTTTGGAAAACGCGACTTTCCACCCACGCGAAACCCAACTCAAGAGTGGCTGTTTGGTAAAAAAAAAAAAAAAAAGTATCCCGGGTGGAAATAAAAGAAGGGAAGAAGATGAGTTCGTTTCACGGCCGGTCACACGGAGTTGGGCTCAGGTCTTGGCGAGGTGCCATCATCCCCCTGCCTCCATACCCGCGCGGGAGGCAACGGGAACCCATCTTGGAATCACGCCCTCCCGGCGCTCGGGATGGCCTCTTCTAAACGCCCTGCTTTAGCCAGTGTTCCAGCGACCTCCCTCTTCACCAGTGGAACTGACACCGGTGTCATCGGTAGGGACCGGAAAAATTCGCGGATTCAATGACCTGCAGGACGAACTCCATAGTTCTACGTACACTCGGTCAAATGTCACCCACTCATTGGCTGCTGTGTTTTGAGACGTACCAACGTAGCAGACTGTGATTCGATGAAGTTTTGGTTGGGTGTTTCTCATTGGCCCAGAGTCATCCAGGTGAGTTGTGAGCAAATTACAGAGGCAGCACTAAGGTATAACAATTTGTATTTTAGCCTATCGCGAAATGTTTTCGCGAATTTTTCCGGTCTCTAGTCATCGGCCTGAGAGTGCAACACCAGTACCCACGCATCGCTCTGCAACTCCCCAAGAACCTTTACGATTAGCCCATTGCCTGATACTGGTGAAGATTTGTGTGTTAATTACTTCGCAATAAAAGTTTGGGGTTTTTTTACGACTATAAACTTAAACATTACACAGCTGGGTGTTGAATAAGACTGCTCTTTAATTCCGTTAAATGCGTCTTGTAAAGGAGATTATATTTTTACAAGTAATACAGTATTTAAAAAGTTAAAAATAGGTTTGTTCTCATTGAATAACTTATTTAATAAAAGTTGTATTTTTTAACGGCGTATAGGAACGAGTGTTGAATTTACGTTTCAAAGATAAGTATTATGTGTTGTTTTTGTGACATCCTTGTGCTTTGAATATCCAATGTACGTGCAAAGTTGTGGTTTGTTACGTGACTTAGATGGTGACGGCTTATGATGTTTGTTTGTGTAATATAAAAAAAGAGTGCTGGAGGGGTTTACTTTTTTAAAAAAATTCCCGTGTTATTATCCAGAGGTTGAAATAATTACGTATATCCCGAAGTTCAGGAATAGTCTGTTTCGCTACTCTTATACCAAATTTCTGAATCCGGTCTACCATTATATATACATATATATAAACACAAACGAATGAGTTACGCGGGTCCCGCCATATTTTTAGAGGTTCCTCAGACTACTGCGCAGGCGCGCCGTTGTTACGAATTTCCGTTGCATTCACGAAATTACTTCTACCGAACGCCGTATAGCGACAGCTAAGATGTTCACACGTAGAAAAGTTTTTGAATTGACAACGTCTAATAAATAGATGAACGCCGGCTGCACGCATGAAAATATGTCCCGTTACGCACATTGTTCCGTTACGCTGTGTCCCGTTACGCTCATTGTACGCTTGCGCCGCATCTATCTCTTTTCCACTCGATTAGCCTATGCGTCCGAGGAGAAGAAAGACAGCGGCAGCACACAACTTACATCTACACGTGAACTGTTTCGTCGACTGGTTATAAAGTGAAGTGAAAAGTTAATGTGGTTTTCATTTCTTATTACAACAACAATTTCGGCAATAAAGGTTAATTATTATTGCATTTTAAAAATCTGATTACTAGTATAATTTCAGGTATTTATTCTTTTATTATTAAAATAAAAATGATTTAATTTTATTCATAAAATTATGCAATCATTTCATCAATGTTTTGTTATGACGTTGTCACGTTAAACTATCGTCCGTAAACAGACTTTACAGACAACCAATTTTTTTCTTATGAAACAGCGCCTTAAACACCTGTAATTGATAACGTAATATCTGATTGGTTGGTGTTGTGTCGTGGTCTGGCCGGGATCCAGTCACGGAGGGAGACGCAGATGCGAGGTCTCACCAGCGCCTCGCGCGTCCCGAGACACGGAGACACCGGCGCCGTTGTCCCGAACTCGCGAGGCGGATAACTTCATCCGCAAGCTGATTTCCATGAGAATATCGCCGGCAAATAACATTAGCACCGCCGGGGGCTCTTAAGTGCCTGTGTGCCCCGGCAGCAGGGCGCGCAGGGGAGCGCGGCGGGCTGCCTAATGCGACAGGGGGAAGAGATGTGGCGCGTTGGGCGGGCTGCAGAAGGGCGCAGGGGAAACGCTTGCGGATGGGTTGCAGATGTCGGGAGGTAGGAGACAAGAATTCCAACAGTTGTTTCTTAGTGCGTGTAGACGTCTGCACGTGCCGCACCCCTTACCCCCACCCTGCTCAGCCCCTTAACGGCGTCGTAACAGTTTGAACGACCAATCCCAGGAGGCAGAGCGCAGCATCGTCGCGCTACACAGGCCCACTTGAAACAAATTGCCTTTTCCAACTGCGTTAGTAGTCGCTCTAACGCGGGCGCCACGAACATAAGGACCTTTGTTTTTTAGTCCACTTCGTCACCAAGTCACTCCCTCTTGCGAGAAATGTTCGGGGCAAGTGTTGTAAGATCGGTACTAAATATATTTCACGAATCATATTATAATAAATATTTGAATGTTTGTAAAAAAAGTAATAAAAACTAAAATATGCTCAAATTTCCTTTTTTAAAGATAAAGAGACAATTTTTTCAAATAAAATGTTTTTTTATAAATAATAAAGCGAACTGACTAATCTTTCACTCATAATTAGTTACGTCAATTAAGGTGTCAAATCTTCAATCAGCACTAAAAATCCAACCAAAGTCATCGAGTCGTTCAATAATTTGTAAATACTATTTGTGTTTTCATAAATAACGGAAAACTATTTTATTATAATTTTGGCATTTATGTTTTAAAATAATCTGTGTTAACGTACTTCAGCTTACATAAAAACAAGTTGCTTCTTTTGTGTGTCACTTTATGTTTCCATTAAATAATAACTGTTTAAAATAACTATTCGTAAGGTTACAATTTATCAAAAAGAATTAAATACGTTTGGCTTTGAGTATTAATGTTTTTAAGAAAATTAAACGTTCAATACGACTTATAATACAACAGATTTTAGCTATATTTTGAAAAAATATATTTTAATCACTCAACAATACGCCAAGAAACAAAACTATGGCAGTGCAATACCTTTCGTGAGTGATGGCAATGTTAATTGGTGGATTTAAATTAAGTATGATGGAAGTGTGCTTGGCTTATTATTATTTTTTAATTTATTCAGCCCACTGGCGATCATTCTCACGCTTATAACCAGACAGTCTGTAGAAGGCGTCGCTAATTCAGTGAAGATGTTAAAGCAAATGTGGAGACAAGAGGCTAACCGCTAGAATTAACGTCCACGCAAGCATTTATCTATGCCATAAGTACGAAAAAAAACATGCCTGGGAACATAGTATTTGAACATAATCTTCAGCGGAGACACACAAATCATTCGGGACTTGAAATTAGTAATGATTTGAAAACAAATTTAATTAATTTTAATGAGTATCTGCTTTCATTTTGAAGTAAATTATTGGCACTGGTGAAAGGTTAATTGGAAAGTAGTATTATTTAAATTTGTTTGACACATAATTAATGTCTACCGATTTAATTATCTGTAAACCTTTGCTTTCGAAACGAATAAAAATCCCTAATAAATAGTGAAACATTGAAATATTATCATAACAGTTGCGAATTTTTAAATTTTTAGGTTGATTTTCTTTTTTATGTGCTTTTAAAAGAGACTTTTTTGATGAGTTAGCAAACGATTTTCATGAATAATATTGATATGCCATGATTTAGACTTTTGTCAAATATTATATTATCAATACATATTTACAATTTTATTTTAATTTCTTAGGTATGGTTATAAAGATAGGGTATATATTACGACATTAACTTTAATCTTTTTTTTTTTAGTTGTGCGTCGCAACTGAATCGTACAAAATGTTACAATGAAACAGATTTTAAATTCCTTCTTTTGGAAATAATTGATAAAAAAAGTGCAAGGACAAAGATTACCAAAAGATTTCCTGCTTGTGTATATTCATACGAGTTTCTGCAAATGAGCTGATTCTGTATACAGTAGCACACCTATCCAATAATTAGAAGACGCAAATCCGTAAACAAAAAATTTAAATTGTACACTTCAGTTGTTACGAAAATTTATCAATTCTGACTTGAGTGATTAAATTTAGAACTAATTAACCAGTATTAGCCAATGAGTAGGGACCGGATAAATACGCGGGTTCAATGACCTGTAGGATGAACTCCATAGTTCTACGTACACTCGGTCAAATGTAACCCACTAATTGGCTGCTGTCTTGTGAGACGTCCCAACGTAGCAGCCTGTGATTCGATAAAGCTTTGGTTGGGTGTTTCTCATTGGCCCAGAGTCCTTCAGGTGAGTTGTGAGCCAATAGCAGAGGCAGCACTGAGGTATAACTATTTGTATTTTAGCCTATCGCGAAATGAATTCGCGAATTTTTCCTGTCTCTACCAATGAGTCTTCTTGAAGAGCTGTAGAGCGGTGCAACTGGTGTTGCGGTTAGTGGGGAGGACATAACGGTGGCAATCTTTAAGACCAAGAAGGAAAAAAAAAAACTTTTTAATATTTGACATCAAAATAATTTGGTCTTCAATCACAAAAAAGATTTTTTTTTATTATCAAATAAAACGTTTCAAACTCACCACGAACCACAAACATGGAGCAATGAAACGAAATAAAATACCACTAATAACAGGTTATTAATTTGCGTTTATGTTATACTAATAAAGAAGCATTCAACACTTTTACACGTACTTGTTGACTGTAGCGAGGTCGTTTACGACTTGCGATTAGTTACGTTTGATAACCGACATGGCGCTACAACTCTGGTCGAACATGCAGATAGACGACACACCAAAATATCTGACTTTAAATAAATAAAAAAAATATGTTTATGTATTTTCCTCCTTATCCGAGTATCTGAAATGCAAGTTGTGTTATTTGCTGACGCTAAAAGTGTTTTGCTTGCTGGCGAGTTGCTTGAATTATTATTTTTTTAAACTGAGAGGTTCCACTTAATTTAATTCCACTTTCACGGGAACCATCTGTCAAGATGACACCGATGTTACTTCACGTACGCAAGATTTTCCATTAACTTGAAACCTGCGAGGGAGTTGATATTTCCACAGATGAGAAGACTCTCTTTACTTTACCCGCCGCCGGAAATAAAAACACTTTCAGTAACAAAAAAAAATCGTGGGAAATCGCACTCTATTTTGATGAAAAATCTTAACCGATTTTCATCATCGTTTTCTCTCAGTAACAGTTCACACGTTCCTGATGTTCAGTCGTGAAGTTTAAATAATAAATTACGTTTTTTCCCGTGTTTTTTTATTCATTGCATGGCTATACGGTGGCTCAAATTAATTACAGAACCATAAATTAACTGCTAATTTGAAACCAAAGTTAGACTATTTTTAGATATTAATATTTTTTATCATATTGGTGTCTTTATCGTAAGAAAAGGATAATTCCCAAGCGTTTACTACTTCGTCTGGTTTAGTGAAAACTACAGTTAGCACTCGGAGTGAAGTTCCGGGCTAGTTTCGAAACCTGGTCAAGGAATTTAAAGAGTTCTAAAGTTTTTTTCTACGTGGGATTGAATATTATAATTGTTAGATTTCAAAGAACTGTATTATTTCATTCTAAAGTCTGACATGGGATTCGTAGGAACAAAAAAAATCCCTAACGGCACACCCTACCGGCGTAGGTAGATTTCGAAGTATATACTTATTCTGGAAATATTTTGGAATTTTCAATAAACATCTGGAACATTTTAAGAACTTAATTTACCTAACATATTTATGTTATCCAATATTACAAAATTATTGATTAAATATTTGTCCATTTTCCTTGCAGAAAAAAAAAATAAAATGAATATTTTTAACTCAATGTATCCAGCACTCTAAGTTTACAAAGCAGCATTGAATAGCTTAGAACGAATCACATATTATTTAACCTTCAAACAAAATTTTTCATCCCTTGCACTAATAACGTTGTCGTATAAAAATTATTATATTTTTTCAAAACAGTGAAAAAAATAATATTAAGATTGTTTGGATAAAAACAAACGAAATTGATACTAAGCCAGTTTTGAATTTGTTTAAAATTTAACCCATTATTTTATGGTAATAATTCGTTTTTTAACAAAAACTGTTTCAGCTAAAGTTTTTAATGAATTTTAAAATTCACACAATAAATTATAACACATATAATAGTATATATATATATATACATTTTTTAAAAAAGGTATTGGTAATTATTTACTTTCAAACATTATTTCCACCCCTTGCTGTAATATTTGGGTAAACAAAATTCTTTTAAGAATAAATTTAATGAATATTTAGACAGTTAAACAAAAATTAAAAAAAAATGATCCGATAGTGTAGCGGGTAGGGTAGTTTTATTTATTTTATCATTCCAACTCCAGGTTTTTCAACCCCTTGCAATAATGGATTTGTATTATCAAAATTTGTTTCACACAAAAGTGTTAGATAAAATCATAAGATTTATTAACAATTCTTATAGATTTGAGAATGTGCCTTTTAATGAGTAATGAATTTTTTTGTTATTCAACCCCTGTTAATTTCACCCCTTACAGTCTTGGTAGGTCCTATAAAATATTATTTCAGACAAAAGTTGTAGATAACTACTATTCAATGTTTTTTCAATAAATTTTAACGAATTTTAATAGCGTACATGGTACGGAAATTATAATTATTTAAAATTCTACCTTTTTTCAACCCCCTGCAGCAATAACTCATCTTATCAAAAATTGTTTGATGCACAAGTTTTAGATAAATATAATAAGATTTAAAAACAATTTAACGGTTCCTATTGTGTTCTTACTAAGAGTGTGATAATTTTTTTTTTTACTTCAACCCTTGTTTTTTCCACCCCTTTCAGTTATGGTTAGTCGTATGAAAAATTATTTCAGCAGAAAGTTTTAGATAATATTTATAGCTTTATAAACAATTCCAAACAATTTAATAGTATCCATATTAAGGGAGTTATGCAATTTTTTTTGTATTCGACCGCTGTTACTTTCCACCCCTTGCAGTAATAGTTGGTCATCATTTTATCATAATGCTACTAAAGAGTATAACCGCAAAAAAAATTTGTTGTCTGTAAAGTCGGTTTACGGACGATAGTTTAACGTGACAACGTCATAACAAGACATTGATGAAATGATTGCATACTTTATGAATAAAATTGAATCACTTTTATTTTAATAATAGAAGAATAAATACTTGAAATTATACTAGTGTTACCTAGTCGTTGGAAATTAGAATGGCAACAAGAGCTTAAGGAAACACAGAGCAATGTATAACACATATTTAGTACGGCATGTACAGAAATTTATTCACACATTATACAAACACATATAATCCTCATACATTAATATAAATTTTCTTATTATGTTGGTTTTTACACCTTACTGCTACAATTCATGTTCCAGCGATTACCAACAAAACACCTGAAATAAACTTATACAAAATTACGTACCATTCACTACTTTTTTAAACATTTTCTCATAACTACACGAATTATTCCTCAATAAATAATTCTAAATGGACCCTTTTCTTTTAGTTATAATTACAAATTCTTTTTTTTATACAAAATACTTAAACCTTCAATTACAGATCAAAATTAGACATTGTTTTAACAGTACCAGAGACTTAGGAACGAGATATTTCTAACACAATTTAAATTTCAACACTTCGCCCCAAATAAAATTGGCTAAAATCTTCAGTGTCGTTTAAGTGATAGCGGCGAATGTTTTTTATTTCCGTTGATCCTTGACCTGATCACCCCAGTCGGACCGGAAACATCGACGGAGTGAATGTCTTTATTCTACCTCTGCCGCCGTGCTGATTCCCTGATACTTGCACATTTTCGCCGGCTCTTAATTCACACTATTTGGTAATAAAACGAACACTATACTAGTGCAGAAAATTGGAGACAAATCACCTAACATGCTGTTGCTTGAAATTATTTTAAAACAGTTTTTCATTAAAAATTTACCTCCTTGTTTATGTTCATTGGTAGTCTTAAACGCCACGACTGGTAGTCCCGCTAATGCCACTGCACTACGCCCTTAATGTTTTAATCAAGTAGTAACACCTTTTATTTTCACCGTATTAATAGAACGAGAAAATATATTTTCTTTTTTTAAGGTATTGCTGAGCAGAACTCTGTTATGCTCCTAGTCGCAAACCACTTCATGACCCTCGGCGGAATTTTCTATGTTCCCCTTGGTCATTTTACTGCAAAGTCCGACACATACTTTTTACTTCCGAAGTCCCGTGCCAACTTGCAAATTGTTTCTGGGCTACCACTGAATTATTACCAAGTCCGTAACTGACTTGTATAATTTGCGGCCTCTCTTACCGCCTTGTTCGGCATCCATGCGCAGCTTGAAGACCTCAGCGGGCAGCCTTTCGGCGTCGATGATCGCAGGTGCGGGTCGTTGTCACCGCATTATTCACGCAGCCGGTTGAGAGAAGACTCTGTGGAACTCGTGCTAGCAGCCTGCTTATATACTCGCTGCGCTCCATACTAAAACAGCGAGGAATATTCTGGACATCCTGAATCGGAAACGCGGCTCGGAAACTTCCGACCACGTCCACGTGCTCCGATCAAAGGCGATTCGGCACGAGTGGACCCGAGGATCTGCTATCCAACGCGCATCAATTGAAATTCGCGCGCCGAGTCCGTGCAGTGTATGGCGGGTGGTATCCCACTAGCCCGCAGGGGCGAGTTTCCTCGTTACGCAGTACCAACCTGCGTAACACTAGTAATCAGATTTTTAAAATGCAAGAATAATTAGCCTTTATTGCCGAAATTGTTGTAGTAATAAGCAATGAAAACCACATTAATTTTTCACTTCACTTTATAAACAGTCGAGTGGAAGAGAGATAGATGCGGCGCAAGCGTACAATGAACGTAACGGGACACAGTGTAACGGAACAATGCGCGTAACGGGACACTTTAGTGCGTGCAGGCGGCGTTCATCGGTTTATTAGACGTCACGTCAAAAAAAATCGAAACTTAATGTATACAATTTTTTTACAGTTTGTAATTTTCTAAAGAAAATTCGATAATGATGAAGAAGGTAACTAGCCTTCGTCCCCCGGTAGGTGATGGCAGACCACTGCAGACTCAACCTGCGTGACGAGTGTCCGTAGTGGTGGGTCCACACAGTCTGCCCGGATCACACAAATCATCGCCGCCGCCTGCACCGCATCACCGGCGGGAATACGGCAGCGCGGTGGCTTGATTTATCCCAAAACCATCGTGCGACACATGATGCAGTGGGTCTTTAAATGGAGGCAAACGTTATTTCTTTTTTTTTTAAACATTGATCCATGGCTGCCGTCGGCGGGTTTTGAGAGCCATCGGCGTGACGCGAAATCTTTTTTTTTTTGTTTGTTTGCGCCACACTCAAACCGTTATTTCCCTTCGCGGGGAGCGCGCCGGCGCGATCAATCAAAACGGGGAGGTCGGTATACATCGACAGCTACCCGCGTGACCCGCCGCCGGGTGACGGATAGAGGACGAGCATGGGAAGTCATCGACCGAGCTTCCCCCTGCAACTTGTCAGACGCAACACGCCGCACACACTGCGTGGCAGGTTGCCAGTCCTTCCAGGCTCTTCGTCTTCCACGTCACGCGCATCGGCCGAGAGCGTTCGGCTGAAGTCTAGCTTACGATCTTAGACTATAAATTAAAAAAAACAATGAATAATGTGGTACAGCGTGGGTAAAATGTCACCAAGGGGTTATAACTGTGGATAACCTTTTTTATTCATCCTTAGTTCCATTGATTATCACTAGAAACCGGAAAAATTCGCGAATTCATTTCGCGATAGACTAAAATACAAATTGTAATACCTGAGTGCTGCCTCTGCTATTGGCTCACAACCCACTTGGATTAATCTAGGCCAATGAGAAACACCAAACCAAAGCTTTATCGAATCACAGGATGCTACGTTGGGACGTCTCAAAAGACAGCAGCCAATGAGTGGGTGACATTTGAACATTTGACCGAGTGTACGTAGAACTAAGGAGTTCATCCTACAGGTCATTGAACCCGAGAATTTTTCCGGTCCCTAATTTATCACGCGTTATATTCCAAACCCAAGTATAAACAATCTCTCATTCTTGGAATTTAAGTCGGTGAAAAATAAATATGAACTAATTAGAAATAAAAAATGTTATTTTCTCAGTAATAACCATTCGTGACTTTTTAGCCCACCCTGGTCATAGATCTTCAATTACTTGTTTTCCCTACATTATATTATTCAAAACTTATTTTCTACGACTGTTAGTATTATGAAAACTTTAATTACCTATAAAAATCATCGGTAGAAAGAATACGTTTTACTGTAAAAAATTTCTCTCTTAAGCTGCATCAGGAATTGAAACAGGCAGTAAAATATAACCATCATCCTCCCATTTAAATTTTAAAAGATGGTTTTCATTGCCTAATACGTGTTACCAGCAAATAACAAATAAGAAAACACACACTGGACAAAAATAGCAGTTAAACTGTCTACGTTGTACTACTCTCTGTCTGTAGAGGTAACACAGCTTGTGTATGTACAATACTACAATTTGCTGTTTCACATGTCTTCTGTACTGTTATTCTCTCTGGAAATTATGTTACTGTTATTATTATAATTCGGCGCCTTTATCTTCTGTTGTATTAATATTGACTTACTGATGGGGTCGTTTTGTGCTAGTATTAAGATACCCAGGAGATAACTTCCAGAAGATGGATGCAACTGACATAAGTTTGAAATAAACACAGATAAAACTGAGAAAAACTGAGAATTTGGTATACTGTGTGGAGGTTGTGGAAGTGTATAATGTAAGTATGTAAAGCCGTAATAACGAGATATTAATGTTTTGGGGCACAGGACACAAAACACATTTAATATAGTATTAACACTGAAATTACACATACATATACCCTTACACTGCACTAATACTAAATATACACAATAACACACTCATAAATGCAATTGAATTTGTATTGACGGAAGTTAAAATAAAAAAAAGTATAGATGTTATTTAGTGTGATTAGGGCAGACCTGGTGATGTATAACTGGATGAAACTGTCGGGATTTATGGTGAGATAGATTATTCAAAAGTTCGTTGCTTGCATTCAAATGAAAATAGGTCCGGAAAACGATTAACTCAGCTTTAAATTTTTACTATTTTAGTTTATGCAGTTGTATCACAAATGAACTCTCAAAATGTACCACGTCTAGATAGTTCAGTGGGAGCAATGATCACTAGACACGCAGACCACTGGTATATTATTCCAGCTAAAATATCTCTTCGAAAAATGTTAATTGGAAAATGCTATAATATAATTAATAATTATCTTGACATGTAGCACAGCTCGTAATTCAAACAAAATTTCCAACGAAGTTACTGAATCGTTACGTGGCATTATTAATATAAGCGTGGCTATAATGTCGATGTCTTAGGCTTCCTTCTAATTATGGAAATAATTAAGTACATCGTAGATATTTCCTGCCACATTTACTCACGGCACGCCCCGGTATCATGTAGACTCTGATGCGCTATTATTTATCACCACGTGTAATAAATAAGTTAAATGATATAAAAATTTCTACACATCGGCATCGGGCTAAGCCTTACGACGGACGCCTCAGACATTTTCATTTTTTCTATTCTCTCATTTCTCCCTGTTGTACAAAAGTCTCATTGTTAGCTTTAAAAATCAGATTGCTGATTGGCTGCTGTAAAAACATAATAGGAGGCCTTCGTATACATGTACGCAGCAAGATACAGGTAAGTGAGAAAAATAAATAAAATAACAATAAATTATAGTTAAATACCAAAATAACATAAAACAATTTAAAATAAATTCAGTTCATGATAGATTGTAAAATAAGTGCTGTAAATGATGTAATGTCTATTGTTGACGAAATTATAAATCAGAGTTTCTATTGTTTGTGGTTGTAGCTTATAGACACTTATTCAACAATATAATATTATTCTGACATTACAATAATAAAATATTAAAATATAACCATTAATTTGACAAAAATAAATAAACAAAATCTGAACGAAAACTGTTGTTATAGTACAACGTAAAAGTACAAAATCTAATATAAAATTTTTGTTTGGGAAACACATTGTCAGCTAAGAAAATTATGAAACAAAAAAAAAATTCGCCGTAAAAATGTTTGAACTCGCGTATAATGAAGAGATAATAAACTACAACACAGCAAAACAACAATACAAACTAAGGCAAATTGAACACAACATAAATTAACTTAAAAAAAGTGAGTGGACAGAGAAGAGAACGTAAAGCGAGACACCACATGCACGAAAGAGTCGTAGGAGAATTTTTTGTACATGTATTGGCAAACGTAAGGTTCTTCGATAATTTTGAATAGGTACGCACAAAAGTGAATTACAGAAAAAAATTTCAAAGCAGTCATGAGGACTGCCGACAGAAGTGAAAACGTTTACGAAAACATTTTATTGCACAACAAATTTGTTCTATCACGTTAGCAAAATAACTCCTAAATTACTGTAAAGTACGCATTGCATAGTAATTGTAGGTATTAAACAATAAATAATAATGTTCTTAATTTTTTGTTATATTGTTACAAAGACTCCGTTTTCTTCGTTATTCAAACTATGTGTCTATATGGAAATCTTAATATATTTAATACTCTCTGTTTAATGCACAGTGTTCGTATACTTAAGATTTAAAAGCGCAATAAGTTATACTAATAGGAACAGATATAGTGTTATCGTTAACACGTCACGTGATTTTGTCGATGACGACTTACATGAATTTACTCACTATACAAACCTTCCCATAGAAGTTTTCACTTCAAAAAAAAGATGAAATACCATCGTAATAAAGAAGATCGACGGTTGTTTGGAACGAAGGACTTGATTCCCGCCATGTTTGCGATGACCAGACACCAGTTGACGCTGGGAGCTACAGGGTGTGCCGTATCCCTCGCCACGGTGCCGGAGCGTCGCTTCATGGTCACCCGGTCACACGGAGCACTGGCCCGCCGCGCGCCAGATGACGTCACGTCCGCAGCGAACCGGCGCGCGCCGGTGTTCCGTCGCACTTCCGGCGCCCGAGCGCGCGTCGCTGACGTCACCTCAACCGAACCCTAACCCCCCCCCCCTTTTTATACATACTGCAGGGGAATTCGCGGCGGAAAAAAAAATATAGAGCTATCCCAAAGCGGAATTAAACCTATTATGAATTCACAAAATCAGTTGCAGAGGACTGAAATAGCGAAGGAACCCGCTTGCGTTGTGGTTCGCGAATCACAAGTATAATTATTTGTATGATTCATTTGGCCCGAGAAGAGAATCCGAAAGCTTACTTTTTAAACAATTGTTTTACTGTACCGCAGATAAATAAACTCTCTCATCCAATCATAATAATTTAACTTTGGAGCGAAAAAAATTCTTGTACCACAGGAGTTTCCTTCAAACAAGAACCAAACCAAATAAGCCAAAATGGCTTTTACACTAATTTTCAAATTCCTCTGATGGAAAGTGAATTCACAATATAATATTCAGGACACAAACCAAATAAGTTGTTCTATGGTAAAATTAATGATTAAATTTGGCGAAATTTGCCTTCAAATAGACAAATTAAATTCGTTAGAAATTTTAACTCATGCAAAATAATTTATTTCTGCCGTATTTTATTTATGACGATTATGACGATACAAAAAATACTTGGGCGCTCTACCTTGGTAAAACTATCTTTTAAAACAATGTATAAAGTAATTTTCTTTTCTTTGTGTTTCTTAGCTGACAAACAGCTCACTCTATAAATGCAGTTGTCATTAATGACATAATAATTTTACAAACAACGGCAAAATTTCTTAAAGCATAAAAAATGTCACTTCTGTCCTACTTGCATATAAATTAATGTTAGCCTTCCAAATTATAATGATTAATTTTTTTTGTTCTTAAGTACTTACTATTTCCCCCTCTGTTATGGATTATTTCAACTTATATAATACAATAGTGGAAAGTGTATTATCCATTTTATCTGTTTAAAAACAATTAATTTTATTTTTAAGAACTAAAGAAACTATTAAGTTACACAAACGCAATACATTTGTAACCCACCCGCAACCTGTTTGTTTTAAATTTAAAATGGCCTGTTGGTTATTCACGTTTTCGGGTTGGAAATCAAATGGGATTATAAAATGACATATCTTTTCATCTTGAAAAACATGCAACGTTAAGCAGCTGTTGAATGGTTTCATAGCCCATACAAACGTTGCCTGTTGTGGAGAATCCGTAGCAAATAGCTTGCAGCCAAAAGCAAACATTTTTTTTCGACTCGTAGAATAAGGATACGAATTAAAACACATGCGGGCATTAAAGACGGTTTAGATTTACACACCTAATGCATATCTTAGTATGACAACTATGTTAACAAAAAATATTTTAATCGTAAAAGTTTTAAGAATATTGTATTGACGGTATAATATTTAGCTACTAAAAGATAATATAAATAATTTCAAACAATCATCACAGTTCTGAATTACATTTCCATTAATCGCAATTATATAAATTACAATTAAGAAAGTTATATATATATTTTTTAACTTTCGTTTTTCATAAAATTGAAAACATATTAAATATGTTACACGTAGAACAAAATAAACTAGTAGTATTTGCAAGCAAGCTTACTTTTGTAATTTTTCCCCCCCTGTAAAACAAGGGGTAATTTTGTAAATGACGAGGAAAAAGAAAAGTGAATAATGACTGGAAGCTAAACACACACAATGATCACAACTCGTCGACAGCAGTGGACTCTGAGGCGTCACGCGCACGAGACGAGACGAGGGTCAGTCCGATCAAAGCCGCCGGCTCATGGCTCATACATACTAATTTATGAGGGCCGAACCTTCTGGCTAATTGGTTTGGAGCGCGCTATAATCTCGGGGATCCCGCCGCCTGGAAACTCCCCGCGGGTCACCGCTACGCGCCGAGCCCCTGGTAGCGATGCAACCGGCATCACACGACTGTGCGCCGGGCTGCGTACCACTCCTACATCAAATGTCAACACAATTATTATTGTTCTTGACGTGCCCGGAATGTAGCTTGCCTGCAATTCCTGGAACAAACAATAACAACCGTATTATGCATTTTTTTTTCCACAAACAAAAGCCTTTCGTTTATTTTGGGTAAAATATCAAGTTAATTTTATATTTTGCTTTTTAATTACTTTCTCTAGTACTGATGCTTAGAGATAGGAAAAATTCGAGAATTCATTTCACGACAGCCTGAAATTCAAATAGTTATACCTCAGTGCTGCCTCTGCTATTGGCTCACAACTCACCTGGATGACTCTGGGCCAATTAGAAACACCCAGCCAAAGCTGTATCGAATCACAGGCTGCTACGTTAGGACGTCTCAAAACACAGCAGCCAATGAGTGGGTGACATTTGACCGAGTGTACGTAGAACTATGGAGTTAATCCTACAGGTCACTGAACCCGCGAATTTTTCCAGTCCCTATTATTTATTACTGATGCTCTCTACACAGTTTTAGATTCTGATTGCAGTTGGATCGCTATAGCGTAGACATCCAAAAAATATGTTGCCTTTTCCTGGCTTTAGGTTAGGCTCTACAATCGTATTCTTTATCAATTCAATTGCCTTGTGCCGTTTTTAACCTTCTCCGCGGGTTCACAAGTGAGTCGTTCAAATGATTGTTCAGGTGCCCAGCAACTGATGCTACATGGACAAGGTTCATTTACGCTTAGAAACCTTTTAAATGTATTCTGTTGACAAATAGTTGTGCGAATCTTGTAGGCATATAGTAATACGTTCTCGTATTCGTGTGTTTGAGTACTTGAGAAACTACTGTAAATATGAGAATATTATTCATCAAATGGATAACACGAGGTTTTATTTTAGCATCACTTAAAAAGGCGTTTCAGTTTTTGCCTTCTCGCCCTTTGATTATGGGTAGCCTTATCGGGACTAACATGCAGCTAACGGGAAGAATCACATTTCTTTAACAACCTTCCCGCCTATTCTGACGAGTCTCTTTGCTGAAATCACTGTCATCTGGACCTAAGCTAACAATGTAGTGGTTCATTAATATCATGTGCATTTAAAGGTAGTTTTTCCTTTAGGCCAATTTTACGACTTATGGAAATGGACTCCACTTTAAGAAGAGCTTCCAAATCAGTATATAAGAAAAGCCACCTAGAATATATATATTATTTTGTGATATAGTGTTAATTGAAGAAGTGTCGCTAGCTGGATAATTTAATGCAGGATTGGCTCTTATTGTTTCCTTCGGTAAAGCAACCGTAAGGAACTTTTATCGGTAATTATACTTTTAATATTTTAATGCAGGACCCACAAAACCTCTAGCGCGCTCTCAGTAAATGTAACTTATTATATAAAGTTCTAAAAGTAAAGTTATGAGAATGTTTGGAAATTGAATAATAATTGAAAATCATTAAACAATTATTTAATTTAAATATTAGCGATATACATTCTTTATAAACATTTTCAGGTGTATTTTTATAAGTGAGGTTATGTTCCCTTATGTAAAAAGATGTTGCTTCTAAGCTTCCATTCTTGCTGGCAGGGAGCGCGTGTGTGTACTTGTCTCCTGGCCGTTCTCACAGGAGTGTTTGCGAGGTTATTTTCCCGTATGTATAATTTATCAGAATTATAAATTATTACATTATTCAATTAATAATTGAAATAAGTAAATTAAGATAAATAATCAGCATATTGATTGAATTTTGAATTTAAATTAAATGTTTTGTTGATTATTTTACTAAATTAAATAATAAATTAATTTTGAGTAATGAGTATAAATTTAATTTTTTTTTAAATTTGATTGAATTTATACTTTAATAAGCGTATTTATAGTATCACTCCAGTCATTGTATTATCTGCATGCAAATTAAAAAAATTTTGACGTGACAACGTCTAATAAAACGATGAACGCCGGTTGCACGCACGAAAAAGTGTCCCGTTCCGCACATTGTACCGTTACGCTGTGTCCCGTTACGCACATTGTCCCTTTGCGCTGTATCCCGTTACGCTCATTGTACGCATGCGCCGCATCTGTCTCTCTTCCACTCGACTATTTATAAAGTGAAGTGAAAAGTTAATGTCGTTTTCATTGCTTATTACAACAAAAATTTCGGCAATAAAAGTTAATTATTCTTGCATTTTTAAAAATCTGATTACTAGTATAATTTCAAGTATTTATTCTTATATTATTGAATCAATGTTTTGTTATGACGTTGTCACGTTAAACTATCGTCCGTAAACCGAATTTACAGACAACCAATTTTTTACTACTGTAGGTCAAGCAAGTATAGCTAAGGACCGGAAAAATTCGCGGGTTCAATGACCTGTAGGATGAACTCAATAGTTCTACGTGCACTCGGTCAAATGCCACCCACTCATTGGCTGCTAACTTGTGAGACGTATCAACGTAGCAGCCTGTGATTCGATAAAGCTTTGGTTGGGTGTTTCTCACTGGCCCAGAGTCAACCAGGTGAGTTGTGAGCCAATAGCAGAGGTAGCACCGAGGTATAACTATTTGTATTTTAGCCTATCGCGAAATGAATTCGCCAATTTTTCCGGTCTCTAAGTATAGCATCTAACCCGCGCACGTAAGCACACGCAACGCCCGCACGGAACACGGAAGAAGAGACGGCGGGTCAGTAGCACAGCGAGCGGGAACTGGGGGTGTTTCCTTGCGGCGGCCGCGGCGCGCTACGAGGACTCGGGAAACAGACTGTGGGAAGTCCCGGGGTGGTGGGGGGTGAGGGGTGTAAGCACGGCCCTAGGGGTCGATACGATACGCGCGGGCGAACGTGCCGGGGTTTGCAAAAAGGGAGGGGGGGGGTGTGTGTGTTGCCAGCAGGGCACAGCTACTGCAATGACCGGGGTCGGGTCGCAACAGCGCGCCAGAAGAGGTGGGCCAGGGAGGGGGGAGGACAGTCCATTAGCGCGAATAACAGCGCGCACAATAAACCTCGCATGTCGCTCGTCCTCCCCCCCCTTCCACCAGGACACCCGCCAACACACCGGCCCGTGGGGAGGGGGGGAATGGGGGGAGCGACCTCTTCGCCACTTGCCCGCCGGTGGAGCGACAGCTGACGTGCGCAGTCACCTCGCAGCTCTTCATCGGCCGGCGAGTCCCGCTCGAGCGCCGTGCAACACCTCAGAAGACATCGCGCCGTTCGCAGACCTGATCTCGACGATTCGTCTGGCCTCAGGACGGAATTCTAAGTCATAACTAGAGACCGGAAAAATTCGCGATTTCTTTCTCAATAGGCTAAAATACAAATAGTTATACTTCAGTGCTGCCTCTGTTATTGGCTCACAACTCACCTGGAAGACTCTAGGCCAACGAGAAACACCCAATCATAGCTGTATCGAATCACAGGCTGTTACGTTGGGACGTCTCACAAGACAGCAGCTAATTAGTGGGTGACATTTGTCCGAGTGTACGTAAAACTATGGAGTTCATCCTACAGGTCATTGAACCCGCGAATTTTTCCGGTCCCTAGTCATAGGTAGGGACTGGAAAAATTCGCGAATTCAATGCCCTCTAGGATAGACTCCACGATTCTCTACATATTCGGGCGAATGCCACATGCTCATTTGCTTATTACTTCGGAGACCCGTCAACGAGAATGCTTCCGATTCGATACTTCTTTGGTTGAAGATTTTTTTCACTTGCTCAAAGTCCTTAACATAAACTGTGAGCCAATCGCAGAAGTAATATGAAGGTACAGCTGTTTGAACCCTAGCATGACGCGAAACGAATCCACGAATTTTTCCGTTCTCTACCAATTACTAGAGACCGGAAAAATTCGCGAATTCATTTCAGCGATAGGCTAAAAATACAAATAGTTATACCTCTGTGCTGCCTCTGCTATTGGCTCACAACTCACCTGGGTGACTCTGGGCCAATGAGAAACGCCCGACGAAAAAGCTTTATCGAATCACAGGCTGCTGCGTTGGGACGTCTCGCAAGACAGCAGCCAATATGAGTGGGTGACGTAGGACCGAGTGTAGGTAGAACTGTGGAGTTCATCCTGCAGGTAGTTGAACCCGGGAATTTTTTCCGGTCCCTAGTTCACAGGAATGTTCCTGTTCCAATTACAAAAGGAAAAATAAATGGAAAATGGCGCGGGGTCGGCGCTGAGCTGAGGCCACGCAGGGCTTATCGGAGCCGGGCCCTGAAGGGGGTCCAGCACATCAAAGCAGCGCCCTTTCGAACACAGCCAGGCTTCTGCGAGCCTCGCGCCGTGTCTCGTCACCGCGCGACTTCTACTCCACGCTGCGTTTAATTAAAAAAAACTCCGACTACTGTTCCTGCGACGTCCTTCCTAACGAGGATTACCCCCCCCCCTCTATTACGCCTTCCCCACATGCATGTTTCATCAGTGCCTGCCTCGGCTATGCTTAATGCACCCAACAGAAACCACCTGCGAAACTTCTTCTGTTATCACTGGTTAAAACTCCTTTTTCTACATCCCTCACTTTTTTTTTAAGTCAGCCGGTAAACCGGTACGTCGTGATCTGGAAAGTTCAGGGATAATTAACTTCTATTAAATATACTCCACGTAATAATCTACTGAAAATTTAATGAACTTTTTGACGTGATAACGTCTTACAAATCGATGAACGCGCGGCTGCACGCACGGAAAATAATTGTCACGTTCCGCCTGAGCCGAGCGTGCAAGGAACCGGCCAACCACCTTGCGAGAAAAATCTTCTATAATATCAAACAGGTTAAGGTGGCCTTTTTAACTAATTGTTCGTGATTATATTTGAACAAAATTATTTAAATTAAACTTTCAAAAACTATAAATAATATTTAGAAAAGTAACAAAGTATTCAATTTTTATCAATGTTTTCTTATGACGTTATCACGTAAAATTATCGTCCGGAAACCGAATTTACAGACAACCCCCTCCATTTTTTTAAGTTTCTAATTTTATCGATTATTTATGACGGGACTTTGAAAATTATTGCTTCATATCAATAGAAGATAATGAGCTCAATCAATTTTCGACTCGCCATATCAGCATTTCCGCTACACCCATTACATAATTAAGGACTTTTTGCAGTTTTGGTCGTCATCAAACCGACCTCCGGGAATAAATATCATTTGTACATGAACACGGAAATACATTAATATCTTATTTAGCTATATCTGCCTGCTAGAAACCAACCAAACAAAATTCCAAATATTAATAAATATCAAGGATTGAGAACGTAAATACTTCGTAATCTATATAGAATAGGATGTTGGTATGTATGTATGACGTCGATAAACTCCGACACTGTTTGACCGATCACCACGAAAGTTGCACATGGAAATGTTTTTTCATGGAGAAGGTTTTTATGCTATTCATTTTTTTGTAACTCGCCGCTAGATGGCGCTGAAGCGCATCAACCGATCGCCATGGGTAAACAGAAAATCATAGGTAGGGACTGGAAATATTCGCGAGTTCAATGACCTCTAGGATAGACTCCACGATTCCCTACATATTCGGGCAAATGCCACATGCTCATTGGCTAATTATTTTTGAGACCTGTCAACGAGAATGCTTGCGATTTGATACTTCTTTGGTTGAAGGGTTTTTCACTGGCTCAAAGTCCTTAACATAAACCGTGAGCCAATCACAGAAGTAATATGAAGGTACAAGAGTTGGTATCCCAGCTTAACGCGAAACGAATCCGCGAATTTTTCCGGTCTCTAATCATAGGTCCTAGACATACAAATAGTTATTGTGTGTCATTTATCTATGTTCACCACAGTGCCATATAGCGCTATTACCCTGTGTAGGCCTATTAGTTTAAATAATTTTAATTAGTTTTATTAAATAACAAATAGAATAGTCTAAAATTATTGTTCATACAATTGATTATTGTTAAAAATGTTTAAAGTTTATAACAATAAATATAACGAAATCTTATCACTATAAGTTATCTTTAATTTTGCTAATTTTTATAACATATAAATTCTAGGTAAAATATAAACCATTAATTTTAGATATAAAAAAATATATATACAAAGACAGGACAAAGTCTACCGAGTTCTTCTAGTAAAATATAAAATAAAATTCTTGGATTGCGTAGCATTAATTATAATCCTTAAAGTCATAATTTATTGCTACCAAAGTTTTAATAAAAGGTTGGTTTAAATTATTCTGAAATTTCTACTGCGATAAATTCAAGGATAGCTATGTGCTTTTTGCTAATAATTAAACTCATTTCACAACAAAAAAGCTTCCGAAAAAAGGCTACCAATATATTTTCTGTAAGTTATGCAAAGTTGAAGGTTTGCAAAATGTAACCATACAGGATAGTAAAATGGCAAATCTCCTTAAATCTCTTAAGTTGAAACACCAAAAAATTTTAAATCCTAACATTATCAATTATTGCCGATGCAAGTTTATGTTCCCAACAAAATAGTCAAGTAGATCAAACCTAACGATGTTTGAGATATTATTATCTGTTATCCTTACTGTGTTCATTTAACAATATATTTGGCCGCATACTTTTACTTTTATTTTGTTATGTTGAAATTAATATTTAGTATCTCCTTCCTTAAAATATATCTTCAAATGAATTTGTAAACTACAAGCTCTTACCACGCTAAACACTGCCATTAACCTATATGAATATGCACTTAATAGAAGTTATATTTCTAATAGCCACCAACTTTTAACATAAATATTTTCAAGACATATAAGGCCACCTCGTACTGTCGTACGTTTATCTAAAATGTGATTTTTTTACATGACCAAGAAAGACGCCCTAAAATAAGAAACAATTATATTTTGTAGTCTGGTTATTTAAATGGCTGACTTGTTTAAAGATATTAAAATTTTTATTTTCAAAGTAGTTATAAATGTGTTCTTTTTTAAATATGAGTAACTGTACTACACTAAACGGTAGGAAATGTATTGACTTCTGAAAACATGATTAATGTGCTCCTCGTATTTTTAATTACGTAGTGAGAGATTTAAATTAATTATTATAATACATTTTGTACCTTTTAATGGTTTTCAAATGTTTTAATTGACTGCGTATGTGTTGGCGGTAATTCCAAAAATGCCCTGGAAAATGACCCAGAAAAATTGTCGCATTTAACGAAGGGGAATGAACGTCATTGGGATGCGAGCCACTTCATACGGGCGACTCTATTATGAGGCGAGCCCACTTGACTGCCTAATGAGCTCCCGGCCACCCTTTACGTGACAAGGGCGTAAATTTGTGCAAAAATGCAACTGCTGTAATTACAATTTACTGACCTCAGCAATGGCAGACATAATATTAAACGACAGTGATATTTTGTTCCTGTGAAATTGTTTAGTAGCTTACGTAAAAATCTCCATACCAAATATAGTTTTTTTTATCCCACGAAATCAAGTAATGATTGTAGATAGCTTTTATTTTATTTCAGCAAATACTTTTCAATGAAATAAAATTAATTGGATGACGAGCGATGGAAAACAGAAAACGATATAATTATTTATGCCAAATATTTTCAACCAAAAACAGATATATTTGTACTTTTATGTTAACTACGTGCTAAAATATTACGTCTTAAAAATGCAACATTTCTCCAAGTTTTGGCGTCAAATCAAGTTATAAAAACGAAGTCATGCACGTAAATCAGAACATCCATTTCAAGTTACATAATGTGGACACAATACAAACAAAAATCACAAATTAAAATAAATTCATGTGTTTATACGCTGCTCAAAATAATGTTGACATACAGATATTAAAAAAAATGAAAACAAGGCTTTAAATTAACATATAACAAGTGTTTGATTTTCATTTGAGTATTATAATACCGTGGCTGTAATTTATTCTGTTCGACAAAATTTTCCGTTTATATCTATGGCTTCTGAAAGTGGGGGAGCAATTTGCGTACCGTCTTTTTTTTTCGCTATCCAATTCCCCTTTTGAGTATCGCTTTTTTCGCCGAGACACTGGATATCAACAGCCCAAGTTTACGTGTAATTTTTGTCTCTCCTTTTTTTTTCGGTTGAAGCGATTCCAACTGCAGATACTGCAAGCTCGGGCATTTTCTTATAATGCTCCCAGGATACGGGGGGTAATTACCTTAAAGGTGATGCCTCAGGATCTGTGCGCGGGAAATGGTGTCTCACTGGCCAGTGAACACTGCCGCACTTCACAGCGATGATCACTAGTGTAAGGTGAGTACGATGTTAACAAAAATTGGTTGTCTGTAAAGTCGGTTTACGGACGATAGTTTAACGTAACAACGTCATAACAAAACATTGATGAAAAGATTGCATACTTTTATAAATAAAATTGAATCATTTTTATTGAATTATCACTATTTTGTATGGACACAAAGAAGGAGTGAAATGAAATCTACAATTGAATTAATAAATTTACTTTTATTTGCACTCATTAAATCAAATATGTTTATTAATTTAACGAATATATTATTTTATTAAATATAACTTTTATACATCTTTGCTATTTAACTTCTTCCAATCTGTGTTATTATGTTAAGAATAGGACGATGATAGGAAAAGTAGGAAACTAATGGGAGTGTTTCAAGTTTAATGTGCCTCGAAAAAGTCAAATCGATGGTTGTTCCAATCGAGTGGAAGAGAGGTAGATGCGGCGCAAGCGTACATCGAGCGTAACGGGACAAAGCGTAACGGGATAATGTTCGTAACGGGACAATGAGTCATCCTTTTTCGTGCATGCAGCCGGCGTTCATCGATTTATTAGACGTTGTCACGTCAAAAATAATATTATTACGTTGACTTAACTTCTCATTATTTCCAAAAACCAAATGTATTTTGAACGAGTAATAAAACACGCAGTGCCCAATCACTTAAAAAAGGCACGTCTCGAGTGTTATCGACCCCACGCAAGGGACCGCAGTCGATGTATCGCGTGGAATGAATTGGACCAACCGTCTCGTGAGCAGGTTCGCTCGGGCCAGGTAACAGTGGCTGGGCACGCAACTCCTCTGTAGCCAGGAAGTAACGAAGCAAGATGTAAAAGGTTACGTCGCGGCTCTCTTCATCCCAGAGCACTTGCCATGATGATGTAAACAATACATAATGACTGGAGACCCGGAAATTTCGCGAATTCGTCTGGCCTCAGGGTATAATTCAAAGTCATAGGTGTGTTCAACCGATGTTTGCTTATCCATTGGTTGATTTATTAGTGAGAACAGATTTATCCTTATTAATTGGCACTAGCTGATTCCCTTACTTCTCCCCTAGCTGGGCCTCGTTGGCTCACGGTCGTAGAGGGGCGTGTCCAAATAACTGCTGTCCAATCATGAACACAGTGCAAGAGTGTGAAGGTTTGCATTCTAACTTGCGACTAAATGAATGCGCGAAATTTCCGTATCTCTAGTAATGACACCATACTAAGGACCGGAAAAATTCGCGGGTTCAATGACCTGTAGGATGAACTCCATAGTTCTACGTACACTCGGTCAAATGTCACCCACTCATTGGTTGCTGTCTTGTGAGAAGACCCAACGTAGCAGCCTGTGATTCGATACAGCTTTGGTTGGGTGTTTCTCATTGGCCCAGAGTCATCCAGGTGAGTTGTGAGCCAATAGCAGAGGCAGCTGTGAGGTATAACTGTTTGTATTTTAGCCTATCGTGAAATGAATTCGCGAATTTTTCCTGTCTCTACACCAGACAATTCACTAGCGTTTTCATCCAAAAATATTCGCTGGATTTTATAACGACAGATGTGCGCTGTTAAAGTGAAAGTTTTATCCAAAATCTATTCAGTTTACCAAAAAGCAAACTTTACGAAATTAGAAAAAAAAATAACGAACTGAGAATTTGCAGGTATAAAATTACTTCGGCACGAAGTTGTTAGTTAAAAAAAGTCACAAAAACCAACACACAAAAGATTTTTCAAACAAAATTTTTTTTTATGTAGCAGAACATTAAAAATAAACATAGGGACCTTGAAATTGATACTTATATTTTCATGAACACTTAAAAAATTTAAACTACACTGAATTTTGATGAACTAAGTGAAGTAATTTTATAATTCAAATGAAAATTTAATATATATAAATATGAAAATTTGTGTGACATATAGGCCAAATACACACACATTTAACGTAACATTTTAAATAAAATTATATTAGTTAAATAATTGTTTTAAGGAATATAAATAAATCTTAAAATAAAAGTATTATGGCATGCTTAAGTGAAATTTTGTCTCTTTCTGCGGACAATATCCCCTTTTTATACGGGAAAGTTCATTTTCTATGTGCATGGTGGAGGTAAGTGGTTAGGTTTTATCGTTTATTAACGTTGGTAGTAAAGAAAAATAGTCCTCGAGCACTGTGGAGAACTACTTGTTGGTTTTAAGCGCACAAAAACCCTTCCGCATATTTGGTTTATTCTGAACATAACAATACTTATGCATAATTAGTTTTACCAATTTCATTACCTAACGTGAACGAAGTTCTGTAAATTTATAATCAAAAAAACTTTTATTGAATATGAGTTTTTTAAAATATAGGGCTATATATATAAATAACTGAAATTAAGTGAATTAATTTTATTTTAGACAGGGCTGAAAACACGTAAACTTTATCATCATTTTGATTCTTCAACCAATTGTTCTTTTGGCCTTACCTGTAACATGCATAGCTAACATCTAACCAGTATTAGAACAACACAACCATTTAGCTGGTGTTACATTGGAAATAGCCAGGGCTTTACAACTCAGTGAGTTTTCAGTGCCAGGTAAAGCAGTTGGAGGAAGTTTCAGCTTTGCTCCAGACGAGTTCTGCTCAAAGTCCACGATCCTGTGTTATCAACTCTCGCTTCACGAACAACCACGACGCTCTATTACTCCATGTTAGATTTGACAGTTCTTGCTTGAACACAGACCAGTCAGATTTTGTTCTGCTGCCTGGTTTGGCCAGATAAAATCAAGGGACCTGGTTTCCAAAGCCAAGCCTCTAGCATTAATTAAGAAAAGTTTATTTTTATACAAGTCAGAATATTCATCTCTTACGAAAAAAATACCTTTCGTAATTGACTTTATTTGTGGTATCAAGTTAGACTCTATGAGTTTTATCAAGGAGGAGGTATTTACGGATTGACGGATACCCTTGCTTACTTTTCCGCCTAAGTTCAAAGTAAATCATTATTTTTAAAACACTTATCGACTTATAGTTTTTCTTGAGATGTCGAAAAAATCATTTCCCATCAAAATGACAAGTGTTTGCATTTTGTAGGTCACACCTACAATTTACACAATACGGAAATGTACACAGTATTTTTTTTTTTGTAAATTACAAATATATTGTTACGAATGTGAGCAAGGCCACTTCACGCGCAGGTGCAGAGCTGGCTGGCGGCTGCAGTAACATGAGATGTGCCGTGCGCACCTGGGTCGCCGCTTTATCTCCCTCCAGCCCTCCGCTCCCCCCGCGCGGCACTGTTAGTTTGACATCCGAAACCTGCCAGCTGCGGAGTTACGCGAGCCGCCGACACGTGTTTCAAAGAGATTTCTGCCGTCGGGACGGCTCGCGATGACTCGACTGGCCCCGGCCGCTCTCGTGAGTTCTGGAATTGCGCCGGGGCCTATATATATGCCCGAGGACGTCAGGGCAGAGAGTCAGTTCGGAGTGTTCAGTCGGGAGTTCTCCCGCGGCGGAGTTTCCGGGCGATAGAGTCGCGGGCGCGGCAGAGTGGCGAAGTCCTTGGACGAAGGTTCCAGGGCAGGGAGTGAGTGAGTTTGTGGCCATAGGTGGCATGACCACTTGATTTTATATTTATTTTAATTAATGTTGAATTTTGGCTGTGACGTAATTTTAGTTTTAGTATTTGCCCTTTTCCTTTTTTTTTATAAGTATTGGTCTTTTATAAGTTTTGTTAATCTTATTTTTAAATATGTTTTTATATTATTATATTGAAGGCTGTTCCCAGACGGGTGTCTAACTTGTGGTGGTGTGACACCGGGAGTGTCAACCGCGACAAGTTCAGTGGAGTCGGGAGTTTTCTCGCGGCGGAGTTTCCTGGTGATAGTGCCGCGGGAGCGGCGGAGTCCCGAGCGAAGTTGCGAGCGAGGCGTCGAACGGATCCTCGGCGAAGGGGAAGTGCGTCGGCGGCGGCGGAGTGTGGCGACGGATTCCTGCGGCGGAGACCCACGAGGGGTGCTGCGGCGAGAGTTGCGTCAGAGGTGCGGCCCAGCGAGGTGTGTGGAACGAGTGACTGGGGAATAGACCTTTCTTTAAATGTAATTAATTATTGGCCATTTTAGACAATTTTTATAAGTGAAATAAGTAGTGGCAATAAATAAAACTGTGTAGTGTAATAAAATCTTTAATTGGGCTATCCTTTACGAACCAGCGGTAAATCGTTACAATATATTCATATAAAATTACATATGTTGGCAAATTTTTACAGTTACATAAAAACAATTGTATCGCTACAAAAAAGGTGTTCGCAGTAATACTGTGTTTCTATATCTACCCGGGAATTTATACTTTTGTTATCACAGTACCTCTAATACGAGTAGTTAAAGTTATTTTCAAACCGTTCTCTGAACAGCTTTCCAATTGGAATTAACTGTTTACATTAATAACAAGATAAGTAAACATAAAGTCCAATTAGTTAATATTCTATTATCTTTTCCACGGGGTTTTAAAAATAATTATGCTTGTATGACGCAATGATGTGCTAATTTTCGTAAGAAATACTCAATATTATCTCGAAAAAAAAAACAACATATTTCATAGCCAGGTGTTCTACAAAGTTACAATATATTTATTGTAATAATGTTCGCAGGCTTTCACGGCCATTGTCTGAAGTAGTTTGGCTTCAGGGGTTGCAGCCGCGTCCTTGGCAAATAATTCACCGACGTTTTCGGCCGACATTGCAGTCGCCATAATCAGGCAGCAGTTATCTACTCTTGAGTAGGTAAACTGCTCCCTGATGATGGCGACTGCAATGTCGACCGAAACGTCGGGGAAAATATTCGCCAAGGACGCGGCTGTATTTGTTGTATAGTGCTACGAACTGTTTGTTTGGCAACTGGTTCCCAAGGGAATCTTCTGCAGACAAACGGCGCGGTGGGTGGGTTGTGACGTCATGTTCACCAGCAAGCGCTACGGCCGCACCAGGATTCGCCTCGGGAGCCGACTGCAGTACGGCCAGGCTGTCCACAAGGAAAAAAATATATATTTCGTACCAATTTAGGCGAGAAAAAAAGTACTAGATTTGAAAAAAAGAAGTACTAAATCATAATTTGTTATGGTTTTAACAATTTAGGAATTTATAATGAAATTGCAATGCTCTAACTTAAATATCACACGATACACACATTAATTCCATAGTTAGAGTCCCGGAAATTTCGCGGATTCCTCTGGCCTCAGGATAGAATTCAAAGTTATAGGTGCGCTCGACCCATGTTTACTTTCCCATTGGTTGATTTCTTAGCGAGAACATTTTTATCCTTGTTATTTGGCACTACCTGATTCGCTTACTTCTCTCCTAGCTGGACATCGTTGGCTCACGGTCGTAGAGGGGCGTGTCCAGATGACTGCGTGCCAATCATGAACACAGCGCGACAGTGTGGAGGTTTGCATTCTAGCTTGCGACTAAATGAATACGCGAAATTTCCGTGGCTCTAACCATAGATTTGAAAATAATTACGCTTAATAATGAAACATATTGGAGTTACTGTAATAGTATTATATTACCTAAAGGGAAAAAAGTACTAGATCTGAGCGTAAATAAACTAGACCACTAAAAAACTTATAAAAGTACTAGATCTAGTAGGAAAGTACTAACTGTGGACACCCTGAGTATAGCTCGTCACCCGGCAGATGGGGTTGACCAACGCTCCGCCCGTGTTATCGTTGACCGGGGGAGGGTGGAGGGGGCGAGGCCTTCCCCCCTCCCCTCGCGAGCGCCTATTCGCCCGCAACTGCCGCCATCAAGTTTGCATGTTTGCCGCTGAAGACGGAGGGACGTCTCTCCCCCATCTCTCCCCCCCCCCTTCCGCGCACCACACCCTCGAATGGTCCTCCCGGGACCCCGATTAGCACCGCTTCCAGACCTCCCTCGCGGGGACTTCCAGCCCGCTGCTCCTAGGCGCTGATGACCTCGTCCCGAGAACAGCCCCCAGTCGGGCGCTGATGAGCTCCATGGACTCTCGCATCGTGTAACAGGCTCCGAGCCTCTCCGCTCAGCGCAGAACAAGCCTCCCTGTGCTTGTCATCATCAAGAGGGATTTAGTCCGGTTGCCAAATGGCATTTTGACCTAAACCCGGAAGTAAGGTCCGCCCAAAGTTTTATGGCATTTTCTGTTTCTTCAATATATATGTGATGATATTCTGCAGGGTGCCACTTTGACACCCTTGAGCAATTTTAGATATTTAAGACGGCGACCAAGATAGTTTAAACTTCATTCATCGGGAATATATGCGCGTATAAGACACATATTTTAATCATTGTGGTGTATAAAATGAATTTAGGGCTTAGGAAATTTAAAAACAAATTATTTTGGCAATCAAATACTTTTATAAAATATAGCAGAAAATATTTCGTAAATTGATAATGATATATTTGGAATAACTTGATTCCAAGGAAAGTGAACTTTGATTAAATACTTAATCATTAACACATACATTTACAATACATTTAAAAGCATTGACTGTAAAATTAATTGAAGTTTTATGTGGCGTGAAATATCTTTAGCTAGCTGTAACGTTTATATAGATAATTTCTGTTGTAATCAATGTTATAAGTAACCTGTAATCAATGTTATAAGTAACCTGTAACATTTACAAGCATCTTATTTAATATGCAAAGGATTAGCATCAAAATTTTAATTATTACGTATTTAATTTAATTGTTGCAGAAGTAAAAAAAAAATTAACATACAGTATAAATGTGAAGGCCTTAGTTGTAAATTTTAAATATAAAAATAACTAAAATAAACTATCTTGCAGTCTCACTTTACTAAATTGAATAGGCCAATGGAATGTAACTTCATAACCAAAAAACATTTGCACTCACACTATGGATATCATATCAAACAACATATCAAAAGTTGATTAATTTTTATGATCATTCTAATAAGTCATTAATGTATACATGACATTCTTATGACGATTCAAAATGTCTCATAGTCCAGACTTGATCATCCTAGCATTTCATTTTCACATGAAGTGCCAAACTATAGCGACAATTTAGTATGGATATTATCAATTTTCTGAAAATTATAGTGTGGCCAACTCACCTTATACCGGGGTAGTTGCACACGTCCGCACTCACCACGCCAGTCCAGCGTATGCGTCACCACTGACATACTGATACTGAGAGTGTAAAGAAATTAAGTTTAACAGATGCGCATCGACTGGTCTAACATTTGGCAAGTGCGCAAAAAAATATATTAGCATACTAAATTTACCGACAGTCCTGGAAACTCTATCGTGATAGGTATAATAATGAATTACCAAACCAAAGATGCTCAAACTTAAATACCGTAAAAAAGCAAAGGTACTTAAAAGCTAAATTCTAGGTATCATTTAAATTTGTATAATTACATTCACAGTATAACGATATTGTTTTACAGACACACTTGCAGTATAATTAATTCTAATCCAAAGTCCCAAAAAAGTCTATTACGGAGGAGGGGGGAGGAACCGAAATTATGACGTTCTTCAGCCTATATAATCCAACCACTAAATCCCGTCGCCGCACTCTGTTTTCAATACACATCTTCTGTAAATCGTACCAGCCGGGAAAATAAAGTACTAAAATCCAGTTCTCACACTTACTTGGTACTGAAGCATACCTCTGAAGCCGGAGCCTCCCGGGGTTGGGCGTAAACCCCACTCACTTTTTGCGCTTCTAGCAGCGCAATGCTTCTGTGGCCCGTGCACTAGCCCCTCACCATCGCGCGCTCGTGTACCACCACGTTTTTCGCTTCGCCAAACGTGCCATGGCATTACCGTCATATTGCCGTTAATTCTTGTTCACGTAACGTAACACAACTTCCCCATGGCTGGGACGCGGTTCATACATTCACGAGCAGTTCCGCGGCCGGCGGTCAGAAACACACTCAATTCGCAAACAGCTGGCAGCCGCCTCCCACTCGTCACGTCAGCTGACGTCAGCCCCCTCCTCTGCTACCACCCCTCACTCCGTTAGATCGTTCTCGTTACTTCTCATACGTCCCACTACAGAGTAAGAGTACTTAACGTAAAATAAACCAAGTATACTATTAAAAAGTTACAATAAATAAATATTAAAATACACCATTAAATAATATAAGGACATAAATAGTGTTATAAAAAATTTAATCATCTTAGAATAAACTTTACGCAAAATAATAATAATAATATCCAAGACGACTGAGGCCGCCAGAAGTGGCCTCAATAGACATAAATATTAAAATCTTAACCAGGAGTTAATATGTCAAGCAAATTTCATATGTGTTTACACCTAGCCTATATATGTAAAATTCTTTAACTAATAAAATTAAATTTACAATGTTTCACAATTAATAAGTCATGTCTCTAATCATCCAAATCGTCAGCAGGGTCAGTTGGTACGAACTGTGTCCACGGATTGCAACAAGTTTCTTCGCCATAGCAATGGCAAAATTGTGTACATGTTAATTTAGAAAACACACAGCTGCATCTTTCATTAGAACAAGGGTTTTCTTTTGCGCAACCACAGCGTGCCATATGAAGTATCTCTGGTGGAAACAGAATAACTCCACTTGGTACAGTTACAGGAATCAGGCTTTTGTTGACAAAATCTTCTACCCAGCCCAATCCTGTTGCCAGTTGTTGTGGTGGATTTTCCTCAAGTGCAGATTTCCAAATACACACTTGGAAATGAGTCCGCTTCACATGTTTCGCAAAGGCTTCGGTAGTAGGTGGCAAGGTTCACAGTTTCACAGCCTTGTTGGTCTTGTCAGTTTCCATTTTTTAAAGCCACATTTTGTATCTCATATCTGACATAGACCTAATTTCGGCGATAGAATACCCATAGCATGATGCTATAAATGCAGTATATTCATATATTACATAATTAATGTTGACTCCTATTAGCCCTAAGAGCGATAGCTTTAAGCCCTTTTGGAATGCTCTCACAACAGTTGCCTTTCCTATACCATAAATATGGGATACAGTATCACAACCTGATAAACCATGGGCCGCCAAAAGATACGTAATTATATCGCGATGCTTATGAGCTGTCATTCCAATATCAATAACTTGAAGCTGGGATGCAGTTCCTTCCATTAAAACAGTACAATTGAGTGCACAATATCTGTAATAGTGAAGAAGCAAAACAAAGACATCTGTATCATCACTTCTAATTGTTATAAGTTTATAACCTTCATTAACACAGGACACCATTTCATGTGGGATAATAACATCCGCTTCTTCATGCGTTGTTCGTAGGTCTGTTCTCAATATTGTAACCCCTTCGTATATTTGAACTGGTATTGAGTCCAACCCGCTAATGATGAGTTTGTATTCATATGTTGCAGCGTGTTTGCCACCGTCTGTTATGAATGTTTCACAAATGATTTTGATTAGTTGAAACTTGTTGAATGTAACAGTTAATAAAACTTTCTGAGATGGAAGATGTGTGTTGAGAGTCAATTTATGTTTAAGGCTAGCTTGTTTACCAGCTCTAGATGTCCTTGTCACACTTTTGATACTGAAGTCTTGGTATCGGTCGATTATTAAATGTACATCAGCCTTTCTTAATTCATTCAAAACACAAGTCACGAAGCCATTTACAAAGTCACTCACAGTGCCTGATGAAGGATAAAACACTGCCCACAGTGCAGCACAACCATCAATTAGGATAACTGCTGGTAACTCGCTTGATGAATGAGTTCTTGAAGAATGTTTTTCAGAGTTAATCTATTTTTTGAAACCCTCATGTTACCATTGTTATCAAACATTGATGTAGGCACAGAAGAGAGTTCATAAAGAAATACTTCTTCTGTATTAAGTCCACGTGAACCTACTAGAACCATGAATCGGGAAAATATAATTTCTGTATCCCAAACATATTTTGTTCCCAATACCATTTGTTTCTTGTCTGTAGACATAGTTTTAACTTTGGTGGACAACGTTTGATTGAATCCTGCAGGCCAACTTTCTTCAAATTGAATCATGCTTGCTAACCCAATTGCAACCGATGCATCAGCATTGACTAGATTATTACACACTAAACCAGATACCACTACAACTATTGCATTTCACATCACCTGAAACATAAATAAAAAAAATTGTATATCGGCAGTGGTTGTCCAATTTTTTGGCATAATACATATGTTAAAGCTTTAAAATCAATTTAATCACCAAAATAAATAGTTGTTAGTATTGCCAGACACTAAAATTATTATATTAGACACCAACATGATTATCAGGTGTGTTCTATATGCGAATTTATGGCCGATAAATACATTTTGGGCCATCTAAGGCGCCATATTGAATATTTTAAATTGCTCAAGGGTGTCAAAGTGGCACCCTATAGAATATCATTAAGTATCCCTTAAAGAATCAGAAAATGCCATAAATATTGGGCGGACCTCACTTCCGGGTTTTTTTGATCTGCCACCGGACTAATTAGCCCCCTTCATCCTGCAGCCACCAAACCTTTTTTTTTTCGACGTGATAACGTCTTACAATCGACGAACGCCGGCTGCACGCGCGAAAAAAAAATTGTCACGTTCCGCCTGAGCCGAGCGTGCGAGAACCCGGCCAACCACCGTGCGAGAAAATCTTCTATAATATCAAACAGGTTAAGTCGAGCTATTCAACTAATTGTTCGTGATTATATTTGAACAAAATTAGTTAAATTAAATTTGTAAAAAAAAACTGTAAATAATATTTTGAAAATTCCAAAAAAGTATGCCATTTTTCATCGATGTTTTATTATGACGTTATCACGTAAAATATTATCGTCCGTAAACCGACTTTACAGACAACCCCCCTTTTTTTGTTGTTATATTACTAATTCTTAACTATTTATCTATATACACCTTATATATCTGTGCTTGTAGCGTAAAGAAAGGTTAAGTCAAAAATTGTGATATTGAATTATTTAAGATTGATAAGGGAGATTAGGGACATTATTTTAAAACAATTAATGAGTTTCCAACGTTCTAAAGCAGTTAATAATGCTTAAAAAAACTGACTTCAAGAAACCCTGATCATTTTAAATCGCGATTTTTTCTCATAACTATGATTTTGGACTTAACCGCTTTTTTACGCAACAAGCTCAGATATATAATCTCGGAAACGGCTTTAACCATATTTTTTTCTAAAAGTTTACCTCTGACCAGACCGGACGTGACGTTGAATGAATGTAGTCAGGCTAACAGTTCCTCGTCTCTCTACTGAGTGACCATCGCTGCACTACCTGTACATTTCATCGTTCTCTAACGATTTTCAAATTGTAAAGCCAATGTTTTTAATGTAATCTTTTTTAAAGTCGTCATTATTTCATTTCATGACTCGTGACCTATAACGTAAAGTTTGGATGATAGTTGGCGCGACCACATGTTTACCAACAGGCGCCGCGAGGTGGTAAAAACTGTCATGATAAAACCACACCAGCCCACAAGTCACTGTGCCACGTAGAGCCAACAAATTTTGCACGGAATTTTTATTGCAAGCAGTATGAATTTTTTTTAAATTGGTAGATGGTGTGTCCTAATCCCTCTTAACACGAGGGAAAGAACAGAAGAATAAAACAAAATAAAATAAATGTCTTAATAGCTGTACCAAGATCAGTCTTCAAAAAAATACAAAGTATGTGATGAAATAATAAGAGGTTTCGGTAGTCACTGAGCAAATACGAGTCTCGTGTGGTCTTCAGAGAAACAATAACAATTTTCGTTCTCGGGTGAAATATAATTTTTCTGCTCACTTAGTGATGTCAAATTTATTACTGATGTTCAAGGGAGGAACTTTATTTACATGTACTTTTATTTATTATATTTATTATTTTTAAACAAAATGTCTTCATTAATTTCAACTGCAAATACATGTTTTACGTGATGTACATCAGTTATACCTAAAAAAAGGTTTTACTCTGTCGGAACTCTCGGAAATCCCGCGGAGGCTGGTGTCGCAACTTTTATACCCTTGGCAGTCTTTCTGTAACCGATTGGAGTGGTTGTGAAGTGTCGCGTTATCCCGGGCCGGACCCGTCGACTTCGAAGCATCCGGAATAGCGACGCACCATTCACGCCACTCCACGAAGCGGCCCGCGGAATTCCCAGGCTGCTAAGGGGTAGATAACAGTGCCGAGGAAGGAGAACGCGAGGCCGCTATAATCCCCGAAGGTATGTGTGTGACGTGCCCACCAGCACCCTTGCCAACTGCGTTCGTAACAGTATTTAAAATATTTCGCTAAAGAATTTTGATATACCACACCTCAAATTATACACCTATTTAAACCATCATTCGAAAACAAAATTTTAAATGTTCACTCCATTAATTCGCATCCACGCTGCGATAGAAAAAAAAACTTACTGATCGGATAGTCTAGTGCGTACGTGGATTTTGTCGCGCTGACGTCATAGATTTGTCGAACTTTGTTCACGTCGCGTCTATCGCGTCGCGCCCGATGCGCTATTGTGATTAGAAAATAATATATATATATAATTTGGTAATAGTTTGATGGAAAATTGGTGGAGAAGGCGAAAATATATATATTATTTTTGGTTCGTTGATTGAAGTCGGCCGAACGCGCTCTGCCGTGGCCGGCTGGATTGCGCCTCCATCCACCCGGCAGCCGACTGTAATGTCCGCTCCTGAGTCGCGGCTGGTATCGTCTGCCGCGGCGGGGCGTGGCCCGCGCAGGGCTGCAAACCGTAAAGTCGGGGATTTTCCAGCCCGAGGGATGCTAATCCCCGCGGCCTCGAGGGGAGAAGGGGTGGGAAAGTTTTTTTTTTTTTTTTTTTTTTTAAGTTACCCTTCCTTTCCGGATCGATGGCGGGCCGGGTGTGCGTTATCATATTCCTCGCAACAGCGCTCTCAGCGACCTCCTGAGATTTCACACTTGGGGTGAAACAATGTCGCGCCCCTCCCCCCCAACCCCCCGTATTTCCAAAACCTGTCCTCACCAATCACCCCTACCCCCACCCGTCCCGATTGTCGGCAGGCGGAAAGATTTGGGCGGGAGGAAGCATCTCTGCGATTTCGAAATCCCCCCCCCCCCCCCCCCCCCCCCCCGCTATTCGGCGAAGCGGTATATCTCCGGAGGGAGACGCCCCAGTGCCGGATCTTCACGTCCGGGCCAGCGGATCTTCACTCGTCTGAACCCTTTCAACGATGATGGAGTTATGGAATCAACCACTCAACTCGCTGCTTCACCTTCCCATTTAGCGAAGAATTTAAAATAAGAGAAGCAAGTAGATATTCTATCGCTGTTTTTTATCTCACAAAATTTATAAACAAGTCAGTCAATTTTTTTTTTTTTTACCCGAAGCGATATTACTTTTCTTTTCAGAAGAAACCGAGGAAAGAAAAAAAAATACTTTCACTATGATAAATTAAATATTATGACCTTTCTGTGCGTTATTTTAATGTAAATGGTAGCTTAAAACCATTGATACTGATACCTTTTGCTAGGTTTTAACACGAGTTATAAGGGTGAATATGTGACTAGTTAGAGTGCCCAGATGATCTAATTTCTAGTCATCTCTTTTTGCACTTGGCCACACTCTTGGCGGAGAAAAAATATAATTTTTTTGTTTATTATTATGAATTTGACTTCAGTAAGACAGAGTATATTATATAGTATACACTACATGACTTCAAATGTATTTGGCTTCAACAAAAAAATTTACCTTAAAAAATAAATTGATCTCAACAATGCACTTATTTAAGAATGACTACATCTGTAAATAAATACAACCAATTAGGCTACTAGAATTATTAGACTCGCATAAATTTTAAATACGCTCCTATGATAATATTCGCAAGCTATGGTCCTTTGCTTTACAATAATTGCTTTACAATAAATTGTTAAACATTTGAAAATTGAAAATGACTTATGCCTCTACATTGACACTTAAAAAATGTTCACTTCACATTACAACGAATGAACGAAAATAAACTTATCTAGTACCCCAATAAGTAAATGGCATCGAATATAAAAGTTATATCACACTGGCAGTCTTTATTTCCAAACTCCTATTAAATTAAGGCAGATAAATTCGGGCTGCAATTAACATCAAAGTAAATATCACTAATGCATACCTACATATTTGCCTAATAGTTTGATTACAGTACCTACAAAATATTTTTAAGTATAGAATGAGTTCTTTAATTTGCAGAATGCTTTGCAGGAATCAGCCAATCATAATTATGCCTAGAAAAATATACCGAAAATTTTGGATGCTTCCGACAAGCTAAACTTTAATCCGGTGAACAAACCGAGGACACCAAAGTGTTTAAAATATATATATATATTATATGAAAGCTGACTAATACGACTATAGAGTTGATGAAATTTAAACCTGTCCCAAATCCTTATACAGATTGAGAAAAAAACGTTTCATAAAATTTCAAGATATTAAAAAAAATAACTTTTTTATCGCTAATAAATTCACAAAAAATATTTAAATGTCTAAAATTTCTATTATGCATTTTATGGTCGTTTAAAAAGTTAAAATATAGACAAAATAAAAATATCTTAATTTCTAAATTCATTAATAAATATTGCTAGTATGACCTGTCGGATCAGCAAAATTTACCTTAAAAATAGGCACATTTGTCTTAATGATATCAATGTATACATAAATATACTTTTGCTTGTGGAAAACAAACATTTAAATCACTGTTCTCGAGTGGTCGGAGGTCCCTAACAATAATGTTTTATTTACAGCTTAAAGACAACAATTAAATTATGATTAAATGATGGGAATTATATAAAAAAGGGAAAATTTATATTTCCAGGCAATATTTTATAAAATAATTAAATTTTTTAAGTATTACATTCGATGAAACTTATTAATAACAATCTTAATATTACCTTATACATTTTTAAAAAAAGAATTGTACGACCACGTATTAGTGCAAGGGATGAAAAATAGTTTTTGGAGGTCAAAAAGTATTGCATAGCTACCCTAGTAGGCATAATATGAAATTTGTTAAGGCATTAAATTTTGGATGCAATAAGTTAAAAACATTTTAATTGTTTTCGCTGCATGGAATATGAGAAGATGTATGAGTTGATATTTTTTTGAATAATTGAGAATATATAAGATGTAATGTAGGCTACATTATAAGTTCTTAAAAATTTCCAGGAGTTTATAGAAGTTTCATATTTCCAGAAGAAATAGGTACTTCGAAATCACCTACGCCTGTAGGCTGTGTCGCAAGGGATTTTTTTTCTGTCATAGGAAACTTACTGTTTTGATCGGTGTTGTCGTCGTTGTGTTGTCAGTAATATCTGTTTATCTTCATCGTTATGTTTGTACATTTTCTGCGTTATCCGTGTTTTTTTGTCTGTATGCATATTCTATTATTGGTGAAACTGTCTCCTCGTTGTTAGCCCACTGTGTTCGTCAGTGCTGTTATTATTATTCTTTGTGACTAAATTCCTTTCACGGTATTCTTGTGCTGTCTGATTTTTAAGTATGAACATGTTTGTCTGCGCTATCTTCGTTGTGTTGCCCATGATACCAGTTTAGGTTCATTATTGGGTTTATCTGTTTGACATAGCTGATTAAGGCTTTTTCTCTGTGGATTTAGATTTATCATTTTTATTTCTTCATTAGCATTCTGGAATTTTTCTTTCCGTGCGAAACAATGCAAAAAAGCATTTGCGTATGTCGAAAAAAATTGTATTAAAACAAAATTCCCCGTTGCTAAATCATTTGAAGAACGAACTTATGCCATGAACATTCTCCAGCTTGCGTTTTTTTTTCGTGAAGGGCTGTTTGTACTTTCAACACTCAGCAGCTAGTCAGAGGCCTATGCATAAGAGATGTTCTGAAGTACTTCGCCAACCTGCTTAGGTTGAGTGAGGAATGGCCTCGTGTAACCACACGGAAAAAGCTGAATATGTTTACCTGAAGTAGCTTGGATTCTGGGTTGTAGCCACGTCCTTGTCCGAATAAAGGCCCGTCTACAGTAGCAATGTCCTAAACTGTGTCCGAAGGACACTCGTCGCTGATTGGTCCACGTGACCCTCTGACGTCATGCCTCAAGTGGGCGAAGGTCCGAACCTACCTGGTCCGAAGACATTCGTCAATTTGAACTTTTTGTCCCAACCTGTGTGCTTCGGACACAGAAAAAGAACAGAACGCTCACGATATTTGAATTTCCGGTTCCCGTTTGAAAACGTGGTGTTTGTTTTTGTTATCAAAGGAAATTGAAGGTGTTGTAATTCAAGAAGAGCCACTTTGTCTTACTGAATAAATATAAAATATTGAACTCCCACAACTTTCATAAGATCAATCTTAAACTACAAAGCATCAAAATAATAAATAAAAACATTTGGTTTGGCACATTTACTGCGCTTTGGTGACAACTTTAGAAATCAATACATTCGGACATCGGACATCGCAATTGTGGACAGGGCAGTTTTCGGTGAGACAATGTGACGTCACTCACATTCGGATAAGGACACGGACCGCGCACAGGTTCGGACTATTGTAGACGGGCTCTAATACACCGACCTTTCGGTCGACACTGCAGTCGCCATCATCAGGGATCAGTACAGTAGGTTACTGCTCCCTGATGATGGCGACTGAAATGTCGACCGAAAACTCGATGGATCATTCGCCAAGGACGCGGCTACAACACAGAAGCCAAGCTTACTACAGACGATGGCCGTGAAAGCCTGCGAACATTATTATGTTTAACCTGAAGTTGTTCAGGGTTCCGTGTAACAACGCCCTTAAGAGTCCAGCCCGAGGAACCTGCAGGGACCTGTTCGAGCACAGCGCAGTGACGTCACTAGGAGCTTTGAATATATATACTGTAGAGAAGTCGCGAGTGGATAGGATTTACTCTACGTTTTTCAGAGCAGCTTGGGAACTTCACCGCTGCAGTGCGCTGCCGTAACGCCCTGTATCGTCTTAGTTGTTATTTACACGTTAGAGCGCAGCACTGTCGCCCGCTGTCATTCCCCGCACCCCTCATCCATCATTCACTGCAGCTCAACGTCGTTCAACGGGAGGGGGAAGGGGTGTTTGAAGAGTTCGACACTTGTCCGCTAGGGACCACCACAAGTCGATGCCCTAGAGATGGTGGCGATTGCAGCGGTGAATTAACCAACTACCTCAAAACCGTATCAGAAATTTTAACCTGGGCTGGCGACTTCTATACAGTATATATATTCAAAGCTAGGAGGGAGGGGAGGTACCCTCCCCTCTCTCCCCCCCATAGGGCCCTGACCGGCTGCCGGGGGCCCTTCAGGTGACCGCCGCGACCAATCAGCGCCATCAATAATATCCGGCGTGATCTGACGCCTGTCCCCCCCCCCCCCCCCAACCAAGCTCATCCAATTAAATGTCAGCACGACGTCTGCGCAGCCTCGGAGTGCAATCGTATTAAACATAATCCCTTGGTGGTTGGGGGGGGGGGGTTGATGCGAACACACCGGAGAACCAGCTGTGGCGGTATTTGAAGGGAAAAAAATGTGTTGGTTTAAAAAAAAAATTAAAGGTGTATTTTTTTTACGGCTCAAGGTTAGACCATGAAAAAAAAAATTCCATTACGTTTCGCTAATCTCTCAGGCCTTCTTGCGCGGCGGTTGAAACATCGGTTCTTCTACCGCCTTTTTCTTGTAACCAAATGTTAAATGAGTCCTCACTTATTTATTATCTCTGAATCTTATGTCAGAATGTTATTAATTTAAAACCATTTATTAGTAACTTTAAAAAATATGTTATGTTAAAAATGGCAATGCCAAAATTGTTGGTTCTGTAAAAAAAAAATATATATGATTATGCGGTTTAGCAATAATTGGGTTGAAAATTAAACTAGAATCAACTCCTTGTGCAAACGACTAAAAGATTGGATAGCCGTTATGTGTGACGAGCCAAGCAATTATTTACCCACGCGAAAGTCCTATTATCCATACGAGTCCCGCGCGTGTGGCGTAATAAAGGCGCACAGCAATTAGCGAAACGCGTTCATGATTTTAATTAGCAGCAGGCAATACCTTGTCCGTGAGCCGTCGTAATTAATTAGCGGGCGTATCTGGGTGACGTCGGCGACGGGGTTCCGAACCTAATAAACCGTCGCGCGGAGCCGATAAATATCTGGCGATTCGCCGCTAAACGCCGCGACTAATCCACTCTCAGTGTTTCCACGGAGTGACCGCCAGGAGCGCTCTGTGGAGAACAGAAGGGGAAGTTTCCAAACAAAAAAATAAATTTTGGTTGTCTGTAAAGTCGGTTTACGGACGATAGTTTAACCTGAAAACGTCATAACAAAACATTGATGAAATGGTTGCATACTTTTATGAATAAAATTGAATCATTTTTATTGAATTATCACTATTTTCTATGGATACAAAGAAGGAGTGAAATTAAATCTACAATTTAATTGATAAATTTACTTTTATTTGCACTCATTGATTCAAATATGTTTATTACTTAAACGAAGAGATTATTTTAACTACAGTAGAACCCCTTATATCCGACCTTCCCACAACCGACTCCTCCGGATATCCGACCTAGTCTCCGTGGTTGGCGAGCCTGTTCAGACTTGAAAAAGTGACGCATCTACAATATGTCTTCGTGTCGCAAACTGTTCAGTTCAGCCGTGATTGTTGGTGCAGAATGTGCTCCTACTATAATCTTGTACTGTTCTGTGTTTTTTTTAAACGTAACGTAATGTATTGTGGGTAGAAAAAGTGGAGGGACACTTCTTCAAAATCAAGATTTGTCAAAACTGAAACAAAAATACATTACTGAATTCTTTAAATAAGGTATGTTTACATTGTATTTATCGTCTCATTTATAATTTAACAAAAGTAAATGTTTGAAATGTATACAGCAACATTTTTACAAATAAAGTTGTATTACTGTACATACTGTATAGCAGGGAAAGGCATTTTTTTTTGCTCCTACGAATATCCGACCTTTTGGCCGTTCCGACCATGGCCCGGTCCCGTCATGGTCGGATATGTGAGGTTCTACTGTATAATGTTTATATATGTTTGCAATTTAACTTCTTCCAATCTGTGTTATTCTGTTAAGGATAGGACGATTATAGGAAAAGTAGGAAACGAATGGGAGTGTTTCAAGTTTAATGTGCCTCGAAAAAGTCAAATCGATAGTTGTTCCAATCGAGTGGAAGAGAGATAGATGCGGCGCAAGCGTACATGGAGCGTAACGGGACAATGAGCGTAGCGGGACAATGAGTAATCCTTTTTCGTGCGTGCAGCCGGCGTTCATCAATGTATTAGACGTTGTCACGTCAAAAAAAAAAAAAGGTTGCTCTCTCCACGGTCGGCGCTACGACCGATTTCAGTTTGCTTCCCGCTGGAACCGACTGTCCAACGAAGCCACCCACTTCAAATATCCAACGTAACGACGTTAGTTATCGCGTGAAATCGACGCAAATGAACCGTTGTTGCTTGTCCCGTTCGGTTATACTCGTGAGCGGCGGGCGCGAAAGACAAACACTATTTCGCGTTACGACCACAAAAGCAGGTCAACAACACGTTCGTTCCATTAGCACTAATATACTAATGTTTTTTTTAACATTAAACTAAATATTGTTACGATTTACCGCGGGTTCGTAAATGATAGCCCAATTAAAGATTTTACTACCACACACACAGTTTTATTTATTGCCACTACTTATGTCACAATTAATCTGATTTAATTGCCAAATAATCAATTGCACTTAAAAATAATGTTGCTTCCCTAGCCACTAGTTTTCACACACCGCACACGTCGCTGGGCCGCACCTCTGGCGCAACTCTTGCCGCAGCACCCCTCGTGTGTCTCCGCCGCGGGACTCCGTCGCCACACTCCGCCGCCGCCGACGCACTTGCATTCGCTGAAGAAAAACTCGACGCCTCACTCGGAACTTCGCTCGGAACTCCGCCGCGGGAAAACTCCCGAATTCACTGAAGTGAACTCGCTCCCTGCCCTGGAACCTTCGTCCAAGGTCTTCGCCACTCTGCCGCACCCGCGGCACTATCGCCCCGGATAATCCGCCACGGAAAAGCTCCCGCCTGAACTCTCCTCAAGGCCAGCGTCCCGGGCACATGTATAGGCCAGAAACCTTCGAGAACTCCCAAGCGCGGCTGGGGCCAGTCGCGTCATTCCGCGCCGACCCGACGGCAGAAATCTCTCGAAACACGCGTCGCCGGCTCGCGTAACTCCGCAGCTGCCAGGTTTCGGATGTCATACTAAGAGCGCCGCGCGGGGAGCTGAGGGCTGGAGGGAGGGGAAGTGGTTACCGAGGTGCGCACTGCACATCTCATGTTACGGCGGCATGTGATGCAGCCCAGCTAGCTCTGCACCTGCGCTTGACGTGGCCTTGCTCACGTTCGTAAGATTATAATTAAAAAAATTAGAAAAAAATAACCTAGCAAAATATGTTGTCTTGAACGGGTAGCGGTTAGGACCATAATCTCCAAAATGGTAAATATTTCCCCTGAACTGCTGCCAATATTGTAAAGAGGCGATGGTTAGGTCTATAACCACCAAAATTCTATTCAGTGATAATTCATGCTAAAATAATACAGAAGATAAAATCTTTATTTAAAGTGGTTAATATAATGACTACTAACTTATAAAGGATTTAAGCGGCTGATGAGTTCGTGCCAGGCCTAGGCCTACCAGCGGAGCCTGTAAACTAGGAATAAAGAAGATTTACTACTGCTGTGAAGATTGGTCAAACACTAATGATGAGGGGCTCCACTGTTAGGAATGTAAATTTATATTTCTGTATCTAGGTGTGTACGTCTAGTTGGTTGTGTGTATGCATCTTTGGTTGTTTCCGCAAACAGTACTGTTGGGCGCACCGACACTATACAATAACAATACTTATCACGATGTTATCCTGTTATCTTACCTCAATCTTGTTTACATTGTTATCAATGAGAAATGTGCTATTACTGTCGTTGAAAATAACTGAAATAAAATCTGAGTGTCGTTTTAGAATTAATGAAATGTTAGAGTTATAACAAAGTAAAGTGATAACTTTTAAAATTTTTAATTAAAGCCTCTATGTATTTTACTCTTCAGTATTATCATTGAATATAAATAAACTTATAGAAATTACGAAGCCATAGTGACTTTTTATTGGAGTTACAAAGCTAGTAAGGCTGAACGATACGATATGGCATTGTACTCGCCTCTTCAAGCTGGCGCCGTTGGTGGAGTGGGGCCCTCGATGGCACACCTGCACTGTATAGCATATTTGACAATTTTTGCACTCACGCACTCCACACTTGCACACATTCCTGTGCATTCTTACAATATTACATCTGCGAAGTTTCACTTGTAACGCTTTTGCTGACAACGCATGCATGTGTATTTTTTTTTTCTTCATCCCCTTCAAGAGTACACGATCGCAGTGATTGTTTCCAGAGTCACGTTACTTCGAGGAGAGGACGGAAAAAAGGCTCTGGTATTTTTTTGGAGAAGGGGGAAAAAGAGGGAAATCCAGCAAGTTTTTTTTTTCCAGGGAAAGGGAAGAAATACTCCGCACGAGACAAATGGCGAGAGTCGCGCCGTATTATCTGCAAGCCAACAAACAGCGGCCACCGAGGAGAAAGGGGAAGTGGGCAAGAAAGTGAAATAAAAATCTGGTGATGTATTACTGTAATATGTAAGAGAACAGCATATTGGGCAGTGCACCGCGCTATAGCCCGGCCCTGGCAGGCAGGGATATATATAAGCCCTCTCGCTCGATGCTGGGGCAGTCTCCCCGCTTCCATTACTCAAACTTTGCAGCCGGCCCCGTGAATCCAACCCCCTACCTCCCCTATCCCCCCATCCACTACTGCCACCCTCATCAGCGTGGCCTTACCTCGTCCGCTCCTTTATAAAGTTTTCTTCCCATTTGTTTCCAACTCTCTCTCCCTCTCTCTACCTTCGGTAACAAGCATCTCACTGTACACACTTTTGTGCCAAGTTATGATTATTCTTTTTTTTTTGTTCGTGGCGAGAGCCCTTGCGCAACGGGCGGAAAATGAGGTGAGCGAATCCCGGAGAGACTTTTATTCCTGGAAGCCAATACGTCCGATGGAGACGAAGATGGGATGTTTATTAAATACAGCCGGAAAGTTTGACTTTACTCGGGTTATAGGTACTCTTCTTTGCCTTTTCGCTGCATTAATTATATTTCTCCATGACTTAAGAATATTTTTCCATCAAAATGAATTAAAATGAATTAACACAATTTTTTTTAATTTACACATTCAGTAATAAAACTAATTTTATTTGAAACAAAGTCTGGAAATAGCAGCTGGATCAATATTTTCGTGAAAATATGAAACAATAGAAATATGTACGAGTTCCCATAAAATAATCAATCGAAAAATCATGTGAACTGTTCAAATACTATTTTAATTATCTTTAATGCTACCTAACCAATTAATTTAAATTATAGATTTTATGACGGAATAGCTACAACAGTTTATTAAAAAAAAAACACTGCAAATAAATATGTTGTTAGCGCAAACATTGACTTTAAAATAACAATAAAACTGTAAATGATTATAAAATGAATACATAGGCCTATTCATATGATCCGTATTGTGAACAATTATGAAAATAAAATTTATTTACCTTAAAATATAAAGAGTACCTGTATGAATTTATACAAAATATTCTACTCACTTAAAAATAATAATTTTTATTATCAGTTTTACTTTAAAGAAAATTAAAAAAAAATATATATGGCGAGAAAATATTACAGGGTCACTTATTAAAATTATTAGATACAGCCAACAAGAAATTAGTTTTAAAGTTGTGTTGAGCTACGATGTATTGGAATTACAAATGTAAAGAACCAAGCAACAGTTAACAGTAATTTATTAAATCCTATAGAAATATAATTTCATGATACAAACATAATTTTCCATTAAAAAAAGAAGCAAAAACCGTTTATTATTTTAGTCACAGTGAATAAACCAGATATTCAGACGCTTCCATTTTGTGAAGACTTGGAGCTCTGTCTGTAAAACAAACATTTTTATTTATTTATTTATTTATTTATTTATTCAACATTGGTTTGGCGAAGTTAAGGCGTGTACGCTTCTTTTACTGAACTATAAGACATAAAACACGTAAAATAAGTTATATCTAGGAATAAAACATTAATTAAATACTATCAATTTAAAAATTACAGCCTTTATCTACCAAAAGAAAATCCAAGTTTATTACAAAAATATAAACATACTCTTCAACATAAAACATTAAAAATAAATAAAATAATAATTTACAGCATATTAAATATGCTTTAAATAGATGCGTGAAAAGCTAACTTAAAAGGATTTAGTCATTGTTTTGGTTAAAATCGTGGGTATTATTGTTTTTTAACGGGTTCCAAGACGCTTGTTAAAAAACCCAAATCGTCGGGATAAATACTTAGGATTACCTACCCTATGTAGCATCACTAGAGCATTTAGAGATATTTTTCGTGAAATTCAAGCAGCAGAGATTTTTAGAGTATAAGTGTGAGTGATAACGCATTATTAGTTTCAAAGTAGAGCAAACGTAAGTATTTTGAAATTTTTTTTGCATCCGCAAGGCCACGACACGCACAGCGCTTGCATGAGCTGACTTTTGGAGTTCAGGCACGCAGGAATGTGTCAAGGGAAGTCTTCCCTGACTCTTACCTGACCCAGCACCCAGAGTGCAGGCTCGCAGGCATGTGCCAAGGAAAGTCTTCCCTGACTCTTACCTGACCTAGCACTTGGAGTGCAGGATCGCAGGAATGTGCCAAGGGAAATCTTCCCTGACTCTTCCCTGACCCAGCACTTGGAGTGCAAGATCACAGGAATGTGCCAAGAGAAATCTTCTTTGACTCTTCCCTGACTCAGCACTCGGAGTGCATGATCACAGGAATGTGCCAAGGGAAGTCATTCCTGACTCTTCCCTGACCCAGCACTCGGAGTGCAGGATCGCAGGAAGGTGCCAAGGGAAGTCTTCCCAGACTCTTCCCTGACCAATCACTCGGATTGCAGGATCGCAGGAATGTGCCAAGGGAAGTCTTCCCTGACTCTTCCCTGACCAATAACTCGGAGTGCAGGCTCGCAGGAATGTGCCAAGGGAAGTCTTCCCTGACTCTTCCCTGACCAATCACTCGGAGTGCAGGCTCCCAGGAATGTGCCAAGGGAAGTCTTCCCTGACTCTTCCCTGACTCAGCACTCAGAGTGCAGGCTCGCAGAAATGTGCCAAGGGAAGTCTTCCCTGACTCTTCCCTGACTCAGCTCTCAGAGTGCAGGCTCGCAGGAATGTGCCAAGGGAAGTCTTCCCCGACTCTTCCCTGACCCAGCACTCGGAGTGCAGGCTCGCAGGAATGTGCCAAGGGAAGTCTTCCCTGACTCTTCCCTGACCAATAACTCGGAGTGCAGGCTCGCAGGAATGTGCCAAGGGAAGTCTTCCCTGACTCTTCCCTGACCAATCACCCGGAGTGCAGGCTCACAGGAATGTGCCAAGGGAAGTCTTCCCTGACTCTTCCCTGACCAATAACTCGGAGTGCAGGCTCGCAGGAATGTGCCAAGGGAATTCTTCCCAGACTCTTCCCTGACCAATCACTCGGAGTGCAGGCTCACAGGAATGTGCCAAGGAAAGTTTTCCCTGACTCTTCCCTGACCAATAACTCGGAGTGCAGGCTCACAGGAATGTGCCAAGGGAAGTCTTCCCTGACTCTTCCCTGACCAATCACTCGGAGTGCAGGATCACAGGAATGTTGCAAGGAAAGTCTTCCCTGACTCTTCCCTGACCCAGCACTCGGAGGAAAAGTCCGCCCGGAACGAGGGGGCGTAGTCTCGCCTCATCTGATATACACCGCGGGTGGCGCGCTGGCTACGCCGCATAATATAAATACCTTGCTTTTATCTGAAAAGAACAGCACAAACCTCTGCGCGCGCTACTTTTGTGCATGTATAATGCATGGCACCCGAGGAAAGGGATTGCGGAGTGTTTATATTCGAGGTTTTCTTTCCCGAATTTATTTCACCGCACTTCTTTGGCGCTACACTCGCTCCGAAACACACAAAAAAAAACTCCTTAATACATACGAGATTTAAGTTTTCGAAATAACTACGGCAGGCAAAGCTTTTCTGTATGCAGATAATTAACAAAAAAAGTCTGTCCTCCTACAAAACACATAACGCACTATAATGTAACGAAGCATAAAGTTTTCTTAGCAAGTGAGGTGGGCTGTATATAAATAGCCTATTTGCTGCGGGATACTATCACCACTACCGTGTAGTGAGTGACGTTGCCATACCCTACTGGGATAGCGATTTTTTTTAATTAACGGCCGTAGCATTAAAATGAAACTTAAATTTAACCAGTGCAGTACTTTCACTATAAGGGTGTCAGCCAAAAAAAATCCATGTCTTTAATAATTTATCGACAGCTTTAATCAATTATCAACAACTTTAAATTCAAAGAACGTGAAAGGGATATCAGGCTTACTAAATAAAATTTGGAAGTAAATCACATAATGAATTAATTATAATTAACATTATTGATAAGCAACATTCACGCTATACAATGGCAGAGAGCTCTCAATGTATTAAAGACACAAATATACTTTTAAAAATACTCTAAAACTAAACTTCCAATTCGACTATTGGCCATCAATAAGTATATTTATACATTAAATGCTAGATACCTCATTTTCCAGCATGGTTGCAAATTATTATAAATAAATAATTTAAAATCGGCACAAAAAACATGTGCGTGGTGTCCACACGTGACAGAAATTAATATTCTTGTTTATTATTTTACTAGCTTAAAACCCGCTACTTCACTAGATTATTGTTAGTAACCTTATGTTTATAATTGGTACCCAAATATTTATTACGCTTAGTTAAATTCGCAAAAAAAATCGTTGTTGTTTCCGGACGTTTATTATTGGCACCAAATATAATTTATTACGCTAAAATAAATTCGGTGATATAATTATTAAACTTAAAAGCATACTTACCTCTTTTTTACCCCTTAGAGGTTGAATTTCGCAAAATAAAAAAAATATGGTTGTTTGTATTAGTATATTTATTATTGGTACCCAATTTATTTAATACGCTAAAATAAATTCGGTTATATAATTATTAACCATAAAAGATAACTAGGTAACCTCATTTTTACCCCTAGGGATTGAATTTAGCTAAAACATTTTTGGTTAGTAGTTTTCGTAAGTTTATTTTTGATATCCAATATAATTTATTATGCTTAATTAAATTTAAAATTATAATTATTAATCTTAAAAATATATTACCTTATTTTTCACCCCATAGAGTTATAAATACCTAAATATAAAAATCATTATTGTTAGTAATGTTATGTTTACAAATTAATTATTGGTACACATTATAATTCATTCCGCTAAATTTAAAATTAAAATAACATAACAACATACCCACCTCTTGTTCACACTTTAGGCGGTTAATTTTCGCAAAATTTTAATTTTGGGTTGGATGTTTATATACGTTAATTATTGGTTCGGAATAATTTTTTTAGCTTTATTAGTTTCAGAGATATTATTGATTATACTAAATTCAAGTTAACCCATTTTTCACCCACTGACTGGTGGTATACTGTAATGATAATTAACTAGTTTTTAAGTGATCCAAAGACCTTTCTAATAAAAAATTCCATCAAAGTCCATCAATTAGTTTTCGATTAATGCTCCAACAAACAGACAAACAGAAAAATACAAAACAAAATTAAAAACCATATATTTGAGTTCTCTATAATTTAAATAGCCATTAGCAATAGTTTTTTTTCTTCATAATTTCATTCAATGTACAGAATTTATGCAAAGAAAAGTTTTATTGTTAATATAGATTAGGTATAGGAAACATAATTATATTTGGATGAGGTCACAGATGAAAAAAATATATATGTACATGCAAGAATGGTAGCGCTAAATTATGCTGTTGCGCAAGTATGCAAGTATGAAAATGTGCAAGTACAAAGTATGCAAGTGTGCTATATGCTGCGTCATTTCTACCTCTCCCATAATATATGCTCATCTTAAGGTTCCCCAACCACGTAACTAACTATTCCCCTGAAACGATCGGAATTTTCGTAACGTTCGAAAATTGTATCCCCCTCAGCCAAGAATTTCCACTTTAAAAATTCAAAACATACAAAATTTCATACAAGCTTTTAAACTTTCTTTAAAATATTTAAATTTACGTAAGTTGAAGAAAATCAAACATACAGTTCACGAATTTCCTTAAAAATAAATTTTTTTCTGAAAGAGATAGGGAGGAACAAATTTATGACTGGCCAGCTTTATTCTTCCATCTTTAACTCGGGCGTTCATTATTTAAATCGTAGCGTGCACGACTTGATGTAAGCTTTTGGACATACGCCAGTGCTAAGCACATGTATGTCTCGAGAAGGAAACTACATAAAACCCAAAATACAAAAAACTCAAATTGAGCTCAAAAATTGCTGTTATCAACAGGATATATACACCTCATAATATTCCATAACAGGAATAAGGTCAACAAACAAATAAAAGCAAAGAAAAATGGACTAAGAGAACGAAAACACCCCCACAAATGATGAATTGAACCCCAAAAACATTCAGCGAAACAAACACAATAGTTTTCGAAAACAGAAACAAGCCAGCACAACAGTTGAAACGAGACAAAAACACAAGAAAACGAAAAAACGAAACAAACACAATAGTTTTCCAAAACAGAAACACGGTGTCCTTTAAAACACGGGAACATGTACTGTACAAGTAAGTCTGGCTGGAGGTTCTGAAATGTCAGTTCCCAACGGGGGTCCGGCTCTCCAGGGTTTACGGCAAACGGTATGTAAATGACGAGGTGCCTGAGTCGGTTCGCAGTGACGGGGTGTACTTAGTTGGACCGAAACGGCGCTCAACTCATGGTTGCGCGTATCAGCAAAGCAAATAGCCCCGCGCGAATTTCTTTAGAGCTCAGGCGTAAATCATCCCGAGGTGAACTCAGGTGGAACAGCCGGCCACATTTACTGACACCGACCTCACCCGACCCTAACAAGGAAACCGATCTATAGCTAGGGACTGGAAATATTCGCTAGTTCAATGACCTCTAGGATAGACTCCACGATTCCCTACATATTCGGGCGAATGCCACATGCTCATTGGTAGAGACCTGCAAAATTCGCGGTTTCGATGGCCTTCTGGATAGACTGTACATACCCCTGTACACTCGGGCAAATAACGCAAGTTCATTGGCTGCCGACTTGTAAGTCGTCTCAGGTTGTTTGTCTGTGATTCGATCCTTCTTTTGGTTGAGGGTTTATAACTGGTTGAGATTCGTCCAGATGAATAGTAAGCCTTTAACAAAATTATCTAAGAGGTATGTTTGTTTGAATTCTAGCCTATCACCGAATGAATCCGCGAATTTTGCAGGTCTCTACTCATTGGCTAATTACTTCTGAGACCTGTCAACGAGAATGCTTCCGATTCGATTCTTCTTCTTTGGTTGAAGGCTTTTTTTTCACTGGCTCAAAGTCCTTAACATAAACTGTGAGCCAATCACAGAAGTAATATGAAGGTACAGGTGTTTGGATCCCAGCATGACGCGAAACGAATCCGCAATTTTTTTCGGTCAATGTAGCCGCTGACGGAAACCTCGTGGGCACTTTCTTGTGTCCTAGCAGACACCTCCCGACACTTTTCATATTTTTTTTCTGGCTAGTTTCACGTAAATTGATTTACCATGGACCCGGCCACATTTTCGCACGTTTTGAAACTCAAATGCCTTCACTCCGTACCGTCAGCTGACTCTTGGTCCAACACATTTCCTCTCTCTCTTTCTCTCTCTATTTCTCTCTCTCTCTCTCTCCCTTTCCCGACAAGCACTTCACCACCGTTCCGCTAATTAAACTTAAAAAAAAAAAATTGGTTGTCCGTAAAGTCGGTTTACGAACGATAGTTTAACGTGACAACGTCATAACAAAACATTGATGAAATGATTACATAATTTTATGAATAAAATTGAATCATTATTATTGAATTATCACTATTTTGTATGGATACAAAGGAGTGAAATGAAATCTACAATTTAATTGATAAATTTACTTTTATTTGCACTCATTAATTCAAATATGTTTATTAATTTAACGAACAGATTATTTTAACTATAACTTTTATACATGTTTGCTAATTAACTTCTTCCAATCTGTGTTATTCCGTTAAGGATAGGACGATGATAGGAAAAGTAGGAACGAATAGGAGTGTTTCAAGTTAAATGTGCCTCGAAAATGTCAAATCGATGGTTGTTCTAATCCAGTGGAAGAGAGATAGATGCGGCGCAAGCGTAAAATGAGCGTAACGGGGCAATGTGCGTAACGGGACAATGAGTCATCCTTTTTCGTGCGTGCAGCTGGCGTTCATCGATTTATTAGACGTTATCACGTCAAAAAATAATTCCCTAGGAATAACTCAATTCATAATCTTCTTAAAATTACATACAAATAAAATACTGTTTAAAATTTCAAACAGACACTTCGTTTCTCTGCCATTTTCTAGGCCTTTCGAACGTGCCTTTCAAAATTCGTTCCAACAGTCACATATTGTCACCAAAGAACTTACCACAAGCTTAACCAGCACAATAAAATAACTACTAATCACTAGAGACCTGCAAAATTCGCGGCTTCATACGGTGATAGGCTAGAATTCAAACACATATAGCACTTCTTAAATAATTTTGCTATTGGCTTATAATTAATCTGGACGAATATCAACCAGTTATAAACCCTCAACCAAAGAAGGATCGAATCACAGACAAACCAACTGAGACGACTTACAAGTCGGCAGCCAATGAACTTGCATTATTTGTCCAAGTGTACAGGGTTATGTGCAGTCTATCCTAAAGGCCATCGAAACCGTGAGTTTTGCAGGTCTATACTAATCACTATACGAATTTTACTACTAATCATTACAAGAAAATCTTACAAAACATTAATATATATAATTATCAGAATAAAGGTGAAAAAAATAATTGTCAAAAGTCATTGACCTAGGAAGTGACTACGTCTCATTGCGTTGTGTTGAGTTATGAAGTGAAGATATTTTTAATAAATAATTATTTCATATAAATTTTTAATTTTGAGGTTGTACCATGACTCAAAAATTTTATGTGACTTGGGTTTTAAAGTTAGAGTTGTTTAGTAGCGTTGAGGATGAAATTTTAGTATGCGACGGAAATGCATCGAACTGCGCGCGAACCACGACGTGGAAGATCAACATATTGATTTCTATAGCGCATGCGCGGTACTGACGAAGTAGTTCGGGTAACCAGCGCTAGGCGGCACTAACCTGTATATATTCGCTTTCATGAACATCGGGAGGTTTACCAAGCGTTATCGGTGTGCCAAATAAATCTTTGTGCTAGTGAAACTATCCTGGAATACATTTTGTAAATTTCAATGGTCAAAAAATAAATAAATATTAGCTGCTTTTAAAATACGCTATAATCCTGGAGTTACAAAATTGATGGACCAAAATTCTCCACAAATTAATATTGTGTATTTTTATCTCAATGCTGAATGGGTGTTATTCAAACAACAGATCATCAAGCCTGATACTATTACTGAGAAACAGGTCATACCGGGTACTTTAATTTTTAGTGTAAATATAGAAATAATTAATTTTTTAACCATGTGCAGCATAATAAGCTTCTATTACAAAAATGAAATTTTTTTAACAACTTTATATTTTCAAAATGGTTTATTTTATTAATCCAAAAATATGCATAACTTCTAACGCACTAGTATAAGTACAAGCAGAATTTTTTTTAAATATCAATTTCCCCTAAGTTATCTGCGTTAAAATGTCGTGTGCAAAAACAAAATCCACTATGTACTGCAGCAACCACGCTGCATGTGTGTCTGTTAACAAACAGAGCTCAAGCGCTATGAGTAGAGACCGGAAAAATTCGCGTGTTCAATGACCTCCAGGATAGACTCCAATATCCTCTACACACTCGGGCAAATGCCAACAGTTCATTGGCTGCTGACTTGTGAGTCGTCTCGACTGGGTGGCCTGTGATTCGACACTTCTATGAGTGTGGGTCTCTAATTGACCCTCAGTACTCCAGATTAACATTGAACAAATGACAGAAGCAGCACTAAGGTATAATTATTTTAATTTTAGCATAACACGAAAAAAACCCGCGAATTTTTCGGGTCTCTAGCTATGAGTCAAGCTATGGAAATAAATTAAGTTTTTCAGATGTAGACTACAATAGTTATATTATTTAGAAAGTAGAACTTAAACTACAGCAAAAAAAAAATCAGACTATCTGTTTTACATTAGTGGGTAGGAGAAGCAAAAAATCAGCTTATTTAGGACTATTGCGAGTAGTGAGGAATAATTGAGTATTGTGGAGATGTAGTGCTAAGGGTCATAAGAGTACCCAGAGGAAAACTCATGGCATAAGGCGACGTCCGCAAAGTTTCCAACGTTGCAAACCAAAATGCAGCCATGCTTTCGACGAACACGAAAATACTTTTGAGCTGAATTTTTGAAACGTAGTTGAATTATTATGTAAGCGACGCTTGTTACCGCAGCAGTACAAAAAAAAAGGCTGGGTTGGAACAACACAGAAAGAAAATACTCGCAAGGGGTGATGTTTTGCTTCATGATCTCTGCTGTGTTTCACCCGGGGCTGTTTGTCTGGCTGTTGTTCCCGCGTTGCTTTGTGTCCGCGGGCTGGGCGCGGACAGAGAGAGAGAGAGAGAGAGAGAGAGAGAGAGAGAGAAAGTGTGCGTGTAGGTGTGGGAGAAGGAAAGAGAGGTAGGCCCTGCGGCGATCTTTTGTTTGCCGGAGTGTTTTATTCAGTGGCGACGAGAGCGCCCACTTGGCATTCCGGCCTGCGCCGCTTCGCGAGCCGAGCAACAGCTGCCACTTTGCGGCACACGCCAGACCCCAGGGCCTGCTCACTGCACACTCGCACAAAGTCGAGACGTCATAGCAGGTCGTGCCAGGCTACAAGCCCTGCTATCTGTACACTCGCACAAAGTCGAGACGTCATAGCAGGTCGTGCCAGAACCCAGGCCCTGCTCTTTGTACACTAGCACAAAGTTGAGACGTCATAGCAGGTAGTACCAGGCCCCAAACCCTGCTATCTGTACACTCGCACAAGTCGAGACGTCATAGGAGATCGTGCCAGAACCCAGGCCCTGCTATCTGTACACTCGCACAAAGTCGAGACGTCATAGCAGGTCGTGCCAGAACCCAGGCCCTGCTATCTGTACACTCGCTTAAAGTCGAGACGTCATAGCAGGTCGTGCCAGGCCCCAAGCCCTGCTATCTGTACACTCGCACAAGTCGAGACGTCATAGGAGATCGTGCCAGACCCCAGGCCCTGCCTTCTGTACACTCGCACAAAGTCGAGACGTCATATAAGGTAGTGCCAGAACCCAGGCCCTGCTATCTGTACCTCGCACAAAGTCAAGACGTCATAGCAGGTAATGCCAGAACCCAGGCCCTGCCTTCTGTACACACGTACAAAATCGAGACGAAGTTGCAAATCGTGCCAGACCCCAGGCCCTGCTCTCTGTACATTCGCACAAAGTCGAGACGTCATAGCAGGTCGTCCCAGAACCCAGGCCCTGCTATCTGTACACTCGCACAAAGTCGAGACGTCATAGCAGGTCGTGCCAGAACCCAGGCCCTGCTATCTGTACACTCGCTTAAAGTCGAGACGTCATAGCAGGTCGTGCCAGAACCCAGGCCCTGCTATCTGTACACTCGCTTAAAGTCGAGACGTCATAGCAGGTCGTGCCAGAACCCAGGCCCTGCTATCTGTACACTCGCACAAAGTCGAGACGTCATAGCAGGTCGTGCCAGAACCCAGGCCCTGCTATCTGTACACTCGCTTAAAGTCGAGACGTCATAGCAGTTCGTGTCAGACCCCAGCCCCTACTCTCTGTGTACTCCCAAAAAATTCGAAACGAAGTTGCAAGTTGTGCCAGACCCCAGGCCCTGCTCTTTGTACACTCGTACAAAGTCGGGACGCCATAGCAGGTCATGCCAGAACCCAGGCCCTGCTCTCTGTACACTCGTACAAAGTCGAGACGAAGTTGCAAGTCGTGCTAGACCCCAGGCCCTGCTCTTTGTACACTCGCACAAAGTCAGATTAAGATGCAGTAGTTGCCAAAACTTCATGCCCTGCTCTTTGTACACTCGTAAAAATTCGAGACGTCATAGCAGGTCGTGCCATAACCCAGGCCCTGCTATCTGTACACTCGTACAAAGTCGAGACGTCATAGCAGATAGTGCCAGAACCCAGGCCCTGCTCTCTGTACACTCGCACAAAGTCGAGACGAATTTGAAGGTCGTGCCAGGCCCCAGGCCCTGCGCTTTGTACACTTGCTCAAAGTCAAGACGTCATAGCAGGTAGTGCCAGAACCCAGGCCCTGCCTTCTGTACACTCGCACAAAGTAGTAACGAAGATGCACTAGGTGCCAGACCCCAAGCCTTGCTCTCTGTACACTCGCACAAAGTCGATACGACGTCGTAGGTTGTGACAACCACAGGCCCTGCTGTTTGTACACAGCTGTTGTGATGCTTTAAAGAGAATTTCCTTTCTATGTGTGTGTTGTCCAGCAAACATCACTTAAATAATTCTGCTATTGATTCTGAATATCTTGTATTTGTTGTATATAATGTAGGCCCCGCGGTGGTTGAGTGTGGCCAATTTCCGTAGCGTTTAGCTGGGTTCCAATTTCTAGACTTGGGTAAGGCATGGGAGTAAACGTGTATTTGTTCTTATCAATCCAAAAAAAATTTTAAGTCTTAGCGAAATGTAAATAAACAGCTGAGTGTTTGTTATTGCATGATTATCAACGCACTAAACATTAAAATCAGTGATCAGATTATTTTCCTCAGGTTTCTGTTCCAGGTATGTAGTTTAAAAACCAGGATTTTTCGCGAAGTATAAAACGGTGTGAAAAAATGCCTTGAACATCGGGTGTTATTTTTTTTTGACGTGATGACGTCTTATAAATCGATGAACACCGGTTGCACGCACGAAAAAATTGTCACGTTCCGCCTGAGCCCAGCGTGCAAAAACCGGCCAACCACCGTGCGAGAAAATCTTATATAATATCAAACAGGTCAAGGCGGGCTTCTTAACTAATTGTTCGTGATTATATTTAAAACAAATTATTTAAAATAAAATTGCAAAAAAAAACTGTAAATAATATTTGAAAATTAAAAAGTATGCAATTTTTTCATCAATGTTTTCTTATGACGTTATCACTTAAAATTGTCGTCCGTAAACCGACTTTACAGACAACCCCCCCCTTTTTTTTGTGGTAGGACATTTGCACAAGTGAGTTCCGCCGTGGTTGCATCTCATATATTACCCACCCACACGCCACCCCATGACTTCCGATTAAGAAGACGTGACGGTAAACAACTCTTCGGTTCGTTCATCCCGGTGCATCGCGTGTGGCCCGCGATCTGAGGGGTCTAACCAATTCAGGCGCGCGCGGTTCACAGCAGCGAATCCGCTCTGCCCGAGCGCTGATTGGCTCACTCTGCCCGCATAACGCGCCGGCGGTTCATCGGAGCTAGTTGTTGGGGGGGGGGGGGGGCGAGTGCCATAATTGCACCGGAAGTTTGCGAAGCCGCGGGGCCGGCAATCAAGGTTCGCGAGGATCGCCCGAATGTTAGAGGGGGGTGGTAGGAGGGGGTGTATTGCGTAATGGCACGCCCACACTGGCCCAGGGAGGCCGCAGCCGTGTTGACGAAACCTCGAGCCGCTCCATCACACGCGAGAGTCGATCTGTAGACCTATCGATCCATCGCCCGCTTGCGCTTCCTGCGGACATCCTGTCGAAGAGGGACGGACCCGTGCCAACACCGACTAGACTTCAGGCCCGCGCGCATCCGTGTGACGTCATCAACGGTAGACCGTCCTTCCCCCGCCGAGGCCACCTTCAGACGGCAGTGCTGGCCGTTACAGGAGCTCGGCAAAGTTACACAGATGGATTTTAGGTTTTTGTATCAAGTTTTTGCTTTTTGCAGAGTATAAAATTAACAAAAAATTATCTAGAAAGTCTCACAGTTTCTATAAAAACAGGTACGACATGAAACACCGTATACAAAATTTTTTTTCTTTAAAGTTATATAACTTCCTTTCGAATTCCGTTTTTTGTTAATAACTACAATTTAAACATTGTATTGTATAAAAGAATTTATTTAGGCAAAGAGTTTTCTGTTGTGAAAATAAATTTTATGATATTAAAATAACAGCAGTACAAGTTAGAATTTTTACGTACTTATATATTATTCTTAAATCTAAGTATCAACGCATAAATAATTACATTTATTGGCACTGTGAATAAAAAGGTTTTAAGTTCTTTACTGATTCAGTAATAAAATAAAAACAATGCTAGTTTTAAGAATCAATGTCTCCATTTAATACACTTTTAAAATAGTGGATCGGTCAAATAAATTGAAAAATATATAGCATCCCACGAAGTTAAAAATTTTTTACATTGTAAAGATTTATTTTGGTTTTATAACAATCTGAAAACATATCCTTCGAACTGTTGAAGGTAATTCACAATCATACTGACAATCTTATCTTAGTAGCACATTTTAAAGTAGCTAGAAATGTTCAGAAAAAAGTATTTATTAACATTAAAGTGATCTGCATTCTAATTCACCATTGAAAGTGTTAACTTATTCATCTTAAGTATTTATGTACAAAAATTTTAAAAGTCATTTCAATATTACATATTGCCAATTTTTTCCGCCATTATTTACCACATCAAAATTACATCATACACATAACAAAAGCCATTTTTTAAAATAAAATCCATAAAAATGTTTTAATCTTCCCCATTGCAAGAATAATTCAAAGAACGAATGCAGTTTCAAACTTACAAATATAAGTTACTTTGAGTCCTTAAAATGTAATAAAATAATAAAGATATTAATTATTGGGTTCACATTCCTGTAACATCTAAGTATGATTTTGATAACTTCCATTGAACTATTAGAAAACAAAATGTATAAATTAATATATGAACTGTATGGCAAGTGCATTCGTTCCATGAACTATATCAATGATGATTTGATATAAAAGTCCAAAAAGTGTCATGGTAATTTTCATGTATTCATAACACAAGGAAAACATTATGCAAACACATTTTCTAAGTTATCGAATCTCCTGACCAAATTTTTTGAAAGTGTATGTAACTGTGCCCAATACATTTTATTTTGTCCCAATAATTTGGATGACATTTCATATTAAAATAAATGTCTAATTAGGGTTATTTCATATTTTCTGAAAATATTTGATGAACAAAATAATATTTAATAAGTTTTAAACGAGGTAAGCAATAACGCACAAAATGTGTATCTACGTCTTCAAGAAGGTATTTAAACGAGGTAAGCAATAACGCTCAAAATGTGTATGTCTTCAAGAAGATATAGGTTAGTGCAAAAAATATTGTATCTTTAATAGTTGTTGACCAACACAGCATATTAATTCCGCATTAAATGACACAGTTCGCAAATATTATGGAACTAACCGTAGGATAAAATATATTTTTTCTTCAAAAAAATTAAATTGATATTTCTCCATATGACTGTAAACACATTTCAAACTTATATTTCTGTATTCGGATGATTATCTAAATAGAATTATTAATAAAAAATCTTACAATTGTTATGAATTTAAATATTTCAGACAATTACAAATATCTTTCTCGACTTTTTTTATAACTCGTATGAAAATTTTATTTTAATCATCATATTTTAAGCACGAACAGTTAATACAAAGTATGCATTTCATAGCAAGAAAAATGATTAAAACCACATCAATTTAGTTTTAAACACAAAAACATCCAATCGGAGAAGCGAAGAGACTTGAATAAATTAATTTTACTTTTAATATATTTAACCTAAATGTACGTAGTATTAAATTCTGAGTTAACTACATCTGGATTAACCACAGTGCGTTTTCACCATTGAAACAAAAATTCTTAGAACCATGTAGTGTAATAGTACAACAACTATTAACAATACCATTATTATTATTATTATTATTAGGTAGTGCCTAACCAACACATAACTATTTTTTAGCGCAATGTAAAATTTTGCATCACAAGTTTACTAGGTAATATAGATATGTAGATCTACATTTTAAAACTTAAAAACATGTGTGAGCTTAAAGAATTCAAAAACGAATTTTTATGTTTAGAAATGCTTGTTTATGTGAATGATACGCCTTGTGTTTCTGTAATACACTCGAATGTTAACGTATGATTACGGTGTATAGTAATACCATAAATGAGAGTTACTGAAACAAACATTGGAATATTCCGCATTATATTTATAGTTACAGCTAATATTGGTAAAAGGGGGGGGGGGGGGGAATCGAATTATGTTATATGTTTAATGTTGCGCGGGCTTAAAAGTTCAAAGAACTACGTATCTCCAGAATAATAAATTATCTCTTAAAATAAAAACTGAAGAAGTGCGTACTTTCGAATATAAAGATAAATTCTTACTCGTGACCGTAAACTTGGCTCAAAATTTTCCCTTGGAATAGCTAAAAGCCATTTCTGTTTAGCGTCTTCATCTTGAGGAAATTTAAAAACGTGCACTGTTTGCCCGTTGGTATAATTTCCTCTGCAATTCGGAACACAGCACTTGTACACCATTCTAAAATATTATGTAATTGCAACGTGCACTTGAAACCACCAACACTATACGCAAACTGCCGACTGCCACACAAATCACAACACGACAACGCGTCAAGGTAAGTACGACATGACTGCCTCGCTCGTTCAGGTAGCAGGGCTAAGGGTCCGGCCAGGGCTGTTGGGTCGGCCTACTGTGCGTGACGTCACGCCTTCTACTTTCCCCAGCGCTCAGGTCTTGTCGTCAAGTCGGTGTTGCCCATGCTCCCCAGTGCTCCGTCCCCTGCAGTTATTTTCATTCCGAACTCTTAAACGCCTTTCGCAGCAGGTTACTAAGAATACTTGAAAGTAATTGGAAATTTAAGTAGTATATGATAGCCGGTCCTGGGAATGGCTTCCGGCTGAGGATGGAGGATGGGGTCGGCCATCGTGGATTATGGCGGTACGGCGGCATATTGTATGATCCTGACGTTTGACCTTAACCTTAAAAACTTGCCAAAATTTAACAAAAATGACTCAAAATTGTTCAAAATTTGCCCAAAATTAGACCAAACTGCCAAAATTTCCAGTTTTTGGAAAACATTCCGACAAATAATCTCATAAATTTGAAAACTGTTTTTTTTTTTTTTACTATATCAAGAGAAAAATTACAGTTTTGAGGGAAATTTCCCATTTTTGATTCCTCAAAAATGGCAACGGCTTAAAAATTCCTAAAAGTGGCTTAAGAGTCCTAAAAGCAAGCCGCTATAAGCCGCGGAGGCCATGACCATGATAATTAGGACGCCATGACCACCCTTTTGAATTGCCATGTAACCGTTACAATTTTCGTTAATGCCACCATCTTGTAAGTCCGTTTTTTAATGCTAGAAATTCGGATAAATGTTTAAAATTTATAAAAATATAATTAATAAAATTTTTAATGAAAAATTCCACCATCTTGGATTATGACGTCACGGCCACCATATTGAAAATCCGTAATTATTATCCAAAAACGTCCTAAAAAATATATTTTACTTCAAATATTTTATAACTTAATCGATTTCGGTCCTCGGTTAGATTCCCGGCGAGAGTAAACATGTAATTTATTAATATATTTTTAAAAATTTTAATAACAATTCAATTAAAATTAGAAAAATCCTTCCTTTAGTCACACCCACATTCTTCGATTCTGGAATGTTAAACAGTTCGTTATGGTCACTATTTTGGAAATACGTAAATATACGGCGAGAATATCGGGAAAAGTTTTGAAATTAATAAAAAAGTCAATTAATAAAAAAGTCCGCCATATTGGATTACGACATCACGATTGGCCATTTTTAATTTTTGTATTTTTATGCTAGGAAATCTTGTAAAAAAATTAAAATATTTAAAAAATAAAAATATGAATAATAAATTTGTTATAAATTTAAAAAAAAAATTCGGACCTTTTGTATAATTATTACGGCATTTCATGATGGTGGCAATGACTTCGAATTGTTCTTTAATTAAATTATTATTACTTTTTTAATTAAAACATTTTCAAGAATTCCTAGAATAAAATAATGCGGATTTTTAATATGGCGTTCGTGATGTCGTAATACAAGATGGGAGACTACTTTTTAAATATTTATAATTATTTTTTACATTTTAAACATTTTTTCGAATTTATAGAATAAAAACTACGAATTTTTAAGATGGTGACCGAAATCAAAATTGCAACAGTTACGTAACAATATTAATTTGTGACCATGGCATCCTAAATGTCAAGATCATGACTTCAGATGCTTATGGCTGCCTGCTTTTAGACCTATTAAGCCACTTTTAGGAATTTTCATGTTGTTGATATTTTTGAAGTTCTAAAATTATATATTTTCCCTCAAAACGGGAATTTTTCCTTTGAAATAGGAAAATGTTTTACTATCAAATTTTTTGAGATTTTTGGGAGGAATTGTTTCCAAAAAAAAAAACTTGAATATTGGTGGATTTTGGCGGATATTGGACTGAGGCCACTCTTGCTGGGCCTCAGTCTTCCTGCACCTTTTTTATATCATTTCTTTAATATTTAATTTTATTTTGTCTTTTAAATATTGTTCAGATATTTTTTCCGTATTTATTTAAGCCAGTTATAATTTATTTAAATATTTTATTGTGAGTAGTTCATTGATTTAATATTTATTTTTTTTTGTTTTGGGTTTGATTCAGTTTTCTTTAACACGTAAATTCGATACTGCTTCCACGGACGGCTACTGGGCGCGGTGTCGTGTGACGTCACGATCACCGGACTGAGGGAGCGACTAGTAGTCGACTGCGGGCGGGGGCGGGACTGCTCCGCGCACGCGCCAGGTCTCGCCGGGAGACGAGCCAAATGCCTCGGGACTTGGAGAGGCGGGCCGTCACCAATTGTGCACGGACTGGGGACTAATTTTGATGGGCACAAATCGGAGTGCCTTTGCTACGGATCGCCGGCACCTGCAAGGTAGAGAGGCGACATGTAGATTTGGATTTGCCCCCCCCCCCCCCCCCCCCCGCCGACAGTGTTGCGCATTTTGGAGTTTGTCTGCATTACATCAAATTTTGGTGACTTAAACATTTGTGCGCGAATTCCATCTTGAAGACGTCTGTTTTACGTGCCTTTAAAGTAAGAGGAATAGGCCTACGCTCCGCCTTTTTTATATGACTGTTTATAAAGAAAACTGGAGAAAGTTTATTGGACTTGAGAATATTTTAAGGAAGTTAAATTTATAGCTAAGCCCTTATGATAAGGGATTTTGCTTTTATGAGGCCTGGCATGTAGGAACTTCTACTTTAATGCAGCGGCTCGTCTCGTATGCGGTGTTTTGTGCGGACGCTTTTGACCTCGCTGTGCTGTTGCGTAGGTCAGGGAAACAGCTGTGATTGCTTGCAACTCTTAAGAAAAACGTTTACGTTTAAGGCGTCGAAGTCTACGTAAAATATATAAATAAGAAATTAATAATTATATTGTTGTATTTATTTTATACACGCTTTTATTGTAACTAGGCCTTTTTGTATAGAATTTTTGCTACTGGCTTATACTAATAGCTACATGGTATCTGAAATAGGTAAATCTATTATTTATAGGGGTTTTAAAGGTATAATTAAATATTGTATATTTAAATATCTATAGGTTCGGTATGAGACGTACTATTAATTGCCATATACGCAAAATTGTAAATTCATTGCCATTCTTTGTATTATGATGAAGGCTTTTCTTGTAAACCTCTCCATTTGAGTTTAATCTTTTTTTTGTATTTAGTTACCTAAGACTAGCTCTTAGTTTGTTTGCTACGTCTTTATGTTTACGCCCGGCTACTTGTGTAAATAGGGATTTTGACATTTATTATTATTCAAAGGTTTTTAGATTTGCGTGTGACAGTATAAAATTTACCCAGAGTGTGTCGGGGACCCCACACCCCTTTCTTCGAGGAAGGAAGGCGGGTTTCAGGACAAATTTTGTTTCAATTTTGGTAAATATTCCCAAATTTTGAGGGGCAAGGTCAAGTTCAAAGTTTAAGTTCATCCAAGATAGCAGCCGTGACGTCATAATACACTATGGCCGACTCCATCATCCATCCTCAGCCAGAAGCCAGTCCCAGGACCGGCTATTATTTAGTACTAACTTACACAATTATAATACTATCATCAATAAATAATTTAAGAATTTTTAATGCTTTCGTAAGTATTTCTCCAAAAAAATTTACGTTTAAATATTACTTTATGAATAAAATATGTAGGCTATAAACAAATTTTTAAGGTCAACTTTAAGTTTTTCTGTGAATGAATTTCTAAATTAAATTATGCCATAATGAACTGTTTACATCTGGACAATTTCTTAAATCAGCAGTAATGCCTTTACTTCAAGTATTCTAACCGCAACTTTTTTTTTTGCTATCTCAGTAAAGAAGAAAAAAAATGGAGTTGTACGTTCCAGATTTCAAACATTTACCGGGTAAGATCCCAGCCTTTTACTGAATTTTCAAATTTGTAAAATTTCTGAGCTCTAAAGATCCTAGTACCCGTGCTATGATTCGGGTTAAGCGGAAGTTTTGCTCTTCTGTTCAGCAGCAAACCAAGGAAGAACTTGGTTCACGTGTCTGTTCGTCGCGTTGAAAGACGCCTTCTGTCTCTCTGTCTCCAACGCTTTCCCCTCTTTGACTTGTTTATTAACTCTCTTCTAGCGAAAAATGCGTTTCACCGTAAATGTGCAGAAAGCTGTGCTGCTTCATTGTTAATCAATTGCCCCCCCCCCCCTCCACCCACACTTTAGAAGTGGTTATTTGTAAACAAGGAAAAGGAGATATATTTAATCTCAAACACACCAAATAAAACTTTTAAATTATGAGTTATATTGGACTGGAAGTTTTAATAACGGTATAAAATAACCCATAGATGAACTATAGAGGTAAGTTTGACATAATTATTCTTCATATTCATAGACCTTTTAATTCGCAGTATATTTAACCGTGAGTACTTCCCACTAACATTGAAAAAAAAAGGGGTTAAATATTCATCAGATATAGAACTGCGTAAGAGTCAGTCTTTAGCGAAGTCAATTGTGAGACGTACGATTACTGAACTGAGCTTTTCTACCACTTTTCCACGTGACCAATTGTCCAGTCACACACAAGAGATCAGAGCGCACGTATGTTTGGAAGGCAGACTAATCTAAGGACTCCATAAACTCGAATAGTGACTTCGTTGTTTCGAATATATTTTTTTATTGGAAGACACTTAAAAATATATTAAGATTTATAGTTACTCTTTCATTAATTTCGGTTTCTAAGAGTATCAAAAGCTTGATTTCAGTAGCAATGGTACACTTTTGAAAACTCGCCAGAGGACAAACAAAAAGTAAAATATATGACATTTTTACAATACAGATATTTATTTTTATTTTATACACACGCTATGAAGAATTCTTATCAAAAAAAGAGCATGTATCATAGAAAGTTGAGTTATCATTTGGTAAGAGCTGTAAAATTAAAAAAAAAACAGAAACATTTGTTGTAAAAGTATAATGTTCAAATTAGGTGGTTTAACTTGACGAACTAAAAAGTTTACCAACACTTTTGGCGAGGTTAGTTATTACAACTATGTAATGTTGTTCGGAAATAAGGAACAGACTTGTTTGTCACACTTTAGGGAATCCAATTGTGGCTAGCTTCATAATGAAAAAAAGAAGTATATGGCAAGAAATGTAATGTTCTAGTTATGGATATATTAAAACATTAGCGTTGAAAAGGTAAAGCAAGTTGCTACTTTATACTCAAATTACTTGCGTCTTGATGTTTAACTAAGAGGTGTTAATTTGACAGATGTTGCAAAACTACTTGCTGGTGGTAAGTAAGGATCTTTATCCTTCAAACTATCAGAGAAACAAATCATTCGGAACCTTAGCCAATGAAGAAGTTATTACGCAGATAGATAAATTATTTGAAAAGTTTTACTACACATGAGTTATTCTGCAAACTTTAATTTCCGGTTTCGTTTATTCAATTTGTTTAAAGATTCCTTGTTCAGTGAATTATTATTAGAATGGTTTTTCGTAATTCCAGATTTGGCAATTTCACGATCCAAAAACTGAACGATTCTGGTATCATCTCGCATAATTACTTTTCTCTGAGCTACGGCTTCTCTGGCGCCTTGGAAAAAGTGGTATTTTTAAGATAGAATTTTTTGAACTTCTTTAATAGAATAATGATGCCTCATGCATTAATTTATCATGCGATAATTTTCCTGTCTCCATAAACACTCTAATTTATGAAGTAGTAGTAGTACTCAGTAAAAAAAAACTCCATGTTTTTTAATGGAGACTTTCGGGTACAGATTTTTTTTTTTCAATTTTATAAAGGACACTCAGATAATTTAAAAATTTTAAATATTTGTGATTGTTTAAACCCACGTGCAATGTACACATTCGAAGCACTATATGAACCATCCTGATTTAGAGTCTTGCAGGGTTTTTTTCCTCCCCCGAGAACACTGAAACGTGTTCCTAAACGCAGGGATCACGACGGTGTTCCATCCTCGGTCCCATCAACCCTCGTGGGAGCGTGTCCTTCGGCCCTTGGGATGGCGTCGCTGCAGACGACGAGATGAGACCGTGCGAGGCGTGTCTGGACGGGAGTTGCGCAGCTGATGGCCGGAGGAGAGACAGAGAGAGTGAAAGAGTCTCGCCGTATGACGTCGACTCGCACCCGTTTACGTCCCGCTTCCACGCACCATCACGTGGACTCCAGACGGGCGTTTTCCTTCGGTCGGTCCGACCACAACTCTCTCCCTCTCTCTTTGCGGTGGGACGACAACCGCTGCGCCGATATTGCCGGCGACGCGCAGGTTAGGACCAGACATCGACCTTGGACAGTGGCCGCACCAGACAACGTCGGAGGAGAAATACCGCGGACAGCCATCAAGATCCCCAGCGCGAAAACCTGCCGCTGTCACGTCGGCGTCGCGTGTTTACAGCATCAAAACTTGGCATTTCTAATTAATTTTAACGTACTTTCTTTTCTCTTAGCCCCGCACAATTTTAATAATCTCTTTGTAAAACAATGGTGAAAAAAATTATCTTGAATTCGTTACAATTTTTCTAATTGAAATAAAACTATGTTGGTCACAAAGAAATAATCTACATAATTTATCTATCTCTACTGAAGAGTAGGCTATCCTATTTGTTTGTTTTTTCATACCAACCTGCAGGAATATTATTCCGAACTTGATGAAATTTTACACGTTTGACCTCGAAAACACGAGAATAATTACTGTCCAAATCTAATACGCATACATATCTGACTATTCGAGCACCACTACCCCTGAGTGCATGGTCGATTGCAACAGCAATAGCTGAGGTGATACCTGAAATGCTCGCCAAGTGTTAGAGGCGAGTTTTATAACCTTTATAACGCATGACATGCTGCCAGCGGAGGGCACCTTGAACGTTTGTGGAAGGAAAATAAAAACTTGCTTTTCTTATACGCATATTAAAATCCACCCGAGGGTTTTATCTTATAGCCATCCGATTTTGATGGATCCTTTAGACATTATTGTAATGCATCTAGACTAAAAAATAATTTGCGAGAGAAAATTTCGAAAAATGATGTTTTGACGAAATAGGCTACAGGAAAATAATTGGCTTAGGGATTGTAATTGATGCAACACCCATGTTGGTCTGATTGAAAGTCATAATAAAAATAAACGTCATTGGACGTGTTTATGTTTGGTTTGAAAACCGCCACAGGCGACTAAATAAAATAACTGGCATTCCATGAAGCAGAGGAAATAAAAAAACCTCGGTTGCCTGAAGGGCTCATGTTAACACATAAATAATAATTTTAAAACTGCTGATGTAATTATATACGTTCGGGGGTGGGGGGATGAATTATTCCTTTGTTAATACGGTTTTATTTTGTCATGAAAGTTGGCGTTCATTTGTATCACCAATTTTTACCTTGATTGACCTGGTAGCCATGTTAGATTCATCCATCTTGGATTACATTATTTTGTATTACGTCATTTCGTATTCCACAATTTTTAATTATGACATCATGTAGGCCATATTGAAAAACCGTAATTATTATCCAAAACAATCTTAGGTTTTCAATAGGTACTATTTATTATAAGCTTTCGCTAATGTGTATGGTAAGACCTTTTGGTCGTATATGATTAGTGCATGTTCGTAATTGTTTCTATAATTCGAAGATTTCTAGTACAGGCTTGCAATACATCTTATAGTAATCGCAAAGTACATCGGGTTTAGGCCCCACAGTAGGTCTGGTAGTTTGGGTGTTTTATCTTACTAAACAGATCTTCAAAATCCTACATCACACCAACAGAATAACCAACTCAGTGACGAAGCGAAAGCAGTCGTCACATCCACCCCTCCTTAACACACTCCCAGGTGAAACGAAAGCAGCCAAAAAAACAAGGCGGATCGGACAGCAGAAGCCAGAAACATACAACAACAGCACAACAATGACAACGAAGAAGGTCCCAAAGAAATCCCAAAAACATTTTATCCCAACTAAATAAAAACCCCGAATGGACACAATTAACACTCACAGCCCACAGGAGTAAGCACTCAGGACACTAGATAACATGAATACCAACTAGTTATGCTAGCTAAACTGGCTTAAGAAGATGACACATACTACTTGATGGCTGATACATGGGCTTTTTTTTATCACATGCCCATTTTCAGGATCTCCCAGGTTGACGGTCACTGGTGTGAGAAATGATAAGGACCATCATTCGCAGGACTTAGTTTGCTGGAGATAAAGTCTACCATATAGCTTATGGTGACATGGCGGCACACCAGCAGGTCTCTTTTCTTGATGTCAATTTCTCTTCTGTATTAATTATGACTTCGTGTCATCAATGCATGCGCTTATCAATTTACTATTTCAGTCAAACTCTTAACTGACAAAAATATATTCCCTTTACAAAAATCGATTTCTCTTACTGCAAACCAGGTTTAGAACACTCACAATTTTTTTTTGTATCATTGAGCTTCTTTAATTTCTTGTTACGATGATGATAAAAATATCAAAGCATAGTGCTAGACGAAATAGAAATATCACAGCAATAGTCCTGCAAATTTTTAATAGTCAAAAATGAGAAAATGCCCGGCTAATGTGTGGAAACATATTATTAAATACCCCGGCATGACTAACAGAACAGCCAATGCAGCCATTAATAATTCTCCTTTGCTGTGGACCTACTAATAGCTGCGGAAAAATTCCCTACGACTCACGTCTGCTTCAATTACCTCGTAATAATCATGCAGCATAGTCAAATAGAACAACTCCCACTTGCTTGTATGAAGATCTCGAAGACTTTACAACGCCAGTTGTAAAGAAAATTTCTACCTGGTTCATATCAACAGCTGCACCACACCAAACTGTATAAAATAGCTTGTACATTTTCAAACACTAGAACCGACGAGCCCAATTGCACACCTTACACAGCTGCACATATTGGTCAGTACGATAATCTTGACAACGCTGTCTTCTTAGCACACAAATTGTACTCAAGCCAATAATTTCAATTTGCATGACAGCAGTAAAACGACTAACTTTTCATACACCTGTACTCACATCTTATACAGAAGTAAACAATGCCAATAATTCGTCAATTCTTAGTACCAGTCTCCCCATGCTAGCCTGGCGACCATAAGCCGGCGTAAAATCGCACATTTTCAATAATAAAATGCCACATTACTCGGCAGGGAACAAAATTTCAATCGTTCTCGCCTGACATCTCGCAGTCATCTCTCTCGAAACAACAACGCCCACAAGCCAAGCAAAAAAAAAAAAAAAAGAAGACAAGAATCGCCACTACAAAACTCACGACACGTCATTCCCCGAACAAAGTTCCGAGGATACACGAACTAACCCGAACATCCCCGACTTAGCAGCGGCGCCACCAGCGCCCACTACGACATCCCACGAAACAGCTCCTAGCGAAAATAGCGCTAAAAAGGATCTTGATTACAACACACTCTCACAGGTAGCACACGGAGTATTAAACAGGCCATCAAAATGCTACAGCACACCAACATAAAAAACAACTCAGTGACGAAGCGAAAGAAATCGACACAGTTTGAAAGATATCTTTTAGTGAGCATAAATCATCTTGAGTATATCCGCACGGTATCCTTCGTGGTTCGGAGATGATTGACCTTTATGCTGGACATTAGTCATAACTTGGTTTTGAGGCATATCAGGTATTATCGAATAAGGCTTCATGGTTCAGAAGTGCTTAGGCCATAGGCTTTTATTTGTTGTCATAAAGTTCACAATCATGGTTATGTTATGCTTATTGATATTGAGTAATATATGATTTATGCTGGGCAGTTATCATGGATATTGTCCTTGTTAGTGTTGATGAATAAATAATAAATTATTTTGAGCCTAAATTAATTTTTTTGCATCGCCCAAGAATTGAACCAATGACAATAATCATTCGAAAAAATCAGTATATTAATATGAATTTTTAAAAATGATATTTGGACATTTTCCCGAATTATTTGAGTGATTGTTACAGATTTTCAATATGGCGACTAAGATGGTCGACAATATGGCGAACGCTACAATAGTTGACTGTCTGGCTATTGATGTTAGTGTGCTATTGTGGGTAATAATAAATCGATATGGCAGCAGATGAAAACATGGTGGATCCAATATGGCTGCCAAGACATGATATGTAAGTACTATTTTTCTTGGTAGTAATAGTGGGAGTCAGTAATATCCTAGTTCACATAGAGAAAGGGCATGTCGTTATATTTAATCGTTTGACCTAGCCGGGATTTGAACCAAAAACTCGAATGTCCATAACATAAGAGCATTAGTCAGATTTTTTGGATAATGGTTATGAATTTGCAATATGTGATATAATTAAAAATGTTGGAATACCAAATGGCGGAACTCAAGATGGCGGAATCCAAAATGATTATACGAGATTGCAGCCGGGATCAAGAGAAAAGTCAACTATCAAGTCCATACAATATAGCTGCTGTGATATTACAAACCAAAATGTCGACCGGCTCCTGGGCTCTTAATTATCTGGCTTGTATCTGGACCTACCAAACTCTACTACTTTAAATTCATTTCCCAGCAACCTGCTGTCTAAAATAAAAGTTGTCTATAGACTGTTACGTTATTATCATTATAATAATTTGCAGTTCCTGTCAAATTACTGATTTAAATTACAGTTTCAAACTTGGATTTGTATGAGATTGCATTTTTATGTTCATAAAATTTTAACACCGTATTAAATCCATCAAGATACACAAGTATTTGAGCCCACGTTTACTAAAACAAAATGTAGCGGACGTTGCCTTGATATACGGTGAATTTTATTGCACTAACTCCTTCCCACCCCCTTCAAAAACAAACATTATTTCATCAAATTCTACATTTTAATCTTATCATCCCTGATCATCACTAACGCCTCGATATTGACAAGACGTCCACCGATGATCCGCGCGTTCCGACGTGCTTCAGAAAGTTGCATCCGAAATGAGCCCGGAGAACATTTCGAGTGGCGTTGCCGAAATGTTTGACGGAACGCGAATACACCATGTACGTTCGCCCGTGTCACTGACGGCAGGCGCATGCGAGATACAATAGAAGTGGGAAATGAAGATAATAGTAAAAAAGAAGAGGAAACCAAATGGAAATGCCGGGAACAGAGGATGGGCGACACACGTGCGAGGACAATTGAAAATCGCAGCGAGTGGAAACACCCGCGACAACCCACGCCGAGGCCCGAGGCATTGTGATCGGGGGCCTCCAGAGTGCGCGCGGCCGATAAAAATCCCGAACCGCGCGATATCTCCCTTGCCATCTCGTGTGTCCTTTGGGTGGGGAAGGTAGTGGGAAGGGGGGTAGGTCCGTAATTTTTCCATATCCGCAAACACCGAGGGAACTTCTCTCGTCTGAACTTTTTCCCACGCGTCAAGCAATCCGTGACGACGGGGAAGATGAAGTATCTCAGGGGAACATGCAGAAGGTTTATTTTATTTATTTTTTTCGAACCGGTAGTTTATTTGTTATTGTTATTTTCACCTCAGCACACACACATTCTCCTTCGAGGCACACACACGCACGTGCTACGACCCCCACGGGAGTGTGGAAAAGGAGGGGGGGTTAAGACACCCCGCCCGTGAAACCAGAGTATTATCGCAGACGGGGCGGGATGCTAGTTCGTTGCTTGTTTTATCACCGGCTGGAAAAGGGGGTAGTTTTTGGGTGACGCCTGGTGATTTGCATATCGACACTGCGAGTTTTTATTACGTCTCTGTTTTCTGGGTCGCGGGCCTGTGCAGGGGCAGGCTCCATGTGATGGGTGCAGGCGCAGAGGGGTAGACGGGTAGAGGGGTGGGAGGATGGCCTACGCTGCAGTGGTTTACTGCCGAGTCACCAGTCGCGACACCGGGCGCCCGCCCGAATACTTCTCGACCCGCGAGATCCCGCCAGGTCGTTACCACAACGCCGAAATACCACAACGCCGAATACCATAACACCGAATGCCAAATTGACCGCAACGCCGACCGCTGGAAAACTGCTGTGTACCACAACGCCGAACGTAGAATAACGCCGAATGCCAAATTGACCGCAACGCCGACAGCTAGAAAAGTGCTGTGTACCACAACGCCGAAATACAGTAACGCCGAAAAAATATTTCTGCGGGGAGCGGGGGCCACAGGAGCAAAATGAAATACAACTGAATGAATTTATGTGCTAACCATACCTAACCTAACCTTTGTGGCAGTCATGCAATGACATTTTTCGGGGTTAATGTATTTCGGCGTTGTGTTAATTCGGCGTTGTGGTACACAGAAGTTTTCTAGCTGTTGGCGTTGTGGTCAATTTGGCATTTCGGCGTTATGGTTTTCGGCGTTAATTGTACGTTCGGCGTTGTGGTATTTCGGCGTTGTGGTGCGTCCCCGACCCCCTTTGGGTCTGCCGCGACGTCCTGGGTTCGAGACCCCGAACACGTGTACTCCAGGTCAGGGGTCGGCTGACTGAAGGGCTCACGTTAACACGTAAATAATATTTATTTTAAAACTGCTGGTGTTGGAGAGGGGTTATCGGGCTCTGCATGTCGCGAGACAACTAACAGTACCTACCACTTTCTTGCAATAACGACAACCCGGAGGGCTCATGCTATGAGGGGTCCCAGGATTTTCTTTCTTTCTTCTTTCTTCTTGTCTTCTCAGTTAGATGAGCCAAGTATTAAGTACAAGATTCTCCAGATTTTTAGAGAGCCGTCACACGTATTTTCACTGCATCTACATGGAATTTATGGACGATAAAAAAAAACTAGATAAAATAAATTATTTACGAATACAACATAAAGTCTTAAAAATAAAGACTACTGTGTAAAAATTACACGTAAATTTGAATGATATAGTACTTATTAATAGAGATTAACTGATAAAACATAAAAAAACCTAGTTTTGCGATGGCAGGAGCGAGCATCCAGGTTGACATGCGTTGTGATTGTGACGTTTGATTTTGTTAGGGATATTTTTTTTTTGGTTGTGGCAACGCAGTGAGTCGTAGATCAGTGAAATCCTGTGAGAAGAGCCTCATGTGGCTGCTAACCCCCGCTCTAGAGTAACACCTCTCCCACTTCCCCCCCCCCCCAAAACAAAATTTTCCTTCTGGTGGTCGGGGTAGCGCTAGGGACGTTGCCGTCAGCTGTTGGGTGGTTTGGTCGGAGTCATTTCATTTCCACGTACCTCTTGCGTGTCATCATTCCGCCTGAACACCTCTCCGAGTCTTACTGTCACGTGTGACGGGTGTTTACATGTGACACGTCAAAACCCTGCCCTGTTATCAGAGTTACAATTGAGTAAACCTGCCAATTCGGTGGTTACGACGTTACTCAGTAAATGTTTTTATTTTGCTTTTAAAATAAGTGTTTAATTCGTAGGTATCAACAAAGATTTAAAATATGCAACCATTTCACCATTAAATGATTTCAGAAGTAACAGATGTAGGTAATGCGGGCTACATTTTGACGTGACAATGTCTAATAAATCGATGAACGTCGTCTGCACGCACTAAAAAGTGTCCCGTAACGCACATTGTCCCACTACGGATGTCCCACTACGGATGTGTCCTGTTATGCTCATTGTACGCATGCGTGGCATCTCTCTTCCACTCGATTGGAACAACCATCGATTTGACTTTCTAATCATGTTTTCGTCGTTTGAATTATTATAATTATGTAATTTAACGATCGTCCATCGAATTTCAGCACAATCGGTACGGTTACTAATTTCCCACCTACCACTATTAAGAAATAAACATGGCGGACTACCTTGTTTAAAACTTCCACAACACAAAACAAAATTTATATATATAACATCTGAAACAATTGTTTCCAATATGGCTTCGTGGCCGTGTGATTAACATCGCTGACTACCTATTCAAATGTTGACGGATCGAATCCCGGCCGCTGCAATTCTTTCATTTTTGTACTTGTAAAAATAAATACGGTGCGCGCGACACTACAAAAGTAATAAATATTTTTGAATTAATGAATACAAATAAAAGTAAATTTATCAATTAAATTGTAGATTTCATTTCACTCCTTCTTTGTATCCATACAAAATAGTGATAAATCAATAAAAATGAATCAATTTTATTCGTAAAAGTATGCAGAGCTAGATTTTATTATACAAAAGATAGAAAAAATTAAAAAAAATTTCTTGCTCAAAGAATATAATATTTTAAATGTCTAAATGGTTTGGTTGCAAAAACCTATTACGGCTCAGTCTCAGGCCGAATATGATATTTCATTTTCTTCTGGATGAATCATTTAATCAATGTTTTGTTATGACGTTGTCACGTTAAACTATCGTCCGTAAACAGACTTCACAGACAACCAATTTTTTTTATGTTCCGTCCTTGACAGGTGTTGGATTCGGGGCCAGAATTTACGGTTTTCACGTTCAGCCCTGTCACATCACATTCCGTAACAACCAAAACCTAAGTCCTTAAGTCAGAAATGTAAACGCCAATGGACGATTACGAACTTGTAAAAAAAATACAGCTGGTAGCAACTTATTTATTGCAGTAGTTATTTTGCACCAAAAACTACGTAACTCGTGTTATTTCAATAATGAGATAACTGTCAACAAGAGTTTTATAGTTTTCCGTACTGTTACAACCCGCGCAGGAATGATGTAATATCGGCAATGCTGAACACACAAGTGAAGTCTTACATAGACATACTTGTCCATACTGCAACAGCATATAAAAAACAAATGTCGTCGAGAAAGGACATCACTGCTATCTTATGGCGGCGGGACATTGCAGTGTGCCAGACTTGCAGCATTGATGTTCCCAGACTGTGGATGAAGGAGCTTTAGCTAAGGTAAGACATAATTATCATCGGAAAAAACTGGGGAAAATTAAAAAAAAAATTATTAATAGATTAATTTATAAATTTTTAATTAAAAAAAGCACCTCTGCAATGAATCGATCCCATTGAGGTTATTCGATTAAAAATGGTGACAGATCCTTCCTCCATGGAAGCCACCAGCAGACTGGCCTCCCATCACTAATGCTAATATATATATATACACATATATATGTCATTGGTATGTTATGTCATGTTATGTCATATATAAATGTATATGTCATTGGTTCAATAATTTAATGATGCAAAATAAGTTTTTACATAAAAATTATTTATTCAATAAAATATGGTGAAACATCCTAAAAAGAAGATTACATTCCTAGTCTACGAGCCTCCAGTAAGCCGATAATTACATATAAGCCGCCATACTGGAAATTCGTAAAGAAACTCGGAAAAAGTACTAAGAATTAAAAAAAAAAACTTATTCAAATAATGAATGACTTGATGGATTTCCGTCCTTGGTTATGTTCTCTGCCAGTGATAAGAGTAACGAAAGCTAAAAATTAATTTTATATTCTGTTTTACATTATGAGTATATTAATCATTCTCTCTACGAAATACGGCTTAAACAAGATAACTCTTCGTCAGAAAAAAAACATATGCTGTCGCTGTGCCTACATTGGAAGTATAATTTTTTAATACTTGGAATACCTTTTAACCAAGTCTTGTACAATGTCAGTCGTATAGACCAAATTTCTTCGGATCATGAGGGCAGGCCATGTACGATGCAAGGCTTATAAACCAGTCGTCTCCAAACCATGAGGACAATCGACCTGATTACGAATATACGATCCAGAATCTAAATTGGATACAATCGCTCGCAAGATGCGGTAGGATACAAATTACTTTGGCTCAAACTGTCTTTAGCTCCAACAGTCTTCAGCTCCAACTGTCTTTGGCTTCAACTGTCTTTGGCTCCAAAAGTCATTGGATCCAAAACGTCAGTGGTTCCAACAGTCTGTGGCTTCAAAAGTCATTGGTTTCAACGGTCTCGATCTCCAAAAGTCTTTGCCTCCAACAGTATTTGGCTGCAAATATATTTGGCTGCAAATATATTTGGCTCCAACAACTCCAAATGCTCCAATGCTCCAATTGCTCCAAGAGTTCCAAAACTCAAATTACTCCTAGAGCTCCAATGCTCCAATTTTTCCAATTGGACAACAGCTCCAAGTGCTCCAATTGCTCTAACTGCTCCAACTGCTCTAAACACATTTGGCCCCAATTGATTTCAATTGCATTTTTTTGATCGAACTTGGCCTGATTGCTAGTATGACTTTATTATTATTCTCCATTTTGTCAGTCATTGGGAATGGTTTTTAAATCTGTAAGTTATAAGTTGTATTACGAGAGCTCAGCATTAGTTAGAAATCAGATTTTGAGAAATAAAACAATCACTTTTAAATTTTAAATTATAATATTTTTTCTTCAATTTTATACGCATGCAAGTAATGCAAGTCATTACTGTATGTATCCAGCTTTCCTCAGTTCTTTGAGTATGAAGGATACTTCTTTGATGTGCGAATAGTTACCTGCACGAAGCGAAGCATGTAGAAGTCTTATCGTGTCGATCAATATGTTAGGATCTTCCCGTGATGCATAATCAATCTATTCTGCTGCTGTCATCTTCCTTGCATGTTTATAATAAGTATTATTTAGATCTCAGTTTTAACACCAGCCTCAAGTTTATTTCCGTCATCAACCCAATGATCATCGCAAGCTTGATCAGAAGAATTAATTTTAACACGTCGTTTCCAACATTTTGGTCTCAATGCTTCATCACAGTCTTCGATCTTGTGAGCATCAATTACGTGATCATAGTCTTCGATCGTGTCAGCCTCAGAGATGTCATCATAGTATTCGATACCGTCAGCTTCAGATGTTTCATCGCGGTCTTCGATCTTATCAGCTTTAGGTCGTCCTCTGTTGTTTGCAATTTCACGGAAGCGACTAGAATTCGGGGTATAATTTTTTTTTTATTTCCCATGAAGGTGCTTTCTTCTTTAGTTTTAAATGTTATATTATTAGCGAGATCTGAGATGGTATTTTTAGCATTAGCGTTTTTACATTCTTCGTAATCATTACAGTCGTCTAATATTTTTCCTTTGTTCCAATTCCTCTGTGTTGTAAACCCGTCCTCGTTATCTTTATTCAGTTTAGTTGTACAGCTCTTGAAATGTTTATTCAAGAAATATGTTTGACCAAAGGATTTCTGAAACTGACTGCAATTAAATAGTTTTTTGCAAGGACCCCAAAATACACTCGGTATTCTCATGATGTTTAGCATTTTCTTCTCAAGGTTAAATTCTTGCTGCAGTATCTAAATCGGTGTCCTTTCGACACAGCTACAGACAACGAACCAGGATCCACGTTAGCTTCTGCAACTTTGACCAGATGCAAATCATAAGATAGATTATTAGCTTTTTTTTTGCGTGAGTGAAACACAAAAATAAGGTACACAATAAAAAAAAGTTTGCTAAAAGGAATACTATTAAATAACAAAATAATTTTTACGCTCATACATAGAAGGCGAGTGAAAGGTTTACATTTTGAAGTTTATCCAGTTTATAGTAAAATACGTCTCTATTAAAAAATTATATGTGTGGCCGTTGTATTTATAAATACTTACTTTTTTTTTTATCTGTGAAAATGTAAGCGGGAGAGAAATGTCGATTGTGCATCGGGTTCATTATTAACCGAACTGGATGTCCGCGGTCTGCCATTGTTCTGTCCGTTGTGAATGCTAGATTGATCGAATAGACGCGTACGGATGGCAGCGATTTACAAATGTTTGAGCGATCAGTACGCCAGTTGTGTGTTCAAACAAACTTCTGCGCTGTTTGTCCGGCGTAACGTGCGCTTCTGCACACGAGACACGTTTTCATCGACATAACATTCCCGTCCCACCCATACGTGTTGTTTTAGTGGGTTAGAGGGCGATTTTTGCAAATTCAGCACAATGCAATCAACTCCTAAAAATTTATACTCGGAAAATTATTTAATCATAACCGAAATATTACCTGCGTGGCAGGCCTCTCAAAATTCCATCACCTAGTTTCCGCCATATTTAAATGAGAGATATTCTGGAATTAGTGCGCCTGGAGAAAATGAATTTTGCAACCTGTACTACCGTATGGATATGGGGATTACCGTCATCTTAAGCTGTATGGACAATATATATCGTGCGTGGATTCTAGCTTGTAGCCTCTCGTGTTAAACACTCGAGGGGAACAAGGAGTAGGAATGGAACAGAGTGTGGCGAAAAGTCATCTAAAGCTATTACAACTGTATGGTAACAACACATTTATTATTGATTATACATGAAATTATTCATTACAACATTAATGACAAAAACGTAAACAGTTGATATTTGCGGAGTGGCTCTGATTCAAAAGTCTGCGAACAGAAACGTTTACGAATTATTGCAACATGAGACACGTGAATGCACCTTAACAAATCCACTTCACAATTGCCCGTGCTCTGATACTTGGCACGCCGCTTGGCGCTGGGTACACCGTCAAAAGAAAGCTAACTTACAAACAATTAACGTACCTTAATTCCCAGAGTGCAAATGATAACAACTAACAAAACCCCTCGACTTATGGAATATTATTGACCTCTGTCAATGAACAAGTTAGCAAACATCATTAACTAAAATACTACTATTTATACACAATATCACTAATACATAAAGCATGTTTTACGAGCGTACGCAGACCTCCAATAATTAATATAACAGCTCGTCGACTTCCATTACTCATGTCGACACGTATTTCTGCGGGCAAGTTCTTATTCGTCGAAGCAGGGGTTACCATTGACTATCTCCCCACACTATCATAGCGGGAGAAATGCTCGTCGGTGTGGGCACTGGCATTATTCTTCACGTGTCACTGCCGGGTTTCGCACCTAAGTGTTGTATGTCCAGTCAGTTGTCAAGTCTTTCCTCGGGACTCACAAGCTCACACCGCCGTCTCCAAGCCTTGCCTCCGTCACCACTGCCCTTCTTCTCACTCTAAGTTTTCTACCCACTCGGTCTATAGGTGTCTACGACGAAACAGTACTTTACCAAGTGGTAGCTTCTTCCAACAGGCAGCGTGACGGCAGGCCGTCGAGACGTGTTGACGGTGTAGCTTCCTTCAGCAGGGAAGGCCAGCAGGGCCTCCGGCTGTTGTCGCTGGTGGTCGCGACGAGTCTCCTCCAGCGCAAAATGGGCCCCCTTTTATACTCTGCGAACTGCTTGTATCAAACATGGCAGAAAGTTCTCGGTCGGGGCAACCGGAACCGGCGCCTTCGGCGATGTCCGGTTGGCAGCCCGCCAAAACGAGCGTCCCCGAGGGCTTCCGAGTGGCTCCGAACGTCATGCGCGCAGCGCGCGAACACTTGGCTTGTGCTGGTTGCATCGGCGCGCAGTTAGGCGCCACGCGACATATCTTGATGTGCGTATGCGGAGCACACGCAACAAGCTAATTAAGAACATTTTGAAATATTAAAAAAAAAATAGCATCTGTTTTAAAATATAAATTTTCATAAAATCTTGTTCTTGCTCATAGTTTCAAATAAATTATATTGTTACCATAAGTGATTGTTTATAAATGTTATAAATGGTTTTATCACAACAATAGGTTCGTTTATAATTTTTAAAGATACTTTAAATAAAATTTATTTTTAAGTCCTAGCATGACCAAAAAACACCTAATTGTATGCTTTTAATTTTAAAATCAATTGCTTGCCTGTGCAGTTGGTCGTTAAATTCAATTTTAGGATATAGTTAGTAAATCAGGTAAAAATTCGGTTTTACAAACAAACCTGGAAACTGAAAATTTCTAGGGTATTGGGAAAAAAAAGATTTCTTTTATTTATAAATGATACCTTAAACATAAATTGCGTTACGGCAAACGCTACATACACACATTAGTCCGAAATTGTTGCACACGCGGTTACCTGCTGTCAGTTCACGTTACGACTGTTATACAAGTTGGTCTTAAAGTTTATCAAAACTATTAAATTTTGACTTTATAAAAAACAAAACATTTTGTAAACTATCCAATATGGTTACATTATTAAATTTAAAACACCAGTAAAAAAGGAAAAAAATTATATATGCAAAATAATTTAACACACTACCACTTTATGTTTTCTTTGAGACAAGAAGGCATTAGATATTTCATTTCATTTCATTTTATTTTGTCCAGTAAATACAGTATATATGTTTGCACATCACCGTATTGGACATGTCTATACAATTATTTTACAATTTATTTACAACAAATAATTAAATATCACATTATAAAAACAAATTACAAATTGACCTTACAAAAAACTAATTTATAACACATTTATAACAAATTTATAAAATAACACAAAAGTACTAATATTTAAAACACATTTTGCTAAACAATCATCTTATAATCTATGTAAATTTAGTGGCATAAAATTCGTCTAAAGAATAAAAAGAATGAGTATTTAAAAATTCCTTAAGCTTATATTTAAATTCTTTAGGTTTTGCAAAACAAAGATTTTTTAATTGTGAAGGCAATTTATTAAACAACAAAATACATGAATTATAAAAAAATATCTGGAAAATTTTTATGTTACAATTAGGTTGATGTAAATTTATATCACTTCTAGTAAAATGTGTATGTACCATATTATTTTTAAGAAAAATATTAGGATTATTTGAAACAAAAATTAATGAAGGAAAAATGTTCTGAGAAGTATCTAACAGTTAATATTCCTAAATTAGAAAATGATTACACGTGTCGTTATGGGTTGATAATTGACACACTAGTAGAACACAACTATTCAGTTTAGTTCTGAGCTGACTCGACACGACTGAATGGCAGAGGTCGATTCTGAAATGTTAAGATAATCTGGACTGCGTCATAGGAGGATTGTCTGACCACTGAGATTCATCGTTCGCAGCTCCGATTGGTCGGCTGCTGGATCACCGCGAGAGTTGAAGAGTGATTAAAGCAAAAAAAAAAAAAAACAGGAATTGCTCATGAGACTACAATAACGTATTCCCATGCTAATGATTTTTCCCTTTTAATTGGCGGCCGTCTGCAAGAGAAGACCTAGTCCTGTTTGTCCGGGCCATTCAGAACGCGTTTGCTTCATCAGTGGATGGTTGTGGTTGGTCTGCTGACCGAAGAGATTTGCAATTTAAAAAAATGGGTGCGTGTACTTAGGTACGCGCGTGAGAAGTTATACTTCTTTGGCATCATTAAAAAATAATTTTTAATTGCATGAAAAAATAGTGCGTGGAGTCCCTCCGCGCGGAAAAAGTGAAACTTTGTAATGTGGAAATGAAAATAGGAAGGGGTAGAAATTTTATTTTAGTGAAATAATAGATTGATTTTCAGAGAGAGAGAGAGAGAGAGAGAGAGAGAGAGAGAGAGAGAGAGAGAGAGAGAGACCTATTGAATGTCTATAAAACTAACTTTTTTATGAGAGCAGATTTTCATGAAATAATTCAACGATAAAAGCTGTTTATTTAATTAAGCGGACGGGTTCGCCCCAAGGAGAAAATTGACGCGGCGAGACCTCGTGGACATAGAGAAATGACACACACTCACTATTTATGTGTCTATGAAACATGATTTTTTTCTGCAATTTAAATTGTAACACACAAAAAGAGTATTGAAAATTGAAACAAATATGGCGACACTACAAACTGTCAGGATCTTTATTTTTTTTCTTACTCTCAACTTAGATCCTTACAATAGCATTCACTCTCGCTCGCTCTCTTTCTATTCCCCCTCCCCAGGAGCGTTAAACGTTTAACGCTACCTTGTTGGAAGTCGCATTAGAAGTATAACTTCAATAAACACAGACAACAACGCAACACAGACAAACTACAAAGTTTTAACGCACAGACGATCTGGAAGTGCTTTCGCGGAAAGGCGACGAGGCAACTTTCCCGCGGAGATTCTGACGGGCCGGCTGCAAGACAAGGCAAGTCGAGTAAAAAGAAACATCTTCAGGCTTATGATTGGCGGGTTTATTAAGTTGATCACCGAAACGCCAAGTGCGCACAAATCAAGTTCCAGAAGTTTAAGGTAACCGTCTGTTGGACTTGCTTCTTGGTCAGTCGCCAACATGCACTCGCTGCAATAAGATACAAGGAACCGCCGTAGAAATGCTGAAGTTGGCAGCTGTAACTGCTGAATGCTGAAGTCGGCAGCTGGAACTGCTGAATGCTGAAGTCGGCAGCTGGAACTGCTGAAGAGTTTATTTTTGCAAACAAACGATGTCTGTCTTTATTAAACTTTGCAGCACGACGTACTAGTGTAGTCAAAATCCATCACCTGACAGACTTTAACAGGAATTTGAAGTAGCTTGGCTTCTGGGTTGTAGCCCTTGTCCTTGGCGATAATTCACCGACGTTTCTGTCGACATTGCAGTCGCCATCATCAGGGAGCAGTTACCTACTAAGTAAGTAGTAGTAGGTATTTGCTCCCTGATGTTGGCGACTTCGATGTCGACCGAAACGTCGGTGAATTATTTCCCAAGGACGCGGCTACAACCCAGGAGCCAAGCTACTTCGGACAATGGCCGTGAAAGCCTGCGAAAATTATTAATAACCGGAATTTATTCCAACTTTGGACATGTGATGGATCCATACTTGACTCCTTCTCGAGTTCGCCCTCTGGGTTTACATAGTTACCCGGGGGTACAAGCGCGGCTCCAGAAGGGGGGCGGTGGGGACGATAGCCCCTCCCGAGACCAATTTTTTTGATTAGTGTATATTTATGTTTACTTAAATATTTAATTCCATATGTTAAACTTTTATCTCATCAAAAGTTGCATGGAGCTACTAAGGTACTGTATTTGAAACCTGTAATTTGTAAATAATATTCCAAGGCCCATATCTAGGAACCGGAAAAATTGGCGGGTTCAATGACCTGCAGGATGAACTCCATAGTTCTACGTACACTCGGTCAAATGTCACCCACTCATTGGCTGCTGTCTTGTGAGACGTCCCAACGTAGCAGCCTGTGATTCGATAAAATCCTTAGGTTGGGTGTTTCTCATTGGCCCAGAGTCATCCAGGTGAGTTGTGAGCCAATAGCAGAGGCAGCAACTGAGGTATAACTATTTGTATTTTAGCCTATCGCGAAATGAACTCGCGAATTTTTTCTGTCTCTAGAAATATCTGACCACTTTCATTTTTTTGCAACTACGACCTTTCTTTGTGCGATAGCTAGAGTCCCGGAAATTTCGCGGATTACTCTGGCCTCAGGATAGAATTGAAAGTTATAGGTGTGCTCGACCCATGTTTACTTTCCTATTGGTTGATTTCTTAGCGAGAACATTTTTTTCCTTGTTATTTGGCACTACCTGATTCGCTTTCTCCTCTCCTAGCTGGACATCGTTGGCTCACGGTCGTAGAGGGGCGTGTCCAGATAACTGCGGTCCAATCATGAACACAGTGCGACAGTGTGGAGGTTTGCATTCTAGCTTGCGAATAATTAAAAGCGCGAACATTCCGTGGATCTAGCGATAGCCCCTCCCGGAAAGTCATCCTGAAGCCGCCGTTGCCGCGGGGGAGCGGATGCGCCCGGCCGGTGGACCGCGAGAGACTCGGCAAAGTCGGTGACCATGCGGCAGTCACTCCACGGTAGCGGCGACGGCGCGTGAGGCGCGCAGTCCTCTGTGTGACGTCAGCTGCGACGTGGAGAGGGGGCGGGGTGTGACCTGCGCGTGTCGTCCGCAAGCCTCTTTGCGGTCCACTGCAGCTCTCGTCAGCCGGCTGCGGCGTCTGCGCGAGGGGAGCCCGGGCAAGGATCAGGTCAACCCCCGACACTCTCTTCTTCACACCCACTCTTCCGACACCACCGCCCACCCGGGCACGCACGCGGTGCGCAGAGCCTCAGGAACAAACAACGCGATTTCAAAACTAGTCAAGATATCCCACTGGGGTCTGCTTCCAAAAAAAAAAAAAGGGTATTTGTCTGTAAAGTCGGTTCACGGACGATAATTTTAAGCGATAACGTCATAAGAAAACATTGATGAAATATTTGCATACTTTTTTTAATTTTCAAATATTATTTACAGTTTTTTGAAAATTTAATTTAAATAATTTGTTTAAATATAATCATGAACAATTAGTTAAAAAAAACCACCTTTACCTGTTTGATATTAAGGAAGATTTTCTCGCACGGTGGTTGGCCGGTTCTTGCACGCTCGGCTCAGGTGGAACGTGACAATTATATTTCGTGCGTGCAGCCGGCGTTCATCGATTTATAAGACGTTTTCAAGTAAAAAAAAAAACGTTTAAGTGTTCGCTGAGGGCCAAAAATGTAGTTTTGATTTTGGATTCAGTTTTTAAACTGTATTTTTATAGGAGTTTAAATGGCTAAAAGGCGTGTTTCAGGAATATTTTTTAGGCGTAAAACGACCAGTACAGTTTCTTGAAATCACTTAAAGGAACTTGCATTACACCTTTATCTTCATTTCTCCGCAATTTAATGTTACGGTCACCGCTCGGATCTCACAGTTGTCCTGTGGCGACGAGAAGACAGCGCGCCAGTCCAGAGGAGACACCGCGCTAGAAGCACCAGCGAGCGTCGCGCTTATCATCCCGCCGCACTGACACACATACACCCCTGACGAGGCGGGCTATTTAACCCATGGTGCAGTTGGTTGTGGAGGATGAGATTGTCAATGGGTGTAACAACACACCCCGTAGTTGACAAGTGTTTAATTAACTTAATTTTACAAAAAAACATTATTCTCTAAATTCATACAAGTGATTTCCATGTACAAATGGACAAGAAAATATATTATCAAAATTTAGAAAAAGATATATATTGAAAATATTGTAAGAACTAGCTCCGGTCTGCTAATACAAATACATCAAAAATTCAACATGGGCGATATAGTTTCAACACACCAGAACTAGTTATGCGATCCCTGATTATTACTTATATATTAATTTTTTTCCTTCGGGATTTTAAAAACCTCCACCTTTTGTCGTATGTGTTAGTGCGATCCCCCCCCCCCCCCCTCCATTATGAGAGAACGTGAAAACTAAACATGGATGGCTGGAAGGGATTCGAAGAAGGACCTTCTGGGTTGCGAGTCCCATCACTCTTATCAACAACAAATTATGCCGGCGTTAATTAATCAGTCTGTAAGTCTTCTTTACACTTGGTTGAAGGCGGACTACATCCCGAATGTTGGATAAGAATGTCGTGACCACAGCCGGGGTCAGAGGCTTTTCACGTCAGGAATTTTCCTTCCCAGGACTCCAAACAATGCTCTGAAATGTTTCTTTTGCACGTAAGTAATTCTTGATTGCGCTCACTCACGATATGATGTCTTCGACTTCTCCTGAAACACTCCCTCATACCGAGTCTGGAAAAGTGGCGAGGAAGTTAATCTTTATCATTTCAAGTTTTGGCTTCATTATTACAGACCTGGGAATACTGCGGAATCATTCGGTCTCAGGGTAGAATTCTAAGTCATATGTGCGCTTAACCCACTTTTTTCTTTCCCTTTGGTTGATTATTTAGCTATTGCCGCTATCTGGGTATCGTTGGCTCAAGGTTCGAATAACTTCGATCCAAAAAATGACTACAGTATGAAGGTTTGCATTCTAGCTTGCTAATAAATAAATGCGCGAAATATCCAAATCTATAAAAATTATTAACAACATATTCCGTCCGAGCAGATGTTCACGTAGTTGGTGATACACAGAAAAGAAAAATTAAAGAAAATTTTTCCATTCTACACACTGTTCAAGATAAGTTGTGCCTGTTTCGAAGTTTGGTACAAAGGAAACAAAACCATTCAGACCCTGAGAGCTGAATTTTGTGACGAAACAAGTAATTTTAAACGAACGGAAACAGTTACTTGAAGTACCGGTCTGGCTAAACATGTATGAATAAATAATTTGTTTAATTTTATAGGAATTGACAGTGGTAAAATTCGGAATGTTCCATGCCATGCAGAACTTGAAAGAATAAGTCCCAACTTGTCTAGAACAGAGTGTATATCAGAACTCAGAGTTTCCAGTATCGCCTCGTGCAGGAAATGCCGAGGCCGAGATCTCTGATGACGTCGGAGAATGCATCATTAATGGCCGCCGCCTCAGCACCGAGGGGCTTATCCTTCGCATCTCCGACGACTCCTTTGTTTCGCACGCGATCCACACCGACACATGGGGAGCAGGAGCAGAAGAAGAAAGCAGGGCTGAACCCGAGAATAACACGTGACTCTGTCCGAGCTCGCGGCGCGGACGTATTCCGGTCACGCAGGCCTGATTTCTGTCAATACCGAGGTGGCGTTTTCCTCCCGGCTGTGATCACGACGAGGACTTGAAGCCCACCTCTCGCCCACCTCTCGCCCACCTCTCGCCCACCCCTCGGAATCAGGTCACTCCACGGCGCGGCGCTCGGAGCAACAGTGACACATCTCCCGCAGCTCGCTTCAGCGACGTCTTGCATTTCCACGTACGAGGCGTTTTTTTTTTTACGTTATAACGTCTTATAAATCGATGAACGCGCGGCTGCAAGCACGAAAAATTATTGTCACGTTCCACCTGAGCAGAGCGTGCAAGAACCGGCCAACCACCGTGCGAGAAAAAAAATCTTGTATAATATCAAACAGGTTAAGGCGGGCTTTTTAAACTAATTGTTCGTGATTATATTTAAACAGAAATTATTTAAATTAAATTTGCAAAAAACTGTAAATAATATTTGAAAATTAAAAAAAAGTATGCAATTTTTCATCAATGTTTTCTTATCAGGTTATCACGTACAATTATCGTCCGTAAACCGAATTTACAAACAAACCCCCCGCCCTTTTTTTTTAAAGTAAATGGGTAACTTTAGATTCGATACTTCTTTGTTCGAGGTTCGGTAAATTGGCTAGGGGTTCCTCCAGATTAACATTGAACCAATAGTAGAAGAAGGTATAGGTATATACATATATATAGCATTTCATGAAATGAATTTCGCGGAATTTTCCTGTGTCCATTCGTGAGTTATCAGACCGCTCTGGTCGGACGGCCAGAGGAAGAGGCGCACGTGTGGGCTGTCGCGCCAGTTTCGCCGCGCAAAGGGACATCAGCTGGCGCGGGGGCGAAGTCCCCCTGATTTACCATTTCAAAGCGCGGCGTGACGAGAAGGCGCGGTGGAACGGCCAATGGAAATGTTTCTGGAGGGGTCGGTTGGGAGGCTGGGGAGGTTGGACGGACGCAGTCCCTCAGCAGCGCTGGCCACTACCCCCTCCCCTCCTCAACACTTCACCGCGCCAATTTGCCCGGCCCGGGCGTGTGTCTGCGCGCGGCAAGGGTGGGGACGAACGGGCCGGGCAAATGGGCCGGCAAACTGGCCTTCGGGAACAAGAGGGGCCCATTCAACAGCCCCTCCCTGAAGGGAGGTGGGGTCAGGAGTCGATAAAACGTCGCCGCGACGCCACCGGTTGCGGCGAAAGGCTTCGAGGAGGAGTCGTCCGGGAGGGGGTGGGGGGAGACGTCCCAGGGCGGGAACAAGGGGGATCATGGGGCCTTAGTTGGCAGCCCTGCCGGCCAGGAGATGCTCCCCGGGGGAGGCCCCGCTATCACTTTGCAGCCGCCGAGGTCTCTGCCCCGTCCGCTCTCGCGGCGCACACGAGACAACGGGCCAGTCGTGAATATGCGCGACTGCCAAGCAGCTATCGCAGTCCAAATGTCTCTCCGAGACTTTTAAACGCGAATTTCCTTTCAAAGGAAATAGTATGAATAGAGACCGGAAAATTCGCGGATTCGTTTCGCGATAGACTAGAATCCAAATAAATACGTCTGCCTTTTTTGCTGCTTGACTGATTGGGCCACAGTTTTCTGGGCCAGTTAAAAACCTTTAAAAAAAAAAAGTAACGAATCAAGAGAATCCCAGTTAACAGGTGTCACGATTCAGCAGCCAATGAGCATGTGTAATTTTCCCGAGAGCATAGAGGCTCATGGAGTCTATCCTATAGGTAATTCAAATCGCAAATTTTTCCGGTCTGTAAGTATGAACAATATTCCGAAATGTGTGTTGAATGGATTGCATATGCTTATTATGTATGTTCACCACTTATTCAGTGTTGTCTGGAATTACCTTACACTTAACAAAACTGTGCTAGTCGTAAAACTGACAGCACTTACCACAGCTGATGAATATCATTACTTTCACTACTTTAAACAGGAACACGTTGTAGTGACAGTTTTGAATATACCTGTTATACAGAGGTAATAAATAAAATAATTGAATCTGTGACCTTTTTATTTTTATTCTGGATAAGACAAAATAAATAATATACCATAGACATGTCAACCTTCACATTAAACACAACCATGCTATATAAATCACTTTCACATTCAGGTTTAATAAACTTATAAAAATTATGTTATATCCATAAAAAAATAATATTGAAATATTTATTATCTTTCCATTTAAAATCTAACCTGCCCTGTGATTTCCTTTTAAACGTGGTCTAAATATCTGTTGTTGAATTATGTAGGCACACGAAATTACAATCAAGAGTTTGGAAAATAAATTTTACTATACATATCATTATTACTAAAAATTTGCAATTTTATAGCTTTACTAAATCTCAGGGTTTACTTATTCATAAATACAGTTTATTCCACGGTTAACTGTGTTAATAGAAAATATATTTAAATCTCAGACAACTAGTCTTTATTACGCATACTATCAAGTAAATATTAAGCAGTATTGTTATGTTTTTGCCTGTCACAATACATTTAAAAACTTTTTTAATTAGTTCAGTAATTCAAATTCATATAAAGTAAAGTTTAAACAAAGATAAAGTACCGTTAAGTACATGAGAACCAAATGGCTTCGTTGTAAATGTTGTTCACTCGTCTATCTTCTTTAAGATCGCAGCTAAGACATAGACAAAGTCTAGGCAAATGTGTCTTGAAACACAAACATTATCTTCCTGAAACTTAGGCTCACTTGGTTTAGTAATCACCTGGGTATCAGTCTGGATGATGACTGAAGAACTAATTAAATGACATAGTTTTGTGGCCACGCCAATAGCCGACGCTAACTAGCCATCATAGCTGAACTTCATTTTAACCTTCACACAGGGTCGGATTCAGAGGTCTGGAGGCCTCGGGGCAACAGAGGAGCGGAGACCCCCTGGCCCCAAAATATTTTCCAAATAAAATGAACAATTTTTTTCAGTCGAGCACAATCAAATACGGCATTCGGTTTATATTGTATATTACAAGATAACGATGAAAATACTCACGTCCGTAAAAATTCGAAAGGATTTACATTTGTTGCACAATGTTCGTAAGTTCGTAGCTTATAAGACGCACGAGAATGTATCAAATTTCGGGATTCCCTGCTACAAGCACGGCACTCAGCGGACACTTGTCAACGCTACGACGGATCGTACAGACAAAAAACGGGGGAAACAGGTACCGTCGTATCTCGTATCGACACGCAAATACGGGGAATAGGCTGAATAGGCATTTCGATATTTTACTGATTGCCTGATTGGAGTGAACAAATATATATAAATTATTTCTGTTAATGCTAAACAATAATATAATCATGTATGTACAAAGTACTGTAAGCAAAGGTAAAACAGCGATAAAAGAATATCAAAGAAAAAGATGTTTACTAGTGTTTACTTGTCGGAATTTGAAAGATTTTTTTTGAAGTCTCTATTGTGGGGGCCCTCCGTTTGTGGAGGCTCCGGGGCTTTCGCCCCGGTTGCCCTCCCCTAAATCCGCCCTGCCTTCACATTACAAATTTTCACATTAATTCAAAACAATTCAAAACACATAAAATTTAAATTTTAACACCGCTCCCGTCATGGTAATATTCCAATCAGGAACATGCCTGAAAGTTATCAATTTTTAATATTTATTTTAACACAAAATACACAATAAAAATATGAAATTTAAAATACATTTAGTCAATTAAAATGTTTTCAATAGATTGTAACTAAATAGACCTTCGTTCCAAAACAAAACTAGATAATTCATGGAGGTGTAGTCCAAATAGATCGTAGCATAGAATACTTAATTCTCTGTAACATGAAAATAAAATCCATTTTGTGGAGAATATAGAACTATTAATATATTAGTTTCACCATCTTGTACAATACGTGTTTGCACACAAGTAATGAAAACGCTTAAAATTTTTTTTATTTTATTTTAAATGTAACACAATAGTAGTATACAAATGGGCGTCCGGGCACAGGCTTTAAGGCTGAGGAGCCCGAGGAGCCGACCGCCATCTTGGATTGAGACGTCACGGCGGCCATCTTGGATGGTTGTGACCTTGACCTTTGACATTGACCTTGGCATTTGTCCATCAAAATGTGCCAAAATTGCCCAAAATCGGGCAAAATTTTCCCATAATTCCTAAAAATTCGCCAAAATTTCCATTCCTGTGGAAAAAAATTCCGCCAAAAAAACTCAAAAAAATTCCACAATTCAAAAATTAGGATTTCGAAAATCCTCAAAAGTCGTTTTGCCCTAGAAAGAACCCAAATTCCTAAAAGCAGCTTAAAACTCCTAAGAGCTAGCCGCTTTAAGCCGCCGAGGTAATGACCTTGAAAATAGGGATGCCATGGCAGCCATTTTGAAATATGACGTCACCGTTGCAATTTTTGTTATCGTCGCCATCTTTAAAATCTTTATTTATGATCCGATTTTAATGAAAACAATTTTAAAATTTATAAAAATTTTTACTTAATAAATTTTTATAAACATTATTTAAAAAACAAACATTTACGACACGGAACTCGGAGTCCTCGGTTTGAACCCGGTGAGGGCAAAAAAATAAAAATGACGACCGATCCTTCCTCAATAGTTGATGTAGGCAGACTGACCCCCACCACTTATGTCAAAGTATATATAACATCATCTAGTATGACGTCATGTCCGCCATCTTGTCTTCGTTGCTGTAAGCCACAATCTTGTTATCGACTACTAGAGTGCGCTGACGTCATGTTAGTTTAATTCTTACCCGCTAGAGTGCAGTAATAATTTATTATTACTAAGGTGCCCGCCATCTTGTCATTTCGACGCCATCTTGGAAATCCGTAATTTTAATGCTAGAGATGCAGGAAAAATTTCAAAATTCATTAAATAAATTGGCAATAAATATACTGATTGATTCGATCGATTCATGTCCTTAGTTCGATCCCTGGATGATGCAAAACCTTTAATTTATATAATAAATAATAATTTCAATAAACTATGTTCACAACTCTTATAGAGACTTTAAATCCTCTACTACCATCATTCTATAATCCTTTACGACCGCCATCTTGGAAATTCGTAATAATTAACCTAGAAATTCAGGAAAAAGTTCAAAATTCCTTAAATAAATTTGCAAACAATATACCGATTAATTAATTAGATCGACTAAGGTCCTTGGTACGAACCTGGAAGAAGCTAAAAATAATCTTAATTTTTAGGTAAAAATGCCTCACAAAATGACAGGTTCGAAAATAAAACACAAGTTCTTTTACAAACATAATATTTATTACATAATTTCTATTCTACTACAGGATCACTTGCGAAAGCCAGCAATCTTATAATCATTTAGCCGTGCATAGAAGCGAAATGACTAATTCTTAGCTCCAATCAGTTTATACTAGACAGAGACCAACCAGATGCGTTACTAACATAGTCCTCCTCTTCTTGACAGAGTTTCTGGGCACCGTGTTTAACAGTTTGCTTCTCATCGTCAGAACTGTAAATTTTAACAGCCGATGTCTTGAGAGAATTTCTTCTCTAGGTCTTCGGAATGGATACGATTTACCATATAAACAGTTCAGTCACAAAATATAATTTAATATCCGTACGTTGTTACTTCATAAGTAAGCTGATTGATTATGTTCTACCTGATATCCACAAGAAAAATAAAAATGTCTTTAGCTCCAAATGATCAATCGACTCCAAATGCTCCAACAGGTCCATATGCTCCAAATGGTTCCAACAGCTCCAAATGCTCCAAAAGGCTCCAAATGTTACAACAGCTCCAAATGCTCCAAATGGCTCTAACAGCTCCAAATAGCTCCAAATGCTCCAAACGGCCTCCAAATGCTCCAAAAGGCTCCAACAGCTCCAACAGCCTCCAAATGCTTAAGACAGCTCCAAATGCTCCAAAAGGCTCCAAATGCTACAACAGCCTCCAAATGCTCCAAATGGCTCCAACAGTTCCAAAAAGGCTCCAAATGCTTCAAAAGGCTCCAAATGCTCCAAAGGCTCCAAATGGTCCAAAAAGGCTCCAAATGTTTCAAAAGGCTCCAAATGCTCCAACAGCTTCATCTTCAATTGGTTCCAACTGATTCCAATTACTTTTCTTATCGAACTTGGCATGATTACTGACATGTCTTTATTAGTATACATTTTGACTGGCAGTGGAAATGTTTTTTACATCTTTAAGTTAAAAGTTTTATTTAGAAATCAGATTTCGATAAATGGTAGATACCACCTGGAAAAAAATATATTAATTTATCTACAAGTTTATACAAATACATTTAATTTAAGCCATTTTGTATGTAGCCAGCTTCCTTCAGTTCTTTGAGTATGAAGGATATTTCTTTAATGTTCGAATAGTTTCCTGCACAAAGCGATCCATGTAGTAGTCGTAGCCTGACAACCAATATGTTAGGATCTTCCCATGAGGTATAATCAATCTCCTCTGCTGCGTTCATCATCCTTGCATGTTTATAATAAATATTATTATCTCTGGTGTCTATCGTTTTAACACCAACCACAAGGTCACTTTCGTCATCGTGCCAGTGATTATCACAAGCTTGATCAGGATAATTAATTTTATTACGTTTCCATCGTTTTGGTCTCAAGCCACCATCACAGTCTTCGCTCTTGCATGCTTTTGGTGCTTCAGCACAGTACTCAATCATGTCAGCCTCAGATGTGTCACCACAATCTTCAATCATGCCAGCTTCAGATGCTTCATCAAAGTCTTTGACCTTGTAAGCTTCAGGTGGTTCTCCATCTTTCACATTTTCATGGAGACGACTAGATATTGGAGTAAATATCTTTTCATTTCTAATGTGGTTACAACTTCCTTCGTTTGTTTTAAATTTTAAATTATTATCTTGATCTAGATCAGTAATTTTAGCATTAGCTTTTTCGCCTTCGTTCTTCTTCCGCGATGTTGTAGCCCAGTCTTCGTTATCTTTATTCATCTTAATTGTACAGGTCTTGTAATGTCTATCCAAGTAATATCTTCTACCAAAGGATTTCTGACACTGACTGCAATGAAATGGTTTTTGACAAGGACCCAAATTACAATGGCTTCTCTCATGTCGTTTAGCATTCTTTCTCAAGGTAAACACCTTGCTACAGTATCTACATTGATGACGTTTTGATACAGCAACAAATCCCGAATCAGGATTCATATTATTTACTGAGTCTAATGCCAGATGCAAACTAAGAGTTTTAAATTAGATATATTACTTAAATATAATTTTTTAATTATTTCACCAGCGAGAATTAATTTATCTCATTCAAAGGTACTTGTTGCAAGTAGTTCTGCTTTTCAACATCAGATGTCGCTACATGTTACTTGCAGGTAAATAATATTTAGTTCTTTTATGCGGGATGCGGGATGCTCACAAACGATCGCAAAAGAAAGATGGCTTCGCTAGACTCCAAGGAAAAGGAAGTTCGTCCTTCCTGTTAGTGCTTCTTAGATTTCTCAGAGATTATTATTATTTGACTGAGTAATGATATTTTTTTTAATTTCTACCTGATAAAAATATTACAAGTGTTGATTAAGTAGCAGAAATTCACTAATTACATGTTACCTTGAATAAAATGACATGCTTCATTAAGTAAAAAAATCCTTCATGCAGAGATCAATTTTTCATCTGTAACCAGAAGCACTCGGAGAAAACCATAAGATGTCGAGTCAGGAATATTCTGAAGCACTCGGAGAAAACCATCAGATGTCTAGTCAGGAATAATCAGAAGCACTCGGAGAAAACCATCAAAAATATTGTCAAGAATAATAAGGAGCACATGGAGAAAACCACCATAAATTTGACAAGAATAATTCGAAAGCACACGGAGAAACCACCAAAAGTTTTCTTAGATATCATAAAATTACAAAAAGAAATAATAAAAAAATTAAAATAAAAACTAAAAATACAAAAACAAAATCGGCTAGCTTGTAAACATCTCATTATAGTGCAAAGTTAGAGTTCCAGTACATAATTATTACGAATTTTCAAGATGACGGTCGTAAAGGATTATAGAATGATGGTAGTAGAGGATTTAAAGTCTCTATAAGAGTTGTGAACATGGTTTATTGAAATTATTATTTTTTATATAAATTAAAGGTTTTGCATCATCCAGGGATCGAACCAAGGACATGAATCGATCGAATCAATCAGTATATTTATTGCTAATTTATTTAATGAATTTGGAATTTTTTCCCGCATCTCTAGCATTAAAATTACAGATTTCCAAGATGGCGTCAAAATGACAAGATGGCGGGCACCTTAGTAATAATAAATTATTACTGCACTCTAGTGGGTAAGAATTAAACTAACATGACGTCAGCGCACTCTAGTAGTCGATAACAAGATTGTGGCTTCCAGCAACGAAGACAAGATGGCGGACATGACGTCATACTAGATGATGTTATATATACTTTGACATAAGTGGTGGGGGTCAGTCTGCCTGCATCCACCATTGAGGAAGGATCGGTCGTCATTTTTATTTTTTTGCCCTCACCGTGTTCAAACCGAGGACTCCGAGTTCCGTGTCGTAAATGTTTGTTTTTTAAATAATGTTTATGAAAATTTATTAAGTGAAATTTTTTATAAATTTTAAAATTGTTTTCATTAAAATCGGATTATAAATAAAGATTTTAAAGATGGCGACGATAACAAAAATTGCAACGGTGACGTTATATTTCAAAATGGCTGCCATGGCATCCTTATTTTCTAGGTCATTACCTCGGCGGCTTAAAGCGGCTAGCTCTTAGGAGTTTTAAGCTGCTTTTAGGAATTTGGGTTCTTTCTAGGGCAAAACGACTTTTGAGGATTTTCGAAATCCTAATTTTTGAATTGTGGAATTTTTTTGAGTTTTTTTGGCGGAATTTTTTTCCACAGAAATGGAAATTTTGGCGAATTTTTAGGAATTTTGGGAAAATTTTGCCCGATTTTGGGCAATTTTGGCACATTTTGAAGGACAAATGCCAAGGTCAATGTCAAAGGTCAAGGTCACAACCATCCAAGATGGCCGCCGTGACTTCACAATCCAAGATGGTGGTCGGCTCCTCGGGCTCCTCAGCCTTAAAGCCTGTGCCCGGACGCCCATTTGTATACTACTCACAATTATATTCATAAAATTAATTTATTATCAGTAGCACGAATTAGTGTGTAGCTTCCTACTAAAAGTATAGGTCTGGGTACTTACTCGCTATTATTTTGCTTTGAGATAGACTTGTTTAGTATTAATAACGTTCTAGATTAATCTTCCCATACAAGGCGGAGATTTATTTATTTCTTTTACAGTAAAAATTTTAAAAAGAAAAATTTTAACAATTTAAAAATTTAAACTATTTGTATCCACTTCGCACACTAAGTTCATGCAATAGAACACATAATTCTAAAAGCCTATATTATCAAGCTATGACTAAACAAGTAATTTATTGTTGTGCTCAAACAGTACACGTAATAATAACATAATTAATGAGAGATTAGCAATTAAGTAACTACAACTTTCGTTTGGTATGAATGAAAATACGAGGTTAATTTGTAACGATAAATAAATATTTTGCAGACGTTAAGTTTAGTAATAAAACAATTTAGTTTATGTTTCCAAGGAGTTGTTAAGGAACGAAATGTTGAATAAATTTTTTTAACAAGAGAGAAGGTACAAAATAAAATTTCGAATATACATTCTTGAGGCCCGTTTATCGAAAAAAGAACTTATGATCGCCAGATGGTCGCTGTAATTTTCGTGTGGGATTTTCTGATGAAAATATTAGATTTTAATTTCAACCTTACAAATTTTTTTTGAGGAATTAAATATGTTCTTATTTAATTTACTATAATTATTCATTCCTCTCTCCATAAGAAAATAAAATATGAATATTTTGTCAAACATTCAAACACCATATTCCAAACTACTACAACATTTTATCCACATCTGGATAACATAAGTAAATTCTTTTAAATGAAAAAAGTGTTTGGAAAATTTATGATGTTTAGTTTTTTTTAAGATCCAGAAAATGTACAAAGATTTTCAACATTATTTTTTTTAATGTTCTTATGTTGGGACTGATTTCAAAAGCTTTTAACTTGATAAATTAAAAAAATTAACTTACAGGAAATCTAATGCAATTTAAAATTTTTTAAGTGTAGGCTAAGTATAAATAAGCGTTTATATACGGTACATTAGTAAAAAGTAGGAAAAAAAATGAAATATCTCCATGAAGGAATAGTTTCTGGAAAACGTTTTTTAAGGTTTCATGTACAGTTGATTCATAGAGTTTTGCCTTTAAGTAACTGAGGTATCCTGTATAAACTTAAACATTTAGTTTCTAGTATTGACAAGAGGCTTTAGAATAATGTTTTCAATATGCAACTGACGTATTCACAACCACAAGGTCCTGGTACACAAAATTCACCGAAACTTGGACAAAATGTAACGCAGAATCCTTTAAAATAATTTAGAGTTTGATAAGTACACGAAAATTATTAATTTTAGGGGAAATGTTTTAAAAGATTTCCCGTTTTTAAAACCTAATTATAATTCTGTATAACAATATGGTACTATTGAGATCTCAGTGCTAGCCAAATAACATGAGTACCGAATTCATCGCATGTAAATGCATCAACGCTGGACCTGTGCTTTTAAGGATATACACACTTTGAGGGTAGAATTTTAGTATGAACCAGAAATGCAATGAAATTAGCGCCCATTACATACACAAGGAAAATTTAACTGGTTAATGTCCCAACTCTTATGTATGCAGAAACTGCTATAGCCACGAGCCGAACTGGCAGACTGACGTGTGTGCAACATGCACCCGTATATATTAACTTTCGCGAACATCGGGGGATGAAATAAGCATGTTAGTACGCCAAAGTAAACTTAATAATCTTAAAAATATTTTATAATACATTTTGTAATATTGGACAGTCGTATAAATATATAATCAGAGACCGAAAATATTCGCGAATTCATTTTGCGATAGGCTAAAATACAAATAGCTATACCTCAGTGCTGCCTCTGCTATTGGCTCACAACTCACCTGGGTGACTCTGGGCCAATGAGAAACACCCGACCAGAGCTGTATCGAATCACAGGCTGCTACGTTGGGACGTCTCACAAGACAGCAACCAATGAGTTGGTGACATTTGACCGAATGTACGTAGAACTGTGGAGTTCATCCTGCAGACCATTCAACCCGCGAATTTTTCCGGTCCCTACATATAATCATGCATTAAAAAAAACCTGTAATTTATTAGGCAGGAATATATTGTTGTAACATAATAGCGTCTAAGATGATTAACAGTCTGTTGGTTCTCTAAACCATTGCAAACGTAGTGCCAATTTTTTATTATTTTCAAAACCTAAAGTTGCAGTCCAATAAGTACTTTAAAAAAATATTGACTTGAAATGTTTTAAAAACAAATATTATAATACTAAGAACATGTGTATATTTGTTTGTGCTTACGCGACAGAAGTCAGTCTGATACAACTTTTAATATTTTACAGTATTAATTTAACCAAAAAAAAAAATTTCATTAAACATGATGTCGAATGTCTATAGACTCTATGACTAACGTTGCGCTATTTATACATTTATATGTTAACTTAGGATTGCCAAAATTTTGTATTGCTAATTTTTTTTAGTATTTGTTAAATTTTTATGACTATAAATAACAACATTAGTACTAAACGATAGTTGTACTATTACAAAGTTTTGTTCGGTACACCAGTACGCTTATTAGCCTACATCCCGTGATGTTCGCGAACGTTAATGTATACGGATGGATCACGTGGGTCGGCCATCTTTAAGAGATTTCTGAGTGAACACATTTCCGTTCCTATCGACTCCGGGCCCATTCAAGGAATCACTCCAACCAATTGCATATACCGAGAGCTAGGCTGTTAACACACCAGAAAGCAAGGTTTTTAATGTAAAACATAACTGCCAGAGATTATTAACCTATTTATTTTAACGTAATATCGGCGGTGTTGGTGTTGGATACGCTTAACAAAACCACTAAACCTACAAGTGTAAATAATGTCATTTATATTTATCACATGAACATTAGCGTAAGAACAGTGACTACAGTTAAGAGGTAAAAATATTCCTAAAATTACGAAAAAAACCTGACGTAACCTTGTTTTGAAACAGCCAGGTATTTTTTTTTCCAATTACAGTGTTTTTAGATAACGTTACATTTATATTTTTACTGTACTGGAAATGTTTCAATAACCACAGATATTTAAACAATACTATGCAGAGTTAATTTTAATTAATCACATACATTTTCAAAAAAAATAAAAAAAATATTCTGTTTTAATTTATATTCCTGTCTGAGATTTCTTCCCATTATTTGGTAAATTTACATATAGGCTATATATATATATATATATATATATATATATATATATATATAATTTTACGTTAAAGTCAGACAGTGAAGACAGTCAAAACTAAAATTTTAAATAAAGTAGAACTCTTTTTTTCTTCTTCATGTGAAGTTCTCGTAGAGTAAATATGTCGGTCGACAAAGCTTATCCTTCAATTGTTAAAAAAAAAAAAAAAAAAAAAAAAAAAAAACGTTGTCGCGAGAATATTTCTGGTTGAACAATTTCAGCTCGACCAAGTTGCCCCGCGAACCCACGGCCTGACTACTAATAAAAAAAATATAAATTAGAGGGAGATCCGGGAGAAGGGGTTAACACATGCAAATTGCAGCGCGCGAGATCGCAGGGCTGACGTACGTCGCCCGTGTAGGGGGGGGGGGGGGGGAAATAAAAAAAAAAGGTCGACGTAAAGACCTCAGGCCGCGCGCACACGAGGGAGGGAGTGTTAAACGGGCGTGACAGCTTACTTAGGCGGTAATTCGGCCGTGGAGCTTTTTTGAAGGGTGCTCTCAGCCATCGTGAGCGATGGGATGGGACCAACCCACCCAGTTCACCCCCCCCCCCCCCCCCCATCAAAGTACACGACACACACGAACCACCGCCGCCAGCCCGACCAATAAGCTCCCTTCGACGGATTTGAAGGCCGTATCGGCATTTTAATTTCATTCCGTGACTGATCACTGAGACGTGCGGGATGCGAGCCGAGTGTAACAAATCCCGCCCTTCAAATTAGTTTTTAGAAAAAATTGGTTGCCTGTAAAGTAGGTTTACGGACGATAGTTTAACGTGACAACGTCATAACAAAACATTGATGAAATGATTGCATATTTTATGAATAAAATTGAATCATTTTTTATTTTAATAATGAAAGAATAAATACTTTAAATTATACTAGTAATCAGATTTTTAAAATGCAAGAATAATTAACCTTTATTGCCGAAATTATTGTAATAAGCGATGAAAACCACATTAACTTTTCACTTCACTTTATAAACAGTCGAGTGGAAGAGAGATAGATGAGGCGCAAGCGTAGAATGAGCTTAACGGGACACAGCGTAACGGAACAATGTGCGTAACGGGACACAGCGTAACGGAACAATGTGCGTAACGGGACACTTTTTCGTGCATGCAGCCGGCGTTAATCAATTTATTAGACGTTGTCAAGTCAAAAAAAATGGATTCCACGCAACGTTTAAAAGGCACACGTAAAATCACAGTTTATTTATTTAAGTATAAAATAAACATCGAAATGAACGTATTGATAATGAATACAAAAAAATTTAATTAAAATTATTTTATTTGCAACTAACTGATGTAGATGTGCCTCGCCACGACAGTCTACAGGTTCTACTTTCGCACTGATTATACATGACCTCCTTCGAGGGTACGCCACTGCCGTGCTTTGAATGAAAGAAAAAATATTTTAAAAAAAATGCAATGCCCGCTGCAGAAATATTTTTGTAGCATTATGATAATATAGAGATATTTCTTCAATATTAACGTTTGAGTGACCAAAAAAAAGAAACACAGAATTTTTGCAGCATTTAATGAAGAATTTTAAATTGTACCTACTTTACATGAAACATAAAAAAAAAATAATAATAATTCAAGGAATCGGTGGTACTTACTGGGTTTTAAATTCCGTCCTGGTAAAATGTTTCTTGTTTAGAGAAATTAATTTTCGGGTGAGGATTAGGTATTGCATTTACCTTAACTTCCATTCTGCGGATTTTCAGGGGAAACCTCCGCAGAATCTCCTTGCCAAGAAAACTTCAAGAGCGTTGGATTTTCAAACTCAACGGCGTTAACTGGGGTGATTGAATTGTTTTCAATATGAATTTGTGTTTTAATAAATCAACCTTTTTTAATTAATTACCAAATAAAATTGTAAACTTCGAATGTGAAAATATAATTTAATATTTCATTAAGGTTTACATATATACAATGCTATTTCTCAGTTTACAGAAAGCATTAAATAACTTTAAAAATATAATAAAATTACCAAAAATTTAGAAAAAAAATAACTTTGCGGGAGGTTTTTGTTCCACAGTCAGCTCTATTGTAATTCAGGTAAACATTTGCTTGAAGATAGTTTAACCTGTTCTGTATGAATACGTAAGATAACAATTTTTAAAACTCCGTGTAGTGGTAGTTTCAACTAAGCATCATCGGCCTAGTTGCACTAACCATTTGAAGGGGTAAAAAAAGAATGGATTTATGGTAAAATTTGAATTTTTTTTTTTTTTGGTTGACGATAAGAGGAACGCCAATAAAGTACACAACCCCAAGGTCTTCTTCCCCAGAAATGTGATGCTCGCGGAGTACATTAGGAGCGAGAACAGAGCGCGCGCGCACGGAATTTTCAACGCCTCCAAATTCGACCTTGGACCGCCCCGCTTCCCGACCCATATAGCGGTCCGCGCGATGAAGTATTCAAAACAGCGCCCGTGGCCCCTCCTTGATGAATTCCTCCGTGGTCTGCGTCAGTCGCCGGGGACTGGCCGCTGCGTCAGCGGGCCTAGATCTGTCCGGGGGGTGGAAGGGGGATGGATGTGACGGGGAGGATGTGACGGCGCGGATGACGTCGAACCCGGGGGAAGGGGAGGAGGTCCAAGCCCTCTCGCCATGCGTGGCGGGGAGACGCCCTCCGACGCGGACCCCGCGAATACAAATGCTCTGTTCAGAGCTCGACGGGCTTTAAGCTTCTCCTCCTGCGGGCAGAACCAGGGAAGTGCTTCGACGTCTCGTGCACTCCACTTGCCCGCTCCGCAGCCGCTGGTTGTGGCCTGAAGCCCTCATTCCCACAACTCCGAATGTACAATAACACCGAATACAATAACGCCGAATGTCAAAATTGACCACAACGCCAACAGCTAGAAAATTGCTGTGTACCACAACGCCGAAATAATAACTGAATGAATTTGTGTGTTTTTCTTAAATGTTCCTTAAGGGGCCCGCCTCGTCAGGGGTGTGTGTGTGTTAGTGAGACGGGATGATAAGCGCGAAGCTCGATGGTATTTCTAGCGCGGTATCGCCTCTAAGCTCAAGGCTCTGAACTGGCGCGCAGTCTTCTCGTCGGCACGTGATAACTGTGAAATTTGTGCGGTGACCGTAGTTTTATATTACGGGGAAATGAAGATAAATGTGTAATGCAAGTCCCTTAAGTGCTTTCAAGAATCTGTACCACTTGTTTTGCACCTAAAAATTACTCTGAAAACATGCGTTTCAGCTATTTTAACTCTTCTAGAAATACAGTTTAAAAACATGATCCAAAACTAAAAGTACTTTTCGGGCCTCAGCGAACTCTTAAATGCTTTTCGTAAACACACCCCACTCGGATATCTTGAGTAGTTTTGAAATCGCGTTGTTTTTCCTGAAGCTCTGCGCACCGTGTGTGTGACCAGGTAGGCGGGCCCCTTAACGCCGAAATACCACAATCAACCCTAACCTTACCTAACCTAACCTAACCTAGTGTAATATAACCTAACCTAACTTAACCTAGCCTATCCTAGCCTAGCCTAGCCTAACCGAACCTAGCCTAACCTAGCCTAACCTAGCCTAACCTAACCTAGTCTAACCTAACCTAACCTAGTCTAACCTAACCTAGTCTTACCTAACCTAACCTTTGTGGCAGTCCTGCAATGACATCCGGCGTTAGTTTATTTCGGCGTTGTGGTACACAGCAGTTTTCTAGCTGTCGGCGTTGTGGTCGATGTGGCATTTCGGCGTTGTGGTATTTCGGCGTTGTGGTGCGTCCCAGCCTGTGGGGTGGGTGTGAAGCCCTCATTCCCTCCCGATCAAACAAGAGTGAGCGATCCCTAGCAGTTCCGTTCTTTTAAAAAAAACCACAAAGCGTATAATCTAAACAAGACCATCATCACGACGAGAAAAACAACCATAATACGTTTTAAAATAGTGTTAATGGAAAAGATTACCATCCTAAAAAATAAAACAAGCAAAACCTTGGAGATCAGGCGACACTAGAAAATAGGTTTTTTTTTGTAAAATCGGTTTACGGACGATAATTTTACGTGATAACGTGATAAGAAAACATTGATGAAAAATTGCAAAACTTTTAATTTTCAAATATTGTTTACAGTTTTTGCAAATTTAATTAAAATAATTTTTAAAATATAATCACGAACATTTAGTTAGAAAGCCCGCCTTAACATGTTTGATATTATAGAAGATTTTCTCGCACTGTGTTTGGCCGGTTCTTGCACGCTCGGCTCAGGCGGAACGTGACAATGAGTCATGCTTTTCTCGTGCGTGCAGCCAGCGTTCATCGATTTATAAGACGTTATCACGTCAAAAAGCTCTGGAATGTACTATAAAAGCGAACTGGAATGTTACTCCCGCCCTACCCTATTAGGAAGCACACGTGGAAGGGGAACGTGAGGATGCCGGCCGTAAGGTCGGAATAATCTGCCCGCGACACATTTCCGTATTAGAAGCACTTACCGCGCCGCAGTCGCGGTCTTAACTGAAACGCGTGTCAGAATAATTGCTTTCGAAAGATGGTGGGTACTGGCCCATTAATAATCATGTTTTTGACGTGACGTCTAATAAATCGATGAACGCCGGCTGCACGCACGAAAAAGGATGACTCATTGTCCCGTAATGATCATTGTCCCGTTACGCGGTGTCCCGTTACGGCCATTTTCCTGTTACGCTGTGTCCCGTTACGCTCATTGTACGCTTGCGCCGCATCTATATCTCCTCCACTCGATTGGAACAACCATCGATTTGACTTTTTCGAGGCACATTAAACTTTAAACACTCCTATTCGTTTCGTACTTTTCCTATCATCGTCCTATCCTTAACAGAATAACACAGATTGGAAGAAGTTAAATAGCAAACGTGTATAAAAGTTATAGTTAAAATAATTTATTCGTTAAAGTAATAAACATATTTGAACTAATGAGTGCAAAAAAAAGTAAATTTATCAATTAAATTGTAGATTTCATTTCACTCCTTTGTATCCATACAAAATAGTGATAATTAAATAAAAATGATTCAATTTTATTCATAAAACTATGCAATCATTTCATCAATGTTTTGTTATGACGCTGTCACGTTAAACTATCGTCCATAAACCGACTTTACAGACAAACAATATTTTGTTTACTAAATTTACGTGTATAATCTCTAATATGTGTTTACGCAATTTGATTTTTGCAATTTGATGAAAAAGCAATCTATTAAAAAAAATTTAAATAAAATCCGTGTAATTTAGTTCACGTAATAGAAGTGAATCTTCTTTGGCAATTCAAACTGTGCGTGTTGCTGATCCTTCAAACAAATCTGCCATTTGGTACACGCAAAAACTCTGAAATAGGTAGCGTTATCTACGCGGGAAATGCAGGGGCTGTCTCATAAGCGCCCTCTGCGCTGCTGGTTGAACAAGGAGAAACGCGAGGGCGCTGATAGCAAATATAAAAATCAAAATTCTCTGAAACAAGCACATGCGCACACCTATCTGTATTATTCTTTCGTTTATCTGTCTCTCTAGGTTCGAATTTTTTTGGAGGAGGGGGAGGAACGAATTATTGCACAAAGAGGAGAACGTAAAAACGAGCCCAGCAACGTGTATAGCATATTGCTCTCTTAAAACCTCTTTGGCCAAGTACATATACTCTGTTCTTTTCGCGTCAGAAAAGTTTCAGAAAAATGTTACACGAAAACGTTGCATTAAATTTCTTCCTAGAAATTTCACTCTCATCGCGCCCAAAGAAGTTTCACGTCAAAAAAAAAAATGTAATCATTGTTGTCTGTCGTATGCTTGGTGCGTGTGTAACAACAGGAAGCACTTTGTATCTAATTAGTAGGGACCGGAAAAATTCGCGGGTTCAATGACCTGCAGGATGAACTCCATAGTTCTACGTACTCTCGGTCAAATGTCATCCACTCATTGGCTGCTGTCTTGTGAGACGTCCCAACGTAGCAGCCTGTGATTCTATATAGCTTTGGTTGGGAGTTTCTCATTGGCCCAGATTCATCGAGGTTAATTGTGAGCCAATAGCAGAGACATCACTGAGGTATAACTATTTGTATTTTAGCCTATCGCGAAATGAATTCGCGAATTTTTCCGGTCTCTAATCATTAGTAAAGCCACGGAATTTTCGTGCATTCATTTAGTCGCAAGATAGAATGCAAACCTCCACACTGTCGCACTGTGTTCATGATTGGCACGCAGTTGTCTGGACACGCCCCTCTACGACCGTGAGCCAACGATGTCCAGCGAGGAGAGAAGTAAGCGAATCAGGTAGTGCCAAATAACAAGGATAAAAAATGTTCTCGCTAAGAAATAAACCAATGGGAAAGTAAACATGGGTCGAGCTCACCTATAACTTTGAATTATATCCTGAGGCCAGAAGAAACAGCGAAATTTCCGGGTATCTAATCATTAGAGACCTGCGAAATTCGAGGATTCATACGGTGATGGGCTAGAATTCGAACATATATACCTCTTAGATAACTTTGCTATTGGCTTACTGGTCATCTGGACGAATCTCAACCAGTTATAAACCCTCAAGCAAAGAAGGATCGAATCAAAGACAGGGACAATGCCGGTGAGTCCGAGGACTCACGCGGCAGGGAAGGGTCCGGCGGAACAGCTGAGGGCTCGCCGAGTAATCGATGACCGCCTCGCGAGTGGCCACCCAGCTACGCCCTTAATATCCGGTCACGTGGGGGGGCGGAAACCCCCGGGTTTATGCCGGGTTCCCTTCACCGGTAATGAGGTCGTCTGTGCACGCGTCCCCCGGCCGGCCAATCCCACTACAACCCGGTACCGTCGTCCTTTAACTTCCCCTGCCTTGTGTTTCGCGGTCCGCACGGACCCTTTTTTCCGAGCTCTGCAGCGCCAGGTGCTGGGGTCCGGGTTCGAGTCCCAGCTTACACGAGGGCTTCGGATTCGTATCGTCTGAAACAAATCACATGTGTGAAACTCAATGAAAACAATTTTAAAACTATGCAAATAAATGTAAAAAAAAAATTGGTTGTCTGTAAAGTCGGTTTACGGACGATAGTTTAACGTGACGTCATAACAAAACATTGATGAAATTATTGCATACGTTTATGAATAAAATTGAATCATTTTTATTTTAATAATAAAAGAATTAATACTTGAAATTGTACTAGTAATCATATTTTTAAAACGCAAGAATAATTAACCTATATTAGAAATTGTTATTGTAATAAGCAATGAAAATACATTAACTTTTCACTTCACTTTATAACCAGTCAACTAAACAGTTCACGTTTAGATGTAAGTTGTGTGCTGCCGCTGTCTTTCTTCTCCTCAGACGCATAGGCCAATCGAGTGGAAGAGAGATAGATGCGGTGCAAGCGTACAATGAGCGTAACGGGACACAGCGTAATGGAACAATGAGCACAACGGGACACAGCGTAACGGGACACAGTGTAACGGAACAATGTGCGTAACGGGACATTTTTTAGTGCGTGCAGCCGGCGTTCATCGATTTATTAGACGTCACGTCAAAAAGAGCGCGTGTTACTGAGTACACTTCATACGAGTGACAATTTATTTGGCAATTCAAACCTTGACTCGTCAAGTATATCGTAAGGGGTAAAAATAATCAGAGAGAGAGAGAGAGAAGACATTTTTTAACTTGAATTTAAAAGAAAAATATTTTTCACTTCAATGTAACTGCTCAGTATAGCAATAATTATTATTGATGAAACAATAATGATTAATTAAGAACAAATATTAATCACTGTTGAAATAATCACACCGTAAAGAAAAACTGAGCGTGTTACTGTTGCTGCAAACAATTCTGTAATTTCGAACACGCTAAATGTCTGATCGAAATATGAAATTCGAAACAGGTAGCGCTATCTATGCCGGAAATGCATGGACTGTCTCAACAGTGCTCTCTACGCTGCTGGTTGAACAAGGAGGAACGCGAGCGCACTGGGTGCAAATATATAATTCAAGGGCATTCACAGCTGATGTATAGGATAACTATATATTTTTTCTGAAACAAGCATATGAAGACACCGCCGCGAGCAGCACCTAAATTGCGGCCCATCTTGTAGATACCCGAGGCAGCAATGACAGCAGGTAGTGCAGAGACCGTGCTACTGGCCAGCATGGGAGCTAGCGCTCCCGCGACTGGGCGCGTCCAGGTAACACTCAACATCAGGGACCACGTGAGTCAGACAGACGCTCTAGTAGTGCACGACCTGCGAGAGGTGCTGATCCTGGGAGCTCCCTGGCTGGCTCAGGTGGATGCACCCATCGAGGTCCGGGCCAGGCGTATGCACCTGGGTACCCGCGGCCACTGGACAGGGTACGGGCTCCATCGGTCACCCCCATCCCCACCCAGTCATGTCATAAGTTTGGACGAGCTCTGTCATAGCGTTCCAGCAGAACATTTGTCACGTATAAATGAGACACTTAGTAATCATCCACAGGTATTTGCAGCAGCAGACCGTCTTCGGAGGACAACCATCACCGAATACAGCATCCCTCTTGTGCCTCACACACCTCCCATTGAAAAAGTGCTCGGGTTCGGGCCCCGACAGCAGGAGGCCATACAGGCACCAGCACCACCACCTGCCATGCTATATGCCTTGCGTATGACCAATGCACCCGAACCACCCACCACTATCGGCACAATGGCTGACCTAGTTACGCACATAAGCGATGCTCAAATGAAGGACCCAAGTATCCGAGCCCAACTTGCTGATTGTGATGCTCGATTTGTCCCGAACCAGCGCAGCTACGAGGGGTTGCTCCAGACACGAGGCGCTGGCGGGAGGTGCAGATGGCGTATTCACGTGCCCTATGCTGCACGGCCAGCTGTACTTCATCTCCTTCATGCTCATGAACTTGCAGGACACCCTGGAGCAGAGCAAACCCTAAGGTAAGTCAGCAGGGTCTTTCACTGGCCAGGAATTACTGCAGAGGTCAAAAAATACGTGAGGAAGTGCCAGCGCTGCCAGCAGCACAAGGCACACAGACCTGATAGAGTGGAACAGCAGGTGCCCAGGCAGTCAGACACACCATTCCACATTATAGCACTTGACATCATGGGCCCCTATCCTCGTACCACCAGGGGAAAGCGGTTCATCGTGGTAATTACTGTTGTATTTATACAATGGACAGAGGCGTTTCCAGTGGCGAACATCAAGGCGGGAACGGTAGCTGCCCTGTTGGACCAGGAAGTGTTCCCAAGGTATGGATTTCCCAGAGTACTTCTGACAGACAATGGCGTACAATTCATGAGTCATCACTGGCGGGCGGCATGTAGGTGGTGCGGGGGTCAAACACCACACCACCCCCGCCTAACATCCACGGGCAAATCCCATAGAAAGACACAATCAGGTCATTAAGACTCAACTACGAATCTGCCTAGATGAGGACCATACCAAGTGGGATATCCACCTCCCCACTCTCCTATATTGTATCCGGCGCAGGACCAATGTGGTCACAGGCCACTCCCCGGCCGAGCTGCTGCAAGGCCGTAACCTAGCGCTGCCAGGCGAATTGGGTGCCATCGGGACCAAGGACCCGGCCCCAATAGAGACCCAGCAAGCCGTGGCCCAGCAGCTACAAGCCCATTTTTTAGCTCGTCACACCCCTCAATCCACCACTCAACCCATCCAAATTGCCCCTGGGCAGATGGTCCATGTCAAGCTTATCATCTGTCTGCTGGCGGGCGAAAATTCTGTGCAGTCCTTGCACCCAAGTGGTCTGAACCTCGGAGGGTAATGGCTCTATTGGGTCCTGGTCAGGACAGCCAATGCCATGGTAGCCAAGGTCCACCGCGATGCTATGCGGCTAGTCGACGACTCGACAAAACCTCAGCTACCCATGGCAGCACCAAGGGGAGATCGACCCATGCTCGACCGAAATCAGCCGATCCCACCAGAACCCAGGCAAACTAGAACTTTACCAAGGGACAATGACATGGGTATCAACTCTGAAACTCCTAAGTCTGCTCCAGCAGAGACTTCCCCTGAGGCACAACCTGAAATGAACCAGCACAGCAAAACCAAGATTTCGGGACCAGAGCTAGTCCCCAACACAGAGGCCAGAGAAAATCTCAGCCTGGGTTAAAATCCCGAGGCTTCCGAGTACCATTCAGCGGGATTACCCACACAGTTTCGGCATACAGACCAATCCAATACAACAGACCGTCCCACTTGAAGCTGAACCGGTGGAAATAGAGTGATCCGCCCTATGGTGCCAAATGTTCATCACGGGAAATTGAGCGAGGCCGCATGACACTGCACAAACTGGAGCAGCTGATGGATAGGCTCTTCCCCAGGGACCCATCACCCAGGTTTAGGGAAGGTCACTACAATGGTAATGACGATTAGAATGCCCCACTCTAGGTCAGGGGGCCTATCATTACACCAGCCCCAGATGTTAACGACCCCAATTTACCGGCCTCCAATACGACACCGATAGTGGAGTTTCCCAAGGACACCATGGAGGAAACAGACTCTATTTAACGCTCTCGCCAAACCCACCACTCACCCGAACTACTCGGTGATTCAGATTACCCAGAGGGGGTTATCATAGTTCCTATTGATGAAGAAGTCGGAGGTGGGGCCCAGTCCACTAGTGGTGACCCTGAGCAGAACGAACACGAAATCCCTGTGCCACCCGGCCATTCCACCCGACGACCTACGGCCCCAGCCCATCTTTAGTACTTCCCATGGCCAGGTGCTTTTACTCAGCAGACGATCCCCACTCATGCCCCGAGCCCATCTATCAGTGATACCAAGGTGTCTGAGTGCTTCATTATGCAGTGCATGTGACCAAGGTGTCATTGGGCAAAACGGTTTTGGCAGAGGGGGACAGTTGACGTCGCCCCAAGTGCTCCTCCCAGTCGCTTATACCGTTGTTTCACATTGCCACCTCTTTGCCCCGATGGCACGACCAGTGCGCGTGTGGGGAGTGAGAGGAGTGTGGGCAAAGATAATCTTGCGAGCCAGATCATCGTGTAGCGCCAGTATCGCGCCGGTCGCTAAAGACGACGGATCGCAAGTCGCGGAGCTGTCGCAGTGTGGCGAGTGTTGTTGCGGACAGCGGAGTCGCGAGACGCGCTGGAGACGCGTGCTCGCGGACAGACGCCTCGGCCGACGCAAGACGCAACCACGGCGAGGGAACTTCTCAGGCTCGTCATCTCGTTCCACGAGGAGAACCTGCGGTACTGTGCGGGACAGTGACACACCTGCGCTAGGCCACGAGGCTCGAACCCCTCTACCACCCATCTGAGCAGCCGGGACTTCAATCACCACAAACGGGATCAGCCCCGGCGACGTCATGGTTTTCTGTGTTCGAAAACAAATAATATTTCCAAACCTAGTGTAAAATGTTTAGAAACATAATTTTTACTCGGAATAAAAGCTCTCAATAAAATACTTGTTTTTAATTTATAGTTAATTTATATTGCTTTCACGATGAAACCATTTGGAAATTTGTAAACGTAAAGCGTGATTATTATTTTTCAAAATTTGAGCTACAGAACTGCAAATATATAGCATAAGCAAAAGTAGGTATTTAGTCCAAATTTAAAGTATTGCATTTTCTGATCACATGTGAAACTTATTTTATGGCAAACATGGAATTTTGAATGTTTTAATCACTGTCGCTAGTCCATGTCAAGAGTGAAAATCAGCAAATATGCCTGCTAAAGCGATCATTCTAAAATATACGTTTATAAATTCCAGCTCTGAATCGGTGAATGCACCTGCTATAGACCGGCTTGTTTGCGTTAAAGACTTGGGATTAGCACGGGGTCAGCAAGTTAATTGAAAATTTAAAAACGTCAAAACGTCAGCGCCACGGGATTATTCTGTGGGGGTCGATAATTAACGGTTATTGGCGCAGCTGATTTGCAGCGGTGAATAGTTTTTTTTTCCTTCTCTCTCTCTCTCTCTCTCTCTCTCTCTCAACCCCTCCTCTCGATGAGCACGTCCATCAGCGGATTGCTTTCGATGATAGACGGCGGTATTCATGCGCGGGGGACTATAGTGGCGTTGAAGTCGAGCCAACTGCGTGGTGTGCGAGTGCGAACAGCCTCTGGCCTTCCGTCAGGGCATTCAGCGCCCCTGTCACTGGTCGTGTATGGTTAGTTGGTAAGTTTCACCAGGGCACTTCTCTTGCTGCGACCAACCACGTGTCACGTCGCTGCTGTGGTATGGCAAAATGTCGGTGGTGGTCATGCGCAGTCACATGTTCAGAAGTGCTCTCGGCCCTAGTTGTTCAAGGGCCAGATGAACTACAACACGTTTCTCATCAAGGGGGTGCCTCCCGTTGCAGGTCAACATTATATATTTATATTAATCACTGATCAATAGAGACCGGAAAAATTCGCGGATTAATTTCGCGATAGTCTGAAATCCAAACACGTGTACAATTCTGCTGGTTTTGCTATTGGCTCGCAGTTTAACTTGAGCTCTTTGGGCCAATGAGAGATTATCGACCAAAGAATCATCGAATCACAAGCTACCTATTGGAGACGCCTCACAAGTTAGCACCCAATGAAATCACTTGTTTGCTTGAGAAATGCAGAGGATAATGAAGGCTATCCTAGAGGTGATTGAATCCGCGAATTTTTCCAGTCTGTATTGATCAACATTTTGAATTTTTCAATTGTTTAACTTTCACGAAATAAAAAATATACACAGCGCTTACTTTTTTGCATAATTAGCTGCCAAAGTTACATTTTTAACGTTTTTGGGTTGTACAAATAAGGAGAATTTAATTTATTGCAAAACTGAAACTTTTTAAGTTTAACTGCAATGCCGTTGGCTACTTCAAGAAACGATTTGCATTTCCATCACAAAACTCATTTAATTTTCTTCGCTGTCAAAATCATAACAAATTTGAGAATTTTAAATGTCAGGTAAAATTAATTAATATTTGGCAGCTAATTATGCAAAAAAGTATGCGCTGTATATATTTTTCATTTCGTGATAGTTAAACAATTAAAAAAGTCTACAAGTTTATCTATAATTACTGTAAATATAAAATCTTGACCTGGAATGGGAGGCACTCCCTTAATGCCATAACATACACCTGTTTAGTATCAGTATCTATTGGATACTCGAGTTTCATTATACTATACAACAGATTTCCTTGACAAAATTAATTTTTTTAAAAATAAGAAACACTCGGAAATATTATGTTTCAAAGAATATATTCGTTTTAAATGTATGTTTTACAGTTGAAGCAAGATGTATTGTTATAAAAAAAGTCAGCGAGTCTTTCAGAACTCGTTGGTGATGTTGTACAATATAACCTCGGTAACGAGCAAATTTACGTGTCCTCATGTCGCAAATACTCTTACAATACGAAACTCGGGCCTCGGACACTAATTTTAACGTATAAATCTTCAAAGTAATGTCGAGGGTGATAAATATACGAAAAATAAATGAATACTGCACTCCAGCGGGCAAAAAAGACACTAATATGGCGGCGGCACCTTCAAACAGACAAAAACAATATGGCGGCTCCCAGCGGACGAAAATAAAATGGCAGTCATGACGTTATACCGACTGACGTAATAACTGCCTTCGAATCAATGGTGGGAGGTCCGTCTGCCGGTGGCTTCCGTAGAAAAAGGATCGGTCGCCATTTTTAATTGAATGACCTCGCCTGGTTCGAACAGAGGACTCCAAGATATATATTTTTTAAATTTTATTACTTAAATTTTAAAATTTTTCCGAAATTTATAATTTAAAAATTACGGAATTTCAAGATGGCAGACCATATTCATAATGGTGGAGGTTTTCAAATTTAAATTGTTTTATTTAAATATTTTTAAAAATTTTAAATTATTATCCATTAAAATTGGATGAAAATTATAAAGTTTCAAATGGCGGCCGTAAATAAAAGTTCATCGGTGACGTCATACACATCCAAGATGGCGGTCGTAACGAAAATTACAAAGTTATAGAATCTAAGATGGCAGAAAACAAAATGGCGGAAAAACAAAAATGCGGATCCAAAATGGCCGCCGGGGTCAAGGCCAAAGGTCAAGATCATCATAGATTGCCGCCGTGACGTCACAATCCAAGATGGCGGTCAACTCCTCTGGCTCCTCCATCAGAAGCCAGCCTCTGGAGGAACTATGATATTATACTACTGAAGTGTATAGTTACCTGCAGCATGACTCATATGAAATGGGAACGGCTCGGTCATCAATTGGTTTTAAGTCCAATGCTATCTTGGATTTTCCATCCTGTCAACAACTGGTCAAAATTGAAAGTGAAAATATCCTATCCCAAACATTTTCTAACTGACAAAATCCTTGGACAAAAAATTACACATTCTAACGCGATACGATTTTTAAGTATTGTTACAGGCTGGAATGCCCTATACATAGGGGCATGCTGATTTCGCGAAAATATTTTGGTACTAGATGAAAGTCAAAACACTGTAGCATCGTCTGTGTTTCGTGATTGGGTGAGTTTCTTCCTGGTACATATCGATTGTAACAACACCAATCACAGTGATTCAGTGCGGAAGTAAACGCGTCCTGAGTGGCTCGGTCAAATAAGGCAACGACTTCTCTCACAGACGGCCGCCAATCACAAGGAAGAAACCACATTTGCGGGTATACGTTGTTGCAGTCTAATAAGTGTTCAGATTTTTTCGCGAAATCTTCATGCCCCTACCTATACAACTGCATGATTTTAGGTAGATTTCAAATAAATACTACCTATTGCAGTTACCATAGTGCGAATTTCGGAAAATTTTTATGTAGTTTTTGTATCATGGTCCATAGACCCCGATACCGTCGTCAACTCAAAAATTCAAATATATAATTAAAAAATTTTTGTGGACACGATAACGGCGACAATTGTTCACAAATATAATAGTGGAAAATCTCGGCCGAATTAGTTTTTTGGCAATATCCGACCAAAGAGGTAGAAACAAGGAAGTTTTTTTTTTGAAAAACAGAAAAATGGCTTTATCTCCCATAATATGGAAGATAACACATTAATATCACAGTAATGTAAAAATATTTTGTCCGAATAAGTTTTTGATACATCTAACTATAACTGCAAGTGTTTGAAAAAACATGGGTTAGAGGACAAATAAAATCATAACTCCCTTCAAAGGAACAACTTCGAATTCGTGCATTTTTTTTTTTTTAATTTCTGACTAGTCGAACCATTTTTAAAGAGGGCTGAAAAAATTAGGGGTGGAACTAAAAAAAATATCATAACTCACTTAGTAAGTACATTACCAATTACGTTCCAAATGTATTAAATCTTATAATTTTTATTTAAAACTTTTGTCTGAAACAATTTTTCATAAGACGAACTATTGTTGTTGGGGGGGGGGGGGGGTGGAAAGTAATAAATAAAGGGGGAATTAAAATAAAACATAAAATACTTACACGTACACTATAAAAATCCGTTCTGTTGTATTGTAAAACCTTAAATTATTATCTAAGACTTTCGTTTCAAATAATTTTTTATACGACCGACCATTAGACTACTGCAAGGGGTAGAATAAACAAGGGTTGGAGGACCAAAAAAACTAACTTAGTTCTTAGGCACAATAACGAATTCGTACAAATTTTGTATCATCCTTATAATTTTTATCAAAAACTTTTGTCTGATGGAATATTCGATTAGACGAACCATTGCTGCAAGGGGTCGGAAAAAATTATAGATAAAATAAAAAAAAATGCACGTGACAATACCTATAGGACGTTAAAAATTAAAAAAAAACGAAAGTATTACAAAGAAAATACCATTTTCGTTAATCATACTATTAAATAAAATAAGGTTAAATAATGCACATCATTGAGTTGATAAATTATATGAAACTTTTTTTTTAATATAGAAAACCAGCATGCAGGCAGCACCTTATAAAACTTGTCCACGGAAAATGACACATCCACCTGTTTTCCCGTATTCCAAACACAGGGAAAAACTACCATAAATCAGCCGATGCAAAATGTAGAAATGATCAGACACCACAGAGAATTCCGTGGAAAAAATAAGTCTGGAAAACTACAACGAGGCCAGACAGTCGTAACAAACAAAACAAAAAACACAACATTTGACAATACAACGACAAACAGACGAACACAGTGATGATTCAAAATAGGTAATCTGGAAAACTCAAAAAGAACACAGGACGCACAGGCTGTATCCTCAATTTCTAGGGCCATGTACCTATCGCGAAAAAAAAATCTGACCGCTCATTAGATTGCAATGAGGTATGCCAGCGCTAGCGATTGTAACCTTGTGATTGGCGGGCGTATGCGAGAGAAGGCATTGCCCTGTTTGGCCCGGGCCAGTCAGGACATGTCTGCTTCTGCACTGGGTGGCTGTGATTGGTGCGCCGATAGTGGACATGAAACTGAAACATACTGGGCCATCCACGAAACACAGATGATGATATAATTTTTTAATCCATATCTGGTCAGAAAATCTCTCTACATAGCCCTAACAATTTCAATAAATTGGCTCGATCAGCAACAATGTTACAATTGATTATTCGGAAACTTTGGTTTTGCACAGTGTTTGTACAATAAGCGGTGATTTATTGGAAAGATCTTAACACTGAAATATTTTTTTTAAATTATTTAATATAATTACTCTCAATTAAAATGGCTAGTAAAAATATTTTAACATTTAATATCTGGGTTCACGCTGGGTTGATAGCATATGGTTATCAATTGCGACCCGACCCGAATCACTGGCCAGTAAAAGGATGGTGTGTACGTGAGTCAAGTATGTTGAACCCTCACACAGGCAACTTTTCCCGCGGAATAACCATGTATTATTTTTTGCTTGTTAAGTTCATTATTCCTGTATTGTGTACGCTATCAGTTCACATTCTGTGCGAATCAGTGTCTATCGTGCTCCGTTGTATCACGCACATGACTGATGAAAATTATCAAACAAATTAAATGAACGCGACAGAGATATGCCGACGTTTGATGTTACAGAATCAATACTTACCCACTCATTATACATACATAAATGTATATATATATATGTATATATATATATATTGCTTTGCCGAGAAAGGCGCAGATATAAATTGAAATGGTAAAAGTTGGCATTAAAATAATGCGTTATTTAGCCAACATGTATTATTATTATTATTTTTAAACGTGTCTGTTAGGTCTTCGCGTGCCTAGGCTTTTCAAATTCACTTCTAAGATGCAGATAGTTTATGTATGACGGATCTTTTGAAATCATGAAGAGATTTGAATCCACGTTTGTGTGAAGTCGAAAAAAAAAATACTTTCTATTTGAAAATTTAAGCTTTTTACTTTTATGCGTTTTTATTTTCGAATATTAATACAATTTATTGTAACTTACTTAATTTTTCACTAAACGTAATTTTTAGAGTGCATTGTCTTGCACATGTTATTCATTCCGCAAATAAAATTAAATAGTAATAATTTCATCAACATTCGTGTCAGCTCACAATAATTTATTTTTCCCCTTACCCAAGTTATATAATGGATAACATAAATACATACCATTGTGTATAATATAATTTAAACTTTAAGTAATTTATAAAACTAAAGCAAATCTTTGCCTGCAACTAATTTCATTTAAATATCTTTATTAATATTTTTCCAACCCTTGAATTTTTGTTAGATATAACTTTAATGTTTAAGTTGATGAAAAAGGTTGAATCGCATGAAAACATGTGAGTACTTTAAGCAAAATAAAATTACAAATTAAATGAAAATATATGTGTATGCAATTTTTTTTTTAATTTCTACAGTTTGCGAATTTTTCCGAACATTTGTATGATTAGGACTTTAAAGACATCCTGTTTTAGTATTGATTTTATTTCGTGTCAGATATACGACATTTCCGCACAAACTCTAGTATAGTTGGAAATGCACATTTTAAATATCGTTGTTACTATTAACACACGTAATTAAATTAATAATTATCTACATTACCCGTACCAAAGGGAATGAAATGGCTTAAAGTTATTTTAAGTCGTAAATGGTGCATAGTTTCATCAGTAATGTGACGAACTCTCATTCCCACCAATCTGCATATAATCCTATTGCTCCGTGGTGCTGGAATACAGTGTGATTTACTGACTCTGTGAACAGTAATATATTACTAACGAAAACCAGTAAATAGCACTTCAGTAATTGAAATATTCGATTAATATATAGGGTATTCTTTGTGACATTTTAGAAATCGGTACATCATTTTTGTTATAAATTAAACCCTATACAAGTTTTATGTTAACCAAGAATTATATATCTACAATGATTATTCTGTGAAATAAAATAACTCAATAGTTAATTTTTGGTTTGGCAAAAAAAATTAATTAGTTTGTCCCCCCCCCCCCCCCTTTTTCCAAAATCCGGGCAGTAACTTTGTAAAACCATGAAAAACTATTTATAGCATTTAATAGATTAAAAATTCTGTCTTTAATATATTTTACTTAAGGTCAATCCTGTTAATTAAGTATGCTTAATTGTTTGTTGTTATTTTATACTAGCTGACCCGGCGAACTTCGTACCGCCTTAGCGTAGCAATGATGCACTACTTTATTTTGTATAGCTGACCTATCTTAGGTATGAGTACCTATTCAATTTGAACTGGAATCTATAATATCCTCCATATAAAAATGAATCCATAATTCCCTGGTATCACTATAACTGAAAAGGACCTTACTAATTTAATTAAATAAAAAACAAAATATATATTGTCAAAATAGTGTTTATTCCATAGGATTCAATAATTCCACTAATGGTTTTACAAATTGCTATTGAACAACTTGGCATTTTTAAGTAAACAATGAGCTCAATACCACGCGCGCTCTATAAATCAACTAATAGTCTCTGTACCCCTCACTGCTTCTCTCTACTCTAATGCTTTTTGATAAACTATATTTTTAGTTTCATGTTCTGGCGCGTAAATAAATAATGTTGATGGTTTTCCGACACGGGAACAGGCAACATATAATTGGCCATGTGAAAAACATGGATTTTCTAGGTTGATGCCACATACACTTAGCGACTGCCCTTGCGATTTATTTATAAACATTGCAAATGCAAGCCGCACTGGAAACTGTAAACGCTTAAAGCTGAATGTCATAAGGTTACTTTAAAAATATTTATATTGTACAAAGTGTTGGGTTAGTTTGGAAATAATTTTATATATGGTGGTTCAGTATTCTTAAATTTTCTAATTTTCCGTTAAATTTTTTCTTTCATAAGAACCTTCTCGTGACAATAACAAACACAACAAAAAAAGAATTAGTGAAATCGGTTCAGTCATTTACGCGTGATGGCGTGACCAAGGGAAATAGGAATTCATTATTCTTAAATTTTCTAATTTTCCGCACAATTTTCTTAATTTTTTCTTTCATAAGAACCTTCTCCTGACCATAGCAAACACAACAAAAAAAAAATTAGTGAAATCGGTCCAGCCGTTCACGCGTGATGCCGTGACCAAGGAAAACGGGTTTCATTTTTATATATATAGATGAAATAGAATGTGTGAAGTAATAAAATGTTAAGGATAGGACGATGATAGGAAAAGTAGGAAACGAATGGGAGTGTTTCAAGTTTAATGTGCCTCGAAAAAGTCATATCGATGGTTGTTCCAATCGAGTGGAAGAGAGATAGATGCGGCGCAAGCGTACAATGAGTGTAACGGGACACAGCGTAACGGGACAATGTGCGTTACGGGACACTTTGTCGTTCGTGCAGCCGGCGTTCATCGAATTATTAGACGTTGTCACGTCAAAAAAATTCTGTACTTTTATAAAAATTCCTTTGGATATCAGTTCCCAAGAAGTAGTTTGTAAAACTACAAAAAGATATTGTTACTTTGTACAACATGTGGTTATAGTTAGTTTTGCACATATGAAATACCTTTTTTTCGAGATTATTACTGAGTTATTGTACTTTAATTTTTATAATGCTAATTAATGTGCCAGGTTAATCCAGGAAAGCTATTAAGGGAAAGGTTTACCAATGACTATAAGTATTGGAGCTACTGGGACAACACAAAGCATAAATTCCCATGAAAGAATCTGAATCCAGTACTAATGCGATCACTATTTTCTAGCTGCCCGACCCGGCTTCGCACGGCTATACTAATGGAAAAAGAATTATGCCACATCTTACATTTACAGTAATGGTAAAAGTAGTATATAATAGGGCATCCGAGATCAGGCCTCAGGCGGTGGTGCCGGTGCCGGTGTCCGCCATCTTGGATTGTGACGTCACGGCGGCCATCTTGGATGGTTGTGACCTTGACCTTTGACCTTGACCTTGAATTTGATCCTCAAAAATCGCCAAAATCCGCCAAAATTGGGCAAAATTTGCCCAAAATTCCTCAAAAATCGCCAAAATTTCCAATTCTGTGGAAAAAAGTTCCGCCAAAAAATCTCAAAAAATTCCACAAATTAAAAATTTCTCATTTCGAGGGAAAAATTTCCCGTTTCGAGGGAAAAATTCCCGTTTTTAGTCCTTAAAAATCCCAGCGGCTGAAAATTCCTAAAACTGGCTTAAGCATCCTTAACTCAAGCCTCAGTTAAGCCATTTCTAGGAATAAGGATACCATGACCGCCATCTTGGATTATGTCGTCACCGTTGCAATTTTCGTTACGGTCGCCATCTTTAACTTTTTTATTATCCGATTTTAATAAAAAAAATTAAAATTTATTAAAAAAATTCAAATAATAAAAATTTAATAAAAATATTTAAAAAGCATACTTTTTCGACACGGAGCTCGGATTCCTCGGTTCGAACCCAACGAATGCAAAAAAATAAAAATGACGACCGATCCTTCCCTCGTGGTGGGTGCTGGCAGACTGACTCCCACCACTTTTTATCATCATCTAGTATGACGTCATGGTCGCCATCTTGTCTTCGATGCTGGAAGCCATCATCATTGTATCGTCGGCTAGAGTGCGCCGATGACATGTTAGTTTAATTCGTATCCGCTAGAGTGCAGTAATAATTTATTACTGTGACACCCGCCATCTTGTCATTTGGCCGCCATCTTGAAAATCCGTAATTATTTAGCTAGAAATTCGGGAAAAGTTCCAAAATTCATTAAATAAATCACTCATTAATTTACATATTGATTCGATCGATTCCCGTCCTCGGTTCGACACCCGATCGTTGAAATAATGTTTAATCTTATGTAAAAAAAATAATTTAAATAAACCATGTTCAACATTCGTAAAGAGACTCTAAATCCTCTACGACCACCATCCTATCAGACATCAAGACCACCATATTGGAAATGTGTAATTTTAATGCTAGAGATCCGGGAAATAGTTCAGAAATCATTAAATAAATTTGTAATCCATATAATGATTGATAGGATCTACTAAGGTCCTTGGTTCGATCCCTGGCCGATACAAAACAACTTTAATTTAAAAAATACTAAAAAAGTGTTAGGTTTGAGAAAATAAAAACACCACAAATTTTTTACAAACATAATATTTATTACACAATTTCTATCCTACTACAAGTACAAAAAAATACACAGACAAATTACTAAAGTTTTGTGGATTTCTCGACATCTGCATCTGCCACCCACGAATTAAAGCGAGGTGGAAAGCCCCACCACTTGACGTAGGACCGTTCATTTCTTCGTTTTATAATCTTCTCCACCAAGTACGTATCGGGATACAACGTAGGCTGAATCTCTTCGGCATAGAAGCCTCCATGGATAGGTTTGCGGTCCAAATCTTCGAGGTAGTAGGTCCTAGGCTCTGATTCACGAACATGTGTCACACGGAAAAGTTCGGGACTCCAGTTTGCAGTGAAACCTTTCTCGAAGATACCTTTCTGCTTGGAGATTCGCACAATGTCACCGACGTTAGCTTTACGCTTTCGTGGATCTTTCTTCTTCGTGTTGGAAAACACTGTTTGAAGCAGGCGATTGTCCGTTACGTCCTTTGGCTTCATTTTCGTGGTAGAATGCACCGTGGAATTATACTCGCTTATTAGTTTCGACAAGATGTCAAGCCACTTGTAATTTCCGTTAGCCGTGAACTGTCGCCACATCTTGGAACGCAAAGTTCTGTTAAACCTTTCGATAATGGAGGCCTTGACGTTACTAAATGTAGAGTAGTGTTTGATGCCATACTTCTTCATCAAAGCCTTGAAGGTTGCATTGTAGAATTCTTTCCCGAGGTCCGTTTGCAGGTGCGACGGTACACGTCCATCACGCAAAATATTGTTCATGGCCTTGGTTACGTCAGTTGCAGTCTTTGATTTTACAGGTCTAGCCCAAGCGAACTTGCTATAAACATCGATGACTGTCAACATGTACTTGAAACCTTTATTCAATCGGGAATACGGTATCATCTCAACAAGGTCCGCCTGGAATAAATCATCAATTCCACGAACTATGACTTTGCGACGAAGGTATTTTCGTCTAGCAGGAGCATGAAGTTCGCGAGCGATTCCGGTTCGACTCATTGTATGTAGCCGGCTTCCTTCAGTTCTTCAAGTATGGAGACTATTTCGTTGATGTGCGAATAGTTTCCTACACTAAGCGAAGCATGTAGAATTCTAAGGCGATCAACTAATTCATTAGGGTCGTCCCAATATACATAGTCAAATGTCTGACCACTTTCTAGCCTTTTTAAACCTTCTCCGTGTATTGTTAGTTCACTGAAGAGATTAGCGAGAATGTCCATTTTTTCATGATCTACATCTTTATATACACCACTATCTGGATCGTTATCGCGAAAATGTGCATTGGTTAGCTCTAGCAGTTTTTTGTACTCTTGTAAGTCGTTGTGAGAATATCCTTTAGGTTCCCTGCGAAACAGCAATTCGTACAGACCCGGAGTCCCACGCGTTTTGAACTCTGCTACGCGCACGATGTTTCCTGGTAGAAAGTCTATTTCTTTAGCACCGAGGAACCACTTATTATGTTTTCTGTACACTCCGTAGGTCGTGTCATTATTCCGGCTCGTAAACGATGTCAGGTATGGTCGGACCATTGCATTAACTTGATGTCCCTTTTTCGGTATTTTTTTCTTGTGCATGGACTCTGTACTTGTTAAGTCCTCTTCTTCTCGATCTGGTTCATACTTTCTCTTCTTTACAGTCGGCATTTCATCTTCAACTTCTGTCTTCACAATGAAGGCTGGTTCTTCCTTGTTTTTAAGTTCGTCGAGGCGACTAGTGATTGGTTTAAATATCTCCTCATTTTCCATCTCACGTGCAAGTCTGGTTCGTCTAGCAAGTAAATATTTTTCGCGAACAGACTGTATAGCTCGATGAAGGTCACTGGCCAGGTCCGACATTGTACTGGCTAAAAACTTATTGCAAGACCTCCTTATATACTTTTTTATTCGTTCGCAGAAACTTCTTTCTTGTGTTTGGCCAAATCTGAATTTGTTGACGATTGAGATAGTGATGCTTTCAGACTACTTTGAAAAGTCCTCAGATCGTCACGTCTTTGTGCATTCGATACTTCGATCATGTCGCGAATGCGAGAATCCGAAGCTTCCACGCGCTGGTCTATGGCTACGAGATACTCAAGAAATTCCTTTTTCACCCCGTCTACTTTTTGAGCCAGTAGCGAAATGTATTTGCGGATAACGTCGTCATGAGACTTGAGAGCAGTACCTAAGTCTCGTCTGCTACGGCCGAATTTCGAAATGCTATGACTCATGTTTGGCGATAAACTGATCGAAACCTCGTCTGTACCTGCCCTTATATAGAGGCCAGTCTTTGACTATAACTAGGAATCCGTGTTCTTCTTTCCAACACAAGGAGCACATGTCTTTGAATTCCTGGAATGTCATGTCGGTGTTTACGTGATCATCATAAGCGTGGCGTAAATTAAGTTCGTCCATGCGAAACAAAACTATGACATTTGCGTTGTCTCGTAGGAGATGTTTTGGAATACGACTGTACGTCTGACACAGGTAAACACAGTCTACCTTGGCGTGTCTGCCCATGGAAAAGTACTCTTGTATTATGCCTTGTTTCTCGCACATTACATCGTCGAAAACAAACACGGAATTGGCTTTTGCTTCGCTTGGGGGTACAACATCGGTATTATCGCTAAACGGAAAATACTCCAGACCATCCACCGAGCGTAGAACAGTAGCTAGGCGCCGGTACTTTGGCTGTTGCAACGATTTGGAATACAAGTAGACGTTCTCGAACCGAAGACCATTTGGCTCCTCCAGTAAACTCAGTAAAACACATGTCTTGCCACAGTTTGACGGACCCGCCATTATGCATCGTACAGCAGAAGGCAAAAGTAAGCCATGTCGTGATTCACGCGCACTAAATACATCGTCTTGCGTAATGCGCACGGGCAAACACACGCCTTGCTTGACGACCTGCATTGTACTAAAGTAATTGTATAAAAGAAGCGTATTTATACTTTCTGGTCAGTTGTGTGTAATGACTCGAAGAGGTAAGAACAAAAAACACAGCGGTGCAGGACTCGTAAACTCGCTGATAAACAATCTTCCATTCGAGCTACACATTCCCGGCTACAGATTTTGCGGCCCCGGGACTAAACTAGCGAAAAGGTTAGCTCGCGGTGACGTGGGCATTAATTCTCTGGACGAACAGTGCAAGCAGCACGATATCGCATATTCATTAAGCAAGGATCTGGAATCCAGGCACCGGGCCGACGAGACATTGGCACAGGAAGCCGAAGATATAAGTAAATCGTCGAACGCGGGACTTGGAGAGAAAATCGCAGCGTGGGGCGTTTCCAAAATCATGAAGGCAAATACGAAATTAGGACTGGGCGCTCGTCGAGCCAGCTCCATCAAGTCAAAGACTAACTCGCGCAAGACCAAACGCAAGACTGATGCAGGCGTGCAAAAAGCCAAGCAAAAATTACAGACTCTCGACAAGAAGATTATAGGAGGATTTCTTCCTTTGCTTTTGCCTGCATTGGGTGTTCTCGGCGGCCTCATCGGTGCAACGAGCGGTATAGTGCGGGCAGTCAACACTTCGAAGAATGAACGCAAGCAGTTAAAAGAAGCACAGCGACATAATGCCAGCATGGAAGCCATTGCCATCGGTAAAAAAAACGGCGCAGGACTGTACTTACGGCCGCACAAATCAGGCCGAGGCATGAAAAAGAAACGAATGAAAAAATCCTAAGTTCCCTACCGAAACGACCGCTCACCAACGTAGATTTAATAAAGTACGCACGCAAACTTCAAATACCAAATTTCCGCGGCGTGTTTATGCGAGACACTTTGCCCAGCAAGCCAAAAACGCACGAACGTGCCATCATTAATTTAGACACGTCGGCGGGTCGCGGCACGCACTGGGTGGCCTATGTAAAGACTGGAAACATGGCCGAGTACTACGATAGTTTTGGAAATTTACGGCCTCCGCCCGAACTGCGACAGTACCTGGGTCGGACCACTACGTTGTTTTACAATTACGAAACGGAACAGAGGCCAAATCAAACAAACTGCGGACACTTGTGTCTTCGCTTTTTAACAAACAAAAATTAGCTGACCAATAAAAATTGCTACTTAAAGGTTGTGCAGTGACGATAATTTATTAGTCATGTCGATAACACTTACCTTGACAGGTCACGCATCTGAGCTGCGGGCGGTTAATTTCCCGCCTCTGGATTTAGACGGAGAATGGTGTATCGGACTCGTAGATTTTCAAACGTATAATGCCATACCGAACATCGACGAGGAAAACTGCAAGATCTGCTTCCTGAAAAGCGACGGGACCGCTCATGAAATACGGTTACCTGTTGGCTCTTACGAAATAGATGACATTGCAAATTACATCAGGGATATGTTACCACAGGATGTAGACTTTCAACTGCGTGGAAATCCAAACACTCAAAAAAGCATTCTAACATGCAGTGAAAATGTCGACTTTACGAAACCTGGGACCATAGGTACGATGCTCGGATTCGAATCAAAGGTGTATGGTACAGGAAGAACGTACGAATCTACGCGCGCAGTAAACATTTTGCCTATGAATGTCATAAGAATAAACTGTAATTTGGCAAGTGGAACGTATCTCAACGGAAGACTAAGCAACATGCTGCACGAGTTTTCGCCGATGGTCCCGCCAGGATATAAACTGGTAGAAGTACCGCAAAGTATCATTTACGTTCCAGTCGTCGTGAAGTGCGCACACGAAGTCGTCGTCCGAATCGTTGACCAGCGAGGACGATTGGTGAATTTTCAAGACGAGGAAATTACATTACGTCTGCACTTGAAGCGATGGGCACAAAGTTCGTAACACCGAACAATTATAAAAGAAATCGTATTGCCGTGAATAAGAACAGTTCTCTACCAGACATCGGTGCGTTAACACCTGACAACATAAAGTATCTTCTCAGTATTGGACAAGTGCCGAATAAATATGGAAGACGAAATCCTCAACGTGGAAGATCCGGTCATTTTTGATGACAGCATTACGAAAATGGAATTGCACGAGTACCAGCCTTTCCTGCTCGGACCGTACGCACTACCATCGGAAGTACGCATTGCTGTACAGCATCAGGATATTTGTACTTTACCTTCGCAGTCATTTCTACGTATAAGAGGCACGCTTACAAAAGCGGATGGTACGCATCCGACAACGACATCAATATCCTGCAATGGTATTCTTCACCTAATCGAGCGCATTACTTATGTACTCAATGGTGTCGAGGTAGACCAGACGAGAGATGTAGGCATAACATCTGCTATGAAAAATTACCTTTCGCTCACGCCAAATGAACTGTCTGCTGCAAAGATGGCCGGTTGGGCTCTCGAGGATGAATATAAGCTTCCGGTTTATGCCGAAGGGAAGTTCGAAGTTTGTGTTCCTCTGTCCATGCTTCTCGGATTCGCTGAGGACTACAAGCATATAATCATTAATTCGAAACAAGAGCTCGTACTGCTTCTAGCCAACACGCACATTAATGCAATTGTCGCCGCTGCAGAAAACCCTCAAGATGTTTCGCTAACACTTCAGTCTATCGAGTGGATGCTGCCCCACATCCAAGTGAGCACCGTTGAGCGAGTCAAGATGTTGAAGAACATAGAAAATGGCAAGAACTTCGATGTGCCATTCCGATCCTGGAGCCTGGAAACTTATCCTGGCTTGCCTCATAGTCAGCGTATCAATTGGATAGTAAAGTCCAGCTTCGCTACAGAAAAACCAAGATACATCATCGTCGGACTTCAGACCGGAAGACAGCTCAATGCAGGAGTAAGTCGCTCCGTATTCGATAACTGTCAAATACGCAATGTAAAAATATTTTTAAACAGCGAAAGTTATCCGTACGTTGACATGAACATGGATTTTGAAAGTGGAAGATTTCTTCTAGCATATCAAATGTATGCCAAGTTTCAGCAAGCTTACTACGGTTGGATACAGTCACCGATACTGAGTCCCGACAGTTTCAAGAACAAGGCGCCGTTAATGGTGTTTGACGTTTCCAAACAGGATGATCGAATAAATTCAAACATCATCGACTGTAGGATCGAGATAACGACTAGCGGAAATATTCCACCAAACACCTATGCTTTTTGTCTGATACTTCACGATCGGCTTGCATCGTACAATTGTCGAGACAAACTTGTGAAAATTCTGACATAAATACCGTTTCGTTTTCTATGATAATTTAGTTATGACCGAGCATTGCTAGCCACAAGATTTACTGCAACCTGCAAGGTTTCCAGAGCCAAAACGGATTCGTGCTCAAGGAAATTGACGTCACTCACGACGGCTGGACTCGAACACGCACTTTCCGACCTCCGTATCCGTGGAAACTACTAGACGAAAAAGTAAACGGTCGAATGAATGGCTATGTAAATATTATCATGGACTAGAGTGGGACGAAGGAAAAATTCCGTACCACCAAGTGAAAAACACTATTGAAGATTTACTACTGCAAAACGAAATAATCTACGTCGCCGGACCTGAACAGAAGAAATGGCTACGAGAACTGTGTGACGTCGGAGCAGCTGAAATTGTGGATATACAGACCGACTACGGCTGTCCTTCCCTGCGCAAGCTTAGTGCAATATACGCCGTGCAGCTACGTGACAAGTTTGAACGTGTCTGTGCCTGTACAAACTCGCAGTTAATGCAGAAATGGCACACACAGTGTTAGTAGGAGTCTGCATATATAAACGGCGTACCTACGTACGTGCCTTCAGTTGACGTTCGGCCTGCAAGAAGATGTTTACGTTTCATCCTGCTAACGTGTACGTGTGCGCAAGACCTAGCTTCAGCAGTGTCGAGTACAGCTACTGGGATTCCGGGTATCTACGTACATATACAGAAACCTGTGATGGAGGCGCTCAGCATTGGCGGTTTGCGCACTTTCCTGTGTCCTACGAACCGACTCAGCAGCTGGTAGATTGTTGCGAACCTGGAAACTGTACCGTCTATCACATGAGACCACACACAATCCTTCCTGCTAGCATCGCTGAGGTAGTCGCCTCGTCTGCATGTGCAACACCAAACATGGACGTGTTGCAACCTGTTGCGACCTGTGATGCATCTACGCAGACGTCCAAACGGTGTGCGTCTCGTCGTCGCAGTTCAGGCAGTGAATCTGTCCCAACTAGCACTGAGCCAAAGCCCAGGCATAGACGTGGTCACAGACGTCATCGACCATGTCTTGTCGGAGTTGTCAACGTTACAGAAGATGACCAGCTGGAAACCTGTGTTCCTGATCCTGTGGCCTGCGAACCAGTTGGAACCGGAGTCAACGAACCAGTTGGAACCGGAGTCGACGTGTCAGTTCGTGCGGCATTAAAGACTTTGCTTGTGAAAATGCTTGATTCCTTAACCTAATGTGTATTTGTGTACTCTTTATAAATAAATGTGTAAAACTTGAACTCGTGTGTTTTTATTTCTACAATTTTTAGGTACCTAATAAAAAAATAATTTTAAATACAGACATTATTTTGACTCATGTAGTATACCAGTAGACCGCGGGTATATAAGCGAGGTTCGGACGACTGGACCCGCACTTCACCTCTGGCCGCGGTGCAGTACGGACGTGCTCTCTCCATTAAGTATCGTGACATTTAGTTATGTCGACCGGAATAGAATGGTTACCGACAGCAGCGGGGACCTCGATGACAGCAACGATGATGGAGACGGAGATCCCGATACCGTTTGCAGAGGAGACCACGGCAGCGGAGAGCTCAATGGCTGAGGTGCCGACAGCTGTGAAGATTCCGATACCTGCTGCAGAGGAGACGACGATACGTGCTGTTCCACCATCAGCTGACGTTTCATCATCTGCATTCCAGACATCAAGTAATGAAGAGCGTACATCGCATCAATGCAAATATTGTGGTGCATCAATAACCTGCAGTAGGTCTCTGACAATCTCTCGAGAGACATATAAGTGCGACAAATGCGATAAGGTTTTTTCGCATTGTAACAGTCTGGATAGTCACAAGATTATGAGCATAGGAAACGAATCAAGTGATAGTATGCTTCCATACCATCAGACATCATCATTTATTGCCTTACCTGAGGCGATAGTCAACAAAAGAGCAGTAGTCAATTGCCAAAACTTCAAGGACCAGTTTTGTTTTAAATTGAGTATTTTGGCAAGATTTGTCGAGGGAAGTCATAAAAACCGTGTTGATAAGAGGTATTATGCTTTGGAGAATAAGTACAACTTCGATGGACTGTGCTATCCGCCACCGTTAAATCAGATAAAAGTTTTTGAGAAAAATAACCCTGAAGTCTCAGTTAATGTGTATGCGCTAAATGAGGATAATAAAGTGTGTCCGATTCGTGTAACCAAACAAGAAAGAAAAAATCATTTCGATTTGTTGCTTGTGACAAATGAAAGCGGTTCAGCAGGTGTATTTGGTATGTATGGGGACACCGGTGGGTGGTGGGGGATCCGGGGATCCGCAGCGGCCATCTTGGATTACGTCACTTCCGGCGGCCATCTTGGATTACGTCACTTCCGGCGGCCATCTTGGATTACGTCACTTCCGGCCGCCATCTTGAGTTACGTCACTTCCGGCCGCCATCTTGGATTTGACTTTAACCTTTGACCCCGACGACCATTTTGTTTTCTAGAACATTCCACCTTATTATGACGTCATGTCCGCCATCTTGAAAATTCTTATTTATTATCCGATTTTAATTAAAAAAAAACAAAAATTAATAATTTAATTTTAATTAAATGTTACAATTATCTAGCACCACACTCCTATACATTACGTTTACATCATCGAGCGCCCCACTCTTCTACATAACGATTACATCATCGAACACCCCACTCATCCCTGTCGCAATTTTTCGTAACACCACCATCTTTAAAATAAATTTATTATAAAAACAATAATCTAAACCATTATCGTCTGCTGGAGGCAGCCATCCTGGATTCCGCCATATTGATTTCATCCGATGATGTCATCACCATCCTAAAGCACCTTAGTGTATGTAAGGCCGACTTTCTATCCCGTACCAATGTTGTTATGATCCTTATAGACCATAAAATCCACAGTCATTTCGTTGTTGTAACCACCATTTTTTCTTAAAGTCCTACCATTTATAGGTTTTAACTAAAATATATGTTATCAATACTATCGTTGTTGATGTGATAGTTAAAGTAATGATAATTTAAAAAAAAACATTTATTACTCCATCTTAGCGGACCAGAAATTTTCAGAGTCCTAACCCACAAGTAGATAAGTATCTCTTCTAAGTAGGAACATGTTTGCGTACACGTGTTTAAAGAGCTGCACGGAAGCAAATATTTTAAATGTTTGGGTATACATCCATCCCCCTCCCCTAAAATTTTTAATGACAGAAAAAACACAAGCAGCTTTAATCGTTCACGAGAATATTATGCTACAAACAAAAATACCGAATCAAATTTGTACAGTATTAGATGTTCCCCTATCTTCACGAGAGAGACCACATCCGACACATAACATTTTACGTTTCAACTTAATGTATGATCGCTATAGTGTATATGATGCAGTTACAACACTCACCTCAGCCATTACCTACTGTCGCTACGAGCAAAGCCATTACCTACTGCCACTACGAGATGCACTTCATATCAAATGAAAATAGTATTTTTTTTAAGTCGTGGCAAGAAGTCGAAGTAAATAAAATATAAAAAAAAATATTTAACATATTTAATAAAAAAAACACACAATCCTTCGCACCATCTTCTCCCCCTTGTTAACAGAAGGCGTTACCGACCCTCTTCACAACACCCCGCTCCGCAGTACTTTCCATGCTAGCATCAAATACTTTGCCCACACAACTATACAAGCACCACACAGCTCCAAAGTCGATAATTGAGGAATAAGCGCCTAATATTCCCCCTTCACAGCAGCAATATCCTCCACAGTCAGAGTGGAGGTGTTCACAGGTACATCTGAGATGTCTTCCCTGGACTCTTCGTCTTCATCCATCGCAAGAACTTCTTCCTGGCCGCTAGCCTCCTGACAGCACGCATAGAACTCATCCTCAACAATCTTCTCATAGGTGGCCCGACACATCTTACTAGCTCTGTTGATAACTACGAATGATACATCCTAAGGCTGCAATTGTTCAACTGTCCCCACCCCTCTACCCTTTCTATTGCAGTCCTGTTCGTGCGTGCCAAGCACACACGTCACTGACGCACGGCCTTTGACGTCAGCAGACCTCAAATAGCTGCGTCATTTAGACCTGTCGCCACGTGTCCCCAGCCTCCTAATACCATTTTAAGCACCTTCGACGAACATCCCGACCTCTGGTAACTAGTGAAAAGTTTCAAACAGCACATGAATAAATACATTTTTTATTTATTTTAGACTTGAATTTATTAATATAAAAATTTACAACATTTCAAAACATTATAATTTATATGGCATCAGTAAATTTTATCCAACTGATTTTCACATTTATCGAATCCTAGCCACTTCACAAACAAGGCATCATCTTTCTAATCTATCAATTTTTCTACTTAATAATCGCTTGGGTACTTGGTAGGCTGAATTTGTTCCCCATATAATCCGCCACGTATCACCAAACCTCGTAAATCTTCCAAGTAGTAACATCTCGGATGGTAATTATGTGTTTTAACAACACGGAATATTTATGTTAACCATTTATAAATACATACAAAATATTCAATTTTAGCTCTAAGTTTTATTACGCCTAGTTTATTTGCATCAAAATAAACAGTTTCCAGGAGTGAGTTATCTTTTACATTAACAGGCACCATGCCAGTTTTTCTGTATTTTCTGTAACATGTAAATCCACATAATATAACTCCCTTTTGCTGCGAACTCCCTTCACATGACTTCCTTTAGAGCAGGAATAAATCATTCATCCACCCATCTTTTATCTCGGTGAACATATAGTTTAATTATTTATTTCGAACAAGGCTACAATACTTCTTGGCTACAAAGCTACAAGCTACAAGGTTCCGATCGGCTACGTGTCTACAATACTACCAGGCTACAAGACCACGAGGCTACAAGAATACATCAAACACATAGAAAAAATCTGGGTATAAAAATACCAACTCAGCAAATTTAAAGCTTACTGTAGAGCCGAAACATCCCTGAAATATGTATTTTATGCTTCCTACAAGACCAAGGGGTTTGAACCATTAAATATTCAGCCCTGGCTACAGACTTGGCAACAAACATTCAATGAAACGGACACACATTTGGGTAAAACATTGAACTCAGTAGGATACGATATCTAGGATACATTAGTTAAAATACTAAAGGAAACGATAGAATCCAGCCCAAGCCGGCTACAATGCCTCCATCCGCATTTGGCTCCAAATGATTTCAGTTACAATGTAGCACGTACCCGCCACAATTGCCAGAAATACGTTATTATGACTCTCCATTTTGTTAGTCATTTATTACGAATTTTACATCTTTAAGTTAGAAGTTGTACTACGAGAACCCAACCTCAGCTAGAAATTAGATTACAATAAATAAAACAAACTGTTTTATCCAAAGTATAATTTGGTTTTTCACTTTTATACACATGCAGACAAAACAAGTTGTTATTGTATGTAGCATACATTTCTTATTTCACGAAGTATAGAGCATAATTGTTTGGTATTGGGTAAATTTTCTTCATTTTTGCGAGACAAGTAGAAGTCTTAACCTATCTACCAATATGTTAGAATATTTCCATGTGGCATAATAAATATCTTCGGCTTCTAACATCTTACGTAAATTTTCATTACTAATACTTTTAAGACCTCTAAAGTTCCGTTTTTAATACCAGCCTTAAGTCATTAAAATTGTAATCGTCCCACCGACCATCATAAGCCTAATCTGAATAATTTAGTTTAATAAGTCGTTTCCATCATTTTGGTCTCAACACTTTATCACAGTATTCGATCTTGTGAGCTTCAAGTTCTTAATCATAGTCTTAGTTCTTGTAAGCTTCATGTGAATAATCGCAGTCTTCGACATTTTCAGCCTTAGGCTGTTCTAAAGTGCTCTCAATTTCATGGAGGCGACTAGAACTTGGTGTAAAAAATTTTTTAATTACTCATGAAAATGCTACTTTCTTCGTTAACTTTTAATTCCAAATAATTAACAAGACCTGGGATAGTACTATTAGAATCATCATCTTCACATTTCTCGTGATCATTATAGTCGTCTAATATTTCACTTCCTTGCTTTTATAGACACACAATTCTTAACATTAATCAGCCTTGTTTAACCAGACCTCAAGGGGGGAGAGAATCATGTTACAAACGAGTGTTTCTCGGCTGTACTTAGCATATTTAACGAATGAGTAATGGATATTTTTATTCAAGTACCACCTGATTAAAATGCGGAAATTTCTTATTCGGTGTCAGGAATTGACAATACAAACGGATATCTCTCAATATATTCCAAGACCAATACAAAAAATAAAACTCAATAAAAGATATATGACTGAAGAAAATCTGGAAGCACATTCCATTAAATTAATTTATTAACTCAGAACCATTCCTCTAAAAGAATACAGACGTGTCTATTACTAATGTGAACACGCATTTAAACACTAATACTCCTATTTCAAACACAATTCATCATAATTCAAACACATCTCAGCATATTTCAAACAATTATCCACACAATTCACAAAAACTGCATATTTCAAGACCAAGAACAGAAGTTTGAAAGATGTTCTTTTATCTTCTAGAGCGACTCATGATGTTACAATCATCTGGTTTTCGTCGATGCTATAGATGTTTATGCAGGCACGAGGATTCTGTTTCTCTAACAGAGGTATCTGGCGAAGTGGATTGGGAAACTCGTTGTTAGTGAAGTTGAACTTCCCCTCCAAGTCATTGTAGCACTGACTAACATGCTCAGATGCTCACCCGCATTTAACTTGACCAGAATTGCACACTAAAACATATGTGCTCATCTAAGTATTTACAGATTGACCACCGCATATTTTTCTTTGATGCAGGTAGGTATTTCGATGTAGGAGCTAGCTCGAAGTGGATCAAGCTTGTTAATGTGTAGTTGTAGTCGCCAGACAAAGACCATCCGGACCCCTTTCATAATTAGTATTCTTCCTCTTTACATATCTTAAATATGTATTCAGTAATGACATCCTCCACTTCACGAACTGCAAAGAGTGGAACATTCGTGGTTTTGAAGGCCTTCTTGTCTTCACACGTACCCATTGGCTTTTCACAATTGCACTCAAGCACGATGTAATACTTTAGTGGACCATCCTCTTCAATTTCCTCTAGAAGTTGGCTTATTAGTTTAACCTTGATGGAGTCCAAGTATGTACATGTGTCCTTGACAGAACTGGTATTATTTTCTACCACACAAGTCTTCAAGTTACCCCAGATTCCCACTTCTGCAATGATGAAGTCGTGGATGTTGGCCAAAACCCGCCTCTGTCACCAGCAATGTTCGGCTGGTGCTTGGCTTAGGTATGACTACAGGCTTAAGCGCGGCCATTCTCTGCTTCTTAGTTGATAGTGGATCAGGACCCTTGCACACTTTGGTATGTGCTTTCAACTTACCAGCCCTGGCGAACACTTTAGCATAGTCCCCACACAAATACATTTTATGGCTAGGTTTGAGACCGCAAGCCGTCTTCTCATGATATGTGACATGGCTGGAGTTTTCGAAGGTTTTGAAGCAGAAGCTACACCAGGTGACTGAAGTCGTGAGGGCAGCACCAGTACATGTTGTAAGATATTACCGCAATTTATCACTGCGAGCAACCATCTTTCCACACAGATGACACTGCTTGAGGTCATGCTGCTGGTTGTCAGCACACTGACGTTCATAACGGTAGCAGTTATTAGCTGCCGTATAGGTAGCAGGGCAGAAACGTCATTTCTGCATGGTTGATGTCATCACAACAATCGGTAGTCTGTGCTCAATGCACGGAACACACGAAGGAAGCCCGACGTACGGAGAACTATAACAGAAGTCTTAAGAAAACAATGTAGCTACCCATTACATGAAAATGTTTGCATACATAACTTCAAACCTACAAACTACAGCTTCAACAAACCAATCCTTAAGTTAGCAATACCTTACCCCGAAAAAATCTAAAAATCACTAAAATGTTAAAGTACTGTAACTGACAAGTTACACAGAAGTAGTCAAAAAATATTCAAAGTCCTGGTAACTGGTAACTTTTACAAATTTTTAAGTACAGAGAAGCATTTAGCTGAAAAATATTCAAAGTCCACACAACCTCCTCTCCACACAAATGTTTAAGTACAGTGAAGCATTACCTAAAATATTCAAAGCCCTTTATAGTTACATTTTCAAACAAAATATTAAGTACACAGCAGCATTTAGCTCGAAAATATTCAAAGTCCACACAACTCCCTCTCCACACAAATGTTTAAGTACAGAGAAGCATTAAACTAAAAAATATTCAAAAGCCCGCACAGCCACCTTTTCACACAATAGTTTTAAGTACACAGAAGAAGCTAGCAGAAAAAAATTTTCAAAGTTCTGATAGCTAACAAAATTATTTAAAAGATCATATAGATAGCTATCTAAAAAAGGAAATAAAATGAATACACAGCCTTAAATCCACTCATTTACACGAAATCCAAAAAATTAACCCACAAACTACAACTAATCATACTACCCCTCAATATAACAAAGAAGCCCCTTGCTTGAAACCAATCAAACATAAAAATTGTTACAATGTTAGCACAAAACGTAGCTCATGTGCAGGTTTTCATAACTCCTAAGTTTCGGTAGGTATGTGATGTGTGCAGGGGTATGGGGTAAAAACATGTAGCAACCATGCAACAAGTATGATTAACCTCTATAGCTTGGACCAAGTACAACCACTTTTGGCTTTGCCAATTAGAGATGAGGTCGCTAGGTAATTTCGCAATCATGACTCATCTCTCAAAAATGTCTGAGAGCCTGAGCTATCCACAACAGTCTCAAGCAATTCACGGCATCGTGGACCCATGAATCCATCAACAACACAACCATTATCTACACACACAGTTAAACTTCTACATGGCAATACTTGACATGGTAAATGTTATAGTTGTGAAAGGAAATAGTTAGAAACATTGAAATCCAATATTTTTTTTGGATTCAGAACACACACATACATGTGTGAAACTAAGCATAGGACTTGAGCGAAAACACTAGTTGCTCACGAAACATTTTGTGTAAAAAACTTCATACCTACAAACCCACATTAAATCCATAATTCATAGTGATAAATTATCAAACCAACCCACAACACCATCAAATTAATCCGCACATTAGCATATTGCAGCTACCCCCACCACCCTTTGAATTCAATCTAACATAAAAATCACTCAAATACCACCAATGTAAAAATTACAAGTCGAAAAATTATGCATGAGTTCAAGTATGGAGGTGATCTCATCCATATCAGTACAGGCTCCTACACAAAAAGAAACAATTAAATGTATCACCCCGGCCACCAAATCATTTTGACCATCCCAAGACACATATAATATCTATTATGCTGCCATTATTCTGAAAATCACAAGATTCTTTGTTTTTAACACCAGCTACATGGTCATTATCCTCATCATCTTCTCTGATATCATCGACACAGTCATCATCATGATCAACATAATCATCCAGATTACTGTCATATTTCGTAATCTTAGGCGTCGAAGCTTCTTCTTTGTATTGAAACATTCTTTATAAGTGTCCATCAATTCTCCAAGTTCGAAGGCTCCGGAGAAATGGGCTGAAACATATTCTCACTATTCACAATAATGATACTTCCACCATCTTCGGTCTTCCTTAAACCTTCAACATCCTTAATTTCAAGTTCTTTGTCGAGATCAGAAGAGCTACGAACATTCATCCCAAGGAATAACATTCATCAGTGAGCATAACTTTACAAGTCTTACAATGTCTTTTTAAGCTCTCTTAGAACAAAATACCTGTCACACCGATCAAAACTTAACATTTTATATAGTTGGTTTTTGACATCATTCCTTCTCAGTGTAAAACCCCTGTCACAATAACAACACCAGTGACCTTTTCATGACGTTAATAGCACCGATCCAGAATCCATATTAGTTTCTACGACAAATGTCAGAAGCAACCTGAAAGTTAAACGCAAACACAAAACTTAAATAGAACATTAAAATAAACTATCAGCGAGAGTTAATTCCGAATTTTAAATAATACATGGTTAAGTAGTTCCGCTTGTCACCAACATATTTTGCAACATGCCGATTTAAAGTAACTAATTATTTATTTCTAATGAAGTAAACCTTATACAAAGTACATAATATAAGTTAAGTAAACATAAATGTTACCCACATATGACTACAAATGTAGTAATTCGGCAGCAAATGTAACCAATTTTCTCCATCTGTCTACAAATGTAACCCTGTAGCCTATGTATTCCGATCTTCAACCCACTTCGTTTCAGAGTATGATGGGTGCATTCATACTGTTTATAAAGCTATGTTATTATGTAGCATGCAGGATGTATACTTGGTGTTCTCAAGAGAAGTAAGGATTCGATAGGTCTCAAGGGAAAGAAAATCAAATTTGTGTTGTCCTCGTAACAAGCTACCTTTTGCTTATATGTAACAAAATAGTGAATTTTAATCAAGTGTCATCGTTATTTCCATTTGTTTAAACTAACTGAAATTCTCAGCACATAACCAGTCACATGTAGAAATAATCTTACTATGGTGGATTATTACCACAGAATTCGCTGAAAAATGCTATGTGAGAATCAATTTTATTTCTAAATAAGGTCACATTCGCCAGTTCTAAGAGTGAACATTATGGAGGATGTATACTTGGTGTTCGCAAGAGAAGTAAGGATTCGATAGGTATCAAGAGAAAATCATCAAATTTTTGTCAGGTAAAAAAGCATAAGCACACGAAAAAAAAAAATTCTGACACAGTAAAGTTGAAGCAAACTTAGAAATCCATCGAAATTTCACGTGAAAAAATAGGAGCACTCAGAGAAAACCATCAGGGAGAAGATTTAATCCTGCTTAAGCAAAGAGTTCACAAGTTGACTTGTGCTAGAACTCTCATGTTGCTTAAGCAAAGAGTTCACAAGTTGACTTGTGCTAGAACTCTCATGTTGCTTAAGCAAAGAGTTCACAAGTTGACTTGTGCTAGAACTCTCATGTTGCTTAAGCAAAGAGTTCACAAGTTGACTTGTGCTAGAACTCTCATGTTGCTTAAGCAAAGAGTTCACAAGTTGACTTGTGCTAGAACTCTTTGTTTAAGCAGGATTAAATCTTCTCCCTGATGGTTTTTTCTGAGTGCTCCTATTTTTTCACGTGAAATTTCGATGGATTTCTAAGTTTTCTTCAACTTTACTGTGTCAGAATTTTTTTTTTTTCGTGTGCTTATGCTTTTTTACCTGACAAGAATTTGATGATTTTCTCTTGATACCTATCGAATCCTTACTTCTCTTGCGAACACCAAGTATACATCCTCCATAATGTTCACTCTTAGAACTGGCGAATGTGACCTTATTTAGAAATAAAATTGATTCTCACATAGCATTTTTCAGCGAATTCTGTGGTAATAATCCACCATAGTAAGATTATTTCTACATGTGACTGGTTATGTGCTGAGAATTTCAGTTAGTTTAAACAAATGGAAATAACGATGACACTTGATTAAAATTCACTATTTTGTTACATATAAGCAAAAGGTAGCTTGTTACGAGGACAACACAAATTTGATTTTCTTTCCCTTGAGACCTATCGAATCCTTACTTCTCTTGAGAACACCAAGTATACATCCTGCATGCTACATAATAACATAGCTTTATAAACAGTATGAATGCACCCATCATACTCTGAAACGAAGTGGGTTGAAGATCGGAATACATAGGCTACAGGGTTACATTTGTAGACAGATGGAGAAAATTGGTTACATTTGCTGCCGAATTACTACATTTGTAGTCATATGTGGGTAACATTTATGTTTACTTAACTTATATTATGTACTTTGTATAAGGTTTACTTCATTAGAAATAAATAATTAGTTACTTTAAATCGGCATGTTGCAAAATATGTTGGTGACAAGCGGAACTACTTAACCATGTATTATTTAAAATTCGGAATTAACTCTCGCTGATAGTTTATTTTAATGTTCTATTTAAGTTTTGTGTTTGCGTTTAACTTTCAGGTTGCTTCTGACATTTGTCGTAGAAACTAATATGGATTCTGGATCGGTGCTATTAACGTCATGAAAAGGTCACTGGTGTTGTTATTGTGACAGGGGTTTTACACTGAGAAGGAATGATGTCAAAAACCAACTATATAAAATGTTAAGTTTTGATCGGTGTGACAGGTATTTTGTTCTAAGAGAGCTTAAAAAGACATTGTAAGACTTGTAAAGTTATGCTCACTGATGAATGTTATTCCTTGGGATGAATGTTCGTAGCTCTTCTGATCTCGACAAAGAACTTGAAATTAAGGATGTTGAAGGTTTAAGGAAGACCGAAGATGGTGGAAGTATCATTATTGTGAATAGTGAGAATATGTTTCAGCCCATTTCTCCGGAGCCTTCGAACTTGGAGAATTGATGGACACTTATAAAGAATGTTTCAATACAAAGAAGAAGCTTCGACGCCTAAGATTACGAAATATGACAGTAATCTGGATGATTATGTTGATCATGATGATGACTGTGTCGATGATATCAGAGAAGATGATGAGGATAATGACCATGTAGCTGGTGTTAAAAACAAAGAATCTTGTGATTTTCAGAATAATGGCAGCATAATAGATATTATATGTGTCTTGGGATGGTCAAAATGATTTGGTGGCCGGGGTGATACATTTAATTGTTTCTTTTTGTGTAGGAGCCTGTACTGATATGGATGAGATCACCTCCATACTTGAACTCATGCATAATTTTTCGACTTGTAATTTTTACATTGGTGGTATTTGAGTGATTTTTATGTTAGATTGAATTCAAAGGGTGGTGGGGGTAGCTGCAATATGCTAATGTGCGGATTAATTTGATGGTGTTGTGGGTTGGTTTGATAATTTATCACTATGAATTATGGATTTAATGTGGGTTTGTAGGTATGAAGTTTTTTACACAAAATGTTTCGTGAGCAACTAGTGTTTTCGCTCAAGTCCTATGCTTAGTTTCACACATGTATGTGTGTGTTCTGAATCCAAAAAAAATATTGGATTTCAATGTTTCTAACTATTTCCTTTCACAACTATAACATTTACCATGTCAAGTATTGCCATGTAGAAGTTTAACTGTGTGTGTAGATAATGGTTGTGTTGTTGATGGATTCATGGGTCCACGATGCCGTGAATTGCTTGAGACTGTTGTGGATAGCTCAGGCTCTCAGACATTTTTGAGAGATGAGTCATGATTGCGAAAGTACCTAGCGACCTCATCTCTAATTGGCAAAGCCAAAAGTGGTTGTACTTGGTCCAAGCTATAGAGGTTAATCATACTTGTTGCATGGTTGCTACATGTTTTTACCCCATACCCCTGCACACATCACATACCTACCGAAACTTAGGAGTTATGAAAACCTGCACATGAGCTACGTTTTGTGCTAAAATTGTAACAATTTTTATGTTTGATTGGTTTCAAGCAAGGGGCTTCTTTGTTATATTGAGGGGTACTATGATTAGTTGTAGTTTGTGGGTTAATTTTTTGGATTTCGTGTAAATGAGTGGATTTGAGGCTGTGTATTCATTTTATTTCCTTTTTTAGATAGCTATCTATATGATCTTTTAAATAATTTTGTTAGCTATCAGAACTTTGAAAAATTTTTTCTGCTAGCTTCTTCTGTGTACTTAAAACTATTGTGTGAAAAGGTGGCTGTGCGGGCTTTTGAATATTTTTTAGTTTAATGCTTCTCTGTACTTAAACATTTGTGTGGAGAGGGAGTTGTGTGGACTTTGAATATTTTCGAGCTAAATGCTGCTGTGTACTTAATATTTTGTTTGAAAATGTAACTATAAAGGGCTTTGAATATTTTAGGTAATGCTTCACTGTACTTAAACATTTGTGTGGAGAGGAGGTTGTGTGGACTTTGAATATTTTTCAGCTAAATGCTTCTCTGTACTTAAAAATTTGTAAAAGTTACCAGTTACCAGGACTTTGAATATTTTTTGACTACTTCTGTGTAACTTGTCAGTTACAGTACTTTAACATTTTAGTGATTTTTAGATTTTTTCGGGGTAAGGTATTGCTAACTTAAGGATTGGTTTGTTGAAGCTGTAGTTTGTAGGTTTGAAGTTATGTATGCAAACATTTTCATGTAATGGGTAGCTACATTGTTTTCTTAAGACTTCTGTTATAGTTCTCCGTACGTCGGGCTTCCTTCGTGTGTTCCGTGCATTGAGCACAGACTACCGATTGTTGTGATGACATCAACCATGCAGAAATTACGTTTCTTCCCTACTACCTATACGGCAGCTAATAACTGCTACCGTTATGAACGTCAGTGTGCTGACAACCAGCAGCATGACCTCAAGCAGTGTCATCTGTGTGGAAAGATGGTTGCTCGCAGTGATAAATTGCGGTAATATCTTACAACATGTACTGGTGCTGCCCTCACGACTTCAGTCACCTGGTGTAGCTTCTGCTTCAAAACCTTCGAAAACTCCAGCCATGTCACATATCATGAGAAGACGGCTTGCGGTCTCAAACCTAGCCATAAAATGTATTTGTGTGGGGACTATGCTAAAGTGTTCGCCAGGGCTGGTAAGTTGAAAGCACATACCAAAGTGTGCAAGGGTCCTGATCCACTATCAACTAAGAAGCAGAGAATGGCCGCGCTTAAGCCTGTAGTCATACCTAAGCCAAGCACCAGCCGAACATTGCTGGTGACAGGCGGGTTTTGGCCAACATCCACGACTTCATCATTGCAGAAGTGGGAATCTGGGGTAACTTGAAGACTTGTGTGGTAGAAAATAATACCAGTTCTGTCAAGGACACATGTACATACTTGGACTCCATCAAGGTTAAACTAATAAGCCATCTTCTAGAGGAAATTGAAGAGGATGGTCCACTAAAGTATTACATCGTGCTTGAGTGCAATTGTGAAAAGCCAATGGGTACGTGTGAAGACAAGAAGGCCTTCAAAACCACGAATGTTCCACTCTTTGCAGTTCGTGAAGTGGAGGATGTCATTACTGAATACATATTTAAGATATGTAAAGAGGAAGAATACTAATTATGAAAGGGGTCCGGATGGTCTTTGTCTGGTGACTACAACTACACATTAACAAGCTTGATCCACTTCGAGCTAGCTCCTACATCGAAATACCTACCTGCATCAAAGAAAAATATGCGGTGGTCAATCTGTAAATACTTAGATGAGCACATATGTTTTAGTGTGCAATTCTGGTCAAGTTAAATGCGGGTGAGCATCTGAGCATGTTAGTCAGTGCTACAATGACTTGGAGGGGAAGTTCAACTTCACTAACAACGAGTTTACCAATCCACTTCGCCAGATACCTCTGTTAGAGAAACAGAATCCTCGTGCCTGCATAAACATCTATAGCATCGACGAAAACCAGATGATTGTAACATCATGAGTCGCTCTAGAAGATAAAAGAACATCTTTCAAACTTCTGTTCTTGGTCTTGAAATATGCAGTTTTTGTGAATTGTGTGGATAATTGTTTGAAATATGCTGAGATGTGTTTGAATTATGATGAATTGTGTTTGAAATAGGAGTATTAGTGTTTAAATGCGTGTTCACATTAGTAATAGACACGTCTGTATTCTTTTAGAGGAATGGTTCTGAGTTAATAAATTAATTTAATGGAATGTGCTTCCAGATTTTCTTCAGTCATATATCTTTTATTGAGTTTTATTTTTTGTATTGGTCTTGGAATATATTGAGAGATATCCGTTTGTATTGTCAATTCCTGACACCGAATAAGAAATTTCCGCATTTTAATCAGGTGGTACTTGAATAAAAATATCCATTACTCATTCGTTAAATATGCTAAGTACAGCCGAGAAACACTCGTTTGTAACATGATTCTCTCCCCCCTTGAGGTCTGGTTAAACAAGGCTGATTAATGTTAAGAATTGTGTGTCTATAAAAGCAAGGAAGTGAAATATTAGACGACTATAATGATCACGAGAAATGTGAAGATGATGATTCTAATAGTACTATCCCAGGTCTTGTTAATTATTTGGAATTAAAAGTTAACGAAGAAAGTAGCATTTTCATGAGTAATTAAAAAATTTTTTACACCAAGTTCTAGTCGCCTCCATGAAATTGAGAGCACTTTAGAACAGCCTAAGGCTGAAAATGTCGAAGACTGCGATTATTCACCTGAAGCTTACAAGAACTAAGACTATGATTAAGAACTTGAAGCTCACAAGATCGAATACTGTGATAAAGTGTTGAGACCAAAATGATGGAAACGACTTATTAAACTAAATTATTCAGATTAGGCTTATGATGGTCGGTGGGACGATTACAATTTTAATGACTTAAGGCTGGTATTAAAAACGGAACTTTAGAGGTCTTAAAAGTATTAGTAATGAAAATTTACGTAAGATGTTAGAAGCCGAAGATATTTATTATGCCACATGGAAATATTCTAACATATTGGTAGATAGGTTAAGACTTCTACTTGTCTCGCAAAAATGAAGAAAATTTACCCAATACCAAACAATTATGCTCTATACTTCGTGAAATAAGAAATGTATGCTACATACAATAACAACTTGTTTTGTCTGCATGTGTATAAAAGTGAAAAACCAAATTATAATTTGGATAAAACAGTTTGTTTTATTTATTGTAATCTAATTTCTAGCTGAGGTTGGGTTCTCGTAGTACAACTTCTAACTTAAAGATGTAAAATTCGTAATAAATGACTAACAAAATGGAGAGTCATAATAACGTATTTCTGGCAATTGTGGCGGGTACGTGCTACATTGTAACTGAAATCATTTGGAGCCAAATGCGGATGGAGGCATTGTAGCCGGCTTGGGCTGGATTCTATCGTTTCCTTTAGTATTTTAACTAATGTATCCTAGATATCGTATCCTACTGAGTTCAATGTTTTACCCAAATGTGTGTCCGTTTCATTGAATGTTTGTTGCCAAGTCTGTAGCCAGGGCTGAATATTTAATGGTTCAAACCCCTTGGTCTTGTAGGAAGCATAAAATACATATTTCAGGGATGTTTCGGCTCTACAGTAAGCTTTAAATTTGCTGAGTTGGTATTTTTATACCCAGATTTTTTCTATGTGTTTGATGTATTCTTGTAGCCTCGTGGTCTTGTAGCCTGGTAGTATTGTAGACACGTAGCCGATCGGAACCTTGTAGCTTGTAGCTTTGTAGCCAAGAAGTATTGTAGCCTTGTTCGAAATAAATAATTAAACTATATGTTCACCGAGATAAAAGATGGGTGGATGAATGATTTATTCCTGCTCTAAAGGAAGTCATGTGAAGGGAGTTCGCAGCAAAAGGGAGTTATATTATGTGGATTTACATGTTACAGAAAATACAGAAAAACTGGCATGGTGCCTGTTAATGTAAAAGATAACTCACTCCTGGAAACTGTTTATTTTGATGCAAATAAACTAGGCGTAATAAAACTTAGAGCTAAAATTGAATATTTTGTATGTATTTATAAATGGTTAACATAAATATTCCGTGTTGTTAAAACACATAATTACCATCCGAGATGTTACTACTTGGAAGATTTACGAGGTTTGGTGATACGTGGCGGATTATATGGGGAACAAATTCAGCCTACCAAGTACCCAAGCGATTATTAAGTAGAAAAATTGATAGATTAGAAAGATGATGCCTTGTTTGTGAAGTGGCTAGGATTCGATAAATGTGAAAATCAGTTGGATAAAATCTACTGATGCCATATAAATTATAATGTTTTGAAATGTTGTAAATTTTTATATTAATAAATTCAAGTCTAAAATAAATAAAAAATGTATTTATTCATGTGCTGTTTGAAACTTTTCACTAGTTACCAGAGGTCGGGATGTTCGTCGAAGGTGCTTAAAATGGTATTAGGAGGCTGGGGACACGTGGCGACAGGTCTAAATGACGCAGCTATTTGAGGTCTGCTGACGTCAAAGGCCGTGCGTCAGTGACGTGTGTGCTTGGCACGCACGAACAGGACTGCAATAGAAAGGGTAGAGGGGTGGGGACAGTTGAACAATTGCAGCCTTAGGATGTATCATTCGTAGTTATCAACATAGCTAGTAAGATGTGTCGGGCCACCTATGAGAAGATTGTTGAGGATGAGTTCTATGCGTGCTGTCAGGAGGCTAGCGGCCAGGAAGAAGTTCTTGCGATGGATGAAGACGAAGAGTCCAGGGAAGACATCTCAGATGTACCTGTGAACACCTCCACTCTGACTGTGGAGGATATTGCTGCTGTGAAGGGGGAATATTAGGCGCTTATTCCTCAATTATCGACTTTGGAGCTGTGTGGTGCTTGTATAGTTGTGTGGGCAAAGTATTTGATGCTAGCATGGAAAGTACTGCGGAGCGGGGTGTTGTGAAGAGGGTCGGTAACGCCTTCTGTTAACAAGGGGGAGAAGATGGTGCGAAGGATTGTGTGTTTTTTTTATTAAATATGTTAAATATTTTTTTTTATATTTTATTTACTTCGACTTCTTGCCACGACTTAAAAAAAATACTATTTTCATTTGATATGAAGTGCATCTCGTAGTGGCAGTAGGTAATGGCTTTGCTCGTAGCGACAGTAGGTAATGGCTGAGGTGAGTGTTGTAACTGCATCATATACACTATAGCGATCATACATTAAGTTGAAACGTAAAATGTTATGTGTCGGATGTGGTCTCTCTCGTGAAGATAGGGGAACATCTAATACTGTACAAATTTGATTCGGTATTTTTGTTTGTAGCATAATATTCTCGTGAACGATTAAAGCTGCTTGTGTTTTTTCTGTCATTAAAAATTTTAGGGGAGGGGGATGGATGTATACCCAAACATTTAAAATATTTGCTTCCGTGCAGCTCTTTAAACACGTGTACGCAAACATGTTCCTACTTAGAAGAGATACTTATCTACTTGTGGGTTAGGACTCTGAAAATTTCTGGTCCGCTAAGATGGAGTAATAAATGTTTTTTTTTAAATTATCATTACTTTAACTATCACATCCACAACGATAGTATTGATAACATATATTTTAGTTAAAACCTATAAATGGTAGGACTTTAAGAAAAAATGGTGGTTACAACAACGAAATGACTGTGGATTTTATGGTCTATAAGGATCATAACAACATTGGTACGGGATAGAAAGTCGGCCTTACATACACTAAGGTGCTTTAGGATGGTGATGACATCATCGGATGAAATCAATATGGCGGAATCCAGGATGGCTGCCTCCAGCAGACGATAATGGTTTAGATTATTGTTTTTATAATAAATTTATTTTAAAGATGGTGGTGTTACGAAAAATTGCGACAGGGATGAGTGGGGTGTTCGATGATGTAATCGTTATGTAGAAGAGTGGGGCGCTCGATGATGTAAACGTAATGTATAGGAGTGTGGTGCTAGATAATTGTAACATTTAATTAAAATTAAATTATTAATTTTTGTTTTTTTTAAATTAAAATCGGATAATAAATAAGAATTTTCAAGATGGCGGACATGACGTCATAATAAGGTGGAATGTTCTAGAAAACAAAATGGTCGTCGGGGTCAAAGGTTAAAGTCAAATCCAAGATGGCGGCCGGAAGTGACGTAACTCAAGATGGCGGCCGGAAGTGACGTAATCCAAGATGGCCGCCGGAAGTGACGTAATCCAAGATGGCCGCTGCGGATCCCCGGATCCCCCACCACCCACCGGTGTCCCCATACATACCAAATACACCTACTCGGTTCTGCACACTACTGCTACATCAAAAACTTCTCCCGACTTGTGAGACCCCAGGTTACAAAACATCAAAAGAAGATTTATATGTGTAAGATGTGCTTTAAGTATTTCGCTAATCGACCTCGAAAATCAGGACTCACAGCTATACAGTGTCTTGAACAGCACAGGATTAAATGCGGAAATAAATCTTAACCAAAAACTTTAGTAATGTCTGTGAATTTTTTTGTACTTGTAGTAGGATAGAAATTGTGTAATAAATATTATGTTTGTAAAAGAATTTGTGGTGTTTTTATTTTCTCAAACCTAACACTTTTTTAGTTTTTTTTAAATTAAAGTTGTTTTGTATCGGTCAGGGATCGAACCAAGGACCTTAGTCGATCCTATCAATCATTATATGGATTACAAATTTATTTAATGATTTCTGAACTATTTCCCGGATCTCTAGCATTAAAATTACACATTTCCAATATGGTGGTCTTGATGTCTGATAGGATGGTGGTCGTAGAGGATTTAGAGTCTCTTTACGAATGTTGAACATGGTTTATTTAAATTATTTTTTTTACATAAGATTAAACATTATTGCAACGATCGGGTATCGAACCGAGGACGGGAATCGATCGAATCAATATGTAAATTAATGAGTTATTTATTTAATGAATTTTGGAACTTTTCCCGAATTTCTAGCTAAATAATTACGGATTTTCAAGATGGCGGCCAAATGACAAGATGGCGGGTGTCACAGTAATAAATTATTACTGCACTCTAGCGGATACGAATTAAACTAACATGTCATCGGCGCACTCTAGCCGACGATACAATGATGATGGCTTCCAGCATCGAAGACAAGATGGCGACCATGACGTCATACTAGATGATAATAAAAAGTGGTGGGAGTCAGTCTGCCAGCACCCACCACGAGGGAAGGATCGGTCGTCATTTTTATTTTTTTGCATTCGTCGGGTTCGAACCGAGGAATCCGAGCTCCGTGTCGAAAAAGTATGCTTTTTAAATATTTTTATTAAATTTTTATTATTTGAATTTTTTTAATAAATTTTAATTTTTTTTTATTAAAATCGGATAATAAAAAAGTTAAAGATGGCGACCGTAACGAAAATTGCAACGGTGACGACATAATCCAAGATGGCGGTCATGGTATCCTTATTCCTAGAAATGGCTTAACTGAGGCTTGAGTTAAGGATGCTTAAGCCAGTTTTAGGAATTTTCAGCCGCTGGGATTTTTAAGGACTAAAAACGGGAATTTTTCCCTCGAAACGGGAAATTTTTCCCTCGAAATGAGAAATTTTTAATTTGTGGAATTTTTTGAGATTTTTTGGCGGAACTTTTTTCCACAGAAATGGAAATTTTGGCGATTTTTGAGGAATTTTGGGCAAATTTTGCCCAATTTTGGCGGATTTTGGCGATTTTTGAGGATCAAATTCAAGGTCAAGGTCAAAGGTCAAGGTCACAACCATCCAAGATGGCCGCCGTGACGTCACAATCCAAGATGGCGGACACCGGCACCGGCACCACCGCCTGAGGCCTGATCTCGGATGCCCTATTATATACTACTGGTAAATAATAAAAAATTCCGTGAAAATTTATTACAATGCTGTATAATGTACCGATTGTTTCCCGACTCGTGCACGCAACGTACAACTGATGTACCCGTACTTCGCTACGGCAGTCTACAGGCAGATCACTCTTGCGCCGCTCATAATACATGCCCCTCGTTGTGGGTACGCCACTGCCGCGCGATGCCCGTTGCCATGGAGACGCAGAAGGCATGAACAATGCAAAATACTGTTCTCATGCAGACAAAGTACCCACTGTTGCCTGGTTTTAACCACCCAATAGATCTAATTTTCGGAAAATGTCATCCTGCGTAACATAAGGAACATTAGGGGCAGGCATATTTCGCGAAAAAATCTGCTCGGCGTCGGCGGTCCCTCTCCCACCCTCCCCCTACCCCTGCCCACTACCGCCACACCTCCCCCTCCCACTACCGCCACACCTCCCCTTCCCACTACCACCACACCTCCCCCTCCACCCCCCACTACCACCACACCTCCCCCTCCCACTCCCACCACACCACCTCTTCCCACTACCACCACACCTCCCCCTCCACCCCCCAATTCCCACAACACCTCCCCCTCCCACTCCCGCCACACCTCCCCTTCCCACTACCACCACACCTCCCCCTCCACCCCCCACTACCACCACACCTCCCCCTCCCACTACCACTTGCAAAATTTCAACGGTGATGAGGACTGCACTAACAATGAAATAGCCGTTGCCATAGAGACGAATGAAGCATCAACAAAGTAACAGCCGTTGCCATGGTGATTTCCTACCAAAAACTGGAAATAAAAAAAAAATTTAGCGGTGGACTACCCCTAACATTTAGGGGGATGAAAAATAGATGTTGGCCGATTCTCATAGATACCGGATAAGCACAAAAAATTTCATCAAAATCGGTCAAGCCGTTTCGGAGGAGTATGGCAACGAAATCTGTGACACGAGAATTTTATATATTAGATTTGCTAGTGATATTTTTAATTTGGTTTAATTTCATTTTATTTGTGAGTACTTTTCGTTTTCTTAGCTAAATATATTTTTAAGCTTATCTTGCATGTACCTAATCAGTAAAGTTTTATGTAGTTAAGTGTAAGACAAGGGGGTGAGACTTAATTTCCCCACTTAAAATAATAAGACAATAAAATAAAATAATTTCTCGTTTCCTGCTGTGCCATCGTGGTCACGAAAGGGCTTCCACAAAAGCTACTCTCTGCCGAACGTGACATACTGGATGTAGGATAGTAAATAGCTCGTGACTTATTGACAGAATATTAGTGGATGCAGTGCAGCCAATTATCCTCACACCTTCCTCCATTTGAATATTTTACTTAAGCTTGATGAGCTGCGGAAAGCACACGAAACAACGTGATTAATAGCTCTCCTCATATCGACTGTTGTTTCCCACGCACACTACACACAATTGTTTGTACTTATACAAAATATTCATTTGGAAACCAATTTGCCAAGAAACAGTTTGTAATATTACCTAAAATTAATCTATCTATTAAAAATGGACGTTGATATATATGTCTGAGATTGAAAAATATTCCGACACCGTTTGTCCGATCATCAAGTAAGTTGTCACATTGAAGTGTTTTTTTTTTCATCGAGAAGATTTTTATGCTATACATTTTTTTGCAACTCTCCACTAGATGGCGCTGCAGCGCATCAATTTCTATACCGTTCAACCCTGGGTAAATTGATTTTTATAATATAAATCATACATCAGACACACAAACAGCGAGTGTGTGTCAATTCTCTATGTCCGCCACACGGTCATTTAGTAAGGTCTGGGAGAATTCCTATCCTTCTCCTTGGCGGAACCCATCCTCTTAGTGGAGCTCGTGGCGGCTAGCGAACTAACGGCGCTAATAGCAGTTTAGTTTTGAACTTCGTCAATAGATAGCGTTGCATTTAATTTTAAACGCGCTATTGTTTATTGCGTCCATTACGTCTTGCCTTAGGGTTTCCTAGGATCTCGATATGTTCTTTTCGGCTATATTTGTGTTATCTCTTTTTCAAAAAATTGACTTTGCACGTGTTTTGGATTAAGCTGATTTTGTTATTTATCGATCCAGATAATCATAAATTTAATCATTGATTAAATAATTGTCATTGTCTTTTCTCTATTCATTTTTCTTTAACCCGCAGACAATATATCACCCTGTGTTCAGCATGGGCAACATCGGATATTGTAGATGGGATGTTGTAAATTTGTGGAACACATGGCTATGGTTATTTTTGCATTCAATATATAATTTTTTTAAACAATACTTAATTTATCTTGGTGCGCTTACGATAATCGGTGAATAATATTATATTTTGATTGATGTCGTATACAACCATATTATTTTTGAAATATATTACATTATTAGTCCAGGGTTTCCTCCAGGAAGACTTATTTGGGGTGGGGGTTGGGGTTGATTATCGTACAAAGATAGAATGCAGTTGAAAAATGACAATTAATAAGCCAGAGATTAGCTTTGGCACATGCACAAATTTTTGGGTGACAAATACTAAACTTGAATAGTTTCATACAATTTTTATGGATTGAAAAGTTTAACACGAGAGTTTAGGTGTTTAAGTTAATTATTCCCTATAATAAAAAAATGAAACTCGGTCTGAGGAAGAGCCATCACCCCTAATTTCAACCCTTCCCCCCCAAATCCAAAACAGTTAAGCCGTGATTGAATGATGTGTAGGGGCGTGTACTTTTGTCAAAAAGATTTCGAGACTAGCTGAGAAATAAATACAGACCGGAAAAATTTGCGAATTCATTTCGCGATAGGCTAAAATACATATAGTTATACCTCAGTGCTGCCTCTGCTATTGACTCACAACTAGGGACCGGAAAAATTCGCGGGTTCAATGACCTGTAGGATGAACTCCATAGTTCTAGGTACACTCGGACAAATGTCACCCACTCATTGGTTGCTGTCTTGTGAGACGTCCCAACGTAGCAGCCTGTGATTCGATACAGCTTTGGTTGGGTGTTTCTCATTGGCTCAGAGTTATCCAGGTAAGCTGTGAGTCAATAGCAGAGGCAGCACTGAGGTATAACTATTTGTATTTTAGCCTATCGAGAAATGAATTCGCGAATTTTTCCGGTCTCTACTAACAACTCACCTGGATGACTCTGGGCCAACGAGAAACACCCAACCAAAGCTGTATCGAATCACAGACAAACCAGCTGAGACGACTTACAGGTCGGCAGCCAACGAACTTGCGTTATTTGCCCGAGTGTAGAGGGGTAAGTTCAGTCTATATTGAAGGCCATCGAAATCGCGAATTTTGCAGGTCCCTACTAATAGGGTAGGGTGGGAATATCTTCCAGTTCTCTTGATTATAGCATTCCAGAGCTTTTAAAGTAACAGAACTGTGAGGGATCGCTATCTGTTGTTGATCGGGAAGGTGTTAGGGCTTCGGCAATGACCAGCGGCTGGGACCACCAACCCAGCATAGACGCCAGCGATGGACAGGACACACCAGACAACCACAGGGTCGTTACCACACCGCCGAAATACCACAACGCCGAACGTACAATAACGCCGAATACCATAACGCCGAATGCCAAATTGACCGCAACGCCGACAGCTAGAAAACTGCTGTATACCACAAGGCCGAAATACAGTAACGCGGAATAATGTTGCTGCGGGGAGGGGGGGGGGGGGGCACAGGAGCAAAATGAAAAAAACAACTGAATGAATTCGTGTGCTAACTTAACCTAACCTAACATTTGTGGCAGTCCTGCAATAACATTTTTCGGGGTTAATGTATTTCGGCGTTGTGGTAATTCGGCGTTGTGGTACACGGCAGTTTTATAGCTGTCGGCATTGTAGTCAATTTGGCATTTCGGCGTTATGGTTTTCGGCGTTATTGTACGTTCGGCGTTGTGGTATTTCGCCGTTGTGGTACACAGCAGTTTTCTAGCTGTCGGCGTTGTAGTCAATTTGGCATTTCGGCGTTATGGTATTCGTCGTTATAGTACGTTCGGAGTTGTGGTGCGTCCCCACAACCACACACTGCGCAAGTCTGGCCTTCTGTAGGAAGCGCCGCCGCCACGATTGTCGTGTTCCGCCGGCCAGGCGGTCAATGGTGGGGGGGGGGGGGTGCAGGGACTGCGGGGCCGAAAGGGCGCCTGGCTCCAGGTCCGTGCCGTTAATCAGGCGGGCGAGCCTTTGTCCGCGAGACGGCCGCCGACAGGTGTACGGGCGTCGACGTCCGGGAATCCAGCGAGACCAGCCCTAGTTATGAGGGGGGTGTGCGGGTTTAACTGAGGGTAGTTTTCGGGGACAATGACCCCCCCCCCCCCCTTGCGGCCCGGGCAGCAACTCGGACCAGTCCATGAAGCTGCGGTTTGGTTTTCCCTTCCGGAAATTCATCTCGAAATATATTTATTTTTTACAATTTATCACTGGAAACTTTGATACTATACAAGTACATGTGTTTGTGCTGAAACGTAAGTTACAAACAGTCAGTTTAAAGTAAATTTTTTTCACTAGACAGTATTTCACAGCGCTGCCGTTGGCCTGGAAAGTCACAGTGTGCAACAACCAGGATTCACTAAAAATATCGCCTTTCTTAAAAACTCTGTTCAAGATTTATTTTTGATAGCTTATACAAAGAGCGTTAAGATAATGTTCATTTTTATATCCCTCGTTGTGTAAATTTGGACAAAATGGCCAAGAGAGTCCTTTTACAAATTTTCATGTAAATTAATTCTACTACAGAATTTTTGAATCAGATTGGGAATCATATTGGTTTGCAAATGGTGTGAAATTCGTCCAAAAATTATGGCTTAAATACCGAGAAATTTGAGTGGGCAGTGAGATATATCAAATTATAAGAAGTTGGAAGCAAAATTATTTGAAAAAAAAAAAAAACATTACCAATTATTGGCGCTATCCTTAATGGTTATTTGATGTTAAAAAATATATAAGCATTTATTTAACACAATTTTTCTTGACATACACCATTGTAGTTATACACTGTTTACCATGTTAAAAAATGGTGTCCGTCCAAAATATAATATTAAATTAAAATTCCTTACTGTAAGAATCATTAAAAAACGTGGCTAATCACTATTTAGTAATAAAGTGACATAATGGTAAACTTTTTCTTGAATCATTATTGTTTAACCTTTAATATTCCAAGTAATACATTTTCGTTTACTAAAGAAATACCCTCTTTGTACATAGTTTTTGGAATATAAAAAAAATATAACTATAATATGTTTATTTTTGAATTTCGTATATTAATACGAAAATGCTAGTGACATGTTTAAATTTATACTGAATTGAATGCTCACAAATTCTAAGAAATTAACACATTTTATAAACACAAGTTATTTTGTCATAAATATCTATTTGCAAACGTAATGAACCAGGAATCATATTAAAACAAAATATTTTTTAAAATAGGTTTTTGTATATTATTGTTATTTTAGATAAAAATTTTGAAATTATTTCTCAAAGCTGTTTTTTTTTCGTTGAACGGAGAATTTGATTTCTGACTAGTCCAACACAACTTAAAAATAATATTTTTTAAAGTTTTTAAGATCATTGATCATGGATAATGTTCGCAGGCTTTCGCGGTCATTGCCTGAAGTAGCTGTACTTCTGGGTTGTAGCCGCGTCCTCGGAGAATAATTCACCAACGTTTCGGTCGACATAGCAGTCGCCATCATCAGGGAGCAGTTACCTACTGATAGGTAGGTACATATTGTAGGTAGCTGCTACCTGATGATGGCGACTGCAATTCTCGACCGAAACGTCGGTGAATAATTATACTCCAGAGGTCGCAGCTACAACCCAGAAGCAAAGCTACTCTAATTGATCATGAAGGGCTGGTATGGAGGACAATAAAGAGGGCTTGGTGGAACCTGGAAAAGGTGATGGGGTTGCGAACCTACCACCTTCCAGCCACGCTTTCGGTAGGGACCGGAAAAATTCTCGGGTTCAATGACCTGTAGGATGAATTCCATAGTTCTACGTACACTCGGTATAATGCCACCCACTCATTGGCTGCTGTCTTGTGAGACGTTCCAGCGTTGGCAGCCTGTGATTCGATACAGCTTTGGTTGGGTGTTTCTCATTGGCTCAGTGTCATCCAGGTGAGTTGTCAGCCAATAGCAGAGGCAGCACTGAGGTATATTTGTATTTTAGCCTATCGCGAAATTATTACGCGAATTTTTTCGGTCTCTAGCTATCGGCATTTGGGCGCCGTGCTTGCACCCAGGGGCCACTCCCCCCCCCCCCCCCCTTCGCAACAGCGCCACAGACGCCGCTCCTCATTTGTCGATGGCGGACGCGCGCACAATGCGGGCCGCGACAGCACCGTAGATCCATCTGCCGCCATTGTGCCCGGCGACGCGATATTTTGTTATCCGCGCGCGGCTGCGGTTATCGCGACCCGCCGTGAAAGGCGCGGCCATGCATTATTCAGGGCGCGTCTCGGGGCGGGCCAGATGGTGGTGCCTCTACTAGACCGGGAGGGGGGGGGGGGCGGGGCCGACCGGCTAATATCTGCTGATTCAATATCCCCCCCTCCACCCACTTCCGCCCCCTCCCACTCGTCCACCCGCGCATCACGCGTCGCCGGAGCCGCGCGAGGCGTCAATCAGCGACACGTGACGGCCACAGGCCCCGCCCACACCCGAGGGGAGGAGCCTCCCAAGGGTGGCTCCGAACCACCTCGTTCAAACTACTAACAGAGTTACCAGATTCTAGCGTGGTCCCAACAAAAGTAGTATCTCACCTGCTATGGAAACAATAATCCAATTAAAAAAACTGAACTTGTAGCTACCTAGGCCTACAGACACTTAATTAATGTCTGATTAAAAATTTAGCTGTTAAATAGTAAAAGAAGAAGAAAACTAGAAATTTTCACTTTGAAATTAATCTCTATTTTTAACTTTGAAAATTTTAATGTATAATTTTATGTAATTTTTTTCTTCTTATTGATTATTATATATTTACGGTTATAATATTATAAAAATTAATTACAAGATAAAATAAGTGTAATCCGTTCATTATGAGTCCATGCGGATTAAGTACATAGTGCAAGTAATATAGCATTGCATGTTTCAAAACTTACGTACAAATGAATGAAACTGTATTCCTTTGGCTTCGTTGTTCTTCCAAGAACAGGTTCACAAAACATCCGGGCACGAAAGAGGCAAGATCATTCAAAACTTTGGAAATCCCCAACTCGGGGTGGAGTCGTCCTTGCTTTGCTAAGAAGCTTATAACTACAGAGTTCCACTAATACGAGTAGTGGCAAACCTGTTATGCTTGGATGTTGTAAGAAACAGCTGCATTAAGGAGTTCCGCGGCAGAGATCCGTGGTTTCTGCGTGCTCCGGTTGCCTGCGGCTGTGTGTTGAAGCAACGAGCGTCGACTCGACGTACCCCCCCCCCCCCCCCCACAACCAACGCCTTCCATCTATCGTGTTTGGTACCACCAAACAGTTTACTTAAAGCTGAAAAGTAAACGCCCTAAGCAAGCAAGCAAGCAAGCAAACACAAACATCTTCGATCCCTTACCCTACGCTTACAATTGTTTAATCATACTAGATATTACCTTACCATTATTGTTGTGTGGATTTAAATTTTACCTATTTATTTATACCGAATACCCCATAACTTAACGTCTGGCCGAAAAATTGTTGATAGGGCAGTAAATACTGCTATATATTTTAAAAATTCCAGAACGAAAAAATCAGTGTCGGATCCCTCCTGTAAATACACTGCTTTGGTTATGTTAGGAAAGAAAATATTTAAGCTAAGCAATAACAAATATTATTCGCTCATTATTTTAGCAATTGCAGTTACTACAAATTGTTCAGACAAATGATTTTTGTTATAGTTAGAAAAAAAATAACAAGCATTTTTAACGTGCTCAATATTGTTTCTACGAAGAGCGTAATGAATTATTGGTCATAGACAAAAGCCTTAGATAATCATTATAAAGTTAACAACAACCTCGAAACGTATTTGATATTGTGCTTAATAAGAAAATGATGAATTATTTTCCTACGCTCACCTATTTTTCCTACCCCTTGAGCTAATGGTTGGTGTGATAAATTTTTTTTAAAAAATTAGTTTTGTTACTACTCTGAGAAGGCATAATAAATCCAAACGGAGGTCATACTTTTCATACTAAGGGAATCATAGTAATTTCCCTATTATTTTAATTCTCCCCTTTTTTGTTAAATTCTTGTCTTATTAAGTAACTCGTCCTGGATTTTTCAGCTTTACATTTAATGTATCAGTCTGTTGGTGTTGACATTGGTTGTTGGAGATAAAAGAACGTTTAACGATAAACTGAGTAGAACAACTTCCGAAAGACACGCCATTGGGTAACGTCTTGCAATAATACGTTGCCTTTATTCGAAGTGTACATAAAAGCCGACCCACCCAGGCCTGGCCTTAAGTACGAAATACGGTCTCTCCACTTCCACCTTCCAACCCCTCCCCTACCCCCCGCGCCTGACAGAGAGCTGGGAAAAGAAGTTGAAGCGCCGATCGCGGGTCAGCGAATCCAATCTCGGAGCAGGCTGGTGTCGAGGGTTTCTCGCGAGAGTGAGTGTGCTATCACGACCCCCGACCCGCCGGAGCAGAGCCGCTGTAGCTCAGGACCTGCGTGCTGGGTCGCCGCCACAGTGTTGCCAAGTCCATCAGGACACGCACACAGTGTTGCCAAGCCTAGCAAGAACTACCTGCAGAGTGGCCAAGTTTAGCACGACACACATTCATAGAGACCTGAAAAATTTCGAGAATTCATTTCGCGATAGGCTAAAATACAAATAGTTATACCTCAGTGCTGCCTCTGCTATTGGCTCACAACTCACCTGGAGGACTCTGGGCCAATGAGAAACACCCAACCAAAGCTTTATTGAATCACAGGCTGCTACGTTGGGACGTCTCACAAGACAGCAGCCGATGAGTGGGTGACATTTGTCCGAGTGTATGTAGAACTATGGAGTTCATCCTGGAGGTCATTGAACCCGCGAATTTTTCCAGTCCTTACACATTCAGTACTGTAATTTAGAACACACAAACAGGGTTGTTAAGTTTGTCAGGACATGTACTCAGTGTTGCCAATTCTAAAAGGACCTATCACAGTGTTGCCAAGTACATCAGCACGTATCACAGTGTTACCAAGTCTAGACGGACAAGCACACCGCGTTCACGAGTCTAGCAGTAACTATCGCCGTGTTTACAAGTCTACCAGGACACACACGGTAATTTTAACACTAGCGGAAACTACCTGTATTGTGGCCAAGTTTAGCACGACACACATACAGTACTGCAATTTAAGGGAACAAACAAACAGTGTACTTAAGTTTATCAGGACATGCACACAGTGTTTCCGAGTCCGCCAGGACGTATCACAGTGGCCAAGTTTAGCATGGCACACATACAGTTCCTACTGCAATTTAGGGGAACACAAAACTAGTGTTCTTAAGTCCATCAGGACATGCACACAGTGTTTCCGAGTCCGCCAGGAAGTAGCACAGTGTTGCCAAGTCTAGCCGGACAAGCACACCGTGTTCACGAGCCTAGCAGGAACTACCTGCAGTGTGGCCAAGTTTAGCATGGCACACATACAGTACTGCAATTTAGGGGAACACAAAACTAGTGTTCTTAAGTCCATCAGGACATGCACACAATGTTTCCGAGTCCGCCAGGAAGTAGCACAGTGTTGCCAAGTCTAGCCGGACAAGCACACCGTGTTCACGAGCCTAGCAGGAACTACCTGCAGTGTGGCCAAGTTTAGCATGGTACACATTCAGTACTGAAATTTAGGGGAACACACAAACAGTGTTTTTAAGTCTATCAGGACATGCACACTGTGTTTCCAAGTCCGCCAGGACTTATCACAGTGTTGCCAAGTCTAGCCGGACAAGCACACCGTGTTTACGAACCTAGCAAGAACTACCTGCAGTGTGGCCAAGTTTAGCTTGACACACATTCAGTACTGCAATTTAGGAGAACACATATACAGTGTTAGTTTATCAGGACATGCACAGAGTGTTGCCAATTCTAAAAGGACTTATCACAGTGTTGCCAAGTCCATCAGCACGTATCACAGTGTTGCTAAGTCTAGACGGACAAGCACACCGCGTTCAAGAGTCTAGCAGGAACTGTCGCATTGTTTACACGTCTACCAGGACACACACAGTAATTTTAATACTAGCGGTAACTACATGCAGTGTGGCCAAGTTTAGCATGAAACACATTCAGTACTGGAAGTTAGGGGACACACAAACATGGTTGTTAAGTTTATCAGGATATGCACATAGTGTTGCCAAGTCTAAAAGGACATATAACAATGTAGCCAAGCCTTAACAGGTTATGTACAGTGTTGCCAAGCCTAATAAATTATAACAGTGTTGCTAAGTCTATCAACACATACGCACAGTGTTGCCAAGTCTAACATTAACGGCACACAGTGTTTCTGAGTCATTTAAAGGACGTATCACCATGTTGCCAAATATAACATGATCTATCACAGTGTCTCCAAGTCTACTAGGACATGCGCACAGTGTTGCCAATTCTAAGGGACACTAGCTGTTTTTTTCAAGACTAGTGGGATATACCTGAAGTGTTGCCAAGTTTATCGGAACACATTGTGCCGTGTATTAGGGATTTAGGCACGTTTTATTTAAAATTTTGTAATCTTAAATATTTTTGAAAATATATTTTTTTTCTTTTCTTTTTCTCTCATCTTATTTTCTTTACGGCCAGGCCCTCAGCCTCTGTTCTCAGAGGCGAGCTGATTCTCTTTCCCAGCCTCATGCTAGGCTAGCATTCTGGCTAATATTTCTCCCGCCTCCAGGCACGTCGGTGCCGGTAACTTTATTTCTTCGCGGGTCTACTTTTGCCTGCAGCAGCTTCTGAAGCAGTGCTGAGCCCTGCTAACTCTGTCACGAATCGGTTTAGGGTTCACTAGCAGCAAGACACGACAGGAGGATCCCGTGGGCCTTGTGTCCCACAGACCATGCATTTTTTGAAGCCCTCCTCCTGCTCACCCACCACTTTCTTCTCAGAAGTATGGCTAGGGGCGACGACCGCACAGGTACGTTAACCGAAGTCAAGGCCATCTCAGGCTTGACAGCCACAGTTACGATTCTGGACTTTAGCGACACCTAGCGATGGCTGTGGTAACTAATGCCACTTGTGAGGCGTCGGCAGCGCCGACACTACCGCGCTCGCGCGGAGGTAACGACAACCTCTCTCCCCTCCTTATGTCTCAGGCCGCTAGGTGGCACCACTGGTTACTCCATTACCCCCTAGCTTGACACTCTCGTCGGTCACTAGTCGATTTATTAGTACTTCTTCTCGCCACCCAAAGATAGCGCCTCAGTCGCGCAGTCACTCCAGTAAGATCTAATTTTTTTATGCCGGACACCTTCGGGTGGACTCGGTAATTTTCGGCTCAGAGCCTACCCCCCTCCCATTCTCTAGGGACCCCGCGCTTATGATATTCTGGTGATATCCCGCTCTGAACTTACTTCGGTGCGCGCCTCCTGACTGACTGGTACCGTTTGTATCTGCGAGCTTCGGCGAATCATCGACATCGTATATTATGTAGTCTTCTCAGACTAGAGGGATGGAGTCCCTAGCTAAAATTACTAACCAGTCAGTAGTTTATTTGAAAGTAGAGAAACTTAGTATTTTTATATAAATTATTTTCTAATTATTCGTGATGACTTTCGTGGCTACCGCGAATCGTGGTTCGAGTTTGCGGAGACGAGACGCCCTATCCTGAGCGCCAGGACCAACACCCTGTTTTGGCAGGGTTCCAAGTTTGGGGCAGCCAAATTCCTCTGCCAGAACCTCTGGAGTCGGTTCCTGCGCAGAATCCAACATCATTAGGCCTACTACCTCGATCACCGTCTACCTACAGCCCCGGGTGATACCTGCATAATTCTATCTTTTTATTCACGAACTCAGAAATAGTGTAACCCAGTTAAGACAGCGGACAGTAAAAAGCAGTTCGAGGAGAAGAAATTTATATTATGTTTTAGAAGGACTATATGTACAACCTTTAAAGTTACCAATGCTAATTTCATTCTTGTTTTTAAATATTTTAATTTTTGTTATACATTCAGGGCCGGCCCTATCGTAAATAACGTTAAGGAATATCATATAATTAGTGTAATTTTGAGTTATGTAAATAATATCACTTATCAATGAAAAACAGACTTTACTAAGGAAAATTTAATCTATAAAAAAGAAAGAACAATGATTAATAAAATAAGGAAGTCTATAGACGTAACAGTTGTTTTTATTTATTTAATATATAATAACGATCCTTTTACTCCCAAGTATTTGTAGGGAGTCCCTAAATTTTCTTTGTTTACTCCTAGTGTCGCCTCTGTTGTTGACTTTTATAGTTATTAATTGAGGGCTCCAGTAATCAAAGTTTCCAAATCTTTTAACCTTATTATTTAATTATTCTTTAAGATACTTGGGGTATTTCAAAATGGTAGCAGAGCATGGTTACGTCTATAGGCATACCTAAGTTGAAAGGACATACCTTTAAAAAAAAAATTGAATAAAAAATTTTTTTTTATATATTTTTTGTCACTTAGAATATTTTTGTAGTAAGTAATTTGTGAACTGTCCGCTGATACACTTAGTAGCTGAATTGACCATTGAATTTTAAAATTATCATAAGTTTTGCTGCACTTTGGTCTCGGTGTTTACATCTGAGCGCGAGCCGAGAGGCAGCTGGTTGCCCACCCACGCGACTCAGCCCGCGCGCGTGGCTTATCAACAGAGACGTGTCCGCTGGACAAGATACTCCCTCCCCCCCACTCCCCTTGTTAAAGGCGCTGCGCGCCAAGGTCAGTCCTGCCGGCTGACGTGACGTTCATTATAGGTACAGTGTTGTGCAAGCTAACCTGACAGCTTGTTACACCCGAGTACACTGTTCATTTCCCGACGCGCGTAGTAATAATAATAATAAATTATGAAGGCACATACTTCCCACGCAATAAAGCAATTGTTTTAATCATAAGCTATATTTAAGTGTATTTATAAGTTTAAAGTAAGAGATAATTTTAAGAGGGTAGTGTTTTGTTTTGTGTAATACTATGAATCCGGACAGGATGATTACTCCGGAGCTATTACTAGTAGATGAATTAAGTTACGAGTTGCAGTTGCATAATTTACCAACTACTAGAAATGCGCAAGAGCTGCGAAAAAGGCTTCGAGCCGCAGTACGTGATAAGTTACCTACCTCAGTACATAATCTAAATTTAGAAATACTCGAGGAATTCAACATAGCTTGCTCCAAATTTTACGACATAGCTGCTTTTGTAAGTTATTCAGATGTGGAAGAGAATTTGCCCAATGTAAAGCGACACATTATGCGATTAGAGCATGTCACCAGACGACTGGAAAATCTTGTGGTACTTTCCGCAGATGTGCTCAGTGGTGTTTATCGAACAGAGCTAGATCGTTGTCTGCAACAGACAAACGTCTTCCAAATTAAATTGAAAGCTAGGGCAGCTCAATTAGAAACTCAACAGGACCTCCGGGCCAACAATGCCCAGGCAGAAAACCTAGGAATGGAAACACTAGGAAATGTAGAGAGTGAAAATCCGGAATTTCCTCAGGAAATAAGGCAACCCGACACACAAGTATCTTTGTGTCAAACAAGGCAGGTTCCGCCCATTTCATCAACATCAACATCTCAATAACTCATCACGGTTTCAACCCCTCCCATCCCAGCAGCCACCTTTCAAATTCCCTCAGGCGTGCATGTTTCTACAGCTCCCATCACCAGTGTCACATTTTCCGGTAACTTGCCTGCAAATCCACATCCTTTAACACAACAAAATTTGTTTTTCCCATTCGCCACAAACCAGCCATATTTTAATCCATATTCCCAGTTTCATTCTTTATTGACATCCGGGCAAGGAACTCCAATCCCTACCATCCCCACCGCGCTAATTGCACATCCTTCATCCCCACCTCCGCCATAAACGCAGAATCAACCAGAAACAACATTACCAGTTACGCCAAGGGCGGCTGAGTATAGCTGTTATGGGAAAATTGCCCATCCAGTCGAGAGATTACTTGTTGGTTTTCCAGAAACAAGTGGTCTTGACCCAGATAAATTAATCGAATTCATAAGGCACTTACTTAAAATCAGACAGAAAGGGGGCATTCCTGACAAACAGTTGTTGGAGATAGTTTTTCCCTACACCCAGCCACCACTGAGTGAAAGAACGAGTCAAGCAATAGAAAATAGTTACTCTTTTGACAAATACCACTAAGAAATTTTAAATTTTTTTATACCTGCTAGACTTTTGACAAATTACCGTTTGGAATGGTACAACAGGCTACAGCGAAGTAATGAAGCATTGCCGCACTATGTAGCATCAATCAGAGAAGCCGCGGCGGTTCTGAGATTGGGCGTATCAGAGAGCGAAATAGTTAGTTGCATAGTAGACGGACTAAATCAGGCAGAGCGCTCACGCGCTGTTTTCCAGGCTAGGCCACGGAGTTTTGTAGAACTAGATCAACTCTGTATACAGGCAATGAGTTACGAATATGCAGACACTCAGAGAAACAGGTCAGCGAAGTCCGTGGATAAGCATGATTCTCAGGCAGAAACTGCAAATAGTTTTCCATACACGAAACAACAGAATAGCCACCCACAACAGAAAACAAACTAGTACAGAAATAATAAGTATGGTTCAAACAAGAACATACAACAAACACCTTTCTGTAATTATTGCAAGCAAACAGGACATTACATTGAGCAATGTAACCACAAAAATTTCAAACCAAATTTCAACAAGGCAAAAAACGCGTAAGGCGGTGGCCAGGAAAATTTCTACCTGGTCCACCTAAAACTTCATCCGAGAGGAATTTTTCAGTGCATAATGTGCATACTAACGAATCACAAAAACAAAACAAAAATCAAAAAAGGCATAACACAGGAAAACAAAAACACAAGAAAAATAAACGAAAGAAATACACAGAAAAAGACAGGAAACACAAACAGACGCCTCAAGTGTTGCTATAGGGGCGGTATTGTCTCAGGAAATAGATGGCGCCAGGCAACCCATTGCCTTCGCCTCACGTACATTAACTTTTCAGGAAAGGAAAGCATCTTCAGTGTATGAGTTGGAATGTTTAGCAGTAGTTTTTGGTATTGATAAATTCCGACAGTTTCTGGAACATAGGGAATTTCTATTGGAAACTGATAATCAGGCACTCGCCTGGCTGTTAGCTCACCCTAAACAATTAGGAAAACTTGGAAGGTGAATCACCAAAATTTCTTCTCTCAAATTTAATATTCAACATATTCGCGGTACTCAAAACATTGTGGCTGACACACTTTCTCGAATGTTCGAGAACCCCTCCGAAACAATATCTCAGGAGGAACCTCAGATTTCGTGTCAGGCACTCCTAACCGATTTCCCCTTAGCTTTTCAGGACATACAAACACATCAACAAGCCGACCCATATTTGGCAAAAATAATTGAACAAGTTAAAACTGGTACAGCTCCGAAATTTTATAAGTTAGCTAAAGGTCTTCTACAAAAACGTACACAACAGTCAAGGCACCGCAAAATTGTTCTTCCACAAAATCTGCGTGATATGATTTTCACATATTACCATAGTTCACCTCTCGGTGCCCATTTAGGTATTTATAAAACCATTCAAGGTATCCGACGCCATTTTATTTGGGAAGGAATGCACCGGGACATTACACAGCGAGTTAAGTTATGTAAGCTATGTGCACTAAGTAAACCTGCACAAAATACACAGTACGGTTTTCTTGCCTCCGAAGTAGCCGAAAGACCTATGCAAAAACTTTTTATTGATTTTGTAGGGCCATTTCCTCGATCCAAATCCGGACACTCTATGCTTCTTGTGGGCATAGATGCCTTTTCGAAGTTTGTTTGGCTTATTCCACTCCGTAAGGCTACAGCTGACACCACTGTGCGTGCATTACAAAATCATATTTTTAAAACTTCAGGATTACCGAACATAATTGTATCCGTCAACGGAACACAGTTTACATCCAGAACTTTCAAGAACATGTGTTTCTCGCATGGTATACAGCATGTGACGACATCGCCATACTACCCTAAACCCTCGCACGCAGAGAGATTTAATAGAAATCTTCGTTCGGCGCTCATAGCGTTCCACGCGAATGCGCAGGAAAAATGGGACAGTAATTTGGTGTGGTTACAGATGGCATTTAATTATGCCCGACATGAAGGACACAAATCCACCCCATTTGAGATTATGTTTACTTATAAGCCCAACACACCCCTTTCCAATCTTTGGTCTCTCGAAGACCTACTGCCGGATGATCCCAAGGACATCGCGGAGATTTGGAGAAAGGCGCGTAGGAATTTAAATTTGGCTCACCAAACAAGTCAGAGAAGGTACAATAAGTACCGCTCCCCTAACCCCTACAGGGTAGGTGACACGGTAATGTGCAAAGCACACCCGCAGAGTAAGGCCATCGATAAGCGATCGGCCAAGTTATCGTATCGCTGGACTGGACCATTACAGATCCAACGATTTCTAACCCCAGTGACTGTGAGTCTAGCCGACCCCAGTTCCGGAGAGTATGTGACACGAGCGCACATCTCCCACCTTAAGAAAGCGCATCCAAATTTAATATAGGAGCGATTACTTTATCTAAGCCATGGCATGCCATACAGTTATATATATTTAAGACTCAATAAGGAGTTTAACCGAAGAATACAAAACCTAGGTAGTAACATTAAGTAACAATAAAAATCCATGGTACTAGTTTGTAAGAAAACTTAATATAAGGTGTTAGTTTAAGTGGCCACTTAAGTTAATAGTTTTAATTAAGTTAATGAATTTAATCATGTTAGTCATTAAGAATGTGCACATTAGTTCATAAGAGTGTTTAATATTTTTTTTGTGTGTTAGCATGTAAGTAGTAGGATACAGGCGAACCTGGTAACTCGTCCTACTGAAGTTTTTGGTTTCTGTTTTTGCTTTCCCCTAAGCTCCGCTTTAACGCGGGGGAGTATGTGCCGTGTATTAGGGATTTAGGCACGTTTTATTTAAAATTTTGTAATCTTAAATATTTTTGAAAATATATTTTTTTTCTTTTCTTTTTCTCTCATATTATTTTCTTTACGGCCAGGCCCTCAGCCTCTGTTCTCAGAGGCGAGCTGATTCTCTTTCCCAGCCTCATGCTAGGCTAGCATTCTGGCTAATATTTCTCCCGTCTCCAGGCACGTCGGGGCCGGTAACTTTATTTCTTCGCGGGTCTACTTTTGCCTGCAGCAGCTTCTGAAGCAGTGCTGAGCCCTGCTAACTCTGTCACGAATCGGTTTAGGGTTCACTAGCAGCAAGACACGACAGGAGGATCCCGTGGGCCTTGTGTCCCACAGACCATGCATTTTTTGAAGCCCTCCTCCTGCTCACCCACCACTTTCTTCTCAGAAGTATGGCTAGGGGCGACGACCGCACGGGTACGTTAACCGAAGTCAAGGCCATCTCAGGCTTGACAGCCGCAGTTACAATTCTGGACTTTAGCGACACCTAGCGACGGCTGTGGTAACTAATGCCACTTGTGAGGCGTCGGCAGCGCTGACACTACCGCGCTCGCGCGGAGGTAACGACAACCTCTCTCCCCTCCTTATGTCTCAGGCCGCTAGGTGGCACCACTGGTTACTCCATTACCCCCTAGCTTGACACTCTCGTCGGTCACTAGTCGATTTATTAGTACTTCTTCTCGCCACCCAAAGATAGCGCCTCAGTCGCGCAGTCACTCCAGTAAGATCTAATTTTTTTATGCCGGACACCTTCGGGTGGACTCGGTAATTTTCGGCTCAGAGCCTACCCCCCTCCCATTCTCTAGGGACCCCGCGCTTATGATATTCTGGTGATATCCCGCTCTGAACTTACTTCGGTGCGCGCCTCCTGACTGACTGGTACCGTTTGTATCTGCGAGCTTCGGCGAATCATCGACATCGTATATTATGTAGTCTTCTCAGACTAGAGGGATGGAGTCCCTAGCTAAAATTACTAACCAGTCAGTAGTTTATTTGAAAGTAGAGAAACTTAGTATTTTTATATAAATTATTTTCTAATTATTCGTGATGACTTTCGTGGCTACCGCGAATCGTGGTTCGAGTTTGCGGAGACGAGACGCCCTATCCTGAGCGCCAGGACCAACACCCTGTTTTGGCAGGGTTCCAAGTTTGGGGCAGCCAAATTCCTCTGCCAGAACCTCTGGAGTCGGTTCCTGCGCAGAATCCAACATCATTAGGCCTACTACCTCGATCACCGTCTACCTACAGCCCCGGGTGATACCCGCATAATTCTATCTTTTTATTCACGAACTCAGAAATAGTGTAACCCAGTTAAGACAGCGGACAGTAAAAAGCAGTTCGAGGAGAAGAAATTTATATTATGTTTTGGAAGGACTATATGTACAACCTTTAAAGTTACCAATGTTAATTTCATTCTTGTTTTTAAATATTTTAATTTTTGTTATACATTCAGGGCCGGCCCTATCGTAAATAACGTTAAGGAATATCATATAATTAGTGTAATTGTGAGTTATGTAAATAATATCACTTATCAATGAAAAACAGACTTTACTAAGGAAAATTTAATCTATAAAAAAGAAAGAACAATGATTAATAAAATAAGGAAGTCTATAGACGTAACAGTTGTTTTTATTTATTTAATATATAATAACGATCCTTTTACTCCCAAGTATTTGTAGGGAGTCCCTAAATTTTCTTTGTTTACTCCTAGTGTCGCCTCTGTTGTTGACTTTTATAGTTATTAATTGAGGGCTCCAGTAATCAAAGTTTCCAAATCTTTTAACCTTATTATTTAATTATTCTTTAAGACACTTGGGGTATTACAACATTCAGTATTGAAAGTCTATGGGTCACACAAAAAGTGTTCACAATCTAGAGAGTATGCCTAATTTGGCCATGTTTAGCAGATCATTAATACAGTGTTGTCATTGCTACCAGGATATGCACATAGTGTTGACAAGTCTAGTTAAACCTACATGTTATTATTTCAAGTCTAGGATACACACGCAGCTATTTTCAGAATATATGGATGTACCTGCAGTGTTGTCAAGTTTAGTACAGCACACATTCAGTAGTGTAAATATAGGGGACACTATCAGTGTTACAAAGCTTAGAGGACATGTCTAACTTTTTTAAAAAGTCTATTAGGACATGCAGACAGTGTTTCCATGTCTATATTAACATGATTACAGTGTTGCCAGTCTAGAGGAACACACACACACATTGTTACAAGACCAGTGGGACACACGTGTGATGTACAAACAATGCATTGTGATCTCTCTTGCATGTACATGTGCCACTTGTCACATTACTACTCAAGTTAGGGTTAAGTTAATTTAGATTATAAATAACGCTTCAGTTTGTTGTGATGTTAAACTTTAATAGGAATTGTCAATATTTTTAATTTATATGTTTGCTGCAAAAATATTTCCAATTTAATTGTTTCAAAATGTTTATTTTTTTACTAACGCGCATTAAAATAAATTAATAAAGTATTATGAGACAGTTGAAGAATGAATGTTAAAAATATTGTAACTGTTTTAAGAGATCTTCGAAACGGATGCAATACTCAACCAATTTCACACAGAAAAATTTTCTTTTGCTATCACTATCAACATCAGGAGTGATGTTGATAGTGATAGCAATAAAGTGATATTCAGTTTAAAAATGAATAAGAATCAGAAAAATAATATTTTAGTACACCACAAACACTGTTTAGTTTTAAAGTTTCATAAATTAATTTCCTCTCTTTTCCTCATACGATTCCTCATCTTCGACCAACTGTGGACACTGGTACATGTTATCTGCTCCGGTGGTTCCCACTGCCGTGAACTTGATAAAGTATTGAATTTGTGGTTGTCCGTTACACGACTGAGCTAACGGTTGTGGCGTAAGCTCACTAATTACGAGGCGTCATACGAGGGAACAAAATCTTCTCTGCGCACAGAAATTCCTACGTACTTTGAAAGCTGTCGGAGTTTACGGTGGAACTAATTGTGTACGTTTTATTTTTGTTAACCGGTTCACCAGGTGCATTTTGTCCCCCGAAAAAAAATTGTATTTTCATTCACTTTATAGATAGATACCGGAAAAATTCGCGAATTCATTTCGCGATAGCCTAAGATACAAATAGTTATACCTCAGTGCTGCCTCTGCTATCGGCTCACAACCCACCTGTATGACTCTAGACCAATGAGAAACACCCAAACAAAGCTTTATCGAATCACATGCTTCTACGCTGGAACGTCTCACAAGACAGCAGCCAATGAGTGGGTGGCATTTGACCGAGTTTGTGTAGAACAATGGAGTTCATCCTACAGGTCATTGAACCTGCGAATTTTTCCGGTCCCTATTTATAGAACATTACGATTGTTTCTATTTTTCGAAATTTTGTGGTGCTCAGCTTTTCAGATCGCGAGTGGAAAGAGCGCATATGGATAACCGCATACATGTTTCGTTTCTCTCCCATCCGAAAATATTATCTGCTGTGTGGGTACGTATGTAATGTCGGCGTTGTGATGTCCAGAATATCTGTTTTTAAAATCTGTGGCTTTATCTGTTTGTAGTAGTCCTTATTTGCTGCTATTGTTGTAACTGGTCTACTTTACATCCTGTTGGCAGGTGGCTGTAGCTTTTGGCGTACTAAAGATTGTATCTGAATGTTCCCCGAACAATATCTCAGTTTACTGCTATTGTTTTGAAATCTAAAATTAAGTGATTGTAATGCTGGGTCAATGAATTTAACGAGTTTGAATTGTTTTCGTAATCAAATCTTAATATTATATTATAATCACATAGTTAACTTCGACGGTTTCACAAAATCCATCTCACCTCATGTTTTTTAATTAGCGTCTCATCGACAGTCGATAACTATGGCTAAGGACAGGAAAAATTCGCGGGTTCAATGACCTGTAGGATGAACTCCATCGTTCTACGTACACTCGGTCAAATGTCACCCACTCATTGGCTGCTGTCTTGTGAGACGTCCCAACGTAGCAGCCTGTGATTCGATACAGCTTTGGTTGGGTGTTTCTCATTGGTCCAGAGTCATCCAGTTGAGTTGTGAGCCAATAGCAGAGACAGCACTGAGGTATAAATATCTGTATTTTAGCCTATCGCGAAATGAATTCGCGAATTTTTCCTGTCTCTAACTATGGCCATGCACATTTCACGAAAATGTTTCCCGGCCATAGCTGTGTGTAAAAACTTTGTAGCATTGTCTGTGTTTCGTGGTTGGCTGGGTTTGTACCAGGCACATGTCTACTGTCAGCTCACCAATCACAGCCAGTCAGTGCGGAAGCAAACAAGTCGTGAATGGGCCGGCTCAAAAAAATGACAGGATTCTCTCGCAGACGGCCGCCAATCACAAGGAAACAATCGCTAGCGTGGGCATACCTTATTGCAGCCTAATGAACTGTCGGATTATTTCGCGAATAAAATGCACGCCCCTATGGGCTGTATGCCAATAGTTAGCAGCCATTAAAGAAGTCATTTTTGGGAAACCGTAGAAACTGGAAATATTCGTGAGTTCAATGACCTCTAGGATATACTCCACGATTCCCTACATATTCGGGCAAATGCCACAGGCTCATTGGCTAATTAGTTCTGAGACCTGACAACGAGTATGCTTCCGATTCAATACTTATTTGGTTGAAGGTTTTTTCAATGGCTCAAAGTCCTTAACATAAACTGTGAGCCAATCACATAAGTAATATGAAGGTACAGCATAGCGCGAAACGAATTCGCAAATTTTTTCCGGTCTCTAACGACAGGTTAGATGTTGAACATCCCTGGACAACTTTGGAATCCTCACTCAAGTTTTTTTTTTTTTTTTTTTTTTTTCCAGCGGCCGGGAAGTTGGTCGGGAAAGACTCTTGGGCGGCTGTGGCGTGTCTGGGGCCCGTCACGTCGGCCAGAAACTTCAAATACTGGTCGTGTCGCGCCGACGGCGATTACAGTGATCGCATCACGCGCCGCGCCCTCTCGTGACGCCGCACGCTTTTAAAAGAATTGCCCATTTTATTTCGCAACTTGCGACCACTACAACCATTTTTTTTTCCTCCCCGTGAATACATCCGAGATGTAAAAGCGATTCAAGTGCGTCTCTCAACCTAAAGAAAATTGGTTGTCTGTAAAGTCGGTTTACGGACGATAGTTTAACGTGACAACGTCATAACAAAACTTTGATGAAATGATTGCATACTTTTATGAATAAATTTGAATCATTTTTTATTATAATAATAAGAGAATTGATACTTGAAATTATACTAGTAATCAGATTTTTAAAATGCAAGATAAATTAACCTTTATTGCCGAAATTGTTGTTGTAATAAGCAATGAAAACCACATTAACTTTTCACTTCATTTTATAAACAGTCGACGAAAAAGTTCACGTGTAGATGACTTGGAATTAATTTAAAAAATGGTGTTTAGCTATAAAGTTTAAATATAATTATGAACAAGTTTTCATATAAATAAACTGTAATCAAATATCTATCATCAAGTATATGAATCACCATAATTTTTTAGTCAATTGTAACATATCATATTATTACTGCACTCGCTGACAGCTTAACGGAACACAGCGTAACGGAACAATTAGTGTAACGGGACACAGCGTAACGGAAAAATGAGCGTAACGGTATACAGCGTAACGGAACAATGTGCTTAACGGGACACTTTTTCGTGCGTGCAGCCGGCGTTCATACATTTATTAGACGTTGTCACGTCAATAAAGAAGAAAAATAAGTCGATTTCAGCGATTTTTCAACGTGGTTAAAATATGTAACCTAAAATTTTTTTAAATATCGTAAATTAAAAATTACGGAGCTAGGGTCCACTTGGAGGATCCACATTTGAATACCAGCTCCGTCATCCTAAATTACTTTCCTCGAACCAACCCGAAGCAACACCAGACAAATGCTAGTATGACTCATCATATGCCATAATCTGATTCCTTGCACACTGTCCCTCGTTTATATGGTTCTGAATTTCTGGGCTGATGACCTCTCTAAAGAAAATACGACAAATTTCCATACCAAATTTTAAAAGTCGGCGTCACTCTCAACGTTGAGAAGTACCACCACACAAGATTTGGAGATTTTTTTTTTTTTCAAAATATGTCATAATATAAATTATTCATACCAAAATTGTATTATTTATAACCTTAGATAGGAATTCATAACTAAAAAAAATTATATTTTATTAGCTGATAGTGTCTTGATCACACGCTAGATATATGCGTTTTCTCAGTTAAGAAAATAAAAAATCTAATAACTTAAGTGGTCACATTAATATATATATATAAAATATATATAATATATAATATATATATATATATATCATCAGTCATGGGGACTGTCGACATAAGTGAAAACTTAAAATTTAGGTTTTAAATGTGTAATATAAAACCATTTATACGTCAAATGATTTTGTATTATACCACTAGAATTTCGGTGATGCGAACCCATAAGTTTTGCCCGTACCAATAATAACTTTAAAACTAGAAGAAATGAAGTTTGTTTAATTGAAAGAATAAAAAATTATAAACTTAAATATACAAATAATCAACATTATCTCTATAAAAATCAATAACCTCATATTTGAAGAAATTCACATCGTACATACCTATATAAACAAAAAAAAACATAACCTCAACTTAACTACCTACTAAAAAATATCCAATACTTGCTATATTTACCACACAATAACTTTAAAATTTCCTTGGAAAATAAAGATAAAATTTAAAAAAATTAAACTTTGAAAATAGAATAAATTCAGTTTTATCCTCGAAATATATATAAAAAAAAAATAACACGTCACGTGACCATGTCGATGACGACTTACATAAATTTACTCCCTATCAAACCAACCTTCGTATAGAAGTTTTTTCACTTCAAAAAAAATTTTTTTTTTGTAAAAAAAACATACTAGATAAAAACATATTGTCGCGAAACTAAAAGTCTACTGATATCAAACAAAAATGTGTTATTCCGGGATGAAAATATCATCAAATCTGGGTCGGGGAGGAACTACGAGTTGTTTGAAGAATCTGATGTAGTCACTACGATTCTTGTCAGCCATTCCTTGTGTTCCCGACATCAACATTCCTTCGGGTCTCCGTCGATCCCATCTTCGTCTCCCGCCAGCAACCATCCGACCCGAACCTCCTGTCACTCCCCATTCGCGTCCCTTCCTTTCCACTTCGTAGTTCATCACCGCCTTAATCCGCCGCCTCTTCGGAGTCACGGTGTTCTCGCACCCTCCTCACGTTCGGCGGCGCTGGGGTAGCGAGCCCCGAGGTGCTGCAGCCTCAGGTGTGTGCGCGGGCGCTCCAAGGACACCTCGCCTGTTCGCGTACACGCACGACGACGTGACTTCCCGATACCGTCACGTGATCTGTACAACGACGTAACTTCCCGATACAGTCACGTGCTCTGTACAACAATGTAACTTCCCGACACCGCCACGGGCTCTGTACAACGACGTAACTTCTTGATACTGTCACGTGATCTGCACAAATAAGTAATTTCCCGATACCGTCACGAGCTCTGTACAACGACGTAACTTCCCGATACTGTCACGTGCTCTGCACAACGACGTAACTTCCCGATACCGTCACGTGCTCTGTACAACGACGTAACATCCCGATACCGTCACCTGCTCTGTACAACGACGTAACTTCCCGATACCGTCACGTGCTCTGTACAACGACGTAACTTCCCGACACCATCACGTGCTCTGTACAACGACGTAACTTCCCGATACAGTCACGTGCTCTGCACAACGACGTAACATCCCGATACCGTCACCTGCTCTGTACAACGACGTAACTTCCCGACACCGTCACGTGTTCTGTACAACGACGTAACTTCCCGATACCGTCACGTGCTCTGTACAACGACGTAACTTCCCGATACCGTCACGTGCTCTGTACAACGACGTAACTTCCCGATACCGTCACGTGCTCTGTACAACGACGTAACTTCCCGACACCGTCACGTGTTCTGTACAACGACGTAACTTCCCGATACCGTCACGTGCTCTGTACAACGACGTAACTTCCCGACACAGTCACGTGTTCTGTACCACGTGGTCACAGTCTATGTGTCCTGCTGGGCGTGATTGTTCCAGGTCTCGGTTCCTTTGTCTTTCGACTTAAATACGTCTTTGAAATTGCTTCTACAGCGGGAGGCAATCCAAAAAAACGAATGAATACAAAATCGGTGTTGCAGCTACATATCTATCATCTCCATCCAAAATTTAATCACACCACTGAATAACTAAAGGGTCAAAGGTTTTGTTACACTAAGTGAGGACTATGACAGATCGCGCGTGGTGGAGGGGAAGCTCCGCCATTTTGAGGTCATTTTGCTGCGTTTCCAGATTTCCATTTAGTATAACTTTTGACTTGGTGAAGCTACGAAGTTCGTTTTTGTTTCAATCGTCAGCTCTCGTCGAAATATATCGATTGCCTGTATAAAACATTAGTGTAAAATAGTTACAGTGAATCTATATATGGTGTTGAAATAAAAAAAATGTATAATCAAAAATATATAATGGCCGCCTATGCGTGACTTCTTAGTGTTCAAACATAATTGTAACATACATAAAATAGCGTACTTTATATTTTGTATAGAAAACATTAACTGTTACGTACACGTATTCAAGGAAAAAAAAAACACGGCTGTGTCCATGACACAGCCAAACCCCATTCTTTAATACCTCTTTGGTGTATCCAAGTCATACGTCAATTCAATAATTTAATAACTCTCCTAGAGATAATGTCTTATTGTTATTAAATATGGTTCAACCATCGCTTTGGGAAAATTACACAGAAATATAAAATTTTTAATTTTTTTTTGTGTAATGTTGCTGTATTTAACTTGAGATTTTTTTACCAATACGTAAACAATCGTGACTATATTCTTAGTATTCACGAAGGGAAACTATATGATAAGACTAAACTGAGCGCTTAAAAATTAACCTTTAATAAATTTAACCACGAATTAAAACAATTCATTTCCACACTATAATTTTTGAGCCGTTTTTATAATACCCTAATGTTTTAAAGTCCTATCAAATTTTAATATTAAAAATGAGGATTTCTTGTCTTTGTGAAATTTATTTTGAACTAAAATATTTGCTATTCTAGGCAAAACAATTTAAAGTGCAAGGGTTTTCAATTGTTTTTAAATGCCAGCCATGATGTGTTGGTAACTTTTAATATAAACTGAAGCATGCGGTGTAAATATGGTCAAAGAGATAAAAGAATAAATATGTCACATAAACAATAATTTATTGAAGTTTATTTTAAATGCTAATGAATTGTAGCATACTTTTTGGTATCTACCACGTTGAGTATTCAAGTGAATAACTTCCGTTGCGTAGTTGGGGACGATTCGGGATAATTGGTACAACTTGTTCCTTGCCCGAGGTTGACAAATGTATGTCTCTGCTTGAACGAGGACCATTCTGAAGCCGTCTATTCCAGCAAAAGGCAGGCAACCTGACTGAACGACAAAATTTGTCGTGGAACCACAGCGATACGTGAGTCATTCCATTCCCGGCGTTCGTCCCGGCCAGCTCATCAGGACGAAGGGGCCGACTTGCTTCTTGCTCATTCTCCGCACGTAGCGCGAATCAGGATGAGGCGACACCCCCCCCCCCCCCAGGGACACCCTGAGCAGTCCTCAGTACAACCGCGCTGTCATCCTGCAGATGTCGGACAGTTTACGTGTAATACGTTTTTGAGCTGGAGTCGCTGTTTTGCATTTCGAACCGGCGTTTTCGTTTTTTCGCATTTATTTCGTTTGAATATTTATCGTAGCGTCGCGTCAGCCCCGAGCCAAACATCATTCCCAGCCAAGATGAATGCGGCGTCTGACAGCAGTCGTACTATTATTTGACATCCGTGTATTGTGACGGGGGAAAAATAGCAGAAGCAAATCGGAAGCCTTAACACACATAAATGTCTGCGGGTGTCATATTGTCATATTCACAACACCACTTGCAATTTTTCAATTTTTTAATGTGTTGTATCCTCTTTCATTTAATAAATCATGGATGTCATGATGATTATAGTTTTAATCTAGCACACTCACATAGGTTAAAAAATAAGTTTGTTCAAAATTGAAACAATACCCAGGATTTATCACGAAAAAGCTATTTATATACATGCATACACATATCCGTAAGATGACTTTCACGTTTTTATTTGAATATAATTATTATAACCTTTAAAATTCGACCTTCGATTAGACTCAAAAAAATACAAATTTACGTAACATAAAAATTTTACTACCAAAAGTTCAGCAGGGTCTTGCGTATTTTTCTACATAATCGCCAAAACGGTTGAGACTTTTGTCATATCGTGACACTTGCTTCTCGATGCCTTCTTCGAAGAAGATAGCCGCCAGTGAGGAAAGATACAGGGCCTGCGCCTGGATCTCCCTCTTCCTCTCGACACCGCTGTGAGGCGGGTGGACTAATAGTGCGGCGCATTGTACCCCACTATTCGCATCTCTTGCGATAAGTCTTTGACGCGGGAGTCATAGATTTTTATATATTAAATATTTGTTAGAAAATTTAGGTTAATTTACCTTCAATTTTCTGTATGATTTGTTGTTTATAATCTACATTAAACTGTTATAATACAACATTGAAACTTTGATATAATTTTATCGACACCCTGTGTTACATTTATTGTTGCAGTCTTTGAATGACGTCAGATCCTACGCGTCGGATCCACTATAGAGTAGAATACTAACAAATTCAGCGAGTATTTGAAGTTAGATGGATGTTTGAATGCATGTTTGTGTTTTTTAGTTGAAGGACAACAGTACTCAATAGCCATTGTTATGCCAATAGCGAAGTAACCGTCGAATCACGTGACTCCTTACCTTGAATAAAGGATTCTTAGAATCAACGCAGTTATTTTAATGCTCTGGTCGTTCGTTTAGTATTAAACTCGAGCGACGAATTGACTCTAAAAGACGTGTGAACCAGCGTGTATTCAGTTATGCCTGTAATTATATAATGGTACGGTAAATCACCGTTGCATTTTTAAAAATATTTAACTGACGAGGTGACAAATCATATAATCTTATAAAGGATGTTGTAGTATAATATTAATTTACCTTCAGCGTTGCTTTATGATCTTACTATGCACGAGTTTTGTAAATAAAGTAGTGGCAACGTAGCCCAGAAACTCGCAGAACATCAGGGTGTGCGCAAACGGGATATAGAAACAGCGAGGTGGCACTGTTGTCGGTGTGTATAGTACATACACACGCAAATCAAGTATAATAGATATTTTCTGCGTGGCGTTGAAGGGGACAGTGTCGTTCCTACCGCTCTAAACAATGTTGACAAAAAAGTTATCAGCGGTCGTTGATTACAATCGAAGTTTCCCGTGGCATCGTAATGTTATCAAGGACTATCTGAAGCCTGTGGCGCAGTGGTGGATCCAGAGGTTCACCTCGTAGGGGACACTCTAGGATTTCAGAGTAGCCAGAGAAAAAATGTCTTAAAATTACTAAATTTGTATTTAATCTACTCACACTACAAATAACATCCAACCACCAGATTTTATGATTCTACAAGAAATTAATTAATTATATTAAAATATTTTATTGGTCTCAGAAACAATCATTTTTGCAAGCAATATTAATGTAGCAGACAACTGGTTTTTCGGGGGGGGGGGGGCACTTGTCACTGGTGCCCCCCCCCCCCCCCTCTCCTTGGATCCGCCACTGCTGTGGCGTGAATGCGTTGCCGTACAGGACGGTTTCACGACAGGTCGAAGCGCTTCGTGCTGATGATTGCGGATTTGCACCGCACAGATCGATGACCATCGATTCCTCAACATCGCGTTGACATCGGCGCAAACGGTCCACGTTCATCGCGGGACAATATCCGAACCGTGTGGAACGACAATGTTAGTTGTCTCGGCAGGTGTTGGAACACACTCCGTACTCAGCTGACGCGAGTCCTTGTGGCTACGACCTTTTTCGTAAGTTGAAAGAACCTCTTCGAGGCGTCCGTTTTACTGACGTCCCGTCTGTGATCCCAGCAGTGGGACGCTCACTTCCTGACATTAAAAAACACCTTTGCCACTGGTACTCATCCTACGGCTTACTGACATCTGGCAGAAGGTAGCTACAGGAATGTGCTAGTGATTATTTTGAAGGAACGTAATGTTCGTCTGCTTGTACATGAATTAAAGTCTCTTTTTTTCACAGGAACGTTGCCATTACTTTATTTTCAACCCTTGTATGTGTAATTTTAATTTGACACGTGCCCTTAGATTGAGGTTTTCTAGATTATTAAACTTGGTAAATTATGAAAGTGATCAAAGCCACCGAAATATTCACTGTGAGGGGAAAAAAAAATGAGAAATGAAAAAAAAAAAAATATTTCGCATTCCGTTTTTAAGAAAGTGAGAATTCAGGGAATTTTATTATTTTTGGGATGATGTCAAGATTATTTCACTAACTTATTTTTTATGAAATTTCCCAACATAATTTGACATTTCGCTGGAAACCCTTGGCTAATGGCAACTAAATAATAATTTATGAATCTAATCAAGTATAATCTAGTTGAAAGAGGAAGAGTTTTCTCACGTAGAAAAATACCAACGACCAAGACAAATTATTATAAACATGCCCTTCAAGTTATGCGTGTTATCAATTAATCTGTAAACAGGCTTGTGAATTCAGTTTTATTTATACAGACTAAAAACAATTTGGAAACATTGTCATTTTTTAAAAGTGAATAATAAAGAATAACAAACTTCTCTTTCTTTTAGACAAAAATTTAAATAAACTTTTTTTACCATAACATAAATCAACCAACCGAGGAAAAAAACATAGCAGCGAACTCAAGCTAACTCAGAAGTGTTTATTACTTGTATAATGATATTTTTGTATGATTAAAACAATTCTCAGATGAGTTGAGTTAGCTGGAACCTATTTTGGCAAACATACATAAAAATTTTACCACCAATACATACAATATTTGCGGTATGTATTTAATTGAAAACAAACATAAAATATCTAAAAGCAGGGTTTCTCGCTACGCCGTTACGCACCTGACAGCGAGAAATGAGGTACCTCAGATAATATGGCGGACTCCAACACATTTACTAATGTTCCCCCTATTTGACGATATCGAACCACTGTAACTTGTTGCGGAACATGAGTGATTGTTTCCATTTTGTCCTCTGTTATCGCTATTTACTCGAATTTGTCTCACCTGAATAAATCCCCCGTCTTAATCCTATGTTAAATGCTTATTAAAATTTGGTATGTAATAAAATATGTAAAAGCATAGAAACATTTCGAAAAAGAAATAAAATCCGTATCACAGATAAAGCTATACAACACTGATTTTCCCTTTCAACAATTCTAATCAAAACCCTCATAAATATTTCAGTAGTCTGATGAAGGGTCGCTTAGTTCTCAGTAACACGGTAAATGAATTACTAATGCTCTATTTTTTTGTACGTATAGCGGCGCGTCAGTTAAAATTTCAATTTCAGTTATGTTAATCACGCTCGCATTTTTGATGCCGCAGTCGAATTTAGAACTCTTCCACGCAGCACATTTGCAATGTGAGTGTGTTGGTTTCAGGAATTGATATACGTGTTTTGACTACGCTCACAAAATTTCGAGGTGGCAACCTGTTTCGCACTGGTTGCCAAAAACATGCTACTTTGGAATAAATGTAAAATATAAATAAACCCTTTAAGTTATTAACAGTAAACTTATGTATTTTTGTGAGTTTAGTATTTCCATAAAAAATTATTTATGTTAATGGCGTAGACTATGAGTGCAGTTACCCATTATTTGGACAGAAATATTAACTGAATGTTATCAAAAAAGAATTGTTCGAACCGCTTGATTTGAAATTTAAAGGTGGGACCATTGATTAGTTTCTGAAACTTTACAGTACCTCGTTAGTCCAAGCCAGAGAAGGTTCGAAGAAGTATGCAAAACCACGTTCATTTTAAAAAAACAAAATTGAATGTATGTTTCAGGTAAGTATTGTAAAGCAGTAAACAATAAATAATGAAAAAAAAACACTGTTTCGGTCAAATGATAATTATTTTAGAGCTCTGTTATAACCTAATGTCATAGATACCTGTTAACGATATTTTATTTTGGTTAAAGCTGTGTTGGAATAAAAAAAGCAATGAAATGCACACTCAACTTTCAGTCATTCGGCAATTTTGAGCTATTTTGACCACACAGACGAAAATTATTTAACGTTTCATTAATCCTTTATGAAATAGCACCTTTTTTTAATAAATAAGATGGTATTATTTAAGTTTATGGCTCATGAGCACGCAAGCCTACTGTCATTTTAATGCCACTTAAAAAGTTCCCAGATGTAACACCGGATACCAGCAACGTTGTTTTGCATCTAGACTACATCTGCGAAGGTGTGCTTTATGATTCCAGAGCACGAATAAATGAATACGTACAGTTGAAAGTCCTGCTTCGAATGTATTTTTTTTCAGCCAACTGTAAATCCTCCTTTTGCAAGCGAAAGTTTAAATTTTTATACTTGTAGAACACGAGAGGTGCGAATGTTCCCAAAAAAATTTAAATTGCATGAAGTAAAATAATTTCAAAATAGCCTAATTTCACATGCTGATTGTTGCTGAATAATTGTTTTTATTAGGACCCAAAAACTTTATTTATCGCACCACAAGTCTTAGGCGCCGTTCATACTGAAGCGATATAAGATAAGCGATATATGGTAAGGGGTATATCGCGGCGATACATTGCTAGGAAGGTTCATGACAGCGGGCGATAAATCGGCGCGACTTGGGCGATAGAAATGTTGCGGGAAGACAATTATCACTACTTCAGTTACAAGTATGAGCTCAAGTGAGAAAGACGTTGTAGTGGCTTATTGATTCAGGCGTAAAATGAGAAGAAAAAGAAAATACTAGGTACATCCCTACAATCTTACCAACGTGCACCATAGCTCGGCTGTCTTTTCCAGAGAACTGTCTCAGGATGAATCAAAATTCAGGGTGTTTTATGGAATGAAACCTGAAAACATTCATTTTCTGAAAAGCCTAGCGTCACGAAATCTTGAAAAAAAGGCACACACTTCAGGAAGGCTATTTCTCCAAATGAAAAACTTCTGATTACTATAAGGTAAGAAGTTATGATTATAAATAGTAGTATTAATTTAATTTAGCAATTTTATTTGTATATATTTTTACAAATTGTACCAATCAATTACTCTTTCTTGCGGGTGTGGGGTAACCGAATTGATTTCCGAAGTCGTTGCAATATTGCTCATGTATTTAGTTTGTAAGCTGACATGATGGGGTGACGCACTCCATACAGAAGGACTGGAAGCAACTAAAATACTGGATTCCACACTCTCTCTTTCGTCTTCCTCTAACAACTTATGTAAGAGAGACATTGTTTGTATTTTGAAAGTCCTCTTACGATGCAAGCTAAGGTTTTTCAGATCAGGCAAAAGAGAAATAAGGAAATGCTGTTCAGCATCTTGGTCACTTTAATTAACAGATTTTTTCATGTTCATCCATTCTATAAAAGCATCGTTTACTTCGTCTTTTCCCTTGCGTTTTTTATATGTTTGACTTGAGCTTTTACGAGAGGGTTTTTGGATTAATTGCACAGAAGAAGCTTCATCAGGCATTTACTCTTCAACAAAGGTATCAATTTCGTAATTTTGATTAGTTTTGGGCTCCTCTTCTGCAGTATCTTCAACGTGAAGATTGTCGGATATATCTCCTCCTTTCAAATATGGTTGCAGAAAAGCTAAATGCTCAGTCAAATAACAAATTTTCTTTGAATTCTGGCTAGCCCCAGACTTTGGAGGTCTCAGCGATCGCTCATATGCTGTTCTGACGTTTTTCCATCTATCTCGATAGTTCTTTTCTAAAACAAAATTTAAAAAGTAGAAAATAATAGCATTTATTTATAAATATTTTTTATTACAATTAAAACACATGTATTACACAACTATTTACGATTTAAAACCCTCAATTTATTGAATGCATTTTCTTTCTAGATATCTAGTAACTGGAAGCAGCTTTCAAGATCATTCCTTGCAGTTTTACAGAGGTAAATCAACTATCAGTTACATAGTGCATTCGACTTGTTCTGCTATATGGTCCCATTTACAACCGCTATATATGCCACAACCAACAGAGAAAACTTGGAAGTAAATATCAAAAGTTATTATGAGTTATGGAATTTACCTAACTGTATTGGTTCTCTTGACGGTAAACATTTCCGCATTCAGTGTTCCTCTGTACAGGGTCTACAGATTATAATTATAAAGGGTTCTTTTCAATAGTTCTAATGGCTTTGTCTGACGCAGATGGAATGTTCACCGCAATAGATGTTGGCGACTATGGACGGAATAGTGACGGTGCTGTGTTTCGCAATTCAACAATAATAATTAAAAATACCTGAAGCAACTCCCTTGCCAGGCGAGGCAAATGACGATCCTTTTCCGTTCTACTTTGTGGCGGATGAAGCATTCTCTCTCCAGCATAATATTATGCGGCCCTTTCCAAAAAAAAGTATTAAATAATGCAAGGCGAATATTCAACTTTCGACTTTCGAGAGGCAGAAAATGTGTGGAATGCAGTTTTGGAATGCTAACGTCAAAATTTCGTCTATTTGACCGACCAATTTATATAAACAGAAGTCAATTTATATGAACAGAAGTAATGCTGTGCCAACCATTAAAACAGCATGCGTGCTTCATAATTTTATACGCAGACTAGAATGAAAACCTTATGTTCCATGGCAATTTAGTAAGTGTTCTGTGGTACCAGTATTAAAAGATAACAGTATGTTAAGTGAAAACAAGAATTTTAACACAGCAAATCGCTTAAGAAATAAACTAGGTGAATACTTTCTGAAACCAAGCTTTTAACAAATTAATGAACGGAATTACAGATTTGTCTTCTCTTCTTCCCGTCATGTTCGCAGCTCGAAATATCGTACGAGACTAATCGTTGAAGCGACCGGCAAGCGGTACTTCGAGCGATATGTCACTTGCGATATGTTGTGCAATAGCGCGGCTGTGAACCTTTTTTATCGCCTCCCTTTCGATTTCAAGTATTTGTCTGTGCGTGTCGCGTATCGTATATCGTTCACGATATATCGCTTATCGTATATCGCCTTAGGCGCGGTGCACACCAGAGCGATACGATAGACGATGCGATAAGCGATACGATACGCGTCGCGACGTGAATACGACATGGTTACATGGAATGTGTGGCAACTATATGGAAACAACGTAAGTAGGTGCACACTAGCGCGATAGCGATACGATAGCGATACTGATCGGCGTCGTATCGTGGAGGCTACACAGCGTGCTGGTCGCGCCAGGCAACAGTATCGCTTCGTGTTCCCTTCACGAAAAATGGCGGGTTCGCAGGAAGATGTTACGATGATTGCATTTATCAAACATGTAGAAAACAAGCCTTGTTTGTGGAACTACGCCCTCAAAACGTATTCTAGGACAGATGTGACTAGTTTGGCATGGAAAAACATAGCAGAAGAAATGAAAGACACAGGTAAATGAAAACTTGGTATTTGTATTGTTGTTTTTAGCAAATGTCAACTTTCTATTTTCCCCTGCATTGTGCAACATGTTAACATTTATTTTGCTTAGTGCATGTTTTTTGTATGTGCTTGTTTGCAAGTGATTTTAATTCTTTTTATAACAATGTAAACAAATAATACTAAAATGAACAAGATAGTTTTAATTCTAAGAATTTGTTAATTATTTCAAATGTTACATATTAAAACATAAACTTATAACCAGGGATCTATTAAGTTAAAAACCTTGTGATCCTAAACTTTCGTTCCCTACTGTATGATGTTTTTGCGTCCATATACAATTTAGCAACCATAGTAAGATCTTCTCTATCATCCATTGTTTGTACTACAGAAGTGGAAGTAGGCAAGGGTTTATTTATTTGTCTATCGCAATCTCACATATTTCCACTGTATCGGGATGGCTCCTTCTGGTCGCATAAAATAGTTCCCCAGTCTATTCCGCATGCGAGCAGCATTTGCTTGCATAGGCGTCTCCTCCATCGTACTTCCATCAGGCATTGCAGGCACGGCACCATTTGAGTGGGAGAAATTCGTTGGTTCTTGAAATCGTCCCTCGAGAAAGCGAATGAAATTTTGAAGTACGCACGCCGCTTTTACAATAGCTACTGCGCAATCGTCATTACAGGCGATAGGTCCTTCAAAAACGCGGAATTTGGATGTCAGCATTCCGAACGCACATTCCACACTTTTGCGACCCAGAAAGTGTCTAATTTATTTGTAATTTATAATATATTATGTAAGTGTACTTTTCTGGTAGATGTCACGTTTTTATTTTTCCAGACCAGGACTGCCGTGATCGGTGGAAGAACCTACGGACGGCATTCGGGAGGTCTTTGAAACCACCACCATCAGGGTCAGGAAAAACAAAATAAAACCCTATTACCTTGCAGCACATCTTGCTTTCCTCCGTCCCTATATGAAGGGAACTACTACGTCAGGGAATGCAACCGTACAAGAAGGGGATCATGACGAGGAATCAGAAAATCGTCATGCATCGCAGATAGACAGTGATTTACAACAATCAACAGATAGTGTCATGGAAGAATCATTGGGTATGCCAGAGGGTACACATTAAGATGTGGATTCTGAAATTCTTCAACAACCCCACGTGTCAAAGAAGAAGAAAGTGGTAACCCCTACACACGACATGGACAAAGCATTTGTTGAATGGCTTGCCTCGAAAAAAGAAGAAAGAACTAGAAAACTGGAAAACGAAAGCGAACGAAATGATTCTGACTGGCTGTTTTTAAGGTCGTTGCTGCATGATTTCAAGAAACTGGATGACAGGCGGAAAAGAAATATTAAAGCGAAATATATTCTACAGCTTAACGAACAGTTGAATGATGCTGAGAGAGAAGCATCAGGCAAGTTTTCTTCACAATGTGTTCCGTCTGCTTACAGTACTCCACATGAGATACATTGTCCTATTCCAACCACTGTACTCTCAGCCATCAACGTCCACACAGTTTCACACACTGATTGTTTACCCAATAACATCGACACAGTTTCATTAACTGTATTGCGTTAACATTTGTGTGATGCAAGTAGTGTTTTTCCCCTTTGTTTTGAATGTATTGTATTCTCTTCTTTTGCTATACATAATAAATGAATGTATACACTATATACAGCAATTGTGGTATACCTCTTAATTGCTAATAACATAGTTTACTTACCTTAATGTAATAAGTAATTTCTCAGCAGGTGAAACAGCAAGCCTGTATTTAGTGTCTTGGCTTCGCAGTTCCTCTGAAACTAGCTGCTCCAGAATGTGAAACGTTTCTGTGCTCATCCTATACATTTCATGAAATTTTTTTTCTTTGTTGGAGTTCTCGGCCAACCACAGCTGAACTATGTTTAATATTCATGACATTATACGGATGTACCCAGTAATTCCTTGCCCTTTTCCATTTACGAATTTTTAGGTACCTGTAAGCCACTACAACATCCTCGTCAGAAGAACTCATCATTACAAATGAGGCCTTTATCGCTTTTTGTATTGCCTATAGCATTGCTCTGGTGTGTACCTGAGAGTTTACAAGATAAAAGTTGCGTCGCGCAAAGCGATCCCACGCTTATCGCATCGCCTATCGTATTGCTCTGGCTTAGTGTCTATAACCTTAACGAAAAAGGATTTTACTGTAGCAATGTTTTTCAAAAAATTAATAATATCTGAAGTATTTAATTATATAATAGTTTAATAAATATTTCATGTGTTATCACAAAATTCTTCGGAGATTTGTATTGTCAAATATTTTTTACTAATGTAGTTCTCTGTTAAAGTTACGGAGGTAGTGTTGATGCTTGCTTCAAAATATTTTTAATCCATGTAAATACCTTCCACATTTACCCATCATTTAAAATGTACGCAGTGCAATTTTACATAAATAATTTTAATATTTAAAAAAAATGCTTACGATTAACTTAATAATACCAAGACCATAAAATTCAATATTTTTGATATTCGCCCTGTGATAATACCGTGAAAATATATGATAATAAAAGAGTTAAAGTTGAAACAAATATCTAAAGAAAGACTTTTGTTTAAAGGGAAATTTAGAAGTTAAAGCACAATAATCTATTGGTCACAAATTAATAAAATCATTCAACTAGGATTTAACAAATAAAACAACCTTTTAAACTTTTGTGATAATGATACTCGAGGACATACGCGTTTGTATTGTATTAAAATGACTTAAATTATTTCATAAAACAAAACACAATTATTGGCCACAATTATTACATAACTATATAACATTTACAATAATATTTTTTATATCTTCATATATAAATGCAATTTTAATTTTTTAATAAATTGTATATATAATACACTTTAATATGTTGGATAATAAAATATTCCAACGTTTAACACCAAATAAAAATTCTACTACTTTATCTTTGCGAATCCTTTAATGGTTTGGCAAGTTGAAATTTTATATTTTTCAAATTTTTTTTTCCCAATAAATAAAGGAATGTTTATTAAATTAACATATGATGGCACATTAAAATCATAGGAAAAATGTTTTCAGTATGCAGTGCTAGTTCAATATCTTCAAAGCATTTCAAACTGTAGATCTCAATACCTCTGAAAATAATCTAGGTCCCTAGGAAGTCTTGCTGTGTTATAAAATTTAATATTCGATTAATTGGCTCGCAATATGAAATAAAATTTTTATGCAGACGGTTGATCATGATCTTGGCCACAGTAATTAAACATCAGACGACTGTTTTAAACAATCTCAGTAGCTAATAGACTGAACTCACCGATGATGTGCAGGAAAATGACTTGCACAACACCAGGCACTGAAGATAAACTTTACCATCAGCATAATTATACGTATTTCGACGCAAATAAAAAATGTATTACATGTAACACCGAGACTCTTCAAAAGCAAAGACTATGTCACGGCTCCCTAATCTATCACTGTAAAATTTCAGAACTACCAGCTTCATCAAAATATGACGCTATGTCACCATGCAAGCGACGAAGTCTTTCCAGAAATTCAGCGATCTTCAAGCAATGTTAAAATTATATTTCCTGAAATGGTTTTCACACACTCAGATCACAGATAAAAGTTGTTTACAAGTGCTAGTAACTAAGGCAACCGGAATATAATGCACACAATTAACATTATTACTAGACGTTTAAAACATTATGAACTTACGTAAAATTCTGAAATTCAGAAATATAACATTGACAATCCAAATATTAATACAACACAGGTTCACTTAGTTGTAGAAATTTAAAACGATATTCAAAAGTTTTTTTTTTTGCGCCACGGTCTCGGCAACAATGCCAGGAGTAACAGGTTAGCAAAGAGCAATGAAAGTGTCACACTGTAAGCGCATGAAAACATAATTTATAGATGCTTCAAAATACACAAACAAATGTTTCGGATGGTTTTATAAGCTCGTTTGCTTACAGACCGCTCTTAAGAGGCCACTCCAGTGTTTCAGGGGCACTACGCAACCCGCGTTAACCTCATAAGATTCAATGCTATTTTCATTTTGCTTATAACTAATTATCTAATATAGATTTCGAAATGATACTTGCTTGATATGTAAGACAACGATGCTCTTATCAAAGCCCCTTTCTTCAAAAACGTGCATAAATTATGGTTAAAACCTAGACAATACACTTATTCATATTAGTGAAGATTAGTATAAAACCATAATTTATGCACGTCTTTGAAGAAAAGGGCTTTGATAAGAACATCGTGGTCTTACATATCAAGTAAGCATCATTTCGAAAACTATATTAGTTAATTAGTTATAAGCAAAATGAAAATAGCATTTAATCTTATGAAGTTAACGCAGGTTGCGTAGTGCCCCTGAAACACTGGAGTGGCCTCTTAAAGCGTTATTTTAAATTATTATGGGTTATTTTTAAATATGCCACTTTGTTATGATTGGGTACACACCCCAGCGCTCAGTATACGGCGATTGGTAGGATTAATTTCGTGAAAATTGGACGGAAGTCTTGAACCGAAAAATGTCACAAAGATGGTGGACCCACGTGTAGCAACACAAACCCGTACATTTTCACTTCCGTAAACATTAAAGTACATACCAAACGTATTGATTTGTGAAATGAAACTTTGTGATACTGAAATTACCCTGGAATATATGGAGTCATAGTAGAAAGTATTCACAAGATAAATAAACGTAATAAAACAATGTAATAACACGTATTCTCCTTATTTCCCAACATGCTTGTATCAGCTTAGTAGAAAGTAGTTCCAATCTTGTCACAAAGATTTTTTTTTACTTATTTAATAATGTTATACAACGATAATGTTGAATCAGCTCAATAAGTTCACGATTTGTTTGTAGGAAATATTAACAGACTGATCTCAGTCGTTTAAGAAAAAAAAATATACAAACACAAACTTAGTGTTATAATGTGTGTTTTAAATTGTTTTAGATGAATATTTTAGTAATGCCATATAAGTTTAAATTAAAACGTGTGCAAAAACCTTGTAGTATTATTATTTAATAATTTTTAATAAAAACCCTTGTGAAAAAGTAGGTCTAAAGCCTGGGTTTAATCGGAGCCTTTTGTTATAGTTTTAAATATTTCCGGTTCTTCGTGCTGCTCTGCTATCTACATTTGATGGTGGCAAGCAACGTTTACGATTTAGACAACGAATTAGAGCGGTGGGTGCAGAAATTATGTGTGTGATTCGCATCCGGGGAGTATGGTTATTTGAAAAAACGAATATTTTATTTATCTTTTTTTTTATCGCGCACAACAATTTTTAAAGGAATTCTACGTTTCGAGTTTCGTATCATAACTTCATTTGCAACATGAACAACATGGGAACACAAGAATTTACTCGTTACCGTCGAATCACTGGCGAGTACTAAAAGACTTGCTCACATGTTTGAAGTGAAAAGTTCTATAGGAAGGTTTGTATAGGGAGTAAATTCACGTAAGTCGTCAATGACATGGTCACGTGACGTCAACTGTGAATGTATGTGTATATATATATATATATATATACACACACACACTCAGTGGTGCGCGCGCAGCCAGTACACATAACACAGGTCGACAAGTAATGCACACGACATATACCAATACATATCTTATTAATACGCGTTTTCAGTCCCTGTACATCAGTGCTGTGCATATATGAATCGAATGTGTGTATGCAGAAAAAATTGAGTATAAAATATATTTATATTCTCATAAACATGGGCGCAAATCTGTAGGATTTCCAGGGGGGGGGGGGGCCGTGAATTCTGTGGTTTAAGAATTTTGCGCTAGAGGTCAACCGAAACGAGACTTCTCTGGATGATAAGCTCGTATGTTATACACTTTATTTTTACGTTTGCTCGATATTGAAAACGGCAAAATTTCATCAATGTTTTGTTATGACGTCACGTTAAACTATCGCCCGTAAACCGACTTTACAGACAATCAATTTTTTTTTATTATTACTGAATATCACTGGGATTCCAGGATCGTAAAAGGAAGTAGTTTGGACACGCGCGCATTCCTAATGCGTCACTGTGTTCCCACGCCACTGAGTCGCCTCGCAAAGCGAGCGATGCGAGGCTTCAGGGGCCGGTAATTAAGGGTTTAAAGGGGCGAAGTTCGCGCCAAACGCTGGGGGGCACGTCTCCTGTCGCGCAAAGGCCTTAAAGCGGGAGGGTTCTCGATGATACTTAATCCAGATAATTAACCGCAGCCACTCTGCGAGAGGTTTCTTGGCAAAGGCAGGGCTACCCCCGCCACGGTGCCTACACAACCCATGGTCAGGGGCAAAAGAGCTTCTGTCTGGTCCCCTTCTGGCATCGTGATTCTCAGCTCCAACAGAAACATATTCAGTTTGACAGCCTTTTGAAGGAGATACGCTCTGTAAAAAAAAAAAAAAAAAAAAAATTGGTTTGTCTGTAAAGTCGGTTTACGGACGATAGTTTAACGTGACGTCATAACAAAACATTGATGAAATGATTGCATACTTTTATGAATAAAATTGAATAATTTTTATTTTAATACAAAAAGAATAAATAATTGAAATTATACTAGTAATAATATTTTTAAAACGCAAGAATAATTAACCTTTACTGCCGAAATTGTTGTTGTAATAAGCAATGAAAACCACATTAACTTTTCACTTCACTTTATAAACAGTCGAGTGGAAGAGAGATAGATGCGGCGCAAGCGTACAATGAGCGTAACGGGACACAGCGTAACGTAACAATGTGCGTAATGGGACACTTTTTTCGTGCGTGCAGCCGGTGTTCATCGATTTATTAGACGTTGTCACGTCAAAAGGGGGTTGTCTGTAAAGTCGGTTTACAGACGATAATTTTACGTGATAACGTCATAAGAAAACATTGATGAAAAACTGCATACTTTTTAATTCTCAAAATATTATTTACAGTTTTTGCAAAATTTAATTTAAATAATTATGCTTAAATATAATCACGAACAATTATTTAAAAAGCCCGCATTAACATGTTTGATATTATAGAAGATTTTTTCGCACGGTGGTTGGCCGGTTCTTGCACGCTCGGCTCAGGCGGAACGTGACAAATTTTTCGTGCGTGCAGCTGGCGTTTTCGATTTATTTGACGTTATAACGTCAAAAATCCAAATTTCAAAAGATAAACTAATTTAGAATGCAAATGGCATGAAGCTGAAAAAAAAAATTACATCACTGAAAATTATAACTCACATCGCAGGTACTATTTTCAGCTTTCTTGAAGAAAACAAAGTTGAATTATTTTTTAAATTAATAATATGAAATCCCATGCACGTCTAACTTTCTAATGTCCGTTTTTTTTTGCCTTAAAAAAATTAAGAATTTATTGTGCAGCTTCGTAATATTACGTATTGCCACAGGAATCACAGCAATGTTCGTACCTTTTAAAGTAGCCTACTAACTTATGTTTATTTTCTTTGCTTAGAATGTGTAACTATAGAATATAAAAAAACTTCCGTATATTTGCTAATTTTTTAACAGCATATGATATTATATATAATTAATTAATTTTTTTGGAATCGCCACTTAATTAAATTAAAAGCTGACCCGAGAGTTTAAACGATTTAGGCTAATTACCGTAATGCACAAAGGGTTCATGATAACATAATTACTTGCACCCTAAGGAGTATGTTAAATAGCAAACTTTGTAGCAACTGTTGGAATGCAAAGAAGCGATTTTTTTTTTTCGTTTAATGTGCTGCATTGTTTTATCTTATTATAATGTTATCTACTAACGAGCAAAGTCATAGAGTATAAAGATTACATTATGAATAGAAAGAGAAAGTAAAAACACAAAGAAGTTAAGCAAATGTATTTTAATAATCAACCTCTGTAAGGACGAATGAAAAAGAGACTGTTAATTAAAAGCTACGTGTATTGTTCACGGGTGATATACAGCCACTAGTCGCAACACTGTCAGAAATCTAAATACTCCTTATTTTGATTGCGTATCTGAACGCCGTTCCAAAATAAAACCAAACATTTGTTAAAAAGCAGTAAGTGTGACAGATGTGTCTTTATAGCAAACGGCTGTTATGTACACAATAAAAGCAGACAATTATAATGTATCAGAAATATACAAGTGTTCTAATAAATATTTTTTTCAAGAATTAATAATTTTTGTATAACAATTCCAAAAGAAAGTCGTTTAGAAAAAAATTTCAATTATAAATTTTAAATACTGTCGTAACTTCAGCTGGAATTCAATAAACTAAGTTAAATAAGATACATAGGAAGGGGGTTTGAATTCTATTAAAAATTATAATTGTGGATGGTTAAATAAAGAGTAAAAGCTTTTTTAATGGATTTAAACTTCACATTTATTATTTTAAATAAATTTTGTCTTAATTTAAATATGTTTAATTTAAGAAATTGTTCGTAAAAATGACTATGATGAAGTAGATACTAGTGGGTTTAAAATTAGAAAAAAATATTTATTCGCAGGCTTTCACAGCCATTGTCTGAAGTAGCTTGGCTTATGGGTTGTAGCTGCGTACTTGGCGAATAATTCACCGACGTTTCGGTCGACATTGTTTGCCAATTAGGGGCGATCCATGGCAAAACAGCCCAGCCAACCAGAAGCAAAAAAGGCATTTGATTGGCCCACAGCTGCAGCCAATCAGGACGCATCTTCCCCTCAGGCGAGAGTATATAAAGGCAGGATAACTTGTAAGTAGAGATCGGAAAAATTCGCGTATTCAACTACCTCTAGGATAGCCTCCATTATCCTCTGCAATTCTCAAGCAAACAAGTGTTTTCATTGGGTTCTAACTTGTGAGGCGTCTCCAATAGGTAGCTTGTGATTCGATGATTCTTTGGTCGACAATCTCTTATTGGCCCAAAGAGCTCAAGTTAAACTGCGAGCCAATAGCAAAACCAGAAGAATTGTACACGTGTTTGGTTTTCAGACTATCACGAAATTAATCGGCGAATTTTTCCGGTCTCTACTTGTAAGAACCTCAGTAGGTAACTGCTCCCTGATGATGGCGACTGCAATGTCGATTGTAAAGTCGGTTAATTATTCGCCAAGGAACGCGGCTACAACCCAGAAGACAAGCTACTTTAAAAAAATATATGTCTGCAAATAAATCACTTATCGAACTGTTTATTAAAATATTAGAAGTACACAAATGTATTTTCTGGGACTGGAGCTGGAGCTAGAGCGTGGAGCGGGTCTATAACTTTTGACCTCTGACGTCACGGCGGCCATCTTGGACTCAAAATTCCTCGAAATTCGTCAAAATTGAGCCCGTTTTGAGGAAATATTTCCCCGTTTTATTCTTCAAAAATTAAAAAAATCACAAATTCGGAAATGCCTTTGAAAAAAACCCAAACTCCTAACAATTGCTTAAATTATCCATCGAAAAGCCTCTCTAAGCAGCCGAGGCCATAACTTTGACTTTGAACACAAACTTGTAATTCTTTAATTATTACCAAATAAATAAAAAAAAATATTAAAATTAAAAAAAAATGCCTAATTCAAATTTTAGTTACCCAATCCATCCAAGTCCTAAGTACTCGATTCCTTTCCCGGGAAGAGTACACATGTAATTTATGTATAAAAATTCTAAATTAAAATTTAAATAAATTTTCAATAAATAAATTGTTTTTAACAGTTTTTAGGAATTTGGTTTCTTTTAAAGGCAAAAGTATTTTAAGGCATTCCGATTTTCGAATTTTATATTTTCTGAAGAATGTAAATTTCTATGAATATTGAGTTATTTGGAGCTTTTTTGAAGGATTTTGAGGAATTTTGAATCCAATATGGCTGCCGGGACGTCTGAGGTCAAAAGTAATTGATTAGCTGCATGCTCTAGCTCCAGTACCAGAAATGTTTGACTTTTAAATTTATTTGTTTTAAAAATAATGGTATTACAGCGACAAGCTTGACGGAATCCACGAAAACACTTTACTATTCCGATTCCAGAATTTATTTCAATTCATTATTTCATTAGTACCTAGGTAATATTTTGTTTTTAAAACAATAATGGTTTCACAGAACATGGTAATATTTGTAACCAAAACGTAGATAAACGACCTAATTAACTTCCTCGATGGATAATGCTGAGTAAACACTTAAGAAAACATAAAAAAAAAGTTTCCATACAGATATGGATGTATGCGGATTTGAGTACAAGAGATTTCTCTGTTTCGAAATGGAGATCCAAATCTTCAAAGATGAGCACCACACCTAGATCTGTAAAAACTCTTTATCCACCCATGCGAAGCCACTCGGCACCGCAGTAAGTGTCCAGTGTTTGGTGGATGAAACAAAATCCTCGTGACTTTTCGGGCATTTTCTAAGCATAATTTAAGTCAAAAAAATGTTCTCCGAGTCACCCACAATTCATTCAAGGGACAGCACCGCTGGTGGGTTTACAAAACAGTTCGTTTCGGACCGTCGAGAGAGAGCAAATAACACCTCTCCCATTTTTCCGCCCCTTGTAATTCGTTACATTTTAGAGGCAAACGCGGTTAATTAATCTCCGCAACGCCCGTTCCACCACACACGCCCCCTACTCCCCCTCCCCCATAAACCGGCCCCGCTGGGTGATGGCCATTTGTTTCGCTGTTCGCCCGAAAAGTCCAGGCCCACCATCCCGTGTGAAACACGCCGCCTGCCTCCCTGATTGGTAGAGTAGAGAGGCATTCTGTAGGTGGTGTGGTCGAAATGGCGTTCGCCGCTGCATACTCGGGCCTTTTTTTTTTTTGGGGCTTGGCAGAGTTTCTGAAGCATGACTGTTAGGGAACGGAAAAATTCGCGGGTTCAATGACCTGTAAGATGAACTCCATTGTTCTACGTACACTCGGTAAAATGCCAACCTCTCATTGGCTGCTGTCTTATGAGACGTCCCAACGTAGCAGCCTGTGATTCGTATAAAGCTTTGGTTGGGTGTTTATCATTGGTCCAGAGTCATTCTTGTGGGTTGTGAGCCAATAGCAGAGGCAGCACTGAGGTATAACTATTTGTATCTTAGCCTATCGCGAAATGAATTCGCGAATTTTTCCGGTCTCTAGATATACAGAGGCGGTTGCACCTACCTGCACAGACCAGGATATATGGAAGGCATCGATCGTGGCCTTATTAGTAGAGACCGGAAAAATTCGCGCTTTCTATGACCTATAGGATAGACTCCACGATTACCTACACACTCAGGCAAATGCCACCTGCTCATTGGCTATTGACTCGTGACACCTGTCAACTGGGACGCTTGCGATTCGATACTTTTTTGGTTGAAGGTTTTCCATTGGCTCGTAGTCCTTCAGATAATCTGTGAGTCAATCACAGAAGCAATATAAATATACAGTTGTTTGGATTATAGCATACCGTGAAATGAATCCGCGAATTTTTCCGGTCTCTACTTATTAGTGAAGAACCGACTGGAATTTTTTCGTGAAATAATGGGAAACAAACTCAGGGTACCTAAACCCATGTTCGTCTGGATTTCGTGTACAATGTCTCCCCACTGACCCACGTCAACCCCATCCTATCTACGTGACATAATTCTTCACACTGTCTGACAGACAACTCACAGCTTAAAACCGGTGGATCCAGAAGCATGGAATTTTGTACAGGAGTTCCTTATGCAATGTAGGTGAGCACCAAGGAAGGATTTTTGAAAAATTCATCCTCTGAGGGCGTTAAATAAGGGATGAAATTTTTTGTATTTATACCTATATATATTATTCATAGACATACAAAGTAACAGAAGTACACACTGTGTCATTTCTCTATGTCCGCCAAGCCGTGAAGCTCTTACATTTTGCTATTGTAACGAATAAAGTAGTGAGTAAGAAAATTAAAGTCTTGACCGTTTTTCGTCGCCATGTTTGATACAATTGTTACTACCCATTTTCTAATTTTTTTTACTGTTATTATCAACATAAATTCACACAGCACATTAGCACAGAACTGCAGCATATTAGTTCTCCAGCCAATTACACACTAGCCCGCACACTAAAATACACTTACTTGTATAAACTAACCTTTTCACACTTAGCACACTTTTGCACATTTTAACACACTTTTACACACTTCCGGATTTCACTTCATAATTTTCAAATTTTTAATTTTAAAATTATTTTAAATGTTATTTATCTTCTTAAAAAAACTTTTGACATTGACTGAAAGAAAACGCACAGCCTAAACGGGGTAGAAGAACGATATTTTATAATTCGTATGTGAGCATTAAGAAAGGATTTTTGCAAATGCATCGCCAAGGGCGTTAAATAGAGAATGAAAGTCTATGTGGAGTGTGTAATTTTTTAACTAGCGTACTAACAACGCTAATAAATTTAGTTTAAAACTTCGTAAATTATTATTGGCGTTGCATTTTATTGAATCTAATTGAAGTAGAAGGAAATAAAGACTTCGGGGACAATCTAATTCTTACGGTTCTGTGGCTTGGTGACTTACTCAGTTGTGGCTGGCCAATCGGGAGCAATCGGCCATGTTCGGGCGTGTCCGCCGCTCGTTGACTATGACCTCGACGGTCGTGCTGACTGGCGGCGGAGTGAGTGGTCAGTGCAACCACTCACCACCAGGGGCGCTTGCGCCCCTGGTCACTAAATCCAGTACTGGACAACTAGAAAAGCGGACCACGAGTCCAAGTGCCCAACCCCCGCATGGTAGACTCTTTTCTACTCTGTCCAACACTTCATCCAGACCATCCTCTGTCTCCTGTAAATTCCTACACGTAATGCATGCCAATTTGCATCCCGCATGAATGTGCCCAGGGTTTTCCCTGTGTCTATGCAGGTTTTACCTGGGCCCAACCTATCTATAGTTATAGTCTAGATTTAAGAGTGAGGGGAGTTAGTCATGGCGCCAATCGCTGCCATGGCTGGCCAATCCCCTCCTAGCACACGATGCATGCGACCCTCTCCCTGCATGGCTAATCCCAGCATGACTAGGCGTATAGGCTTCGGCCTGAGACGCACCTAGGTCCCTCCCTAACCCGGAACCCTACAAAATACACTTAGTTTTAGTTAGGTTAGGAAAAAAAAATCAATCCTCGACGGTCATTTTTGACGACTGCACCTCTGTCACCTTGGAATCCACAATTTTTTTTTAATCTGTCATTTTTTTAGCTAGTAATTCAGAAAAATTAAAAAATAATAAAATATACTTATTAAAATAATTATATTATCGCTCGATCTCTGTCTTTGGTTCAATCCTTGCTCGATGCAAAAATTGTAATTTTGGGTAAAAGAAAATTTAATAAAATATATTGAAAAATCCTAAAAGAGTAAGAATAGAGACCGGAAAAATTCGCGGGTTCAATGACCTCCAGGATAGACTCCACTATCCTTTACACACTCGGGCAAATGCCAACTGTTCATTTACTGTTGACATGTGAGTCGTCTCCACTGGGCAGCCTGTGATTCGACACTTCTACGAGTGAGGGTCTCTAATTGGCCCTCATTACTCCAGTTTAACAGTGAACCAACGGCAGAAGCAGGACTGAGGTATAATTATATGAATTGTAGCATTTCACGAAATGAATCCGCGAATTTTTCCGTTCTCTATGTATGAAGTCTTCATCTATTAGCCTCCAATTGATTCGTTCGATAATTCTCCTTGGCTCGTTCATTGACTGAAGCATATTAAGATAATTTCTGGTTAAAAAATACTTATTTTAATGAAAACATGAATATTTATTCTTAAAAGCGGCTTTAATTTGTCATCCACCAGTCGCCAGTAAGCCGCCGATGCCATTTTGGCAGCCATGTTGGAAAATCTTAATTATTAACCTAGAAATTCTGAAAAAATCAAAAATAAATTCTCAAAAATCAACAACTAATTTGCTACTGGAATAGCACCAGCATAACAACAACTTGTTCATCTAGTGTTTAATAAAGCGTGAGCATGTATAAATTTAAAGAAATTTTATAAATAAGTATGAGTGTTATTGCAGACACACTTACAAATATTATACTCTTTAACAAAAACAGTCTATTTAAAAACTAGTGTAGTAATTAAAAAGAACATTATATAACTGGACACTAATTGCATTTGTAATATATCATACACATCTAGATGTGCAATGCAATGCGTTAAGTTTTTATTGATGTTTAAGAGTTGTACATTTGTGAAACTATACCGTAGACCTGTAGAACATTTCGATTTTCTATAAACATTTGTCTAAAATTACAAAGTTTTAAAGGTTTTTCAAAAGTACCAGACAAAAATGTAAAGTTACTAAACATTTCGCTATGTAATTATATTATATTATTTTACATCGCACATGTTAAACAAATATTTTTGGTTTCCTAACCTTATTCACTAGCTTACGGAGTCAGAAGTTTACTCGGTTAGGGTGGCAAGTCATTCCCCTTTGTATCTCCAGATGCCAGTTGACGTTCAATTGCATTCTTTTGTTGAAGCTAAATCACCACCGTTTTTTAAATGTGATTATGGGAATGAAATCAATGTTCGAAAGCAAAGTGGAATATTTGTTGCAATTTATGATAAATTCATGTTTATTTATTTTCATTTATTTAAAATTATCATCACTTTAAATTTTGAGATAGCGGAAAACGCTGGAATCAGAGTAACCTGATTGCAAATTATATGAAACTACTCCATGGAAGCTAACGAAACACCATTACTTATTTTGGTAACAGACATGTACACTCTTAGAAATTACAATAAATTCAGGACTTTTCAAACGAAGTATTTCCCTAAAATAAACTAGGAGTAGTTCGTGAATTCAGGTAGCTGGATCTTCGGTAGATTCTACACCGTATTCAGAGTTATGTTCTTGGGAGTATTCATAAGTGTTTTTTTTTAAATATTTTGTTAATATGCCAAAGGTTATTATTGTGGATTCATATTAAAAGTAATTAATCTTAGTACCCGTAAGTTTACGAAGATAACGGCAAATTTACAAAGCTCCCTGGATATTTTGTAACCAGCATTCTACGTAAATTTAAGGACAACATTGTTAGCAGTGTGCTGATGTAATATTGGTGTTAACTAATTATACTGTAAGTGTTTTTTTTTGACGTAACAACGTATAATAAATTGATGAACGCCGGCTGCAATCACGAAAAAGTGTCCCGTTACACATATTGTTACGTTACGCTGTGTCCCGTTACGCTTATTGTACGCTTGCGCCGCATCTATCTCTCTTCCACTCGATTAGCCTATGCGTCCGAGGAGAAGAAAGACAGCGGCAGCACACAACTTACATCTACACGTGAACTGTTTCGTCGACTGGTTATAAAGTGAAGTGAAAAGTTAATGTGGTTTTCATTGCTTATTACAACAACAATTTCGGCAATAAAGGTTAATTAGGCTATTCTTGCATTTTAAAAATCTGATTACTAGTATAATTTCAAGTATTTATTCTTAAATTATTATTAAAATAAAAATGATTCAATTTTATTCATAAAAGTATGCAATCATTTCATCAATGTTTTGTTATGACGTTGTCACGTTAAACTATCGTCCGTAAACCGACTTCACAGACAACCAATTTTTTATAATGGGATTTTGATAACACGTGTAATATATATATTCACTGGGTCTCAGAATGTTTGCTGGGACGATGGTAGTCGCCTTCCACCGAAGCAAAGTTAAAGCGGTGGGAGATGTGGGTGGGTGGGTTTTCTCGGAGTAGTCCTGTTACCCTTGTTCATTCCGTGGATGCTCCATCGGCTCATCGTCGCCAGAGGCATGACGTGCAGCAACCACCGGGACCTTGCAATTGGACGCCGGACAGCGCAAACTCGGACGGAAGAAAGAAAGCACAACGGCTGGCTATCACTTTCCATAGAGAATGTACAAGCAATAGAATGGTTCATGATTAGACTACCTTCAGAAGTTAAACAACTAAACATTCAGCAAAAAAGGAGTGAAATTAAATCTACAATTTAATTGATAAATTTACTTTCATTTGCACTCATTAATTCAAATATGTTTATTACTTTAACGAACAGATTATTTTAACTATAGATTTTACTCATGTTTGCTATTTAACTTCTTCCAATCTGTGTTATTCTGTTAAGGATAGGACGATGATAGGTAAAGTAGGAAACGAATGGTTTCAAGTTTGATGTGTCTCTAAAAAGTCAAATCGATGGTTGTTCCAATCGAGTGGAAGAGAGATGCGGCGCAAGCGTACAATGAGTTTAACGGGACACAACGTAACGGGAAAATGTGCGTAACGGGCCAATTTTCGTGCGTGCAGCCGGCGTTCATCGATTTATTAGACGTTGTCACGTCAAAAAAATCCCCACTAACAGGAATCTGTTTTAAAATGCACTGTCTCATGACTTGGCTATGTTTTTAAACTTTTTTTTTGTCCTTTTGTCTTTGCTACATTTCGCCAACCAAACTTTCCCCATCTCTCATCAAGAGGAAGAAACTTTTAATGATTTGCTAACACGAGAAAAAAAAGAAAGTATCTTCTTCACTCGGAAGCAGTCTCTCTGCAAAGGGCGACTTTGAAACAAAAGAGAGTGTATGGTAATGGTTGAGTAATTAATAAAAAATAATATTAAAATGTTCATAAAACGTAGGCTTTTGTATATAAATATTCTGCAAACATCCTTTAATCCGGGGAAAAAAATGGTTTTTCAAAAAATGCCCAAAGTTTGGTTATTTTGTGATCACACTCATTGTAATTATTTTTAAATATTTAAATATGTTATTTGTGAGTCAATGTAAAACATAACAGAGTATACTAATTAAAAATTTCTTCGAGACTTTCTTATTATTACAAGTTTCTTATTCCAATGATTGCAGCTTGAATCTAATGTAGCTTAATTTACACGTAACCTCTGTTTGCACATTTTTAAAGATTTATAATTTTTTAATTTATTTCTTTTAATTATTCTGAGTACCGTTATTTTAAACTCACCAAAGCCTGCTACCAAGCTATGCTTCGTCAAACCCAGATTCCTTTTTCTCAAACGAACCTAATTTCATCTTTTTATATAGACCTTATCAGGTTCCACAAGTAGCAAGTCCAGCGTTGAATTAGCTGTAGGTTTATTTTTAAAAGGTAACATATGAGAATTTAAACTAATTACTGGCTTTTTCCTTGACATCTGGATAAATGCGAGCTAGTCAATTTTCCAGTAGAAAGGAGCTTGTCGGATATTTGTAATATTTCTGCAGCAAACGGAGTAATTTAAATAATTGAGTTTTACGACCCACTGTTAAATTTTAAAATGCGAAATGGCATGTGACTCGTTATAAAGCCAACCCTTGAAATAAAGTTGTAATATAGCTAACATTTTTTACTTGGGACTAAGAACAAAATGTTTCATATCACATTTATTGCTTCCTGTTAGGAAAGAGTAATAATATTTTTTGCTCTAGATCTAAAATCAGCAATAAAAAATTTAATTCACACCAAAATTTATATTTTTTTAAGATAATGTTATAAATTCACTAAGACTATACTATCGCTGAACTAAATATATTAAAATTAATATAGTTTTTTATGTCAGAAATATTTACTGAATGAAAAATATATTATTATAAATTTAAATCGGTAAAACTTAAAATATTATGATAAAAGCAAAACATAAGCTATATTATTGTACAAAATCAAAGTTTTAGGGATTTGCATTTGGTTTGCGATAGTATACTGACAATTATTGTACATGTGAGAAGCGAATAATTATGTAAATTAATTTTCTTAAAGAATTAAATTAAATATTAGCCATGCAATAAGGCCAGCAGTTAAAAAACAACTAATACACACACAAAAAGGCAATACTTTATATATTTTACGGTATTTTGACTACATGCACATATTACTATCATGTTGAAGTAAAATAAAGCAGTAACAAATTGAAGTAAAAAAATAAAAAAATAAAATTAGTTATGTGTTTGCAAGGGTAAAAACTATTGGGTATTAATTTCCATGAAATATTTAAAAGTCATAGGTATTAATTTTTAATACACGAGGTGTGAAAATTTACCTTCAGATGATGGTAAATCCTCCCTCTATATTACTACACACGTACAAATCTGACTTCTTCTGAAACGCTAATTGCTATCAGAGTAAAAGGTGCTAGTACTGAATTATTAATAACACAATTATACATTAGCTTGTAAGAAACTTTTCCTTGATTAGACCTCTGCGTTAAATAGCTTCATTATGCCCGTGCAATGAAATTTCAAGAAATCTCTATTCAGCCAATGAGGCACCAAGAGACGTATGTTTATGTGAAATACGTTTAGAGGTTGGAAAATTTCAAACCACTTGCGCGTTTGTGGTTTTCTTAAGACAAGTGAATATGTACATTTAAGACATTGTATATATTCGAAACAATTAAGAGAAAATTCAAATCCAAATAAAGCTCAACGTCTAGTACTATTCAACACTAAAACAGCCGCCATAAATGGCATTGGCTCAAGTATGCAGACAGATGAATAAAATATTCAATAGGCAGATACGTAGAAATTTTGAAATTTTTTTTGACGTCAGGCTAAACTTCACATCCCTTGGCATACTTTAATTAATAAGAATTCTTCATCTGCGTATTATTTTTTAAGATGTATTTTCTAATTTAAACTGGTTCCAACATATCACGTCAACTACATAATTCAGGTACAGCTACGATTACATTCACTTTAAAGGTGAATGTATTTAACATAAGAGGTTAATTATCTGAAGTAAAAAAATATTTGTTTTCGTTTTTTAAAGTATCTAACAAAAAGTGATGGTCCTGTGATTAAACATTTCATTAAAACCAGCAGCAGTTTTACACTTATTAAACATAAATTTCTCCAAATATTAAATGCCATTATACATTAATTTTTAATCATATTCATTAAACAAACGTGAGTTTTCAAAGAAAACCTTTATGCTTTCCGTTTGTAACTCACTGGAAAAAATTAATATTATTTTCTATGGTAAACAATTGCTTAAAATAAAGTGTCATTTTAAAACGTAAGATAAATAAAATAACATAACACAATTGTAAGAGTGTCTAAGGATTGGTTAGTAATATTAATGTATTGCAAGATACACTTAAGTCTGTGGCAGATTATTTGTAATGAAGATATATATTAAGATATATATTTAAGATATATAAAGATATATATTTAAAAATATCACATAAAACCACATGTCTAAGAAGCTGAAAATGAATATTTAAAAAACTGCAATTTTCTTACTGGAGGAATGTTTGTCATCTAAATGTTAAAGATAAAATCTTAATTTCCTTGAATAATTTTTCTCAAAAAATTAGCAGCATTTCATAAAACTCCCAAAGACTTAATTCTACAGATTTAAGACCAGCAAATAGGAGAAAATTATTTTCATCCTTGATACTTCCTCCAAAGAGGCTCCTGTTTATTAATTTCTTTTTACAAGGCATGAGACATCAAAGATGTTTTAATAACCCTTCAGGCATTTCTTGCTCCTTTTTTCTTCTTCTGAGAAGTTTAATATTTGTGGTTTCTGAAAAGAATAAAACGTATAATTCCTCACAGCGGCTCTTCAGTTAAGATACTCTCCTAACTAATAAACCTCTTGAATTGATTACAAAGGTTTTTTGCGTTCTTTTCATCTTTGAAAAATCTTACTGGCATGTAGCCTATCAAAGACTTATTTCAAATCTTAAAGTAATTTATTCTTTACCGTAATAATAATGTTGGTGAAGTTAGTATATTTACATTTGTGCTCACCAATGGTTATAAATTGGAAAGTTAAAATAAAAATTATTTCATTTTTACAAAACTAATCGATCTTTGCATCTTAGTTTGCTATGGTTATTTTTCTCCCCGCTTTGCTTTAAACCATAATACATAGACAGGGCAGCCAGGTTATATATTTATTGCGATTTCCGTGTGACTTTGCTATAAGCCACGTGTGCAGGTGATATCCTGATATATATATATATATATATATATATATATATATATATATATATTTCTAAGGCTACCTGTGTCAGATAAAAAGCTTATAGATGCTTTATTATTTGTTATAATTATTGTTATTTCTCATTTTTCAAGCGAAAAAAAATTCGATTTTTTTTTTACATGCTTTATATTAGCTTCACCTGTATGTTTGTCTGTCCGTCTGTAACTATTTCGACTAAGAGTGAGTGACTCATCACTGTAAAATGTCCCACCCATTTCATTACGTTCGTTAGCCAAGCGGTCTTAGGCGCGCGACTTCTGTGACGTCAGCTTTCGGATTCAGCGATCGTGGGTTATACTCCCGGCCACGCCGAAAAAAAAAATGTTTTTTTTCCCCGGTAAATTCTAATATTATATCCATACATCTAACTGCAAATTATTCGTAGAGACTTTACCATTTCTTTGTGACGTTGCAACTCCAAATAGTTATCTCAGATGGTAATAGGTAGTGTCGGTAACTCATTTCCCTATGATAATTATACATAAATATAGTTTAAAAAACTAAAAAAACATGCTTTTAAAGAATATCAAACTAAAAAGTTAAAAATAAATATAGTTTAAAAAACTAAAAAACATGCTTTTATAGAATATCAAACTAAAAAGTTAAAAATAAATATAGTTTAAAAAACTAAAGAAACATGCTTTTAAAGATTATCAAACTAAAAAGTAAAAAATAATTTTAAAATTAAATTTATGACAATAGTATATAAGCAATACTAGTATAAATGAGAAAAAAGCTTGAGGCGCTTTGTGCCATATTTTTTGAATATTAAGCGCCCCATGCTTTTTTCTCATTTATACTAGTATTGCTTATATACTATTGTCATAAATTTAATTTTAAAATTATTTTTTACTTTTTAGTTTGATAATCTTTAAAAGCATGTTTCTTTAGTTTTTTAAACTATATTTATTTTTATTTAGTTTGCATAGCATATCCTCAATAATATACATAAAAAAATTGGTTGTCTGTAAAGTCGGTTTACGGACGATAGTCTAACGTGACAACGTCATAAAAAACATTGATGAAATGGTTGCATACCTTATGAATAAAATTGAATCATTTTTATTTTAATAATAAAAGAATAAATACATGAAATTATACTAGTAATCAGATTTTTAAAATGCAAGAATAATTAACCTTTATTGCCGAAATTGTTGTTGTATTAAGCAATGAAAACCACATTAACTTTTCACATCACTTTATAAACAGTCGAGTGGAAGAGAGATAGTTGCGGCGCAAGCGTACAATGAGCGTAACGGGACACAGCGTAACAGAACAATGTGCGTAACGGGTCACCTTTTTCGTGCGTGCAGCCGGCGTTCATCGATTTTTTAGACGACACGTCAAAAAATTATCATCTCATTACAAACCAATATGAACCTTGTGGACGTAATCGATAACGCGTCGTCCTCCTTTTGTGAGAGTGGTGAGTTCGATCCCAACACCCTTGCACTACTCATACTCTTGACCGACACAACGATGTCCAGGTAGTTCGGAGACCGCAATAATGGCAAGATTATATCAACTTAGGCCATTTTCTTGGCCGCGTGACTATGAACCCGATATTCCTACCTACATTTTTTGATATTATGTCACTTAAACAATATATTTTTTAAAATTCCCTTTTTGTGTAAACATCTTAGCTCTATGCATACGGCATTTGGTATGGTCTTTCCGTGAATGGAACGGAAGTCAAAAAAAAAACAACGGAAATTCGTAACCACAGTGCTGTGTCTGCGTGGAAGTCTCATAAATCTCAACAATATGGCGGACCCGGCTGATTCGTTAATACTTAAAACATATAGCTATATATATTTTTTCCCCAGCTATTGGGAAGGTGTGTGTTTATTTTTTTGTGTGTTGCGATCAAATTATTATTTATAATTATTGCGTGTTTTAGCTCGTGTGTTGTTACCAACGATGCTGTTGTGTGTATTTTACCAACATTTACAAGGTAACTAGCATTTAAACATATACTTCTTGATTATATTTTTGTCATGAGTCATTTTTTCTTCTTTTTGATTCTGGCATTAATTTGCATGAATTTATTGCATATTCCTTACGTAGGTACTTGTTAATTATTTACATGGAAACTTCTGATTTGTTATTTTTAAAATTATAAATTTCCCGACAGTGGTGGTATGTTTGAGTAGATTGTCGCACGGAATTGAACGCCAGAATGAAGCCAATATTAATTACATACTTGCTTACAGCGTGCGGATGAACTACACTGTAGCTGTTCCGAAACTAGCCGAAGCGCATAAAACGCACCATCTTTTCTTTTTGTTCTTTTAACCTGCAAGGCCTACACCATGCGCACGATCTGAATCGTAACTGTTCCGAAACTACCCGTAGTGCGTCAAATGCACCGACTTGAAGAAAAAAAATTTGAAATAAATAAATAAAAATAAAATTTTGCCTAACCTAACCTGGGTTGGGTTGGCCTTCGGTTCGGTAAGAATAGGTTACTACCAACTTGTTAAAAAAAGAATTTTGTTTGGGTATTTAAAAAAGGAAAATAAATCACAGTTTTCATTAAAATGAATACTATTTGTATATTCATTACTAGAGACCTGCAAAATGACCTCCAGGATATACTCTACTACACTCTACACAATCGGGCAAATGCCACCTGTTCATTGGCTGCTGACTTGTGAGTCGTCTCGACTGGGTAGCCTGTGATTCGGCACTTCTATGAGTGAGGGTCTCTAATTGGCCCTCAGTCCTCCAGATTAACAGTGAACCAATGGTAGAAGCAGCGCTAAGGTATAATTATTTGAATTGTAGCATATCACGAATTGAATCCGCGAATTTTGCAGGTCTCTATATTACGTACGGCATTATTTTAAAAGAATTAAATGATAAATTTCATGTTCTTGTTACGTACCTATCATAAGTTTATTTGCACATGAGAACACGTGAATTTGCTCGTTACCGAGGTTAGACGTTAACACATCATCGGCGAGTGCTGAAAGACTCTCTCACATTTGAAATACGGGGAATAGGCCTACTACAAACTCCAGTTGCCGCGATATAATTCCAAGTATCAAAGTCGATATTAATTGTTGTGAATTACTAAATGACAAAATAACTAGAGATGACATAAACTCATTTTTGCCACTTAAGCCTATTACCGACCGATTGGATGACTTAAGCACACCGAGTCATGAGATATCGGAAGACGAACAAATGATTCGTGAACAAGAATGGAAATCACGTAACCTGTCAAAGAGTTTCTGTAATATCGTATGTATGTATGGATTGTTGTAGTGTATTTTAATATTGTGCTTAAACATACGTAATAAATGCGGATGTTTGAAATGTAGGTGTATACGTATTTACCTTCCGAGCTCCCGTTGAACTGACGGAGGCAAACGACGCGGCGTTCCAATTGGCTCATCAACCGAACTCGCCCCTTGAGCCTCAGAACGCCGGGTCGATTATTCGCTCTGGGGTGCATCATGTGTGATTGTGTGTGTGTGGTGGAGGGGGTGTTTATGGGGAGGGGGGAGGGAGGAGTCCACGTCACTACGCGACGACGGGACAGGCGCTCCCGTAGCCCGTGTTAATGAGCGCGAGGAGTTATCAAGATTAACGCAGCGCACCGCAGGACAAGGCGGGGGTAATACGCGCGCAGTTGTTTTCAAGAGGGAGTGTGTGTGTAGGGTAGGCGGATGGAGGGGTGGGGGGAAGTGTCTCTGATGGATGACGCCCGGCGCCGCTCCTGGCGAGAAAGTCTCGCTACGCGCAACTGCCCGCGCGAGTTTAATGCGCTTATAGACCGTAACGGAACACCTACCCCGCGCGCACCCGATGCGGGGTTAAGCTATCTTCGGGGGCGACCGTTCGCGCGACCGGTGATCCGGTTCAAGCTGCTTAGCGCCGGCGGAGCGCGAATCCGCGACGCGGGGGAAGAATAAAGCTGCTCTCCCTTGGGGAAAAAAAATGGTTCAGTCGGGTGCAAAACTGGCCCCCCGTATACATGAAGAGCTTCGCGGATATTCAGGCCATTTTTTTTTGTTGGTCAGTCACCGAGAACTTGAGAAATTAATTCACGTAAAGTGAAAAATGTTCGATAACCACCTGCGTTTCAGAACTAGTTTTAGCAAGAAAATTAAAACACTGTTGCGAACTAATGTTTTTTTTTAAAGTGGACGTTGTCTGTAAAGTCAGTTTTCGGACGATAATTTTATGTGATAACTTCATAAGAAAACATTTATGATAAATTGCATACTTTTTAATTTTCAAATATTATTTACAGTTTTTGCCAATTTAATTTGAATAATTAGTTTAAATATGATCACGAACAATTAGTTAAAAATTTCCACCTTAACCTGTTTCATATTATAGAAGATTTTCTCGCACGGTGGTTGGCCGGTTATTGAACGCTCGGCTCAGGCAGAACGTGACAATTTTTCGTGCGTGTAGTTGGCGTTCATCGATTTATAAGACGTTATCACGTCAATAAACATTAAAAATCTAATTTGAATCAAACTGAAATTATTCGATGTTAATGTCTCGAAATCACAATATATTTTTCAACAAATTCAAATATTTTTACAAGAATTTTCATCGACAGTTTATTTCTCCATGTAAGCTCGTGGCCTTCACCACATCCACCAATCGTATATCGAAAAATTTATGATATATGAATTTACTCAATCAAAACACGAATCTACGGTATTCGATATGTGAGTTTTAATCTCGCACAATCTATATACTTCTTTGTTTGAAAATGTAATAATGCCTAGAAATGATCACAAAAACTAGGAAGAAAAAAATATAATTATATTAAGTTTTGTCGGGCTGGCCTAATCGCAAAAGCTAATTGTAAAAATATTATATGAACAAGAATTACATACTAGAATTCGAATTATGTGAATGTGTCTAGTTACTCAGTAAAGCGATATAATGTCTTTTTACTTCTGTAACAATGATTTTTTTTTTACTCATGAGTTATTTCACTGACCTACTGAAAACCACCAACATAAATCCAACATTTTCCTAAAAAAAACAATTTGCAAAATTTCATGAGAGAAATTAACAACTTACAGTTAGTGAACGCATATAAGTTATAACTATTAACGCTGGATTGATTAAGTTTATTTACTATTAAAAATTATATTATTACGAATTCACCTCAAAATAGTCAATCCGTTTTTATACTCTCAATAAGACAGAAATAATTGCAAGTGCAATTTTTTAAGTTGGGCTTAGTTTTTGTTTGGTAAAATTGAGTGATATTATTTTAGAATTTTAGGTATACTTCAAAGAAATAATACATTTTGTAGCCATTAACATGTTGCAATTTTCTGAAAAATGTTATATAGATTTTCGTTTCATGTTCCATACACCCCAAAACATTGTCCACTCAAAAGTTTATATATACATATATACCACATTTTGAGGGAAATAATAACTGCCTTAATTTTTCACAAATCTTTCCAAATTGAAATATAAAATATAAACATGGAAAATCTTGGTCGAGTTCGTTAATGCGTTATATCTGACCAATGGGATAGAAATAGGGAGGGTTTTTGAAAAAAAAAACAGATAAATCGCTATAACTCCTATAATATGATGAATATCACATCCCTGTGGTCGTATTATAACTCATAGGAGTAATACCAAAAACGTTTGTATAAAAACATTTCCGATGCGACCAACCATAACTGCAAGGGTTGGAAAAAACAAGGGTCGAAGAACCAAAAAAAAAATTATCATAACTCTGTTCGTTTTTCGATTCATTAAAAAAGAACATGAATAAATGACATTAAATGCTCCACCCCCGCTTCTTTTTTTAACATTAACACACGGTCAGGATTTTTTATATGTAGTTCATGGCTCTCTCCCCTTATGAATGTACCACTGTAATTCCTCTATTTTGTATTCGTTGACAGAGCTAATGAGGATAATGTTGTACGTAAAGAAAAAGTACTGAATCGGCGAAATACCCAGGGCCTCAATGATAAACTTTGAACTAGTCGCTACCCGCTCGGGAGGCCACTATCACTTTAGAGATCCCGTCATGTTGAAGAGATTTTTCTGGCAAATCCGTAGAACTCGAAATTTCGTAACTTCTTCATATTTTATTATTATTATTTTGCCTCCCAGGGAAGAGCAGACTCTGGTTGCCCCAGTTGGCGATGCGTTGCCCGAGCGTTGCTTGAAGCAGAACTGGTAGCGACATCGCCCCTGGCTCTGGGGGAGGGGGGGGGGTTGACGGGGGAGGGCTTATTAACTCCGTGTAGGGGGCGGGGTTCCGCTCGCGCCCGAGTGACGGGGAAAAGTTTTTGACCTGAGCGGTGAAGGGGTGTTTTTAGTGGAGTCTTGGAGGAGGGGGGGGGGGTAGAATCCCAGCTGGGAGAATGCAACGAGTCGATTGGTCTCGTGGTCCCACAGCAATCTCGCGTGCTTCCCCCCCCCTTCCCACCGGACAACCCTCCCACCCCTCTCTCACCCCCTGAGCTATCCCCGGCAGAAACACAGAGCGGTGTCGGCGATACACAGAGAGCGCGTCAGATGATAAAACACGCGGGGACCACGTATGAGTCCTCGGCCACGAGAACTGGGGACCAGCGAGGCCCTCGCTAGAGACTAGAGGGCCCGCCTAGTCAGCGGTGTACACTTGTGTGAGTGAGACTGGATGATAAGACCGACGCTAGATGGTGCTTCTGGCGCGGTGTCGCCTCTTAAGCCCATAGCTGCTGTGGACTGGCGCGCAGTCTTCTCGTCGTGCGCGGGGCAACAGCTGTGAAAAATACGAACGGTTACCGTAACATTGTACGGCGGAGAAATGAAGATATTACGAATCCCTCGAGTCCTTTCTACTGTACTGGATGTTTCATGCCTAACAGTTAAGAGACCGGAAAAATTCGCGGATTAATTTCGTGATAGTCTGAAATCCAAACACGTGTACAATTCTGCTGGTTTTGCTATTTGCTCGCAGTTTAACTTGAGCTCTTTGGGCCAATGAGAGATTATTGACCAAAGAATCATCGAATCACAAGCTACCTATTGGGGACGCCTCACAAGTTAGCACCCAATGAAAACACTTGTTTGCTTGAGAAATGCAGAGGTTAATGGAGGCTATCCTAGAGGTAATTGAATCCGCGAATTTTTCCGGTCTCTACTAACAGTTATTCTTAAAACACACGTTTTAGCCAATTTCACGTGTAACCATATATAGAATTGTTTGAACTTCTGAAATAACAAGGGCCTTAAAACGATCACAATATAGAGAAAATCTTATGTTCGGTAAAAATATTTCGAAATAACTTCTAGGTGGATACAAAGAAAAAACTTTTGAAAACAAAATATCATAGGAAGTAACAATAAAACATAATGAAATATAAACCTTCTAAATATTTTGGTATCCAAATAAGAAAATAACGCCAAAAATATTAATTTATAAAGCGTCGCACACGGATAATAAGCATGGGGGATGCTGAAGGTTCATAGAATGTTCTACTCGTGAGCACATGTGAAGAATTTCGGAAGTGAACTGTATGAAACGTTATTTAAGTTCTTATACATTATAGGCATGTAAATTTGTTCTTGTTTTAAGCCCTCTTAATTTTTTTTCACCCTCAAATATTTCATGAATGAATTAAATATATTTTTTTGGGTTTTGGTTGCGAATTTAAAAATTATAATTATTTCTTTGCAAACTTGTGAAGGAATAAATATTTACGATGGATTTAAAAAAAATGTTTTACATTTTCAACATAAATGTTTTGTTTTGATATACATAAATAAACCCGCAAGAATTTGATATAGATTATTAATATTGAATATTGTAAAACTTCAACACTAGAATTTTTGTAATTGTTCTACCTTAAACTGAAGGTCGTTTTCCGTCCTAGCTTTTCCAAGAAGAAGAAAAAACTTGTTAACTTATAAACATAATGTTCACAGGCTTTCACGGCCATTGTCTGAAGTAGCTTGGCTTTTGGGTTGTAGCCGTATTCTTGGCGAATAATTCACCGACGTTCGGTCGACATTGCAGTCACCATCATCAGGGAGCAGTTACCTACTGATTAGTTACATAGTGAGTAGGTAACTGCCCCCTGATGATGGCGACTGCAATGTCGACGGAAACGTCGGTGAATTATTAGCCAAGGACACGGCTACAACCCAGAAGCCAAGCTACTTCAACTTATAAACATGTTTAAAAATACATATTTTTGTAAAAAAAATGTATGGTGTAGGTTTTCCTGTAGAAGAAAATTGCATTTGAAAAAATCTACTCCAGTGCAGTATTTGCCCGGCAGCCTGCAGGCAGTTTCCCGAGCGCCGCGCCCTGCGGTGAGAGATATATTCCACGCAGCGGCGTAACGACGTAAGCACCGCTCCCGCGTACGCATTTCGCGCCACAATTGATTTATCGTACATCAGACAGAAAGTTATTGTCACTAATTCAAATTTATTTCGCGCCGGTGCAACTGAACGAACAGCCGAATTAGCGGTTTCAGCATTTATTTCCTGCGCTCGCTGTATCCTAAATCCCCACGCTGCATATGTTGAATACTAATTTGTCAAGCGGCGCGCGTAAATTGAATATGATTAACTTCAAATAAGAGCATGGCTTCGACGGCAAACGGTACCATTGTTTCAGTTAACCTCGTTTGTCAACAATTTCTTAAATAACCATGAGCACCAGTATTAAATTATTTTTTAAAATCAAATATTCATATTGGCTGCCAAACTAAAATACTGTATCGAAATATTGTTCTTTAACTTTAAAATAAAATATTTACTACCAAAAGTTTTCTTCATTAAAGATTGATATTTTACTTTTAAAATTTTACTTATTTTACTTAACTTGCAAAATAGAGCGAAATAGAGATTCATTGTACTATATATTATTACAGAAGAAAATTTATCAAGCATCTAGAAATATACAAAAAATCATAATATAATTTAACTTGAGCAGTTAAAAAAGAAATGCTATTTTACTATCCAGTGTCATTAAAACATTGGGCTACAGCTTAGTTGTGAATTTGTTAACATTTACTGCGTCCACCGTTCAAAACACAAATCACTGTATGTTATAAAACCACTTTGGTTAGCAGCCTATTCAGAAAATTATTCACCTGAACGAAAGGGTGATAAAAAATTATGTAATGCTTTAATTTTATGGTGAATCAGTTATTCACGTTTGACTTGGCTATAACTCGTAATACCAGCTTATTCATCCAACGGTCGCTAAACCCTGCGAAATGTATTAACCACACACCATTATTTATTGGAAAAGCTAGGTAATGCGTATGTAAATTGCCTTAATATTATTTTTTTTTTACAAATCTGCAAATACAATAAGCACATACAGTATATGAGGCCAGGTATTAAAATGTGTTTAAATTGAGAATGCTCACTTAAATTAGACTCTTAAAAAAATGGGTGCGTGTACTTAGGTACGCGCGTGAGAAGTTATTCATCTTTGGCATCATTAAAAATAGTTTTTAATTGCATGCATATAATTCTCCATGGTAGCGTTAAACGTTTAACGCAACCTTCTTGGAAGTTGCATTAGAAGTATAAATTTAAAAATGGGTGCGTGCACTTAGGTACGCGCGTGAGAAGTTATACTTCTTTGGAATCATTAAAAAATAGTTTTTAATTGCATGCAAATAATTCTGCATGGTAGCGTTATTCTCCATGGTAGCGTTAAACGTTTAACGCAACATTGTTGGAAGTCGCATTAGAAGTATAACTTCAATAAACGGTTAATTTTTAACAGCTTATGAAATTATTATAAGAGGTAGATATACATCATGATAGTAAAAAGCTCGAAGCAACGAATTCTTCGTATAATTTTGTCAAGTTGAGTAACGCAACTTTAAAGTTCATAACGGATTTAAAAAAATATATTTTATCTATGAGGAAAACTTACGTAGCCAAGCTCCAAGGCAACGTGAGTAGACTTTTAAACGCCTCATTACAATGCGGTAGACAGAGCGGATAGCGGAGTGGCACAAGATGTGGTGGCGAAAAGCTCGCGAGAGAAGTAGATCGATCTTTGCAAAGACTAATGCCTCTTTGTAGCTCCTAGTTACGGTGCATTGAGAAGAGGGTTCTTACCTCCTCTATCTACAGTCAAAAAAACTCTGTAAGCTGTTCTTGATAATAATTAGTGTCGACCTAAAGGCGCACTGAGATCCAATCCCGGAAAAACTCTGAATATATGTATCGTTTTTATTGTAATATAAGGTAATGTTTAGCTTGTAGGCCTTGCCGCCATGACCGATGAATTTAATTGCATTAAAATCGGGAGCTTTAAAAATCCTACAATTATTTAAAAAAAATTTATTCGCTTTTATAATAATAGCACAAATTGTGCAACGAAATGTTTTTTTTTTTTTTTTCAAAATGCATTGCAAGATGTCATTAATGTTTTTATAGATATGGATCGTAGCTATTATAACCCAAGTGGCAGCCACAATCATTACAGGACATGGTTCGATTTACTATGATCCATGCGGGCGTTTTATCTTTTAAAAAAATCGCATTGCATAGATGATTAGTGACAACGCCCCTCTGTGGGCAACGCTAATTTAATTTTTGAAGTGTATATGTTTTTCTTGATACTTCTTTTTTCGTAACATTATATCAGGCGGAGTCTTGTGTGCTAACATAAAAAAATGAAAGTTGCATATAATTTTACGTTGCAGATTCATGCGAAACAAAATCCCGTATGTTTGACAAACGCCATTGCAATTTGGCACTGTTTTTCAAGAAAAAAAATTGGTTGTTTGTAAAGTCGGTTTACGGACGATAATTTAACGTGACAACATCATAACAAAACATTTATGAAATGATTGCATACTTTTATGAATAAAATTGAATAATTTTTATTGAATTATCACTATTTTGTATAGATAGTTACAAAGAAGGAGTGAAATGAAATCTACAATGTAATTGATAAATTTTCTTTTATTAACACTCATTAATTCAAATATGTTTATTACTTTAACGAAGAGATTATTTTAACTATAACTTTCATACATGTTTGCTATTTAATTTCTTCCAATCTGTGTTATTCTGTTAAGGATAGGACGATGACAGGAAAAGTAGGAAACGAATAGGAGTGTTTCAAGTTTAATGTGCCTCGAAAAAATTCAAATCAATGGTTGTTCCAATCGAGTGGAAGAGAGAAAGATGCGGTGCAAGCGTACAATGAGCGTAACGGGACACCGAGTAACGGGACAATGTGCGTAACGGGACAATGCGTCATTCTTTTTGTGCGTGCAGCCGGTGTCCGTCGTTTTATTAGACGTTGTCACGTCAAAAGTTTCAATAATGCAAAATAATGAATAAAAATGAAAACCTAAACCCACAGAGAGCAAGCCTAAATCAGCTGATGTCAAACAGATAAACCCAACGATAAACTAAACAGGTATTAAGGACAGCACAACGACGATAGTACAGACAAACACATTCGATAATTAAAAATCAGGCAGCACAAGAATTCCGTGGAAGGAGTTTATTAATTAAATATTAAGAGGAATGTCAAACACAGTGGGCTAACAACGACCAGACAGTTCCAACAAGAACAGTAAATGCAGTCAAGCAACAAACCCAGACAACGCAGCAAACATACAAACACAACGATTAAAATAAACAGGTTTTTTGTAACAACACAACGTTGACAACGCCGAAGAACACAGCAGGTTTCCAATGACTAGAGACTGGAAAAATTCGTGGGTTCAATGACCTCCAGGATAGACTCCACTATCCTCTACACACTCGGGCAAATGCCAACTGTTCATTGGCTGCTGACTTGTGAGTCGTCTCGACTGGGTAGCCTGTGATTCGACACTTATAAGAGTGAGGGTCTCTAATTGGTCCTCATTACTCCAGTGAACCAATGGCAGAAGCAGCACTAAGATATAATTATTTGGATTGTATCATTCCACGAAATGAATCCGCGAATTTTTCAGGTCTCTACCAATGACAGCTGGCGTCTGTTCCCGTCTCCCCGACCCTGGCTCAAGTCGGCACCGTCCCGATGGTTTGATAAGGAACACATGACGTCATCAATGCTGGAGAGGAGAGAGGACAAAGGGGCCCCCTGGCCCTTATCTCGCGGGCGGCGACAATGCTTCCGAGGACCGTTCGCGCCGAAGGGCTGCGTGACGCACATCGGCCCTGCCCCGCCCCCAGATGACCGACCAAGGGGAGGAGGTAATTAGCAGCGGGTGTGCCGGGGGTCAGAGGTCAGCTACTGCCCCCACCCCCCATCACCCCTCCCTGCTGGAGGGCCACAGACGTCAGGCGCGCCTTGTTGCGCGCACGTGCGTCTCCCGGGTCGGCGGGCCGGACGGGAATCGAACACAGACCGCTGAGTGATTGTGTGTGTGTGAGGGGGTTGGGGGGTGGTTGTCGGCGCACCACGAGTCAGGCTCGTCCGTACGCGCCCATCAGGGCTCGGCCATCGTCTGAAGTAGCTTGCTTGGCTTCAGGGTTGTAGCCGCGTCCCTTGGCGAATATTCCACACTGACGTTTCGGTCGACGTTGCAGTCGCCGTCATCAGGGAGCAAGTTACCTCATGATGGTGACTTGCAATGTCGACCGAAACGGTGGGTGAATTATTCGCCAAGGACGCGGCTACAATCCGGAAGCCAAGCTACTTTTATACCGAACTTAACTATTTCAATTTAAATCTATCAATTTTTAAACTTTACCCCCCATTTTTTTTGATGAACAGAACTGTAACTATTTAAGAACAAAACGTTAACATACCTTTAATTAAAATTTAGACGTCTTATAAATAAGAAAAATCTATATTGTTAATCTTTAACGGATCTGAAAACCATTTAAATTTTAAAAAAATCAAAGTTTTTTTAATATAAAAAGTTAGGCATGAAGCTTGTAAATATCCATATTGTTTTAATTTGTTCTCAAAACTATAAAATATTGCTGAAAATGAATTTTGATGAGACAGCGGGTGACCAGTGTTCTGGCTGGCCAGTGCTGAAAACTGTAAGACGGTTACAATCTCTGAGCCGTCGTCGACACAAGGCTCAGACATGCGGTTTTGTCCAGCTTCAGAAGAAACTATGCTCAACATACCCGAGTGGGGTCTGTTTATGAAATGCACTTATAAGAATACGTTGAGGGCAAGGGGGGGTAGTTCTGTTTCCGTATTTCGTTTCTAAGATATATTTTTAGAAGAGGGTAAACCCCGACTAACAACACACCAAAATATACCGAACTTAATTATTTAAATTGAGGTGAAAATGATAAAACGCGTGTTTACATTGTTTTAGTTAACTTCATTTGTCAACAAAATTTCTTAAATAACTATGAGCACCAGCATTAATTGATATTTTAAATTAAATTGTCATAGTGACTGCCAAACTAAAATACTGTATTGTGATTATTATCATTAACTTTCAGAGTATAACATATTACCATATTTTGGCACAAAAAAGCCGGTAGAAATATTTCGAAAGCACACAAGAAACTTGCATTACAGCCTTGCGCTTAGAAGCGATACCGCGCTAGAAGCACCAACGAGCGTTTCTAATATCATCTAGCTTTAGTAACACATACACAACCCTGACCATGAACCACTTAGTATTGGAGGGTTGCAGGTTCGTATAATATTTATTATTCCCTCAACCATATTATTTTTATTGCGTAAATTAGTAGAGCATAATCAAAATATTGAAATGGTGGTATCTCGCTTGTGTTTAATGTGTAACATTTCAGATCTCAGTAAACGGCATTCGGTAGAAATAATTTCGTGAATGGAGCGGAAGTCGCATGGAACGGAAATGTGTAACCACGGTGCTGCCATCTGGGACGGATGGCGCGAAACCAAAGTTCACAAATTCAAAGGGAAACTTTGTAGTATTAACTGTTTAGTTTTAACAAGATGGTGGTAGTTAGTATTTTTTTCAAGCCTTTTTCGCTTTTATCAAAGCCTTTCCATTATAAAGCTTAAAATTTCGGTCTGCTAGTAAAATCATTCAATAGTTGAACGTAGCTGCTCCGGCAGCGAATTCTAGCGGCGGGTGCGGAAACTACGTGTGATTCGCGTCCAGAAATTTAGTTCAAAAAGACAATTTGCATTTGAAAATGTTCGCAGGCTTTCACGGCCATTGTCCGAAGTAGCTTGGCTTCTGGGTTGTAGCCTTGTTGTCCCTGGCGAATATTCCACCCGACGTTTCGGTCGACGTTGCAATCGCCATCACCAGGGAGCAGATACCAACTGCAATAATCGACCGAAACGTCGCGTGAATTATTCGCGGCTACGACCCAGAAGCCAAGCTACTACGGTTTGCAGTTATTCATCTCGCTAGGTTTTTTTTTTTTTTTTAAAGAATTCCACGGTAAGTTTCGTGTCCACTTTTTTTTTTCTTTTTGGTTCATAGAGCCGTGTAAGCAAGGGAAGTTCATCAGCGCGGAGGGAGGCCCTGGCCACGGCGGTGTTGCCAAGTTGCAGCAGCACTCCCCGGGGCGCAGTCGCAGCGCCGCGTCTGGGGGGGGGGGGTGGGGTGGTCTTGTTGGAGCGGACTTAACCGCCCAGAGGGCCAGAAGCGCGTGTACAAGTTGCCCGCACGCACGCACGCACCGCTGGCTGGCGGCTGTGGGAGGGCGGAGGACTTGCGTCAACAGCAAGGAGTTCCTCCTACTTCACGCACACGCACACACGCGCATTAGCACTACAAACATTAGCTGACAGCGGCACTCCGCAAGCCACGTTTCTCCACGCACTGTCGCATGTACGTGTGTTCAAACAATTTTTTTAATTAACTAACTAAGAATAGTCAGTTACAACCTAACACGTGGGCACCCAAATATCAACTTAAAGGTGTTTGACGTGACAAAGTCTAATAAATCGATGAACGCCGGCTGCACGCACGAAAAAGTGTCTCATTACGCACATTGTTCCGTTACGCTGTGTCCCGTTACGCACATTGTCCCGTTGCGCTGTATTTATTCTCTTATTATTAAAAAAAAGTAGCATGTGTCGGCGAGTGCAGTAATAAAAGGTTATGTTAGATATTTGATTATGCTATAGTTTATTTACATGAAAACTTGTTCATAATTATATTTAAACGAAAATTTAATGTGGTTTTCATTGCTTATTACAACAACAATTTCGGCAATAAAGGTTAATTAATCTTTCATTTTAAAAATCTGATTACTAGTATGATTTCAAGTATTTATTCTTTTATTATTAAAATAAAAATGATTTCATTTTATTCATAAAAGTATGCAATCAATTCATCAATGTTTTGCTATGACGTTTTCACGTTACTCTATTGTCCGTAAACCGACTTTACAGACAACCAATTTTTTTATTGGAACCTTACAGTTCACAGAGATATTACGATATATCATCACTTTGAGACGCTGCAAATTATTATTTTTTCTATTTTTATTTTTAAATGTATTCGAAAAGCACGTGCTGAACCCGTGTCATAGCTAAAAACTGAATTTTTAATCAAACAAGATAAATATGTAGATAAATGAAAACCAAAGTCAAAAAGACAACTTCTGGCTAATGGATCGCTGAAATACTCAAACTCAATAAATACTCTGACAACATAAATAGACAAGTTAACGTAAATAAGATTCCAAATAGTATATATTTGTAAAATACTAATAAAAACATGCAAACATGTCCAATGTTTACAGAACATAAACATTTAAACAAAATGTCCACAAGGTAGACTTGATAATAACAGTTGAAATAGAAGGAGTTAATAATAAACAATAATAAAATGTACAACATTATCTTTCAACTCCCCCGTTTCAGCAATTCATCAGCCACCTCCCCCAAAATTTCTCTGCATTCTATCACATATTCTGTTATCCTGTTGTATTCCATTATCTTCCTTTACACTTCGTTGTCTCGTTTATCTGGTCCTTCCGTTATTTTTGTGGCCGTCTTCTGTGACCTCTGTTATCTGCAGTGCTCTTTCAGCCATTCTGTTCCTCTACACTCTCACTTTGTGCCCGCGACAGTTTTTTTCGTTTCGTTTTCAGGGTTCACTAAGTTGTACCATTTCGGAATCACCCTGCTATATTCATTAGTAATCATTATAAAACAAACTCTTTATGAATTTAATCTCTGTTTCTTAATAGTTACTCTATCCCTTTTACGCCTACACCAACATTATATTTGAACATAACTTATTAACTATTTTGCGGTTTTTATTGGACCATATTCCACATAGTTAAATAATTATCTCAATTACAACCAATTATTTCATTCGTTCTATTTAGTTCTGATCATGTATTTGGTGATACCACTGAATAAATATATAGAAGTCTCCTAGCCATAACAAAATTTAATTGCACATTTGAATACTAGTGGGACTGCCCAACACGAGATGGCATTGTAATCGTTTCGTGAAGCTGATGATGCCTTTGTACGGCAAGCAAGAGTATCACCTACAATACATCGTTCTTTTACATCACGCAAGTGAAAAAATAAAATATGAAATGCCCTTTTACGCCAAGGAATTAGTTACTATCGTCATCAAAATATTTCAGTGGATTGCTGAAATACTGTACGACGGATAGGAAGTGATATCTAACACGAGGCTTGAGAATGTTTTTAAACGGTAAAATGTGTGTAACACAAGCCTGGTATTGTGTTCCTGCGCTTGCTTTAGACTTAAGTTCTGCGTGCCCATGTTGTGTCGGTGTGAGAGTCTGGGAGCCTGAAATGGGAGCCGAGAGCGGATTGAGGAACGAATTATATTATGATTTATATTTATAACGTCTCCCCGACATGAAATCTTTAGAGACAGTTGAAGGTCACCACAGTGAGGTGATGCAGTGATGGAATGAATTTTGTGGCAAAACAAGGAATATCAAATATACAACCTACTCACATTTTACAACTCCGAAACAAAATTAATTAGGCCGGGAGCATGAAAAGCCTTTAATCGCGCTGGGAAAGTCAAAATTTTATTTCAACATTAAATAGCCAAAAAATTTCAAAGTGTTGCGTTTAGTTGCAGTTTATTTTGACGTGATAACGTCTTATAAATCGATGAACACCGGTTGCACGCACGAAAAATTGTCACGTTCCGCCTGAGCCGGGTATGCAAGAACCGACCAACCACCGTGCTAGAAAAAACTTCTACAATATCAAACAGGTAAAGGCGGGCTTTTAAACTAATTGTTCGCGATCATAGTTAAAAAAATTATTTTAATTAAATTTGCAAAAAGTGTAAATAATATTTGAAAATTAAAAGTATGCAATTTTTCATCAATGTTTTCTTATGACGTTATCACGTAAAATAATCGTCCGAAAACCGACTTTACAGACAACCACCCCCGGTTTTTTTTTTATATCTCTGCAGGTTCTGAAACCATAGTCTGGAGTCAGATGAAATTATTTAATAACAATTTTTTTTTTGGTTAACGCCGCACGATTCTCTCACTCGGCCGGAAGAGTAAGGTTGACCTCCACTCCTGGAGATCAGTGCGAACAGCGTGTGGTGTTCTGGCGGCGAGGGCACACGTGATTGAGATCCAGCCGACCAACCCCGTCCAGCGCGCTCTGAATAGCCATTGTGCTGACGTGAGCCTTGCTTGCCAGTTACCCACAACCCCCCCCCCCCCCTCCTCGTGTTCCCCTCGTGTTATTTTCAGGCTCGTTGCCTCGACGGCGGGGGAGGTCCTTCAACCACCCCTTCGACCCCCTGCTGCACCAACCCTGCAACCCCTCTCGAGCGAGCAGCCAGCGCCTCGGACCACTTACGCCATTGTCGCGGTCCGCGAGACCGTGAAAACGCACCCTTCCTTTGGCGAGCTTCCCCCCTCCACCCCCCTCTCCATCCGACACACTCTCTCTGTCACAGACACAGACACACACACACATGTGCGCGCTTTCAGGGGAAGGTATATTAGATTACTTCACTTCAATAATACAGTGTGTTTGCTCAACATTTTAAATTACTCATTACATCGTTAATTGTTCATCAACTGTTGTTTCATAAACTCAAAACATATTTATTTTATAGCTTTTTAAAAAACCCTGACAAACTAATGCTTATTTAATTATGGTAAACCCAAATGTTTACTGATTAACGAATTATGTACGTAAGTAATGATGCATGTCAAAGGCTACACATAAAAAATTAAATTTTAAAACTGTAAAAATGACGATTACATGATCTAAGGTCATGCTAGGGTTTACATAAAAATAGTCCTTTAATTTTCTAAAAATAGTTACTTATTTGATTTATATACAATATTATTAACAATTGATGATTATGGATTTAATTAAAATAATGAGAGAAAATAGTTTAGGATAGGTGCACCGTAAATTTTATTTTGTTAATGGAACATAAATATTCATGTAAACTTACAGATAAATGTAAATTTGTACATGTACGTGAAAAAAAAATATCACTACAAAATAGTTTTCTCATTTATGCTTTGTGTTGACCCATGGCTAAAGTAATTTAGAACCGTTCCCTGAATAGCTCTGCAGCAATAACTGCGCACATTAATAACCATGACACAACCAAATGAATTCTAAATTTTGTATGTTTAATGATCATTTGCATTGTTTTAAATAAAATATGCTTGTCTGGAACATCAGGTATATCTGCCGATTTTCGTTTCATTTAGGTATATGTGGATTTCCATTTGTATCGTTTAAGTTTTTTTTAGGTTTTTTCACATATGTTTAATAAGGTAACATTTACACTGATTTTAGTTCTTTCCTTTGATTAAATTCTTCACAATTCAAGCATTTAATAATTGAAAATCGATTCTATTAAATGAAACTTATTTCACTATAAATGGGTTCTTTTGACGCTTTTTCATGTAATTTTACATCATTTTATTAATTTAATTACATTTGGGTACAAATCAATTTATTTGTATTGTATTATGTGTTTTTGTTTGTTGTATTACGTTTCCGATTCATTTCGGCATATATGGATGTATTTCATTTCCATTTGTATCGTTTCAGATTATTTCGGTTATTTCACAATAATATGTACTAAAATCGTATTTTATGCATGCAAAAAGAACCGTACCCATGAGTTGTACAAAGTTACAATATATTTCTTGTAGTATCGCAAGTTGGTTGCTGAAGTCCGTCCCGAGCGACCTCAGCTTACAGGTAGTTGAATGTTGTGATATTCTGAGCTCCATTAACCTTGAGACTACGGAAGAAACTAAGGAACATCGAAGGAAACAAGCAGAAATATCCAACATGTCTACCACATATATCTGGTGGGAGGTGAGTGAAACCAGCCAAAACATCGCCTAGGGAAACAATGATGAAGTTCCTTCCAAAGTTTTGCGTCACATTACGTCAGCATATTTATTACTTTGCTGCAGGATTTAATAACTTTGCGTATACATCCATGACCCTGATTGTTACAAAGTACACGAGAAAGTACACGTATATGGTAATGGAACAAATCTGACGACAGGCGATAGTGGCAGCCCGCAACTCCGGACGGATATGCGAGTTGCAGAGTTCCCTCACTGCAGGCGCAAGCCACGCAGAGACAAGTTGTCTACACCGCACGTGCGGGACAAACCCTTGTGAATGCAGCAACATTATCAGAGCCGGCACTTCACCTAGTTGTACCAATATTATAAAGAGACTGTAAGTTTCTTAGTTTGCAAGAATATAACTCAAGAACTACTGGGCAGTTTACCAAAATTCTTGCGCTGTTAAAAAACAACATGATTCCAAGTTTATGGCTATGTTTAATTTTTTTTTTAAATATATGTGGACAAGTCTTTCAGTATTTGACAGAGATGTGTTACATCTAATCTCGATAAAAACAAATTAAAGTGTTTTCATGTTGCAAATACAATCATGATACAGAACTTGGGCTTAAAATTTAATGCAGAAATCTTTAAAAATATGTAATGCTGAGCGTAATAAACATACGGGAAATCACACGTAGTTTTCTCAATTGGCCTTAAATTTGCTGCCAAAACAGCTACGTCAAATATTAAATTATTTGTTTAGCTTACCGTGATTTCAAACTAAAGCTACAGTAAAACTGTTACGATAATATCGAAAAATACTTGAAAAAAAAACTAAACCCCAGCTTTGTAACTAATATTTGACAAAAGTATTTTTATTAAAATACTGTTCTTATTAAATTCATTAAATAGTTTATTTTTAACATATACATTTGTCTTTGTGAACTTTGGTTCACGTCATCCGAAATAGATGGCAGTACCAATGTTGCTACACATTTCAGTTCCTTCAATTCCATCGCATTCACTAAACTACGCCCACCAAATGCCGTATACCGAGCGCTAAGATGTTACACATGAAGAAATAATTTTTCTATGTGATATATCGTGGGCTTAGTGGAAAAAGTCGGTAAGTCCAATTTCTGGAAAAAGACTGTTAGTTCACTTACCAAGTTTTGCTTGCCTAGAATAGCGTTATAATGGACTTGCCGAAATAAAGCTAGAAGAAAATGTCCACAATCATTAATTATTTGGACTTCCAAACGTTTCCTTGGCGAAGATATTGCCCTTACAACTTCATCTGTGAAGTTAACTCATTTTCACACGTAAGTGGACTTACCAACTTTTTCCACTAAGCCCACGGTATATATAGGGACCGGAAAAATTCGCGGGTTCAATGACCTTTAGGATGAACTCCATAGTTCTACGTACGCTCGGTCAAATGCCACCCACTTATTGGCTGCTGTCTTGTGAGACGTCCCAACGTAGCAGCCTGTGATTCGATAAAGCTTTGGTTGGGTGTTTCTCATTGGCCCAGAGACATCTAGGTGAGTTGTGAGCCAATAGCAGAGGCAGCACTGAGGTATAACTATTTGTATTTTAGCCTATCGCGAAATGAATTCGCGAATTTTTCCGGTCTCTAGGTATATAGTATTTATGCCTTAAACTGAATATACAAGCATTATGCGGGAAAAAAAATGTTTAGTCTTAATACTTCAAAAACTAGAGCTACCACCAAAAAAATTATTTTTTTAAATTTTCTTTCTTATTTCGGACAATCACACTCTAATACACACTCGTACTTGGCAGATTAGAGAATTATTTTTTAGGTGACTGTTCTCAACTTATTCCCCATGTTAAGAGGTAAATGTATTCACCAAAATGAAAGCAAACACAAAGAAAAAATAGGGGTCTCAGGCAGTATCATTACAATAAACGAATATGTTGTTCTAAAGTCACGGATTGTTAAATTTTTAAAGTTTATCGGTCGGTTCTGGCTGTATAAGTGTTTAATAAAATTGAAACGTGTATGTATGTATACCGGATTAGTTAATGCCCGCTATCGGTAACTGAATAAAGCGTGGGCACTTGGAAGTGCTTTTCAGATAAGAAAAAAAAATGTAGTAGGAAGTAATGATTTTGTGAGTGGCTACGAGATTACATAACCTCACCAACAACTTCATTAATCCGGCACATTTGGGAACGCGACTAAACTGGATAAGCGATTTGGCCGGACTGTAGAAAGTCAATAATGTTTTAACGAAAATTCAGGATAACTGAAATACAGCACACGTGTGGCGCTGAATTAGTAGAGCGCCGCTCTGTAGTTGTGCTCTGTATGCTCCATTGGAGTGCTGACGTGTGGACGCCAGGAATCCGCTGGAAAAACCCAAACGTGAGCTGCCCGATCGAAGCCGGATTATGTAACGTGTCGTAACATACATAATCGGATTTTAGAACGTCACACACACACACACACACACACACACACACACATATATATATATATATATATATATATATATATATATTGCAAGATCGTAGAACGTAACGAACCAAAGAATTCGGATTATACAACACGCGGAACAAAAAAAAAATTGCCGTATTACAGAACGTTTTCAATTGAAGAATGCGAGATTCCAGAAATTGAAGAACCAGATAACCCCGGATTATTGAAATGTATGATCTACCGTTGCCGGATTAGAGAACTAGTCGAACCTGAGAATCACTGATTACAGCACGTGTCATATAAAGGAATGCCGGGTTACAGAAAAGGTAGACCCACATAATACCGGATTACAAAACGCATTGTATCAAACGATACCGGATTATAGAACACACCAAACCAAACAGGTTTAATGTAATGATGCCGGACTACAGATCACTTCTGACAGAGGAGTGACGGTTTGCCGAACGTATCAAATAAATAAAAATAATTTTACCCACACAGACCCCTTATATTGCCGGACGACAGGAGGGGCAGGTAGGGGTGGAATGCGGTGATGCCGGATTGCAGAGCCCCGGCCGCGGTGCCGGCAGTCCGCTGCGCCGGGCGGGATAATCACGTTACCGGGGGCCTAATGAGTCCCTCGGAGGACTACATGTTTGCTCACGGTCGCGCGCCTCTCTCCCCCCGCGCGGGGCGAACAAAGACTACCCCCTCCCCACCACCGGCAAGTCCTTCCCTCCGCCGCACAAAGGACCGGCGGGAGTCCTGCTCCTCGTAGCAATCACGTGACGCGCGGACCTGGGGCAGCAATCCGCTAACCACCGGCCTACCTGCTGTCATCCGGCGAACTTGCGCTCCGGGTACTCTTCAAACACATCGTCTATCCTTTCACACACTTTGAAACTGAATATTTCAAATACCATTACGCATACACGACAAAACCATTTTTTTTCTATTAATGAAAATAATTAATCAGTAGATACAGGAAAAATTCGCGAATTCATTTCGCGATAGGCTAAAATATAAATTAATAGTTATACATCAGTGCTGCCTCTGCTATTGGCTCGCCACTCACCTGGATGACTCTGGGCCAATGAGAAACACCCAACCTAAGGCTTTATAGAATCAAAGGTTGCTACGTTGGGACGTCTCACAAGACAGCAGCCAATGAGTGGGTGACATTTGACCGAGTGTACGTAGAACTACGGAGTTCATCTTACGGGTCATTGAACCCGCGAATTTTTCCGGTCCCTAGTAATCAGTGATTAAATACTTTGGCAGTATTTTTTTTCTCTCTCTTTCGACTGAGTGTTTCGTTTGATTAACTAAACGTCTTTCCAAAATCGAGTTCACTGTTCTTTGAAAGATTCTTGCAATTAGAAAGTTTTATTCATAATGTAATTTTTTTTTTGCACATACGCAAATCTCAACAAAAAGGACGAATAAAGATAAAAAAGGAATACGCGAACACACGGAGTACAAGACAAATTCAGCCAATGTTAAAAGTTGAACGCGTGGACAGCTCACAGAATTCTGTGGAAGGAATGTCAGAAAAAAGATATTACGGTAAAGACAAACACAGTGTGATATCAAGTGCCTCGTCAATGTCACCCCACTGTGTCCCTCTGTCCTGTGACGTTTTTCCTTCCGCGTAAATCTTTGTGCTGTTTGTGCATTTAACTTTTAACATAAAATGCTTTTGGCTTGTTCGCTGTGTATTTGCGTATTAATTTTAATTTTTGTCAGGTATTGAAATTTTCCTTGACATACAGTGTAACCAGCAGTGGCATATGTCAACAAAAAAATTGAATCGAGAATATTCTGTCACTTATAGTTTTTCGCGAAAAAATCTGAACGTCTATTAGACTGCAACAAGGCATACCCGCACCAGTGGTTTCTTCCTTGTTATTGGTGGCCGTCTGCGAGAGAGTTACTCCATTATTTGACCGAGCCACTCAGGACGCGTTTGCTTCCGCACTGAATTACTGTGATTGGTGTAGTAACGATCGACATGTAGCCGGAAGAAACTCATCCGATCACGAAACACAGACGATGCTACAGTGTTTTAACTTTCAATGAATCTCGAAATCTTTTCGCGAAATATGCATGGCCCTACTTATAGTCAAAAATACATTCCTTTGCTATTTTTACGTTCTCAGCTATTTTTTTTGTGTGTGAATTGTGCGAGAGAAATATTTTCGTACAAGAATGAGTAACTTAAATGCATCTAATTTAGTTCGTGGTACGGCATAACACGGACCGCGGAAGGAACCAGACGTACTTCAGGAACAAAACATTCATGCAAACTTACAGACATTTGTAAAATTGTACATTTATATGAAAATAACTGTACCACTACAAAAAAAAAGTGTTCGCAGTAATACTTGGTTCGTACTATTACCCGGGAAATTTTATGCTTTGAGTTTTCCCAGTACCTCCAATAGTTAAAATTTATCAGTAAACCGGTCGTAAATTGCTCTCCAGTAGCAACTGAACATATTATTAAGCACGGTAAAACAAAGTGAATTTTATTGATGAATATTTTATAATTATTTTTATGGGTTAAAAAATTATACTTTAATGTTGCTTTTATTAACATAAAATAAAGCTCCAGATTTCATAAAAGGACTCGGTATTATCTTGATAGGAGTGTTTTATATGTGAAAAAAAAGGCATAGCCATCTATTGTACAAAATGACAATATTTATCTTGTAGTGTTACAAACTATTTATCGGCAACTGGTTTTCAACTTGCACATCGAGTCTCTTGTCTGATGCCTGGGAGAGTGCGAGTTTTCGCCCTACTCAGTTGCCAGGCGCATGTTGATCAGAAATCTCTCCGCAAATTCATCTGCAGCTGTACTCCAAGGCAGGCGTTCAAGACCGTAACCAGGATTTTGTGAATGACCTTTTTTATTTTTATAATGGTATTTTTGGAATTTTAAAGAGAAAAATTTTCTTTTTCACACCACAATCTCAGGGAATGATAGACATTTAGTACTAAAACGTTTACACATAGAATCTTTAAGTAATGTTTTTGCTTCAGAAAAGAAAACTGGACATTTTATATAATGTTAATTTTTATTTAAATGTTTAAATGTTTTGTTATTAAGTAAACTGTGTGATTTCTTTCAGAAAAGTCATAAATACATGATTCACACATGTAAAGAGTGTATGAATGACATAGTTACACCTGTGCAAACTGTCATTAAATATAGACTGTACTTGGAAACACAATTCACAATTCCTGCCGTTTCTGTATTATGAGGGATGTAATATGGAGGAAGCACTAATGTTGCCAACTAAGGAATACAATAATATTCCAAAATGATATCTTTGGAAACTTATGTAGCTCAATTGCTTGTATTCACTCATTTTGTTTTCTTATGTATTTTATTTTATAAATTCTGGAAGGAAGGTGTCCGGACCCGACTAACTGCCCCCCCCCCCCCCCCAAATCAAGGGTGACTGGTGCAGTTCAAAACAAATGAGATGGTTAAGTCTACCAGAGAGCAACCAACCGCGAATGCCTTAAAACCCCCTAAAACCTTTCCTTTTCCTGATTGCAGCCGTAAGAAACATACCAACGAGTGCTAACTAGATTAATTATAACTAATTAAATCAACGACCCTTTTAACATCCCAAGAATCGCTACTACACGCGGAATTTCCCTCTAGATTGTTTGATATGAAAGCCTTTTCCAGAAAATCTGCTATCAGAAGCTACGGAAACAAGCTTCATTATATTCACGGTTCAAAATTGTCAAGATGTTTTGCGTTTGGTCAGAATTTTTTTCGTATCTTGCATAAGTGAAATTTAAACGATACCGTTTCAAAACGGGTTGTAGCTCTTAGGTCGGATGGTCTTCTATATTCATATTACTGCGAACACTATTTTGTATTGTGATATAGTGATGGAGTTGTTTTCAAGTACACGTACAAATTTACAAATATCTGTTATTTTACATGATTTTCAAAAGGAATAAAACAACTCTACAGTGCAGGGAGCGGATATTTTGGGATGAAGCATTCAGCCAGTGGAAGTTTTGAAGTGAAGCTACCATCAGGCGCTGCTCCCATGAGTAGTCTTATAAGAGCGAAGCGCCCAACGAGTCACCGATTATATATTATATATTCGAGGCTTTTGTTATCCTCCAGGACTATTCTAAAACAAAAATCCCTGGCTTAAGGGGCCAACCTAGTAAGGGGAGTATGTGTGTCAGCGAGGCGGTATGATAAGTGCGACGCTCGCTGGTGTTTTTAGCGCGGTATCGCCTCTAAACTGGCGCGCAGTCTTCTCGTCGTGCAAGGGACAACTGTGAAATCTGAGCGGTGACCGTAACCTTTTATAGCGGAGAAATGAAGATTAATGTGTAATGCCAAGTCCTTTAAGCGCTTTCAAGAATCTGTATTGGTTGTTTTTATGCCTTAAAATTACTCTGGCAACACCCCTTGTAAGCCATTTTCACACTTCTTAAAACGCAGTTTGAAAACTTTATCAGGAAACAAAAGTATTTTTCGGCTCTCAGCGAATCATTAAATGGTTTCCGTAAACTGACCGCTCTTCGATATCGTGAGTAGTTTTCAAATCGCGTTGTTTCTCCTGAAGCTCTGGGCACGGTGTGTGTGACCAGGTAGGCGGATGAGTGTTTGTTCGAGGCGACCAGCCGTCGCGGGCCGGACCTGCGTGTGCCGCGAACAGGCAGACGACGTCTTGCCGGGCTGACGACTCGACGCTCTGACCTCGTGACATTCACCCTCTGAGCGCCGTCACGCGGACAGCCCGGGGTTGTTGACGCAGCGTCGCGGCGCCGGGGTCTGCGGCGTGTGGGCGAGCGTCACGTCGAGACGGCCGTCTGTGCAGGGGCCGTCTGTGCAGGGGCCGTCTGTGCAGGGGCCGTCTGTGCAGGAGCCGTCTGTGCAGGGGCCGTCTGTGCAGGGGCCGTCTGTGCAGGGGCCGTCTGTGCAGGGGCCGTCTGTGCAGGGGCCGTCTGTGCAGGGGCCGTCTGTGCAGGAGCCGTCTGTGCAGGGGCCGTCTGTGCAGGGGCCGTCTGTGCAGGGGCCGTCTGTGCAGGAGCCGTCTGTGCAGGAGCCGTCTGTGCAGGGGCCGTCTGTGCAGGGGCCGTCTGTGCAGGAGCCGTCTGTGCAGGGGCCATCTGTGCAGGAGCCATCTGTGCAGGGGCCGTCTGTGCAGGGGCCGTCTGTGCAGGGGCCGTCTGTGCAGGGGCCGTCTGTGCAGGAGCCGTCTGTGCAGGAGCCGTCTGTGCAGGGGCCGTCTGTGCAGGGGCCGTCTGTGCAGGGGCCGTCTGTGCAGGAGCCGTCTGTGCAGGGGCCGTCTGTGCAGGAGCCGTCTGTGCAGGGGCCGTCTGTGCAGGGGCCGTCTGTGCAGGAGCCGTCTGTGCAGGGGCCGTCTGTGCAGGGGCCGTCTGTGCAGGGGCCGTCTGTGCAGGGGCCGTCTGTGCAGGGGCCGTCTGTGCAGGAGCCGTCTGTGCAGGGGCCATCTGTGCAGGAGCCATCTGTGCAGGGGCCGTCTGTGCAGGGGCCGTCTGTGCAGGAGCCGTCTGTGCAGGGGCCATCTGTGCAGGAGCCATCTGTGCAGGGGCCGTCTGTGCAGGGGCCGTCTGTGCAGGGGCCATCTGTGCAGGAGCCGTCTGTGCAGGGGCCGTCTGTGCAGGGGCCGTCTGTGCAGGAGCCGTCTGTGCAGGGGCCGTCTGTGCAGGGGCCGTCTGTGCAGGAGCCGTCTGTGCAGGGGCCATCTGTGCAGGAGCCATCTGTGCAGGGGCCGTCTGTGCAGGGGCCGTCTGTGCAGGGGCCGTCTGTGCAGGAGCCGTCTGTGCAGGGGCCGTATGTGCAGGGGCCGTCTGTGCAGGAGCCGTCTGTGCAGGGGCCATCTGTGCAGGAGCCATCTGTGCAGGGGCCGTCTGTGCAGGGGCCGTCTGTGCAGGGGCCATCTGTGCAGGAGCCATCTGTGCAGGGGCCGTCTGTGCAGGGGCCGTCTGTGCAGGAGCCGTCTGTGCAGGGGCCATCTGTGCAGGAGCCGTCTGTGCAGGGGCCGTCTGTGCAGGGGCCGTCTGTGCAGGAGCCGTCTGTGCAGGGGCCGTCTGTGCAGGGGCCGTCTGTGCAGGAGCCGTCTGTGCAGGGGCCATCTGTGCAGGAGCCATCTGTGCAGGGGCCGTCTGTGCAGGGGCCGTCTGTGCAGGGGCCGTCTGTGCAGGAGCCGTCTGTGCAGGGGCCGTCTGTGCAGGGGCCGTCTGTGCAGGAGCCGTCTGTGCAGGGGCCATCTGTGCAGGAGCCATCTGTGCAGGGGCCGTCTGTGCAGGGGCCGTCTGTGCAGGAGCCGTCTGTGCAGGGGCCATCTGTGCAGGAGCCGTCTGTGCAGAGGCCGTCTGTGCAGGGGCCGTCTGTGCAGGAGCCGTCTGTGCAGGGGCCGTCTGTGCAGGGGCCGTCTGTGCAGGGGCCGTCTGTGCAGGGGCCATCTGTGCAGGAGCCATCTGTGCAGGGGCCGTCAGTGCAGGGGCCGTCTGTGCAGGAGCCGTCTGTGCAGGGGCCATCTGTGCAGGAGCCGTCTGTGCAGGGGCCGTCTGTGCAGAGGCCGTCTGTGCAGGAGCCGTCTGTGCAGGGGCCGTCTGTGCAGGGGCCGTCTGTGCAGGAGCCATATGTGCAGGAGCCGTCTGTGCAGGGGCCGTCTGTGCAGGGGCCGTCTGTGCAGGAGCCGTCTGTGCAGGGGCCGTCTGTGCAGGGGCCGTCTGTGCAGGAGCCGTCTGTGCAGGGGCCATATGTGCAGGAGCCGTCTGTGCAGGGGCCGTCTGTGCAGGGGCCGTCTGTGCAGGAGCCGTCTGTGCAGGGGCCGTCTGTGCAGGGGCCGTCTGTGCAGGAGCCGTCTGTGCAGGAGCCATATGTGCAGGAGCCGTCTGTGCAGGGGCCGTCTGTGCAGGAGCCGTCTGTGCAGGGGCCGTCTGTGCAGGGGCCGTCTGTGCAGGAGCCGTCTGTGCAGGGGCCATCTGTGCAGGAGCCGTCTGTGCAGGGGCCATATGTGCAGGGGCCATCTGTGCAGGAGCCGTCTGTGCAGGGGCCGTCTGTGCAGGGGCCGTCTGCGCAGGGGCCGTCTGTGCAGGAGCCGTCTGTGCAAGGCCATCTGTGCAGGAGCCGTCTGTGCAAGGGCCTTCTGTGCAGGGGCCGTCTGTGCAGGAGCCGTCTGTGCAGGGGCCGTCTGTGCAGGAGCCGTCTGTGCAGGGGCCATATGTGCAGGAGCCGTCTGTGCAGGGGCCGTCTGTGCAGGGGCCGTCTGTGCAGGGGCCGTCTGTGCAGGAGCCGTCTGTGCAGGGGCCGTCTGTGCAGGGGCCGTCTGTGCAGGGGCCATATGTGCAGGAACCGTCTGTGCAGGGGCCGTCTGTGCAGGAGCCGTCTGTGCAGGGGCCGTCTGTGCAGGGGCCGTCTGTGCAGGGGCCGTCTGTGCAGGGGCCGTCTGTGCAGGAGCCGTCTGTGCAGGGGCCGTCTGTGCAGGGGCCGTCTGTGCAGGGGCCGTCTGTGCAAGGGTCTTATGTGCAGGAGCCGTCTGTGCAGAAACCGTATGTGCAGGAGACGTCTATGTAGGGGCCGTCTGTGCAGGGGCCGTCTGTGCAAGGGCCGTCTGTCCATGGTTGGCACTGTGCACAGCGTTTTTGCCAGAAATTCTTTGTTTCTTATGACTCGGCGAGCTACAAAGTACAGGTTGTCAATTAAAGAATTGGCCAGTTTTAATGGTATATTATAACCTTTAAATTAAGACTATTTACAACAAATCACAAATCAAATTACAGGTATACTAATCTAGTTTTTCTTAAAAATTTAAATATTGGGCCACTTTAGATACTTATATGGCACGTGCCTAACCTAAAGTCCAAGTTTTCCCACACTTTGGTCAACAAGTCCGGAGTATTTTGGCAAAATAATCGAGATAAATTTTAATTAATAATAAATCTGCTGAATGTTTATTCTTCTTTACTAATTTAATTGTTTATTAAATATCAGTATAATGATTTATAATTTAAAAAGAAAATTAATTATATATACGTGAACCTAACCTCATTCATATAAAATCACTTTAAAAACTTTAATAAACACAATTTCCGTCACATATATCCACCATAAATAAATATTTTTCATTTTTTGAAGCACATTTATATAATTTTTTATTTGTTAGTAAGGAATCGTAAAAGATCACTCTCATAAATTTTTTTCATAACGTACCTAATGATATAGGATGCCATTGTAGAAGCAGTGGCAATCCAGCGTTGTGGGCAGAACTTCCTCAGCACACCTTTTGTATTCACGGCCGTGACAATGCAGTAAGAGTGACGCGGAAGGCAACAGCACGCACGTGAGCGAGACGTGTTCACGAGCCGCGCGGATGTCAGCCTCGCTTCTCGCTCTGTCGCACGAGCCCAGGTCGTAAACCTCGGGGTCCACGTCGCGGTGAAGCCCGCCTGGCTGGCAGCGAGGTCGTAAAGAAGTCGTAAACTCGTCCCCGCACACCACGCGTCAGAAAAAAAATATATGTGTGTGTGTTTTTTTTGTTTACCTCCCTCTTTGAATTCAGTTCCGAATGCAGTATTCGGATTTAGTAGCCTGTCCAGGACTTGCGGGAAATGGTTGAAGAACAACGCGCCTAGAATTGTGTATTTTTCAAGAAGTATTTTCCCCGCACATTGCTGTTAGGACTAGAATTTGAGGTTTATATTTACATCAACAGTTATGAAACGGACCTGTCTACCCAAAATTGATAGTGTTCCCAACTTGAAAAAAAGAATTATAATATTTAATAATTTGTTTTTGAATCACAAATAATTAACTAAATAAATCTGCAAAAATTTCAATCATCGCAACCAGTATGTGATCAAATAAATAAATAACTTAAGCTCGAATGTAAAATATATCTCTGAAGATTTCGTATTAAGCATCTGCTAACTAATGAAAGGTTGTTGTAACACAGTTAAAATTAAACTCCAGCAATACATGCTATGATAGTGATTTAAAAGTAAAACATGAATAATATGAATTATAAATGAGGTCGTTTAAAAATCATATATTTAAATATCTTCGAAAATAAAATACATTTTGGTCAGCATGCGTCATTGAAGCTTTGCTATTGAGATGTAAGGCCCGGTTTCACAAAAGATGTAAGTTTTTTTTTTCGTTCTTTTTTGTCAATACTTTTATTTAATAGCTATTTCATAAATTTTGGCTCGATACCGTCCTTTCACGATTTTCTGTCGCAAATATTTTCAACAGATACTCGCGTAGTGAAATACCACGCAGTGGATGTTAATTACGAAGATATGTGCGCCATTCTACACCCATGATTTCACACTAAGTGAATATTTGTTTAAAAATATTTGATTATTGGTAGAAAAACCTATACAAATGAGGTATCGTGTTAAAATTTTATAAGTAGACAATAAATAAAAGTAATGACAAAAGAAGAAGAATTGTCAACATTGCGTGGGAGACCACGCTTTAAGTCAATTCTTTGAATAAGTTGAGCGAACCACCCGCTTGGATAACAGATGTGTTAAATAAAACTCGTTAATAATGTTCGCAGGTTTTCACGACCATTGTCTCAAGTAGCTTGGCTTCTGGGATTGTAGCCGTGTCCTTGGCGAATAATTCACCGACGTTTTAGGTCAACATTGCAGTCGCCATCATCAGGGAGCAGTTAGTTACATACCTACCTACTCAGTAGGTACCTGCTCCCTGATGATAGTGACTGTAAAGTAGACCGAAAGTCGGTGAATTATTCGTCAAGGACGCGGCTACAAACCCAGAAGCCAAGCTCCTTCAAATAAAACTCGGATGATGTATCTCCCGACGGCGCGAGAGACACGCCATCCCTAGCGAGGTTCGGGTTTGTGGTCACGTGACGCAGCATCCGGAGCAGGAAGCCTTTCATCTCGCCGCTGGACCGCGCGGGCAGGGAGCGGGGGATCACGGGCTGGTGTGCCTTTTTCAGGTCCAGCCCCTCCTTGGAGGAGGGGAGGGGAGGGGGAAAAGAGAAAAAAAAATTGGTTGTCTGTAAAGTCGGTTTACGGACGATAGTTTAACGTGACAACATCATAAAAAAACATTGATGAAGTGATTGCATACTTTTATGAATAAAATTGAATCATATTTATTTTAATTATAAAAGAATAAATACTTAAAATTATACTAGTAATCAGATTATTAAAATGCCAAAATAATTAACCTTTATTGCCGAAATTGTTGTTGTAATAAGCAATGAAAAAACCACATTAACTTTTCACTTCACTTTATAAACAGTCGAGTGGAAGAGAGATAGATGCGGCGCAAGCGTACAATGAACGTAACGGGAACAGCGTAACGGAACAATGTGCGTAACGGGACACTTTTCCGTGCGTGCAGCCGGCGTTCATCGATTAATTAGACGTTGTCACGTCAAAAAAAAAAACAACCATTGATGATGTCTTTCAGTACTCGTCAGAAATGTGGTAACATCTGACCTCGGTCACGAGTAGATTCATATCTTCTCATGTTGCAAATACACTTATATTACGAAAAATCGAGTCTTTGACACGTTTTAGCGTAGAAATCTCTAAAAAGTTATGCCGAGCGTGACAAATGTACGCAAAATATTTAAGGGTTCTTGGAGTCAGAATCCAAGTAAACTCAAACGGAGCCTGGTGAGAAGAGAAACCGGCAGTTTTCAATTTTTGGTTCAATTAATCAACAAATGTTAGAATGTAACAGGTCAATAATTTAATACACTAAACGTAAGTTAGTAACTGTATGAAACAAGTATACAGCATTATTCCATTTTTATTTATTTATCTTTTTGCCAAACTAGCCAAGTAAATAGCCGGCGTTAGTCAGAAAATGTTTGCCACAATACATTTTTCCATACGACCACCAAAGAAACGCGAAGTCATCGTAAAATAATGAGTAAACTCCACTGTACGAATGGAAAATTAAAATTGCAATGAGGTTTTTTTTTTTTTAGAGGGAGTGCGTTATTCAGTTAAGAGGTATTTTGCTTTGTAGATCAAATATCACTGCAGTCGACATAGACCTACTGAATGTTTGTTTCTTGAAGTTTAAAACTAAGCTTCAAAATACTTGCACAACGAATGGGCGCTCATTATTTATTTTTTAAGTCACGAGGAGTGTTTGGGTGGAACCCCTTGGGCTTTTTGTTTCCCACGTGAGAGAAACCTTTTATTTCAACGCGGAGGTATAAAAAAAAAAAGCCCCGCTGCTTTGGGCACACAATGGTTTTTCGAGAGGAGGACAAGGGAAGAAGGGCATGGGTGGAGAACTCGCAGACCAGAGAGAGAAAGAGAGAGAGAGAAACAAAGACAAGGCGGGAGGAAGGATGTCGGGGCATTAGGCAGGAAGGCCGCTTACGTTGCGCGCGCGATGTGTAATGAACCCGGCTTCTGCGAACCTTGGGAGGGGTGAAGAAGTGGCAGGATTTTCAGCACGAGTCACAAACCTACCGTTGCTGGTCCGCACAAAAGCTGACGAAGTTCGACCACGATATTCCACTCTACAAGCCTGGCCTTCACCCGGGCGGAAACATAGCGAGCCGTGAATTCTGGCGGTGAGAATAAAGTCGACTCACAGCAGTTGCAAGAGCTATCATGCAGTGTCTAGAGAGAGAGAGAGAGAGAAAGAGAGAGAGGGAGAGAGAGAGGGATAGAGAGTGACAGGCAGGGAGAATAGGTCCACTTGTTTCGGAACATCGGTGTGCGAGACTAACTTCTATTTATAGAAATATTACTGAAGCAATTTGTTAGTTTGAAGGCTTTTTTTTTTTTAATTCATGCATGGACGTAGTGGTATTAATTCAGTCATACACAGTTTAAACTTGTCGTTCTTTGCTCTACTACTAAAAGAAAAAAAACAAAGAAAAATATTTTTCTTGTTAACAGGCTAGCGAACCTCCAGATAAATCCGTTTACTCGCTCATAATTTTCGCAGTAGAAAATGATATCAGAATGTTTGTTTGTGATGTCCATAATGATGTAAGCTCACCTGTAAAAAAGATGACCTAACCGTATTGTTGTTGAGCAGAAGCAGACAGCCAATCAGCGACACTGCAATGGCTTAACGCCCCTGATAGCGACCAACACGAGCTTCCATGAGTCACAAGAAGCGCATTTACGTTTTTTCTGTTATGTTTTGGGAAACTTTGCAATATCAAATTTAGTTATTTGAAGTAAGCGATGCATTAGTCCGAGAAACAAGACGAAACACTAAATTTAGTTTGCATGCAAATATTTATGAGAAATAAATTAATAAAAGAACTTACGAGATATTATAAATAGGCTTGGTAAATTAAGAAATAAATCATATTTAATAAATTAGTTTTCAATATTAATATAAACACGCGTATCAAAATAATTATTTGATTTTAATTAACCACGAAAATTAAGAAAAAGCTGAATCTTTATTCTAATATATTAATGTTAATAATTTGTTAAATTATAATGTAAGATTTATAAATTTGTAAACAAATAAATTATGCAAACGGGAACATAATCTCACTTATATAAATACATTTAAATACACTTGAAAAGAACACAAATTCTATTAAAAATAAAATATTTTTTTAATATTATATTCACCAGTATAAAGAATAAATAACTAAATATTAATACTTAAAAGCCCATTAATAATTTTTATTTGTATATAGCCATTTTTTTTACATCCTGTGAAAATTTTGTTGCATGGTGCCCGCGCATCGTGAAACTTCACTATCATCATTTATTCACAACGCGACTAAAGAAATATAACTTGGAATATAAAGTACAACTCGGGTTCGAGCGGGGCTGTGCCCCATCACCCCCCCCCCCCCCCCCCCCCTTCAAAGAGCCGTGCTTGGTTGAATCCCTAGGTGAAACACTGTAGACCACGTGCTATCGTCGCCGACATCATGTCTGAGCTGCCGTGAGTTCAGACGGTTAGTGCCGTGGAGGTTAAGAGTGGTTCAGATAGAGATTATATGTTAGACGCTCCATTCGAAATTAAGACTAATGTAAATGCTTAGCTGTAATTATTGTACTATTTAAACCATCTATTTTTACATAAAACTAATACAACTCTTTTACTCTTTAATAATCTCCGTAAACGTGATGCCCCCCATGGATAAATAATATTAAAAAAATTATAAATTGTTATTTGCAGAATAGTGGAGGCGCCGGGTATAGACCCATTTATGTTAGTTGTGCCAACTTTCAAGTGCTTTGGTTTTACGTGACGAAATTTGAAACTCTGTTTCTGGTAACTATTTTTTTTTAAACAGGAAGTACATGAATAAAAATTTGAACTTAGATAATAAGCTTTTTTATTTAGTTACTTATACAAACTAACGACATTAATGGGTTGTTTGAAACTTTGTTTTCATTGTGTCCAAAAAATGGTTACACTGCAATGATATTTAGAAAGTCCGGAAGAGCGCTGCTTTTCTGCGAATCAGACTTTCCTTTTTTACATTTATTTAAATGAGATTCATTACCAAGAAATATCGCGTCTTTTTTTTTTGAATTTAGGAACTGTGTGATTACGTTTATCGATATTTCAGTTAAAGGTATCAAAAGAAATAACATTGAAATAAATATTTACTCACATGTTTTTATCAAAATAGTAGACATAATCTAATAATTTAAGAGCTATAAATGCTCCTAGATAAAGAATTTTAATTTTTATTGGAAACTCAAAATCAAACTTTTTCACTGATTGTTTCGGAAAAACATCATAAAGAAGAAATATTTTTAATGGTTTGAATCTCTAAAAGCTTTTAATGAATATAAATTATTTATTTTTTGAGTGTGATTTGCGTGAATTACGTGTAATTTTGAAATCACTTGCTCATACGTATTTACCAATAATAAAATAATATAATAGTTATATTTGTTTTTCGGTGCTGTTGGCTGACAGGTATCCAGTCAATTTTTTTCAAATCTTACATTGTAATTTATATAGAAATTTTACAAACGATAAAAGTGTGAACTTTTTTTTCTAAATATAACTTATATTTAAATTTGTGCCTTTAACATACAAAATAAGCTTAACTTTACTTAATAATCCACAAGCATATCTTTGACATGTGGAGCTTCGCTAAATATTATCATAGACATGTAAATTTAAATATTCTGTGAATAAGTTACAAACATAAGATATTGAAAAATTTAATACACACTGAAATCGAGGATGAAAAAAATAAAAATTATTTTAAATTATATAAATATTACAAACTACAAACAAAAGTTATAAAGTCATTATTAATAAGTTAAAAGGAGATAACACTCTTTCTTACTTGTTTCTAAAAAAAATACAGCGAAAAAAAAAACAGAAAAATTATTACAACAATTTAATTATAATTCGCAGTAATTTAAAATTTTAAATGAAAATTTAAATCAACTTAATCGTTCCTCGGAATATATTTTTTATCAATAGTATTCGTGTAATCTTACCGATTCCTAACTATAATAGGATTAATTGGGTAGGCATCATTATTTGCTAATTAAGATTTCATTTATATTAATACTTTTCATGCGAAATTTAAATCTCTAAAGACCTGTTTATATTTATATTGTTCTGAATAGACCAAAACCGTGAGCAGTTATTTCAAAATTGTGATTAAAATTTTTCATATAAAGTCCTAAACGACTAAAATATAGATAAGTTTATTAAAACAATATTAAACTTAAAACTTGCGAAAACTTATATTTCTGCAAAGTCGACAACAAAACAAAATCTGCATAAAGATCCGGGGTCTTTTAGTGAACCATAGAGTAAAATTTAAAATGCAATTCAACACAGTCTAGTTTTTTTTTATGTTAGAAAGGCTGAAATGTGAACTCTAAAAACCTACCTTAGATTTTTCCAACAACGGCTGAAACTCTGAACTATAAATATTCAAAAACACTTACTGTCAGATTTTATTTTACTTTGGAGATGGTTTATCGCGCGCTATTGCTCGCGACACAGATGTGTTGGACATCAAGACTGTGGACCGAATAGCAAGCGCTATCAGCCAGAGTTATGTGAATCAATGTAGACTTTATTTACAATTATGTTCCAATATGTATTTCTTCGAAACATTTTTATCGCTTATATATTCTTTGCTGTCTTTTATTTTCACTAAACAATTCTCGAAACAGAAGTAGCAATTTCATATCACTTCAAAATAAGTTCATTCAAAAACAAGCAAATTTTCTTAATATACCCGCAGAAATTTATTTTTCGAAAGATCAATATTTATATTACCTTACTTATAAAATTACGCTAAATTATTATAACTGAGTGTACTCCAATCAAAAAAATTATTTTGTGTGTAATGTACACAATATTCTAACTAAAAACATGTAAGTATTCCAAAACGAAGGTTACAAAAATAATGAAGGAAATTAAAATTTCCAATATTTTAAGATCAATATTTGACAATTAAATATTGCTTTGAGGAATTGAAAATCTATTTACCTGACAATCAATAACTACCATTGGATAATTCCAAGCTTAATAGCAGTAATATGACATTTCATGTTTCACAGCGAAATCTATCAAAGATCAGCCCTTAGCATTGGTTATAGGTAGAGACCGGAAAAATTCGCGAATTCATTTCGCGATAGGCTAAAATACAAATAGTTATACCTCAGTGCTGCCTCTGCTATTGACTCACAACTCACCTGGATGACTCTGGGCCAATGAGAAACACCCAACCAAAGCTTTATCGAATCATAGGATGCGACGTTGGGACGTCTCACAAGACGGCAGCCAATGAGTGGGTGACATTTGATCGAAAGTACGTAGAACTATGGAGTTAATCCTACAGGTCATTGGACCCGCGAATTTTTCCGGTCCCTAGTTATAGGTATATACACAAGATCCAAAAATACAAAAAAAAAATTGTGATTAATAATACTATCTACCTGAAAGCACCCTCTAAACCCAGTGTTCTGGTTGTTAAATTAGTGAGTCTGCACTTTCGCCGACAGGCTGGAGCCATTGCAGCTCGTTATTCACGTGCGCGCGTTGCCAGGCCGCGCGGGGAAATCCGTCGCAGCGGGAGACATAAACCACGCCGCAGCTATTCACGCAGCACCGGGCCAAAAGCCGTATTCCGTCGCATGTCCGGTTATCCTGAATACGCTCGGCGGGACCACGTGGGCCCAGCGCGGCAGAGGGACCAGGCCAGAGCCAGGGACCTCGGCGGGACCACGTGGGCCCAGCGTGGCAGAGGGACCAGGCCAGAGCCCGGGACCTCGGCGGGACCACGTGGGCCCAGCGCGGCAGAGGGACCAGGCCAGAGCCAGGGACCTCGGCGGGACCACGTGGGCCCAGCGCGGCAGAGGGACCAGGCCAGAGCCAGGGACCTCGGCGGGACCACGTGGGCCCAGCGCGGCAGAGGGACCAGGCCAGAGCCCGGGACCTCGGCGGGACCACGTGGGCCCAGCGCGGCAGAGGGACCAGGCCAGAGCCAGGGACCTCGGCGGGACCACGTGGGCCCAGCGCGGCAGAGGGACCAGGCCAGAGCCAGGGACCTCGGCGGGACCACGTGGGCCCAGCGTGGCAGAGGGACCAGGCCAGAGCCCGGGACCTCGGCGGGACCACGTGGGCCCAGCGCGGCAGAGGGACCAGGCCAGAGCCAGGGACCTCGGCGGGACCACGTGGGCCCAGCGCGGCAGAGGGACCAGGCCAGAGCCAGGGACCTCGGCGGGACCACGTGGGCCCAGCGCGGCAGAGGGACCAGGCCAGAGCCAGGGACCTCGGCGGGACCACGTGGGCCCAGCGCGGCAGAGGGACCAGGCCAGAGCCCGGGACCTCGGCGGGACCACGTGGGCCCAGCGCGGCAGAGGGACCAGGCCAGAGCCCGGGACCTCGGCGGGACCACGTGGGCCCAGCGCGGCAGAGGGACCAGGCCAGAGCCCGGGACCTCGGCGGGACCACGTGGGCCCAGCGCGGCAGAGGGACCAGGCCAGAGCCCGGGACCTCGGCGGGACCACGTGGGCCCAGCGCGGCAGAGGGACCAGGCCAGAGCCCGGGACCTCGGCGGGACCACGTGGGCCCAGCGTGGCAGAGGGACCAGGCCAGAGCCCGGGACCTCGGCGGGACCACGTGGGCCCAGCGCGGCAGAGGGACCAGGCCAGAGCCAGGGACCTCGGCGGGACCACGTGGGCCCAGCGCGGCAGAGGGACCAGGCCAGAGCCCGGGACCTCGGCGGGACCACGTGGGCCCAGCGCGGCAGAGGGACCAGGCCAGAGCCCGGGACCTCGGCGGGACCACGTGGGCCCAGCGCGGCAGAGGGACCAGCCCAGAGCCAGGGACCTCGGCGGGACCACGTGGGCCCAGCGCGGCAGAGGGACCAGGCCAGAGCCCGGGACCTCGGCGGGACCACGTGGGCCCAGCGCGGCAGAGGGACCAGGCCAGAGCCCGGGACCTCGGCGGGACCACGTGGGCCCAGCGTGGCAGAGGGACCAGGCCAGAGCCAGGGACCTCGGCGGGACCACGTGGGCCCAGCGCGGCAGAGGGACCAGGCCAGAGCCCGGGACCTCGGCGGGACCACGTGGGCCCAGCGCGGCAGAGGGACCAGGCCAGAGCCCGGGACCTCGGCGGGACCACGTGGGCCCAGCGCGGCAGAGGGACCAGGCCAGAGCCCGGGACCTCGGCGGGACCACGTGGGCCCAGCGCGGCAGAGGGACCAGGCCAGAGCCAGGGACCTCGGCGGGACCACGTGGGCCCAGCGCGGCAGAGGGACCAGGCCAGAGCCCGGGACCTCGGCGGGACCACGTGGGCCCAGCGTGGCAGAGGGACCAGGCCAGAGCCCGGGACCTCGGCGGGACCACGTGGGCCCAGCGCGGCAGAGGGACCAGGCCAGAGCCAGGGACCTCGGCGGGACCACGTGGGCCCAGCGCGGCAGAGGGACCAGGCCAGAGCCCGGGACCTCGGCGGGACCACGTGGGCCCAGCGTGGCAGAGGGACCAGGCCAGAGCCAGGGACCTCGGCGGGACCACGTGGGCCCAGCGCGGCAGAGGGACCAGGCCAGAGCCAGGGACCTCGGCGGGACCACGTGGGCCCAGCGCGGCAGAGGGACCAGGCCAGAGCCCGGGACCTCGGCGGGACCACGTGGGCCCAGCGTGGCAGAGGGACCAGGCCAGAGCCCGGGACCTCGGCGGGACCACGTGGGCCCAGCGCGGCAGAGGGACCAGGCCAGAGCCAGGGACCTCGGCGGGACCACGTGGGCCCAGCGCGGCAGAGGGACCAGGCCAGAGCCCGGGACCTCGGCGGGACCACGTGGGCCCAGCGCGGCAGAGGGACCAGGCCAGAGCCAGGGACCTCGGCGGGACCACGTGGGCCCAGCGCGGCAGAGGGACCAGGCCAGAGCCCGGGACCTCGGCGGGACCACGTGGGCCCAGCGCGGCAGAGGGACCAGGCCAGAGCCAGGGACCTCGGCGGGACCACGTGGGCCCAGCGCGGCAGAGGGACCAGGCCAGAGCCCGGGACCTCGGCGGGACCACGTGGGCCCAGCGCGGCTGAGGGACCAGGCCAGAGCCCGGGACCTCGGCGGGACCACGTGGGCCCAGCGCGGCAGAGGGACCAGGCCAGAGCCCGGGACCTCGGCGGGACCACGTGGGCCCAGCGCGGCAGAGGGACCAGGCCAGAGCCCGGGACCTCGGCGGGACCACGTGTGGTTCGCGGAACGGGGGCTGGTACTTCACTTCCAAACAACCTGTCTCACCGTCACCTTCTCGCTTCCAGCACTTTTGCGGTGACGTAACTACCTTCCCACTTTCACACGGGTCTTTACCACAACGCCGAAATACCATAACGCCGAATGTCAAAATTGACCACAACGTCGACAGCTAGAAAACTGCTGTGTACCACAACGCCAAAATAACAACTGAATGAATTTGTGTGTGTTTCTTAAATGTACCTAAACGCCGAAATACCACAATAAAACCTAACCTTACCTTAACATAACCTAGCGTAAAATAACCTAACCTAACTTAACCTAGACTATCCTAGCCTAACCTAACCTAACCTAGTCCCACCTAACCTAGTCTCACCTAACCTAACCTAGTCTCAACTAACCTAACCTTTGTGGTAGTCCTGCTATGACATTTTTCGGCGTAAGTGTATTTCGGCGTTGTGGTAATTCGGCGTTGTGGTACACAGCAGTTTTCTAGCTGTCGGCGTTGTGGCCAATTTGGCATTTCGGCGTTGTGGTGCGTCCCCCTTTCGCACAAGTTAGATGACATGATTCAATACAATTTCCTGGACATCCAAAATCTAATTCTTCTAGACCCACCGGTTAAAGCTGTGTCTTGCCAGTCAGTCAGTCAGTGTTCAGAGTTTTTATACCTTTTGTATTCACATGCTTCTCGAAAACCTAGAGAGGTTTCTAAATAAAACGCAATCCATTGATTATTCATTTTCTGTGTGTTGACAATAATTCCCCTGCTAAGTAACTCTGCCGAGAAACTTCGATTTCATCACGGCTTCCACCAACGTGACGTCACTTAGTCACCGCCTAGTGAACGAGTTGAAAAGAAACGTTTTCATCACAGACTGAAGTTGTTCCGGTGTTTCCTTCAGTCAAGCTCGCTGCTGAAGCCGAATGAGTAAGGATGGGAAATTATCACCATCCCAGCTTCAGGAATGTCATCTTCGCGACACATGTTGCCAGCCCATCCATTATTTCTATTCCAGAACTCAGCATGCAGTGTGCTGGTTATAGAAGACGCTTGCTTCATGGAATAACGACAGTTTTAAAGGGAACGTGACAACCTGTTAACTGCTGGCTGTGATTTCATGTTCATTTACTCGATGAGATAAATATAGACAAGTAAGTCACATTAACAGCTGTTGGGTGCTTTTTTCGTATTTTAAAAAAAAAGCATTATTAGTTAGGAAAAATGTAACGATACAGATGCTGTAAACTATTTAAATTATGTAAATTGTGTTTAAATTATGTGTTATGTGTATTGTTACGAAGATGCTACAGGTGAGACAAAGAGGCAGGCCAGTCGGTCCGGTGCGCAGGCTACCTGATAGGTAGCGATGGTTCCTCTGCGGTATTCCGATTAGCAACGGCGTATTTCTCCCTGTCTCTAGAATGATCGGCACGTTACCAGAGCCCCGTTTGCGTGAAGTGGCGTGACTAGGACGCCACTGTTCTCGGAGCTTATGGGCAATCATTCTTTATAGCTGTGCCCGTGAATCAAAAATCTTATTTTTTTACTTCCAACAAAATAGAAGCGTTAATGCTTGCAATTAATTGGAATAGTAGTGCCTTCTTTTATTTATTTTGAGTGCTATAAATAATTTTATAATGAAATATATATTTTTATTTTAGTTTTTTTATGTCAAATATATAAAAGATGCATTCAAGTTACAACTCCGCGTTACAATGTTTACGGAAATAAATTTTTTGTCTACAACTATCATAGCTTCGAAACCATCGGAGATATTACAATAAATTAGATACAAAATTAATGGCGGGGATACTATATAAAACTTGTTTGAATTTGAAGTTAATAACATCAGTAGTTTTTGAGTTATTTATTTTCTATAGATCTCCGTTATTCTGGTGATGCGACGCTTCTGAGGGCTACGAGACCTTTCGAGCGGGGAAGACTTCTTTTGACAGACGAGAGAGCCAAAACCCGAAGTTCCCCGAAGTTCGTTCTTTTTTTTCTTCCGTATCTTTAATGTAGCTATCCTGACCAAATCAACCGTCCACAATGTTTTAAAGTACTTATAATGTAGCTAACATAACCTAATTGACCATTAGTATCCTTTTATCAACACCGCCATATTTATTTACAATGAAGAAGAAAAAAAAACCGAAGATGCACGATCGGGCGTTTGGCTCTCTCGTCGGTGAAAAGAAGGCTTCCCTTTCGAGCGCGGGGCTTGCCAGGCGCGAGAGACGACGATGACCTCAGGCGAGGTAGGGACGGACGCAGGCGGATCCTCGGAGCGACCTGAGGGAGCAGTGAAGCGGAGAAGGCGAGTGGCACCTGAGCAATGCTGAGCAATGCGGTGCTTTATGTGCGGCTAACGAGCGAGCAGTGCGAATAGACGAGTTGGAACAGAGTTGCGTGGTGAGATATGAGCATTAAAAAAGCCGGTATCGATCCGTGCTCCATGAGTAGTGGACTCGTGGAAAGTGAGATGATTTTGTGGACAGTCAAGTAATTTTTTTAAAAATTAAATCATTATTGTGTATATAAGTTAATAAATAAAACTGTAGTAAATTGATATAGCTATCTTTTCGGACCTTTTTTTCCCCCCACTAGTAACAATATATCTCATTATTGTGCTTTTTAAAGTTTTATTCTACATTGTATTGAAAAAGAGCCCTATGTTTCACAAGTGTTTTTAATAAAAAATAATTAGGCTAATAACTTTTGAGAAACAAATCGTAAAATTAATAAAAAATTAGCCTCTTTTGAAATGTAAAAACCACCTGAATTAACAGCTGAAGTAGTATTTTGACTAGTAATTTGTATCTAATGAAAGTTCTTGAAAGGGGTTGGGGGGTTTAAAATCAAGCAAAGAACGAAACCTAACCCAACTGGACAGCTGAGACACCCCCCCCCCCTCCCGTGGATCCGCCCCAGAAGCCACCCCGATCACGTCCGCCGACGCCGCGCCCTGTGTTAATGCGCGGCGACACGTGTTACACGACACAAAACCCAATCAGCCGGGAGAAGGGGGGATGGGGGGCTCCACTGTCCGGCCACGACCCTTCATCATTATCTTCCTTGCCCTTTTTTTCCCCTCCCGATGCGCGCCGCGGCCTGACATGACAACAGCATCGGCAGGAGGGGGGAGGGGATTGGTGTTCGTGTCGACAAAAAAAAAAGGGGGGGGGGGGGTGGTTGTCTGTAAAGTCGGTTTACTGACGATAATTTTACGTGATAACGTCATAAGAAAATATTGATGAAAAATTTGCATACTTTTTTAATTTTCAAATATTATTTACAGTTCTTTTTTAAATTTAAATTAAATAATTTGTTTAAATATAATCACGAATAATAAGTTAAAAAAGCTCACCTTAAACTGTTTGATATTATAGAATATTTTCCTCGCACGGTGGTCGGCCGGTTCTAGCACGCTCGGCTCAGGCGGAACGTGACAACGAGTCATGCTTTTTCGTGCGTGCAGCCGGAGTTCGTCGATTTATAAGACGTTATCACGTCAAAAAAAAAAAAAAACGCCGCTACGCGCCGCGTGGCGTTCGCCTGACCGTGACCGTCGAAGGTGATAGGCGGGAGGAAGGGCCGTCGAGGGCTCCGCCAATCACCAGCCGTTGAGCACGCAGATGCGCCCTTACGGACCAGTACACGCGCCCGTGCCTTCAGCGAGTCGCCGGTCCGTCCAGTGTAGGTGCGCCCCGTCACGCTCCAATCACAGCAACACGAGGGAAGCCTTCTTTTCACAGACGAGAGAGCCACACCCGAAGTTCCCCCAAGTTCATGCTCGCTTTTTTTCCCCCCTGTTCTATCTCACTGTATAAACCGGTGTGGCATTAAATTTTGCGGTCGATTATGATAGGTTAGCTGCATTATAAATACTTTAAAACATTGTGGATGGTTGGTTATATTAGGTAAGTATAGCTACATTAAAAATACTGTAAAATCATTTTATGGTTGCTTAGCAAATAACTTTTTAATATGTAACTATCCAGCGCTAGGAAACCGTTTACATGATTTCACACTATATATATTGAATGTAGCTATCCTAACCAAATCAACCGTGCCCAATGTGCTAAGTATTTATAATGTTGCTAACCTAACCTAATTGACCATTAGTTATCATGAGTTATCCAAAAAAAAACATTCACGGACACACGGCAAACGAAAAATATGGCGGCGTACAAATAAATATTGTTACCTTGTTTAATGGTCTTTCCTTTTATCAACACCGCCATATTTATTTACAATGAACCAAAAAATAAAAAAATAAAAAACCGAAGATGCACGATCGGGCGTTTGGCTCTCTCGTCTGTGAAAAGATGGCTTCCCGCAACACAACGGTCGTGAATATCGCATTGGCGCTGAACAACCCGGAGAAGGAGTACAAGTGACTAGAGACTGGAATAATTCGCGCTTTGGATGACCTCTAGGATAGACTCCATAATCCCCTACACACTCGGTCAAATGCCACCTGCTCATTGGCTACTGACTCGTGATACCTAGAGTCCCGGAAATTTCGTGGATTCCTCTGGCCTCAGGATAGAAATCAAAGTTGTAGGTGTGCTCGACCCATATTTACTTTCCCATTGGTTGATTTCTTAGCGAGAACATTTTTATCCTTGTTATTTGGCATTACTTCTCTCCTAGCTGGACATCGTTGGCTCACGGTCCTAGAGGGGCGTGTCCAGATAACTGCGGTCCAATCATGAACACAGTGCGACAGTGTGGAGGTTTGCATTCTAGCTTGCGACTAAATGAATGCGCGAAAATGCCGTGGCTCTAGCTGATACCTGTTAACTGGGACGCTTGCGATACGATGCTTTTTTGGTTGAAGGTTTTTCATTGACTCAAAGTCCTTCAGATAAACTGTGAACCAATCAGAGAAGCAATATAAAGCTACAGTTATTTATATTATATCATATCTTTAAATGAATCCACGAATTTTTCCAGTCTCTACAAGTGAAAACCCCCCCCCCCCCCTTATCCAGGAATTAAGAGTGGGCCCGCTTGCGCTCGCAAGATCCTGACTGTGAAACGTTTTTGATAGACATAAACGTCATAACTATGTTTATGGAAAACTTTTTGCGCATTTTAATGTTTTCCTGCTCTATTGCACGCGTACAGGTGAAAAAAAAAAAATATGGGCAGTATACAACATGCAAGCCACGTCGAAAACTCTCGGATTTGCGCCCCAACAGAGAGCTGTTCGTGAAAAACCATCAGAAAAAAAAGCATTTAAATAGTAGTAGCGACAGTAAACTGAAATAAACCAACATGGCTAGTGAGGCCAAATCAACAATTCAAGATAATAAATTCGTCCAACGTTATCGTGTCAGGAGGACTGCCGACAGAAGTGAAAACTTAAAACTCTAAACAAACTGTTGTTATTTTTGGATATCGAAATTAATTGTTTGATCTTAAATTAAAACTTATAAATCAAAGTAACTAATATTAATATTAACAATAGAATTAAGAAAATACAAACATAATTTTAAATAATAAATACTAACTTTGTAAAATATAATTGTGTAACATAAGAAAATATTTTTTTATAAAAATCAGAGACCTTTTCGCAATTTTTACAAAAAAATATTATAACACAACAAATTTGTTTCATCATGTTGGTAAAATAACTCCTAAATTACTATTAAATACGCATTGCATAGTAATTGTATGTATTAAAAAAATAAATAATGATGTTCTTACTTTTAAGGTTATATTGCTACAAAGACTCCATTTTCTTCGCTATTCAAAATATATCTATATAAGAATATTAATATATTTTGTACTCACTTATTACTGCACAGTAATCGTATACGTAAGGTTTAAATTGAAAATAGAACAAAAACACAATTTGAACACTAATAGAAACATATATAGTGTCATCGTTAACACGTCATGTGACCATGTCGATGACGACTTGCATGCATTTACTCCCTATCCAAACCTTCCCATAGGTTTTCACTTCAAAGAAAAATTGGTTGTCTGTAAAGTCGGTTTACGGACGATAGTTTAACGTGACAACGTCATAACAAAACATTGATGAAATGATTGCATACTTTCATGAATTAAATTGAATCATTTTTATTGAATTATCACTATTTTGATGACTACAAAGAAGGAGTGAAATGAAATCTGAAATTTAATTGATAAAATTATTTTTATTTGCACTCGTTAATTCAAATAGGTTTATTACTTTAACGAAGATAATATTTTAACTATAACTTTTATACATGTTTGCTATTTAACTTCTTCCAATCTGTGTTATTCTGTTAAGGATAGGACGATGATAGGAAAAGTAGGAAACGAATGGGAGTGTTTCAAGTTTAATGTGCCTCGAAATGTCAAGTCGATGGTTGTTCCAATCGAGTGGAAGAGAGATAGATGCGGCGCAAGCGTAAAATGAGCGTAACGGAACACAGAGTAACGGGACAATGTGCGAAACGGGACACTTTTTCGTGCGTGCAGCCGGCGTTCATCATTTATTAGACGTTGTCACGTCAAAAAAATGGCGGACGTGACAGACCTCCCGATTGTAAATACTAATCGTGTCGCGGGCTGTAATGCGTGTGAGAATTTTTTTTTCTAAAGATGTTATAAGTGATGCATGGGTTAATTAATTATTTATCACGAAAATTTAAAAAGAAATTTTTACTGAACTTAAAAAAGAAATATTTTAAGATAGTTGAATGTTATATCTAAATTAAACAACCTTTGTTATCTCGAGCTTTGATGACTGTCGTATGTTTATTGCGTATGTGACAGCAAGAAAAATTTTACGCTCGATCGTTTATTTATGGATGCCGCGCGGGTAAAATCGCCATCTTTACATCGCGCCGTTACGTTCTAGTGAGTCCGGTGCCAGAAGTAGGGTTGGCTGGGCTGCAGGAGAAAACATTACACGAAAAGGTTATGTAAGTCTGCGTAACTGAGTCCTGGAAACAGAGGTTGTAGCTTCACCAACCAAGAGGAGAGTTGTATCATGGAACGAAATAAGAACCCCGTCTCGTCAGGGGTGTAATTGTGTCAGTGAGGCGGGATGATAAGCGCGACGCTCGCTGGTGCTTCTAGCGCGGTGTCGCCTCTGGACTGGCGCGAAGTCTTCTCGTCGTGCACAGGACAACTGTGAGATCCGAGCGGTAACCGCAACATTTTATAGCGTATAAATGAAGATAAAGTTATACTGTAAGTCCCTAGAGTGTTTTCAAGTAAATATACCGGTTGGTTAGTGCCTAACAATTAATTTGAAAACAAGCAATCAAACCATTTTCACTTTCCAACAAAAAAAAACAACAAAAAAACAGTTCGAAAATGAAATTCATAACCAGACCTATTTATTCGACCTCAGCGAATTCGTCTTGAGTAGTTTTCAAAATGCTTGTGTTCTTCTGAAGCTTTGCACCCCGCATGTGTGCCCAGGTAGGCAAGCTCTTAAGCATAGCTATAGCAGAAATGCTGTATGTTGGGGTAACGGAAGACTCCAGCGAAGCCCGAAGAAATCCTTCAGTGATTAGGCATACCTGTGTTAGCTTTGCGGGAAACTTAAAAAAATATTCTGATGCTGCAATGATATTTAAAAAAATTAATACAGCATACGTTCTTTAAATGATTCCTGCAATGGGAAAGATTGTTTTAAAACATTATTTTAGACCTACGCCATTTCAGATTAACACTACTTATCATAAAGATAACCTGAAGAACGGACAAAAAAAAATTATTACACATAGGCCTACACACACACACAGTTAACCAAGCCAAAATAAGTCAATGCCAAATGTTAAATGCAAAGACAACAGAGGAAATTCCTTCGGAATGAATAAGTCGGAACAATATCATAGCATAGACGAACACAGTGGGG